>NC_141573.1:8401663-9695875 GCF_036417535.1 Chlamydotis macqueenii
CAGTCCTGCCCTTCCCATCTTTCAGTAAAGGCCTTTAGTTGTGGGTGGGGACATTTCTGGCCTCCACCGTGCTGTTTGGGAGGGAGGAAGGATGAGTTGTCCTCTGTCCTGGCAATCTCCTGATGGAGTTTCCAGGCTGAGCACCATGTTCTGGTTTGGGCTCCAGGGAGGAGGGATATGCTCTTGGCTGGGTTATGGAGCTGGGGGGCTTGGGCAGTGCCTGCTGCACCCTGTGGGTCACAGGAAGCCTCTTCACCCAGAGGAGAGAGAGGTGCAGCAGGAAGACAAAGTGGGGAGACCTAATGAGAGCAAAGAGCCCCTCAAGTGCATCTCTGACAGCCTCGTGGTCTCCTCCTCTGCTGTGTCAGGCATGTGAAAAGTGCTGATTTACTAATAAGTAGCTGCTAAATGTGTCTACCACTGATATGATGTTTTAAATTAATGTCACGGGGCAGATCCCCATTGTCCTGTCTGCTGTGACTGCCATATGAAAAAATACTTAATTTCATGTCGCGGATACTTCATCATTGATCTCCCTGCGGATCAGACACTCCTGAATGTAAGGAAACTCTGGTGTTTTCCCTGATACTGAGCCAGCACATTTCCCCAGGTGGCTCTTTCCTGCACCCAGATCTGGTGGACAACCGAGGTTGAGATTTCCTTTGCCAGGGTGGAGGAAGGCTACGAGAATGCGATGAAGGAATATCACAAGAAGCAAGTGACCCAACTGAACACCCTCGTTACCATGCTGATTGGGCAGCTCTCCAACAGCGACAGGCAGAAAATCATGACCATATGCACCATCGATGTGCACGCTCGGGACGTGGTGGCAAAGATGATAGCACAGAAGGTTTGTGTTCGCAGCTCAGCGTGGTCCTGTGTTGGGTGTTGGAGCGGGGGTTACAGGAGTGATAGAACAACCACAGGCCGTTCAGATCACTGCCTGTCTCAGTGGGAGATACGTGACTAAAATTACTTCTACAGGGCTTGTGATAAGGAGACAGAAAGCCACCGCCAGCTTGCGGTGCTGTTCTCTATTGTGGCCATGCAACACCAAGGGCTGCATTATAAGACCCTCTTCACACCTTGCTGCTTCTTAAATCTCCTGTTCAGGAGTCTTTTTGTGCTGCTCTTTCTTTTGGGTATTCAGTTTTTCCTCACTCACCAACATAATTACTAATTTGGTGCCTACCTACTGATGGGAGATGAGAATGTGACATTTCTCACCACAGTACATGGAGGTGATCTTCCTCACCACACCTGCCTTTGCAGTGAGGACCAGTCCATCCCCGATGAAAACTTCCTTGCAGTCACCGTTTTGGCACCTGAGCTGTATGTGCCTGGCATCTCTGACCTTCCCATGATGGTGCTTGTGGGTGTGTTGCAGGTGGACAATGCCCAGGCATTCATTTGGCTGTCACAGCTCCGGCACAGATGGTCGGATGAGGAACGGCACTGCTTTGCCAACATCTGTGATGCGCAGTTCCTGTATTCCTATGAATACCTTGGCAACACCCCTCGGCTTGTCATCACTCCACTGACTGACAGGTAAGTCTCTGGGAAACACCGTCGTAGCTGGACTTTGCCAGATGGATTTAGTTTGAATGCCCACATCCGTCTTGTTCTCTCTCTGTGTCCCAGCAATCTGGTGGCAGAGCTCTAACTCTCACCTCATTTGTCATTTGATGGTGGTACCCTCAGGGTATCTGTGCCTCAGATCCTGGGGTGGGATTCAGCTCTCGCGTTAAGGTGCTTACTTGTAGGTGTCTGCCTGTGCACAAGATGTCCTGCATCTAATAGAGTTGGTGAGTCTAGAAAGCTTTCATCCCGTATTGAAGTAGATGTCTACCACTTGGTTCAGTTGGCTCAGTGGGGACGCCTAGGGTGACTTGAGATGCCCTGTATTGTCCCACCTGGCTTCCAGATGTCAATCCAGAAGCATGCACGTCTCCTCTGGGCCCCTTGTCATATCTTTCCACCCTACATAGCGTTTCAGTATCCAGGAGCATCCCAACTGGCTCTAGTTGCCCGTGTTAGTCAGCTGAGCCAAGCCCCCATGCGTTATCAGGTTTTTGTTGGCCAGGTTGACTACAGCTCTGTGCTTGTACAGGACTTGTGGACACTCATATGTGGGCACCTCCCTGGTGTTTGTCTTCAGCATGATGGACAAACTTTGGGGCTTGCTGTGACATTGAGTGGGATCAGTCGTAGACCATCTGAGCGGGTTTCTGTCAGTGATGGGGAATGGGATCCTTTGGGCTGAAGAGCACTGGGAAGGAAGAGGGAAGTCATTCAGAAAAGCTGACCTTTTCTCATGCTATTTGGGACGTGGCTAATATCAGTGAGTGGTATGAGGATCCAGAGATCTCAATTAATGCCCAAGAGAACTTTCAGCTTAGACATGCACCCTGTTCATGTACAGCTTTTCAGAAGAAAGGCTCTCCTGAGTGTATTGCCTTAGTGCCATGTCTCTGCAGCCCAGTGATGACCTGTTGGGCCAAGTTTCAGTCTCTTTCCTTTTTTATTTCATCCTTAACTGTGAAAGATGTTACATCACCCTGACCCAGTCACTGCACCTGACCATGAGCGGAGCACCTGCAGGCCCTGCAGGCACTGGCAAGACGGAGACTACGAAAGACTTGGGGCGAGCCCTGGGCATCATGGTGTACGTGTTTAACTGCTCCGAGCAGATGGACTACAAGGTACTGCTCCCTTGGCCACAGTGCCATCACGTGGGGCTGGGGTTGCTCAGGGCCCCATGAGAGCAATCCAACTGAGATTGCTTTAATCCATCACCTCCCCTCAAATCCCTGCTACGTTCCTTGCTGCTAAACACCTTTTTCTCCTCCTCCCTTTTCTTCTCTGACTTCCACAAGGTTCTTCAGAAGGCAGAGGCCCAAATTGTGCTCTCTGCCTTGTTATGCCTTTCCCTTCTGGCCCAGGGAACAGTGATTTTGGTAGCCTCAGATCAGATTTTATTCACTTTACGGGCTCTCCCGGGAAGCGGGGCTGTTGCTAATTCAGCACAGGTGACCTTTAAATGGAACTACTGCACAGATACATCGCGCAAGTGCAATTAACAAATCAAGTGGCAAACTGTGCAGAGCTATAAATATTATAATTGAGTTGTGCCTGCTGTTTCCCTGCACTTTTCTAAATACCCACAATAGACTGAAAATTGCTATAAATAAACAGGCTGGGAAATAAAATCCATATTTTTTTTGCTGGAGTTGATTCCATTTATGATTTCACTCTTGTAAATTTATTTTTTTTTTTTTCCCAGTCCTGTGGGAATATTTACAAAGGCCTTTCCCAGACGGGAGCCTGGGGCTGTTTTGATGAATTTAACAGAATCTCGGTTGAGGTCCTCTCTGTGGTTGCTGTACAGGTAAGTGGAGAAACACTCATAAATAAATACAAACAAGGCAGAGACATGCTGCAGCCTTTGGAGCGAGGGTAAATATGGAAATTGCATGTTGCTTGTTTCAGTTCTGTGTGTAGGCAGGTGAGGGATTCTATCCCAAAATTAATCACATGAATATCACAGCACTGACAAAATGTAGCAGTGATGTGCTGCAAACGTTTTTATTGCTTCTTTTCTTCCTCCAGTTACAGCACTTGTGTTGAGGCAATTCTTTATAGCGCCTTTTCTCAGATCAGTGCATGCTGTGGCTCTGTACCTGTTCCTCCTGAGGAAGGCACTGGTGTCACTAATATGCTGTCAGATAATTGCAGCATATGATTTTAGGGAGGACAGCTCCCCCTTTACGCTGCTCTCATGGGACCCCGCCTGCAGCGCTGCGTCCAGCTCTGGAGCCCCCAACATCAGAAGGACGTGGACCAGTTGGAGTTAGTCCAGAGGAGGCCACAAAGATGCTCAGCGGGCAGGAGCACCTGTCCGGTGAGGACAGGCTGAGAGAGCTGGGGCTGTTCAGCCTGGAGAAGAGAAGACTCTGGGGAAACTTGATAGTGGCCTTCCAGAACCTAAATGGGGCCTACAGGAAAAATGGAGAGGGACTTTGGACAAGTGCAGGTAGTAGATAGGACAGGGGCTAATGACTTTAAACTGGAAGAGGGTAAGTTCAGATCAGACGTAAGGAAGAAATTCTTTAACTTGAGGGTGCTGAGGCACTGACCCAGGTTGCCCAGAGAAGCTGTGGATGCCCCATCCCTGGAAGTGTTCAAGGTCAGGCTGGATGGGGCTGTGAGCAACCTGATCTAGTGGAAGGTGTCCCTGCCTGTGGTAGAGGAATTGGAACAAGATTAATCTTTAAGTTCCTGTCCAACTCAAACCAAACCATTCTATGATTTTGTGATATTCAACAAATGAGGATACACAGAAGATTAATTTCCTGTCACCAAGACTGTGCAGTTATCTTTCCTTCCTTCTCTTTTCACGTGGCTGTGGTTTTAATTCCAACGTCTGTAATGAGAGCTCTGTGAAATGGCTTTGGAGGGTATTCCCGGCTGAGTGGCGTAATTCCTGGGAAGGATGCAGTGTGGTGCTCCTGAAAGCTGGTGTTAGCTGGGTGACACTTGGTAACTGGAACCTGCAGCAGATGTGCAGCCCTTGCTTACGTGCTTGCCTAGGATACCCTAACAGCACGGGGTTAAAGCCAGGAGAGAGCTACCTGAGCTGTGCTTGGCTATGCGTAGGTGTTTGCCCTGTAGAATGGTTTCTCATCTCCTCCATAGTTTAACCGTTTGATGCATTTTGTTGTTAAGTCCCATGTGAAGCACAACAGCAGTCCTTGGAGAAGGGCTGGAAAGGAGACTGCCCTCCTCATCATACTAGAAAGTCCTGTTCCCTTTTGCTTATATATAATCTGGCACTTTGTTTCCTCCTTCCCTTCCCTTCCCCTTACTGGCCCATGAGGAAATCTGGAAATACATTGCACAGGGGAAAGGACTGCCAGAGGAGAGGCACTCCATGCCCTGCTTGTGCCTGCCCAGTAGATGAAGAGGGGACACCCGGGGTAAGTGCTGCGGGTGTGAATCCTCTTGGGCAGGGGCTGAAATCTGAGGCAGTCCAGGTATGAACACAGGGCAGCACTATGACAGCAGACACTACTAGCGTTTCTGGCCCTTGCTTTGAAGGACAGCTGTGTCTGGATGTTGTCCGTATCCTAAATCTCATTGATATCTTCTGAAGATGCCAGGTAAATCCAGCTACCAGGGGACTTTGAGCAAAAGGGTGCTCAACTGCACTGTCCAGACTGTGGCGTGGGCAGAACTGAAAGTTTTGAGCCTTGAGGGACTTCAGTGTTGAAAATTGAGATGCTGAAGTATCTAAGTTCTTTTGGGCACTAGTGTTAACAGAGTGCAGGTTGTAGGACCTCAGTGTGTGACTGAGGTGCTGAATTCTTCCTAGACCTTCTGTTGGACTTGATATTGCAGAAAAAAAGATCTAGAGCCCAGAAGTTTCTACACTTTTGTAAATGTTTCAGTCAAAGACCTTGTTCTGAAGGCCTCCATGAACTCCTCACTCTTCTCATCTCTCTTTCACTCATAATTGCTACCTTATGTGATGTCCCAAAGAAGCCCCAGGCGAGTACAGCAGTTTATATATCGTTCCCTCTCAATTTCTCTTCCGCCAGGTTCTAGTTTAAGGTTGTCATTGAAAAAAGTCTTTGAGGATCTTAAAATAAAAAGAGAAGCTGAACAAAAGAAGCCCAGATATGACTCAACTGCTAATGATTCCCTCGCTCCTGGCTGGAGCGCAGCATCTGAAGAAAGCAGCAAGGCTGTCATTCCATCATCATGTCTCCTGGCTGCTATTAGGAGTGTAACCATGGCGATGTTTAATTGGCTGTCTTAGTCATGCAGCTAATGTCGATATGGTTCCTTACAGAGGAAAATTCGATTAATTGCTTAGCTTTAAGATGGCAAACAGCACCAAGGTTAGAGTAGTGAATGTAGAGAGATTTCTCCCTTGCTGAAGTGCTGTTTGCAAGAAGGTGATCTAGTTTTAATAAACTTACTGTCTTTGGGAGGTGAGGAATGAGAAGAACAAAGCAGCAATGAGGAAAATGTAAAAGACAATGCGATATTTAGTGAGTGAAGGTGTCAGGGGACATCTTAGTTTCTGCCTTGTGGTTTTGGTTTTAAATTGCATATCTGATGTCCCAAAATCTTTAAAAGCAATATAAAATGATCAGTTTGCAATTGAGCCTGTGTTGTGTCAGAGTCTTGGACTGCATCTGGGTGTTGGCTGTTTTGTGGATGCCTGGACAGCCCTGCATCTCATCTCAGGCATCTGGCCTCCTACTAGGTTGGGAAGTTGAAAGAGATGATTTGACTTTTGGTGGTGTTTTTGCTGTGAGATGTGCTGAGAAGTGTCTAAGTGTCCCAGAGATTATGTCAAAAGTCAAAGTGAGACACAGGCAGCTTTGGAGGCATTCCTTTCTACTGAGCTGCTCTTCCTCACCCATGTCCGTTATTGTCCTACAGAGTAATGGTGCAAATTATTGCAACTCCTTTGCAAGTTTAACTGCCCTGTCTCGTCAGCCCTCTTTTTTTTTTTTTTTTTTTTGCTTTGTCAGAGTTTGATTGTGATGGGAGCTTGGTGTTGCCACACAGATTTACCTCAAACAGTGTATAAAGCTTTATATGGTCAGTAAAAAACCAAAGCAAACCAGTGATAAGCCCCAGTTGTCATGGGGCCAAGTGTAAGGAAGGCAGCACTCTTGTCTGGTGTGTTTTTCATAACTGAGTGCCAATACTGTAACACTGTCTTGGTTCCTAGGTGAAGAGTGTGCAGGATGCAATACGGGAGAAGAAGAAATCCTTCAATTTTCTTGGAGAAGACATTAACTTGGTTCCCTCTGTAGGCATTTTCATCACCATGAACCCTGGTTATGCGGGGCGAACTGAGCTGCCTGAGAATTTAAAAGCTCTCTTCAGGTGAGTCCAGATCAAGGTTTGAGACCTGTATTAGAAGACTGGCGGCAATTGTCTTTTGGAACATCTAGGCTTATCTTCATTTCCCTGGGGAGTTCACTTGCATTGGAGATTCACAGATAGTTTCAGCCTTGTACAACAAGCCTGGATCTGGGAATTCACATGCAGAAGGCAGTGTGTGACCTGGCTCACTGGAGAAGACCTGGAAGATAAAGCTGCAAATCCACTGCCCCTAAGACCTGTAGTCAGTAAATACTTGTTCTGCAATCTTTTCCTGCCTGTCTTTTTAGGCCATGCGCAATGGTCGTGCCAGACTTTGAGCTGATCTGTGAGATTATGTTGGTGGCCGAGGGATTCATCGAGGCTCGGGCATTAGCCAGGAAGTTCATTACTCTGTACCAGCTCTGCAAAGAGCTCCTGTCCAAGCAGGTGAGCCTACTTCTGTGGTTGGATGGTACGATGAAGTCTGTTGATCTCCAAAATCAGCAGGAACATGTGCTCTGCCCCTCACCTCCATGGCTAAAGCTTCACAGCTTTTATTTAATGACTGCATTTGTGCTAGCTGCTGGGAGAAGAGAAGGTTTGTGATCATCAGAGTAATGAAATTTTCAAACTGCAGGAACTGCAGGGATAAAAGTATTTGACCTGCTGCATTAATGGGAGAGATTTTCTGGTGGGTTCAAATGACACTGTGTTAGGGGTAGTATTCAGTGACCCTTTGCTTTCCAGTCTCTTAATTCTTATTGATTCTCCTGCCTGCAACGGGTTTATGAAGTACATCCCTCTCTGAGTTCAGCCTAATAGTTCTCTGTCAGGTCAGGTGTTGACCAAGTAAGGTTGTTTCCAGTGCAAAGCTCCAATTAATCAGATTTTTCCTTGTCATCGTTTGCTGGACACGATAAAAGCTGGGTCTGGAGAAGAGTTGTATCGGGACTCCAAATGGAAAACCCGATCTTGGCTGTGCCAGCATGAGGCTAGGTGGGAGACGACTTGTCACAGAAACTTTCTGCTGTGTCTTAGAGGTCTTGGTGGAAGCCATGGCCTCCCACACAAAGCAGTCAGCTGTCAAGCTGCGCTCTGGAGGGTCTTGACAGAGCAGAAATATAAAGAGTTGCTTGTCAGCTTGAGAGTTCCTCGTATGCCTCTTTGTAGTTCTTTTCTAGCAACGTCCTTACTGGCCTCTGCTTGGTGGACTGCCTCTGGGACCAAACATGCTGGTAATCTTATGATAAGCAGGATGGAGAAACTTGGATTTTGGGGCCTCATAAGGGACTAAGAAATCTTTCACCTTGGTAGCTCCTGCAGATCCAGGGGTCTGGCTGGCCTTGCTTTAGCTGCTTTATGTTTTAGGAGAAACAAATTCCTTAGGTTTCTGGTCTGCAAGTCCTACTGCTGTCTTACTGCCAACTTTGAGCCCATGTGATGGTATGAACAGCTGAATTATTTGGCTCTTTAATACTGTCCCTGTTGCGAATCTTACCTGCTGAAGTAGAAATTGGGTAACTAAGGCTGGTGGAGGTCTCTGGCCATGATGCAAACAGCAGATTTGAATATATTTGCATTGCTGATATGCCTGGGAATTTGGGACTGCTGGTTTGTACTCCTTCATAGTGGTATACTGTCTAAGCATAAACTCATCTCTCCACCTTTTTTTTTTTGTTTGTTTGTTTGGTTTTTTTTGTTGTTCCCCCCCCCGCTATATAGGATCATTACGACTGGGGCTTGCGTGCAATCAAGTCGGTGCTGGTTGTCGCTGGCTCCCTCAAACGAGATGACCCAGAGCGACCCGAAGACCAGGTTCTGATGCGCTCGCTTCGTGACTTTAACATCCCCAAGATTGTGACTGATGATGTGCCAGTGTTTATGGGGCTGATTGGGGACCTTTTCCCTGCGCTGGATGTGCCTCGGAAGCGTGACCTGAATTTTGAGTCGTTTGTGAGGCAGGCTGTGCTGGACCTCCGGCTGCAGGCTGAGGACAACTTTGTGCTCAAAGTAAGACCAAGCAATCTTCAGCTGTACCTGCACCACCGTCAAATCATTTGGGTTTTCTCAACCATCTTTGGTTGAGAAAGAGGGCTACAAAGAGGGCTCTGCGCAATTTTCCCCTTGCAGGCAGACCTTGATGGAGGGCAGTCAGCTATGCTGGGTCTGATGTAGTGGCACCTGCCTCTAAAGCCAGCATTGGCTCGGTCTCTGAGTTTACAAAGGTGCCAACTCTTGTAAACTCGTGAAAGTTTGGCCCCTGGAGACCAGAGCCTCATTGACTGATGGCTGTCAGATGTAAATAGTGCTGGAGATTTGTCTGCAGGCTGAGGATTTCACCTGTTGTGATTAGAGTGGCTAGATCAAACTCAATGTCAAATCCGTTTGTGTCTCTGGGTCACGTCTTCCTAAAGAAGAGGCCCAACAGAAGCTATTTTGTAGATCTGAACTTCAGTTTGGCATCTTTGTCTAAAATTTGGGAGTGTTTTTTCCCAGGTGGTGCAGCTGGAGGAGCTGCTGATGGTCCGGCACTCTGTCTTCGTGGTGGGTAACGCAGGCACGGGCAAGTCTCAGGTGCTGAGATCCCTGAATAAGACGTACCAGATCATGAAGCGACGTCCTGTCTGGGCAGACCTCAACCCCAAAGCAGTCACCAATGATGAGCTTTTCGGCATCATTAACCCAGCAACGAGAGAATGGAAAGATGGTAAATATCTTTTGATGCCTGACTCTGTAGATGAAGCAGCATGTTTTTAATGAACTTGCTGAGCAGCAGCAGGATGCCTGGTCCTTTTATATGCAGGTCTGAAAGCCCAGGTGCTCCTCTGCTGCTCATGGCCATGTGAGAGTTTGTTGTTGATAGGATACATGGGATGTTTTAGCTTTTTTGGTTTTCAGATGGGAAGTATAGTATTAACTTGCTTTACTTTATGGCCATAAGAATAATTATCATTTCTGTTAACATCAACACTTCCTAAATGGGACTGGCAGTTTTTCATGCTTATCAGGACCGGTGATGGAGGAAAGTTCCTTCCTGCCCTATGGCATGCACTGGGGTCCCCCAAAACATGCCATCTCCAGGTTTCCATAGCTGGTAGCACACATGCAGCAGCCTCAAACTGGTGTTTTTCCACATAACATTGCTGCCCAGTCTCTGTAGTGCACCAGCATTTGCCACTCTGTCGATCCTGCTTGCTCCTGAGGAAAATAAGATGAGCATTTAAAACTTGCTGAAGGATTACAGAAATCTGGAGTGAAAATGTTTGGTTGTGACTAATAAGTAAAGGCAGCTTTGATTTACGTGTGCGGCTGGTTTGGGAGGTGGGGAGGTAAGGGAAGACGTTGCCATAAATCACCCTTAGCCAGAAGTCCTGCAGGAGATGAGCTGCCACCCACCTCCCCTGGCCCCCACCACGGACCCCTCCTGACCCACTGCTTTGCGCCATTGCCAGGGTTAATTTCTTTTGAGCTGTATCTGGGGGCCCTAAATCAAAGTGTCAGAGGGAGGTGTGGGGTACGGCTTGAGCTCTGCAGACTGGCTGCAGCAGTGACCGCAGGTCGAGGACTGTGGGTGGCACTGAGCAGCAGGAGGGACATTTTACAGGTGGCTGTGCAGTGGTTTCTAGCCTATAACGTTTCAAGGGAGCTTACGGGACTCCTCCCTGAAGTTTCAAGGCAGATATTTTCTGCATTAACCATTCCTGAAAATTATATTTCTTCTTGTGAAAGACCAGCAAGGCAATCTTCACCACAGCCTAGCATGAGATGATGTGTTCTCTTGTGGACCAACCCCTTCTTCTCCTCTTCCCATTTTCATCCTGTCACTCTTTCGTTGTCAGGAGCTGAAAAGGTTATATATGTTGGGTGGTAAAAGGTCTCAAAAGGGAATCCTAAAAGTGTTCCTTGTAGGACCAAACTCTTCTTATAAATCCAAAGACTGCTCTGTGGTGTGGATGCACAAGGATAGGAGAGCAGCACTTTCCTCTCTGCTGCTGTTGTGTATACGAGGGAAGCATTGATGCTCTGAGACAGTAGCTATTTCTGATACTCATGATGTTAGAGTGATTTCCAAGGCACGTGTCCAGTCGAGGCAGAGCCAGTGAAGTGGTGTGGTGGGTTTTTTTGGGTTCTTCGTGGGGTTTTTTTGGGTTTTTTTTGTTTTTTTTTTTTTTTTTTTTTTTTCTTTTACTCCATCTAAGAATTGGATACCTGTTTCAGGTGAGCTGTTCTGCATTTGTTGTGCACAGGCTTTGTCTTCAATCATATAATGCCACTAGCTGTTCCTGACCTGGATCAGAAAGAAATAGCTTGTCTCAGAGAGAAAAAAAGTGTTCTTGTCACAATTCACCAGGAGAGAGGCTTTTTTTTTTAACATTTGCCTGATGTTTTTTCATGAAGACCAGTGTCTCCCTAGGTATTTTCAACTGTAGAGGAGAGTGATAGTTTTGTGGAGTTTTCATTTGCTCTGCAGTGCTGCTGCTCTGTTCCCAGCCTTCTTGCTCTTAACATTCATTATTTACTCCCCTCGAGACACTGTATCCTCCCTGTCTCCTTGATTTTACTGACATTTTGTTCTGTCATGCAATGTCATTCTGTGCTTGTTCTCCCCTCAATCTCACTAAAGCCATGACCCAGCGTTTAATGCATCTTGATTTCCCTGATAGACTTTGAGCCACAGAAAAACATTTATGAGAATTTCCAAGCCTTATTCAGATGGTTTTCTCTGCATTTGAAATTCATGCCTTCTTTTGCCTCTGAGTATCTGCTCTTCACTTTTCTCATCCCTTAGGATCCTTGGTAGGAGTGAAGCTCATGTGTAGGTCTGCAGTCATTTTCAGCAGATTAGACTCCTACCATGATGTAGTAATATTTATATGCAGGTTCATAAAGGAATGCTTAAGAGGAAGGCATTAATTAGGATAATTTTTAATAAGTTGCTGAATAAAACTCTTAGAGCAGATGGCAACTTCATCCACGTATTCCTGTCACTCTCCCAGGACTGTTTTCATCAATCATGCGAGAGCTGGCCAACATCACCCACGATGGTCCCAAGTGGATAGTACTAGATGGAGATATTGATCCGATGTGGATTGAGTCTCTTAATACTGTGATGGATGATAATAAGGTAACGAATATAAGTTAAGGAAACTGATATTCTTTGACTGCATGGTATGATTCAGCCTAGGAGAAATGCGGATGCTGAAATAACAGCTTCTAGAATAATCCAATTGTGTTTCTTCAGATATACCCGACAATGGTGCATGAAGGGGAAAAAGCTCAAAGCATGTTTTCTTTGGAATTTCCCTTTCCTGGAGATTAGGGCTCATGAGTAATCACAGATACCCTGATCATAACTCCAGGCCCTTTAAAAATAGAGATGGGTCATAATCCTACACCTTTTCCCCCACCCTAAAGCAGTGCTGTACATCCTGTGCCATGGAAGAGAAGAGGGATCATTCTACCACCTGCTAGAAATCAGCTGCTTTGCCTCGAGGAGCTGGGCTGGCAGCAATCAGGCTCTTTCCCGCAAAGTGCTGAATGCTTTTCATTCCTGTTCCCAAGGGAGATGTTAGTCTGTCCGTCTGCCACATACAGGTGCTGACTCTGGCAAGCAATGAGAGGATCCCTCTGAACCCAACGATGCGGCTGGTCTTTGAGATCAGCCACCTGCGCACAGCCACTCCAGCAACTGTGTCCAGAGCAGGTGAGTCCTGACCTGAACTTCACACTGGGATTTTGCATGGACCAAGTAGGATCTAGTGCCATTAACCAGTCTTTTGTTGGCCAACTTGGTTCCTGTTGAAAGTACCTAACCTGGGATCACAGCTGTCTTTGATGGATAGGGTCTGTTCCTGAAAAACGTAGACAAACTAAGGATCCTAACTCCCAATCCATATGTGGAGCTCTCATAATCTTTGAGATTTACCCAGATCTCTCACACTTGATGTGTGATCATGGCTTTAGCATTGCTGAGAGTGCTCCTGTTGTGCAAAGCCCTGTATGGACTTCGTAAGGAGAGGGGCAGTCCCTATCCCAAAGAGCTCCTGATCTTCTGGAGAAGTGCATGAAGTATGGGAGAAAGGAACGAAGGTATCCCCTAGTTTTACACCCGGGAGCAATAACCCAGGGGGCCCAGCTAAACCCAAGTGTATTTGACAGGGTTTGGCTGTGTGAAAGTAGCTGAGAAATTCTGCTGGAGGAAAGGAATAGTCTCTGTTGTGTCCTTACTATATGTTCTCTTGTATCCTGGACCTAAAGGGATCCTATACATCAACCCATCAGATCTGGGCTGGAATCCCCCGGTGAGCAGCTGGATTGACAGGAGAGAGATCCAGTCCGAAAGAGCCAACCTGACCGTTTTGTTTGATAAATACCTGCCAATTTGCCTGGACACCCTCAGAACAAGGTACCATCTGAAGAGTGATTGTATCTCCTGGCGAGGACAGGGGGACACTTGCTGCTTTCCAGACCAGCTGTGCTGTGCTGGGGTTGTGCTGCATGTGGCATGGGTGGCTGGTTTCCTCATGGCCCCCAAGAGCCCTGAGGCTTAAGTTCAGAGAAACAATGGGGCAAGGTTGGGAGAGTTGATGTTCCTGCCCATCCGTTGTTGGTCAGATCTGGTTTTTATCTGATTTTGATTCGATTGCTCCTGTACTTCTTATACCAATTTTGTATCTCTTGGAAAGTAAATCCAGGAAATCCTAAAGATAAAGTTTTTTGGTCTCCTAACCTCCTGACTCAGGTTAGACCTGAGTCCCCTCTACGCCTCATTTTTTGGTAGGGCAGATTTCAGATCACTGCTGAAGGAAAGTTTTCAATATGCAGCATGGAAGGTGGAGAGGGCAGATCCTCTTTTTTTTTTTTTTTTTTTCCTCTCTCTGCTTCTTTTCCTACCCCTTAGTGATGAGAAGCAAGTTGCTGTTTGTGTGAGAGAGTGGGATTGCTTTACAGACAGTTCTGTCGTGAGTTTCTTTCCTGATGTGTTTGAACAAAATGAAGTCAGTCTGTGTGGACGTCCAGCCTGGTGGCACACCAAGCCAACGAACATGAAGGGCTTGGATATTTGGAAGGGCCTTGGTGCTTCTTGGCTTCAAAGTTAGCTTCAAAGCAGTGCCCACAGAGAAGTTGCATGGCTCTTGCTTATCATCACAAGCAACGAGTCTCTTACTCATAGTATGGTGAGGACTGGCCAAAGCAGAGCCCAAACAAAAATGAGTAAAGGAGCTTCTCCCATCCTCCGCTTATTTCCTGTAGTTGCACCTTCACTTAAAAAATAAAATAAAAAAAAAAAAAAATCAGTGTACAGTTAAGCATGGGAGTTGTTGGCCACAGCGAAGATGAGTCAGAATTAGTGATCTTTGGAAGTAGGAGTTAGGCATCTTACTGGGAGACCAAGCTGGTTACAGCTGCTCACAGCAAAGTCCATCGGACACTTCCCACTCTATTTCCTGAATGTTGTTTCAGACCATGAAATTCCGGGGATTAGCTGCAGGCAGCCCTGAGCTGGGTATTTTGGTAGCTTTCTTAATTCAGAAATTGTCGAACCAACCTTTCAAATAGCTGTAATTACTTTATGGAGGACTTCAGCGCTGCTACAATATTAGTTTGGAATTCTGTAAGTGTAGCTTAAATGAATGTAAAATGGCAAGATGAAAGGGTTTATTTTATTACTCCTCTATTTGACCGCTTTTGAACTCTTTGCATTCACAGGAAATCATTGCTTTTAGCAAGTCTTCCGTTTTACCTCTTTCAAGAGGATCAAAGTTTTAAAATGCTTGAAACTTCTGATTACTGTTATTACTTGTGTGTGTGCCGGTACCAGCGGGTTCGAGGGAGGGAATGGCTGTTCTCTTTCCTGCCGTATCCGGGAATGAGATACGCACAGCTGACAAGTGAAATGCTAATATTCTGAAAAAGCATTTCTAGGCTTGTCTTCCTGGCTTGTGAGCGACTGTATTGTGGGACCCAATTATATTTCCTGTGTTTTCAATTTCCTTTTCTTAGGTTTAAGAAGATTATTCCTATTCCTGAGCAGAGTATGGTTCAGATGTTGTGCTACCTCCTGGAATGCCTCCTGACAGAGGAGAACACGCCTCCTGACTGCCCCAAGGAGCTTTATGAACTTTACTTTGTCTTTGCTGCTGTCTGGGCCTTTGGTGGATCAATGTTTCAAGACCAGGTAAGGAGGAAGATGTCACTTCAACATCTTTTACATAGGCCTTTTTCTTTTTCTTTTTCTTTTTTTTTTCTTTATACTTTCCAAAACATAGTGCTATATTGGTAACACTGTTTTCCTGAGGCTCTCATATAGATGATAATCAACTGGAAACCAAAACGCAACAATTCCTTTTGCGAAAGACCTTGTTATCCAGGGTGTAACACCAGAGGAGAACAGCTGAGAAGTCAAGTGATAAAGGCGGATGGAGGTTTGCTTATGCAGACACATTTCAGTGGGGAGAAACGTTGGGTTAATGTTCACAATGTGATCAAATTAAGACTTGTTTGTCAGGTGAATATATCAGAGGAGCAGTCTTTCAGCTATCTGACTGCGCGGGTAGATGTTGTGCTATATAACACAAACCAGCCTGTGTTTTATCACCACTGGCTTTTTGTTAAATGTAGGTGGATGTCAAGAATTGACTGTCCTCAATTTCTCATAGAAGTACCTAAGAAAGAGAGGTGGTTAGTAGGGGAAGATGGGGATTATGTCCTTCTACTTAAGTGGAAGTAGGTAACGGCTCTGCTCTTTGAAATTTTTTTTGCTGGGTGGGAGCATGCTGATGAGGCTGGGGTTGATGGTTGAAGGCACTCAGCTTTCACTCTGGGCAGCCAGCTGTTGGGTGGTTTCTGGCATGAGCTGCTGGGCTCAGTCAAGCTGTTGGTGGATGGATGTCCACACCCAAGACTACAGTGCTGGAGGGTGCAATCTAGAGACCAAGATCTTCTTGGGCCAGGAGGATTAATCAGGCTGTGGTTCAATAGTGGTGTCTCTGACGTTCCAAGTACGCTCATGTCCGAGAGGCAGAGGAAGACAGGGCGCTACTCACCATGCTGCTTCCCACAGTCCATCTATCCTGTGGATTAATTGCAGCTGTCAGCCTCTGAATCCATCAACTTGCACTAGACAAGGTGGGTGTGATCTCTTGCATGGTGATATTATTATGAGACAGTTTTCTCACGGTCAGCATTTGATACTGCATGTTTTCAGCCCCCTTTCATGTCCTGGTCCTTAAAACACGGGAGAAGCACAAACATTTCCAGCTGGGCTTAAGTACACGAACCACACAAATCTTGGGAACGATCTTCTCCAGACTTGCCTGGGGGAAGCAGAGTTGTACTGCTGCCTCTGACCTTCCTGTTCTCTGTCTCTCCTCAATGTCTTGTGCACAGCAGAGGAGAAATGGGTATTTCCTTTCACCATCATGCCCTGTTCTGCCCCGTGTCCTGGCCATGTGGCTCAGCTTGGCACAGCAGGACTGTCTCTTGATTTCCAAGTAATCGGAAAAGCTGCTGCTGTTTTACAGCTTCCAACTGTTAACAGTAATAACGGACAAGACGACAGCTGGCTGTGTGTCAGAGCCTTGCTGCCGACACTGGGGCCACCCTTGGCTCTGCTCCGTGGTTTCATGCCCATTCTTGCAGGATGGCTTCCCACCCTCTATTGGCATTGCTCTTTCCCGATTGGTGGCTGTGGAAGCTGGAGATTTTTAATGTGACTGGTTCAGAGGCAGGCAGGAGAAATTTGTAGACAGGTCTAAGAAGCACCTCTGGCACCTGGAGACCTGGATTTTGGGTCCCAGGTTTTCAGCAGGTGGCACAAGGAGCAATGTGAGTCGCTGCAAAGCCTGAGGGTGGAAGTACATTTGGCATCTGCTGGAGCTGCTCGCTCTGGTTCTGCCCAGTCCCTGCTGGGAACCTGTCAGGCGGTCGCATCTCCTAGTCAGAGGGTACTTCATCCCCAGGTCTAAAGTGTGTCATCCTGATGTGTGGGTCTGCCTGATGATAAGACAAGACATGGCTGTTGAGGGCTCAGAGATCCATATCTGGTCTCTAGTGGGCTTGTGTCAAGCTCTGTTGTCAGGAGTTATGTGGGAGATCTCTACATGGACCTGGGACTGGAGATCCTTCCCCAGCTCAGGTGGAGGCACTGCTGTTCTCAGAGGCTGGTCAAGTGCTCGCTGGGGTCTCTTCGTGTTTTTTCCATGTGCCTCAATGCTAGACCAACATCATCTGCTGGACCCTTTGCATTTCCTTCATGCCAAGGAGCAGATGTTTTGGGAAGTGATAAAAATCACATGTCAAGTTCAGCTTGGTGCTCACCTGGTGCTGTCATGCCTTGTGGCCCTTGAATGACCTGTGGAAAGCAGCTTTCTCAGTGCTTGTGGAGGACTTAACCCTATGTCCCAGCAGGGAAATACTCTGCCTTAGTGTTGTCAGTGCAGGGTGACTTCAAAAAAAAAAAAACCAAAAGAAAAACCAAACCAACAAAACCAACCCCACAACAAAGCCTGGGAAGCACTGCTTGTCCTTGCTTCAGCAGTACAAACTGCTGTCTAATTATAAGAGCTTAGAGCTCCTCGAGCATGTCGGCTGGAGCACGGTTGTATGGCAGATGGAGGCTGCGTTCCCTGCTCTCTAGCAGAGTCGGACCCTGGCATCGCAGGCTTTGCTGCCTGCTGTCCACCCGGCTCCCCACGGAGCGGTGGTCTTGGCACAGGATGCTCTTCCTGGGCCACCATGCGGGTCGCAGGAGGAGCGCTGCGCGGGCCCCGCATCCCGCCGGGAGGTTTAACTTTGAGAATGGGCTGTGCGTTGCTGCTTGTGATGCTCTGTAAATGTTAGAGCTAAGAGTGCGAGGGTACAGCAGTCCGAGTGAGGGGAAGCCTGATGAAAAATGATCCAATATAAAATCTGTTTATTGCTCTCCATTGAAGGTGCCCTTCGTGCTGACCTTTTGCTGCCGAAATGTCAGGAGAAAGTCTGGAAAGCTTCCCGCTACTCTGCGCTTGTCGGTGGGTAGCGGGGCCCCTGTATAAAAACAGATGATGGATTTGCCATTTCCAGGCTCTGAAATTAGCAGAAATCCATATGGGGTTTTTATTAAGGAAGCAATTTGAGTTCAGCACGGTTCCGGCAATGGAGCGGGGCCGCTCGGTTAGGGCGGGCGGGCAGTCCCACGCAATGCAGCTGCAGGCAGTTTGCCTGCGCAGGGGTAAGGGCACCCTTGTGAGAAAGCTTTTAGCAGCGATGCATCTCCCTCTCTGCTGCAGGCCGCTCTGCTGTGGGCGCCGAGGAGTTATAGCAACAGGAGAATGGGGAGTTACAGTTATTCTGCCTCTCCGAATAGCACGAGGCTGCGAAGTCATGGATACTAATAACGTGTTTTTCATATCCTCTGGTTTTTTGATGGATGATGGCTCAGGAGACGTTACAGAGGACATTTGATTCAGTTCATCTTCAAATCCAGGTTTCCTGATGGAGACTGAGCAGTCTCTGGGCAATGTGTTTGTGGTCCCACCCAGGTTTCTGGGCTAGGAAAGCATCTCAAATGGCTATGGAGATGAGAGACCCACAGATGCCTCAGGAAGAAGCTGTGCTATTAAAACTGGCTAAATTATGCATCTGGGGTTTCACAAATATATTTTTAACAGCACTTTTCCCCTCCTTCCCCCACCCGCTTCTCTCCAGAGCAGAAGGCTGTAGTCCCCATTGTCTGCATGGGAAGGGGTTCAGATGGAGTGACTGGCCCAATGTCATACAGGAGACCCAGGGCAGAGGAGGGGGACTAAATGCGTTTTGCAAGTCCTGACCCAGAATCTAAAGCAAGACTGTCACCCCAGCTCTTGGAAAAAAAAAAAAAATTCAGATAGTCCAAAATCTCCATGCATAGAAAGATCTAATGGGGAAAGACAAGAGAGTGGGTGCTTCCAGGGTGATGTGGCAATGCAGGAACAGAGCAGAGCCGAAGGGACATGGTCCCTCTCTGGTGCTTTGGAACACTGGTGTCTGCAGTGCTGCTTCTCCAAAACGTTGTGGCTTGAAAAGAGGCCGGAAGATAACAACTAAGTATTAATAGAGTGGTGTGATTTATGAGGAAAGGCTTTAGCATGCATGCTTTGACTAACCATGACCACAGATGTAGATGGATGTTGTGTCCTTGTCTGTTGGAAGAAGTAGGCACCAAGAATCAATCAAGTGGCCTGTTTAGTCACAGGCACGTATTTCTCTTTTTAAAATTGATCCATCTATCTAATCTCAGGCATACCGAGAGTGATCAACACAGAGGATGAATTATTTAGGTGAATATATAGGAGTGATGAGAAGAAACGAAGAAAATGAAAAATTAGACTTAACAATGTTGTCCTTTTTCTTATTATTATGCTGTAGAATGTATTTTAAGGACTAATCTCACTCTGGTGGACTGCGATAAATAGCATTCTCCATCACTAATGAATTTCTCCAGATTAGCATATTTTCTCCACTTTTTGTCTCGCAGCTTGTTGACTACAGAGTGGAGTTCAGCAAGTGGTGGGTGACAGAATTCAAGACTATCAAGTTTCCCTCTCAGGGCACAGTCTTTGACTTCTACATCGATCCAGAAACAAAGAAGTTTGAGCCTTGGTCTAAACTTATTCCCCAGTTTGAATTTGATCCAGAAATGCCATTACAGGTAGGTGAACCTCACATGCCTTTTGTCTGGGAGAAGTATGTGCATTTGAGTGACTGTACGTGGGCGTTTCAATGAAGTCTCATTATAGGTCAAGCACTTCATGATAAAGATGGCATTCTTTATGATGTACAGCTAAACTGCACATCTTTGTTTACGGTGCTTTGACTGTGAGGACACATCCTCCATCCATCTTCTAAATAAGAGTGATGCAGATGAGGGGCAGGCTGAGAGCCACCTTGGTGACGCAGGGTGCAGGATGGGGCTGCGTTTGGCCTGCAGAGTGAAGCAGGATGCAAGACAAAGTAGTGACAAAGCCCCCAAGACACCATGTCATCATTCTGTGTGGATGAAAATAGGGATTTTTTTTGTGATTTGGGTGAAAAATGAGGCTTTCTGCAGGCAGTGAATTGCATTTGCCAGCTATGTTTTTCTTTCCTTTTAGAATTGCCACAGTGACCAGGTGACTTGTAAAAAATTTTACCATTTTAGTGAAATGTCTGTTTGTGGGGAGATCCAGATGCTGTTCCCAGCATCTAGCTGTCAAGGTTTCATCTATACAGACAGTTTGATTTGAATGGTCGGCAGCAGCATATCGTTCCCTTCCTAGTGCAGTCTAGAAACTGGGGTCACCTCACTCATTCCTGGCTCTCCCAATTTCACTTCTCCCCAGAAGATGGCTCTGGGGTTGAGGTGGGGTGGGGACACTTACCTGCTTGTTATGTCCCTCTCAGGCTTGCCTGGTGCCCACCACCGAGACAGTCCGCGTGCGGTACTTCATGGACAGGCTCCTGGAGCGCCAGCGCCCAGTGATGCTGGTGGGCAATGGTGGCACAGGGAAGTCTGTGCTGGTGGGGGACAAGCTCTCCTCACTGGACACGGATGCGTACGTGGTGAAGAAGGTCCCGTTTAACTACTACACCACCTCTGCCATGCTGCAAGGTAAGATAATGGCTGAGTCATAGGACTTCTGTCTGGCAGGTTACCAAATTCCCAGGCATCTGGCAAGGTTTGGAGTGGGGTGTGCACTGTGGCACTCAGGGAAGGACCCATGGATGAGATTCCTATGTTGTTTGTGGGCACTGCACTGACACCTGCCGTTTCCTAAATCCCACTGTGAAACTCTCGGGGCAGTGGACCCCTGATTTTGAGGAAGATGACATTTTCCAACATAAAGATTTGAATTCTGAGCACCATGACTCCAGTTCAGGGCTGTGCCAAAGCACGTGCTTAAATCTGCTGCTGTTTTGGGCAGAACATAGCTCATGCTTAACTTGAGATGTGTCTTTAATACGCTTGAATTTAAGCCCACGCTGAATAGAATGGGCTCCTTGGCTGGGATCCAAACTGTCCTCAGGGTGCAATGACAGGAATTGCATTCCAATTAGCAGTGAGGATGGTGCTAATGGATACGTGCAGGCTGTAAGCCAGGGCTGCTGGTTCCTGGCGCTGTCCTGCGTGTCCTGCCGCAGCCCAACGTGCTCCCGTGGAGCAGGTCCTGCATCCCCATCACCCCAGGGGCACAGGGCTTGCTGACCCTGGGGAGCTCTGAGCCTCAGGGAGTTGCTGGCCCTGGGGAAGTCCATAAGAATATTGCTGATGAGGATTTTGGCACATCAGTGAAAAATGACGTTTGAGACTTTCTTCCTCTGCAGAGAGCAGCAAGTCATTTTGCGCGCGGATGAAGATGTGGCTGTGAGATTTGTATTGGGAAGCATGATTTATACCTCTTGGCTTGGTTCCCTACTGCTCCTTTTTTAGAGTTAATTTGTCCCTTTTTGTGTAGTTTTGTAAAACATGGATACAAAGCAGTTCTGGATTTTTTTTTTTTTTTTTTTTTTTTTTTTTTTCCACTTAGAGCCTAACCTGAAAGCCAGTAATTTCTTAGACAAAGTGCCTCTTGGTGCAGAGATTTATATGGTGCAGCGTGTGTACCCTTTAGGGGAAGCACAGGTACGTGGTTCAAACCATCCTTGCAGGCCCTGTGGCTCACAGAAATGCCACATCCATAGGGATTAGAAGGAGGCAGACACACTCTGCCCAAACCTGGGGCCAGTTTTTGCACTTTCTTTGCTGTGTTGTGACTGGATACCACTTGTTGCTCTCTCAGCCCATCACCCTGGACCTCTGGGCTGCTGCTGTCTGCTTCGTGTCCTCTCGGACCTCTGCTCCTCCATCAGATGCAGCCCTGGCTTCTGACACTCAGCACCTTTCCACTCCAGATCCACCTTGAGGAAATTGCAATAAATGTTGGTTTTTTTTGGTTTTGGGGGTTTTTTCCCCTGCCTTGACCTACAGCCAGCAGGCCAGAAGGGTCACACTTACTAAGTCTCGTTTGCAGTGACTTTATTTCAGGTGCTGATTTGAGGATGTCAGGATCTCAGAGGCAGAGACGTGGACCTTTTATTATTATTGTGAGATACAACTTTGAATTAAAATGCAACTTTCACAAACATATCACTGATCCCCAGTAATTGCATTTCAGTGTGATGAATCTCCTGCATACTTGTTTAACCTCAAAAAGGGCTGATTTTATATGTTAATTAAGGACTAATTAAATTTAAATTAAATGCTTATTTGAAACACTTGATTTAACTTACTACCAGAAATTTCAAATCTTGTGGTTTTATTGAAAGAGGAGAGAGACTCCACTGAGGAAAGATTCATCATTTTTCTTAGCACAATTCATTCCTTTGTGCAGCAACTGTCTGCAACAAGAAATCAGTTGAATTTTGAGTAGTGGGAAAGACAAGCTGTCTGCAGTGCACCGAAGCAGTGAAAAAATCGGTGTTTTAAAAGATTTGTGGTCTGAAAAAAACCAGAATATAAATCTTCCTTAGTAACTTTTGCACATAATAATGAATGGCTTAAGCGTACATTTTCCGAAGGAGATTTCTGTAAAAATTCCCACTCCCATTGACATTTGCCAGTCTTCCCTAATTACAGAGAATTGCTGCTTACCATGCTGCGTTACAGCACCTTATGGGTTTGTTGACAACTCAGAATTGCGTAAATGAAACAAATTCCACCTCCATCTTCAGGAGAGCAGTGAGCCCCTGAGGCCGGGGATGCTCTCCCAGTAAGCGCACGGCAGAAAACCCATCCCGGGAGCGGGGCAGCGGAGAGCTGCTTCCGTTTGTTTTTCTACTTACGGAGTCGGTAAAGGTTGCTTGGGCTGCAATCAATGAATCAGTAAGCTATAAAACGTTATGTGCAGCAGTGTGGGGTGATTTTTATTAAATATCAGCCCAGTGTTATAAATATTCTCCATGTTTTATAATCTAGATCAACGCATAACCTCAGCCTTCTGCTAAAACAAATTAAAATCTTCCAAAGCTTTGAAATGAGAAACGTTTCTCTCCACACTTTCCCTTGCCTCATGCATGACCCTACTTTAAAACTAGGTGGTAATCTGACATGTTGTGTTGGAACTGAGTGTTGTCACGTTATCTGGAGTTTTGGGTGATGCTGGGGAGGGGATCAGGGAACCTGTGGGTATTTGGTGCATTTAAATGAAAAATATTGTTTTGATTGTTCTGGAGATGTCCAGGAATTTGGCCTCAAAATCACTTATTTCTTTTGTCTAATAGAGGTAAAAAATGCATTTACGTTCACAAAATCAGCTTTGCTTGTGGGCTTCTGTGCCTGCAGCATCTCCCCTGTTCCTTCCCAGTGCCCAGCCACTACTGCCCGTGTTAATGGTGCAGTCGCCGTTCCGCTGGGACAGGCGGCAGAGGATATTCACTGCGCTGTTGTACGGAGCAGAATAACCTCAGCGAGCAAGATTTAGTTTAAAAGAATTGGGTGTCCCAGCTGCTCTATAGCCACAGCTTGGGGACAGGCACCGTCCTGCTGGTGAGCAGCATCCTGTGCCGGGACCACCTCTTCCTCCCAAAAAGCAATGAACAGACCCAGATGCCAGCTGGAGGGAACCAGGGGCTTCCCCCCTGTGCCCTAGGATGAGCCCAGCCTGTCCTGTGCGTAGCTCAGCTCTTCCTGGGGCTGTTGGAGCTGCACACAGCGTGGCATCAAGCTGGGCTGAGAAATTATTTTTATTTTGCAGCAATGACTCCTCCTGTAGCTTAGCTTTGCACCTCTGCCTCCACACAGGGGTGCTCGAGAAGCCTCTGGATAAAAAGGCTGGCAGGAATTACGGCCCTCCGGGTACCAAGAAGCTTGTGTACTTCATCGATGACCTGAACATGCCTGAAGTGGACGCTTACGGGACGGTGCAGCCCCATACACTGATCAGGCAGCATCTGGACTACGGCCACTGGTAAGAGGCTGCTCGGGCTTGGTTGGCCGAGACCTTTTTGTTCAGCCCCAGTGTTGGGGATGGGGTTTGAGAGGAAGTCAAAGCACGGTTCCCTCTTCCCATCCTGTGTTTGCCATCGCATCCTGCTGGGCTGGAGCTTGCTGGGAAGGCTGTGGGTGAACAGAGTGCTGTGTACCCTCAGAGTTTCCACTGTCCCCAGCAAGCAAACTTACCTGCTCATAGCCTGGTTGACAGGAGCTTTGCTCTGCTTTTGCTGCAGCTTGTGACCACGGTCCCAATGCAGAATGGGAGCCCGATGCTCAGCCTTGGCTCCCTGTGAGGCTGAGAGCAGAGGAAGACCGTGGGTTTGGTCTCAGCTGGGATGAATCGCCCCTGCTAGGAGCACCTAATATTGTTATCAGTCAGGCAGCAGCAAACAAGCGTTGTCCAGGCAGAGGGAATTTGAAGGAAAAGCAGCAACGGTGTTTTGGAAGGAGATTGGTGCGTTTTACAGTGTAGCCGGCAGCGCTGCGTGGGACAGGAATATTTGCAGGGGAATACAGGGCAGGCGCTTGGAGCAATTACCAGTCTCCTCAGCTCTGTGCATGCCTCAGCTTGGCCAAAAGCTTCCCAGGCATGGAGACAGCGGAGTGGAGGCAGAAATTTTGGTCTGTGGATGGTTGGAGAAGTCAGGCAGAAAGAGGGCTCTGCTGGTTGCGTGGGAGCGTTGGAGGCACGGTGGGCCACAGCGGGCCGCGTGTCTCCTTCCAGGCACGTCCAGGCTTTCTGCCCATGTTCTCGGCAGTAACCTCGCTGAGTCTGCTCCTGGGCCTGTACCCCTGGCTCTATCAGCAGAGTCCCCGTCCTTCCCCAGGATGGCTCAAACCAGAGGCACGCTTGTGATTTTCTACCATTTCCATGCAAGCGACGTGTACAACCCGAGGGCTTTGCTCAGGGCTCGTTACTAGCTGATAGAAATACTAGCTATGCATTATTCAAGCTGAAAGATTTCCACCAAGAGCAGGACTCGTATGCCATGCCATACACAGGCAAGCCTGCGCCCTGCCTTGGCGAGATACAGGATTTGACCCCACTCAAGTCAAGTGGACGTGTGCCAGGGGAGACGCTGCGGCTGTTGCTCGTGGGCTGTGGTCACTGTGCTGCTGCTTTTGTTTCACCCGAAGGTACGACAGGACCAAGCTGTCACTGAAGGAGATCGCGAATGTGCAGTACGTGTCGTGCATGAACCCGACGGCGGGGAGTTTCACCATCAACCCTCGTCTGCAGGTAAAGGCCTGCACAATGGCTGGCTTTATTTTTGAGTGGGTTATTTAAGCATGAGGCTAGAGGAAAACCCACTGGCAGATCCTGCTATTGTTTTATGAGTAGAAATGGCATGAATCTGTTGAGTGAATGTAATTCTGAATGGTGAAGCAGCAGATTTGCTCCCTTATTCCCTTGTTTGTTTTTCCTCACATTGCCAGACAGCTCAACACCTACTTTCAGGACAGCCTTCTGGTTCATACAGACAGACTTTGCCTTCATTTATCTAATATTTTCCTCTGAAATATAGTTCATTAATGCTTTTTGGTTTCTAAAATTTCCTGATGGACCAGAAGTATGTTCTCCTCTCTAGCAAGGTGCTCTGTTGTGTAAAAATGAAGCATCTCCTGTCTGGAAATGGGTATCTCCTCTGTCTTTGCAAATTCTAAATCTGTAAGGGGTCTTCTGGTAGATGGCACCTTCCAGAGCTTGTTCCCAACAGGCAGCATGGACGTGGCCATCGTATTTTGGCAGGGAGAATGGTAATAGGATGGGGGGAGCCAAGTATTACCACATTCTCAGGAGGAATGGGGCAGGGGCTGCTCTGTTTGCCGGATCAGATGAAGCCATGAAAGTCAGGATTCAGGGAAGCAGGCTCAGAGTAAGAAAGTGAATTTGAAAGGACTGCGAGTTATGATCACTGTTGGTCAGGTTTTTAGGGCTGTAACACAAGGATCAGGTTAAGTCTGTTGAGTTCAAGGCACTGAAGCACAATGTTTGAGACAGCGACTGGGCTTCATCAGAGATCAGTGGGACCTTTGGAGACCTTCAGCTCTTCAGTGGACTAAACTTCCAGCCTAGCAATTGTGAAATGCAGTTGAAAATCTCTTGTTTAGTGAGCAGAATGATGGCACTTGCCAACCATCCTCTACTGGGAAACTGGAAGAAGGATAGTCTTGTTCAGGTGGACTGTAAGTTATAGAATCATAGAGCATCCCAGGTTGGAAGGGATCTCAAAAGATCATCTGGTCCAACCTTTTTTTTGGGAAAGGGAGCCTAGATGAGATTATCTAGCACAGTGTCCAATCACATCAAGCCTCCAAGGGCATTTTGCTTGAGAGGTGATTGCCCATCTCTTTGACCTTTCCATGTCTTCCTTTCTCTTCCTCAGCGTCACTTCTGCGTCTTCGCCCTCTCCATCCCTGGTCAGGATGCTTTGTCCAGGATCTACAGCACCATTTTAATGCAGCACCTGACGAGTGGGAATTTCTCAGGGATTGTGCAAAAATCGGCTCAGCAGCTGATTGCCCTGGCCCTGGGACTGCATCAGAAAGTGGCTGCTACTTTCCTGCCAACAGCTATCAAGTTCCACTACATTTTCAACCTGAGAGACTTCTCCAATATCTTCCAAGTAAGTACGGTTGCTGTCCTGTGGTTCTTAGACCTTGTCCTGAGGCCATGGGAAGTTATGGATATGTGTTCCACTGGCCCAGCTAGCCTTGATGAGCAAAACAGAGTCTCCCACCTAGCAATGACAGAGCATGTGTGTCCCCTGAGTAAAGAGTGACTTCAGGCCTTTTCCTGATTCCTGTTTGGTTTTCCATAGATTCTAGAGCCATCACCCATGGCTTTGAGGAACATCAGTGAGAAGCTTATTTACTTTCCAGCCTCCTGTGGTCAGTGGAGAGGGATGAATAGCTCCAGGAGGAAGTGCAGGTTTTGGGTGGGTTGAAATGTCCTCTGGCTGTAGAAGGGACCAACTGAAGTGATCTTTGGGCTCCTGACTTTGACACTTAAGTGACTGTTGGTGAGTGTGATGAAGCTGGGTTTGTCTTTGTGAGCCTCAGTTCCACATGTGCATGCGTGGGGATCAATGGCACTAATCCACCACACCGGAAAATTATTTTATTGCACTGAAGCAGAGGGTGGATACTGGCCTTGAAGACAGAGGAGCAGTAACTAGTTCCAGTGCTCTGCCTAGAGCCAGTACAGCTTGCTGGCCTATACTGGTACTCCTCTTAGCTTCTCGATGGTCAGGTACTCAGCATGTGCATGAAGGATGGTGTTTAAAGAGTTGACAAACAAAGCAAAACCAGCTTTGACTTAATTGCTGAATCTGAATTACCCCTGGCGCCAGTTCTGTGCCGTTGGGAAGTTATTCAGCTTTAAAGTGTTTTCTTCCAACAGTGGAGAGGCACTTTTTTTTTTTTTTTTTTTTTTTTTTTTTTTTGGTCGCCAGAAATCTCATACTTTGAAGCAGTAGATAGTGCTGCTCAAAGATCCTTTCAGAGTTTCAGGCTGATTAATCAAAGTTTGAGAAAGTTCTCAGCAGCCAAATCAAGATATTTGAAATGCCATAACCTGTTGTAAACCCCCAGTTTGTAATTTGTTGCTGTCCTTATTAATGTCTGTTTTACAAACTGGGTACTGGAAGTTCAGTGCCTTATGATCTGATCTGTCAGCCAGGAGTTGAAGAAATTACAGGCAATGGGAAATCCAAGAACAGCGCCTCGAAAAAGTTAATAACTCCATTGTGCCAAGAAGGAATCAGACCTGTCGCTTGTGCTCAGCTCAACATCAGCAGCCTTTGACATTACATGTGGGTCACGTTAAATCCTGGTTTCTGGTTAATCTGTGCTTTGAAAGGCAGAGAGAGGAAAAAAAAAAAGCATTTCAATGGGAAGCTTTAATTTTAACTGTACTCTGCTTGCAAGGTGCTAAGATTGTGCGATATTGGAAAATGTCCTGCCAGTTCTAGATACTGGGCCAGAGGGTGGGAGCAGCGACAGGAGCTCAGGTGGCTTTTTGTTTATCACATAGCTGCAGGAGTGGAGGAGTCCGGCTTCTTGGTTTCAGAATGTTTATTTAAATTGTAGTTCAATTTTTCTTGAAATCTTCCCTTACATTTTGCTATTTGTTCTTGATTATTTCCTTACCATAAATATTCTTGGGCTTGAGGTCTCCTGATTTCCTATGTAGGTCTGCTGGAACACAATTTTTTTTCCTGAAATTGCGTTGAAAGAAGCTCTGGACTCTGGGAATGCATTTCTATGTGTTCCATTCGTTACATCTTCATATATTCATAATGTAGCTGGAGCTCTCTTGTCCAATCCCCTGCTCAAGCAGGGCCAACTTCATAGTTAAGTTAGGCTGATCAGACAAGCTTTGAATGTTTCCACAGCTGGAGTTCCCATAGCCTCCCTGGCCCTTGTTGCACTGCTAAATCCGCTCTGGTCCCTTGTAACCCTTTGGGCTCCCCAGAAGGTGTTCTCCGTTACTTCCGCTCTGCTGCGGCTCTGTCTGTGGCTGAAGTCCGACACCGCTTTGCCTTGCGTTCCTGTGGCACCTTTTCACGCCTCCGGGTCCCGCTATGCACTGCAGAGTTAAATTGATTGGTGCGCTCCGGGCAATTTACCCTTGATTAAAGAAGACAGATCTCTGCAGTGACAGGGTTGTGGATGATGCTTTTTAAAAATATATTCCCTGCTGGCTCACACCAGAGAAAGCCCTGTTGCTGTCTATCTTTCCATCTGAAAGGGTTACCATGGTGTTATGCTCTAAATTATATCTGCCATCTCTGTAAAATAATAATCATCGACTCGGCAGGGTTGTATTTTGCTTTTTATTCACATTTCGCACAAGATTTTCAAGCAGCATGTCACGTTAAGATCTGTGGCAGTTGAGGAAGAACAGCTTCTCTCTCTCCCTGGAAGCAAGATGACAGCGGTGGCTCCGACGTGCCTTGCTCCAGCTGATCTTTGCCTCCATGTGGGTTTTTGCGGCTGGCAGACTTCAGGCTCCTTCACACGGGGAGGGATTTTTGTTTTTGGCTGGAGAGCGGGGACGGCAGCAGCTGTGAGATTGATGCAGGGTCAGCAGCATCTGTGTTTGGTTCCTTGGTCTGGTGCAGGTTTTTGGTGTGACCTAGCCTTGGGCTTGGTTGTGCTGTGGTCACCTCAGCCAGTCTGGTTCCAGAGCTTCTTCCTCCTGTTTTCGTGGGCATGGTAGTGTTAGGTTGATGGTTGGACTTGATGATCTTGGAGGTCTCTTCCAACCTTAAGATTCTATGATTCCTTCTGCTTACTGTCTCTGCTGTTTCTCTTCCCAGCAGAGATCCAGACACCAGCAGCACTATGTGGTGCTGATGGGATGGTTGGAGCCCCTCATCCATGCGTCCTCCCTGATGAGTGTATTTTAAAATTGGTACAATAGCTTTATCTCAAACTGCTGCGGCTGCTCCAGGAGCCCCAAGAGTGACGTCAGGAAGGAGAAGAGCAGGGTGCTCAGTCCAACTGCAGGACAGTGACAAAGGAGTCACTACACTGCACAAGTTACTATTATTTGAAATGCTAGTTAGACTGAAAAGAAAGAGAAAAAGTAATTAATTTTTCTTTTTTATGCCTAGGAGTCTTTCTGTTCTGTCACCTGATCACCCTGTCCATGGGAGCATATTCACTCTCCCTTCCCCGGTGCCGGGGAAGCTGTGTGCTGTATGTCCTGGTGCTTCCCTCCGCTCGCCGGGTTGCCCGTAGCAGCGCTAGCAGGGAGCCAGCCTGCTGGCAGTGAGCCTTGCAGGAGGCAAAGTTTAAGAAGTGGAAATCATTATCAACCTAGCAAGCCTGGTGTCCAGGATTCACATTACATTGCTTCAGACATTGATTTCTGGGCTTGTGTTATAGCTTTGCAAGTTTTACCAGAATGACTTGAATGTTTCTGGTGCTTTTTAATTTTGGGTTTTTTTTTTGTTGCGGTTTTTTTTTTTTTTTTAAACCCAAAGATTTAGCTTCCCTTTACGTGTAGGTTTTATTGTGTTGTAGGTAGCAATATGCAAAGTCTTTGTCTTTCCATGTTTGTCCTGTATGTGTAGAGAGGCCTCTTCTGTTTGGATTTTAACTCTGTGCAATATATTTCCATGCGGAGATGAAGTATGCGTTCCTTCCGGATATGCCTCTAAGAGCATGTTAGGACATAAAAAGAAAAAAAAAATTCAGATGTCTCTCCCCACTGGGCCATCTAACCGTTTGACTTTAAGTATCTTCTTTGGTGAGCTACTCTATCACCAAAAATCATTTAGCCGTGTGATGTAGGACTTACTGATACTGTGGGCAGTACCAGAGCTGTGCATCTCGCTATAGAAAAGTGAGTGATCCTTTTATGTGTGAGTGGCTTCAAATGAAATCTACAGCACTGGAACTTACAGGTGAAGGAAATGGTATTGCGTGGAAGCTGGTCTTGCATGGAAAGTTTCTGAGATTTCGGGAGGGACCAGTGGTTGTGTGGGTGAATACAACTCAAGAGAGCTGGCTGGAGCGTGTGGCTGTTCTAGATGGTTTTTGGAGACTGTTCCTGGTCAGAGGACAGTGATAACGCAGTGTTTGAGGTAATGCTGTAGGCTAAGATTCATTACTGGAGACACGGTGGGAATTGTCCTGTCCTGGGCCAGGGCTACTAACTGCCCAGACATGCTGATGTTGTAAAATGCGAGCTGACCAATACTTATCACTGTTTGTGGAGCTCTGATGGGCAGAAGAAGTATCTCCTGGACTTCTGTCAGCCCAGCTGTGGCGGGTGCAGAGCACATGAGATCCTGCTAGGAGGGGACACACTCCCTGCCAGGCTGACAGGGTCATGGATGTTCTTTGCTCTCCTCCTTTTCATGGAGATCATGGGGAAAAAAACAAGCAACAGGCTGAGGTCAGGTCCTGCCTTGTCATAACCGCGACAGCCCGTCTCCGGTGGCACGTTGATGTGTGACGACAACACGGCGGACAAGTCTTGCTGGGATGATTAGCATATTCCCCATTTCCTTGCCAAATATGCATCATCTCCTGGGGTGATTATTAAGCTGCTGAGGAGCCTGTCACTCAGAATTACCAGGTAATAAATCCTCATCTGATGAGTCTTGGCCGGAGGGTGGCAGTTCCCCCGCAGCCCGGCAGTGATCCTTTCGCACCCCGATGGGCACAGCTGCTCCTCACAGCAAAGGCCTCTTCTGCTTTTTGCTATTTTATCGTTGATATGATGATATTTGATATCATTGTCTAGAGAAGCCTCGGTGTGCCAGAGAGGGCTTCCTAACCAGCTTCTGGCCTTTCTGGCAAGGAGGAGAAGCTGAGAAATTTGGCCAAAATGCAACCTTGAGGAGTCAACAGCCAGATAGATAAAACTTGCATTGATGTGGCAAAGGGCAAGGGATTATCTGTTTTGTTTTTTTGGTTTTTTTTTTTTGTTTTTTGTTTTTTGGTTTTTTTTTTAAATTGTTGGTACCACATCCATCACAGATGCCGTGATGGATGGAGTCATGCATGCTTCGTGCATCCCGGCCATAGCATAGACACTACGATATCTCCTGGAAGCCTAACCTCAACTCTTTGGGGATTCAGCTGGTTGTGTTCATGGAAGAGCCTGGTGGCTCTGCTGAGAAGAGGATTGGGTTTGCAAAGTGAGAAAAGGGAAGATGTTGAGGTGTTAAGTTAATAAACTGATGGCAAATATGCAAAATGTGGATTTTCTTCCTTCTGAGGTAGCCTTACATGTGCTTGCATCAAGAAAACAACAACTTTTGTGGCTTGGGATGCCTTTAGAGTGACTGAGTGATTTTTTTTTTTTTTTTTTTTTAATTATTTTTTTTTAAGATCAATTTTGGACCTGATGTATTTCACCTTCCTCTCTTCAAGTTGTCAGTTCTTCTCACTTCTTTTCCGAAACAAATAAAATAGTAATTTGGCAGCTGTAATGACTAATGTGAAACCCAAACAGTTTGAGCCATGGGCCAGTGAGCTGAGAGGGAGTGCTTTACATTGCTCTTAATACATTTCATATTTTATGTATAAATAATTAGATGTTAGGAATAAAAGCTGTCTGTTTAATTCATGCCATTGAAAACCCTGTGTGCTGCTAATAGGCTTAGTTATAGGCGACACTTCTGAAATATCATTCTTTTATGCATTTTAATAGAGTTCATGGTAAACATACTGTGATAAGCAGACAGCAACTAATATTTCCTGCAGGCAGAATGCACCTAATTAAAATTAATTGATTTAAAAAAAAAAAACAATCATCACCACTAAAATTTCCAAACTGTTTTTTTTCTTCTTGACAAAGCACCCATGGCGTGGTGTTGGGATACGAAAAGCTGCGTGTCTGGGGCGATGCCTGACTCCGCATGCTCTTTGCTGCGGACATCAAGTCAACCAGCCCAGCCAGGCTGCCCTGGGGATGCTGTCTGGAGTATCAAAATGAGTAGAGGGTCAAGATGGGGTGTTCTGACTGCCTCTGCTCTCCGTAGGGCCTTCTGTTCTCCACCCCTGAATGTCTGAAGCAACCTCACGACCTCGTGAAACTCTATCTGCATGAGTCAAACCGGGTGTACCGGGATAAGATGGTTGAAGAAAAGGATTATGGAACCTTTGATAAAATCCAGCTGGAGATGGTGAAGAAATTTTATGACGTAAGTGTTGAGGTTCATTATTCTGGGCTGCCAATGTTGTGATTTGGGTAAATGACGCGCTCTGTGAGGGCACTGGGGAGAGGAGATTTGGGCTCAGTGAATTAATTTAATTCCTTTATTTAAGCATTTTGAGTTTCATGTGGCAAAAGCAGATGAAGGGTCAGATCCCCCACCTCGATGGGAGTAAACTGAAATGCAGGCACAAATCCTTAGTGCTTTCCATTTTTCCAAAATATCTTTCAAAGGAAAGCTCTAGATCTGCTAAAAAGCCGTTTGCTGGAACACCATACTGTACTTGGAAAGATGGCATAGAGCTGCAGTGTTTTTTCCCATACTTCTTATATAACTTCTTTTTTTTTTTTTTTAATTTTTTTTTTTTTTTTTACAGGACATTGAGGAAACTTTAGAGCAGACCAAGCGGATGAATGTTTATTGCCATTTTGCTAAAGGTATCGGTGAACCCAGCTACAGACCGGTTCCAACCTGGGAGGAGTTGAACAAGATCCTTGTGGAATCCTTGGATGGCTACAATGAAGTCAACGCTGCCATGAACCTGGTGCTCTTTGAGGATGCCATGTGCCATGTGTAAGGGGATTTTATGGTTTTTATGGTCTTGTCATAGCGTTTATCTCGGCTGATTGCTTCCATGGAGTTTCCTGCTGGGTGTAGGTATCTGGAATTATGGCTGATGGAGCTGGAGGTGTGCAGAAGCTTCATCCGCTGATGTGGTGTGTCCAGCACAAATACTGTGGTGTGTCCAGCTTCTCTAGCTGCTGTTTGGAGGGCACTTCTGAAACTGTGAGGACGCCTAGGGCTGTCAGATGGAGGGACTACATGCTGGTGGTTATTTTAAAGTCTGGTTGGCGTTATGATGTCTTTGGCCCTTGATGTTCTCCATATGGCATGAACATTTATTGTACGTGACAATGCTCAAGTGCGTTATTGTCTTCACTTGACAGCCAGCTGCAGAACTAGTTATACTGGGATTTCCCTAAATGCTTTTGCAACTGGTTTAGAGCCATGTTTGCACAGGTTCTTAGTGGGATTTTTTGCATATGTATAAAGAGAGATTATGTGCATTCAGGCTACTAGTTTAAATGGATTGAGGCATTTAAACTGCTTTGATCCATTGAAAATCCTGCTTGCATTTGGGTACTTGGAGGTCCAGATGGATTCCCTTTGGAAACTGGAGATGTGGGACTATATAAAAAAAGCAAGTCTGCAGCTCATAGTTGTGAAGCTGTTTACATGCTTGTGGTGTAGATGGTGAGGTACCTTCAGCTTTCAAATACCATTTAAATGCTTGTTGGGAATCCCAGCAAAGACAGACTTATTTCTGTGTGCTAAGATGCAGATCTGGCCTTAGATCACTTCGGAAGATGGACCTGCCCTGTGAATCACAGTTTTAACTGATTTTGTGTGAAAACGTTGTGTCAAGAGGTGCGGATTTCTGACTCTGAGCCGGGAGGAAGGGGCTGTCCTGTTGCGCACCAGTGTGTGATTTCACTTCTTGCTGGACCTGGCAGCCTCATGTGGTCACTGTCATGCAAAGTAAAAAAAAAAAAAAAAAAAAAATATATATATATATATACACACACACACACATATATATATATGCTACTCCTTTTAATGAGGTGTTAATCATTTCTGTTCTGAGAGCTCAACAACCTGCTACTTTTACAGTACAGTGTGCCAGCTACGCTGGAGCACATTTTCCCTTAGAATATGGGCGTTGACTCCTTTGCATTAATGAGTTACATGCAACCTGATGTCTGTGGGCATTTCTGCTTCCATTGCTTGCAGGAAGCTGACAGTAATGTTAATCTTGTGGTCTTTTTACACTTTACATAAACTGGGACAAAACCTGGCGCTATCCCTCCGGTTAATATTGTGAATTATCAGGAGCACGAGGTTTGAGTATTTAGCGTGAGTTTCACTAGAGCTGAGGGAATTTCATTCATTGCATTTGGAAAATGCATTTTGGTGAAATACACAACTTATTCCATCTCAAACAGCTTATTGAGTATCAGCTTGAATTTGGTGAAAATATTCAGTTGTGGGGAAAAAGAAAAGAAAAAAAATAAGAAGGGGAAAAAGTGAAAAGAATTAAAAAAAAAAAAAAAAAAAAAAGGAAAAGTGAAGGACTTAAAGGACTTATTTTACATAAGGAAGTGGGAGATACCTATCTCAATCACCTCCTAATCCAGGACTCAGCGTGCACATTCACAAAGCAGCAGCCCCGGAGCACACACCAAGGGCAGAGACCACGCTGTCGTCTTCGGGGAGAGCTGACCTAGAGAACGGAACCTAGGAATGCTGAAGCTCTCCGCACGGATTGCATTGATTTTCTGGGTATCATTTCACAATGGGTGGGAGTCTGTGCATAGATCATAAGATACTTCAGTTGTAATAATGCTGTACAATATTTCTTGCAGTCTTATTTGAAAAATTAATTGGATTAATCTGGGAAAATGCTCAGGTAAGTGAGCTGAATATAGGAAATGGTGTGAAGAGGGGAATGGCACTGGTGTTTAAGGCACAGGACAGTGAGGTTTTCAGAGGCGGGATCCTCTGTACCTCCCTTACGTGAGGTTTTCACGTGTGAGGATGTCAGCAATTGCTTAAAGAGAGTAAATTGGAGGCAGGCGGAGTTCACCGACCCTCAGACAGGAGAGGTGAACAGATCTGGGACATAACAGCAAATTCATTTTTAAGAGTGAGAAATCTCGCTAGTAAGTAGTGGTGGTTCGGATAAATAAGAAACATGGACTGCATTTTCCAGGTTTTATTCCATTTTAAACATATATGAATATGCTTTATGCTCACAACTCTTCACCTGGACATGAATCCCAAATGCTTTGTGAAGAGAAACCTTTACTGGGGCGGTGTGTTAGAGCCTTGAATTTTGTTCTCAGCTTTTGCACGTGGATGTTATGTGTTTCTTCCCTTGTCCTCCCTGCAAAGATGTCCAGGCCTTCATCTTAAAATAGTTGTGTCCAACAGGACTTGGCAGGTGGAAAAAAAAAAAATTGGACACAGTCTGAACTGCTACCAAACTATTTTTTTTCATCAGCTATGTCCTTTTTATAGATCTCGGCAGAGACAGGGTTGATTGCCAACATGTCTCTTAGATTGACATTTCTCATCCAATTCAGAATACAATTTCTTAGTGAATAAAATATGTATTGAAAAGCACCAAGCAGAGAAATAGAAAAATACTCTTATTAATGAGAGATTTTTTTATGCTTCAATTTAGTTGTCGCATCAACCGTATCCTGGAGTCCCCCAGAGGAAACGCTCTTCTGGTTGGCGTGGGCGGAAGCGGCAAGCAGAGCCTGACCAGGCTGGCAGCCTTCATTAGCTCTCTGGAGGTTTTCCAGATCACTTTGAGGAAAGGCTATGGGATCCCTGACCTGAAGGTAGGTGGTTTTTAAGGCTGAGGTGCAGGGGTAGGAAATAAAAAGTAGAACTTGCCCTGAAAACTTTGTGCTTCTTCAAGAAACCATAAAGGACCAGAAAAGTTATATTTGATGAGTTTTTCTAATTAAACCAAGGTGTAGTAATTAGCTCATCTGTGAGGTGCCCGTTGCAGCACATATTCTGAAATATCCTCCTTGTAGATGTGGTACCTAGCCCATGCTTTGCAGAACAGAGGTGCAATCCCTAAATTCACTTGCTTTTCAATCTCCAGGCAGACCTGGCAAACCAGTACCTCAAAGCTGGGGTGAAGAACATAGGCACTGTGTTCCTCATGACTGATGCACAAGTGGCAGACGAGCAGTTCTTGGTGCTGGTGAATGACTTGTTAGCATCAGGTACGTGTCTTATTGCTTTTATTTCTCCTCTCCCTCTTTGAAATGTAGATTCACTTATGGTAGCATCTGTAGCTCTAGAATATATAGAAGGGCAATACGTGAATTAAGCCAGAAGATATGTGGGTTAAGCTCTAGAGTAAAAGCAGTGCTAAGGTCTCCTTGGTGAGGATGTACTCCATATGTACTCCATCATCTGGTAGACTTTTTGTTTTGTTTTGTTTTTTTCCCTCTTTCTCTGATGCCTTCTACCCAATTTTAGCATGCTTTCATGGTATACCATACATGGAAGTTAAGTGATGTGTCTGTTGTGATACTGCAACTGAGGACAGAGCCAAAAGAGTGTTATCGACAGAGAAAGAGCTTAACCTATGGATCCCGTGCATCTGCACTCTAGTTGCCTAATAAAATAAAGTTGTTCCTGGCTACAATATTTGACTGGAGTATCTGCAAGTTGGTGGAAGATGCAAAACCACCAGATGACCATGTCTGTGTGCGTCAACTAGCTGCTTATCCTATTGCAGTCCTTTTCCTCTTTGTTCTTCCAGATGCGTTTAGGTTTTTGAGTTGTTGCTTTCCCAAACAATTGCAGAACAGCCAGTCTGCATGCAGATGCTCTGTTTCCCTGCAGAACATGGCACAACCACGTGTGGGTAAGCACTCCTGTGCCAGGTGCACTGCACTACAGTGCATGTGAGAGTGTGGAGCTGTGTCACCATGACCACACCAGGTGACCCAGAGTGGGCATTTGCCTATGACTCCATGGTAAATTACTGCTACTAACCCTAACTGTGTGCCATTTGTTGCCTTATTTCTGAGTCAGGAGTGTGAAGACATCAGCTGGTTCAGGTGACCTCCATGGATGGTGGGGGATGGAGAGCTGGCGGCACAGGGGAGCGATAGTTTGTGAGTTACTCCAGAGCTGACATATGTGGCTGTAAATTGGCCAGATGGTTTGAGCAGCAAACAAGCCCTGCTTGTGATGAATTTGTAAGCTGGAGAGGGGTGTTGTGGAGGGTGGTGAGTAACTCGCACCACCTCTTATGCGTGATGTAGATGACTCAAGGTGAAGTTCGGCAGTGTCCTGCAGCAAGGGATGGGTAGAGCAGCCTGGCTTTGAGACGTCCAGGTCACCTTACGTTGCTTTTGAATGGTGTTATGTTTTTCTGAGGTTGCTATGGGGGGAAGTGGGGACAAATCAGAGGTCCTCACTCAGGGTCCGGGGAGGCAGCTCAGAATTGCAGCTGGACTGAGGAAGGGACCGCGCAGGGACCGTGATTTCCCATGACATGAGCTGGTGCTGACTGATGGGGCTGGCTGCACTCTGCTCTCTGTGTGCTTGTTTTTCTTACTTGTTTCTCTTCCTGTCATCACCTAAGAAGCTAGAACAAAATACGTATTTTAATCTTTCTTATAAATGAGCAGATTCCTGATTAGTGTATTTTCCAAAGTGATTAGTGCTCATATTGACAGTGTCTCGCTCAGTAGCGATGATTTCAAACAAATCAGAAGACAGAAAGGAAGTGAATAGGTGATAAATTAAGGAACCATTAAAAAATATTTGGTTGGGTACGTTTTTGGCAATCAGTTACATAACTATTAACTTCTAAAAGTTTTTAAAAAATTCTTAACTTTTAAAATGTTTTAGTGCTCTGGGAGTTACTTAACCGCTTCTGGAAATGTTGTTGAACAGATGTAGAAACTGTACATGTAACTAAATAATTTGTGAAACTGAAATGGTTTTGTTATTGTATTTATCATATTAGATATTTGATTTTTTTTTTTTTGTAATCTCATTAGTACAGTAGATCAGAAAAAAATTGACTTTTTGTAGTTGGGCTCTATTCTGTGTTTGTTTACCTTGTGCTTTTAGAAGAAAGTCTGCTCTCACAGATGTTTATTTTTCAGCAGAACGACCTTCTGTGCCGCTTTTCTGTTGCTGGACCCCATGGCCACCTGGCACAATGATTTTTTTCTGAAGGAAGTGGCTTCTGTGAGCCTCTGAAGAGGGAGGCAGCCACTTCACTTTGCTCTAAGACTGCAACAAAATTGAGGCCAGTAAACCAAAATGTGCTCCCTTCTCTTAGGGGAAATCCCTGATCTCTTCACCGACGATGAAGTTGAAAACATCGTCAACAGCGTGAGGAATGAAGTCAAAGGGCGGGGGCTGGTGGACTCCAGAGAGACTTGCTGGAAGTTTTTTATAGAGCGTGTTCGACGACAGCTGAAGGTGAGACAGGCTGGGGGAGTTTGTGTCCTCACCGTTGACCTTGGAGCAGGGGCACGGGGTGGAGAAGTGTTGGGCTACCTTGTAGGGAGATCGCACTACAGCCTGAAGTGCTTTTCTGCCTGTTTGCGGTATGAACTGAGATTCTCTCAGCAAGTAGTACTAAGGAGTAGGAAATGCTGTCTGTCTGTCATCGGTTCTTGGCTTTAGAAAGAACTATGGGAGTTGAAAATTTTCTCTTTCAAGAGCAGAGCAGGACCAGCCTCTCCATTTTCAAAGCCATACACAGGGGTTTAACTGGGATGCACCAGGACTAGGTCTTGCTGCTTGGAAAAGTTGCACAGGGGATCAGTCTTCGTGTTGCTGATAATCCATAGCCAGAAGAATTAAAAAAACCATAATTTAAAAAACAGACTACTGGGAACTGAATGGGACACAACTTTCTTACAGAGTTTCTTCCACTGCAGCCCATATTTCAGCATAGAGAGGCCTTATAAAAATGTCCTAAGATCCCAAAACAGTTTCAGGACTCCCCAGGTATGCCCAGGACATGGAGAAAGTTAGAAGTTAGACTCTTCCAGAAGGTATTTACCCATCTCCAAGACTGTGCAGTGCTGTGGTCCCAGAGCAGGGAGGTAGAGTGGGCAATGAGTGAAGACTTGATCTTTGCTTGATAAAAGCATATCCTCCTCCTTGCTCACTGCTTGGTTTGTGTTGGTGGGACACATTCAGTGGGGCAGGGTGGCCTGATCCCTTTTTGATCTAGGTAGCTACGTGTTTAGGATGGGGAACAGCTGGAGAGTTGATTTTTGAGGGAAAATTTGGAGACCATGCCACAGTAGAGCTGTCCAAGGAGAGGGAATCCAGTCCTTCTCCCTCTCCCAGTGTAGAAGGGAATTTCCAATGAGTGCTGATGCTGTTTAGTAGCTCTTCTGGCACCTTGGATATCTTCTGCTGTCCCTCCCTAGATGTATTCCCGTTAGCTAATGAGGTACGCTGGAAAGGCAGCATAAATGTGATTTACTTGAGGCCGATCCTTTTCCTTGTCTGCCCTTCTCCTTAACGGCGTGTTAGAGCAGATGGATGGGGTCAGCCAGGAAGTGCTGTTTATTCTTCCCAGCGTTTTGTGACAGCATCACGCGCTGTGCAGAGAGCTGATTGGATCCGTCGCTGGTCCAGGGCACGCTGGACGTCTGGGAATAGTGCAGGAGCACTTGGCCCAAAGGAGCGTGAGCACCAACCCACCCTCTGCCTCAGGGTCTTGAGAGAGAGGAGTGTAGGTGCGGAAGAGGGCTTTTGTACGTGTACTTGTCCTGACTTTACACCCTGGGTGAGGAATTTCCTTCTGGAAAAGGGAGAGCTTGTGCCTTCCTGAGAGGCAGGAGGATGAGGGAGGGGTGCTGGAAGAAGGAGGAAGGAGAAATGGAGAAATGGTGCTGAGCAGGGAAGTAACAGCCCCTTGACCAGGCCCCAGAGGAACGTGAAGAGAGATTTCCGAGAGATCCACAGACGCTGCACAATTTGCTGCCTCTCAGAAACTTTTAGCAGCTGTTGGACTGAAATAAAAGCCTGAAAAGCAAAGGACCTGCTGTGCAAAAATGCAATGAGCAGGGAAAGCTTATTCACAAATGCTTTTATTTCTGTTCTGCTTTGTTTCGAGATTTAAAAAAATTCCTCATTCTGATAAAAGCAGATTTTGAGTTTGAGCCACTTCAACCCTTTTCAATGCTGGCTTTTGACGAAACAATCCAGGCAGGCCTGTGGTCCTGCCAGGAGAATTTAGATCCATTCACTTTAATTCCTAGTTGCACCGCTTGAATCTGGGTCCCAGTTCCCTGCTGGGTGACGCTTTGTGTCACTGCTAAAGCAGGGAAGAGCGATTGTGTTAAACCTGACTGCAGCCTTGACAGCATGCCAGGCTTCTGCTTTTGACCATAGCAGTGCTGAACACCACTGCGTGTCTTTATTGTTGAGAAAAAATATGTTTACTGCTAGATTATGCCTTTTCCAGGCATTTCCATTCCTTTTGCTGGCCTGAAGAGCAAGGGCTCGAAGATTGAGGTTGCTGTACCTTCACTGGTCACGTCAGGTCTTCCTTTGGAAGTGGCCGGAAGAGCCCAACCTGGGCTGCGCAGCTGGAGCCCGAGGCCTGTTCCCGGCTGTGTCTTCTCACCTTCTCCTTCCCTGGACTTTACAGGTTGCGCTGTGTTTTTCACCCGTTGGTAGCAAGCTGCGTGTCCGCAGTAGGAGGTTCCCCGCCATCGTCAGCTGCACAGCTATAGACTGGTTCCAGGAGTGGCCGCGGGAGGCCCTTGAGTCTGTCAGCCTCCGCTTTCTGCGAGAGACGGAGAGTGTGGAGGTGAGCACCTCACCCACCAACATCTTGGGGTGGCTGAGCCATGCTTGGGTTTGAGTTCCTCTACGGGGTGCAGGCGCTGGCCACCCTTGGCCACATGCTGATGGCAGCCAGATGTGACCTCGTCCCTCCCTTCAGTGCAAGCAATGCCTTACACAATGAGGACAATACTGCAGAGAGGGTTTCCTCACCTTAATTGCCCTCCAGCACTTACCCGGGACGTCTAGGTGACTGCTTGGAGAGGAATTGCTGGTAGTTTTTCAGAGAGGGGCATGGAAATACAACCACAGGCACCACGCTCGTGTGTGTACCCTGACAGTATGGCCAGGGAAGTGGCTGTTTTGCTAGCAAGAGAGGCAGCTTACAAATCGGTGCAGAAAAGAACCCGATGCCTATGATTATTGCAGGGAACATAGGCTTCTGTCTCCCACGTGCGTGTCTGAGCGACTGTAATTCTCAAGGGCAAAAATATGTCAAGTTCTCATTGATGACAGCCTGCTCCTAGACTAAAAGAGATTCCGTTCTGTTTATTTAGCTTTTCTGAGCAGGATTTTGGAAGAATAAATTCTACAACGTTTCTTTTTATGAGTGTGCACTTTCCCCATTTGTACAGGAGAAAAGTCCAAATTTATACTTAAAAGGCTGTTATTTTATAGAGCTGAAAGCTAGAAAAATTGCTTGGAATAAGATAAAGCATGAGATAAAAAGATATAAAAAGAGGTATAAAGTACACGAGCAAAGTTATTTCAGAGATAACAAATGAAAAGGAATCAACTTAGATGTTGCACCCTGGATTTTGGTGCAGCAGAATAAAAAGTTAATAAATTCCTTTATATATGGCACAAGTCTGTGCTGTATATAGTTGTTCTGTTTTAAAAAAAATATTTTCTCCTTGTATTCTCATCGTACCTTTAGGATTCAGTGAAAGATTCAATAAGCAAATTCATGGCCTATGTCCACACAAGCGTCAACGAGATATCTCGATTGTATCTGAGCAACGAGCGACGATACAACTACACCACTCCGAAGTCGTTCCTTGAGCAAATCAAACTCTATCAGAATTTGCTGCTGAAAAAGGGCAAGGACTTGAAAGCAAAAATGGAGCGGCTAGAGAATGGCCTGGAGAAGCTCAACAGTACGTCTGCACAGGTAAGCAGAACCTCTGGGGCTGACAGCCGATGGGTTTTCCTTGTTCCTCTGTTAGGGATGTCTCTGCATCCTGGTTCAAAGGAGAACTTTACAGGCTGAAGCTGTGCAGTGTATAAAATCTCTGCTAGACCTTGGTTCTAGTCTGACTTGAACTGGTTCCTCAAGGAGCAGAAGTTATGTTCTGTACTGGAAAAAAGGGAAGAGATGTGTGTCCAGTCTCTGGCTGTTTGGGTGGTGCTAATCCCAAATGAAAAATCTCAGTAAGTAAAATGAGATGGCCATCCAGTTGGCTGTGTACATCTTTTAATGATTATATTTCAGCTGTGGTGACAAAATAGCTTATAAAACACAGGAAGATCAGAGATTTTTGGAATTGCATCCAGGAAATCTACAATGACTTCAGCAGGAATCCTCTCTTTCAAACTAAACAGAGCATCCTTTTAAAATAAGGCTGATGTTCATTTTTCCTTGCATTATGCTGTCTGTCTTTAAGCAAAACTAATGTGTATGTGAAGTGTAGATTAGGTGTCCCAAAATAACCCTAAAGAGCAGCGCTGACACTCTTCTGTGCTAGAGACTAGATGTTGTTCTGAGTATTCCACAAACCTCTCTGTAGTGACTCAAGCTGCCCTTCAGAGCTTTGCTATCTACATCTGTTGCTAATTTTATATTCTATTAACTCTTACAAACTATCACTTACAAGCTTCTACTGTGGTAAGTGGGCCTCTCCTGAAGCTGCTCCAAAGAAATGCAGGGAGTTGGTGTGATTGAAAGACTAGTAGGTTTAACCTCTTCCATATATATGCTCTGGATAATGCTGGTGGCATAAATCACGTCTGTCACGCTCGATAGGATACATGCCTTGCTGGAGGGTGATGTATGAGCTTTATTAGTGCCTCTCAACTCTGCTAGTCTACATCTTGCCTCAAACGGTTGCTTTCTTCACAGTGCAGGGCAGGTCTTTGAGGACACGGGAGGGGAGCGGGCGTGTTTCATGTCCCCTTTGCAGGTTTTAGCATCTCCTTTGTAAGGATGCAGCTGAGGCTGGACAGCCAGTAGGAGAGGACCTATCACAAATGACGCCAACCAGAGCAATGGGTTTGTGCCGTCATTGCAAAGCAGACCTTACATCTGCCTTTACCTATGGAAGCAAATAATTTTGCTGACCCGTGGGGTGCTGCTGTTTTTGATGATGCCCCAGTGATGGACAAGATGGGTTAGGTCTATTTTTTAAGGGGAGCAACTAATATGAAACTAACCTTTTAAGAGGAAACAAGTCCCTGTAGTGTCAGTCAACCAATTCTATGTTCTTCAGGTGTATCTTCATATGGATGTTATGTTGGCAAGAGTTCTCTGTTGACCCACAAAATAGGTGCTGAGCTATGGTGGAGGACTGGGGAGGAAGATAGGAAGGCATTGGTTTTCCTGTTGGAAGAAGGGTAAAAGAATGCAAAGTTCATATCTGGTTGGAGTATGGCTGGGGCGAGAAATGCCTGTTTGTGCAGTTGATTAAGATGCAGAGCAGCGAGGACAAATATGTCAAATCTGAATCTAAAATTAGCACTGGGGGCCTAAAATTAAACACCTGAATTATCAGTTGTGCGCAATAGTCAAAACTGCTGTTGATTTGAAAACAGTGTGTGGATATTTAGCAGAATTGGAAATCATACTGGAACGTTCAGTTGTGAATGTGGATTTAAAAGTCTGAACTTTACATTCACCCATGGAAGCGATTGGTCTTCATGCTGAGGAAGTGACAAGTCTTCTGCCTCACTCAGGTGTGTCATCTCCAGGTTGTGTTCATGGTGCTTGGAAGCAATATGCAGTGGGTTTTGGTTGTGTGGGTTTTTTTAATTGTTTTTTTTTTTCCTCTTTTTTCTTCTTTTTTTCTCTTTTTTTTTTTTTCTTTTTTTTAAATTTTTTTAATTTTTTTTATTTTTTATTTTTATTTTATTTCAAAGCAAAGGAGGAGGGTATTGATACCTGGGTGTGACCTGGTTGTGCCTTAGGTCTTGAAGACTAGTGCTTCCATTGTCAGCATTCTCCAGATTCCTGCTGCTTGGATGCTGTGACAAGTTAATTATGAGTTTTTGTGTTTCTATAGACTGTTCAATGTGACTTCAGCATGAGGGGGCTGTTGTGCAAGTAGTTGCAGGGTATTTTGGTATTTTTTGACTTATCCATTCCAGTTTCAAAATAACCTCTCCCTCTCCTTGTACTCTTCTCCCCTCCATACTTGCTCTTTTTTGTTTGGTTGGTTGGTTTTGGGGTTTTTTTTTTTGTCTGTTTGTTTGAGATTTGGACATCTTAATACTGTTGACCAACTTTTCTTCTAAAGAAATGTTTTCCAGTAGCGAACATGCCTAACCACCTTTCCTTGCAGACAATGACTGTCCTCCGTACTCAGAAAAGCAGAAGCCGGCTTCCAGTTATTAGGACATAATAGACTTGAGATGATGTGTGAGATGAGTCATTTGTTTTTCAGAGTGATGTTTGCTATGAAGAGGTCAGCACTCCGTTCAGAGCCTGTTGCTGAGTAATTTTTAGGATGACTTCTGTTAATATTGTATCACTGGATTGAAGTCTTGCTTGCTCTGTCAATTAATCGCTGATCTTTGTGGTGTATTCTGTGTTCTTGAAAAAAGACAGGGACAATCAGATAAAATGAGTCTTCAGGGAGCCTCCTCTCCAGGTTTTCTGTTTTTTAACAGTTGTTCTTATGCTGTCCTGGTGGTAGGCAAGCACTTCTTCCTTCCACGTTGGAGTCACAGTGCATTACTGCTGAATCTCTCATTTGCTTTGGTCTTTCCCTTTCTACATCACATTACTAATTGCTTATCAAATTGTCCTGGCCTCAGGAAGCTGCTCACAGGTTTTTCACATCTCTTAGCACCCTTTGGAACAAAGCACTGACCCTTTTGTGGCCAACAGTGATATTCCGCATGGTAAGGCACGGGCTGGATCTTCCTGCACACGCCTTGATCTGCTATTGTCCTGCTGTTGCCTATGGGAAGGAGGTTAATAATGTTCCCTTTTCTCTTTGGGCTGACAGTCTACTGTGACTTTCCATGCCACCTCAGTCTCTCTTTGTCCTGTTATTCTCTTGTAGTTCTTGTTTTCTCCTGCTTATCAGCTACATGTTGCCCACAAGGCATCTGCTTGCATTGGTGTTGGCAGACGCTGGAAAAGTCAGTGGTGGTTTCTCACCTCCCCTGGATGTGTCAGTGACTTTTCTGTGGTGTGTCTGGATGGTAATTCCTAAAGCACATGTGTGTGACTGCTCCACAGCATGGTATGGCCCACAGTGCTGGCAAGAACCTAGCAGGACAAGTCACTGACTCCACTGTTAGCTGTGAGAGCTCATCTCTTTGAAAAGGTGTGAATCTCCAATCCTGTGCTCCTGTTTTGGACATAAAACAGTCTCTTCCTGCTCCACCACATGGATCTGGTTCTCTTTGTCTTTTTTTTAGCAACTCCCTTTGGCCCTGGTGGCCCTATGTCCATGCCTGAGTCCAGTGTCAGGTGCCCCTGCTGCATGCATGCATCCCCCATGCCTTTTAGTGCCTTTGTGAGCAATGTCTTGCAGACTGACGGGTTTCTAGAACTCAAACTTTCCCTCACATTGAGAGTTCCTGGCTTCCTTTAAACTGAAGCATAGTGGGTTGACGTTGGTTGCATGTCAGGTGCCCAACAAGCTGTTCTGTCCCTCCCTCTTCTCAGGAGAACAGGACAGGGAGAAAATAAGATGGAAAAGAACTCGTGGGTCAAGATAAGGACAGGGAGGACACTCACCAATGACCGTCATGGGCAAAACAGACTTGACTCGGGGAAATTAAATTAATTTATTGCCAATCAAATCAGAATAGGGTAATGAGAAATAAAATCAAATCTTAAAACACCTTCCCCCACCCCTCCCTTCTTCCCAGGCTCGACTTCACTCCCAGTTTCTCTGCCTTCTCCCACCCTGTGGTGCAGGGGCACAAGAAATGGGGGTTGTGGTCAGTTCATCACACATTGTCTCTGCCACTCCTCCTCACACTCCTTCCCTGTTCCAGCATGGGGCCCTTCTCACAGTGGAGAGTCCTTCATGAATTTCCCCAATGTGAAGTTCTTCCCACAGGCTGCAGTTCTTCATTAACTGCTCCAGCGTGGGTCCTTTCCACGTGTCCTTTCCATGGGGTGCAGTCCTTTAGGAATGGACTGCTCCACTGTGAGCCCACTATGGGGTCACAAGTCCTACCAGCAAACCTGCTTCAGCATGTGCTCCTCTCCATGGGGTCACAGGTCCTGCCAGGAGCCTGCTCGGGTGTGGGCTATCCACTGGGTCACATCTTCCTTTGTGTGCACGCTCTGACATGGGGTCCTCGACAGGCTGCAGGTGGATTTCTGCCACAAACAACTTTACTCCCCACCCTTCTTCTTCACTTACCTTCATGCCTGCAGAGTTGTTTCTCTCACATCTTCTCACTCCTTTCTTCCAGCTGCTGTTGTGCAGCAATTTTTTCTCCTTTTTAAATATGTTATCACACAGATGCTGCCACCATCACTGATGGACTCGGCCTTGGCTAACGGCAGGTCCATCTTGGAGCCAGCTGTCATTGGTTCTACCAGACATAGGGAAAGCTTCTAGCAGCTTCTAACAGAAGCCACCCCTGCAGTCCCCCTGCTACAAAAACCTTGCTGTGCAAACCCAGTACATAAGGCCAGATTGGTAGGGCTTCAATTTCCAGAATGTTATCACCTCTTATTTGTCTTCATCAGTCTTCATCCTCTCCATCTGAGCACCAACTCCAAGGAACAGACGTTGTATGACATGACAATATTTTCTTTGCTATTCTCCTTTTGCATCATGGTGTTTTGCGTGTGGTGATGTTGCACTGTGGTGTTACCTGGCGTATGTTTGTGGCCCTGACCAGGAGTGCCATGGAGCCGGCCCAGGAATAACCAGGAACCTGGAAATACACTCAAGGGGTAGTGGATGGCCCTGCTCCTTATCGGAATGGTTTTTAACACTGCTGGTTTCCATAGGGTGGACTGGGAGTGGGAGAGTGCAAGGAGGGAGACTGTGACTGTAGGAGAAGTTCTGGGCTGTGAGAGGACAGAAGGTGGGAGCTGTGCTGGGAAGGTTTTCTGCAAACTCTGAGATAATAAGTGTTAGTGGTGGTTGGGCTTTGCCATCTCTGCGTTTTGAAATGTGGTTTAACAGCTTGAAATATGACAAGCATCTGGATTTTCCAGAGAAACAGAAAATAGTGCTGTGTACAAGCTGCCACCCTTTCTGGTGGGAGAGAGGGGAAGTCTGAATACCTTCCGTTACTGTAATATTTGTAGAAAGAAGAGAACTTTCCATGGCTTTATTCCTAAAGTTGCTTGGCCAGGGACAGCTCCACAAGCTACTGGGTGCACATTTAAGGTTTCTGCTGTGCCTGTGCCTCCCCGAAGGCTGTGGTGCGAGTCCTCCCTGCTCACTGGTGTCTCATCAGGCATTGTTATGGCTGAGCACTAGGATGTGTGGGAAGGGAGGAAACACGGATGTGACAGACTGGTTTTGCTGGATGTGGGTACAGCATTAAGGGAAAATTGCTTGCTGTGCTAAGGGGGTGAAACTGGAGGAGTAAAGTCCATAAACGTACATTCCCTGTGCCATCCCCAGAACATCACTAAAGACAGTGAGTTTGGTTGTTTAGGCGTAGCTCCTGTTTCTCTTTCCACTACACAAACACTGTTAAATTGTCCCTGATTAACTGCATTTCAGTTTTAGCTGCACTGGGGAAACACGATCGCTTCCTTTCACGTTTCAAAATCCTGCTGTAGGTGAAGGAGGCTGGAGGCTCGTATGTCTCCTAGACGTGGTGTGGTCTATTGGCAGAGGGTCCAGCAGATCCTCAGGATGCACACTGCAGTTCCAACTTGCATTATTTCCACCAGGAATTTAACATCTAACCCAACCCCTGTTGGGCAGGGGCCTTTGCAGTAACATGCACTTCTGGCCTTCCAAATATTTCTTTCAGGCAAAGCTGTAACTGAATTTCTTGAATTTTTTTTTTTTTCAAATCCTCACAATGTTATAGCTAGTAATTTACTCTTCTGTTACTGCACATGCTTGGCTAAAAGCAGGTTTTGCCAGGGCATTTTCTGTTCTCACGGGCTGTACTGGGAGCTCGGTTTGCATCTGCCCGTTTTGTAGGGCTTTTGAGTACCAGTGGGTTTTAATCCCTTGCTTGTTTTGTTATGGTTGTGTAAAACCCCTAAAGCTCCCATTCACATACGTATCCAGCACATGATTACTGGGTTTTGGGCAGAAGGTCACAAGCCATATCTGCCATCAGTGAAGCCTCCCCCTTCAATTTCCTGCAATCCCCGAAGACGTGGAGCTGAACGAGAAGCTGCCGCTTAGTTTGCTGACTTGAAGGGATTATGTGCTCCTGCGAGGCCGGAGCTGTTCAGATTTACAGTCGCGTCTTTGTCCTGGTGGGAACAGCATTGTAGTGCCAGGCAGCAGGAGACGACAATGGATGAAGCGCACAAAGAGGTTCCTAAGAAACCAGTCTCCGCTTGAAGCTGGTGTGGAACATCAATAGCTTCAGTTTATAAGATTGCAAATTGTGCTCTCTCTTCTGGTATAAAAATGGAGTTATCACCAAAAGCATGTATCTTACTTCCCTCCTAGTAAGTATTTTTCTATAATTAAAGATGCACCCCAGGAGCCGTGAGCAATCCTTTATGAACCTAATGACAGGACAGTGAAAAACTCCGTGGTCTGCACAGAGCCTGGATAAATGCATTGAAATGTGTGCTTTTAGAAGGAGACTTTGTCTTCAACTGACAGCTGGTGTGAGCTCCTCCACCACCCAAATGCTTCAGGGTGTAGCTGGAGATCGCTCCTGCCTTGCTGGGTGAGAGCAGCTGCGTGGCGGAGTTGGTGTGTGAGGAGCTGCCACCACTGCCGTGCCTCTTGGCTGCCAGCTGAATGGGACATCCCTTCTCAAGCTCATTCGACATCACATTTTAAAACCCCTTGAGCCTTGGACCTCTGGCAAGGACTGTACCTGATTACATTGTAATATTTAGATTATATGTAGATTTAGATTAGATATTAGGAAAAAAATGTTTTACACTGAGGGTGGTGGAGCCCTGGCACAGGTTGCTGAGAGAGGTGGTGGATGCCCCATCCCTGGAAACATTCAAAGCCAGGTTGGATGAGGCTCTGAGCAACCTGATCTGGTTGGAGATGTCCCTGCTCCTTGCAGGGGGGTTGGACTGGATGACCTTTGAAGGTCCCTTCCAACTCTAACCATTCTATGATTCTATTTCTGTGTGAAAAATGCCCTTCTCACTACAAGTCTGTAGGACCTGGTGGTTGTAAAGGATGAAAGTGCAGGAAGTGAAAGAAGGTATAGCTGAATTGTAGCACAGGCCATCTTCACCACAAAACACATGCACAGCGCACACATGCCCTCTTTACCAGGGGTGTGATGTAACATCAGATCTCATATTTGAAGCTGGATGTATCTGGCTTTATAATTACAGAAGCTTCTTGCAAATACCTGGTTCACAGTGAGGCTCCTGGGCTGTACAAAAATAATCACTAGAATTTCTGAAATGAAAGCTTCCACCTACTTCCCATGGAATCCTGCTCAAAGCAACGTTCATGTTGCCCTGGCACCTCTGTCTGGTTTCCAAGCAGAGGCAGTGAGCAGGGGTGGGACAGCCTCCTCCCCAGCTCATCTTGCTGTGCTGGTTCCTCCCCCGCTGGGTTCCTTGCTGCTGGCAGGCTGCTCCAGTGCGTGGACCACGCGCATGGGCTCTCCAACAGTGACCCAAGCAACCATGAGCAAAGGAGAGCAGCAGCATCCTGCTAACAGCTAGAGATACTTATTTTCTGTGCTGCCAGGACATTGCTTATTTTAGACACAGGCCCTCCATGCTTTTGGGTGCTGGTCAGCCCCACTTCAGTGTGAGCCCGTGCTGCTGGGCAGGGCAGGGAGCAAGTTGGTTAGTGTCCATACTCTCACATGTGTTTCTTCCCTCTAGGTGGATGAGCTGAAGGCCAAGCTGGCAGCCCAAGAAGTGGAGCTAAAGCAGAAGAATGACAATGCAGACAAGCTGATCCAGGTGGTGGGAGTGGAGACAGAGAAAGTGAGCAGGGAAAAGGCAATCGCTGATGAGGAGGAGCGGAAAGTGGCACTTATCACCCAGGAGGTTGAGCAGAAACAGAAGGACTGTGAGGAGGACCTGGCCAAAGCTGAGCCTGCCCTGGCAGCTGCGCAGGCCGCTCTGAACACTCTCAATAAGGTATGGTGAAGATTCCTGTGGGAATCCAGTATCTTCCCTCTGTGTTTTGGGGGGGGAGTGTCATCTGATGGCCCAAGTTTTTGTGCATTGTATTGACCCTCCTCCAGCTTCTTCCTAGCTGGTGCATACTTAGTCCCTGGGGTGACTTGGAGGAGCTACAAGGCTATACCAAGTTCCTCTTTACTCACAGCCACGGAGAGCTGAAGGAACTGATGCTGAGAACATAGCACAGACAGATCTCATGTGAGCCCCGCAGACTGGTGTTTGTGGGTGTGGGGCTGGCAGGTTGTGGCTGCAGCTGGCAGTGAGCATGGGCATCCCCCGAGTTGCCACTTGACCCATCTCCTGCTTTGGAAGGAGACCTGTGATGGGAAGACTCATGTGCCACTCTGATCTACAGCACAGTGGAACAGTGTCTTCCTACAGCCCATGGCAAATGCCTTGCTTGGCCAAGGGGGAAGACAAAGTGGGGGAAGAAGGAGCAGAGATCCACAGATGCAGTGGGGAGAGTTGGTGCCTTCTTGAGCTCCTCTGGGCATCTTTTCCTCATGAGATCTGTGGTATTGTAGGAACAAAACATGGCGGCCTGAGGATTTGAACTGATCTTCTCCAGCTGTGCTGGGGCTGGATTTGCCTTGTCCTCTCTTTGTCCAAGATGTTCCTCAGGCCTTGCATACAGCTTGGCTTCACAGGTGCACTTGTGGGGTCACTTTTGGTTTGACACAATAAGAAGCACTGGTACAGAAGTCTCATCCTGTGTTTGGGTTCATCCTGTACCGGGGATTCTCAAGCAGGGAGATGTCCTGTTCTTCAGCAGTCTGTCTCGGCTGGGCAGGATGCTGTTTTGAGGGTGTTGGGTAGGTGAATACCAAGTGCAGGCTGACCTCTTGGTAGGGCTGTTCATTGCTGCAGACAAGGTGACTCCAAAGGAAGATACCACTGGCAGATAGTTTCCTGCAGTCAGAGTAGTCCTTAAGTGATTGGTTTAGGGAAGGCTTTTGGTATCTTGAAAGGTTTTTCCTTCAAGGGAGTTTCTGTTTGGAGCCTGACACTTTGAGATGTGTCCCAGAGATAAGTATCTGCAATTTATCGTGGTCTGCAGTTCACGCAGCATCCTGGGGCAGAGAACTCCTGCTGCACCCGGGGCCGAGCAGTGGCCATGCACCAGGCGCATCCATGAAAATCAGTTATTACCACGGTCACACCAAGGCATGATTCAGTCGTGCCTCAAACCATGGCTCAATCATAGCCCTGTTCGGAAAGCAGCTCCCAGTCGTCAGGAAAGGGTTTTCTGTTTGATTAGCTTTCAGGAGACGTGTGGCTTTGCTGCAGAGATGTGTTGTTTCTTGTTCCTGGAAGGAAAAAGACTATACAAAAAGAAAATGTTTGTCTCTTCGTTAGTTTTGGTTTCACGATGGACCGGTAGAATATCTCATTAGACAGAGATTAGGGAGATGCTGGGATTTTCCCTAGGGACCTGTAAGGCAGCAATAGCAGAGCACAGGAAGGCACAGTCTCCTTTACCTGCTGATCGGAGATGCATCAGAGAGCTTGACCTGCTTGCTGACATGAATAATCAGCAGTGTTTATGTGTGTATATATAGTTTCTCTCCAATTATCTAAGTTGTCTTACTTGGATAGCACTGCTATATGCAGCATTAATGGGAAAAGAATGAGAAAAGCTGTCAAGTGGAATGCAGTAATAAATATATATAGTCAGCTACCAAGGAGCTCAGTAAGCATGTGGATACGGGGACATGTCTGTGCCAGCGTCACCTGCTAGTCTGAAAGAAGAGCAGCCATGTTCGTTTGGACTCGTGTCTTTTGCAGACCGTCTGTGGCATTATGTGGAGGCGATCCAAGGTCCACACAAGTGAATGGGCCAGGGAGGTTTGTTTTTTTGCCATTTCCAGGATTAAAAGGACACTAACCCACAGGATCAGCCTTTCCTGGCAGGCCAGAGATCCCACGTAGGGTTTGCAGCTGGAGGAGAGGAGGAGAGTGATGCAGAGGAGAGCGTTAGGCAGCCGTGGGTGGACTTGTTGCTCCCAGAGGAATGGAGCCATCATGGCAAAGCAGGGCAAGGGTGGCAGTTAGCAAGGTGTTGACCTCCAGTGTGGGCATCCACAGCGGGGCCAGCCCATTTGAATTCCCTGCGTGGCAGGCGGCTCCTGAAATGGGGGCGTGCTATGGCCGGAGGCACTGCCACAGGAGTTTCTAGCCGGATGGTTTCCCATCCCCTCCTCCCTCGCTGCTGGCTGCAAAGCGGTCTTGTGTTTGGTAAAGAACACCTTGGCCCCATCAAACCAGTGTGGCTGCTCATCGCTCGTTACTGTAATGAGAGCAGCTGCTGCTCACGAGACACTGCCCAAGCAATGGGAGCTATGAGTAACAAGTGATTATTCCAGCAAAACTGAAAATATTGAGCAGTATGTGATGTCAGCTGGTTTACCCGTGCTTGTTTGTCCTGTGCAAAAGGTAACTCGTGTGTGCGTGGAGAGAGGAGCTCAGATGTCGGCAGATCAAACCCTCAGCATCCCGTTGTCACAGTTGCGCGTGTGTTAGGAAATGCATGCTTTCTCCACAATTCAGCTTTTTTTCACTTAGGTTGAGAATCATCCCGCTTTCGTGTTAGAGACTCGTTAAAACTGCCTGTGTTGGCAGTGGAGGAGGTGGGAGCTCCCCCTTGAACAAGGCTGTCCCCAGGGATGAGCTGATTCTGGAGGGGGAGCTGCCTATTCACCCCGATGAGTGCTCTCCTGCTAAAGGTGCTTGGTTAAAGCGCCTAAATTTGTGCTGGATGATACAGGGGTGCACGTGAAAAATTCAACAAGACTGTAACACGTGTCTGTCTCTGGCACAGGGCGTAGCTGGGCGTGAAGGGAAGCTCTGGGGGGCAGTGTTAGAGGGGCTGGGGGCTGTTTGTAGAGGTTATCATTTGGAAAGTTTTCCTTTTGTCCTTATCCTGATCTTCTGAGAGGGCAGAAAACCTTCTGCTTCCCCAGGCGAGAGGGCTGACAGCAGGGAAAGGGTAGGAGTCTGGGAAGGAACGCTGTGCTGTGCTGGTCCCAGGTGGGATGCAAGTAGCTGGATGTGGGGAATTGAACACGCATGCTGTAAACACGCACAGCGGTGATTTAAAGGCAGTGATGTTCAGGCCGAGAGAAACCCAATTTATCAGATTGATAGCTTGGGAGCCTGACTCTATTAGTGGCAAAGTAAAAAGAAAGCCCATTCATTTTAGTCTAATAACCTTGTTTTCCCCTTTTCAGAAGAATCTGACAGAGCTGAGGTCCTTCGGGTCGCCGCCTTCAGCCGTCAGCAACGTCACTGCGGCTGTGATGGTGCTGATGGCCCCAGGAGGAAGGATTCCCAAGGACAGGAGCTGGAAAGCAGCGAAAGTCGCCATGGCCAGGGTGGATGGCTTCCTGGACTCCTTGATCAAGTTTGACAAGGAGAACATCCATGAGAACTGTCTCAAAGCCCTTCAGCCCTATTTACAAGACCCCAAGTTTAAACCTGAATTTGTCACCACCAAGTCCTATGCCGCGGCTGGCCTCTGCTCCTGGGTGGTGAACATCGTGCGTTTCCACGAGGTGTACTGCGACGTCGAGCCGAAGCGGCAGGCCCTGAGCAAAGCCAACGCTGAGCTGGCAGCTGCCCAGGACAAGCTGGCCAGTATCAAGGCCAAAATTGCTGTAAGTGCTTGCGTGTTGGTGGGACCTATCGCAGTGGTTGCTGCTTGGAGAGAAACCCTCCACTTTGGAGAAAGCTGCTTCTCTGCACTTGTGTATTTTTAAGGGTGGAGTGGGAATCCAAAGATTCAGTAGATTGTGGTCTTTTCTATCCATTTTATTGCTGCTTTTTACATTTCATCTGTTCTTCTCCAGCCTTGCCTACACCTTAAGAGGAAGACTAATTATTAATTCTTATTATTCCCACCTAATCTTTAAAATGTAATTTACCTCTACTCATGAGTCCTCAGAAAACTCATTATCTTAAACCAGTGCATTCCCAGTGTGCTGCACAGGGTCAGGGAAGAGGAACTGGAGGCTGCTCCAGAGCTCTGGTAGCACAGAGCTGTGCTGGGCTGGTTCCCCACACCCAGTCCCTGGTGATGGGCATGTTTTCCAGGATGATGGCTGCTTTAGTAGGAGCCTGATAATTTTTCATGGCACCACTCCCTGTCAGTGTATCTTGTGCATTATCCTTGTTTAGATTTTTACTACTTAAAAAAAAAAAAAATTAAAATCACTCAATAGAAGAAATTACTGTGTGATTAGAAGCAGAGAGTAGCTTCTAGCCTTTCTCTTTTTCTTTCAGAAAATTATCTCTGTGTTAAGACACACAGCTTTTCTGCCCTCTTCCCTTCCTGGCCAATACCTGCTAATGGCAAAGCGTGGAAATCAGCCTACGGGGACCCTGCCAGCCCATCCCTCAGCAGCGCAGCGTCCCATCACTCACCATTCTCCAGGTCCCTCTTGGCACAGGCAGCCACCACTTGCGCTCCAAAATCTGCCTTTTTTTTTAAGGTGCAGTGGATCCGGGACCCCTCTTTGTGAGTGAAGGATCCTCTGTGGCTGTGCTTTTGTACTGTGACAGCACAGTTCCTGCAAAATCCCCATTAATAACCGAGGTGTGCTGGGAGCCGGGCTGACAGGTTTGTCTCAAAGTGACTTTGAGATGCGCACCCGGCGAGGGGCAGCACCGTCCCTCCCGCTGAGCCTGTCCGAGTACTCGTCTCTTCTACCAGCACATCTTGATGTCAGAAAACAGATAACTCTTTTGATGTCTCCTAGGGCTTATTATTCTTAAAATGCTTACTACACTTTTTAACTAAAAATGCTTATAAAAATCTCCAGAGCTCTCCAGTACCCCCTTCTCGCTGCAGATGAAAGGAAGGCAGGCGCAGCACCTGAAGCAGGGATGGATTTAGAGGTCTTTAGCCTCTAATTCTCCCATCTCAGATGTGAAATACAGTGCTGGGGAACTTTTTTCATCCCTTTATGCTACTCCTTCCCAAAGCTTTTAATGCCTCAGCTTTTCTTCTTCTTCTTCTTTTTTTTTTTTTTTTTTTTTTTTTTTAAGAAGGGGGATTTTGTTAAAGAAAATGGCAATCTTTGGGGAGATTACTGGTACTCCACTGGCATGCACTTACAAAACTGACTCTTTTAGATGAGTTTTCTCCTCTGCTCAGCGTGGGGGTGGATGTGGAGGAATATCCTTGCTCATCCAGCTGGGATATCTTGGATAGCTTCACTGATGGGAGACTGATTCATACCTGCTCACAACTGGGCCCCAAGCTGTCACGTACCCATTTTTAGTAATAAATGAGACTCTTCTGATTGTCAAAAATCCTAAGTACCTTTCCCTCTGCTGTATCTGCCTGGGAAATAAGGTTGCTACAAGCCTGGGGAGGGTGGATGGAGAAGCAAGATGTGCACTCCCAGTTGCACACAGATGTATTTGTGTGTTGCTGTAGAGGGTGTCTGGTGGGGTACTGCAGGTACGATCTGCTCTTGGCAGCTCATAGATGCTCGTTTATCAGATCGTGCTTGTGTACCTGGGATTTTCTATAGATGAGATGAGCGTATGTATATACATTCACATGCACTCAGAAACTTTTCATGCTATTCATTCCCAGGCAGGCTGGGAGACTGCTTTGTGTTTCCCAGTATCCAGGAGAGCTGCAGATATCCCTAATATAATCCTTTTTCATTTTCGAGTTTGTTTCTAGTGTGTAGCTCAAACAGTGTTAGTGATTTACAAGCAGTTTAGCCTGAAGCAGTTTGCATTGGGTGCAGATAAAATCAATTATCACTTCTACTTCTCTTATCAGAGGTGAAATGCTGCAGGTGCTTGTGGGAGCTGTTGATTTGTTTTAGACTAGAGTGTGAACTGTTCTGTCCAAGCAAAGGGCTCTTTTTCTTTTTCTCCAGGTGATTTGGGCCCTTTCTGCCCCTTCCCACCACTGAAGCACTTTGCAGCCCACCTGAGGTGGTCTCACCTAGCGCTAGCTGGGCTTCTCTGTGGGAGTTGTCCCATGGCAACCCTCAGGGAGCTTTAGAGCCAGAACAGCTTTGACTGATTTGTTATATTCCCTTCTAGAAGCAGGATGCAGGAGGTATGGCTTTGAGATGGGTCAGCATACCTCCAGCTGCTCAAGGAGCCCCTGGGGAATTTGAGCACAACTTGGTGAATCAGCAGAGCCTCAAGGACTGGACTGAGACCAAGGGGCTGCAGCATCAGGAAATATAAAATTCTGTTTTCTTAGCTGCCCCGCTCATCGCCCTGCCCTCAGGGTGAATCGTCTCTGTAGAAGAGTTTTCCTTAAAACTGTGCTGCTATTTTCTCTTTTTTTTTTTTTTTTTTTTTTTTTTTTTTCATGTGCAGCGCCTCAACGAGAACCTGGGAAAGCTCACAGCCAAGTTTGAGAAGGCCACTTCAGACAAACTCAAATGTCAGCAAGAAGCTGAAGTTACAGCGTGTACCATCGCTCTTGCAAATCGACTGGTGAGTGTCAGCAGATGCGACTCTGACGGCATGAATGGGAGGTATCAGGTGCTGCTGAGATGCGAGCCATGTGCACACAGTATGCTACATCCTCTAATTTTTTTTGGAATACATTTCCTGCGCTGCAGCAAGTTTCACTAATGAAAATGAATTTACATTGCCTGTTTCCATACATCAGGGTAGGCACTGCGCTTATTTAGAGTGGCTGGATATACTCTCTCCACAGCTCTCATCTCTTTTTTGTTACTGAAGTGCATGATCGAGTACCGATGGCCCAAACTATATGACTCAAAAATTGTATCATAAAAACAAATATGGAATACGCAAGTAGCTTTGCAGGTTTTGAAGTGACAAAAAGTCAACAGTTAACCCCATCGGTCTGCATTGTGGTCTGTTGTACCTTCAAAATACGCAGCCGCCTAGTTCTGTGCAGGGCAATGCCCTTCTCGCTGCTTCACAGGTAAGAGACTTGGAGATAATGGCTTCTGTTCACACCGTCCTGTTAGCCAGAGCCCCAGCTCACATCCAGGGCCGCCGTTGCCCTTAACGCTTTGCGTTTTGCCTTGTGCACTGGCTGTTGGCGTGGAGCGAGCCAGTTCTTCCTCCAAGCAAGGAAACAGGGCTGCAGGAGATAGTCCTGTGCTTGAGCTCTGCCCTGGCAGGCGATGGAGTTGGAGCTGGTTCTAGCAGCTGCCTCTGCTGCATCAAGCTCACCCTCTAACACATGAAGGCAGCATTGACGTTGTCTTAGTGGAAAACCTCAATTTTTTAATGCTTTTAAAATACCTGACTCACTAGACCTTCAGGGAAGATGCAGGTAGAGGTAGAGGCTTCTGTGGGTACAGACTTAGGCAGTGCACTCCCACACTGCTGCTGCTGAAGCTCTTGGCATATAGCTCCTGCCTGAGACCTGGCAAAACTCGCTGAAATGTGCAGCCATGCAGCCTGGTCTTGTAACAGCTCTGAAAGAAAGGCTGCTGGGCTGCCCTTCCTCCCAGGAGCAGTGCAGATGCTGTGTTCAGCCACTCTCTTTTCCAAGAGATGGTGGTGTATCTCCAGGAGAGTGTCCTGCCCGGTCTGCATGTATTCAGGGATGGAGGCAGGTCTCAGTCTATCTTCTTGAGGGCTGGGGCTGGTGGCAGCTAGGTAGAATACAAAGGTATTTCTAGAAGTGATGCTGGATGCAGGTTTCTCTGCTTGTTTTACTAGCTCGTGGCTGTGTTGGGCTGTAATTTGTATGTAAAGTGTCTGTTTGTGTCTATCCCATTATAGCGTACAGTCATAAAGATAAAAAGATACCGAATGGTTAAGCTTTTTCCTTTGAACACGGAGAGTTGTGCTCAATTCTCCATTTCATGCTCTCAAACCTTCTCAGGTGACCTTCAGCAAATGGCCTTAGCAAGGGTTTTCAGAGCTGTTTGGGTTTCAGGGAGTTTTCATGGGCACACCAAAAAGCCTGCATTTAGTGGGGCATCACCGTGCTCCCAAAACCTGCAGCATTCACCTGCTGCATGCTCGGGTGCTGGGAAACTTGTAAAAAAACCTTCATCTTTCATCTCTGTGTGCCTGCCTTGGAAAACTGCTGTACACAAGTGCAGGCAGGACTGCGATGTGCTCAGATATAAGGGGTCAAAGACAAACAGGAGATGAGTCCCTTCCTACACCGATTTAGATCTCTTTTATGCAACCGCTGTAGGAGATTTGTGCTTTCATGTTCTTCAGGTTAAATCTCAATGAATGCTTCCAAAACCTTTAATTAAAACAGGAAAGTAGCTTTTTCATTTGAAAGAGCCGTTGATGTTTCTGGGGAGAGTCTGCAGGATGAGCGTTTCCCTGCGGCTTTCCACAGCCGAACAAAATCCCGTTTAACATGATGTGGAGGTAGATTGCGGCTCCGAGTCGTGTAGGAGTCAGTAAACACAAAATACAAGAAGGAAATGCTTCATGAAAAAGAAATATAGAAACGATGGTTTCAGTTCTTTTCATATAAATACGTGTGTATGTTTTACACTGAATACAGCTAAATTTCACATCAATTAGTAGCACTGTAACAAGCAACGTGATTTATTAAAGGTGCATGTTTAGCATGTGAATTCTTGGCTTAAAAACCTGAATCTTCATTCAGGTACAACTGTGATACTGCGGTAAGGAAAACTTGTGGGATTTTGGGGCAGGTTTTTTGGCTTAGCTGTTTTAACGAAACTGTCCTTGTAAAACAAAAGGAGCAAATATTTTAAGGTGATAGATTGTCATATGATGTATGTTCAATAATTTATTTTAAAGGAAAGTGTTTTGATTCTGAAATCAAGATAAAACATTGGAATTAAGTTTTTCTAAAACTCTTTGGTTGCAGTTGAGGTTTTTGCGATGGTGTGTGCATCTGTCTGTGGTCCGATAGCACTGGGTTTGTCACAGGCAGTAGAATCTCAGCAAAGCAGCAGGAATATATTTGCTTTTAAGTGTGTTCATCACCTTACTCTTTAATGGAGACTGCTCGCAGGCTCAGGGTCTGCACCGGCTTAAAAGCAATACTTGTTCACATTTCACGTAGGAGATGAACACAGTCTGTTGGCTCAAACCGATATGTGGAACCAAAATCCTGAATTGAACATCCCTTGGGCTTTAACGGGGGAGAACGTGGCTCTTGCCAGCCCTGTTGCAAAGAGAGAAAAGTAACTGTGGCTTCTCATGCTGTCAGGGTGCTGCAGCACCCAGCGATGCACAGCTATCAGGGTGCTCTGCTTACTGTGAATTATGTGGAAAACATAGTGGGATATATGGAAACATGGAAAACAGTGGGTATTATTAGGATCAGGGATGATTTAAAAGTCTGAGTCAGGATTATTTCTTCTGGTGGAAATTAGTAGAGTTCAATGCAGGTTTGTGGGAGAAGAGAAGAGAAGCACTCAGTCTCTGGGAAATCAGCTGTCTCTGCCTGTAGCTGGCATTCAAACGGCAGTGTTTGTATAGTGGTTTAATAAAGAGTCTGTTTTCACTTAGATGAGCTTTTGTTTAGTAGCAAAATCTTACCATGCTTGCCATGAGATGGAGAGCAATGCTGGGCGGAGCAGGGACACCAAGTCCCAGGCCATGTTGGTGATATCTCCTCTCCACCCCATGGACTGGGAACACCTTGCATTGAGACTCCGCTGGGTTCCTTGAAGCCCTGTGTGCCTTGGCTGGGTGCAGGACAGAGCTGCTGCCAGGCATCATAGCTGAGGGAGCTCTGAACAGTCTGCTGTAAATGCAGACAAGAACAAGTTCTGTCAGTGCCAGTTACACTAGCTGTCTTTAACGGCCTGGTTCGAAAGCATGGCTTACTACAACTGCTGTCAAAAATGGATCACATTTGCAGTGTACGCAAGGAACTACGTGCATCCCAATTTACTGTTGTACAATGCACACGGTCTTCTGTGTCATCTCTGGCTTTGATCTAGGAATAGATCCTGGCAGCCCTCACTGATGTGCAATTTATTTGACATTCAAGACATGTCACCTGTGTGACTGTGGGCAGCAATACATTCCCGGGCTTTGAAATAAATATATTTGAGGTTGTACGAAGAGTACACCTAACTGAACACAGATAGTGTTGCTTTGGATTGAAAAACAAAACAGGGGGGTGAAGGCAAGCCAGACTTTTACAGTGCCTTAGTTTTAGTTTGGCATCCTGTGAACTTTAGATAACCTAGGGAGGATGTTCCAGGATCCAGGGGACAGGGAATGCGGCAGGAAAGGGAGGGTGGCTGATGGATGGGATCTGGGAGTGGATGTGTGCTAATGTGGCAGATGAAATTTAGTGATGACAAATGCGAAATAATGCATGCAGGGAAAACAAACTGTAATCATGCATTTACATTGATAGGTCCTAATTACACTGTTATCACATACAGAAGAGCTCTTGGAGTTATTGCAGAGTTCTCAGAAACAGCAGCATGGTACTCAACTGGAGGAAGAAAAGCGAATTGAATATCAGGAATTGGTAGGAAAAAATCAGGAAGCGGAAGTTAAACGATCGTATCGGATCTATGGCATATCTGCGTCTTGCATGCCCAACACAGTTGGGTTACTGTATCTCAGAAGGCTGTGGGTGACCTAGAAAAGGTACAAAGTGTGTACCAGCTTCCATATGTGAAGAGAGGAAATAGATTTGTACTCTTAATTTTGGAAAAGAAACAATGTACGGATGGATGTGACAGAAGCCTATAAAATCCTGAATGGTATGCAGAGGGTGAATAGGGAATGATTGTTCACTATCCCTCGTTATCAAAGACCTAAATGTAATGAAATGGATGGCTTTCAATTTGCTACTTGTTAAATAAAAAGAATTTCAGTGACTTCTAAGATCTGAGGTGAAAGGCACTTGGGATTTTTTTAAGATACTGAACCTGTCAGTACTGTCTGACCCATGCAAAGGAGAAGACAAGTCCCCTAGGACCTAAGTGGATAAAAAATAACCTCAAGAAATTAATTAGGAGTATGTAGAGAGTCTACAAGTATTAAAGATGTCTTGGTCTTAGAGGCTATGGGAGTAGTATGAGAATTGACCTCAAGGAGGCTGGAGGAAAGACCTATAGGTACTTCGTCTATAAAAATTACAAAGGAAAGGTGGAGGAAGTGGATTTCTATGCACTGTTACTGGAGCTGAGATTAAGGATAATTTAGGTATGATCCTTAAAAGTAATCAATAATTTAAAAGTGGTGCTTTGCTTTTTTTTTCAACAAGGAGAATTACATAAGAACCGCTGAGACCATGGTCTGTCCAGCTTCAGCTGGACTCCAGCAGATATCCAGAAGAGAAGAGGAACAGGGCAGGTGTATCCCATGCTACCTGATCTGTAATATTTTCCAATCTTCATATGCTCCACTTTAATGATTGTGGGTGTACATGATAAGACAGACCTATAAGGCTGAGAACATAGAAATGGGAATGTCCACAAATAAAGAGGAAGCACAATTGCAGTTGAAATAACTGGATGATCTGGATATGGGAACTATAGGAATGAGATTGAATTCAGTAATGCAAGGCGCGGATACGTGACTATGGGTTTAAACCAGATTGTTTGTTTCTAAACCAGGAGCACATTGCCAGCAACCGGTGAGGACCACTTCAATCTATTTGTTCAGGCTTTGCCCTACGCATCATGTAACGCTAGGAAAGGCAGATGTGGTGCAAATAATATCAAGAGTAGGCTTTCTAGCAAGACTAGCACGTGTTGAAATCAGCAAAAGGCACTGGGGAAACCCTTTCTGCAGCTTTGCGAGCAGGATGGTTCATGTTCCTGAGAGAGTAACTCAGCTGGAACAGGTGTAGGGACAACTCTGAGGTTGAATGGGTCAAAGAAAATCTGCGGCCTCTCTTTCTGCTCTTGGCAGGAGTCAGACTGCCCAGAAAGTAGTTGTCACTGTTTCAGAGGCAGATTTGTCAAGGCAGAAAGGCCATCAGAGCTATTATTGCAGGTGTCTGTTAGTTCTTTTATTCATCTGAGTAATAATAAATGATCTGGATGAGGTGGTGTGTAAGCAGGTCGCACGGTTTCTCATTAATGTGAATACAGTAATGATGCAGACTGTCTGTATAGAATTGTAAAAATGGTACCAAATGATGGAGGTATGAAATGCCCGGTAGATAAATGTAAAGTAATGCATATTGGAAAAATTAGGTTTTTTTGCTTTACATGCCCTGTAAGTGATGCTGAGCTAGTTGTTATCGTTCAGGAATGAAATGATGGAGTTAAGAGTTCTGTGAGTATGTGAGCTCTGTGCTCCCAGAGGCATAAAAACCCTCAACAAACCAAAAACCTAAGCTGAAATTGAATGTTAAGTTTTATTAGGAAAATAAGAGAGAACAAAACAGAGAAAAATCACAATCTCACTCTATAAATACATTCTAAATAAATCTTGAATGTGCGGCTGTACCCCCCGCCCCCTCTGCTGTACCTCAAAGGATGCAGTAGAATGGGAAATGGTGCAGAGAAGGTAAGAATGAAAAGAAACCGGATAACAGAGATTACATCATTCGGTAAAGATAAAGATTGCAAGGACAATCAAAAGGCTGCTTCTGTGTGAGGAATTATTGAATAGGCTAAAGCTCTTCAACCTCAAAAGGAGACAGCAGAGGGGGTATCAAGGGCTTGAAATCATGAGTGGTATGGCGAAGGTGACACGAGCGTAATTGTTCGCTGTTTTTCCACTGTGTGAACGGGTTTTAGCAATTGAAAAGGTCAGACAGCACAAAAAAGAATGTACTTTTCTTACAGAAAGCCTAGGTAAACTATGTATCTCATGGTCACAAGATGTTGTAGATGCCAAAATGTTGGGTGGTATCCACGGCAGCTTAGACTCGGTCATGAAGGAAAAAAATCTTCAGTGGCTATTAAGCACAAAGATATAAGCTCTGTTTCAGAGGGTCCTTAAACCTCCAGTTGTGGGAAGCTGGGAGATTGTGTCAGGAACTATTATCAGATGCTCATTTTTGTAGTCTTCCCAAGCCATCTGGTAAGGGTTGCTGTCAGCAGACAAGAGGCAGACCTTGGGTCTGGCCCAGTAGAGATGTTTCTGTGGTTGTGTGTTTCAAAGGGGGACTAGAGCGACTTCTTTTGCTTAGCCAAGCAGAGCACATTCTCTAGAAAATACTGGCTGTTCTTATAAAAGCATCTGGAGGGTACATATGAGGCCAATTTAAAACTGTTTTGGGTTTTTCTGGCTTGTGAACCTGAAGGATGCATTCCACTTATATGGAATCTTCTGCTACAGTGGGTGGTTCTTCATCCTCCCAGTCCCTGCCTTTGCCTTCTGACACTTGGGCAGCATGGCTAGAGCACTTGACAGTAAAGACTGAGGCAAAAAAAGTCATTAAGACAATTAACAGCTGATGGACTGCCTCTCACTGAATGAGATGGTGAGGGAGGAGTTAGCAAAATAACTACTGAATATTTCACATCCTCAGGTTTTAAACTTTAGCAAATGACAGTTGGGGTTAGGAGCAAGGTATGGACGTGGCCAGATCCTGAGGTATTGCTTAAAGAACCACTGTAATGATCAATTTGACTTGGGAAATTGTAGGTTGGGGGACTCGCCTCTGAGAACGTGAGATGGGCTGAAGTGGTGAAGGACTTCAAACAGCAACAGAGCACCTTGTGTGGAGATGTCTTGCTGATTACAGCCTTCGTCTCCTACCTGGGGTACTTCACCAAGAAATACCGTCAAGACCTCCTGGATGGAATGTGGAAGCCATATTTGCACCAGCTAAAAGTAAGCCCTGATTTCTTTGAAAAGCAATTGTTACTGGAATCAACATGGCCATAAGTTCTGATGTCCACAGGGGACCCTTCAAATGAGGGGCATCCATGAGTCCCCACTGAGTTGGACTGAGGAGCAGGATGCAGTGACGCTTGATTTACTCTTCCCTGGGGAAGATGTTTTTGTGTCCTTGCTGCATGCAAGTGACGCAATTCCTCCACGTACAGAGGAAAATCCCTGGTGCAGCAACTCAAACGTGCAGGCCAGTGCCAATGCTGTGCAGGTTTAACCAGGAGTCAGGGATGGCCTAGGAGGAGGGAGATAGTATGGAGAGGGGATTACTTGGAGCAGACAGAGCTCACTGCCAGCTCTCTGGTAGGCTTGGAAAAACTCCAGGTGGTTCTTCACACTGAATGCAAGCTCTGTTCATGCTGGCCATGCCTCTCAGCTGGTTTCACTCATGTCTTGCTGTTTGGACCAGATGGAGACTGTCGTGCTTCAAATTTGTTTAATATTTCACTGATTTTTTACTAAGTCCTCTCATACATCAGTAAATACAAGTGCTCAGTCTCCTGTAGGATGGAGCTTTTACACATCAGTACAGTCACTAGATGTTATAAATCCTGATGAAACGCCAAGAAACTTTTAAATAAGGTCACAACTAGGCAGCGATGCCCAAATCATAATTCTAAGAAAACCAGCAAGTTCCTTAGGATGAGAAAGGAAAAAAAAATCTTTCTGTTTTTCTTAATACTAAGCCAAAAATTTAGTTATGAAAGGCAATATTGTTCCAAAAATGGCTTGTGTAGAATTTTCAAGGAAGTGCCTGTATTTCTGATGGAAAACTAAAGGCCCATTCTGCTCAGATAACTGGCACAGATAACTTTCTGGTTGTCACACCCAGAAATGGCCTCCCATGTCAGAGAAGCGTTTCTGGAATTGCTAACGCTGTTTTACAACACAACAGCAGGCTTATGAGGGTGTTAATTATGTTTTTCCAAGCTGTCATCTCGGAGAGCTCGTACGTGGCAGCGTGTGATCTGAAACTGCTGGGCTGGGGCTGTTTAGGGTGCTTTGCGCTCTGCTGGCAAAAACCTTTGGGGTGCTTGCGTAATTTGCATTCATTCACAGTAGGACTGGGAAACACTTAATACTGGATCAAAACTACCCTGTAGAATGGGGAACTACTGATAAATATGAGTTATCAGTTGTTAATTAAGCTAAATTTTCTTGAGGTGTTCTCCTTGCTCATCTTGTCGTGCAGGTCACAAGTCGCACTTGCTGCTCTTTGCCGATTCCCTAGGAAGCGTTTCTCCTTTCCTCCCAGGTGCCGATCCCTGCGACTCCATCCCTCGACCCTGTGGGCCTGCTGACAGACGACGCTGACGTGGCGGCGTGGCAGAACGAGGGCCTGCCCGCTGACCGGATGTCCACTGAGAACGCCACCATCCTCACCAACTGCGAGCGCTGGCCCCTCATGGTGGATCCCCAGCTGCAGGGTATCAAATGGATCAAAACAAAGTACGGCGAAGGCCTCCGAGTGATCCGAATCGGGCAGAAGGGGTAAACATCAGCCTTGTCACATAATAATGCCTCTTAATGGTTGTCTGCCTGTCATGTTTGAACAGCATATGTTTAACTGCAACCATCTGAGCCACTTACATTTGAGAGTTTTCCTCAATGTATTTGTGCATTAGCTGTTTATTCATTACCAAAATAATAGAGATTTCTCATTAAATAGAAGGTCTGTTTAGTGCTTGGCTCAGTTTCCATAGAAACCCCTCTGAAATTGAGAATGGGGAGAGCTGTGTGCTGGAGGCCGAGCTACATGTAAGACCATGGCATCCTCCGTTGGGCTTGTCTTCTGTGCCGTATCCTGACTCAGTTTCACCCAGGAGGGTGAGTAGGGCTTCCTACACCTCGGAAGAAGAGAAGAGGGCCTGGGCACGGAGAGTGAGGCTGCCATGACGGTCACTATGCCCTGAAGGCCAGCTGGCTAACTGTGCTCCCACCCTGGCACAAGTAGGAGGTTGTCATTGCAGCACCTCTGTATGGATCTCCCAAAATCTTTTATGGGAAGGCTTTTCCACTCCTGGCTCTTATCTCCAGTCAGCATGCAGACAGGTCTGCTATCTCAGTTTGCACCTATTTCTACCCATTAGCGAGGAGTTTCAGCTGAGATGGAGCACACTCAGAGTCAAATCCCTGCATAGATATGAGAGATTATTTTTTTTTTTATACAGAGCAAAGCATTGGCAACAGGTAAGAGTGACCCAAGCTTGGTGCTTGCAAATTCATCTCTATTTGGAGATGTCATGGGGTCACTCAGGTTGTTTTGCTGGTGCCTCCTCTGCTTTCCTCATAGAAAATAACAAGTAGTATTTAAAATTGATCTTGTGTGGGATGAAAATACAGCTTATTTTTCATTAGAGCAATTTCTGTTTCCTGGCCACCTGGTCACCATGCCTTGGAGTTATTCAGAGCAGTCTGTGAAAAAGTAAAGATCTTGGAGGAGGCACCTAAATGCAAACCTCTGGGATGGAACATTCATGTGCTGCCATTACAGCTCGCTGTGCAAATGTAGCATCTGTTTTTCCACTGGCCACACACACCAGACTGGCAGGTACTCCAAGAGGGGAGGTCAGTGTGCTGCTGTGATGTCTCAGGGCTGAAAGCATCGTTCACTGCCCCCTTACAGTAAATAAGGGAGTGTTTCATCATCTGGGAAATGGTGCTGCTTTGCTTTCAACTGCTTTAAGAGATTTAAACGCGTGCCCCTGTCTCCGTCAGGAAAGGGCCATTTGAGCAGCTTTGGAATTAGCATCTGTCCTTCTCTCGGACTGTTTCTTTGTATAAAATATTCCTGGACTCTGAAAAAAAGGGGGCTGCTGATCAAAGATGGAGTTTGTGTTGTGTCAACATGTTCCTTTAAAGGTTGGACCTAAAGGTCACTCTGAACTTCTTAGATCTTTCTATTACCTCTTGAGGTCCCAAACTCTCTAGGTTACACAAGGAACCTAAATTTTAGCCAATGGAGTTAATTGGAGTGATTCAGTGCAACAGCAGTGGTGTAACGGTGCCCAGAGCATCCTCACCGCCTGCGCAGGGCCCTTTTATCCTCTTTGTAGAGAAGTTATGTGAAGTGCAGAGCAGCCCTGAAGGAGAGAGCACAAGCGCTTGACCCTGCCCTTCCTGATACAAAGCATCCCAGTGCAGAGCATCCCTGTTCCACAGTTAGGCACTGGGCAAAGGGGTCCAGTTCCCTTGTGAGGAAAGAAACAGTCCTAAACATGACCCTGAACTCTGGGCAAAAAGGAGCTGAAACTTGCTTTACATCCCTGCTGTTATGGAAGATTATAACTGCACCAGAGAGTTCTGGGGAAAACAAAGTATTGGCTAAAAATGACTTCTCTTTTTTTTTTTTTTTTTTTTTTTTTGGAAAGGCGACACAGTTATTTTTGCTTGTCCTTTGAAAGTCTGAGACCTGATTTTCTTTATTGGACAGCTAAGACTCTGCCAGTGCCACTTTCTGCACCCTATGTTGACACCATCTTACTCTTCTTTCTCTCTTGCAACTGTTGCCATCGCGGTGGGGAGCACCCCTCTGTCCCCCTCATCTCCTCCTTGCTGCAAAGCACCACATCCAGCCTCACTGCGGTGGGTACCAATGCTTGTTTCCCGCAGGTATTTGGATACGATGGAGCGAGCCCTGGCTGCGGGAGAACTGGTTTTGATTGAAAACCTAGAGGAATCTGTGGATCCAGTTTTGGGGCCGTTATTAGGGCGAGAAACGATCAAGAAAGGCAGGTGAGCTTCAGGGAGGTTTAATAGCATGGGGGGAGTGGGTTCTTTGTGCTGTTGTGCTTTCTATTCCTGACATCAAGTTGTGGGTGCTCGTACACGACAGTGCTGGCATCCTGCCTTCAGAAGTGAGGGCATTTTAAATCAGGCAATCATGGGTAATTCAGTCATAGGATGGCTTTTGAAATAAACCTGGATTTTTTCATTTTGTTGGACAGTGTCAATCAAACCTCATGTGAAAGAGAGACCTGTAATTCTCCTTTTGTATAGCGACCTTGGTGTCTGTAATTGGTTATCCTGACACTGAATTATCACCAAAATAGCTATTGCTGTTGTGAAGAAAAAATAACTGTGGATTTTAACAAACATTGCTCGCTGCTTAGCAATACAGCTGCAGGTTTGAGCTTTAAGAATATACCAGTGTTTCTTAATGAGGTCAAGTTCTTCATCGCAGCTGCTGGTCACCCTCCAGCCCAGGGGAGGTCAATGAGAGGGACAGCAAAGGAGCTCACTTCTTCCTTCTTTCTTTCTGTAAGATAAAAACAGCACATTTCTAGTCTGTGCTCTTAATAACGGCAACAAATAAAACTTCGTGCTCAGCACTGAACTTGATTCAGGGACTCTTTTGATGTTGTTTGACTGGATTTCACAGAGTGGAGTCGTTGGCCTTTAGAAGGACACATGTTGTTCAGGCTTTTAAAGTCTCTGCTGCCAGCAGCTTTGCCGCTCGCAGGAGCTGGGTGTGAGCTGTGCCTGCTGCAGCTTCTTGCAGGGTAGCCCTGCTTCTGGCTTTGTGCGGTGTATAACAAAAAGCCTGTTAAGCTCTGCCGTTCGCCTTCCTTGAGGATTATTTCCTTACTTGCCTAAAATATCCTAGGAGGAGGTGAACTGCTGGGAAAAGTGGGCTGTCTAGAAAGTTTGTGTGGGAAAACATCATAGGATGGTTGACTGGCTGTGGGTTCAGCTGCAGGATGGAGGGGTGGAGAGGAAAGATCATCTCAGAGGGAATCAGTCCCAGGTGAAGGGGATGGAAAGGTTTGAAAGTGGAGACTGGGGTACAGCAGAGGTGGCGTGACTCCTGAGCCCCACTGCAGTGAAAAACTCGGTCATCCCCTTTGGAGAGATTGTATGTCTGCTGTCAAAACTCCTTGAGATCATGTATTTCTTAAGAAAGGGAAAATAAGTCATAAATAAACTAGAAAGTCTGAGAGTTTCATGTTTTCCAGGACACATTAAAGCCCTGACCCCGCAGACAGGTGCTGGTATAGTCCCAAAGTGAGGTTTTTTGAAGGCTCTCAGCAGTGTCCTTGGGTGCCGCCATGTGCTGCGTGATCTCTCTCTGCCTCAGTTTCACGGCTGTAAAAGCACTCAAGGTGGCCAAACGGACACCTAATGAGCTGATGTTTGACTGGAAAGTATATTCAAATTCCTGTGATAACACCACTGATCCCAACTGCATCCCTGAAAGCATTTCCAGTTTCTCTTCTCCTCTGGTTCCCATGGGCTTTGTAAAGCTTGAGTTCAGACTGTGTTGATTCCTGGGATCTCTGTAAGTTTTAGACTTGATGTCAGAAATGCAGATCAGAAGAAAGCTGGTGTTTCCTGGCTGACACCACTTCTCAGGAGTGACAGCCAGCTGCTCCCCGAACCTGGCTTCACTGTTCAAGCTCAGTGCAACCAGGGAGCTGGCTTGGTCTGAGGCAACAGACTAGGTAAATTTAGCTGTAGCTAATTAAAATCTCAATGCTGAGAGTATTTTCCTCCATATAACGCCAGCTTTAGGTAAAATATAGCCTCTGTAAAAAGCAAGTGAGGTTTTGTGGTTGAACTGGCCATCCTGCTGCTGGAAAGTGTGAGCCTTATTATATGGGATTGCAAACTCAGGGGCAAGGGTCTAGGGTTTTAATCCTAAATCAGGAGTATTTCAGGTGTGTCTAATTTAAAATCCTTTTTGCTTTAACAGTGATTTCTGTGTGAAGAGTGCAAATTCTTGCCAATGGTACTACCAAATGTCTTTGGATGAAACGTCCTGTAAGAGATCTGCACTCATGCTCCTTTTGGTCTCCTTTCAGGTACATTAAGATCGGGGACAAGGAGTGCGAGTTCAACCCTGCTTTCCGTCTCATCCTTCACACAAAGCTGGCAAACCCCCATTTCCCACCTGAGCTGCAGGCGCAGTGCACCCTCATCAACTTCACCGTCACGCGAGATGGCTTGGAGGACCAGCTGCTCGCCACAGTGGTCAACATGGAGAGGCCTGACCTGGAGGAGCTCAAGGTCAGTAGCTGGGAGATATGCTGCAAGGTACTACTACTACAAAACAAAACAAAAAAACATTTCATGTGCAAGGTTGCAGAGATTGCTGAGCTCGCCATAAAATCAGGAGATTTCCCTTGAGTGACAAACATTGAGGAATTTTTTTCTTCAGTCTTTGGTGTTTTGGGAACACTTAACCTGCAATTTCAAGGGGTTTTTTTTTTCTCCAAAGTTTGGGTAAGAATCTCTTTTCCTACTCCTCTTGGAAGTGGAAACTGAGATTCTCATTATATTAGCTTTTTTTCTGGACTTCACAGATTTAATTTTGGTGGTAGGATTAATCTCATTTAATTGTAGACATTTACGATATAGGATTCGCACCGTAAATATTGTAATATTTAATGGCTGGTAATGAAATTTTTCTGTTCTGGTTCTTCCTCCCACTTGTCTCTAACAGACTAAAATGTTCTCTCTCTCTTTTTAATAAGTATGGTTTCAGTTTCCAGATAATTTTAAAAAGAAAACCCTTTGTTCTAGTGGCACATTTAACAACGTAACGAATATGTGTAATACTAAATATTTACTGAGAGTAAGAATAAATTTACTACGCATGTTCAGTCAGGCCAGGCTAGTTTTGTAATAATCTTTTCATTTAATGAGGTTCTAAAGTACGTTAGCTGTGCAGCCTTAATGATGCATTTAGTTTTAACCCGGCTCGTGTGCTAACAAGCCAAAAGATGGCATCAAAAATATATAATGAACTGATTTAACGTGTAAGCCATGGCTGTCTTGCTGGGACTGAGAGAGAACCAAAGTGTCTTGACCAGGCACCCCTTGCACACGCTCAGCGCCGGGCTGTAAATGCCGCAGACAGCCGCTTTCCTTTGCTGATTTACACTGGAGCGGACTCGGGGGGTGACGGTGATTAGCATCGGGGTGTCATTAACTGCTGTTACGTTAAGGACCGTTCCTCTTAGCCTCAGCAGCGTCGCTGTTAATGGTTGCTGTCACAATACGAAAGGCAAATTCAGTATCGTGTGCCGTCAACAAATCCACAGTTAGGCTCTGAAAATTGGTGACTCAAAATCTGCAGCACTTCCCTCCTGTGCTGTAAAAGAGCTGTGTGTTAGAAAACAGTGAAAATAATGTGAATTAGGGCTCGCATCTTTTGGAGTCCCTGCTTCTTCAGGGCGTGTGTGTTGTGGAAGAAGGGTTTGGGCACAGGACCAGGGAAATGCATCCCTGAGTGCCAGGGAGGCACCGTCTGTGGAGCACATGGGGCTGTAGTCGCGCTTCAGAAAGCACTAGGCAGATACAGATTGGTGCAGGATGTAATTTTCGTAACAATAACATTTTAACAATGTTTTCTCAACATAGTCTGTTTGCATAATCTTTTTCTTCATTGGTTCCCAGTTATTCAGTCTTCCTTCTCATCTTGGAAGCTATCTTTATCTGTGTCACAGGGTTGTGCTCCTCTTGCAGGGAATGTTCGGTGTGAGACCACATTTGCACGCTGCCGTATTCTTTTCTAGAAACAGCTCAATCTGTCTGGAATAACTGCTCTAAATTAAAGCCAGGCTGAAACAGGTTAAGGCAGTAGTGAGCTGGCTGTGAGACAGTCGCAGCTAAGAGAAGCTGAAAACAGTTTAGGCCAAGGCAAGCAAAGCCAAGTCCTGAGACCTTCCCTGTCAGGTCAGTACAAACCCTCTGGCCCTTAATTAATCTCATTTGCAATTTCCTTTTGGAAGGATGACTGTGGTCCATGTCCTGTTGATGCTGCCTGTGGTCCCTGTAGTCTTACCAGGGCTGGTTCCAAGTATCTCCCACCTTCACCAGACTTCACTGTTTGGACGGAAATGTCTCAAATAGCCTTTACCTCAAGTTCATTGACCGTTTGCTGCTGAGAACATCCTCAGGAGGAATATTTTTGCAGCTGCGAGCCAAGCTATAGGTGAATAGGCTGTGAGTTGAGGTCTTGCGTTGCTGATTCCAGAGGTAAAATGTGTGTGAAAGTCCTTGCATGTTTGGGCTGTGATGGACAATGTTGAGGCTCCTCTGTTGGACAGTCAGCTCCAACACTTGGAAAACCCATCCCTGCATGGAGCTCCAGGCACCAAGAAGGTGATGGACACAGATGCCTGGCATTATGAGCCAGCACATGGGCAAATGCTGGCAAGATGAAGCAAACTGGTTGCAGCACTGCATTATCCTGACCATGTGTCTCACTGGGAGATTCAGAAAAGAAGGTGCTTTGAAGGAGTGGACTGAAAGTACAGGGATTTTTTTTTTTTTTTTTCTTCTGGTTTGTGGTGTTAAAATAGTAGAACAAAGCCAGCAGAAAGGACTGGGAGCGATGGCTGCTGTGGCTCGCTACAGTTTGGCTTCTGAGCTAGGAAAGGGTTGGTGGTGAATCTTGTAAAACTGGCCTGTAGCTCTGGTGAACTGCTGGTTTGTTTTGGATTTTTTTTTTTTTTTTTTTTTTTTTATGGAATGGAATTTTGAAGGCGCTCAGAGTAACCTGTTTCCCAGAAGTAGCGCTGTTGTATATCAACTGTGAAATAACAGATAATGAGCTCCGCTGCAGAAATAAGAAATGATGACCTTGCTACTGCCGAAAACAATAGCATGATGAAGCTGCAACAGGTGCAGAGTGTTGTGGGGAATACAACACTGTGTGCACTTCTGCGGGTGCGTTCCAGAAATTGCACGGTGATTACAAGCTATTGGAGCAAAAATCACATATGTCCTCATTAATAACTCCAGGGCTTGCAGCTCATGGTCTGGAATAATAGCTTGCAAAATGTCATTTTCAAGGCATGCTATGCTTGAATGACAGGAACACACAAAATTAGCCATGTTAGTTTTCTGTTTCAAGATTTGTAAAATATTTACAACCGTGGGCAAACTGCTGTGTGTAATGCCTGCGGAACAGACCTTTAAAAACAGCCAGTTATAGCTGAAATACCCACAAAAGGCATGCTTCGGTGCACGCTCTGCTGAATACTTGGGTTGACATTAACAGGAAACAAGTGTGTGTGCAGCAAGTATATGAAATTTCAGCCCAAATGTTGAAAGATGCCTCATTAATGAAAGAGTTAGTTAATCTGCTTGAAAACCTCTGACAACAGAGCAAATAGAATCATAGAATCGTAGAATGGTTAGAGTTGGAAGGGACCTTCAAAGGTCATCTAGTCCAACCCCCCTGCAAGGAGCAGGGACATCTCCAACCAGATCAGGTTGCTCAGAGCCTCATCCAACCTGGCTTTGAATGTTTCCAGGGATGGGGCTTTCACCACCTCTCTGGACAACCTGTTCCAGTGTTCTACAACCTCATTGTAAAAATTTTTTCCCTAATATCTGATGTAAATCTACCCCCCTCTATTTTAAAACCATTACCCCTTGTCCTATCACAACAGGCCCTACTGAACAGCCTCTCCCCATCCTTCTTGTAGGCCCCCTTGAGGTACTGGAAGAAATACTGCTGGCTCCCTTATGCCTCGTGGAACTGGAAGAGACGTAGAGTTACATTTCCCATTTCTGGGGTGCTTCCAGACCCTGTGGGTGGTTGGAAGGTGTGGGTATGTTTTCCAAAAACTGTCTTGGGAGCATTAAATCACTTGGCTTATGGCACTGAATCTGCCATGTGCCAGTCGCCATGGCCCAGAACTTCTCAATTCCATGTCTACTACTTCATAGAGCTGGCTGCTTTTTGCAGGACTATAAAACACTCTTTTTTTGCAAATTACTTGAATTTCTTGGTCATGTCACTTAAATACAGTCTAAGGATTTAAAACTGTGCGTCACATGGTAGTGTTTTATGTACCAGGCTGTTAGCGATTGACTTCATTTATGTAGAGAACAGTCACCAGGCTTCTATCTTAGCAGCATCCAAATCAGATGCACAGCTTTCCCGCAGGATATTTTCTGTGATAATGCTAAAAATAGGTGTTCACAATAGGACTGTGTAGTGGAATAATATACCTGAGATCCAGGAAAGATGCCATTTCTCTGAGCAAACACATAGAATAGGGCAATCATATTTCATGGGAGAAAGCCTATTCTGGAGGATCAGTTCAGAAAGGAGAGAGATGAGAGTCTTTGTTTCCACCACAAACAGCGTTAATGACTGGTATTTCTGCAAGAGAAAGGGAAATGGAACAAGTGTCTGGGGAGAACAGAGGGGGCATCTCACAGAAATTGCAAGAATTTACACCGTAATTCAGAAGATTTGCCCGTGAGGCAAGATGGTTGTTACTGGTCTGTATCTGCTTGGCGGTCTTTCTGCGGAGTTTGCAAACCCTTTGGCAGGGGAACTTTATCTTTGCATGTAGAGCTTCTAGCACAGTAAGCCTCTGGTCCCAGTGAGATCTCAACATCAGAATACAAACAGGAGCAGCAATCAAGTGAGGCTGTGACTTTGTCCTCAGTTTTGAGCCTGAGATGTGTTGCGCTCATCTCTGGACCCAAGTGACCTTGCTGGTTTTCTTTTCCCACCAGGTTTTGACCCCATGGTCCTCATTGCTGGTATGACTGGTATTAGTGTGTAGTGGCAAGTACAGAGGTTCACCAGGAACAGTGAGAAACAGCAGGGACTATCCAGGCTGACTTAAGCCAAATAAATAGATATTTCTGAGACAAAGATGAAGGATGTATGTCCGAGGTGTGGGATGAATGTCTTTTCCTCCTGATTAATTTCCAGCATTTTAATGTTCCTAGTGAAAGAGCTCACTTCTCCTGGTGATTTCTGTACTGCTCAAGGTTTCTTTGATACGGACTAATCCTCAGAGCTCTGTCCACGCCCAGGGGTTGCAGAAATCAGGAGTAAGCAATACTGGCTACGGCAATTGTCAGTTAGAAACCTGTTCCTTTGTGAAGGTGGTTAATCCTTACTTTACAGCGTGTGTTGTGAGTAAAACTTTCTGAATTTATTATTTGCAGTCAGATCTCACGAAGCAACAGAACGGATTCAAAATCACCTTGAAAACATTAGAGGACAACTTGCTTTCTCGGCTGTCGTCAGCATCTGGGAACTTCCTAGGAGACACAGCGTTGGTGGAGAACTTGGAGATCACTAAACAAACAGCTGCAGAAATTGAAGAGAAGGTACATAACCCAGAGAAAAGCATGTATGTGACGTTATCTTTAAGGATTTCTAGGTGGAACATGATTTCTTTACTGTGTCTGTCTCTACCCCTTCTGCTGAGTAGAGAATAGGAACTGGTACAAATTCAAGTGCTTTCCATTCGGGACAGCTTCAAGCCATTTAATTCTGTGGAGCTTTTGTATGTTAAATGGCCTATTTAAGACCAAGAGAAAACGTCAGTGCCTGATGTGAAGACAATAAAATTTACTCACTGTATCAAGGCAGCTTTAAACTGTTCTAGCATAATCCTGAATACATCCCACTTCCTCAATTAAGCCAGATTTTAGTACTGACCAGGGACTGGAATCTGTTGAGTTTGCAATCTCGAGTAAATCTGCAAGAATTTGGGCATTTCATACTCTTCCATTCCTTAGAGCATAAATCGGCGTTTGTATTAGCTGTGCAGTGTCAGCATTGCCACCCACCCAGTTCACCTTGCTGGCTAGGTAGGATTAATTAAATGCACGGTGGTTTTGCCCTGTTGCTAAGAGACGTGTGATTGTCACGCCAGGTTTGTGATAGGGCCCCTGTATGGCCATTCGCAACTGCTTCCCTCTGCAGCCCTCTCATCGTCGCAGCCTGCTCTTGTCTTCCTCCAGCCCACGGGCCCACGCTGCCTGGATAAGTTGCCACGTGCTGGGGTCACACTGGAGCTCCCTCTTGCTTCCCAGTGCTGTAGCCCCAGTGGCCTGGGAACTAAATGATCCTCCAGGTTAATAATTGGAATTATTTCTGCTAGGCATTCATGATACGTATGGGATGCATTCAGCTCCATAAGGAGGGTTTGCTGGAACCCCCAAAGAGGATGCTGGAGGGATGTTTTGACGTGGGGAGCTTGGGATCTCCTTCTGGAAGTAGGCATTCTTGAAGTGCTTAAATTTCTAAAGAAGTTGTAGTTTGTAAAGCTGGTTGCTGCCACCTCTGTGACAATAGAGATGAATTTTAGAGTTGGCATATATTTTCTGTGAGGTTGGTACCCGCATGGAAAACTGTCTCAGGGCTCTGTTAGAGTTCTGCTTCTCAAATCAACTCTTACACTCTTCTTGGTCTGTATACCCAAAGAAAAAATGTTCAATCAACATTTTCCTTCCCATGGAAGTGCATCCTGCTCTATTTATGGAAAGCAACTGTCTTCACCACCTCTGGCTTTTATATTGTTAGATTTATTAATCGTTTTGGGGGTGGGATATTCAAAGTTAGTTGCTTAAGTCTAAGCTGGACTCTGGGGCTCCCTTTATAGTCAGTGGTGAGACATGGGTGCTACCAGAAGAGAGTCTTATCTGACAAAGACAAGTGATCCATGGCCCATGCAGATGTTTGTTTCTGCAGTAGACATTGAAGCTGCTCTTTGGGGGACTCAGATATTACAGCCCATGGAGGTGTGCAAACAGGCCAGCCCCACAGATCCCAATGTGTGTGATTGCACACAGCAGATCATGGCTCAGTCTGTGCTTTGTTGGGAAGGTTTGATGTGCCCAACCCAGATGTGCTCAGGTCACGGCAGAGGGAAACCCAGTGGCATACATTTGGGTGGAGGCTGTGTCTTGCTCTGCTGGCTTGTACAACATGTGCTGAGCCTTTTTCTGACACAACCCCATTGCATGGTTTGCTGGATCAGCACTGGCTCGGCAACATGTGCCTGTGCTGCAAGACACTTGTGACTGTAATAGCCAGAGCCTACAACAGTCCCCGAGGGGCTCGAGGACGTCACTTCATGCTCCTGAAGTGGAGTGAAAGAACAAACAGGACTGAGATGATAATGGGGTGATGTACCTGCCGAGAGGATTTTCACCGTGTCCATCACGGCAGCGATGCACACACCTGGCCAGCAAGGTAGGGATGTGTTAAATACTGGTAAGGAAAGGCAGCAAATAGCTGTTATAAATTAGCAGTTCTCAGCCCTGGGGAAGCTGCCTCAAGAGCAGCGCTAAGCCTGCTCAGCCCAGTGTTATTAATGATCTGCACAGTAGGGGGGCAATTAGCAGGAGAAACTCCTGGATGAGAAAAATCATTCCAGTTAGTGAAGAGCAGAGACCCTAGTGAGAAGCCGGGAGGGGGCTTGGGAAAACAGAAGGCTGGGCAACAGGACGGTGAATGCAGTTAAATGGAGAAAACACCAGAGGAAGGGGGATGCTGGGAACGGGCGGCTCAAGCCGGACCACACCACAGTTTGGAGGGTGGAGGCTGATCCCTGCAGTGGTTGCATGCAGGTTGTTCACTACTTGGCCTGACATCTCTGTGGCAGATGCTAACTCTCCCATGGACTGCACAATCAATTCACACAGGTGTTTTCATGGTAGTTTTACTCTCTTTTCCTCCCAGGTCCAGGAGTCTAAGGTGACAGAAGCCAAGATTAACGAGGCCAGAGAGCACTACAGGCCTGCTGCTGCACGAGCCTCTCTGCTGTACTTCACCATGAACGATCTCCACACCATCCATCCCATGTACCAGTTCTCTCTGAAGGTACTGTCCCCCTGAGCCATGGAGGGAGTCCCTCTGTGTTGAGCACTGAGTGTGCGCCAGGGTCCCTACTCAGCTCTGAATTTGCCAGTTAGTTCACCACAGGTAATCAGATTTGGATCAGCTTCAATGAGCCTTAATTAGGTTTCCTTTGTTCGGTTTCTTTCTAAGCAGCTGAAGTCTTGTGGGAAGACACAGCCTGACTTAGAGGTGCATTAATATCCTTTGCTTCTAAAAATCCAGGAAGCCATTTGTTCTTTCTTCCATATTCACACCCTCTTGGCCTGGCAGAACAAGGCGGACAATGGGTTTAAAAGATATCATCTGGGGGAAGAGCCAACAAAGTACTTTTTGCTATGTATTTTATATATTTATGCACAGAGTTTTTGCGCAGCATTTGGAGTCGCTCCATCAGTTGAACTTTTCTTTACGCTTACATCAGTTCTGTGATGTCATCAGGGTCATGAAGCCTGTGCAGATATTTCATAAGCTAACAGGAATTGCCACAGCCCTTAAAAACTATCCAAGACCTTGGTGTTGAAAGAGTCCTGACTTTCCAAATGACATAGTATTAAAACATCGCACCACTCTCTAAACACAGTCCTGTCCCACTGAGACCACATCATCAGGGATTTATTGTCACCTTCTGTACAAAAGACAGGTCATTCCCACTCCCATTTCTGCAACACAAGGGTTCCAAGCAGCTGGGCTTTTCAGGAGCTTGGATGCTTCCTACATTGCAGTTACAAAAGCCTTTCGGGTAGTCAACAGCATGGTGTGAAATTGAACTTTGAATTATATCTGTGCATGGTTGGTGTAAAGGAAAAGGCAGCACGTGCATGATTGGAATATTGACCGCCTTTTGGTATGGGCTTGCATACACGCTTATCTACAGTCTGGAGAAGTTCTCTGGAGGGTTGCATTTCTGCTCTTCTCCCAGTGTTGTGTAGTCATCAGCCAGACAAGTAAGCCTACAGCCTAAAATGTCCTTAGACTAGAAGTCCATGTGGAATTTATGGCTGTGTTACCACCTGCAGCCTGGCTACTGGCAGTCTCGGCTACAGGCATGCTCATGATGGTAGTATGAACACAGTGGGGACCATGCTGGGAGAAGACCACCACTTCTTGCTGTATGGTCCTAAAATAAATGTAAAAGAGACATAGCCAAAGCATCTGTGCTCCAAAGGCCTTGCTACTTTCCTGCATTGTTTGAATAGACTGCTACCCTTCCTTACACAGTACGTGTAGCTCTGTAGTATGTGGACATGTTACATGGAGAACTAGGAATGATGTCCCTCCTTTGAAGAACATTCCCTCCTGGAGCTGTTCTCACCAGAACACCTGGAGAACATTTCCAACATGACAGGTTGATTTCAATGCAATTATTGCTACTCATCGTGATGGGACTGAACTGTAACTCTTCCCATATGGCAGCAGAGCCCAGTAGAAGCTAGTAGCTTTTGTGGGAATGAGACCATGGCCAAATTGCCAAGTTTCTTGACTATCTTTGAGACACCAGTACTTCACTTTATGGTGTATATGAATAGCCTGAGAGGCTTGCCACAATGGAGGAGATAGATCTTTAGAGTAAAATACATGGCCAGCAGTGAATTCATAGTTCATGTCCTTGCTTCATGTTTGGGCATCACTTAATCAGTTGTTTTCTGTTCCCTGACTGGTAGGAAGTGGGGTTTCTTTCAAGCCATCCCCTCTATCTTTGAAGCTGCTTAGGCAGGCGTCCCCTCTTTCTGTGCTCTGCATATGCTGCCCAAGACACTGGGGAAGTTTTGGTCCCTGAGCAGCTTCTAAGGACCTGCTGCAGTAAAAATGAAAGTGCCGATAATCCCTTGCCTTGACAAAGTAGATCTGGCCAGTAGAGACCCAAGGGCCTTTTAGGGTATTTATTGAAGTGTCTTAATGTTTTATAAATGGAAGACCTTTTTTTTTTTTCTTTTTTCTTTTTTTTTTAATCATAGGAAAAAGGTATTTTGGGGGACAGAGGGTTAAATAAGATGGCGTCCTAGTCTAGAACTTCTTCAAAATTATGAAGTGACCTGGAAAAAGTAATTGAGAAAAGAATACAGTATTTTGAGCCTCATCCACAAAGAAGCTTTTCTTTTTGATATCTACAACTCATGCTGAAATAATTTTACCAGGAAAATGTACAGAGTATCTTTTGTGGAAGGGTGCCCTTTGAAAGATTCATTCCTTACATACGCATAATAGATACAGGAGTTTCTGAGATTTCACCTTTAATCTATGTCTTCTGTGTTTTGTTTGTTTTATGTTTTCCAGTTCAGATTAGCAATGTGTATAAATACATAGAAAATTATTGGGTGAAATGTTTTTATCTAATAAATTTTGATGGCAGATCATAAAACATCCTGTAAAAACTCACAGAAAAGATTTTAAAATACTTGCCACACAACTAGAAGCCCATTATAAATTAGAGAACAAGATTTATATGCAACTCTGCAGTATGTCTTAACACAATTTAAAGAAATGTAAGCAGGAAAATCCATTCTGCAATTATTTAATAATGCAGTAGGTATCAATGTTACTTAATTTGTTGAGGCATCAATTTGCTTTGTAGAACCCTTTAAAGTAATGCTGCCAACACAGTCATCCCTCGTCCAGTTGGTGCTATTAGTTTGCACTGGCCTGGTTATTTTCTGTTAGCTGGGTACCAGCGTACGGAGCCTTTGCATCGCTAATCAGGACTTAGGCTTTTTTTTTTTTTTCCTGGTTGCATTTGGTAATTTGCTAATGGGTTTTCTTCAGACTGCTCTGAAAGTTTTTTGTCTTTTCTCATTTAAATCAGAAATGGTGTTACAAGAACCCTTAGTATCTTATATAACAGTGTCATTCTCGCTGCACGCACCCACCCCAAGGGGACTTTATGGACTGGGTGACCCGCGTTCCACAAGCTGAAGTCCTACCTGCCCTTCTCATCTAGTCCTTTGCTGAATCCAGACAGTAAAATACTCGTTACTTTTTTTTTTTTTTTTTTGTATGTAAGGGAATTCCTTTTTTCTGTTGAAACATTTGTGAAATGGGAGGTGTGCTTTCCTCTGGGAATGCCACTATTTTTTTGTCTCAACATTTGCAGAGAAAGTGGAATGTGTTTTCCCTATGAGAGAACACATTTGGTCAGAGAAATGTTTCTGATATCCGTTTTGTCTTAATCAGTCAGCCTGTCTCTGCACTACTTTCTCAAGCCCAAGAGAGTGCAATGTCACAGGGAATGTTGTCATTGCCTGGCTGCACGTTCCTGAAAAAGCAGTTAAAGGCAGATACAGGGTCTGGTCTCTAGATGTGCTCCCCTGCCTCCTGGAGCTGGTGGGCCACACTGCTGGGCCGACAGGAATCCTTTGCTTGTGGCTCCAGAGATTAAGTATTTGAGTTGGCTTTGTTATTTCAGCACTTCAGGTGCGCAGGAGCATGCAAAGATCATCTAGAAACCGTCAACGTCTTTGTGTCTCCCCACTTAGGCGTTCAGCATCGTATTTCAGAAAGCCATTGAGAAGGCACCTCCAGACGAGAACCTTGAAGCGCGCGTGTTGAACCTCATCGACAGCATTACCTTCTCTGTGTTCCAGTACACAACCCGGGGGCTGTTTGAGTGCGATAAATTGACCTACACCGCTCAAGTTACCTTCCAGGTAAACACCATGGTTTCATGCAATCTGTATGCAGTGATGTATTTTACAGGCATATTGGCATGCAGAGAAAGCTCCAACTGTCGCAGCTGTGGCCTTCAGCATCAGAGCCGCAAATACAAGGGCTGGGTTTTCTTCTCTGCCTCTCTTGCTGATACCAGTCACAGATGCTGTGTTTGGTTTGCACAGTGCTGACAAATGGTTGTTTGAGAGAGTAATACCTGCTTGCAGGACCTGAAAAAAAAACGGGCAAAACAAGCTGATCTTGAAGGCTTATCGGTTTTATCCAAAAGAATTGCATGCTGCGTAGCTGCTGTCTTTTGTCTAGTATGTTAGTGTAATTTTTAGTCTACAGTCTGAGCAAGGACGCCTTTGTATATCCCTGTGTTGAAATCAAATTCAGTCAATAAATCGTGCTTGGCATGGTGTTGCAAAGTTATTAGGTTTGTGCAGTGGGTGACTATGTAAATGCCCTGACATGTAGAATGTAGGTAACTACATTCAGCATTAAAAATTGTCAATGGGTCACCATAAGCTGTTGGGAAAACGAGCATCCACAATTGTTGGTGTGTGGAGGCAGTTGAGTGGTGAGGCATAGGATTATCCCATATAAAAAAAACAGTTGGCTCTTGAACTGAGTAGCTCATTACCATCATTGGTGGAAGAGATACCGGTCACGCTTCAGATGCCATTGCCCAGTAGGCAACAATGAGATACAGTCTAGGATCTGTGGCAAGAAAATGACAAACTCGCCACTCCAGCGCTGCTCTTTTTCCTCACAGAATTGGTGTTCAGGGTTTTGGAGTTTATCTCTGCAATTTCAGAAGTCTGGCAGTGCACTTGGAGCAGAGACTCCAGCTGGGCTCATGAACAGATATGGCTTTCCAAAATTCCCTCGAATATTGCTCTGGCAGTCTTACTCGATGTGTTCCTGAAAGCCACCATTGGTGGTAAAAACATCAGTAGTACTTGAGTAGCTCAGGTGCTCTCCAGTGTTTGAGACCTCAGGGACCGCTTATTCTCTTGGTGTGTGTACCATGAGCTTTTTGTGGGTTTTTAAAAACTTTGGTTTGTTTTAGTTTTGCTTGTTTGTTGTAAACATTCTCCCTTTACTTTCAAAATGAAAAAAAGATAGTGAGAGATGGACAAGACCTTGGTAGCATGCCCTAGAGAGGGATGCTGTGGTCCTTTAAAGAAAGTTACGTATTCTCTAGCTGCAGGTATCAAGCACAGGGACCACATCGTTTTCCCAAACTTTGATCCTTTTATGTTGTCAATCTCCATCCTCGTTCCTAGTTCTCTTTTGGGGAGACCCAAAGCACCTGCATGGTACGTTTCATCACACTCCTTCTGCATGGGGCACTGCGTACTTTTTAGCCACACGTTTGGCAGCTACATGAGTTCAATAATTAACCTGCTAGAGTTTATTGCTGTTCTATACCCTGGCTGCTCAAGGATATCTTGTCTGTTTGGAATTACAGATACTTCTGATGAGTAAAGAAATCAACATGGTAGAACTGGATTTCCTACTAAGATACCCAGCAGAGACCAGAGTGACAAGCCCTGTGGAGTTCCTGTCTAATCACTCCTGGGGAGGAATCAAGGTACCTATTTCACCTGAATGAGCATATCCTCTGGGTTTTTTTTGTGATTGTATATTGCAAAGGACATGGAGATCTTCACTGTATTTGGGAGGAGGTGGGAATTTAAGGCAGATGTGACCATCTGCAGAGATGTGTTGGGGACAGAGTAGTGACAGCTGACAGACCTTCTGCAGAAAAATACTGCCATGGCATTGAGAAGGTCTAACAGCTGCTGTGTGTTGGAGGAAGAGCATCTCAAAGAGATGTGAGTTACCCCATCTTTGTCTCTATTTGTCAACAAATGCGAATTGTGCTGGATTTAGACCTAATTGTTTTCTGGAAGGAGAAAAATGTTTTTCAAGTTAGGCATGCTCATTTACATGTCATTGGATCTTTTGTTTTATTGTGGCTTCTGATCAGTTTCAGGCACTGCTGTGGTTCTATTTATAGCATGCTGCCTTTGTGGGATATTTCTTTGGTGCTGTAAAGTACAAAGCGAAAACATCCTGGTTTAATTGGGATAGTTCTCAAATTTCTCAGACTTATCCTGAGTTAGGTGGGAATTGAGTGGACTGTCACCTGAAGTTGCTTTGCAATAACTGATTCTCTTTGAGACAAGCCCTTCTCACTCAGCTTCCTCTCTCCCACTGAGTCTCCTGGGGTTTTTGATTGAGATGGAAACTATGTGATGCCAGAAGATGCTACTCTGCACATCTTTTTTGCTGAGCTGTGAGATGGCAAGATGTAGGTGTGTCCAAATGTGCTGCAGGTGTCTTCAGCCTCAGTGTGAGACTGCTGTCCCCATGAACTCTTCATCTCAAAGAGCTGCACTCGCTCATCAGTAATCTGTGCTACTTTGATGTGCTTCAGGATTTTGAGATAGTAAATTCTGTATTATCAGATACTGAATATTCTTCAGATTGTCTTTTGTGCGGATTGTAGTATTGATTTTACTATAAATGATATGGCTGGTGTCAACTTTATTAGTGTTTGTGTTCTATTAATGTGTGTTGGTTTATTAGCCTTTGAGTTTTTGGCAACTCCCATTACTTGAGGCATGGTTTTAGTAGAATCACATTTTGTCACAGACTGCTATAATTAGGTTAATTAGTCATGGCTTCTGTACAGCTTATTAGCAGGCTAAAATCTCCTTTTCTTTCATCAGGAAGATTAAGTGCTGTAATAAATTGTTTCTTCAACAAAGCTTGAGCAAAGTGTATTTCAGATTCATATTTCAAATTTGAAGTGGAATTTAGCATTCTGCTAATTTTTCACAGAAGCATTGAAAATGCTCCTGCACAAAGTGTTCCTCTTGCCAGGGGTTTCAGGCCAAGATAATAATGCCAAAAGAAATCAATATTAATATTTGTGGCCCATTCTCTGCGTCCCATTTTGGGCACGTTAACTTCAAAGGAAACCTCATTAAAAGTTGAGGGCTCTGAGCATGCTTTGTGTGACCTGGTGTATTATTTATTGTTGTTGTTGTTTGATTAATAATATATATAGTTTAATAGTCCTTTGCAGTTGTGCAGATCATGACAGTGGAGCATCTGGCACATGTTTATGGTTTAATTTTCCAGCTTCTTTCAGTAAAAAAGTTCAGTAAAAGGATTCACAGAGCTTCTTGCTGTAATGTGTGTGCTGGGGAAGCTCAATATTCACCACCGAACAAAGAAATCCGTGGACTTGGCGAGAAGGGCATGGTTTGTAGGGAAGGATAATATCTTTTATTAGAGCTACTGATAGACTTGGAAAAAATAGGTAAGTCTCAGGCTTTTTAGTGCTTCTTTAAGTCTGAAACAGGAATTGAATTCAAACTAAGTACAGGGTTGGGAAAATTGCTCTGAGCTTGGTTCTGTTCATCAGTCGGCCTGTGTGGGAGAAAAAGCAGTACCTGCGGAGCCGCTGCGGAGGCACAGTGGTTGGGTCTGGAGCAAGGGGAGATGTTAGCAAGGGACACAGTCATTAGCCTCCGTGCAAATACTGCCTCTGGTCATAGAAGGGTTAGTTAAGAGCGGGAAAGGGAGAAAACGGTGTAATTTAATGAAAGTAGCGCCTTTGAGTCCCTGGCTCTGTGTTCAATAGCATTGGTCATTTCAGTACCAAGGCCTGTCTTTTGCAGGCACTTAATAGTGATCTCTTGAGAAGTCTAAAGTATTCTTTTGCTCTTAATGAGGTTTTCTGTCTTTTTTCAATTTCCTTTATTACAGTAAGCTATACTTTCCTCGCCCTCTGTGTTCCCAGTACCTAGCTTAAAAGTTTTTATTTCTGTTGGTGCTTCTGAAAAACTTTTTTGTATGCAAGGTTGTCCATTCCTCCTGACTTGGCTGTTGGTTACCTTACCAATGAACGTGTGGACACACTGCACAGGGCATCAAGCCACAGCCACGTGCAAATGACCATTTTGATATTCTTGTTGCGTGATTGAACTTAACTTAGAATCAGTGTAGAGATTGTCCTCTATCAGGCTTTTTCCTCCATTTTTTTTCTTGTTGCCTTCACTGGAAGGGCTACAGTGTCATAAGATGAAGATTAATACCTAGATGTTAGGTGAGTGTTCTCTGAATTGATGCACTGTGGTCCCTTGAATCCTGTGTGAAACCCAGTCTGTTTGTTGTGCTGTTTTTCAGTTGTCCACAAGGCTACGACAGACAGCTCCTGTCATGGTTCTGCTCTGAGCATGGCTATAGAAAAGACATCATTGGGTTTTATGGTTGTTGGATCTTCCAGACTATGTCTATATCAACAAATAAAATGAGCCCGCAGTTGTTTTCTGGCACTAGTAGCACCTGAATCCATACAGTGAAACTTCCCTCACCTTCCAAACCAAAGAGACCTCATATATTATTTACTGTTGGCGGTCTCTGGATTGTTCTATCCCCTGGGCTATTTCTGGGCATTTTCTGGGAGCACACGTGTTCACTAAAGACAAATGTGAGCCAGCGAGATACTAGCAAACTGTGGCTCATGGTGAGCTCATGCCTGGACCTCTTCTGTAGCTACAGATTCAAGAGCAGATCAGCAGGCATGAAAAAGTGTCTTCTCCTCACTGTTTAGGTGTGCTGGGGTCTGAGATAGGCAGGTAGAAACTCCTTCGCCCCATAGTCTGAGATAACCTTACTCTGGAGCAGCTTTATAGGTGTGTAAGTGTGGGTTTAGTCCTGAGCGAATACAATTTGCCCATCAGTAGGGTTCACTAGCTTAGGCAAAGCCTCACACAAGACGTAGTTACACATCTTCTGTTCAGTGTCCAGTGCCAAAGGAGTATGCTTGTGTTTCTTAGGGGTTCAGCAGAGCACTTTGTATTTGCCTAGGGAAGATCTCATGAACGTACCCAGAGTCAAGCTGGGCTTTTCTTCAGCTTCCCTGCTACTAATAAAGCCTGTGTTCATGCCCTTATGGTCTTCATTTTCCTAGTTGCCTTGGCCAAAACCAGCCCTTTTTAGAAGATGAAGGTAGTTCTCAGGCCACTGAGATCAGCTGAAGGTTGAGTGTTGGGTGAATGAATTTCCCTGTGACCCCAGTAATCTCTGCTGTGAAATTTTCCCAAACTCCAGCTCCCTCCATGCCGTGCCCTTCCTGGGGAGCTGTGCCCATGTTGCCTCATTGCCTTGTGTCTCCTGCAGAACTGCAGTCCCTGATGAACTGTGCACGTGTCTGACTCTCACCACGGCAGCCTGTTCCCACAGGATGGATGCAGGCAGCTCTGAATCTCCTTTGCACAGAAACATATTTCCCAACTCTGATTTTCTTTGTGATATTTTCTGCAGTGCCTCTTCATTGCTGAATGCAGATGTGTCCCACAGTATAAGTGAAGCTAGTTAATATACAGCAAGAATACACCTGGCCAGCTTGGATTACTTCTTCATCCCAATCATTTCCCTCATCTTTTTCTGAAGAGGAAGAATTTTCATTATGTAGATATGAAAACGCTACTGAAAGGACATTGTTTAATAAATGTGATGTTGAATAATGAGCTCTAAATACTGAATTCAGCTTTCGAAGAGGAGAAAAGCAGTAGACAAAGTAGTATATTAACTCCATATTTATAATTTTGCAGAATGCAGATGATAAGATTGTGTGTGTGGCTTATGAGATAAAATACCAAATCATGTATTCGACATTTAAGAAAACTGGATTATTTTTTTTTTTTTTACAAAAGAACAGAAATGTGTCTTCCAACTTCCACTTTTTGTACTTTTTAAACACTGAAATTTTTCATTCTTGTCAAAGTTTCATTGTGACATAATCTGCTGCCTACATTGTGCTCTTTGTGCATAAGCAAGGTGCTTTGATCAGGCTGGTCAGATATGAAAGGCTTGCAGCTCGCAGCTGTTCATATTCCTTCAGGATTATTATTATGCCAGCAAATCATAGTCTTAATTAAATATTTTTCCATTAACTCAGTTCTTCAGAGGTACAGCCTTTTAGTGCATCTTTAGTAGAAAACATTGATTATGACACTTCAATGTGCATTTATCTGCTCTCATCTAAAACTTTCCTAAGGACATTCCTCTGTCCTCACCAGCACTTAAGTCTTAGAGAAACATTCCCAAAGTCTCACAGAAACACTACTTGAGAACGTTTTACCCTTTTTTTTTTTTTTCCTTTTTTTAACCTGCTGGCTAACAATCTGATGTTTATCTGAAATACAGCAGAGCTTTTGATCACATCAAATATTAAAGATGTACTTTGTTGGTTTGATTGCAGAGTGGAAATGGAGTTTTTCTGGATGCCTCTACAGCAGTGTCAGCCTCTGTCCTTCACTCTCACTCCACCCCATGACACAAAGCCTGCTCTCAGCTGGTCATTTTGAATGTAAAAGTTCTTTCACCCTCTAGATGGAAGGAAAGGAAGTAATTGCTTCATCAGAGATATCTTTTAGCTATACAATGTCTAAAAAAGATACATTTGATATCTTTTCAAGTCCTATTGCTTTACTTAAAAAATTGAAAAAAAAAAAAAAGGATCAGTTGCAGTGTGCTCCTGAAAAGATACCAGAGGGTTTGATGAGGTTCTGAGCAACCTGATCTAGTCGAAAAGATGTCCCTGCTTCTTGCAGGGGGGTTGGACTAGATGACCCTTGAAGGTCCCTTCCAACCCTAACCATTCTATGATTCAGTGACTATGGACCCAGGATTGACCACAGAGAGGGTCTGATGGCTGAGTTCTCTGAGTTCTGCTAGCGACTAAGAGCACACAAGCAGTCATCCCACTTTGGATGTGGTATACTGCACCTAGATGTGTATGGTGCTTTTGGAAAGGCAATGAAGTCAAAAGCCTTGGTTTTGGCTCCTCTTTATTAGTTCTTCCTTTTAAACCCAGATCTGCCACAAAGGACCTGTTGGAACTCCTTATTTCTCTAACGTCGTAGAGCTCATAAATATTTTCTTTGCATGGCAGTATTGATTCACAAGAACAGCTGTGAAAGGGAAAAAGCAATCAGTCTTCCATATTAATAAAGCGTGGAACAAGGTGCATCTCAAAGAACTGCAATAAAGTTCCACACCAGAAGTTTGGAAAACTTTTGTGATAGAGGATAGTGAAGGACTGGCACAGATTGCTTGCAGTTTCCGTTACTGAGTTGTTCAACATGGTCATGCAACACATGTATGAGGATTATGTCAGTGACCTGAGTGCATCAACTCTCAGAGAAGGAGGTCTGCAGCTTCTTTCATCTCCTAGTCTGGTTGCCTGTTCTCAAGGCCAGCTCTGCTATGGTGCCACCATGAAAACTTGGATGAGAGAATCGCTGTGAGAAGCCTCATCGAGGGACGAGTCTGTTCATATGTGTGTGTATATATATGTATATCAGAACAAAAAAACCATGGACATTGAGAGCCTTCCGGCAGGTGACATCCTGGAACAGGTGCTTCAGCTGAGCTCTTCCAGTCCTTGAGACATATTTTCTCTTTAAGTTTTGCTGTGCTTTGGCCCATGGCCCATCTGTGATTTATTATTATTTCTTATGAAGCAATACCTAAACTTGGAGCCAGTTTTGACCAGATGGCAACCTTAGAATAACTGCCTTTAGTGATAAGAGCAAGTGTTTTCTCTAATAGATTCACAAAAGCTTGTTGTAGTGTATCTGGCACTAGGAGATAAATTGCATGCCGTAGCAGTGAACCAGAACTTTGAAGTTGTCCTTTTCACTAAAGACCCAGCCCATCCTCTGGAGGCAGCAAGCAGTGAGGGGATGCTGAGTGGATCATCTCCTTGTTGTGCCCGTCTGCCCCGGACTTTTGCCTGTCGCCACAAGACGTCGTCTTTTTGTGAAGATCCGCTCTCCTTTCTGGCCCTTTGTTGACTCTCTGAAGGGGCTGGTGCGAAGGACACCAGCAGTTTGCTCTGCAATGGCATCTAGGTTGGCTTTCTCCAAGCCAATGGCTGACGCACATTGTATTTCCCACAGCTGTTGGAGGGAAAGAGAGTATTTTTCATTTGTGAATGTGTGAAACTCACAGATCTGCTGACTTACCAGCTCCAGTTTAAAGCTGGTTCTGGCTTACATGAGAAACTGTCGTAGAAAAACAAAGTGATAAAGCAAGTTGTTTGTGATTCAGTCAAAGAAAAATCATTTTCTCTGAGCAGACAGTGATCCTTGCCTTGACGTGGTGCGAAGAGACCTGTTTTGCTGTCAAAGTCTCATTTTGAGATACAAACTCAAGACCCCCATGTTTCCAGCCCCCGGAGATGATTATAGTGTGGGTTGCAAAGACAGGAAGGGGAGTCCTCCTGCCCTTTTCATCATCTTTTATTTTGATCAATGTTCTTTGTCTCTCTCAATTTCCATGACAACTCTAATTGACAAATGTATTCATTATGTTGACAAAAATAGCCACGCTACGCAGGTTGATGTGTAGTACCCATCTGCTATCCCAATGTACCATTCTCGTTTTTACTTCTGCTGCTTAGAAGGAGTGATGTATTTATTGTTGGTCTAAGTTTCTTGGAAAATTTCACGGCAGAGGTATTGAAAAGCCGTTAATATTCACAGAAAGATTACTGATTGAGATAGCTTTCATTGCGCCGGCTTCTAAAATAGCAGCATCTCTTATTAATACCATCACTCCTAATAAATGCAATTAAAATTGTTGACTAATGAAAATTTTAGCGTTAATTTATATAATACAGACTTTATGCTTGCAATTAGAGCTTTCTTGATTCTGCAACGTGTTGTTCAGGGAGAGAGAGACTATCATCTCTGATTACATGTCTGTCATTTAGTAAGAAGAAAGCAGTTTTTTAACATCTCCCTTGTTAACATCACTGAGAGACTTCTCGAAGCAGCAGCAGCTAGAGTTCTGAAGTGCTATTTTAAGTAAGTCACTTCAAAAATCAACAGTGTTAAAATGTTTTGTATAAGCACTTGCACTGATGAATCCACTGAATTCAACATTTGCCATTGTATTGTGTTCAGCTGTGAGAGGTGCATTAAATATATTTATTGCTGTGAGGATGAGATTTTGGCAAACCAGAATATGTGGCATTGTTCCTGTGAAGTTCAATTTCTCATGTTCTGTGCTTCAGGTCCTGGTTTCCCACAGAAAGTGGGATATGACACTGATTTTGGAGTAAGTACTTCTGTCGCTGACATTTCTCCATGCTAATGCTAATCTGTACGTGGAAACAACATCTGTTGAATCACCACTTTGCTCACACTCTTGTTGATGAAATTCTCGGGATCCCTGGGAGTTTGGCATGGAGATGGTCAGTGCCAAATTCATACTGTAGCTGTCAAGTGGTATTGCAAGCACTCTGCTTTTATCTGTCTTTTCATGGAGATATTGATGAAATTGTGACTTTGGGCAAGGCTTCATTTGTTGGAGGAGCATTTATGGTAATATCTACAAGTACTTCTCTGCCTATAGCTCCAGTTCAAGGCCTAGAGCAGATGACCTGTGAGGAAAGATGGAAGGATTTGTCCAGCTACAAGATGACAGAGCCAAACTCTCATTGCTATTGTCATTTTAAAAGTCAGCATTTTGGTGGACAAAGCTGTGGCTGACCTGATCCAGTGCTGACCGTAGTCTTAGTCTGAGCACAAGGTTAGACTAGACACTTCCAGAGATTTCTTCCAACCATTGCTTCTGTGATCCCATGAGTGCATATTCAAAAAATGTCTTGGGTCAATGGCACCCACTGGGAACAGCTTTATAGCCTCTTTCTCTGTCATCTACAAGCATTCCCACTGCTGAAGACGTGAACTCATTTGTCATAAGGAGCCCCTTTTTCTGACTCTTTCTTCCCTTAGTTTGTTCTTTGTCTTGAAGTACGATTTCTAACTAAATTCAATCTATTAGAAAGACTGAAGTTTTACAGTACTCTCATCTTCTCATTGGGAAGCCTTTCCAGAGGGAAAGCATGGCTTTTCTGCAGTGGCCACTGAGTGGCCTTCAGTGTCTTCTGCCTCATTTGCAACAGCATCATCATACCCAAGGCAATCTCTCGGCTCTCCTGTCAGGGCACGTGCATGACTTTCAAAGCCCTTTGGCAAGTGCGTACTTTTTCAGTTGATCTCAACAAGGTGTGACACCAGTGTTTTTCAAGGAGCTTTTTCGGTTTCTTTCCACGGGATGTGAGCTGGAGCATCAACGGTGTGGAACACCTCTGCCCATCAAGAAGCTTCTACTTGACTCTGAGTGTGTCCTTCTGTTTCCATAGAAAACAGCTCATTCACAGTCTTTTATACTTCACTTGTCTCTTCCACTTCATCTTCAACTGCTTACAGCTTCAGATTATGCAAAACACTCTGAAGATGTTTGTTTCAGCGAGAATTTTTCTTGAAAGCCAGAATAACCTTACAAGCTGTGCGATACATTTTGCCATCTCTTGTATGAAAGATAATTTGAATTCTTTACTTCTCTGCATAACATTTATAGATGCCACTTTCTAGCAAAAAATCTAGCTGCATTTTCATTGTAATTATAATTTATTTACTGCCTTGCTCAGCTGTACTTTAGAGCTATCTGCTTCTGCTACAGACTTGTAGCAAAAGTTAATATTTGTGTGTGTTTGGCAAGTATAAATCGGAGTGATTTGATTTTTACACTGGCACAGGATGGTGTGCGTGTCTCTACAAAGAAAAACCCACCCGTGTGCAGTTTGCGCAATATTTATTGAGATTTGTGGCTTCGTGGTCAGTTGTTGTGATTTTTGCTGCACAGTTCCCGTTGTGTCTGTGGAAGCAGTAAGGAAACTGCAGACTTGCAGCTCACGGGAACGCCAGCAATGTGCTCTCCTGTCAGACTGGGCCCAGGATGTCCAGCTCCCATACAAACCAGGCATTTGTCCTGTTGTGACAGGGCAAGGGGTAATGGTTTCAAAATAGAGGGAGGTAGATTTAGATTAGATATTAGGAAAAAATTTATTACAGTGAGAGTGGTGGAGCACTGTCCCAGGTTGCCCAGAGAGGCGGTGGATGCCCCATCCCTGGAAACGTTCAACGCCAGGTTGGCCGGGGCTCTGAGCAACCTGATCCGGTTGGAGATGTCCCTGATCCTTGCAGGGGGGTTGGACTGGGTGGGCTTTAAAGGTCCCTTCCCACCAAAACCCTTCTGTGATTCTGTGATTTCTGGGATAGCTGATAGTAGCAAATGCCTGTCACCTGAGATTTCTGAGTTCTGGTTTTGAAACAGGAGAGCAGATCTCTTCTCGCTTTGGGTTTTGGAGAATTGTATTGTGGATGGTGCCACATTCTTTCATCCTTTCCTGTATTGTCACTTCCAAACTCTGTGTCACAGCAGCTGTGCAGCAGGGGAGAAGGCCTGGATGCTGTGTGTGGCTTCACCAGCTGAGGAAGGGCATTGCGGTGAAGTGGGTGAGACCATTGGGGAGGGCTGTGTTTGGTGCAGCATGATTTTAGAGCTGACCTTATGTGGGCAGCCTTGAGACACGTTTCAGTTCAGAAGATGCAAAAATCTCCAGGCACATACCTTCCACAAGTGTGAAACTGTCCCCAGTTGTTGTTTTCCTGTGGCCTTGAAAACAGCCCATGTTGATTCCTGCTCCTATGACAGCATGCTGAGAACAGAGTTGGGAAAAGCAGAAGGGACAGAGTCTGATCCTGATGGGTTTCTGGCTGTGGGTCCCAGGCTCCAGCTCTGGTGGAACAAAATGTGAGCAGTCAGTAATGGTAGCAAAATGACTCAAGGGCATGTAGGATTGTTCTTCTGAAGATCTTCCTTGAATTTTTCCAGGCTCTGTCATCCATGGAGGAATTCAGAAACCTGGATAAGGATATTGAGGGCTCTGCAAAACGGTGGAAGAAATTTGTTGAATCAGAGTGTCCTGAAAAGGAGAAGTTCCCCCAGGAATGGAAGAACAAATCAGCTCTGCAGCGCCTGTGCATAATGAGAGCCATCCGACCTGATCGCATGACCTACGCAGTCAGGTAAGGGTGCTTCTTTACGGTCTCTGTAATGCTCTTGCTTAGCAGCCAATTTTGGGTGTGTGTTCCCTAGCAAACAGGAGTAATTCAGGAGTATGTTTAGATTTATTTGTTATAGAATGTGGGAGCTAAAAAATGGTTTCCTGTAAAGGAGTCTACTGAATGAGTCATCTGTGAACTCCGCAAGACAGATATCACATTTCATTTAACTGGAATTTCTTGCCTGGGGAGATCTAACCCCAACATCACCAGTGCTGACAGAACGGTGTAACTAGCACTGGGTGACGAGCAGACGTGCCAAGTCAGAGGAGCATCATCCTCCAGGTGTTATACACCTGCTAGAGTCTTCTAATGATCAATGCAACTTCTAGAGTTCATTAAGGTCGGTTTGAGTTACTAAATCCTTTATGGCTGTTCCTTAGGCACAAGAATAAAGTGTAGAAGCGAAGGAAAGTCTTATAGAGGTTTTCTCTTTTTCTTTTTTCCTTTTTCCCCTGTAAAATGCAAAATTTATGTGACATTAGTTCTGAAAGTTGTAGTTGTAAATTATGTAGCGAAGGTAACTAGGTGAGTCTAAACTTTCTGAAGGTATGCAAAAGCAATATGCTTGTTCCAGGAGAAACGAAAGGTCTTTCACTCCATTAGGACTTGTTTTCTTCCTCTGTCCTGGTAGTCTATGCTTTGACATTTCTGCAATGTCTCTCGTGCTACTGCCTCTCAAACAGTTTATATTGCTCCACCATCTGGCATGTTTGGGCTTTAAAATGCACAGAAAAATGTGGACAAGACTGAGGGATGTCTCCCTCTGGTAGATGTTATTACATTTTATTAAATTAAATACTATAATTTATCATAATCATGCCATTCTAAACCATCTTCTCTCTCATTTCTTACTCTTTCAGTGCTGGATCCTCCTTGTGTTCTCTCAGCTGAAAATATTGGTTTTCCTCTTGTTGTTTAGTTTGAGTAAAATAAGCTCTTCTCTTTCTGAACTTTTAAGTGCATATTTCATTTAAGCAAGTTTAATTTCTTTCAAAATCTTGACCCAGAACAGAAAAATGTACTTGAAAGAGGCCCCAAACAAAGTAGAAGCTTTTTCTTTTGCAGTCCCTTAGGCATTTCTATTCCAGCTGCCTTTCACTGGTCCTGGAAGGAGACTGTCAGCTCTCTTAGAAAGAACTTGGCTGCCTTATTCTGGTATCATCTACCAGGTGAAAATCGACCAATGTTTTCCTTCCCCGTGGTAGTGAGGGTTTTGAAAGGCCTGAGTGATGCATCTAAACTAAAAGAGCAACTGCTCATTCCTGGGGTTTGAATATCACATTCCTGCCTTTGAACCAACCTTCACTGTATCCTCTTTCTCTAAAGCAGTGATTTTGGTAAACTCACCCTGGGCAGATTCAGCCTGGATGTTCTCCATGAGCTGTATTCTCTTCAGGCAGATGCTGTGGAGCTGGTTTTTTTTTACTCAGTTGTATTTTTCCTTGTGACTCTCATGCAGAGGGCTAAGCTATACGTGCTAGATATTCTTAGAGCTCTTCTCTTTTATTTTTCCAGAACAAAGTAATTTTGTAAATCATCTGGACTTTTTGTGGCTTTTGGTGATCAATCTAAAGTAACGCTGCTTCCTCCCAAAGGCTATATGGATTGCGAAGTACGCAGCACTTTTCTGTGCGTTAACTTAACTATTTCTTCTCTCCTGAGATACCTGTGTCAGAATCAAGCCCCTCCTTGTACTGAACTTCTGAATACAGTGCTGGGCTGGTCGGTCCCAGTGTTTTCCCTTCTGACTTCCCTTAATTTGTCAGATATGAATGTGCCACATGTCATTTTACCCTGTAAAAAGTGTCAAACATTGCTACTGAATGATAGCCCAGTGAAGCCCAGCCTGCAGATCCTCTCTAAAATTATTTCATGCCCATTTTTTTTCATTAAGCTTCTAATTTATTTGAATCAGCAAAATGAAAACTAATTAATTGATTATTTGTGGGGAAATCTGTCTTTTTCTGAACAATAGTAGACTGGCAAAACATTTTTCTTTCTGGCAGGGATTTTGTAGAAGAAAAGCTTGGCAGTAAATACGTGGTAGGGAGATCCCTGGATTTTGCAGCAACCTTTGAGGAGTCAGGACCTGCAACCCCAGTGTTTTTTATCCTGTCCCCAGGAGTTGACCCACTGAAGGATGTGGAGAAACAAGGTAAATAAATCCTGTCTCTAGGCATACTGCAGCATTGCTTTTTAATCTTTTGCATAATTATCTTGGCATGGCATTCTTATTATGTTTTTTTTTCTCGTCTCTTTGTAGATAATGGAATGATCTGTTAAAAATAGATAATTGTGAGAGGATGTGATTGTTTCTTTTTTTTTTTTGTTTCTTTTTTCTTTTTGTGAAAGGTTTTGGGATTTGCATCTAAAGTTTAATTTAAACTTGTCTCTTTCCTGCATTGCCTGGATTCCCAGTGTGGTTCACACTGCAGCGATTTCTGAGTTGATCTTGTACACAACCTATAATTTACGTCAGAGATATCTAATATGCTGTCAGATAGCTAAAAATAAGCAACAGCTCCCTGCAACATTCTGCTGGTTAGCAGCAGAGTTTCCAGTTTTAAATCCCATCCTTCCTGAGCTGGTTTTGGTGTGGACGCTCAGATGTAGTGCTGTTGGCCGGCTTCAAAGCCAAAAGGTTTTCTCTAAGGTGCCTTATTTGAGAAGGCAGTGATTTCTGTTGTGCACCGACTGCTGTAATCAGTGCATGTGCTCTAAAGCTGCCCATATGCAGAATTTGCTCTGAGTCCCAGCTCTGCTGTGGAAGAATTGCCATTTGCAGCCTGAACATGGCAATTACACTAGGTCTGAAAATGGGGTCGCTTCTGACAGTCGAACAGAGCTCACTGCAGTCACTTCTTTTGAGACTGTTACAGCGGAGGGGCTCCATCCCCCTGGAGCAGAGGGGTCAGCCGCCTTTGGATGTGGCTTTAGGGCTGCTCCAGATTGCTGTTCTGCTCGTCAGATGTCTTTTCTCCTTCTCCAGCAGTGCACTATGCATATCTCCAAGACCATGACTTGTGGTCAAGCTCCGATGCTGCCAGCAGTGTGGAGTGCAGTATATATAAACTGTTTGAAATGCAAGAGCATGGCACAGAATAGAGTATTTCAGTTGGAAGGGACCTACAATGATAATCTAGCCCAACTGCCTGACCACTTCAGTGTTGACCAAAAGTTAAACCATATTATTAAGAGCATTGTGCAAACACCTCTTAAACACTGACAGACATGTAATTCCTAATGTCATAGTAGAGCTGCTGGCTGGTTTTTAGCAGGTAGATCTCCACATTAAACATCGGCAAGGCTGGTGGCCCCAGCACGGAAACCACTAACGCTGAACTAAGCCATTATCCAGATGAGCAGTGGAAGAACACTGACCTGTGGATTTCTTTTCCTCTTTATGATGTGCCTTCTGGGTCATCCCAAAATAATGTTGGAGATCTTTCCTCACATTCCCACAAGCAGCTTTCAGAGATGGTAAAGCCCAGTGCAGCCTGAGCCACAGGCCAGATGGCCGTTCTCAGTCATGGGGAGTTCCTGGACTTTGTGTTGTGTTTCGTGCTTTTTCTGCCCTGACATCAGGTCTCATTATTGTGAACTGAAGAGGATCCCCTGAGGAAGGTCCTATCACGTGCCTGACTTCCCTTCGTAGTCACATCGGTGATCCTGTCTCTCACTGCGTTATTTTCTTGTATGGGAAATGAAGCACTAAAACCCAACCGTGGTTTAATTGGAATTGTAAAGATGTGTGTAGTTGAACACCTGGAGTTAGTCAGCCAGAAAAGTTACAGCAAGTAAAAGTGAAAAAAACCTTATGAAATAAAACCATTGCTCCAGTGCAGCTGCACCGGCCTTAAAGCTGCCTCTCTGGAGTTAGGACTGGATTCATTATTCAGTATTTTCTCTGCCCTTCATTAGGTTTTATTGAAGTGCAAGCCTCATAACTCTTGTGAATGGAAGATATCTTCTTCCAGATGCTGCCCACTCATGGGACCTTTCCTTGGCAACACGGGAAGGGCCCTGCAGCAGACACTGGGCTCAGAAAGCTTCCCTGCCTCCCTGCTAAGGGCAGCCTCCCTGCGCTATCCCCCCGACTTCAGGTAGCACCCCAGCTTCTGCAGATTTACCCCATCCCTTCTTGAGAGGGTGGCTCTTGAAGGCAGAGGAGGAAATTAGCAGATTTCAAAGTTGGCAGCCACCAGAGATGATGTGAAAGAAAACTGGAAATTCTCAAACATGGAGAGAGCTGTATCCCAGGGCGTTGCTGTAGTAAGGCTAAGCAGAGAGCTTGAGTGACTGGAAGAGTTTGGATGTTTATTTTACTTACAGGCATCTGTCTCCAGTCTTATACCAAGAGCTGAATCCCAAGTCTTGCAAGAGGAATCTTTTTTCCTTGTTTTCCTATAAAACCTGCCTGCTTTTAGCAGAAATCAGGAATTAAGGGTGCACCATCTGGATGAAGGCAAATCTGCATGCAGAGATAATTGTAGACAGTTCCAAGGGATCGGCACGTTGGGGACGTGTGTACTGGCTCCCTGGCTGAGCTGAATGCATCCCGCTATGACGCATGGAGCCAGCGTGGATGTTTGTTGGGCTGCTTCCCTCCAGCAGCACAAATTGGTGCTCATCTTCTGGGGACCACACAGCAGAGAGAGCTTGCTCCAGGCAGTTGTTTCTTCTATGACATAAGGAGCAACTGGTATCCTCCATCTTTGGATAACAGACAGATTCAGAAAACTAACAAGGAGATCTTTAGCCATGATCACTAAAAGGATCTGAGGCACTGGGATGCTACAGAGAAATCAGAGGAGTCCCAAGCAGTGCCACAGACTAAATGAAGAAACACTAAATAACCATCCTTCCTCCAGAGTAGGATAGTAAATGACATGGATTTTGGAGTTCCCACCCTGCACTGGCCCGAGAGGGATGCTGAAGGGACCGTGGGAGGTGGTCTGCAGTGGCTGCTGAAGCACCCCTCACGTGGGCTCTGCTGCAGTCTGCTGACCGTTGACCTTCCCACTCGCATTGTGGTGCACCTAGAGGCATCTCCACACCTGCCAAAGCCCATGATGATCCATGAGAAATCTGGAGTGCTGACTTCTGCCTCCAAGAAACCTGGGAGAACTTGGTCAAGGCCACAGGAAGCTCACACAGATTTCATCTCAGCTGCCTTCTCAAAACTGAATGGCTTCCTAACCTTGCTGCTGGTTCTAGCATGCATCAGAGGGTACATTTCCCCACCGAATGTTGTCTGGTTCAAAGCCTATTTAATCAGCAGGAAATTATTTTAATTTCCTATCCCTGTAAAATATGTCTTTACACAAGGTTGCAAGGGAATAATATTCTTTAAACAAGAGGCACTTTGTAATAATGTACCTTTGTGTTGATGCTACTCTGTAATTAAAAGTAGTTTGGAAGAAGCTACTACTGTTTTCAGGGCTTTGGCAAGGAGTGCGTAAGGGACAAGATAACTGTTATAAGAAGTGTGATAGCTCTTCTGTGAGGGTTTTTGATAAGGCTGAACTCTGCCTCACTCTGCCGCCTGAGCTTGGCTCTGCTGCGTGCCGTTCCGGGTAAAAGTGCTGAACATGGCTTTTTTTTTTTTTTTTGCTTTTTTTTTTTTTTTCTTTCTTTCTTTTAGGGAGGAAACTTGGTTATACATTTAACAACAGGAACTTCCACAATGTTTCCCTTGGTCAAGGTCAAGAGGTAGTTGCTGAACAAGCTCTGGATCTGGCTGCGAAGGAGGGTCACTGGGTCATCCTTCAGGTACACGTGGTCTTTGGAATCGGTCCTGCCGTCCTCCCGGGTCGCCTGAGTGAGGGTGGTCTGCTGTTCGTACCTGGTGGGAGATGGGACAAGATGTCATCTGTGTGTCCAAAGCAACCGTCTCGTTGTTTCTTGCTGCTGTCTGTTGCTTTAATCGGGCATTGTCATTTTGGTTTTCTTGCTCCTTGAGCCTTCCCCAGGGTGTGTAGTTGTAGGGAGTCCACTGAGGGAAGATTGTGCTACATTTCCCCTGCTTTTATTTGCTTCATGAATAAATAGCGAGCTTTGTTCTTCAGAGCTGTTAGACTAGTTCTCTTACTACCACTCAAAACTTACTGCATGTTTCAATGAGCAACGAGAACGTCTACATCGTGTAGGAAAGGTAGAGGCTATCTGCAGTGACGCTGATTCCTTTTTGCATCTCAAAACACATAAACGTTTGAAGCTCTTATCACAACTCCGCACCCTAAGAGGCTCTGAAACATTGTGCCCTTGGCATGTAGGTTTCAGTTTTGACAAATTGACGTCTTCTGCCTAAGAAAAGATGTGCTAAAAACCTCTTGGCCAGCTTTATTGTGCTCTGCATGGGCCATAGCTCTCTGCGGGTTCCCAGCGGGCAGTAGCCTGCAAAGGTTTGGTCTCTGGTTAGGTCACACCTGAACAGCTCTTAACAACAGTTCAAATGGTCTTCATTTCCATGAGCAAGAAATTGAGACAGAGAAGAACCAGAAGTTTCTTTATAGCCAATTTTGTCAAATATGCAATCTCATCTCACTGCTTTGGCAGTCTGAAAATACACAAAAAACATCAGAAAAAATGCAAATAGAAACAAATGCACATATTACTAGCTCGCCCTCTCACCCCCCGCCTTAATGTTTCTCTCAGGTTAGAAGAAAAATTTTAGTAATTTTTGTATTCTCAGTGATAAGGTTGGGAGAAATGCAGGTTCTTTCAAGTCACAAGCTGTAGGATACTCTGCGGGTCATTAAATCGGAAAACAGATTTCATTTTCAAGAGTTTTCAAATGCTATCTCTTCCTTTTGCCCTGAGCAAACAAACTTTCTTTTTTTTTTTTTTTTTTTTTTTTTTTTCCCAAGATGCGAGAGGGAGTTGCGTTTGAGTATTTCGCTGATGGAAAGTAGCTTGTTTCACAAGGGCCTCTGGTACATAATTTGAAAGGGAATAACCAACTCTGGCAGAGAATGAAAAGCACTCCTCATCTTGTGGGTTCACATGGACACTTTTCCAAGAGGCGGATGGGCAGAGCACAGCATTGGCGTTCCTACAAGGAGCTCATCTACAGCTGAACCGCAGAGACCTGAAGGTCCTGGGCACAAAAGGCAGGAGAAGATTTGGCAGTTGGGCTGAACATTTATTTAAAACCTGTTCTCTCTTTTGGGTTTCTCAGAAATATGTGAGGGGTACCCAGCAGCTGCAGCAATGTGACACCCTGATAGAAGCACGCTCTGTGCATATCCCAACTAAATCATCCTGTCGGGTGATGCCAACATCTCAGTGCTGCAGCAGCACCTCCTGGGGCTCTCCAGGATTGAGGACCATCACCTCTTGGGACTTCTGTTGGTTCTTCTGTATTGTCCATCTCCCCAGCTGTCTCTCTGAGGCTGGGTTGATGGAGAAGTGGTCCAAACTGGGGTGTTATCCTAGGACAGGACGGCCAGGGAACACAGGGCTGTAGGAGCTTGGTGTTGCACACAGACCCCAGGCACCATGTTCCATTCATTTGAAGGGGTAGCATTCAATTGCTTGGAGGTAGGAAGCAGCCAGGTACCACAGGTAATAGATGGTTTGAGGGTCCAGCAAGGCTCTACCCTCTGCAGCTGACATTGGATGAAAGCTTCCTATGATGAAGATCTTTCCACCTTGTGTAAAAACCCCCACACGTAGTTGAATGATCTCTCATCTCCCATTGTACAGCCGTGTTGCAAGATGAATCCTGCTGCCAGCCAGCCCAGGAAACAGGGCTGTGCCATTCCAGTAGCAGCATCTTCCTAAGTTGGTCACTGTGATTCCGTGGTCCCTTCCTGGATTATTTCGGCTGTGAGAGTCTTGGTGCTGACTCTCTTCTAAGGTTGAAAGATGTACTGTCCTTGAGAGCTGGCTGTTTGAAACACCCACGCAAACAAACTTTTCTTGAAAACAAGATTTATTAAAAATAGGAGGAAAATCAGATCAAAGAGCATGATGTTCTCAACTCATAGGGCCAGCTAATCTGTATCTCTGAATATTAAAACTCTGGTCGAAGAAACTGCAAGTCTATTGCAAGTCTTTGTAATGAATCTGTCAAATCAGAGGGTGCTGTCTGACTAGCAATTAACAGGTTCTTTAGCATCTGTACTTAAAACAGTGGGAAATTATTGGAGCAAATGAATTAGTCTGAACTCAACAGTATGCAAAGTTTCAGGACAAATTTTGAAGGGCAAAATAAGTAAAGAATTGTAGGTAAACATATCAAATGTAGTAAGAATTTGCTAAAGATGGATCAGGACTATTTGACACTTTGCACTGTGAAGGTAAGAAATTCTAGTGGAAATACAGCAGCTCTAATTGATGCAGAACAAACAGGAGGAATTGGAGGTCCGCGTGCGGTTGTAGGACTCCAGTCTCATTGGGATCCCAGAAATGTGCTGGGATAGCTCACGTGACTGAGCAGAGCAGCAGGAATGCCTGTGTCTGTGTGGGGATGAGTGAGGAGCCAGCTGAGAGCTTGTGGGTCAGGATTAGTTGGCAGATCAATCTGGTTGAGGTTGTGGTGTGTTTCTGCTACAGACCACCTGGTCAGGAAGACAAAGTAGATGAGGCTGCATTTGAACAACTGAAGGAATCATGAATTTCACAGGCTATGCTCTTCATGGTGGGGCTTCAACCACCCTAATATCTGCTGGTGGGATAATGCAGCAGGGCACAGGCAATCTGGAAGGTTTCTTGATTGATGACAAAGTCCTGGCACAGGTGATTGAGGAGCTGATGAGTGGAGGTTGTCAGTGCACAATAAGCTGAACATGAGCCAGCAGTGTGCCCTGCATCAAAGGAGGTCACTATAGTGTCCTGGGCTGCATTAGGAGGAGCATTGTTGGCAGACCACGGAAGTGGTCCTTCACTCTGCTCAGCTCTGGTGAGATACATCTGGCATGCTGAGTCCAGTGCTGGGGACTGTTCAGCCTCAAGAAGAGATGACTTGGGGATTTTATCAATCAGCAGCACTTGATGGTAGGGAGTAAAGTCTAGACTCTTCTCAGTAGCATCTAGTGACAAGACAAGGGGCAATGGCAACGACTTGAAATACAGGAAATTCCATTTAAACATAAGTACAATCTTTTTTTTTTACTGTGTGGGTAGTCAGATGCTGGAAAAATTTGCCCAGAGAGTTTGTGGAGTCTACATCCTTGGAGATATCCAGAACCCAGCTGAGAGTCATCCTGGGCAACATATGCTCTACCTGACCCTGCTTTGAGCAGAAGGTTAAGACTAGATGATCCTCAGAGGTGTCTCCAACCTCAGTAATTCTGTGATCTCTGCTTTCCCAGTGCCAAGTTAGCCATGAATATGGTTTCTCTGGTGCAGTACTCTCCCTCACATCAGGAGGAAAGAGCTTTGCACATCAGGGAGCACTAAACTATGAGCTAGCATAAACTGTGCCTGCTCAGTTTCCCTCTCTGGGTCTACTTGAAAGCTTTTTGCTAAGACAGTGACTGTCACAACCACCGAATTATGTTTATCAGCCTAATAGCAAAGAAACAATGAAATTTGTTTACGTGTTTACAGATGCATGTCTGAATGAACTCATGCAGAGAAAAGTTCAGACATTAGATATTCCAAATTTAATTGTAGTCTTTGTCCATTAGCCAAAATGTCACTTCCCTCTCTTTGTGCTCAAGTTAATTTATTTCTTGAGCATCTTTCAATTATCATAGGTTGGTGCTTCACTGAGTCAAGTTCATGTACTAAATTGAGTAACAGTGAGCTCCTAGAGCAAAACTGTGTGAGATCTAGACCTTAGCAGAGACCTTCTTATTGTGTCGTAAAGGCAGTAGAGCCTTTTTTTTCCATGCACTTCACAACTAGCCCTAGCTACCAGCAAAAGGGATCTATTGTCCTGTATGAGAGATATTGTCCATTCAAGGCACGCATAAGCATTTGACACTAAGCCTCTGCTTCAGTAAAGAGAAGACTAATTCTCCTTTCAGCTACAGCATCTTTTCATTCTTAGATACACATAAAAGGAGAAATACCCACTCTACCTCTAGTTCTCCTTCATGATTTTTGGACAAATATTGTGATGGAGAAAGGTATTGGATTTCAAACAGCTGTTTTTCTTCCTGCCTCATGTCGCAACAGCCATTCCCAAGTTTTTCCAATTGCAAATCCACTTACAGACCAGCAAGTAATCCAAATATTGATCTGGGATGGAATTAAGTTTCTGCTGGTCTTTCAATACCTTTGTAACTGGCAGTCCCAGTTTTGTTTTACAACTGCTCTGGAAACCTCTGTCTCAGGACATATTTTGGGTTAAATCACAAATGTAATGGAGTTCTCCTGAAAGTAAAGCCTGTTTTCCTCCATTTATTGAGATTAATCAAGCAATTGTCCTTTGCTGTGCATTTCACCTGCTCATCATTACCTACCTTTACCTTTTCATATCTTAGGAAGGGAAATTTGATAAGATAAGCTGCAGCATTGTTTTCAAAACTTTGAGGAGTTCAGGTCAGTCCAGATTTTCTGTAGTTCATGCTCATTTGCTCTCTGTCCTGGCAAATCCCAGTTTCCTGTGCCGCTAATAGTTGCATTTGGGCTGAGGTGCCAGAGACAGGGTCAAACAGCTCTGGTGCTTCCAGAACTCTGACGTTGCCTCTCTCCACACTAAGCAACAGCAAGCTTGTGGCTCAGAAGTGGCTTGGTCTCTTAGGTGTATGAGCAGGTGTTGGTGGTAAGGTCTTTGCTTTTCCATTTGGGTCTCCTGTCGCGGTATTCACGTGGTCACAGGGCTGCCTGTGGCAGGATGGAGCTGTTCCTGAGTACGTGTGGCATCTTCTCATGTGATGAACCTTACGCTACCATTGGCGTATGGTTAAGCATGGCCAAGGGAAGAGACTCTGCAGTGTCCCCCTCCCAACGATGCAGTGAGTATTAAAGCCAGGCTGTCTCTGAACTGTAAAGCCTGGCTCTCAGATTTACTGTAAAAGCAGTGACTGTTTTCTGAGAGCATCTCACAAGAGAGTGAGACTTTGTAAAAACAACTAATTCTCATTGCTCCGGGAGGTGATTTGTGATAAGATGTGAAGGGGAGAGCCACTGTCAGAAACGTAAAGGGTGTCCAGTCGTTATCAGCAATGGGGAGTGCATTGTGCAGGGTGCGCTGGTTTTATATATACGTGGTGCTATTTCTGATGGTTACCATGGCAACACTTGCGTCCTGTGATATATGCTCTGCCTTGTGAAGTACAAACACGCAGAGGTGCTTGGAAATGAATTCCCAAAGAAAAGCCTCTGGTGCTCCCACATTCCTGCACATGCACCCTGGCCCAGCTCGTACTGCAGACCCTCATCCTCCAGTACCCGCCCTCAGCGGCTCGTACTCCATAACGCAAAGTGGAGAAGCAACGTAGGGCAAGGTTCCAGGGGAACGGTCAGTGTGCATGGACAGATGTTTCTGCTTTCTTTAAGTTTGCTTTTTATCAGGATTCAGCTCCCACTCTCCATTTGTAAAGCAAGGTGATGAATTTGAGACCGTTGGCTATTTCTGCCTGCAGCACAGGGCTAGGCACGAGCTGTGAAAAACCAGAGATGCTAGGAGTTGTCTTACCCTTGCATGGCAGCTCTTTCACAGACTTCAAAATCTGGCTAAGAAAACATGTAATAAAGCAATGAATTACCTTGCTGTGGCCTGAGTAAATGTGTCTTCAGGGGCTCTTATGGAATGAGGAGGATGTAAAACTGGTGCAGTGTAAAGTGTACGGTGTGGTTTAGGGAGATAGTATTGGGCATGTGTGAAGCCCTGAGCCAAAGGAAGGTGGCCAGGCTGGATTGTCCCCTCTGTCTCCTGAATAAGATCTAGAGGCAGCCCATGAAATTGATGGGAGGCAGGTTTCGAAACAAGCAAGAGGAGGTGGTTCTTCAATCAACACGTAGCTCAGCTGTGGTTGGTGTTAATGCAGCGTTGTCTGTGTTATGTCGCTGCTGATAATTGAAATATCATTTAATTATTATGACTGCACGTTGTTGTCATTAGTCATGTTCTGTCAAGTTCTGTTATCTGACTGCTAAGAATTAATTTGCAAAGGTTCCTTCAAACCTGCAAATCCCCTCCACAGCATCTCCATCTATTTTTTGCAGATATATTAATTTGATCAAGTAATGAATTCTTATTTCCAACTCATATTTTACTGCCTATATTCCTCTTTTCTATCCCTTCCAGCACAAAAGGACAATATATAAATGCACTCAATTATCATTAGATTAGAAGTATTCCCTAAGTTGGCTGTTAGAAGGCAGTGATACTGACAAATTATGATCATTGGTGTCACGTCAACACAAGCGAAGGCAATTATTTTTCAGCCATCTAACACTACAAAAGCAGATATAGGAAGAAACTGCCAATTAAAGATGAAAATTCTTAAGGTCAGGTATGTAGTCTATGATTAAACTGATACTTAATGCACAATTTTTCTTCTGCTATTTTGTTGAGCTCTCTCCCTGTATTACTAAATCTCTGTGGCTGTTTGAAACGCTTTGGTCGCAGGTTTTGGTCTGCTCCTACTTTATTACTGGACTTGTGTTTTTAGAGTGAGTTGGTTGCCTGGACCCTGGGAATTACCTCATCTCTTGAAATCCTAAATGCATCAGGTGCATCAGCAGTCAGGTATTTGGTCAGCATTTTGTCTTCTACAGAAGTGGGAGTTGACACTGATTTTGGCATCCAGGACTTGGCAAGGACACTGCAGTGTGTGAGGACGGTCGCTGACGTGCAAAGGGGGCTGCTTCTGGATGTGGCTGAGTTTGTAGTCCCCTCTCCCCTGAGGCACCCCAGCTCCTCTGGAGAGATGTGTCCCCATCTGGTCCTTCCTGCCTCTTGGTCCATCTCTGACCCATCCCTCCAGCATCTGTAAGTGCTGCCAACAGTCTGTGAGAGCAGCTGCTTCTCTGTCCCAGCCCATGCCCAAAGGACCTCAGCTTTTCCTTTTCTACAACCGTTCATCCTCTTCTCCAGTCTTGGGTGGAATCTTTCCATAAGCAGCTCATGAGAGGCACCTGAAACCTCCAACAGAAAAGTCAGAAGAGGATTTCTGTGTTCTCATGAGGGAGCTCCCTTGATGTTCCCATGAGTTCCTCGCACCAGTCTATCAAAGCATCGTACTGGGGCAGGGCAAAGCGCAGCTCCCTGCCTGTAAGAAGGCACAGCCGGGATCTGAAGTGCAAGCGTGCAGCGATGTTTCTTTTTGTGAATCTCAGCTCAGTTTTTCATTCTCTGATTGTCTTGACTTCCACCCTGAGGCAATAAGTTCCCAGTTTAGTTATGTGTCATATTAAAATGTACTTCATTTATTCTTTTTAAGCTGTCAGTCTGCTGTGTTCACCCCTCCATTCTTGTTCTTCACTCACTCCTTCCACCCCAATCACCTCTCCCCTCCAATTTAGCGAGTCCATGTCAGTTTAGTGGCTCCTTGTGTGGAAGTGACACCCTTTTGGGGACAGAGAAGTGAGAACTGGGTGTTGTTTTCAAGATGAAGGTCCGCCATGGATTTATGAAATGGCATAATAATGTTTGCAGCTTTATTCTCTGCTCCTTTGCTGACATTTGATTGCTTTAACATTGTTAAGCATTGAACTGTTATTTGCAGAAAATAACCATAAGGACTCAGAGATCTCTTCCCTGAGTGGTAATAGCTAATTCTGAGCCCAGCATTGTTTATATCTATAGCCAGGGTTTTTTTTCTGTGTGCACTGTTTTGCATCTGTCAACACTGAATTTCCTCTGCCATATCATTGCAAATCACTTAGAATGATGCATACTTTTGCAGTTCTTTGCCACCAGATTTTATTTTCAGTACTTGAAGTTACTTTGCCTCATGGCTCATTTTGTCGGCTCACTAATCATTTGCTCTTTCAGGTGGTTTTTGAATATGACTCCGTCAGTAGCTTCTCACTCTTTGTTTCCGGTGTCTTAACTGTTTGGTAGCCTATGAGACCTTCCCTCTTACCTTCAATAATACTAGTGACTGAAAGATAAATAGCTGATATTGGTGAAAATCCAAGCACGGAGATACATTGGCTCCAGGGCAATTCCTGAAGCCGGAGTGGTGAGCTGCCCGCCGGAGCTCACGCTTCTAGCGACTGCCAGGGGAGTTTATGGCGCTCAGATTTAGACATCGCCCTTTTAGCTATCTAAAATGGGTTGGAAATTTTAGATTCCTGATTTTCTCTAACTCATACTGTTTGCGTGTGAGCTCGTGGTTTATCAGAGCCCCTGCCAGTTTGTCCAGTGCGTACTGAGGAGTAACGCAGCACTTCCACATCTGAGTTTCTTTAGGCTGGATACCATCTGGTCCTAGTAAATTGTTGTTATTAGTTTATCAGTTTTTCTGAAAAACTCTTAATCTATCACTTCATTTGAAGAGTATTTCCAATGATTAAGGGGTTGGAGCATCTGCCATATGAGGAGAGGCTGGGAGAGCTGCGATTATTTAACCTCAAAAAGCTCAGAGGGCTTTATCAGTGTGTTCAAATACCTCATAGCAGGAGGAGCACAGAAGATGGAGCCAGACTCTTCATAGTGGTGCCCAGTGAAAGAGCAAGAGGCCATGAGCACAAATTAAAATATAGATTTCCCTTAAACACTTCTTATTTATTTTTTTTTTCCCTGTGAGGGTGGTTGAACACTGACACAGGTTGCCTAGACAAGTTATGGAGGCTCCAGCCTTGGAGATACCCAAAAAACCAATAGGATACAATTAGCAGCCTGCTGTAGCTGGCCCTGCTTCAAGCAGGAGGATTGGATGGATGATCTCCAGAGATGTCTCCAGCCTCAGCGTGAGTGATGCCACCATGTAACATAGGCTGTAACTGCGAGACCCTTCCCAGGCTCTGCAGTGAATGTTCCTCAAATATGAGCTGGTTTGTGGTGGCCTTGCCTTTCCTGGGCGCTCCGTGTATGCCTTGATCATGCTTTAGTTTTATAGGTTCTCTGGTAGGTTTCTGGCTTCTGGAAACTACTTTCTTATTAGTTTTTATGGTTTTCAGAATATTACTTCTTAAAACCATTTTTGGCCTTACCACGACTAGATTTTGTGCCGTTTTCTGTTTTTCTCATTTAGACAAAATTTCCACTTTCTGAAGAATGTAATTTTACTCCTAATAGTCTTCATTACTCTGCTATTTAACCAGGATAGCTCCTTTCTGGTCCTTTTTATAGGTGATATATATTTATTCTAAGCCTCTAATATGGTTCCTTTATGTAATTTCCTTGCCACCTGCAAGCAGTTTATCTTTTTGGCGGCTGCTTTTAATTTAGGTTTAGCAAGTTCCTTGTCCTGTCTTTGGATGGGATAAATCATCTTCCAGAGCGCCTGTTAACACAGTCAGCTTGGATTACACACCAAACTTGAAAATTAGGGTAGTTTCAGCCCATGAATCCCTGCTGTGTGTGACCTGCCCCATTCCTAATATTAAAAAAAAAAAAAAGCTGTTTTTCTTCCTTGGAAACTGCAACACTGTATAGGGCTCTAGCTGAAAAACTTATCTTCATCCATTTCACCATAATACTGCTTAATTTTCTGACAGATATGTCTAATTAGTTGCACGAATATATAAATATGTTATGTTAAAGGTTGTTGTAAAACCACCAGTGTAACTTTTTTTCCCCAGTAACTGATATTGAGGGTCCCCACTGTTGTTCTGTTAAAAATGAACAAACATTTTCATTTGAGCTTGATAGATCTGGGGAAATAGCTCTAATTCATCAGCTGTACGTTACGGTAACGAGAAGCAGAGCATTGCCACCAAAAATCCAAACAACCCAGTAGCAGCTCAGTCCGTTGCTGGTGATTTATATTGATTATTTTGAGTTTAAAAATGTACTTGATGTGACAGGATATTTGAGGCTGTGAAGTACACATGGGGACTACCGAGGTAAGTACCAACTTCTGGGGCATAGCCTTGACAGATGCCATTCATTCCTGTGATGTATTCACTGCCTGCTCCATCCAGGTGGGAATGGGAGGGAACTGACAAAGCCTTGTCCCCTTTGTCCCTGCCAGAACATCCATCTGGTGGCCAAGTGGCTGAGTTCTCTGGAGAAGAAGCTGGAGCAGCACAGCGAAGGCAGCCACCAGGACTTCCGCATCTTCATTAGCGCGGAGCCAGCACCCTCCCCTGACAGCCACATCATTCCCCAGGGCATCCTGGAGAACTCCATCAAAATCACCAACGAGGCCCCAACCGGGATGCACGCGAACCTGCACAAAGCCCTCGACAACTTCAACCAGGTAGGAGTGTGGCGAGGCTCGTGCTGACAGGTCGACTTGGAGCTACTGGAGCCCCTTGCAGAGCACAGTGTGTGCGGGCATTGCCGCTCCCAGGCAGCAGACCTGTGAGACCCTTTGCATCGTGTAGTCTCTGGATCCTCTCTTCTCCAGGAGCCAGGCACAGATCTCTTTACAACCACTGATTTTCCTGAGAGAGGACTCGGATAATCCTAAGTCTTTCTTGCAGCAGGTCACAGGATATCAGATTTCTGCCCAGTTTAATAATTTTCTTACCAATGTATGATCCGTAGGCTATTTTGCTACAGAACCAAATTTCTGAATGCAGCGTTTGGGAGACTTTTGTCATGGTTCAACTTGATTTCTGTGCCCAAGTCACTCCATTTTGGGCTGGCCAGTGACAAACTACATCAAACACCCAAAGACATGCAGAGGTGAGCAGGATAAACCTTGGTTTTTTGCCCTCCTGTTTAACCAAGGTTAGAGGTTTGGAATTGCTGATACAGTCACATCCCACATCGCTCTTCAGAGCAGCGCAGAGGGGCTTGGTGTCATGTGCCCAACGGCCGTTCAGCTCAAAACCTTGCTGACATCAGAAGAGTTGCAAATTAGAGCTGAAATCTCCCTGCGGGGAGGACTTGCTTTGCCAGATGAGGGTGAAGTAGGCCGTCTTGAGAACTGCTAGCCCACAAGAAGAACAGCTGATGGCAGGTTGCTCGTTGCTTTTATTGCCCATATACACGTGCTCTTGTTAGAGCAGCCGCTGTCCCCACTCTGTGTTGCTGGACCTGTAGCCAAGTAAGACTCTTGTGCAGGTGACAGTGATGGGAAATGCTCTTTTCTTGGTGCTGCAGAGGGTACGGATCGATGTTAGCGCAATCGTAACGCGGTGATTAAACAAGCCTGCTTTGTGGCCTCGCTCGGCAGCTCTGCGCGCCGTGGGGCAGGAGGCTGCCAACAGCAGTAGGGCAGGGATCAAGCGCCAGCAGCTCCCCGGGGCACAGCCTGTGTCAAGGCACGCCGGAGCCTGACGTGTCTTGCTGCTGGAGGCGGCTGGGCTTCTGCTGACCCCGTTTTCTGCATGACACGAAAGGCTAAGGGCTAACTGCTCACATTTATGATGATACCTTTCCTACAGACACAGACCATTGCATTCTGCTGCCTTGATCACTCGTTACCTTCATTCACACATCGCTGTTACCTTGGCACGCTGAGCCGTCAGAGCAAGACCCTGCCTGTTAAAGGTCCTTCCACCCCTCAGGCTGCCTTTTTGGATCGCTAGCGCTGAAATTACTGCAACCTCTCCATTCTGCTGGTGACAGTGCCGGGAACACGCAGGGCAAACTTTGCAGGATTCCTTTCTTTTCTCTCTGTACAGCTTCCTGTCAGTTGGGACTAGGCAAGTGCAACCCCAGCCCATTGTAGACCGCAGTCACTGGTCCATGGGGCAGAGAAATGGGGGCTGCTCCCAACTATTTTTGCACTTAGACGTTGGTGTGGCAGAGTCTGAAGCGCAGGAGCTAATGCTGAGCAGGTGAGGCGGGGAGGCACCACGCAAGGATTAATGCAAGTAGTCAGGGAAGATGATTCCATTTTTATCTATTGCCATCCATCATCTTGAACTCCACAAACCATCCTGGAGAGCAAGGGAAGGAAGAACCTTCACCCCAAGTTACGTTTTCATCCTGCCTTTGCTCATTTCAATCAGATAGTAATTAGCATTTTCTAAATTGCTGGGGTACTATAAAACATCTCTTATCAGAGATCCTGAGGCGAGGGGGTGGGGCCCCTTTACACCTCATTTCCCTGCTTTATGCAGAATGAGTGTTCAAATTTAGCTTTCCGCTGAAAGCTACAAAGAAAGCCCATTATTCTGTGCGGGGAATATTGTTCTGCTTTGTAGCTGAAGGAAAATGCACAACTAAATCGAGAGGCTGAATGAGACTGAGCTGGATCCTTACTCAGTGTTCATTCAGGCATGCTCCCCTTGAAGTCCAGGGATGCTTTCTAAAATAAGATAGGTGCTCGGCACATATTTGAACCAGTTCTTCATCAGATTGCTGATAATGAAAGGGACTTAGTGTATTGTCTGATCAAGGTGAAAACAGGGTTTGGGATGTTCTTGATCATCTTATGCAGTTAGTCAACATCTTGCACACTTTAGAGTCATGAATTCCCCTTTTTCTGCACAAACCCTGAGTTCTGTTATGCACCCCAGCTGATTAGAAGGCTAATATTGTGGGTTTTTAAGATGAAAATGAAATGAAAGTCACATGGGCACCCTTTGCAGTCTTTGTCACACAGTGACAGGGCGGACTTAAGGGGAGGGAGGATGGAGCCACATCTGCCAGGCAGGTCAGAGCCGCGGTACCCTGGGTATGCTGTTCCTGGGGAGGGCTTGCAGAGATGTGAGTGCAGGGGCTGCTCTTGCCAACACAGAGCGAGGGCCAGAGCTGAGCAAACTTCTGCCTGGCTTCAGCTGCAGAAAAGGGGTTCAGCTTCTGCTGTGAGAGCTGAGCTTCAGCCTCATGCCATGCACACAGCTTCATCCCTTCAGCTGCTCAGCTCTCCAGTAACACTGATGTTTATGCTGCTGGGAGCAGGCATGGCTGCCCAGGCTTCCCCTTGGTGCCTGTCTACTGAGACATCACTCCAGCACCGTTCAGAGTTCTTTGGGGGCCAATTTTCTTCGTTCATTTTCACTGATGAAATGACTCTGGCTCCTGCCCCTCCACCTCTGACATCATGATTCTGCCTATTCATTTGTAGATATGCAAACTTTAAGCGTTTGGGAAAGGAACCATCCATTGCTGTGCTGGCTTTAAAGTGCTGCATTAGATTTTTTTTTTTTTTTTTTTTTTTTTTTTTTTTTTTTGCAAGTGTTTGATCTCCTGTACTTGAATTTTTAGCAGTTTCTCACATTCCTGCTTTGGTTGTGCCATCAGCAAATACACTGCTGCAGCGCGCGGCCGGGCTGGCTTTGTGCAGAGGGTCACAGCAGCGCCAGCACAGCCTTTCTGAGATAACTCCCTGCAGCTCAAATGCTCCCTCAAGGAAACCTTTTGAACTCAAGAAACAGGACAGACTTTAGTTCTTCCCGGTACAGCCCTCCTCAGCAAGAGCCTTGCTCAGGGCCATGGTCCCAGTCTCACCGCTGGCACGCTTGCCCTGTGTGGTGCCTCCCTTCGACTCTGGTGTGGGATGTGGGGCACATGCAGGTGATGGACGTTGAGTGAGTGCACCTGTCCTTCCCTTTTTGGCTGTCAGTATGTGTCCCTCTACAAAGCCACTTTTGAGTTGGAAAAGAAAATATTATTTTTGGATCAGAATTTGCCAATAAATTTGCAATGCAAAGCCACTAACTTAGAAAATTAGTGAATGAGTATATTATTCAGAAATGAACTGATTGGGCAAGTCAATTCACCCTTGTCCAAGTCTGGTGTATCTGGGAGGTCCCTGAGAGTTGCTGTGAGGACTTACACAGCCCTGCTTCTCTGCCTGTGCTGCAGGATACCCTGGAGATGTGCACCCGGGAGAACGAGTTCAAGAGCATCCTTTTTGCCCTCTGCTATTTCCACGCCGTGGTGGCAGAACGGCGCAAGTTTGGCCCCCAAGGCTGGAACCGTTCCTACCCTTTTAACACTGGAGACCTCACCATCTCTGTGAACGTGCTGTATAATTACCTGGAGGCCAGCTCAAAGGTATGTGAATCAAAGGTGGGCTGTCTGGTGGCTTTTAACCACCAGTGATGCACTGTGCTTGTGCTGGAGAAGAGGAGGCTCTGGGGAGACCTTATAGTGGTCTTCCAGTACCTAAAGGGGGCCTACAGGAAAGACAGGGAGAAACTCTTCAGCAGGGCATGTTATGACAGGACAAGGGGTAATGGTCTCAAAATAGAGAGAGGTAGATTTATATCAGGAAAAAGATTTTTACACTGAGGGTTGTAGAACACTGGAACAGGTTACCCAGAGAGGTGGTGGATGCCCCATCCCTGGAAACATTCAAGGCCAGGTTGGCTGGGGCTCTGAGCAACCTGATCTGGTTGGAGATGTCCCTGCTCCTTGCAGGGGGGTTGGACTGGATGACCTTTGAAGGTTCCTTCCTTCACCATTCTGTGATTCTATGAAACTCCTGGGAAGTCTCCTTAAATGCCATGTCCTTGGTATCTTTGGTTTTATAACTTCACAGTTCAGTATACCTTTGTGGTGAGATAGGAAGCTTTAGTGCCACTCACATCTGTAGCAGCTTCAACATTATAGCGAATAGTGCCTGTGGTCTTTATTCATTGAAAACACACAGTGGTCTTTGGTTTAACAGAGCCTAAAATAAATATGCATTTCAGTGGAAAACTGCATGAAATCTTATGCTGTGATCCGGTTTTCCTTGGGCGGGATTTAACTACTACCTAATGTTTGTTTACTGAGAAAACTGAAATAGTGAAATGGAAGCACCCACTGAGCAGATCAGTGCTTAGCGCTGTAGCCTGCAGCTCAGCGACATGGCTGGTGGAGCTCTGGTTGGCTGAGCTCCTTCATGCCCTCCTGGTTTGTTCTCCAGGTCCCCTACGATGATTTACGCTATCTTTTTGGTGAGATTATGTACGGAGGTCACATTACAGATGACTGGGACAGACGGCTTTGTAAAACCTATTTGGAAGAATTTATTAAGCCAGAAATGCTGGAGGGAGAACTCCTCCTTGCTCCAGGATTCCCCGTCCCAGGGAACATGGACTATAATGGCTATCATCAGGTAAGCTCATTGTTTTCTGGCATTATTTATACGCATTAATGTCTTCCATAACTGCCCTATAATCTGTCTTAGGGGGCAGTGAATAGGGCTGCAGTGTTTCAGTACACATCCTGTTATTTCCCATTCTGTTTCTGTAGATGTTTCAGCATTCCCTTGGAGGAGCCAAGTCTAACGGTAATTTGCTACTTCATCATGGGCTCATTCTGTCTGTGCATGGATAGAACAACTGTATTGGTTCTTGAGACTTGAGCGGGGCTCCTGGAAAATTACATCCACATGCTGTTTGCTAAAATGGCCCCTTCAAGCTCCTTTTATCATCAGTTTTGATGAGAAACACTGAAAGGTCTTGTTGATCTACTTACTGATCTCATCTGTTCTTTGTACACAAAAGTGGTAGCAGAGACAGGCATATTAGGCTGGTTTTGTTCATAAAACTTAACTACTGGAAGCTAAATTCCCACTAGAGAGTTCAGGATATTGATGCTGAAGTACACAGTGGATAATTGCTAGAGAAGGTCCAGGCCTGAGACGTGCAGCCAAGCCAAACTTGAGCAATTACTAAATTTTCACAGCAGGAGCAGGAGCAGTTCTGTAAACAATCGTATGCTCCTTTCTGCCATCAGTTCACTGGTGTTTCAGCCACAAGCAGAGTGATATCAGCCTGGGTTTACTTGCTGGAGTGGGCGATAATTCCAGCTCCGTGAGCTCTGCAGGCAAAGTGCCCTGGGCTCTGTATCTAACCTGAACCTGAATTTCTCCGTACAGTACATAGATGATGCCTTGCCTCCAGAGTCTCCTTATCTGTACGGCCTCCACCCCAACGCTGAGATTGGCTTCCTTACCCAGACCTCAGAGAAACTCTTCCGCACCATCTTGGAGATGCAGCCCCGGGACACCAGCATGGGTGAAGGAGGAGTGGTGACCAGAGAAGAAACGGTGAGAGTGGTGGAGGAAGGAGCAGTTGAATTTTTATACCTGTCTTGGTCATAAGTAGCCCTGTCTAGCTCAGGTTTGTCTCTCAACTGCTTGTGATAATGTCTTCTGCCTTTGCTGGGTACAAACTAAGTGTCTAAAAGCACTAGCCTCATATTATGCAGAACATCACCATGGTGGGATGTAATTGGAGTATTGTCAGTAGTAGGACAGTGGCTCTTAATTACCCCCTGAACTGCGGTGCCTTCATTATCATCCAGTGAAGATGCTGCAAATAAACCTTCTGTGGCCTCCCCTGTCTCCGAGCCACCGGTCCCCGTGCACCGTGCTGTGACTGGCATATCGATGGGTCCCGGGCACGCCGCCTGCCAGGTACAGCCTGCCTTCCAGAGCTCAGCCCACCTCTTACTGCTGCCACAGGGTCCCACCCAGTTCCCAAGATCCCAGGGGCCTTGTAATTCCTTATTTCCAACTGAACTCCTTTGCTGTGCCTATGTACCGGCCTGATCTCAGCCCTTCCTCTTGAAACTCAGAGCTCATTGCAATCTGGCCCACGCATTTGTAACAGGATCTGAAACCAGCCAACACTTGCACAGGTTTATATTTATGCAGTCTTAAGTTCCCAGCTCTGTGTTTTGAGCTTTGCATATTAATTAATGACTAATGGAAAGCTGATATGAAGTCTGTGGTTTCACACATGCTTCCTTTGGCTTGATGTGGAGCTGGGAAACTTGCTGCCTTCACCTGAGGGGCTTCTAGAAGTGCTCAGCATCTTCAATTTTCAGTTCATACTGGAATTTGAGGTGAGGGGAATAATCCAGAAGTAGCAAATCCAAAGTAGTTACTTAAAGGTAGAAAATGTGACTACCTGCTCTCCCCTCCCAGTCCTTTTGCTATTAAACTCCTCGGCTGGAGAAGCAAAATTATTGATGAGTGGTCCAGGGTGTGGCTACCCTGCAAACTCCTGGTGAGGGTCAAGAAGACTGTCATCAGAGGGGCACAGAATTCCTCATGGATTTTGTGATTGCTCTGGGAAGAAAAGCTGGCAGAAAGCAACCAGAGCGTAGCCCCACTGCACTGCATTGTGCCTGGGAGGATGCTCGCACGGCTGCTTCTCTTCTGGAGGTGACCTCTCTCATTATCGGAGCGATAACTGGCACTGGCTGTATCCCTTTCGCTTGGTCCTTGAATGAGAGTGAGTTAAGAGTTGTCTCTTAGCTCCTCCATTTAAGCATTTCCAGCCCCTGGTTTGGCTGAGGCCATTTTAGGGAGCTTGCAGGGAAACTGCAAGCCTGTCATTTTTCCTGAGACTCTGACAAGTCCAGTTACTCCCACAGGTTTCTGAAACCACATTACAGAAAACGAGTAGTAATTGTCTTGAAAAATCAGAACCAAAGGGAATTGCAGGGGAATTTCATATTAGAGGATATTTCTACACTGCACCTGAGGAGCGTTTCCAGCCGAGCTTTAGCTTTAGCCACCTACCTGGTTGCGATAACAGCATATACATCATCACCTCCTTGTAATTTCTGATGTGAATGTGGAGGGTTTGGTAGAGCAGCAACGGGAGGAAATTGGAGTACAGAATCCAAAATACAGATGTCGATGGGTATTGCAATAAAATTACGCAGGGCTGCCTCTGCCACTGGCTGGCAGCTGTCACTGGCACCTGCATGCCAGGTTTTTCACGTCAGGTCATAGAATTGTAACTGTGCATTATATGTTCCTGAAGAATCCCAAGAAATTGAAGCCTTGCTTGGGTTCCAGCACAGAACTAAAGACAAGCATTGTGTGAGAGACTTCCACACCGAGCTGCCTAATGGTCCATGTAAACCTGAAAGATACAGCTGATCCCATGAAGATTAGGGGCTCCATCCCTCGTTGTCAGCCACAAAGGATTTTGTCTGTTTCATTTACTTTTTAGACACTAGAAACATCCTGTCGCATTGGAGTTTTCCCTGTTTAGTATTTAGAGATAGAAAGCACTGTTTCCAAATCAGACTGTGATAGTGACCAGACAATAATTTTGTTTCATTATGCTTTTCTTCCACGGCTCTATTAGTTCAGAATGTCAAATTCAGCTTAAAATTAAATTTTATATAATCACCTCTCTCGATCAATGTACCACAGAAAGCCAGCTGATAAACTCAGTTGTCCTGAGGCTCAGCTGAGGCTATAGCCACGTCCGTCGTCTTGCATTGAATCTGAACTTAGGAGAACTAAGAATGCAGGCTTAAGACCAAGAAGAAAGGAGATTGCTACGTGTCATCGTGACATTTTTCAACTGTCATTTTGAAAACCTCTCATCTGACATTAACTTTTGTAAGCATTTGAATTTTAATAGGATGGGGCAAGCTCTTTGAAAGGGGCCGTGCCCGGCGCAGCTGGCGGTGATTGTTTCGGAGACGCTGACTGGCAGCTGGAGTTTCCGTACGGCATTCAGGCAGCTGTCAGCTGAGGAAGCTTGGTGGGTCGTTCGCTAACATCCCTCTCTTTTCCCTTTGGCACACAGGTGAAAGCTCTTCTGGAAGACATGTTAGAGAAACTGATGGATGAATTTAACATCGCGGAACTGATGGCAAAGGTGGAGGAGAGGACGCCGTACGTTGTGGTTGCCTTCCAGGAGTGTGAGCGCATGAACATCCTCACCAGTGAAATAAAGCGCTCGCTCAAGGAGCTGGACCTGGGGTTAAAGGTAGGAGCTCTGGGTGCTTGTGACTGCAGCTTTGTAAAATCTTGATGAATGGAAAAGGTGCTCAGGGAATGAAAGGAATCACGCTCTGTATTCAGCACTGCTGGCTGCAAAACCAATTCGACTCCATGGGGAAAGGTACACCGATGGATTTCAAATGGCACATTGTCCGCAGGCTGTCAGCGCACGCGCTGGGAGAGGTTAAAGATACACATAGCAGTGACCCATTTTAGGGAACAGAGACCAGGCACTTCTGTCCACTCTGTATTGTAATGCAGAACAATAGCTCACTCAGCAGTTGAGACCTGGCCTGTTTAAAGGTAAGCCAGAACATCACACCTCTTCACAAAATGAGCAGGTACTGGGGGGAACATGTAACAAAGTGACATTAAAGGCACAAGCTGAGCTGAAGTCAAAGATTGGTCATGTGTAAGGAAACACAATGTCCAGAGCTTTAAGAGAAAAGGCACAAAAATTCAAGAGTTTTGGAAGAGATACAATTCCCCTTGCTAAGTATGAGTCATTTGCTAGTGCAGGAGGGTCAGGAGCAGAAATTCCCTATGGAGATATTGTCCATGATTGCTCCACCCACAATTGCTTCAGCACCCTAGTGAGAAACTAGACTCTGCTCCAGGAAGGTGATGTCTTTGTCCCTCTGGGTAGCAGCTTTGGCCATTGCTTATGGAGAACAGTGAGGAGCTCTGGAGCTGGCGGGACACACCAGGTAGGATGCACATTTCTGGGTTCAACAGGATGTGCAAGAGGGCTGTGCTTTGAGGCTACATCTACTGGTAGGGGAAGCAGTCTGCTGAATCCCCTTCCGGGCAGTTGGTGGGACAAAATATAAGTCTACTGGTGGCCCGTTAGGTGATAATCCAGTGTAGATCAGCAAGTGAGTGAGGACCTGCCTTGCCAGCCCTGATGTCCTGCAGCAACACTTCCTCTTCCACTTGTCATTCCTAAAGCCTCCTCACCACAGCCAAGTGCCGTACATCCCTTGGAAAGGTCTGAGTGTAGCAGAGGAATGCTGCCTGGAGCTTGCAGCACAAAGCTGGTGACTTCAACACTACTCTGACGCCTTCCCTACGTTGTTGATACAAAGCTGTTCCCTCTAGGATTTCATGGTGTGAGGCAGTAATTAAGGGCAGCAGTTGCTGAACATTCCCGTTCCATCGTTTCCTGAATGACAGTTTGCCATCCCTTTTTGCCAAAACACTCAGCTCGCAAAAATACTTTGCAAGGCGTGGGAACCATCATATTTGAAGGAACTGCAAGTACTTTGTATGACCCCATCAGTAGAAAGAGCTGACAGGTGAGCAAGGAGGACCTGTCTTGAGACTGAATGACAATCTCAACCCTCTCCTGAGGGCAGGTCTGAAAAGAGATCTTCAAAGGACATACCTGCAGTGTGCACACATCGGTGCTAAGGTTGGCCCTGGGATTTTGGGTAGCTGCAGCTCTGCAGGGACAGGACCAGGCTGCCTGTAAATCCCAGCTGCGCCGTACTGTACACTGTGAACCCAGCAGCTTGGACTGATGCTAGCTCAGACATTTCTGCATTGCTGATGCTTATTCTCTTGATTAAAGAGAGAGACATAACACATACACTTAGTGGTGGCTCAGTGTGTACAATCCATTTTAAAATAGGCTGATATTTATGTAGTCAATTGTTATAAACAGATTTCCTTTATTTTCTAGCATAAGGCAGTGGAATTGAAAATTCTGTTTCCTGAGACAGGTAAACAGAAGTGATTTAATGTTTCAGTCCTGAAGCACCAAACAAGATATAATTGCAGCTGGGACAATATGTAGCAATTAGATTTAATGTGGAGAAGAATAAGCTATTTAATATTGGTAGGGGGAATTAACAGATTCGTGAGCTTAAATAAACTACAGACAAAGTAAACCACAGAAATCAGACAATAATAGAGGGTGCAAATTTCTCTGCAAAATTCATCCACATATCACAGTAGGGATGTGAGATGGTATCTGCAGCAAAGGCACCTCTAACGACTGGGTAGGTCGGTTCCAACAGCCTGAAGAGCAGAGGAGCAGCAGTAGCTATTCCTGTTAGCATTTCCTTGTCTTGTGTACGTTGAAGGGTCTGAGATAGCACCAGTGGGCAGTTCTTCTGTGCCCGCAAGCAAAGGTTGTACATGGGTCCCTGCAGAGCTGAGTCGGATGTCGTGCATGACCCACACCGCTTCCTAGCATTCCCCAACGGGCCCTTCCCCTGCCTTGGGTACCACATAAGGGCCAGGGGATGCTCAGCCCTGCTGTTGGCTCTTTCTGTAGGTAGTGTTGCTGTCCTGACTTGGCAGCTAGGTCTCACACTCAGTTTGGGAGAGAAATCATTTTTAATAGTTCCTTCCAAGAGCAGCTCCTCTGAGAGCTGCTAATGCATGTTAATCTCTGGGATTGGGGATCTTTACTGACAGCACTCAGAAGAGGAGAGTTTATATAACAGGAACCACAGATCTCAGAAAAGAATAAGTAAACCACAGAGGAAGCAAGTCTTATTGTTTTTAACCGACTATCTGCTGAAAGAAGGTGATTTGGAAATGTCATGCCTAATTTGAATTTTTGAATAATTCATTGTGTCTGTGTAGCAGAAAGTGATTGTTTGGTCCAAAAATAGGAGGCATCCCATTAAGAGGAAGAGAAATTGCAATAGACTGGTAGCCATCAAAAATAACTGGCATATTGCATTTCAAAGCCCTTTGTTCTGGATGACTTCGGTGAGACCAGGGGCTGGGCTGAACCACTTGCATGTTAATGTTGTACCCAGTGTCATTTTTGCAAGCAGACTTTCTATTTTGCAACTTCGGTGAAGGATAAGCCTCCAAAAATCAGGATAATAAATATAAAAAATGAAGTAAGACCAAATTTCATAAGACTAACTGGGTATTTCTGAGTATCAAGTGAAAATAACCTTAACGGAGAAAACAATTTGTGACAATAGTCTGCTCATCTTGAGGGAATGTCTGCAGGCTGATTAGGATTTCCTTCAAGGGTGTCTTTAATGAAAATTACTCCCAGCACTTTGGGGGGAAAAAAAAAAAAAAAGTAACTTGAATCATTCCTGATGCACTTTAGTATTCAGCATCTGAAATGCAAATTTATGCGTAATTGCATTTGAACAACTGTATGAGATAGCTGCTATAGATGCTTTGAACCCTCACAGGAGATTCCAGCAAGTATGCTTGAATGCACAGACTTTAAAAATTGCTTTTCTTAAGCCTTCCTGAGAATTACATTTGCTAATTCATTTGTTTCCTGAAAGCAAAACTAGACAGGATATATGATCATGAGAGTTCTGTCTTTGAGTCAATTTGACTGTTTGCGCACATTTTGCAATATTTTTACCCATTTTAAAACCTTTCCAGGAGTGCAAAATACTTCTGACTGTCGCTGTTGGAAGGCTCTGTGGTTCTCAGTGTCCTGCCGTGACCGGTGCAGTCCTTTGCCCTGGTCTTTTTTCTTCCTGCATGGTCTTGCTATGCCTTTAGCCTGTTGTCTTGGTCCTCTCAGTGTCTAAGTTCTCCCGAGATGGGAGATGATGACCCATGATGACCCCATAAATGAAGGAAGAACTGCAGTGGTCCTTCAGACTTTGTGTGCCAACAGAAGGTGTCATAAAACAAACCCATGGCAACCCGGATGAGGCAAAATAATTTTGACAGCTGTGTGAAGCTCATTACCAGCCCCTCTGATTAGAGCCCCCCAGGTTTTCAGGTGTGTAAGCTTTAATTGTGAGTCAGTAAATTGTCTTGAAATATATTATATTTAAAGTGAAACAGCTCAGGTGCCTCAGATGAAACGCACAGGGCATGCACTGCCTTTATATTTCTTTGTCACTTCATGGCCAACACCAAAATGAGAAATCTTTCATTTGTGTTTGGCCTTTGTGCTTGGAATTACCCAGGACTTTAAAGACCTTTTAACAGGTAACCCATCATTTTGAGCTTCCCTACAAATGTAAAATCATTGAATAGAAATAATGAGATTGTTCACTGGCAGAGACTTACCTGGTCCCTGCTCACATGAAATGACTAATTCAAATAGTCCTGCTGCCACCTTCTCATTTAACCCTATTTGTCGCTATTAGCTTCAAGAGTGTTAAAACAAAAACCATCTTAAAACCTTTCTACATGTGATTTCCTCTGTCCACCAGAAATCTGTTCTCCATGGGGAAATGCAGCAGGTTCAGATGCTTGCTGCCTTTAAAAGCTCACTGCTTTTATCAAGTCGTCTTTGGAGCAGAGGTTTAATAATGCGTTGTACCGGTCCATCCTGTTGAGAGATGAACGTTCCCCAGGGAGAAGATTTCTGCATGGGAAACCACAGATCACTGGGAAATGATTCTGAATGGGGATCCCAGGGGTGCAGTGGCTGCCATGCATGGTGGCAGTACAAAAGTGCTCTCAGCTCTGATTTGAATAGGTGGGTGCTGGGGAGACGCATCCCCTTGAAGTACTGCCCTTGCTTATTGCTAGACAAAATTAATTTTGTTGTGGATGTTTAGAAACTTTTATGGTGGGGGAACAAAAAGGAAAAAAAAAAAAAAAGGTGTTACTTAAAAGCCGGAAGTGCTAGAGTGGACGATTCCAGTGTCTGAATTTGTCAGCGGCATGCTTGTTTGCCCTAAGTCTGGATCACTCAGCACCGAGCCCACTTCCAGTTGTTAGTGCCAGATGTGACATGGACAATCAAGAAGGACACTTGTCATAGAATCATAGAATGGTTAGGGTTGGAAGGGACCTTCAAAGGTCATCTAGTCCAACCCCCCTGTCACTGCTCTCCCACGGACTGGTTGAATGTCTACCTGTGATCTTCTCTTGCTGTATCCTGCCAGTGTCACCTGCAGATCAGAGCTCTGCAGGACATGGTCAGCGTAGGAATAAACTGCAAAGACTTTTAATGCTGGACTCTGACCAGCATTGCTAAACATGTGTTGAGGTCGCTTGAAGAGGATTTAAACTTTTGCTAAAGCTTCATAGATTTTTGTGGCCCCAGTAAAAGGCACCTCTGCTGACCTTGTGTCTGGAGGCACCGAAGTCCTGTGGAAGAACAGTTGGAATTTTTTAATGTGACTAGACTGACCCAATTCCCTCACCCTTGTTCTCAGCGATAGCTCAACTGATTTCAGTTAATCTTTCCAAAAACACTCAGCCTGAGGCAAAGAGAAATTGTAAGTCAGATAAATTTTGGCAAAATGATAAGGGCACAAATTTAAGTATTTATAATGGAAACCAGTGTACAACATTAACCATAAGTCTCCAAATTGCTATGGTGTGTTGTACCCCTCTAGCTCAGCATGGGGCGTGCAAAGATTTACATTGTGAAGGGCATTACATATCTGTAGAAACTGAGCCTGCATTTGCAGGTTTTTGTCTTTGCAGACTGCTTGGCTCCAGTGTCACAGAATCATAGATTTTCTGGAGATTGTCTAGTCCAACCCCATGCTCAAAGCAGGCTCAGATAGAGCACGTTGCCCAGGACCACATCCTGCTGAATTTTGAAAATTTCCACAGCCTTTCTGGGTAACCTGTTCCAGTGTTCAACCACCCTCACAGTAAAAAAGTTTGTGCTTCTGTGTCAATGGCATGTCCTGTATTTTAAGTTGTGCCTGTCACTGGACACCACTGAGAAGAATCTGGCTCCATCTTATTTACTTCCTACCATCAGATATTTATAGGTATTGAGAAGATCCTCCCTGAGCCATCTTTTCTTGAGGTTGAACAATTCCAGCACTGGACCCAGTGTGCCAGATGTGGCCTTACCAGTGCTGAGCAGAGTGCTGCCGTTAGCCTGCTGGCAATGCTCCTCCTAATGCAGCCCAGGATGCCAGTGGCCTTCTTTGCTGCAGGGGCACATCACTGACTCATGGTCAGTTTGTTGTCCACCACAACTCCCAGGTCCTTTTCTGCAACTGCTCCAGGCAGCTGGTCCCCAGTGTGTATTGGAGCATGGAGCTGTTATTCCTCCTCAGGTGCAAGATTCGGCATTTACCCTTGTTGAACTGCATGAAGCTCCTCTCATCTCAATTCTCCAGCCTGTCCAGATCTCTCTGAATGCAGCACACCCATCTTTGGGTATCGTTGGTGGCCCTGTGGAAGAGTGTAAGGGGGAAATAGTCTGAAGGCTTAGATAAATCTCAGCAATCTTTCCACAGTGTGCTGAATCCAAGCTCCCAGCGTGCAGTAAATGTCCCCAGACAGCACAGAAGGTTGGCAGATGGGAGCCTCTGTCCTCTGCAGCAGGGAGTCACCTAATACCATCACTCACTGATCTGTCCTGTGCTCAGGCTCCATTGGCATGGATGCTTTGGACAGAGTTCTCAACCCCTCATCTTCTAGTGGGTACTGACCCGATTCTGTAGCTGCAGATCTGCAGGGGGAACAGAAGCCTTGCTCCTGTTGCTGGTAGTCACAAGCTTCCAGCCTTCCCAGTCATGGGAGTCTCCCTTTCCCAAGCAGATGGGCACAGACTCTGCTGCCCTTTCTTTGATGCTGTTGGGAGTTGAGGTTCCTCTTGTGTCCGCAGGGTCTCAGAAAAAATCCAGTTGGTCTCTTTCTCATCATCTCTGATTAAACAGTTTGCTGGCCTCCTCCTTTACTTGGTGGCAGGAATGTTCTTAATTTTAGCCTAGCAGATGCTGGGGACCCTCTGCAGAGTACCAGAAGTTCAAGAGGGATGCTGTTATTTCTGTGCAGAAGCCCGTTTTGGCCATGCAGTGATGTTCCAGCTCTTCTTCTGGCTGGTGAAACTGATACAGGTTTCTAAAAGCTTTAAAAATAATTAGTTGCTGAATAAAAAAGAAAAGCCAAACCCCTCTCTATCTATCACTTGGCTGAATCATATCTTAATTTGTTGTGTGTTTCCCTGCTGTGAAAGAAACTGTGATTACATTTACAGACAACATGTGAAGTCCAAAAGACAGACTGGCACTGCAAAGTAATAAAGGAGGAGAGGAGGGAGTGGAAGTGGAGGAGAGAAGGGGGATAAGACTTGACATAACAAACATTTGCACAGTTTTGGAGTGGATCTTCAGAGACTCCAGTGTCCTGCCCTGGCAGCATGAGTGATAACAGCTTTGCACCTCTGAAAATTTGCCCTGTATAGGTTTACAGTGAATGAGAGAAAACAGAAGCGATGCTGGGACAACTGGGGGACTCTCATGCTCACTGTCACTCTGTTACACATCTTTTCCTCCAAGCGGTATTTTTACAGTTAGGGAAGATGAGGATGCAGGAATATGTAATAGAAGGTGTTCATGAAAACCCAGAGTCATGAAGAAATTCACAGTATGTGAATGCTTGTGACTGTGTAAAGTGTCATGTTCTTCTACAGTTCCTAGCTCAGCCCCTGCTTTCAAGCAGGGTTTGTTCAGGTTAAAGAGTCGTCAGTGCTAATTATACCCTTTCTCACCCAGGGAGAACTAACCATGACAAGTGACATGGAGAACCTGCAGAATGCTCTGTTCTTGGACACAGTGCCCGAGTCCTGGATAAAGAGGGCTTACCCTTCTACAGCCAGCCTGGGCACGTGGTTTGCTGACCTCCTCACTCGCATCAAGGAGCTGGAGGCCTGGACAGGAGACTTTTCCTTACCCTCCACAGTGTGGCTTGCTGGGTTCTTCAATCCCCAGTCTTTCCTGACAGCCATCATGCAGTCCACAGCCCGAAAGAACGAGTGGCCTTTGGACAAGATGACCTTGCAGTGCGACGTGACGAAAAAGAACAGAGAAGATTTTGCCAGTCCCCCTCGGGAAGGGGCGTACGTCCACGGTTTGTTCATGGAGGGTGCACGCTGGGATGCACAGGTGAGCTCACCAAGGCTTTTGTATTGAGAGAAGCTACGGATGTTATGCCATTACTGCTTGGTATTTTGCTCTGGGGAACTTAGCCCAGGCAGGCACTCATCTAAAATCATGATTTGAACTGGCTCTTCAGGAACGGGAAAGGTGTGAGAGATGGGCCTCTCCTCTGCAGCCTCGAGTGGGTATCCAGGGTGGTCAGATGAATCACCCCTTGACGCTGTCTTCTTCATGGCTGTGAAGGGAGTTTGGGGTGGCCAGCTTGGGCTGATATATCTAGTTTTTACAAGATGAATCTCAGCCTCAGTGTACATTGACCACACTGTGGTCAGCACTCACGGTGTTACTGCGGACAGAAAGCATAGGGTCTCCTCAGGGCTGTATTGTCCCTGTACAATCGCATGGTTACGATTTTGCTGCTGCCTCCAAAAGTGACATGACAGACTTTTGCATTGTCATTACTCTGTCACCTGTTTAGCAGCGATGAGGAGAAATGAGAGGACTCTGATTTCCTCCATGTCCCCAGAGCTGAATGGGTGGGACATGCCAAATCCAGACCACTGTCCTTGCACTGTTGTGTGCTGCAGGATGTCATCTGTATAGACAGAGCTTGTGGCCAAAAATTGGTTGCAACCTTTAGCCATCCCTTTAGGATGGCAAATAAAGCTTGCACAGAAGTCTAACCCGTATGGTCAATGCGGACTCAGGTTGATGACTGGAGAGGGTGCGATGACTGATCCTGGGCAAACAGAACAGTGTGGGTGGCCCTTGTTCCTCTTCTTTCCCCTTCTGGATGTGGCCCAGCCTTTCAGCTGTAGCACAGCCAGCCTCAAGGCAGCCAAGGTGAGAACCGTACCCTCCAACCAGGCTGTTGAAGGGAAACGTGTACACTTGCCCATATAGCTGTCAGCGCTCCTCGTGCAGTGCCCCTCACAGAGCAGCGTCCCAGAGGAGCACAATTGTCCCCATCTTTCCTTCTGGCAGTTGTCAGCTGTTAGCAGCACAGTCTGCAGAGCCAGAGCCATTAGGCTGACAAATCCCCACTGGGCTTGGTCCTCTGAGTCACCTGGTCTGTGGTACCATGACTCCCAGCTTGTGCTGCGCGTGAGAATTAAATGACAGTGATTCGTGCAGCCCTTACTCTGGGCAGCCAGCGTGATGCTCCTGCTGCCAGCGATCTGTGAGAGAGTGAAGGCTGATCAACGCGGGTCACCCGGAACTTACTTATCTGTGTCAAGTTTACCCCCTCTCAGGAAGACTTCTTGATTTCAGAGGCAGCTCTTTAGAGCCTTAACCTTGAAGATCCTCCTTTGTCTGTCATGGGGCTTGGTGGTAGGATGCTGAGGAGAGTGTCCGTGTTATGTACCATATCCCAGCCTGACCTTACAATCCAGGTCTAACACTCTTCACTTTTTTGTTGTTGTTGTTGTTTTCCATGAAGGACAGGAAATTAGGCAAAGCTTTGAACTCACTGACTGATGGCATCCAGTGCATTTTATCACAGATCCTCGGGAAGGTCAAGGATCCATTTTCTCTCTAGAAATGGGTTGATGTGCGCATTGGGTCTGGAAAGCCACAGCCAGCCAGGAACATTGGCAAAGGCTCTGTCAGAAGGTTGAAGTAAAGTTCTTTCGTGGGTACAAGATCAGATCTCCTCCCTCACTGGCTTTTGGGTCTCCTCCCTCATTGGCTTTGAGTAGCAGAACAAAGACCAGCCCAGTCCATTTCCCAAGCTCTGGTCCTACAGTTCCCTGCCCACTCCCTTGTCTAACCCTTGCAGCTCTTGGAGATCACAACCCCTTACTATAGGGAGTGCTGGATTTCTGTTACCCTTAAAAACTGACATTTTAAGCTGATACAAATCAGCTGGACACCACAGTACAGAGAAAGTTAAAAAAAATTCTTGGTCTTGCATATCGAATAGCCCGTTAAAAACTGATTCCAGTGACTCCTGTTATGTTTTCCTTTACCATCATTACCGCCATTACTAGCAAATACAATGGCTAAAAAAGCTGAGTTCTGCCAAGGTTTTACCCATCCCCAACTGGCAGTGGAAGTGCAGGGTGAGAAGTTTTGGTGGTGACACACATGGCTGCTCCCCCCTGCCTCTCCCCAGTGATTTGTATGGGTGACTGCATTCAGCAGTGAGGTTTGTGTTCAGAGACCATCCAGACTTGAGTAAATATGTTTTTCTTGCTACGTTTTCCTTGAGATTGAAAGATACTGACCAATTACATTTCTAGAACCATTCATAATCTCTGAATATCATACTTCAATTTATTTCAGAAAAGAAAAGAATATTTTCATATGTTGCTCACGCTGAAATATCGTTTCCACCTAGTGGAACTATTCGTTTTGCCTGCGGTCCATTCAGCACCAGTATGTATTAATGGAGGTAGCATTTTTAAAACAGGTGCACAGTTCTTTTGGCTTGTATACTCCTTTCAAACTAATCCTCTGGTAAAAATGTCAGGTCATGTTTAGAAGAACTTCTCTGGGGATCACCTCCACTTTTAAAACAATATTTCACATTTAGATTCTGCCTCCAAAAAAAGGAGAAAGTCCCTCTGTGTTCTACTGCGTACATTTTTCTGTTTATTTAAACATTTATGTTTGCCCTTGGGTGTCTTAAATTTATAAAACATTCATTACAAAACAGCAGGCAGCTATTAGATGAAATGAAGCCAAGCAGGTTATTTCGGGTCCAAATGATCTGCTGCTGTAGCGCTGTTAAAGTCAGCGGCACTCGGTGAGACAGTTTGACTGGTGACACTATGAGATGTTTTATAGAATCACAGACTGGTGTGGGTTAGAAGGGACCTTTAAAGCCCATCCAGTCCAACCCCCTGCCAGGAGCAGGGACATCTCCAACCAGATCAGGTTGCTCAGAGCCCCGGCCAACCTTGCCTTGAACGTTTCCAGGGATTGGGGCATCCACCACCTCTCTGGGCAACCTGGGCCAGGGTTCCACCACCCTCAGTGTAAAAAATTCCTTCCTAATATCTAATCTGAATCTACCTCCCTCTATTTTGAAACCATTACCCCTTGTCCTATCACAACAGGCCCTACTGAAGAGTTTTTCCCCATCTTTCCTGTAGCCCCCTTTAGGCACGGGAAGGCCACTCTAAGGTCTCCCTGGAGCTGCCTCTTCTCCAGGCTGAACAGCCCCAACTCTTTCAACCTGGCTTCACAGGAGAGGTGCTCCAGCCCTTTAATCATCTTCGTGGCCTCCTCTGGACCGTCTCCAGCTGGTCCCTATCCTTCTGATGTTGGGGGCTCCAGAGCTGGATGCAGTACTGCAGGTGGAGTCTCACCAGGCTGGAGTAAAGGGGCAGGATCACCTCCCTTGACCTGCTGGCCACAAGCCATGGGAGATTGCCGACCAATTCTTGGCTTTATTGCCTCCCGCAATGCAGGGTGTGATGTCAAGTATGTGCCGTGCTACTCACCAAGGGTGCTGGAGCATGATTGGACAAGGGGAGAGGTGGGTTTCACACCCTGTGTGCCACACGAAGCTCAGCCAGGCACAGATAGCACATCACCTTGTCCCTGGAAGAGATGGACAGTCCATGTGCAGTGTGCTGAGCAGTGGCTGAATGCTGAAGGTATCATGTCTCCTTCAAGCCACACCAGCCACAGTTTCTGAATACTTTTTAAAGCTAGTCCCATGAAAAGCACCAGCCTTAAACCAGTAGAGAGGCTGAGAAGGGCAGATCTATGTGGCAAAGAACAGTCACATTTATTTGACGGTTCAAGTTGCTCAATATCTTTGTGAAAAGTTGCACACTCCTCATTTTTCATCTGAGATGCTCCCAGCAGCAGATGCAGATGAAAACAACATCAGCATGCAACCTAGCCCTGGCACAGCCCAGTTGTGGTGCTACAGTCCCAGACATCACAGCTTGTCCTGTTCTTCTGCAGAGGCACCAGGTACATAAAATCTCATGCCTCAGAGATTGACATTTTTCCCAGAGGGCTGAGCTGGGACATCACACAAAGCTTTTTCCTGGAGGTGTCAGCTGTCAGTAATGCTCGTGTATTTGTGAGCTATGACAGCAAGAGTAGGATATGGCTGAAGCAGAGGTCTCCAGTGATAAACCTACCATGCAGGGGACACTTGTGCTGTGAACTGCTACTTCCTTCTTTATGGTTGTTTTGAAAAATTAATAACTTGGTAAATCCTTTTCCATCTGTATCTCAACTCTTAAACTACTCAGCGATGAAAATTCTGGTTTGTATCTTTGGACCCATCAATATGGCAGTGTAGTATGCCCACTCTTCAAGTTGAGAAGCCAGAACACGCAGAAGTGAAGACTTCTTTAGGATCTGAGGCCTGACCTCTCTGAGCAGAGAACAGTGGCTTTTTACAGGTGTGCTGTGCTGGTGGTTAGGGAAAATTGCTTTCCGAGTAGAATTAATTTCTGATGATGAGAGCGATAAAAAATGCAAATGCAAATCAGCCCAAACATAACACAATGATCTATTCCACAGAGGTAGCTCAGGAAAGTTTCAACTCTTGTTAACCCAGAAATAGGTAGAATATATCTTGGAAATCTGATTTGAAGAATTGTCAGCAATAAAGAAGGAGGTGTGATCAAAATCCAGCCTCAGAAATGAAGGATGTGGATTTTAAAAGAGCCTACACTAATACTTGATAAATAGCTTCTTTGCAAGGTATTATAAGAATTATTTAATATTTGTTCAGCACGTGGGAAGTATAAAATTCTAAATCAGAGTTGGATTTATCACAGCTTGGTATAACAGATAGCATTAGTACAATTAAACTGAGGTGTGTCACAAGAGGGATTATTTTTCTTCACTCATTTGCAGGACTAAATAAACTACTGGAGAGTTGAATCTTGTGCCACAAGTCTGATCTCAGAGCATTTGAAATAATAATGATATTTGAAGCTAAGCTGCAGAGAGAAGCAGTTCCTTTAGCACTGAAAAGTTTTATTTCTGTTTCTGCATTTGTTTTAATTTGGCCTCTCTACCTTTCATTAAGCAATTTGAAAGCTTTCCTGAAACTGATTGATGTGTAGGGCATTTTATTGTCAGAAAGAGAAACAGAAGTTACCAGAGAGGCACGAGTTAGAGAAACAAGCCGTTGCTTTCATGCCCTGACAGCATACCACCTTTCTCCCGGGTCAGGCAGCCTGCTGAGCGAGAGCGTTGCTTTGAAGAGGATGGTGTGGACTTGCTATTTCATGATAATGTTCCCTGAGGAATAGTCCTTCTGAATCCCTCTTGTTGGTATGAGCAACTGTGAGAGCGGAAACAAGCCCTTGGTGCCTTTTGGGGCCACACAAAACATGGAGTGTATTAATTGCACAGACAAGTATATCCCAGGTCACGCTCAGATTTTGGTGGTGTGGTGGGAGACTGACTTAGTGCCTTCTCAGGTGAGCGTTGTTCTCCACCCTGTGCCCTGTTCAGATGTCCACAGCTGGTCCTAGCACAAGCAGCGCTTTTCATGAGGTGGTTCTGGTCTGGCAAAAACTTGCCTGAGTGTAGCACAAGGATGCTGTGTCTGGATGTAGCCAGGAACATTGTTCCCCTGCAAAGTCCAGCTCAGGGGTGGGTGGGGTGGGTTTGGGCATCTGGTGAGAGCAGACATCTGTACGTGCCCTTGGAATAAGTTACGCTTGAGGAAGGCTTCTGAGGAAACAGGGTAGGTGTTTGATTGAGACCCTCCTTACCTCAGATAGACTCATCCAACCCCTCGTTCAAGAAATGTGCTTGCACTTGCCCGAGAAGTCCAGCGTGTATAAATATTACAGAGAATCGTGCTATTGGGGTACAGCTGATGGGTATCTTGGAAATCTAACTAAGACTTTGTCTTCTTTCCTTTGTAGACCGGGATAATCACAGATGCCAGGCTTAAGGAACTAACCCCAGCCATGCCTGTCATTTTCATCAAAGCCATTCCTGTTGACAAACAAGATACTCGCAGTATGTACCCGTGTCCTGTATACAAAACACGCCAGAGAGGGCCAACTTACGTGTGGACTTTTAACCTTAAAACTAGAGAAAATCCTTCTAAGTGGGTGCTTGCTGGTGTGGCATTGCTGCTACAGATCTAGGCTCAACAGCAGAGCACCTCATTTGCAAATCCCTAATGATGTCTTTCTCAGACAATTAAAAAATAATATCCTGACAGTGAAGCCAAGCTCCATCTCTGTGAGTACTGGGCACTTTGCCTAAATAGAGCCTGTACGGAGGTGACAGAGGTGCAGAGGGATGCATGGACCAGATTCTTGGCTGCTGTAAATCAGTGACCTGTAATTCCTACACTAGAGCACTGGAAGATCCCAATCCACAGCCAGGTCTTCCACACCCAGAGAGTACTCACCCAGAATCTGAATTCAATGTTTATTTCTCTCTTGTGATTCAAAGTAATTTTAAAGTCAGTGGCTTTCTCCAATATTCTTGAACAGTTCACTGACCTGTGAAATTCTTTAGACTTGATTCTTTTCTATACATGGAAGTTTCTTTGTTATATGTCATGTCAAAAGTTGAGGGATCAGCAGGTGTTGTGGATGTGAACCGTTTCTTGCTAATATTCCTGTAAATTTTAGAAACATTAAAAATAGTGTCACTATCCAATATGCTTAATGTAATAAAAAGTAAAAGTACAGCACAGGGATTATTTAAGAAGAATATTTCATAATGATAGACATTTACTAATAAAAATCCTTACTTCTTGACTAGTCTCTAAACATTGCCTGGATGCCTGTATCACACGTTTACTCACCATGGAGAGTGGATGCAGGGTCAGGTGGGACAATCGCAGCCGTTGGGAGAGTTGTGCTTCTAATTACGAATGCGGGGTGAGAACTGATGTGTTTCTAGAGCAGAAAGCACAGGGAAGGATGGCTAGGGGTGAGCATTTTCCTGATAAGCCAGCCAGCCAGAGCTTTGCTCTGGAGTGCAGAAGCTGAGCACTTGGGAGCTAGGAAACGTGAAAAGTAGGGTTTTCTGGGGAAATGGAGCTGTGCCGCACTCCTCCCTGCCATCTGCAGTGCTTCATTGCACAGGACCTTGCCTCTGTCTAGTATTTGCTGTTTCTCGTCCTCATATGCTGCACGGTATCCCCCCATTCCTCACGATGCAAATAGCCGTGGGTTTTTCATCTGTGGAGTCCATTGTCATTGCTGAGCTCGCTGCAGGTACCAGCTGGCGTGTCAGCAGACACAGCAGAGTTGGCCCTCGCCAGAGTTGGCCCTCAGTGGGCTCAGGTGTTTGTCACCAACTGGGGAAAGAGGAGGATCACCAGCCAACTCTGTTCCCACTGCCTACATGGTGGCATTGAAACTTCCAGGGTTCTGTTTCCAGGCAGCCATGGCGTTCCTTGAATGGGAATCTGCAGCCTGGAGAGACCTACAGGTCACCTGATACTCCATCAGGGACTTTGTCCTCCCACCTCATCCTCCACTGGTCATCAAAGAGGGGTCAGATCTGGCTCTCATTTCCCTGGGCTCACTGTGAAGAAATGGAATGAATGACTCAGACCAAGATCTTTAAGTTCTAGACTTCTTAAATAAGCTGAGCTGGGCTTGATCAGCCTGTTGTATGGCCACTGCAACCATGGGAGAAGGGTCTACCACCAGGTTAGACATTATGCTTGTCAGCTAAGTTTGGAGCTCAGCATCGCAAGAGTCCTTGCGCACCGGTAGGCAGGAAAGAGTAGTGTGCTGGCATGAGCAGTGTATCCCATGTAGCATGTCTTCTGGGATGCCTAGCAATGTATTTGCACCTGAGACAAGCAGCAGCAGTACAAGATGATTGGCCTGAAATGCAACCGCGGTGCTTGTGCAGTGCTCGGAATGGTGGAGTGGGTTTTGAAAGGAATATAGGTAATGGGCTTATGTATAAACTATAAAGGGTATCTGGAGATGACTTGCTTTGTTGTACTGAGCTCACTGATCTGCCGTATGTCACCAAGCCCACCTTGAAGAGCATTTCGGTAACCCAGTGAAAGGATCTTCCAAAACCTGGGCAGCCCATCACTGTGTCTCAATGAACAGGAGCCTGCCAGCATCACTTGAGAGGTCTACAGAGAAAGCTTCCTGGAGAGGCCTGTAAATCAGAGATTTCACCAGACTCTTTGTTCCACAGCCACAGCATCCTAAAGAGGCAGGTAAGTATGACATCCACTCACAAACAGAAAGACAAAATCCAGGAAGCAACAGTGCTTCCAACAATGCTGGGAGATGGAAAAAAGGATGATTCAGCTTGTTGCTAAGGAGCTGATTCACATTTTGATCACCTTCTATCCTGTCACTCTTGAAGATCTTGCTATAATTAAGGATGTAATTAGAGCCTTGAAAAGATGCATGTGTAGAGCTGTACTGGTTTTGGCTGGAACCAGGTTAATTTTCTTCATAGTAGCTTTTATGGTGCTGTGTTTTGGATCTGTGATGGAAGTAGCGCTGATAATATGGGGATGTTTCAGTTATTGCTGAACAGTGCTTGTACCATGTCAAGAGTTTTTCTGCTTTTCACACTGCCCCATCATGTGAGTAAACTGGGAAGTGCACAGCAAGTTGGGAGGGGAACACTGCTGGGACAGCTGACCCCAACTGACCCAAGGGATGTTCCATACCATATGATGCCGTGCTCAGCAATCACAGCTGGAGGAAGGAGGGACATCTGGAGTTATGGCATTTGTCTTCCCAAGTAACTGTTACACGTGGTGAAATCCTGCTTTCCTGGAGATGGCTGAACATCTGCCTGCCAACGAGAAGTCGTCTTTTGCTTTTCTTGTGCATGTGGCTTTTGCTTTACCTATTGAACTTTCTTTATCTCAACCCACAAGTTCTAGCACTTCTACCCTTCCGACTCTCTCTCTCCCATCCCACTGGGAGGAAGTGCATAAGTGGATGTGTGGTGCTTGGCTGCCTAGAAGGTGAAACCACGACAGTGTTTCTGTAGGTAGCGTTTGGTTTCTCAGCCTTATATCAAACTGAACAGCTTTATGGGTGGCCTCAGCACATGCTGGTGGGGAGATGGTCGGCTCTCTGCCAGTCCAGTGTATCAGCTTTCCACAGAGTATTGTTCTCCTACCCAGAGTAACGCAGGAGGGTAAAGTCCTCAGGGTTTGCAGGAGATCCACAGTAGCAATCTTGGTCTGAGCAACACAGCAGCTGTCTTCCTGCAGGAGCAAGGAGATGCAAAATCTTGGTCTTTGCAGTCCTGGAGAATGACGACCTTCTGGACTAAGGTGGGAAAACTTTATGGTAAGAACTTTATTTAATTGCCAGGCAATGTCTCCAAGGCATAGCCTCCAAAAATTAATGATGAAGCAGCTAGTTATGGCTTAGCAAAAGACATCTGCAAATACCTAATGCAAGGGAGAGAGCTGTCTTAAGCTTCCTATTTTAAAATGCCTCTTAACCCATAAATGAGGTAACAGGTTCTGTAGACTGCCCGACATAATGAGTATCTGGCTAGAAGAGGTCTGTTAGCTAGGGAAAGCTATGCTATTAAATTAAATCCCTGCCAATTTAAATGAAAACCTACCAATTAAATATGTAAGGTAAAGTGGTCGCTTCCCACAGCTTTGCAAAGTTAGGTGCGTTAAGTTCTCCATGTGTTTCACCATGCAGAAGGTTTAGCTGGATAAAGAGAGCACTGCTGAATTAAACACATAAAAGCAAGTCCAGAATGTAGAGTAAGTGGACCGTGCTTCAGATAGCATTGCTGGTTTAGTCCTCCTTTGCTATTTCTTCAGCGCTTCTTTTACCACAAGCTTCTCAGTGCTCTATGTGGAATTTTCTGCCATTCTGGACACTGCTACTGTCCTAAACTTCATACTTCTTCTCTTTTAAAATCTGTCTTCCCTTTTCCAGCATAGTGGGGCCTCTCTCTGCTCGGCGTTGCCCTCCAACTTGCCCCCGTACCTACAGGAAAGGAGAAGTTCAGTAATTCCCCAGGCACTGCTTGCTCTTTCCAGAGCAACAACCTGGGCTGTTCTCTTGCCAGCTGAAGAAGAATGGGATGTTGACAACAAAATGGATCCGATTGTTTTATTATATATATCTTCCTGCATAATTCACCAGTTGGACAGGCAGGGTAGTGGGGAGATATTTATAGATACTAGAAATGTCACCAGGGTGCTCATTCTTCATCCTTTGAAAATCATCACAGGAAAGAGTTGGCTGCAAAATGCTACAGGAGGGTGGTGAATAATTTGGTGCTTTAGGGGGAGAAAAAAAAATTCTGACAGATGTGAGATTTCCCAGCCATATCTGCCTAAACCAGGCAATTAAATACAGCTGGCCAGGCTGTTCATTAGGAGCGATGCATTAGTCAAAGGTGAACGTTTTCTGTTCGTGAGCTCCTGGAGATAGCTGCCCACTTGGCATTCCCAGCATGCACCTTCCTTCCCACTCTTTGCTTTGGAGTGTAAGGGGCTGAGCAATGAAGAACCCTGTCCCCAAAGCCTGCACAGCCCAATACTGAGTCTCCGGGGCTGATGGAGCTGCAGCAATTTGCACAACATCCAAGGGACAAACTGAGGTTGATCTGGAATGGGGCAGGCGGGGCTGGGGTAGCTGGGCAGTGCTGCACAGCAGCGGTGGCAGGGCAGTAGGTTGGTAGGACATCTCAGGGCAGCTACGCAGCAGGGGCCCGTGTGGTTGCTCACTTTTAGGGAAAGATGGAGACTCTATGAAGTGACTTTTCCATCACTGCAAGAAGTCTCATGGGACACGTCTCCAGGCCCAGCCCTGAGGCTGCTTTCCTGCCCTACAGCCCCCTCAGTCCTAACCCCTCTCCTCCATCCCAGCTTCAACACTCACTTCCCCAAGCCAGCTGCAACCTCAGCCCTTCCTTCTCCACGAAGAACAACACTGGTCGTAAACTGAGCAAACACAAATATTTTAAAAAGCAGGAAAGTGTTTCCAGACCAAAGAAACAACTCTTGCAAGCAGAGGTTTGCTCCTGAAAGCAGAGGAGCCCTGTGGCCATCAGTTCTCTGGTGTTCACACACCACAGTCCAGCTAGGGAATGGCTGCTTGGAGGACCTGGGATTTGGCTGGAGAAAGTAAGAAGTCGGAGTTCTTTATGGAAAAAGCGGCTACATTTTTTTAGGCTGACTTTTCTTTCAGATCGAGGTGATCTCTCCCACGTTTTTCCGTGGAGAGAGCCAGCCAGATTGTGGCTGCTGCTGCTCGTGTCCTTCCTGAGCACCCACGTGAAAAACAAGGATGAGATTCTCCTGAACATCTAGGAAAAAGGTCCTCTCGCTTTTGGTAAAGTGCTGAATGCCAGCGTATGTTTGGGGAAATCACATCTCAATTTTTGCTAAGGAAAAAGAAGATAAAAATTTGCCCTTTTTGTTTGTATTGTCCCAGCTTTGTCCTTTTTACATCGTCGGGAAGCTTTGAATGCAAAGTCAGTGCAGACTGTCATCCCTTGAGTACCAGGCTTGCTCACCAGCTGGAATCTCAGCACAACATTCATGTGCTGTGACTTTAGGCACTGGAAAGGTAAGTGTCGTCAGCTGGGCTAGTCTCTGGCTACTTTATAGCCAGCAGAAACAAATGGGGTCAAGTGGTGAGTAATTCATCTGACCCATCTTAGTCATCTCATGGTGAGATCAGCATCTGCCAAAGTGTCCTGGGACTCTTTGCCATCTGCACGTGGAGCCTATGAGCCACGAGGTCAAGCCTATGTGTCCTTCCCTTTTGCCCTGTCTCAGGAGTTCAGGCAGATCCTGCATCCTATGGTTTCACATCCAAGGCCAGGTACTGGGTGCCCAGAGGAGCCCAGACTGCCCTCATCCTTTCGGTGTATCTCTGCAGCTGCTGACACTTCACAGCACCCTGCGGGGCTGCTTTGGGCCTGGCTCCTCAAAAGGTCTGCGGTCAATTAGTTAACTCCAGACTGGTGACATTTTCCAAAGGGATGAAAGTAAAAGAAGGAAAATCATGCTATTGAACACTTCATAACAGCTAAAATTGAATGAGCTCTCCCAGAAATGGCTTTTCCATAGCCTGGGAGTGTTGTACCTGCTGGAAATTATAATTGGCAGAAGAGCACATTTCAAAGTAAAGTCTTCACAACGGCTTTGTAATGGTGCCCCATATTTTGAGGTTAATGAGCTCCGTTACTGCAACTGTTTCTCAAAGAGAAAAGGAAGATGTAGACTGGGTACATGAAAGGAGAACCCGGTTGGTAGTCAGTAGATTGGTTCCACTGGGGCAAATTCATTGCTGCTATATTGAGCACAGGCAAAGCCCAGTGATGCAAATTCTGCGTGTATCACCGCTCAATTATTTACAGAACACAAATAGCTGTAACGTATTAGCTAGATGCATTCATTTTATAAAGTGGCATTAATACATTTAATTAGCAGTGACTTATTAGATTCATATCCATTATTATGCATTGTTTTTTAAATGACTCTAATTGCCCAAACAAATCTACAGATATATTTACCTTGTTAACTGTTGTGAACCTCATTTAAAAAGCTTTTAGACTGTAGAATGATGTTCATGGAGTTACAAGCAGCCCTTCTAATTTGAGTACTAGTGTGCTTGTTAGTGCAGAAGGATTGTTTGAGGCTATAAATAAGTTGGTTTTGAAACCTACTTACCTGTGTGCAAACTTTTAAGGTTCACTTTTACAGCATTCATTTTGATTAGTGCCAAAAGCCATGAGGTGAAACCCCAAGCCTACATTCAGTATCTTGGCTCAATGTTTCCAAGAGTACAGCAGGAGCTGGGATGGGGGAACGGTCAGCTGTGACAGCTCCAGTGTCTGCAAGACCTCCAGTTTCTAGGAAGGGCTATTTTGGGTACCCTTGTCACACTGACCAAAAAGTGGCTCTTGTCCATGATGGAAGTTTTATGCAGGTCAACAAATATGCCCCACAGCCCTGGAGACTCTGGCACTTAAGATATTCTCATGAGTATCTGTCTTGAGACGTTGCATTGTGTAGGAATAAGGATTTCAGCACTTTTCCCCAGGTGCCTGGGGCTCATCACCAGGCTATTAGGCAGTCAGGAGAGGAAAATGCATGTGGGGACATCTCTCTGGTGAGAACAACCCAAGCAGTTGGCTGTTCCCAGGTGCGTACCCTTCAACAGCATTGGCAAAGCTCTTGCTCCTATTTCACATTAAAAAAAAAAAAAGTGGGAAAGGTCTTGGAGTAATCCAAATATAGAATGGGAATAAATTCCAGGATCTTTCTGACTCACTGCTCAGGGGTGCAGAAGCTGCAGGAATTTCTTTTTGGCTCAGAGACCTTATCTGGTCTTGGACAAGCACTGGAGAGGACTGGGGGCTGCAGGGTCTTAGAGCCACAGGCAGTGACACATCATCCTTCCCTTCCAGCACAGGCAAGGATGATGGGCTAAATCCTTAGATTTTGCAACACTAGCTGCCCTGGGAAGAACCACATCCATTATTGTTGCTGATTCCACACTGTTTTTACGCACCATGAGTTACAATTCCCTCACTCAATGAGAGTTTTCCACCCACCCTTGTTGGCATCTGGAGCACACCCCATGGTCAAACCTGGACTTAGCAAGCGTGCATTAAACCTCTGGCCCATTGATCTACTGTGGAAGAGTTGCACGTTCCTTTTTGTGGATTGCAGTTCTCTGCGCTCCATAATTGCTGGTATCGGAAAGCCACGAGTAATGCTCTGAGGGACAGGGTGCTTGGGCTTAGCTCTGAGAGCTGGACAGGCAGTGGGATGTTATGGACTACTGTGGAGCACCCAGGATTTCTGCTGAAGACAGACCTAAGCCATGCGATGCATCATCCGCTCTGCGTAACAGAGATTTCCCTGCAGAATCATGCTGGAGAGTCGTCAACACACCTGGTACACGTGGGACGGCGTAGGTGAGGAAATGATTGTAAGAGACAGGCAGGGTTCAAAGGGCCTTAGAAAATTACACGGCAAATGCCTAATTGTTGAAGTGAAATAAGAGTTTTGTTAGCTGCAGCCTGGCAGATTAGTTGGCTGGATGTGTCTGTTCAGTTTGTCAGAATAGAGACAGGATAAATCTGAACAAAATGATCTTTGGAAATCCTGCCCCGCTTCCCATCTGCCATGGCTGTGTGCTTTTTGTGGAGCTGGATTGTTATGACATTGCCTGCACTTCAACTGCGTGCTGTCTACTTAACAAGTGTTTCAATTAATTACTGTAATGTAATGGGAAGAAGCAGCAGATAGGAGAAAAATTATTAGATAATGAGGAATAAATTGCTATCTGAGGTGTTTTGCTGAACATAGAGTGGTTTACAGCTCTTCAGAAAGTTATTCAGTAACGGATGGAGGCAGTGGCTGCCCGTGAGTGATGGGAGGTCTGCTCAGACTGGGGCTGGGAGAAGATGCTGGTGGTAAACATGTGAAGATGCCTCCACCCAAGGAAGATGGTACAAGCTGAGGTAATTAGTCTCCTAATTGGAATATTTACCTGGGAAGCCGGGATGACTTCAGCAGCATGTACACAGGAGCTGTTCCTCCTTGTGCAGACCCAAACATTTCTGCTCCCACACCAGACTCCTAGGCAGGAGTTCCCATCTGTGTCACATCTGGAAGTAGCATCCCGTAGTGCCTCACTGGCTGCACCACCAGCCCCTCCAAGGAGGCAGCATGGGCAGTACAGCATACGAGAAGGCAAATTTGGACTTGATGCATCCTGGCAGGCCCATTCTTGCCTGACCCATTCTGCCTCCATCTCGACAGGCAGACCCAGCATATGAGCAGCACCAGGTCCAGGTCTGTGTTCAAAGAGCCTGGGTAGATGGCAAACCTCTTCCCAGGCCCAAACTTTAAAGACAGTGTGATGGGAGCCCCTCAGAGCTGGGTCCTCTGAGCCTTGAGATCCCATGTGTGCCGGCAAGTGCAGCAGAAGACAATGGTCCATGGAGGAATGGTGGTCTATGGGGGAATAATGGACCATGGAGGAATGATGTGCTTTTCCTCTCTGAGGGCTGTGAGTGGATTGACCATCTCCCACATTCTGCCCTGCTAGGGTGGGGATGATGCATCCTTGCTTCAGCCAGATGAGGAGAGCATACTGCCATGGAGGGTGTCCTGCCCCTCGGTCACAGCTGCTGATACAACCCGGGAGGAGGGACAGTGTGATGCTGTTATGACCACTGTGCATGCCTCAGTTTCCCCAGTGTGCACTGTTGCACCCAGGAGGTGAGTGTGTTAATGTTCCTCACTGGCAGGACCAGGAGGAGGGCAGGTGAGCCTACATCAGTGTATGATTTGGTACAGATCAGGCTATGTGGGGCTGAGTGCATCTATTCATGTGGACGGCAGCAGACGTGGCGACACCTCACTGTCAGCATGGATGTGAAGCTCAAAAGCAGCAGAGATGTAAGCTGCCAAAATATCCGTGGGTGCACAGACCCCAGGACTCAGAGCTGCCTGGACATGTGTTGCCAACGAGGACTCTGCTGCACTGCAGGTCTCCAGTGGCCCCAGGGACTGGAGCAGAATGGCTGCTGGCAGGTGTGAATCTGCTGCTCACATTGCTCCTCTGAAGCAGCTGAGGTTTGGTCTGGCAGAACTGCAGCCAGAAGCGGTGTGGGGCTTTCCCAAAACCCCTTTCTTGGCTGGGGATTAACCCTCCTGAGGAAGGTCTCATGGGCTCGAGGGTGTGTAAGGAAAACCTGCCCCAGCTGTGTCCCCCTCCCTGGTCCCTGCAGGTCCCAGGTGCCCAGAGAGACCCTGAGGCAGTTGCTCAGGAGCTGCCTGGGGGTAGAACATAGACGTGGTGCTTTCAGACAAGGATCACTGAGCACAGGCTGCAGCAGCAACACTAGCACGCCAAAAACAGCTTGGGTCCTGTCCCATGCAATGCCGCTTGGGGCCTACGCTGACCAGCCTCTGTGCGTTAGAGCATCTTGGTCTTCCAGTTCTCCAGTGTGCCACCATCATCCCATTGAGAACATCACCCAGCAGCAGCAGGTGGCTGAGCTCACCGTGTCGTGCTGTTGTCCTCATGTTTATGTGTGCACCCATAATTTGGGGCCAGCTCTGCAAGGGGCAAGGTGAGGTGCTAAAGCACACCTGAGCTTGGCTTTTGGAGGAGCTGTGGACACCTGAGGATCAGGGGCCTGGTTTTGCCTGGCATATTTTGGGGGGCAGCTGAGGGCATTCCTCAGCTTGTACTTGGACCAGGCTGAGAGCTTGAGATCTGTCAGCTATTCACCACAAAATGAGCTTAGTATTGGCAGATTTCTTCCATTTGTTACCAAAATGGGGAGACTCCAGCACCCCTCCTGCCACTCATGCCCCTAATCTGTGCATCTCGCTCTGCCCTGCGAGATCCTCCCATCCAGGGCGCATTTCTTGCTGCTGATGGTGTAAAGCACGAGGAGATGAGAGACACTGCCCAGGAGACCTGCTGGAGGCCACTAGCAGAAAGCTGAAAGCCTCACGAGATCCAGCCCTCGCTTTCTAGCACAAAAGGCACCACACAGGGCACGAGGGAACAGGGATGTGGATCTGATTGCAGTGGAGAAAGATGTCAGCCCTGGAAATTAATTATCTGTTCTTCCAAAGGACTGAGTTATCCAGATTAATGATAATTACGAATAGAAAATTGTAGAGGGGAAAAAGAAAACAAAACCTAAAAATTCTTTAAAGAAAGGTATTTGGAAGCAAAAAGCCACAAGCAGAGAGGCAGTTGTGACTAAAAGCCTGGAGGATGGATGATGTTAGCAACTGCAAATAATGCTGAATACAGAACGATTAAAAAGGAAAAAAAAAAAAAGAATTCTTCACAAACCAGAATTGTAAGATGTGGGAAACTGCTAAGAGAAGCTGAAAACACTGGGAGAAAGCCTGTAGCAGGCAAAATTACAGTCAGCCATGTGGGACCTGACCCGCTGGGAAGGAATCCCACCTAAGAATGGGGAAAACTTCGAATAGAAATGGAGAAAGGGCAGAAGCCTGCTATGGTTAGGTTGACTCCTGGAGTTTAATGCTTCTGCTCACAGTTTGTGACCTGGGCTTGGTCTCTGGACTGTGCAGACACAAACACCTCCAGGGGTGATTTGTCTCCAGGCTTTATCCCAGCTATGACACTGGGTATAATTTCTAGGATCAGATGTGGAAGTGCAGCCTGGCGCTGTGTCAAGGGATGACTGAGGCAGACACAAAGCATCTCCCTCTGCCTGGTCCTGTTTCTTCTGGAGGAAGCCTACAGGGAGTCATGATGTGCTCTGGTCAAGTCCCTGCTTTGGACAAGTGGGTACCAGAACTTTGTGTTTTCAATGCAAATTTTGCTTTTTGGGAGGTATTTGCCTGTGTTTGCTAAAGTAGGGGGATGAACTCCACCATCTGTAGCTAGACAAGGGCGTTAATTCCTACTGGGCTCAATGCATTTGGCTGACTTGCAAATGGCTCTCCCAAGGCAGAACTGAGGACGCTGCTTACCCAGCATTTTTCACACTTGAGCTGCTCTAGAATACCAGGGAATTACCAAGGCCCCAAAGTATGTGAACATCAGGAAAAGACCACCTGGGATGACTAAACTGGATGAGGTGCTTAGGAAGAGACCGTGAATGAAAGTCCATATGGAATCCCTCTAAAGCTGAATTAAATGCCAGTAGCATAATTATTGCCAGACTTTGAGGCTTTATAGGACGTAGGTCTTGTCAAACAAACAAATGATGCAATTACAGGTTGGACTGACAAAGGTAACTGCATAGATGTGATAGACTTAGTCCACAGGAGGCATTTCATTTAGTAATATTTCATAATATGCTAATAAAATTTTAGTTCAGGAAATGCAGAGTGAGGGGCTGGGGATGGTTACTTAACAGAGATAAGGACTCCATCAGGGATCATGGTCCTGGTGTGGTCTTACAGTAGAAGGGGATCTGACCAGTGCTGGCAACACATCTACCTGGCAGAGCTGGAAAAAGATCTTCAGAGCACAGCAGTTACCTGGGAACAGCTTGGTTTTTGATGGGGATACTGGAGTGCTGACTCCTGCTTCCAGGGTTACTTTACAGCACATTGTGTTTGGTTAATAGCCCAGCTGTAATCCCGAGTGCAGAGCTGGGATCTCCTTATCCCTGCAGGCGTAAGGAAAGTAGAACAATTGTCTTCACTTCTGCTCCCCATCCTTGGGACATGAGATGAAACCACCCCCATCTGACTGTGTGTGCTTCACTCAGTCCTCTGTATCCTGTGCTGTAGCCCAAAGGGTGAATCGGCTCCTCAGGGAAGGTGCTTTCACAGCTAAGTAGAAGAGCCAATTCTGGCTCAGCTTTGAGATCATAGTGGATCCAGCACCATCTCGTGTTCAGCAAGCCTCGTTGTTCGCTTTGCCTGCCCACAGGTCTTTGGTCGGCTTTCTTATCTCTTGGCTCTTAGGAGTCAGTTGTTCCCAGCTTGTTTGGTTTAGGAACATCTGGGCTGAGTCAATGACAGCATCTGGTGTCAACCCAGGCCATGTTGGTGGAACAGGATAAACAGGGACCTGGGGTACATGAACTTCTGGAGGAAAGCATCAGGCTCACTGCACAGATGATGGTGCGTGGGAAAAGGAACAAGAGGCATCTCTGCAAATTAATGAGACATTTGATTGCCAATTGGGATGTATTTGACTTCAGATGACCTCTGCATCTGGGAGCAGTGCCAGTAGGCAGAAGAATAGAATAATTGGCATGAGCTGATGCAGGATAACAATAAAAAAACCTCCGTTAACACTGACAAGGGAGGAGAGTAAAGAAGTGCTTTGTCGGGGCCATTTCTTCCCCCTCAGTTTCCATGTGCACACAGTGGTTTATCTGGTTTAAGGTTAAATCTGTGCCTTAAGAGTAGGTCAGGAGTGCTGTTAAATGAGACATATCAAGAGAGCTTCCTCACCCCCCTGACCATCGCATATCACCCACCTATGCTCATTCATCCATCCACAGGCTTATGTGTGCTGATCACAATATAACAAGTAGCGAGGATTCCTCCAGACATTCTTTGTGGTCCTGTCCTCAAATCTATGCTAAACCCTTCCAGGTCTCCATTGTCTTATACATGTGACATATACATAATATTTATTTATAATTCTTTTAATAATGTATGATTTCTGAGACATCATGGCAGCCAAAAGGGTTGTACTGGGAAATCAAGATGCATCCAGTTCTTCCCTGGCAGAGGAGAACAGCCTGAGGCAGTCCATTGCCTATATCCATCTTTAAACAAGCCAGCAAGCAACTGCTTTCAGTCTTCCTGGAAAGTTCTTTTATTAAACTTGTAGCAGAACAACAAGGATTTCAAGGATATGGATCATCAAGACACTAAGAAAAGGGCAGTCTACAGAGATTTCTTCCAAATATCCATTTGTACCAGAAAGAAGTGAGTAGCGTGTTGGCTGGCAGATCCAGAAGAAGGTCCTGTTCACCAAGAGAGCCTTTAGGGGCTGCAGAGTTGCCAGGAAGTGGGTGGAGACCCTGTGTGCAGCTCTAAAGAGGATTTTGGTGCTTCCCTGGGTCATTGCTGCACGAACACATGGTTACGTGGTTGTTTTAGATTCTGCAGAAGTTTAACTATTCTTTTAACCCCACCTTACAAAGAGTGGTCAAGAAAATGTGTGTATGTGTGAACGGACTCTTGAAGCAATCACATGGTGAGTTAGCTAGAGTTGAAGCACAAACATCTGTGTCTGCAAAGCCCATTGGGGAACTGAGGATGCTCTGGCAATGCTTTGGGGACCAGGTGCCATTGCAGGCTGTAGCTAGGGCTACTTCAGAGAGCAGTGTGATGGGTGAAACCACACCAGACCAGGGAGACATCTTATCCAAAAGGAATGCCTTGAAACAGTAAAGAGAGGGAGAGTTCATTAATTCTGTAGGTGCTTGTTCCCATATCATCCTTCCTAGTAACGATCTGCACCTTTTTTTCCGTTTTGAATATCCCTGGCTTCAGCTCCCAGATGTTGGTCCTGTTATTGTCTTCTGCAATTTACTGAAGAGCCTTTCAGAGTTTGGTGTTTTTCCACATTAGGTTACTTATACATTGTGAGCACATTGCCTTTAAAGTGTCTCCTCAATTAGCTAAACAGATCAAGTTTTTAAATCCTTCACTTCAAAGTGTCCTCTCCTACTCTCAAATCATTTTTATGGCTCTTTTTTGCACTCGCTTACTTTTTATCATCCCTCTTATGTGTGCAGCTGGCCTCAGCACAGTCATCCCCAGAGGTTAAAGTCACCTCCCTGCCCTGGTCCCTCTCCTCTGTTGGTACATCTAAAAGCAGCGTTAGCTTTCTTGCTGCTGAGTCACGTTGAGTTGCTGCACTACTCTGACCCCTAAATCCAGGTCACTGTTGGTGCTTTTGGGATCAGCTTTGGTCATGGCTGCATCAGCTGCAAAGCTGTGCCAGACCTCTCTGGGCGTAACACCAGGGAGAATAGCTGGAAAAACAAAAACAAAAACAAAAAAAAAAACAAAAAAAAACCCACAAAAAAAACCCCAAACAAAACACAAAAAAAACCCAAAACAAAACACTAACAAGAAAAAATTGTATGAGAGTATGAGATGGAAATTGAATGGGCTCATCAGCTGAAAAACAGTTGCTTTGGGTTTGCTTAAGTCTTGCTCCCCGCTGGTTTGCAGAGCAGAACGTTTGACAGCTCACTTGAGGCTGTCAGTGCTCTTCCCGGTGGAGCTGAGTGAGGGGCGGAGCAGTCACCATCACCAGACCACCCTGCAGAGTGTCATTGTTTCTGCAGGAGGAGAGGCAGCCCCCAACAGCCTTTGCACAATGTCCCCTCCTACAATGTCCTATCACCTTGCCTCACAATATGTGAACATTTATGTGTTTTATGTGTCTTCTTATCTCAATCTTATCATAGAATCATAGAATCATAGAATGGTTAGGGTTGGAAGGGACCTTCAAAGGTCATCTAGTCCAACCCCCCTGCAAGGAGCAGGGACATCCCTGACTATCATGTCTCATGGGGCATTCTCAGCACTGGGTCCCACATCTCCACATACATGAATATGGAGGAGGCTGTATTCTGCAATCTACTAGTGATATCCCTCCAGGACTTTCCACATGGGATGATGAACTTCCTTCTCTAAAGAACTTCGTAGCAGCTGGGCTTTGGATTGCTCCTGGAAACTTGATTCACAGCTTAGGGAAAATCAGCCAGGACAAAAAAAAACCTGGCTCCGTCCACCTCAGCTGTGGAGGAGCCTGGTCCAGCTGTGCTCAGATGTGCCTGAGGTTAGGAACATCTCCTGCCTGTGTTAGTACAAGTTCATTAACAACCTGAGCTTCACAGGGCAATATGGATGGCAAGATGCAGCCGTCATGTCCTGGAGAGCACGGCAGGCTGCTCAGGCTGGGGGGACATATCTGGAAGGGGTGGTTATGTGTTGTGGTTGTGTAGGGGTTTTGTTAATTACAAACCAAGAAGGTGGCTGCTGGCTTCTGAGACAATGAGAAATTGTCTTGTGTTACACAGAAACCCTTTGAATCCCGATGCGCCAGAGCCCAGACGTTGACTAATAGGCTCTCCAACAGGTGCTAATTTGAATTTACCTTGGAAAAAAGATGTGATGTGGAAGGCAGATTAATCACATAATCCAACATTTGACTAAATCTATTTATTGAGCTCTTTGATCTGTCCAATTACCTGCTACCAGGCCTCCTTGGAAAAATATCTTCAAATCATAACAGGGATTAGTGAAAATAATGAATTAGCACCCCCAGTGCTCACAGCTGGGCCAATAAAGAGGGAGCACCAGGTCCAATGCAGCCTGGCATGGTCTTCACGCCTGACCACAGGACAGTCAGTCCAGTGGTATTTCTGGGCTGGGGTCCTCTTGCTCTTCATCAAATCCCATCTTTTTCTCTAGACAGGTCATCTCCTTATTTTCAAAGTTTTCAGCTGGACGCTAATTTCCTTATCTCCTGGCTTGCTCATTGTCTGCTACCTGATTTGAAGGTCTTCCTTTCTCTTAAGTCATGAGTTTTGTTCCCCTTATCTTGTAAATTAGGATGTCCTCTACTCCTTTGTTTCCTCCTCTGCATAGCCATCTATGCTAACTGAACAGAGTTTATTTAAACTTCACTTATGCTAAGTTTTAAACAAGGCCTACTCATACTAAGCTGTAAGCAAGTTACAGTTCAACCACACTGGATTCTAATTTAGCTTATCACTGGAATATCAAGAATAAACCTGGAGTCTCTAGGGCTGAGCTGGGATAGATTGCTGCAGGGGCAGGACCACCACTAGTGTGTAGCGCAAAAAACCCAGCAAATCAAGACCCCTCCAGCCGTGTCCAGCCTCTGCCTTACAACGGCTGCAGCAGCAGCCTGCCCTGGGAGCAGAGAGAGGAGACCAGTCACTCGGACCAGCAGCTGAACTGGGCCAGGCCCTAAGATGCTTTGGTTGCTCTTCCTCTCGCTCTCCACCTGATGGGAAGATGTGCTGTTTTCCTACCAACTCGCTTGCGATTAAAGGTGGCACCGAGCTGGCTGCGTGTTGTGGAAGACAGCCCGGCCTGGAGGGACAGAGCGAGCTGATGGTGACCTAGCTGCAGCAAACTGATTCCAGCACGTTTGTGGAGCAGATTAAACTAAAGTCCAAGCCGGTTGCCAGATTCCTGTGGTGGTAAAGCTTTTTGATCACGGTTGGCTGATTCCTTATATATTTAAAGCCAGCTATGCTTGTCCACAGCCGAGCTCCCTCGGACATGGGCAGCACACACGGACCACACCGTCCCTGCTCCGTGTTCCCACGCAGCCCTTGTTTACCCACCCAGGCCTTGGAAACTCGGGTAAAAGCAGCCCTTCAATCCCATAGACAGGGCGATGTTTCTGTGTAAACACAGCCACTGAGAAAGCCTGGGTAAATGCCTCTTTATTTTGCTCACAGCAGGCAGCTCAATTTGTCTCTAATGAGCAGTAACACGCTCTCCTGCTATCACTCATAGCAATTATTCCGGCCTCACTCGTTGCATACAGAAACCTCGGATAACCAGCCCGTGCCACGCAGCAACGTGCTCCGTGGCAATTCCTGATGGATGCTGTGACAAGGTCACCCTACGTATAGGAAGAGGTCAGTCAATGCCTTAATCCCACATGACAACCCAGGACATAGCATGGGGACAGGGAGTTGGGACCCTGTGCTGGCCGCTGTTACCTTCATGGTGACTTCCACAGATGGATGGTAGGTTTTGGGGAACAGCTGCCAGCCCCAGCCCTCTGTGCAGAGATGTTGTTCTGTGGCAGGAGAAATCAATTACCTTGCACACATGTAAGCAGGCAATTAGTCCTCTTTCATTTTAAAACTTCCTCCCCTGAGATTTTTCTCCTCCTTCATGTGTTTCTTAGCATTGCATAATGAAAATTTTCTGTGGATCACCTGGGTCTGCAGAGGAGCCGTATGGGAAAACAATTCTCACTTAGATCAGAGGCACATGTCCAGCAAGGAATACTGAGACCCCTTTCTGCTCACAAAGACAAAATTTCTGCCTATGAATTCTCCTCTTGGCCAAGGATAAGAAAGGACTTGGCAATGGAAAGCAAGGTGACTGCAGCCCGTGGTCAGATGCGTTTCCTTCCCTCAAGCCCATGCCCTGCGACACTGCAGATGAAGCACGTGTGTGGTACCTCACTGCGCGGGCAAGGGGATCGAGGCACGGCTGACAGCCCTGACTGCGATGGCCTGCAGAAGATGGGAGAGCTGCAGCTGCTTCAGGCCAAATGGGCACAGCACAGAGCAGGTCACCAGGATAGGTCAGCAGCAGAGCTTGAACAAGTTCCTAGTCTGTGAGGTCCTATCTGTACAAAAGCACAGGCTTTTGGGCAAATCCCTGCAGAGCCACTGCCTTGAGGCTCCTGGAGAATTGCTAATGAGTATCTGAGGAGCTTTCACTGGTCGCTCTGCATGGTCAGAATGGCAGCCTCTCTAACCCTGCAGGCACTGAGGGAGCTGCAGCACTTCCAGCATCCTGGCGAGTACAAGGACGAGCTAGGCAGGGTTTTTAGCCATACTCTGGGTGCGTTTCAGAGGTATTCCCATTCTGATCTTCAGCTGGTCTAAAGGACAGCTCCACCCAAGTAAGAAGAATATTTGTTGGTCTGGAAACTCCTCAAAATATTAAAGACTTGTAAATAAGAAAACAATTGGCATTCCTTCCCAAACTGCTACCCTGTCCCATATAACAATATGGGATATAAGGCTTCACGCATCCTTATTCACAGACTAGACGAGGGGATGCACTGCCAAGCTAGTTGTTCTAGTTAGCCTGCTGCTTGGACTACTTTTTCTACCTCCCGCTACACACAAAAAAAGGGCACAGTTACAACTTTGTGAGAACTGCATGGTTTTTCTTCCTGAAGTACCTGGTTCTCCTGGAGTGCGAAGCCAAGATAATTTGCCTTCCGCCCTGAACAAGAGTCAGAGCTGAGCACAGCACAACAGATTAGTGCCAGTCCTCTTGCCTGAGATTTTTCCTGTAGAGAATTACAGTCAGGGATCCAAAGAATCCTAAATTAATCTTAATATTTATAATGGGCTTCAAAGGAGATGGAGCAGAGCAGCTACATATCAAAGGTGCCTGGTTGAACAGGAAGGCTCCTTGCAGGAGATACCATAATTGATGGCACAGTAATTGGAACAGGGCAAGGGCTTCTTGATAGAAGGATGGCTTCTGGGTAAGTAACGTGGAGTTTTTTTGTTACTAATTAGATTATGTTTTATAGCAGAGATATCCCAGAATTTAAAGCTAGCTCAGTTCCTTTTGGCGCTTGCTTTGTCTGCATAGTGCTTTGTGTAATGATGTGTGTGTGTTGTCACGGCAGTTGGGGCTGGTGGGAGACACGGAATTCTGACTGCTCATTATGTCCTGCGTGGAGAGACTTAAGCAAACTTCATCAAATATCATAGTGCAAGTCAACATTTGCATGCTTTGCCGTGATCTCCCTCTTGGGGTAACTCAGTCTCAAGTTACATGTTAGGAGAAAAATGTGGACAGAAAGGATGATTTAGAGGAGGGCTGCAAGCAGCTCCTCTTAGTTCTTTGCACCCTTGCCTCAAGTGATTTGATTTATCAGCCTCCATAGCCCCTGAGGATTATGGTCATACCATCACCAGGAGTTACACGGCTGCCAGCATATCTGGAGACGTTCATCTCCAGCACTGTGGATGGGACCAATTCAGGTCTGAGCTCTTCCAGCCAAGAAAAAGCTCGCTGTGTCTCCTGTGCAGCAGTGACAGCATTACAAAACAGATGTGTACTGCTGAGCCATCTACAAGGCGAGTCACAGGGACTGAGCTGCCGTGTGATGAAATGGCTGTGGCCCATCTGGCCGTGCCAGTCTGTGGTAGAAGCAGTGAACACGTAAGGTGGATGGGCTGCTACCCAGCACTGAGAGTTGTCATTCACCTTTTAAATATGTTAGAATTAGTTGCCCCAATTAAAAAAAAAAAAATTCCCTCTTTGGGACTCCCCAGAGGACAACTGATATTAGACACCTATCGCAGCTTGCACCGAGACATCTAACTTTCAGCCACTGAAGCAGGAACAGATTAATCTTGGCCTGAAAGGACTGAGATGATAGCTCCTGAGCTTTCATCACTGCAGACACCTCAGTTTGTCATATAACCCTACAAAATCCTTGAGCAGATCCACTCCTAAGGAGCTCTGAGGCAGAATTTTGGCACTAAATCTTCTGAAAGACCATTAAGTCAGCCCTGAGTTGATTTCTGATGTGATGTAGTCTTGTGTTAAGCAAGGAGAGACAGCAAGACGAGCAAAAAAATTCCTGGACATATTTGGAGAGTGAAGTAGACACATGCCGCAACTCACTCATGATATTTGTCCTCTGCCCTCCACTAGACCTCCCTCTCCCTCAGCAACCCTCTGTGGTTCTTGCAGAGCTGAAGCGCGCTGCTCTTTTGGCAGATGCTGAGCTTTGTCGTCAGCCTGAAGTTCAAATTAAAATAAATAAAAAGGCAGAAAAGAAGAGCTGCTACCTGGCATTTTCACAAGGAGGGAGATGAGGGACTGCATCGTATTCCCAGTTTGCTCCTGACTCATTCTGTGACTGAAGTGAGTCACTTCCGAAGGTCTCTCCTTCCAATGTCCTCTCTGCTCTGCAGGGAATGGTGATGCTCCTGAGGGCTCTTGCAAAGCGCCATTAATTATTAAATGCCTTTAAGTGTGTTACTGCCTGGGAGGAAATGCCTTGTGGAAACAGATCCCTCCTCTGTGGGCAAAAACCACTTCCAGGTTTGAAGTGAGCTTCGACTCACGGAAGAGCTCACCAAGTTGTAGGTTTTGTCTGTGAAAATAGCTGAGAGAAAGGCGGTATGCTGTTCAAAGAACTACTGCGGCAATACGACTTAGCATTAGCAGCCATACAGCATTTATTACAGCAGGAAACATCACCTTTCTCATCTCTCCTGGATGGTTTGTCCCTCTTGATAGTCTATCTGGCTTCAGCTTTTATCAGCTGTTTCTGATGCTGGATTAAAGAGCTCTTCAATACCCAACTCTTTTCATCCCCCTAAAAATGCTTATACCTAGTGACAAGGTCACCTCACAGCCTCTCACTATGAACTAAAAGGCTGAGTTTTGTAAAAACGTCACTGAAAAGCATTTTCCCAACTCAGTTTTGACTTGGATTGCTTCTCCACTAAGGCCTCTGTATCCATCCCTGAAGCGCTGCCCCAGTTCCCGCAGGTCTGGTTTCATTTGTGGTGTTACAGCTCTTTCTGTTCAAAGGACCCGGCTCGCTCTTGACTCAGAGCTTCGCTCTTCTGTTGCTCCTTGCATCCCAAACCCTCTGTGGCTCCTGAAACTTTTAGCAGCAATGTTTTTTTCTTTATTTCTGGATTGCTGAGCTCAATGTTGACAAGTGTGTGGTCTTGTGCTACGTTCTGCCAAATGCCACTTGCAACAGCTGCTCAGAGGGGAAATCCGCTGAAGCCCACTCTTTGAGATCTGCCAGCACCCCTCTGCCGCATCCCTTTAACAGCAGCTTTCTCAAGGATGGGCAGTGGTAAAGAAAGATCTTAACCAGATTGTCAAGCAGCACGTGATCCTGTACTGTAGAAAAAGCACATCAGCCTTGCCAGCCCAAATTGTAAGAACATCAGAGAATTAATTTGTGTTTGTTTGACAAGATCTGCTTTTCTTAAACCCATGCTGACAGGTGTGAATTACCCTGCAGTCCTTTAATTCATCACCATTTTTCAACATCTTTCCCAGGCAAATTGGGGCAGTGCTAATCTGTAGGTTTGGGAAACATTCCCATTCTCTGTGCTGGAGCCCAGAGACAGTGGGAGAGCTGCTGGGATGATGTGACTGATGGAGTGGCCACTTCTCCCACTTGGATTTTTATCCTCCTTCAGACTTCAGCAGCATCTTTGGGGTCTCCCAGCAGTGTTTCTGAATTTTGCCTTTCAAGGAATGGACACAATCCTGTCTTTTTTCACATGTGAGGATCTTGGCCTTCCCAGACAGAGGGATTGCTGCTTTGCTAAGCGAATGTTTTGCCTCCCCGCAGCTCTGGCTCTGCTCTGTGCCAGCACTGGTGTGAGGAGGTGATACCAGGACCCTGCTGTAGGAATGACCTGTTCCAAGTTGTCTCCATCAAGGAAAGGCTGGTAAAATCCAGCCCTATTGTTCCTCAGGTAATCCCACACCCATACCATCATGCCCAGTGCCAAATCCTTCCAGACAAAGGTCTTTCGTTTGACACAGTCCTGGCCCACAGCTGGTTTTGTCCTTTCTGTGCTCTGTTGCCTCTGGGTCCTCAGTAAGGATGTCTGCTGGGTCAGGGGACCTGCTCAGCCTGCCCTTGTCCCACCAGGCAGCTCTGCACTGTGTGCCGTTTCCCGGAGAGGTGAGGTGGGGCCTTCATCTCCACACCTTTCCCCAGACAGTGTGGGAATTAATTGTGCCATAATCTGGCTAGGTGCATGCCAGCGGAGGGCGGGGACCACTATGTCCTGCCATGCCATATGGGGACATCCCTGCTGCATTACTCAGGAACACGGCACCGACTGCGGTACTGGGGTGGGCCAGGCACTCACTGTCTTCCATGACATCCACCAAAGTGTCCCTTCAGTCACTTAGTGTGGCCATTTGCTGCCCAGGCCACTGTAGACACCCAGAGATCTGAGAGATGCTGCAGAGATCACTTAGTGGGGGCCGATGACAATGGCTTGAATGAGGTCTGGCTAACAGAGTGCAAGCTCTTCACCAAAGTACTGAAATCAATTATTACAGGAATTTATTACAGTGGAATTTATTGTCCTTTGAGGTAAGAATTGGCTCCAGCTTCATCTCAGTCATCATTGGCTCTCAACACCGTAAATCCTGCTGTTCCCTTCGATACGTTTTATGGGAAGTGGAGAAATTAGCTAATTCCCCATTGTGCCTTCCCCATTTATTAGTGGTACAAAGGATTGGGTAATTATAAATAGAACTGCCAGGCAAAGTGAAACTTCTCCTTTAAAAATGCATTTTAATTAACTCCGCCAGGTTCGCGTGTTTCTTAGGAAGTGCTGATTTTACCCTGCTGACTCTGAGCTCTGCTCTTATGGAGGTAGAAGTCCCCAAGTGCTAACCTGGCCAAAGGGCTACAAATGGCCTTTTCCCACTGGACCTGCCCTGGAAGATGACTGTCTTCTCTTGGTGGTCATAGAGTGTTACTACTCAAAGCCTCTTTAAGCTGAGCAGCAAAGCAAAGCTATGCCTGAGGAAGGACTGAAGAGGAGAGCTTGGGGCTTGGTGGGTGAGTGATGGTGAAGTGGTAACCTCCGCACCCCATGAAGGCAGTTGTGGGGCAGGATCCCTGGGGCATTAGCCCTATGATGTTATCTCAACAGCACTTCTCTGAAGCTCAGTGCTGGAGCTACACGCTGGCAGAGAAGGGACAAGAGATGTGGCACAATGAGATGAGGAGAGCTTCTCCCAAAGCCCTGCAGCACAGGGATGGGCGGCCAGCAGCTCTGTGCTGGGAGGGATCACCACCCGCAGCACCTGTCCTCCTTCATCCACTGCGAGTGCTGTGCTGTGAAAGGGTGCTGATGCCTCCACAATTTTTATTTCCAGCAATCCTTCCTAATTACTAGCTATCACGCTTTTAATGTAAGCAAATTTGCATAATGCTGAAGGCAAATTAATACGAAAATGGAGATATCAAATCTGACATTTCCTCCACAAAAAGCAAGAGAAAAAAAACCCTGCCACGTTTCCCAGCTAGACAGAGTAGTAAGGAACCCCAGGCTCAGCTGGTAGAAATGAAAACGCAGTCTCACCCTCCGTGGTAGTAATTGGGGCTGTTTGGTGAGGAGCATGCTCTGGTCTCCTTGGCACTTCTCACATCTCAGAATGACGGGGAAACTCGTGTGTGTGCAGTATTGCCAACAGCAAAAGCAAAGCCCCTTCTGAACCCGCCAGAGCTACAGGACTTTTCGCAAGTTCTGACTTTGCAATACAACACTTTCTAGATGGAGAATAAATCATGGCTTACGAAGGCGAAATTAAAGAAGGGCAATTGTAAAATAAAATCTTAGAGGCTTGCATGACAAAATTTTACAGCAAATAGTAATATTTCACTTTCTCTCTGCTATTTTCTGGCACGATTATGAAACACAGTAAATAAATACGTAAAAATAATGACTCTTTCAGACCTTGTACCATTCATTTTAATAGATGCTATTTAACTACACACAGAAATATAGATATCTACCCTTCAAATGCTGGTTACAAAGATTGGGAAGGCTGCCAAGAAAATGGCCTTTTATTTTTTCCCCAATAGATATCAAAAACCAAACAATTTGTATGTTGAAATTGCCTTTATTTTTTTTTTATCCATAAATATTTGTAACTGACAAAAGTGGAAAAATCCTTAAGACTCTAAATTTTACTAAACTGATAATATTTTTGTTTACAGTACATACAGAATGTGCTTTTACAGGTAAGTATAACAACAAGAATAATACAGAGAAAAACAGTCAAATACTGCTCATCTTGAAGCTTGTTTAATGGTTAACCAAGAGTTTGTGCAAAGTTACAGATACAAATGTACTTCCTCTTCGGTACTACTGTATAATAAACATGGAATCCATAAACTGGGCTAAAGCACAAAAATATCCACTTAACCCCTCTTAGGAAATATTGTCCCCCGAACTAAAAATATTACAGTAAGAAGTGTCTTTCTCAGAGCCAAGAAATTCCTGCTACAAAAATGTCTAACAGGTTTGCAGACAGAAGGTCAGGAGCCGGTACAAAGCACATAGACAGAGGTCAGGGTGGCGCGATGCACGTCTCCCTGCGGCGGAGGCGGTGGGGATGGAGACCTCTCGGACATCGTGCGGTCACGGCGGAGACACGGGACGAGGCTTCGCTCGCTGCTGAGAGTAGAGATCTTGTTCAGATTTACGCTCACGTGCTCGAATGGGATCGTCCCCCTTGCCCTCAGGCTGCCAACACAGGTTCGTTTTCCCAGTTGGGTTTTGGGCTTGGTGAGGGCACCTCCTGGACAGCCATGAACCAGCTAAGAAAGGCTGGGAACGATACCTTCCACCATCCACTTATGGACACACAACACAGAAGTGGCTGTTCTCTAAGAGGCAGCCCCAACACGGACTTATTGCTAACAACACTTTTATGAAATTATTTAAGCCCCTTTCTCACATATTTCCCCTACTGACTTTTCACTCGTCTGAAATATATTCTAACATGAAATCTATATTTGTTAAATATATTTCAGCAGAGTCCCCCCTACCAGATTAAGCACTAAATCTGAAACAAAACTAAGACAATCTATTTCTCCATCACATGAACTGAAGATGGCAAATTGATCACAAATTAAAACACTCACTTCAAATACAATTACTCTGTTTCATGATGATTTTGTTTGTTGTAGTGGAAGAATCATAGAACCATAGAATGGTTAGGGTTGGAAGGGACCTTCAAAGGTCATCCAGTCCAACCCCTCCTGCAAGGAGCAGGGACATCTCCAACCAGATCAGGTTGCTCAGAGCCTCGTCCAACCTGGCCTTGAACGTTTCCAGGGATGGGGCATCCACCACCTCTCTGGGCAACCTGGGACAGTGCTCTACAACCCTCACATCTTCCCAGCTACCAGGAACTACCCATCTCTTACAAAAACTCGATGCCAGGCTCTTGCAGATTCCTGGTGAGAATGCTCTTGATAGACACAAGAACAGAAATATGCATGTAGGAAGCCCGGGTTCATGGGACCAGCTTTGCAGCCAGCCAGGCTAGCAGAACAGTAGACAGAAAGTAAATCTAGGCCAGGAAAGGAGGGCTCACTCCTTGGTAAATGTCCCTGTTTCTTCCCACCCACCCATCCCCATCCCCAAGTAACAGATCATCATTTATAAAAGGAACATTAAAACATTGAAAAATATTTCATTTTTCCTTAAAACACGATTCACTGGCATTAGAAGACTTTTATGACAAAATTTCCGTTCCATGTGGTGATCTGTGTGGTTCATTAAAAATAGTTTTCCACGTTTCAAAGAGTGATTCAATATAGTTTGGAAGCTTAGATTGGTACAGGGTCACTCAGAACTTAATGACTGCATTTTAGAGTATGTATGTATGTATGTGTGCTTGTGTGCACACACATACACATACATGTATCTGTATTCATGAGAGTTGTATAAAATCCAGTGCAGCTCACTGTTAAGGGTTGCTGCTTAGGGAATGCAAATAATTATCAGTTTGTAGGAAATAATAGAAACTTTTCTACATCACCCTCCCCCAGTCCCTGCACATGCACTCTGGGAACTGGATGCTCCACAGATGTGTTTCCACCTGTGGGTTGGAGAAAAAGACGGATCAATTCTTCGGAGTATATTATATTAATCAAGGCAGATTATATTTTACTGTACAGAGGACTGCGACTGCTTCCTGCTTTTCTCCTGAGTGCAGAATGTTATGGTGACTCAGACATGAGGAGAAGAAAGCAGAAAAGTCAAAGTACAGGTGATGGTATCCCTCAGAGCTGCTGCCTGCCAGGGACCCTGCTCAGAAGGAGAGCAATGGGAAATCTGGGGAACTGCATCCCCCCACCCCAGCACTCTCATTCTGGACAGACACTGGATTGCAACACATCAGACAGGACGTGGCAGGACAATGGTGACAAACAATATCAATAAAAATGCTTTGCTGTTCTACAGCATCTGTTCTGAGAGGGTCTCACAGCACTTCATAGGCATTATGGTATGAACCCTCAAAATGCCTCTGTGGAATACAAAGGTGTTACCGTTGCCATCACATGTTGACCACAGGGAACTGAAGTGCTGTGGATCATGACACCCAGTCCTGGACCAAGTGTCCTTTCAGTGACAGATTGTCAGAATGAGGAATAAGCAAAAAAAATGACATAAGAACACCTGTGTGTGCTGAAATGCCTCTGCTCTAGCTACCAACCCATTCCAGCACACAACGCAAGCCATGGGAACACATGGTGCCCAGGAACAAACTGTGGCCATCCAGGGCATGGTGCCTTCCCAAAGAAATTTGCTGAAAATTTTCCATGGTGGTGGCAGAGTCCCTGTAGACATTTGGCCTAGAAAGGCTTTTTGATGGTTCTTAAGGATACATCTGCTTGAAACAGTAGAGTGGGTGGAAGAGAGGAGGTAATGGGGCTAAGATTTCTTTGGAGGATTATTGCCCAGGAAGGACAAGTTAGCAGAGGGCCTGTGATATTTGATAGTTGGAATACGAGAAGGCTCTGAGGTCAAATGGCCTGGAGCACAGCACAGCGTCTGCATGGGCTACGTGAGTGAAAAATTTCCATATTTGTATCTGATCCAGCAGCTTCTTAGTTCACAAATGGAACATTTAGATGAAGACTAGAGCTTGAGACATACAGCTGTGGAAATGGAAAGAGAGGAGTGTTCACCTACCCATTGGCCTCCAATGGTCACCTCTGCTCCTCCAGCTCTGCCACCTCAACTCCTGGAGACTCTAGAGCGGACTCTCCTTTCCCACAGTGTTCACATCTCCCTGCTTGAAGAGAGGCAGATCCTGGCTTTGCTTGGACGAGAGAACTGAAGAGCCCCAGAACCTCAGCAGGGACTGCCTCCCCATCCAGCCACGTGTGTTTCTTTTCTCTTTATAAGAGTCACAAACTTCGGTCTGCGGGAAGGTCAGCAAGGGCAATATTTTCACAGAGCTTGCCTTCCAGGGAGAAATAGCCAGTGGCTGAACTGAGGAGCTTGGAGGTAGTCAGGGGAGAGAAGTATTCATCAAGGGAAGGGGTCAGGAGATGAGGTGTGAGCCTTTTCTCTCTCATCCCTGCCATGCCATGAACTGCCACCCTGATCTGGTTGTTGCCCAGAATGATTTTGCCCCAGGCTGCATGGAGACCCTTATTTATTCCTTTCCAGCTCAGTTTCCGTCAAACAAAGCCCAAGAACAGCTCGCAGATGGAGTCCTTTCTGAACAGAGTTTCCATCCGGCAGGGCAGAAGAAAGCTCATGAACTAGGACCAGCAGCCCCAGGACAGTCTGGGAAAGAGACAGGCCACACAGCCACCCTGCTGAAGCCTACCTTTAAATCCCATCAGGGGAAGATGGCATGCCTCTCCTGCCTACCCTGCACCAGAAAAACATGGTGCTGCATCATAAGTCTCCTGGCAAGACTCAAGCTCACAACAATCATTGTACGCTACAGGGCCGACATGTTGAGCTGGGAACGTCATTAAGGCCAGGAGGTGGGAGGTATTTGAGGGGAGTGAGACCGGCAGAGCTAATTTAAACAAAGTTTAGTGAAGTGCCGTGTAGAAAAAGACTCAGTGCAGGAATGTAGGACATGAAGAGAGAAGTATTGTATGGGAATGTCTTCACAGCCTGAAGTCAGTCGTTATTTCACCAGGGGGAGGGAACGTGCCTGCCGTTCGGATTGGCAGCAGGGGTGCGGGCATGTGGTGGGGCTCTGAGCGCACACCATGGAGAGTGACTGCTGGAGAATGTCCAGCACTAACAGTTACAGCACCAGGTCTGGCTGGCCTTCAAAACCTCTGAGACCCTTTCTTGGCCACAGAAGTATGTTCTCGGGTGAGTTAGTTCTACAGAATTTGATAGGAATACAAATAGAAGAAGAAGGAAAAAAACCAAACCTCAACCAAAACCAAAACCAACAAAAAAAATAAAGCAAAGCCCACTCTGGCTAGAAAGCCAAAGATAAAACCCTCACAAATTCTGGACCCACGAGTCTACATTTTAAAGATCTTACAAATATACAGTATCTAATTAGCATTATATCAGCTATACAACATGCCCGTTTATTATAGTTATGCTGGATATATAATTTATATGCATGAAATGTAACTGTCTTCATGGTTAGGATTGGTTCTCAGTGGAACTGGAATTTGGAAGGTTTTTCTTGCGGAGGGGGGGCCCATTACATGGAAAGAAAATTACAGAAAATAACCGACCTGCTTTTCAGTAGACAGACACCCTCAGCTCTGTGCTTCTGCTGAGGGCTAGAAAAAGATCTGCTACATATGGAGTTCTAGGTTGTAACTGAGAGGAGGAAACATTCAGAAACAGGGGGACTGGGCCAGTGGAAAATGCTATCAGGGAAATAAATTTCCATGGAAAAAAATCCAAGTGAAATGTGTGGCAGCCTTGCTTTGCAGGGGTCTCATTGGAGCTAGAACTCCCCCCAGCACAGATCAGCAGTGCAAAGCTGAATGAATTCTGATGCTTTAGATTCAGCGGTGGCAAGAAGCTGGAGGAAGAGAAATGCTATTCCTCCTTCCTATATACATGTTGGAGACACCAAGGTACTAGAATGAGGGGAGAAAAGGGTCTAACAAGCATTTCAGCGTATTTGTGCTTATTGAACACATCAACCCCACTACTTCCTACACTGAGAGAGCAGGCGATTTGTAGGCACTAGTATATTTGTATCTTATGAGTATATTTAATATAAACTAAAACTTTATTTCTCAGCCAGGCTATTCTTGTCCCTAGATCTTCCAGTCCCCTAGGAAAGTCTGCCCTTGAATTTGCTCCAAGGGTGAGGAAGAACAGATGTATGGGTGCTGGCTGATATGGAGTCATCTGGAGGTAATCCCCAGCAGCCAGAAGCTCACCTACCTGCTACAGAAAGGCCAAAGATGAGGGCTGGCATGAGGACTGAGAACAGGGCCCTTTCCTGCCAGGGTGGAGTGCTGCCTTGGGCTTGGGCTGCATGAGACTACTTCTACTTGTAGCAACTGAAAAGTCCTAAAGTCGTAAAAACAAGGAGACAATGCCGGTGAGCCCTTGGAAGGAGCCATCTGCTACTATGGCTTTCTTTGACAGAAACTGATGCACATCAGGAAATTCCCTCTGTTATCCCTCACTATCATCTCTTTGCTTGCTTGGGTTCTTCTTATGTCACCGATGAAGGGGTGGCTTTAAAAACAACAATGTGGATGGGACTGTCAGAGAAGTCTTTTCAGACACTGAGTTATTAGAGGTTATCTTGGCCTATAAGGCCACTGCTGTATGGGGTGCTGCGGCCACCCCAGTCCTTAAAGAGTATCTACAATGCACGAGGTCATATCAAACAGTCACCTCTGTTTTGCTCGCTGTGCGGTAGTGATGGTGGTGTCCTGGAATATAATGCAGTTGTTCTACCGTGTTATGCCGTCGGGAGGCGAACGCTTGGCGCTTGGCGGAGGTTGGGTTCATCCCTAAGGTATTGTACAAGTTATTTGAGGCACTAGGATGGGAGTGCATTTTTGTCATCCTGTAGCGATCCAAGACAGGTGTTGATACAAAGACATCTGTGTGTGACAATGCCCGTGACATAGACTGCTCGGGGTACCCCGACCGCTCCGGGGAGAGCAGAGGGTCTTGGGAGTGGAGGCGCTCGGCAGACAGAAGCTGCTCGTCTGACAGGATCCGTTCATAGGACATGCTAAACTCCTCGGGCATGATCCTCTCAGGAGACAGCACTCTGTCCTGGGACATGGCCCTGATGGGACGGCGGGGCCTGTCCCTGTGGTTGGTCTGTTGAGACATTTTGATGACGTTGATAGGGAGTGTGCCCCGGGCTGCCAGGTCGGGTAGATGTCTCCTCCTCATGTAGTATTCATCAGCCTCTTTATCAGCTGTGGGAAAGGAAAGGGAACAGTTAGAAATGTCAGAGCATTGTCTCACGAGGTGAAAAGGGGCTATGTACACCACACAGCCTAGGAGCAGCCTCCTGGTGAGACCCAAGAGATCATCTACCAGCAGCTGGACCTGGGTATGGACATCCATGTCAGGATGCTGCTTGTCAGAGAGACACCAGCCCTGTGTGGGATATTTCACCATGGGCTTATGGCAGACAGAGAAAGTTATAATTGCATGCAGACAGGTATATGTCCCTGTGCAATGCCTCACACCTTCTCACACCATGATGCAACAGACTCCATATGGTGTCAAGTCCAGAACACAGCATTGCATGATTTACACAATGGTGAGTTATGGAGAAATTATCAAATGTCACCTTCACAATATGCTTATAAAGAAAGCACAGGGAAAGTGAGCTGACATGGCAAGTTCTCTATTTGAGGAAACTCATACCTCATTTCTGGCCTCAGATACTGTCCTGGTTCTGGCCAGGATAGAGTTCTCACCTGAGCTGGGAGAGCTGGAGCTGGTGGCCCCTGTGGCTGGGGACACAGCTGGGACAGGTCACTGATCAGCCACCAGCTGGGATCGTTTACCCAAATTGGCCCAAGGGCCCTTCCACCCCACAGGACACCACGCTCAGTGTATAAAGTGGGGATGGGGCTGAGGGGAGGGTGTTGCTGCTGGGGGGGGAACCGGGCATCAGGATCCCCTGTGAGCTACGGTACTGTAAGTTGTGTGCTTCAGTGTTTTCTGTTATTGGGGTTTGGTTGTTTGTTTTTCCATCTCTGTTTTGTTTTCTTCTGTTCTTCTCTTAAACTTTTTTTTTTTTAAATCTCAACCCGGGAGTTTTGCCTTCTTTTCTGTGCCAGTTCTCCTCCCTGTCCCACTGGAGGGTGGGGGGGTGTGAGTGAGAGACTGCGTAGCTTGGTCATGAGAGGGGCTGAACTACAACAGATGTGGATGTGCTCTGGAATCCATGAGTGACTTAATCACTTTTATAATTGCTATTTTTTGAATATTTGTAAATGTAACCACAAAACAGGTTTGGTGGGCATGGGATACTCTGTCTGAGACATTGAGCCATCTCTATTTTTTCAGACATCCTGGTTGATACAACAGAATTTATCCCATGGAACGATTCTTGTTTGTTTCTTCTGTGTCCTAAATGAACTCTTGGTTGCTCGGAAACTCATAGTACACACACACTCTTACCCTCTTCTTTTTGGCTTTCAGCAACAACACAACATCCACTGGTGTGCAGGAAGGGGATTCCTCATGCAAATTTCTCTGCCTTATAAAGGAAACAAGGTTTCCTGCATAGTAATCTTATTGGAGCAGCCTGGCATGGAGACCACAGAGCTGGAAACACACATGCATGACCCAATACCCACTTTCCCTACCAGTCTTGAGCCAAATGTTTGTGGGCAAACATATAATCTCCTGTAAGTCTTGGCCAGGTCCTGGGACCTGTCATAGCACTCCTTTGGGAAGTCTTTTGCTTATAAGACTAGTATGATAATGATAATAAAAAGGAACCTCATTGATTTTTCTCAACTCCAGTATTTCATTCAGTAGTAGGTGATGTAAAATGGGAAAGTACCAGATGGTGGAAGGGGAAAATTTCACATGCATAAAGTTTCTGAGGATGTTTGGTAAAAAGAGCAAGGCTCTCCTGCAGGACACTTTGGGCAATCACAAGGCATGTAAGGTAGATGGTCCCACTTCCGATGCTTAGAGGCTCTGTAGGCATTCAACAGGCTTAATAGTGATAAATGGTGTAGAAGTTTCCTGTTTCCCCTGATATAGCTATAAATCTATAGGTTTTATGCACCACATTGGCTGAAAAATAACTACAGCTAGCTGGCTGTCCCATGAGGCAGAGTGCTTTATAGAGGAAATGTCAATGTCTTATGATACGTGATTGGTGCTGACAACATCCCAGAAGTTTGCTCACAAGACAACAGTTACACACTTGTGCCTTAAGGTCTTCAGCCAAACCCTGGAGTGCTGGAAGCATCCTGTTCTGGATGATCTCGCTCACTGATTTCCTCGTCTCCTCTCTTCAGTGCCGCCTGGACCCTACTCCTCACGGTCTTGTGAACACTCCACATAAACCAGAGGATCTGTGAGGAAGACGGTTGATCTCCCCATTTCAGCTTGTACTTTTGGATGCTGAGAACACATGCACTGAAATGTATGGCCTGTTGGCACTGCTGTTGCTGCCAACCTCTTCTGTACAGCCTACACACCACTAAGGCACGAGGATCACCCAGAGCTCTCATGTAAGGACATGCTTGCTGCTGGTGGGACTTGCTCTCCAGGGTGTATATTGTAGGAATGAGTTTCTTCTTGTAATCAAAACTTCTTGGAAGAGTATGTCATTGCAAATGTCAGACAGCAGCTGCCCTTGGCCTCAAACTGTTGTGTCTTTAAAATCACCTTCTAGGGAGTCTGAGAAGGACCGGGGAACTTTCACATGGCCACAGTAATTTTAGACATTTTTATTCTATAATACGGCCATAGACTTGCACAGGCCTGATAACGATGCTTGGGGCTGGGTGCAGAACAGGAGCTAAGCAATTAGCACTCTGGCACTTGGCCTCCACTCTGCATGAGAGAAGTTCCACTGGCTTTGCCCAAGTGACTCTAAATAGATGTAATTAAAGCAGAGAACATCCCAAATGGATATGTGCTTGGATGCTCACACCTGGCTGTGGTAATTGCCAGTAGGAGCTAAACCAGCTTATATAAGGTTTACAGTTGCCTGAATCTGCTAGGGAGGCGGCAGAATCAGCTGATTATAAGTGGTTTGAAGTTGTTCCTTGCTAATTTAAATATAAAATACAGCATGTCTACACTTGAAAAAGCTTTGCCAATTAGGAGCATTTAAAATATCCTTTCCTTCTCTCTTCCATCCCTGTAAACAGTGTACAAGTCTGCATGATCTTTCGCTGGCAGTGGCTAAACCATTCAGGGAACTGATTCCATTTCAAAGATGTTCTTAAGCTCATACAGGCTGCGTCATCTCATGATGCTGAGAGACACACGTAGATGTCGGCACAGCTATTCTAGGAACATTTTCAGGTGTAGACAAACTTGACATCTCCATCTCAAAGGAATCAAAGACGAAAAGGCAGTTTCCTGTGAACAACAAGCTGGTTTAAGCAGGCACCAGACAGACATTTAACAGGCTGTTGCCTCTGAAAGGTGGTGTCAGTTCATGAGCGTTGCTGAACCAGCCATGGAGAACGTAGTTTGATGAGAGGCCGAGTGTGCTGTATCACCTTGGCGCCAAGGGAGATGCTCAGCGCAGCTCTAACCAGAGCGTTTCTGCACCCTGGGAAAGCAATGAAATGAATACAGCTCCAGGCTTTTGAGATTGGAGGCACCAGGTGCTTCACCCAATGGGTGTGGATGGGAACCGTGGACATCTGGTTGCATAGTTTGCTAAAATCAAAAAGTCTCCAGGACCTGAAATTATCCAGTCTGATTCATCTCATCCTCATTGCACCAGCAAGCTCACTGGGATAGTGAGGCTCTGACACTGCTGCCCCTTAGCTTTTTATTGATGTGCTCATACAATAACTGACATTTGTAATTTTAGACAAAAAAAAACTACAATCAAATATGTTTCTCTCTCATAGATGCTCTTAAAAATTAAAAAATGTGTCCTAAGTGGATTCCAAAAGGCCAGAAGTGATGAACAGACAGAAAGAAATCACTGGTGTATTGACTGACAGAAAATTCTCCTTTTTTTTTTTTTTAAGTCAGTCTCATACTTCTGGGGCTTCACACATGTTTCTCAAGCTTTTGGAAATGTAATTACTGGAAATCATATTTTCTGCACAATTTCTGGGCTTTATTCTTTTGTTTTCTTTCCCTGCCCCCCCGCCAGCCTAGGCTTTCTTTCCTCCTGTGACAGTTTCTAGAACATTGACAAGGGCTGGTCCTACCAAACTTCAGGAGTGTTTGAGTCCTTCATCTGACTTGGCTTTAGGATAAGCTGATTTGCCCTCAGATAGCTTGCTTTTTCCTCCCATTTTGAGGGAGAGCCCCAAATGAGTGCTCTTACTCACACATTTCATCTCAACGCACAGCTCCGCTAAAACTGTAATTAGAGAAATGAGGTACATTTGTGGTGCTCTGGTAAGAGAACGTGGAAAAGCCAAGGATATTTTTTTCTTCCCGTAGTTGTGTGTTAACATGGTTAAAATATGTGTATATCATAAGTCCATTATAGTAATTTCTTTGCTTTTCTTTCTCTGGTTCCAGTGTATTCCCTCTTCAGGCTTGTCTCTCCTCTTTTAATTGGCTTTAACATTTTCAAGCTGCCTAGTCATTTGTGATGATTCTTTAGCCAGTACCAAGTCGTTTAATATGCCTGAAAATATTAGCTTCCTTCCTGACTGACCTTTCTCACTTAGCTGGAAGCAGCAATTCCCTGGAGCGCCGGCCAGGACAGAATTAATACTGCTGCTCTTGCTCAACTGCGTGTTCCCACATCCACCCATCACTGCTCTTCCCTCGTGCTGGCCTGACAGGGCTGCCAGGGCAAAGCTGGCACAGGGCTTCCCACAGAGGTAGCACCCTGTCCCTCAGAGATCCTCTTACCTGGCTTCGCAGGTAGCAACTGGGGTTGCTACCAATCTTCAAGCCCTTGCTCTGGAAGGAGAAGCAGCCATGGTGCTGCTTTCTCAGCCAAATGCCAGCAGGGTGAGTGCCTACCCTGCAAACCCAGTGTGAGGAGGTCCCCTCCCCAAGCTGGGCACATTCCCCAGGGATGCGTGGGTGCAGGTATAGCTCATCTCTTCCTTGTTGTGCAAGCCACTTGGATGACTCTTCTAAAGTGCGATGTACTTCATTAAGCTTTAGGCATCAAAAGTTAGGCTTGTTATCCAGCAAAGAGCTAGGTAGCTCGCCAGAGCAGCTCTGGTGTCAATGGGATTTCAGAGGGTTCATATGGAGATGATGTCCTCCACTGATTAGAGATGCCTGCATTAGACAGATGAGGTGCCTCATCGCTGGATGGCTAAAGTAGGGTGAGGTGGATTTGACCATACCCTTGCTGAGCTCTGCCTCCTCATCTCTGGCAAGGAGATACTGAATATTATTTCTTCCTGGACATGCCTTGATTATTCAACTTAGATGTTCCTGGGCAGAAACAGTCTTTCACTATCTGTCTCTGCTAACTGTGGGAAAGTAAGTGACCTTTAGCTGTCTGGCAAGCCTGAAGAAACACAGAAACAGCTGAAACCCAGACTCAAAAAGTATCTAATGCCTTTTGTTTCACTTCAATAAAAATATTATATTTGTTAATGAGCTTTTTACTGCATTCATTTTTTTGAACCATGTCAGGGAGTTCATCAGGAACAAGTAATTTTAAATATGAAAACTAAAACCCCAATAATTCATTTATAAAGCTCAGCATCTAGATATTACATTTTTTTCTGGATTTTTGTGTTGCATTTAGCTCCTTCATATGGAATAGAAAAATGATATTGCTCACATTTTACAAGGGAAGGTCTAGGAGCTGGGTGTCTATTTTCCTTTGGCTCTGGAGAAGACCAGCTACAAGAAAATGACTCGGTGATTCTAGAGGTGCTGAATAGACACAAGCCCAGTGGGAGCGTGGAGTGCTTAGCACTTTTAGAGCTGAAACAGCTTATTTAGTTACTCAAAGTTTAGCGTGAGGCAGTTGGCTTGACATTTGTCAGGTGCTTTGCAAGAGGATGGGTTGGTGCCTTGCAAAGAGGACAGAACTACATCTAGACCTGCCACGGGTAAATAGCCGGTGTTTACATTGCAGTGTGCATTTGCCTTTATGTTGAACATGTACGTAAGTCCCACATTGAAGTGCCAAGGAGTGAGCTGAGATTTTTATGTGCTTCCATTCCATTTTCTCTTCCGAAAAATCTTCCACAGGGATTTCTTAGGGACTGTCCAAGGGCTTCCCTGCCACTAAATTTTGTGTATCTCACTTAGCGGTCTAAATTGGGAATGTAGATTTTTATACAAAAGCAAATAGGATATGCTCCTCATCTTCGACTACCTTCAATGAAAGTATTGCAAATATAAACACCTATATTATGTCTTTAAATTGGGTAGCGCGAATACATGGCTGCATCCAGAAAATGCTCATGGAAACACAGATACTACAAACCTAGTTTCAGTCTGGAAAGGGCATTTGCCCTTACAGATATCCCTTTTTTTCATAATACCACCAAACCTGAAGAGTTTGCCATCAGCAAAGGTGATGGGCTGGAGCATTACAGGAAAACTGTCAGAACAATGCAATACATAAAACAGCAAGAAAGGACCAATACTAACAAGCGTGAACAGGGTAGTGAGCAACATGCTGAAATACCAGAGACACACCATGGATCGGTGTACGGCACAGGTCAGGACCAGATTTGGACACATACACCATGAAATGCAGCACTGCGCAAGGCAGGCAGATGTGCTCCTACTGAAACAGATGATCCCAATAATTTCAGCAGCTTTCTGTTGGCCTGGGTTTGTCATCTGGTTCCAGCTGCCCCCATGGCGGTGAGATATCTGCCCTGTGTACATGGAGGTGAGCTCAGCTGATCTGAGGCAGCCAGCTCGGCTCATCTCGACTCCGGCAGAAAAAAAAAGGAATCTCAGGTGACTCCATCAGGAGCAGATAAGAGGCGGAGCAGTGGGAGGCAGCACAGCAAGGAGGTCAGTAAGCAAATAACCACATGTGCTCTCACAGTAATGGGGTGACTCTTTCTCTACACTCTTCCTTGATGGGAAGCGACAGCCAAAAGAATCATTACCGGACATGCCAACTTGGGCAGAACAATGACAGAGGGAGGAAGGTTATTGCCTTAACATTTTTGCCCACTGTGGCTTACGAGCAAATGAGATACAAAGGAAATGAAATGAGCAGACACCTACTTAGTCTCTTCAGAGAAGAATATTTACTTGGGTTTGTCTTGACGGCAGACTCGTAGGATGGTGGGAGGTGAGAGAGGTTCTGGAAGGACCGGGAGAAGGACAGATCGTAGGGTTCGGTGGCAGAAGTAAGGATGTTGTTCATTCGCGGCTTGTCTGGAAAAAAAAACCACAACAAAACAACAGAGAAAGGTGTGTCTACAGCGTGCATCAAACTAAATTGAGAGGCAAGCCATTGCCACAAACTCTGGCAGGGAGAAGAGCACATCTGAGCCAGCCTCAGTGACAGGCTGTTGTACATAATTCAAACTGGCATGGGCAGATCAGAGAAAAATAGATCCTGTGGCATTATTTCCTTGTCCACAGTGATTACAGAGAGAAGCAAACTGCTGCTTTGAAAGCACCTGGACCAACCAGCTCTCCTCACAGCAGGATGGTGCATCTTGTAGACTGTCACCTCACTTACCATGGAGGGCTGGGTCATGCTGCTGTGAACTGACCCCACCACAGCCTGCACGAGTTCGGACAGCATAACCTACCTTCACCCCAGCAAGCTGTGCTTTCCCTACCCTCAGAGACATGGGAATGGGTCTACGGGGTGGTTGTAACTGGAGTTGATAACCAAATTGCTCTCGCATTGTGTCAGATTTCTAGACTTGCATCACAAATTAAACTGTTTCCTGAAAAAAAAAAAAATTGTGAGAGGCAGGCCATCTCCTCCCCTTCTGCCTTTCTCCTGTATGAAGTCCTGTTTGCATTAGACAGCAAAACATCTTCGTCCTCTCGGAGTGCTCACATTTCACTACATCCTTGCTGCTCTGTTTCTCCTAGAAATGGACCCAGCAGTTCCTACGCATGTCTGCACGTGGGGATGTGGAGTTGCCTCTACAACTTTCCTCCCATTGTGACTTTTCCTAGCTATTTTTAAACCTTCTGACACCTAACCCTCACATTGTATACATGCGTCTCAAGAGAGGCTGAAATAGTCTTGTCTTCTGGCACAAACCTGCTGAAGATTTCCCAAAGCCAGCATGGTCAGAGCTCTCCTCTGCAGCTCTCAGCAGAGTTACATGCCCAGTGCTCAATTTAAATACACCTGGGCCAGTTGGGGTATGCCAGGGTATCTCAAACACTCACAAAGATCTGGAAGAAGTGATGTGGGACCTATCAGAGCCTTGCTGTCACCCATGTTTAGGCACTGGAATTACAACTGCCATGTCAAGTAACTCAACACTTGCTCTTTCCTGCCCCATCGTCACTGATTCCATGCACCCTGCTGCTCCATGAGCTTCCTCACAATGAAGGCTCCTGCAGAACAAGTCACAACAGTGCACTCTTTCCCAGCTATGTCCAGGATATGACCATGAGTAGAGGAACAGCTTCCTTACTCCTTGAGCATGAGTTTGGTACTAGCATGGGACACCCCGTACCGTACGATCCCCCACCGCTGCCAGCGCAGCAAGGTGAGGGGGAAGGAAGCTGCTCTGTCAGGAACAGGGGCTTGGCACATTTCAGCAAGCACCTGCATGCTGAAAAGGAACAGCCCAGCTCGCTGCCAGAGCATCATTTTGTTCCCAGTTCTGAGAAATGATGAGGCACTTTTGTACAGAATTTAGCAATGGTAAAAATTTCTTCTTAACAATATAATAACCATCTTGGTTAATAAACTCTTATTTCCTATTGCTTATGTTCGTCTCTGCACTCCTGAAATAGGGTTCTTGTCTGGCAAAAAGAACATAGCCCCAAGTGAGCATATAGCAAATGTGTCACCTCTCCGAGAACATTATTTTCTTGCTGATGACTTCAATCCATGTCTAATAGACTGACTGCAGGATTAGGAAGTGCATCACATTCATCGGAGTGCTGGAAACAATTGATTAGATATTATCCAGTAAACAGTGACTATATCAGCATTGAAACCGTGTCCCTGCTCCTATTTGTGCTTGTGTGGCAAGGACCCCGGGGTAACATCTCGTTGCAGATTTCTCAGTCAGAACCTGTATCTAATCTCCATTTTGCACGGAGGTTTCGACATGCTGAAATAAGCCCAGCCATACGTATGGAATTCGTGTTGAGTGCCAAAGCAGGAGCATTAATTGACTGCTTGCATGAGGTGTGTGAAATTAAGTGCCACACATTTATCTGATGGGCTTGTGCAGAATCAGTCCGTTGTCTTACTGCTTTTTCCATCCAGTCAGTCGGGAACAGACCGTAATCATTTTGGCAAATGAGAAGTCACCTTGAAATCCACTACCCATCATTCAGCCAAATAAAGGATAAACTGAAATGATCAAAGATAATTCCAGATGTCTTTTGCATAATGTAGTTTGAGGGCAAGATCAGAGAACTGTGAGGCTCTAGCAAAGAGAAATATCTTGTGCAATTTATATTCTGGGACCAGTTCAGCGGAAGTTTTTTAGTACTTCTTCACACCTGCAACATATTTTGAGTCATGCTTTTCTCTGGTCTCTCTACTTTTTGTTTGTGGCATTTGTCGGCTCCTAGGGAAGATGCAGGACATATTCTATTAACAGGATGTAAATAAAAAGGTCTCCACATTCCCTGCAAGCAGCAGAGGTTGTACGCTGCTCTGTTTTCCAGCATTCCTCCTCCTTTCAGACCAGCTCTACACTCTGGGCAAAGAGAGATGACCACTGGAAAATGGACAATGTCCCATGGATACTGGGAGTTCCTTTGAAAGTTAGTATTTGTCCACGTTTGCCTCACCACAATCCTGCAGCCACATGCCATTTTATGCCTTTCCAATACATCATCCATTCTGGGCACAATTTGAAAGGTTATTTGCAGAGGAACATGGAGGAAATGAAGCTCACTCAGTGCACAGCACATAGGACAGAGATGGGAACATCACCCAGGGACATCATTTCTCCTGGCCTGCAGCTGACATGTCACCCGCGTGGATGCAGTTACAGCTGGCCTCTGAGCGGACGCACGGATTCACCCCTTTGCTTTATGCATTTACTCAGCTGCTTTGCAATCTATGAAGGAAAGAATGCCACTCTAAGTTGAGGGAGAGTCTCGCTTCACTGTCAGCGCTTTGCAAACTTTCTGCAAGCACAGGGCTCAGAAGCAATCTCAGGATTTCTAAAGCTGGAGACTTGTGTTGTGGAGATGAGACCTGAAGTCTTCTTGAAGCATCTTGCTTTGCCCCTGTTCTTGGAAGACAGTTTCTGTTTCAAAGTGTGTTTACATAAGGCGTCGAACCTTTCATTTACAAGGACAGGAGCAGATGATACCCAAGACGAAAAAAAAGTGAATTTATGGCAAAGTTTTAAACAAAGCTCAAGTCGCAAAAGGGATGTGCTCCATATTTGCATATGAGCCTGCACATATGTTGTGTGAATTTTGCAAGACATTTCAACAGATGCTTTTTAAAACATTCACCCAGAGAAATCAAACAATGTCACCTCGGAGAAGCTGATACAACCAAGCCTTCTGCTGCTCAGCTTCAGCTCAGCGTAGCTTCAGTCCTCCGTCAAAGCACACGCTGCTCCCCCAGCACTGCCTTCTGCTCAGCCATTTGAGGGCTCAGACACAAAGCCTTCTCCAGTTCTGATGCAAGCTCTTACAAAGGACCACATTCCTCAGGAAAATCTGCTATTAGCTGATGACGTTTGGTAGCCTTCTGTGCAAAGACTTAGCACCTCCTGAGCCGTCCTGGAAGCGGCACACTGTTATAGCAGGCAGAGAACTGATGTTCACAGACTTGAATTAAAATTTATAACATATATCTTCAGTGTCTGGGGAGGAAGTATCTATGTTTTCACACTTTTTTTTTTTATGTTACAACACTGTTATTAATAGTCCTTTGCATCTCTCATGAAGAATCTCAAAGAGTTTTATACATTTCCAGGTCAAATTCTCTGTGGTGTAAATCAGCAGCTCTCCAGTGAATAGCTGCCCTCATTTATACAAGCTGGAGACCTGGGATTTTAAATTCAGTTAGTGATTAAAAACCTCCACGTATCAGGATGACGTTAGGATTCGGTCTTTCAGGGCTCATGGCTGAGAACTGAGCAGCAATCTGAAGGGGTGAGATGCAAAGATGAGGTACACCAGCACATTGTCAGATGATGCTCTTAAATGCTACAATACATACACACAGCATAATACTATACCTGACTTACCTCACCCAGGAGCTATTGGCATGAAGATGCTTCTGAATACCCAAAGTGCTTAACTGAACGTAGCATAGTTACACACTACAGCACGAGGTGAGAGGAATAATGTCGCCAATTGAAATCAAAGGAAAAACTACAGAAAGTAGAATTGCACTTAGCAGTCATAGAATCATTAAGGTTGGAAAAGACCTCCAAGATCATCAAGTCCAAGGCAAAAGATCACAGCAAAAGATATATCCACTTCTCCTTGAGCGCGTTCCCTTTTCACGAGGATGCAGAAAACAGCACGTGGCTCCGGCACCACAGCAGCCAGCCTGTAGAACTGTGCAGAACCGGGACTAGGGCTCAATTCTTGCTGAATTTGAGACTATAATTGAAAACTGAGTCTGTGAACTCCTTCCACCTTTGTGAGTGCCTCATGCTCAAAGCTTGCCATTGAGTGGAGGGGAAGACAATTCAAAACGGAAGATGCATCAGCATGTTTGGTCCTGGCAGCAGACAAACAAGGTAAGTAAGACAAAATGAGCTCTAGCTGATGAGTATAAAGGTTCATCTGCAAGTTAAGGCCTCAATACTCAGCAGACAGTCCGCACCTGGAGCTGGGAGGCTGTTTTCGCCCTGCCATACTAAGGCCGTGAGATGAGTGATTTCTTTGTCCAAACACACAATGTATTTTGTCTACAAAGCAAATGCTGAGTGCTTCAGAAGAAGTTGCCATTCAAGTTCTTTATCGGTTTGCAGCCCCAGGATTGTCCTCTGCCCTCTACATCACTGATTAAAGGAAGGTCGGCACATGTCTTCAGAGGCTAGGCACATCCATTAAGTCCACCCATGGCACCAACAAACCTGACACAGAGGGTGGCTCTGCACTGCAGGACATTGTTAGCAAATTCCCAGGTTCATAGAATCATAGCATGGTTTGGGTTGGAAGGGACTTTTAAAGGCCATCCAGTCCAACCCCCCTGCAAGGAGCAGGGACATCTCCAACCAGATCAGGTTGCTCAGAGCCTCATCCAACCTGGCGTTGAATGTTTCCAGGGATGAGGCATCAACCACCTCTCTGGGTAACCTGTTCCAGTGTTCTACAACTCTCATTGTAAAAAATTTTTTCCCTAATATCTAATCTAAATCTACCTCCCTCTATTTTAAAACCATTACCCCTTGCCCTATCACAACAGGCCCTACTGAACAGTCTCTCCCCATCTTTCTTGTAGGCCCCCTTGAGGTACTGGAAGAGGTTAAGATAAGTAAATAGCGATCCTGATTCACTGATGACTTTGCTCCAGTCTGCTTTGTAACTGTGCAACTGGAGCTGTATTGCAACACAACAGTCTGCACTTCGCTTAGCAAAGTTGGTGCGCGAAGCAGCTGAATCATCAGGTGGTATCCCCATCACACATGGCAACTGGCACCAAAAAGCTGGTTCTAAGTTGTCCATTCCTGTCAGATTACCTGGTTCATCTTTCTTCCCACCTTCATTAAAGTCCTGCTGCTTTACAGAAAGAGCAGGGTAGGTAATGCATCTATTTGTACTGTAGGTTACAGACTGGAGATCTAATAATCTTCTAATTTCCTCACATATATTTCTACTGGGGATAAATCTAATTTAAACACTCCTTAATTGTTATGATTTGGTAAACAGTGTCTTAAACACAATAGACACAAAACTCTCAACAAATTGCTGGAGGAGATGTGACAGTATAGGGAATAATTTTCATATCTTCTGGGATTGTCCCAAATTGGAGCTTCTGGCCTGATGTTAGAAAATTGATGCAAGAATTATTTCAGCAATATATCCCCCAAAGCCCTATTACTGTGTGGGAAGGAAGATGCCCTGGATTTTTGAAATGGAGAAAAGAGAAAGAAGGAGAAAGGAGAAAAGAGAAAGAAGGAGAAATAACAGGGAAAAAGAGAGAAAAGATGGATAGATGGAAGAACATGAAAAAGAAACAAAGGAAGGAAGGGATATTAAAAAACCCCACAGCACATATATATAAATATGTTTAAAATTCAAGACAGTACTGCCATAAAATGATATTTGCCTCCATCAGAGCAAATCCACACATTACCTACGGAAAAATACTTGGCCAAATGCAAAACCAGAAGTGAAGCTATTTATTGCTTATGGTGGTTTACCAAGTACTTTTGGAGTTGATTATCAAATGCAGTGAACTGACGTGAAAATGATGATATGAATTTCCTACTAACTATATTATTTAGCAATGTGCTTGTTATTTATATAGATGTAAAAAATGTTTATACAAAACTCTTTTGGTTAGCATAATTAAATATGCACCAAATATAATGAGGTTAAATCTTCAGCAGCAGTAAAAAATAAAGTAGCTTTACAGAAATTGAACCCAGATCATCAACATATATTTCTGTTATAGCTAATGCTACACTGCCTTGATACTGTTCCACGCATTTTTTTTTCACCCCATATGTTAATATTTTATAGGAAAATAATTTTATGTGCTTATTTTGTATAAAGAGTGAATAGCTAAGCAAGATAAATTAATGTGTCAAAAGGTTTACCTGCATTTCATATGTAAAATTTAGTTGTGCTTAGAAACTGGTACTTGAGCACTCACATTCACATACAAAATCACTACATTTCCAAAAACTGCTGTAGAGTTCTTCATTTGCAGGTAAAATCTGCAGCTGACATAAACTAAAGTCTAGAACAAAGGAAACCCACAGCAAACTTCTGATTTCAGTGGAATGGAGGTTTGAAGTCTGTCACTGAAACCAGAATTTAGGCTGTTTCTAAGGAACTGTAGGTACTTCTACAATGGGGCACTCAGTGTCCTGTTAATTAGGTGCATGAATAGACTGACACCAGAAGAAGATCAATGGACTTCTTTGCTAGGTGGGATACTCAAAGCCAAGCTGACTAACTCAGAGCCCTCAACAGCAGCAGAAAATTAAATCCTGGTGTTGCAGCTCCCAGGTTGACAGACGCCCTTGTCTGTGGTCATTCCTCTTGATCTCCATTGGGAAGTGTCTTCCCCAACAAATCACATCTTCCAAAATAGGACAGACATGTTTCACCCTTCTGTGCCAGCCAGGCAGGGAGAAAAGGGAGACGTTCTTCTCACTCTGCGTTAACTGTGCCACAACCAGCTCTGTGCTAATTAAATGACAGCAGCCTGACAGGACAGATTATATGTGATCCCATCATTAATTAGTAGTTATTCCTTCCTGTGCAATCACATCAGTGATCTCACAGCTGCACAACCCACTGCGGTGGGCAGACCTTTTGTATCAAGAAACCTTGTGCCAAGAGTGGCAACTCCCCAAGCCAGGTCAAAACAGAGATTCTTGGGGTTTTAACGCTGGGAATCTGAAGTTGAAGCTGAACAGCTCAAAGAGCTAAGGTCAAATTTGCTTTTTCTTTCTTTTTTTTTTCCTGGCCCTTTGTGAGCATAGGATTTTCCTAGCCATTTTAATTTGTTTCTTTGCAGGTAAAAAAAACTGCCACAGTGATACAAAGATGTGCTTTGTGTGTGGTGCTGATAGACATTACGTGCATTCATAAAGGGTCTATCACAGTGGCAGGGAGCAGGACATAGGCAACTGGGTACCATCAGTTGATGGAAACAGACATTTACTATCCTCTCCCTTTCTCAGCTGAACAAAGACCATGCTGCTGATAGGGTTACAAAAAGTTGTTCTCAGAATGCTGTTTGGTGGAATGGCTGCCCCACTGCAAGCCTGGATCGCTCCTGCACACTATGATCCTGTTATGATTCCCAAGACCTTTGGGGAAACCAATGGGTTGGTGCCATTTGCTCTACTTTTGCAAAGGTCTAGGTGGTACAGGGAGGGGAAAGGGGAACACAGGGAACTTGGCTTTCATCCCACCTCCATGAGGAGGTTTCTTGCAGGACCCTGGCCCCAAGTCTGCCACAACTGGGTTGTGGAAAGCCTCTGCTGCTCAGTCCCAGGGTTGTATGAGCTTGGAGACTCATTGTAATGGGAATTATAGGAGAAGGGAAGAAACCTGTGAAGTTCCTATGATGGTAAGAGATGGAAGAGAGATCACCAGCCCACAGCAGCTGAGTTCTCATCCTGACAGGTATTCCAGTTTGGAACAGCTCATGCTTCCCTTCACATACACCAGGTCAAGTGCATCCTTGCTGGGAGAGGCAGCCCTTGGGGAGGCTGTGGAAAGCTCCTCCAGGCATGGAAGGGATTTCTGGCTGTTCAGGCTGAAGTGTCGCTTGTTTGGTAACAAGTCACCTGCAACTGCTGCCCTACTGGTAGCCTGAGAACCTTTCTCTGCTTGTTTTACTTCAGTTAAGGGTGAACTGAACTCAGCCCTTGTGCCGCTCAGGCTTCTTTCCCTTCTTCTGCTCCTTGCAGGTGGTGTCACTGCATGGTGAGTGCTACAGATAGGCTAAGGGACAGAGCTCACGATCATGGTGCTCAGAAGGACAGCTCATGTCTGCCTACAAATTTGCGTAATCACACAGAAAATGTACACCAATGTCCTAACCAGGAAGGGAAATAAATTAAACCTGTGGCTTTGCTGAACTCTCTCAGAATTCCAGCAGTGATTATTAATACCTCGAGCTTATTCAGTGCCTTATTTGAAAGGTCCAAATACCTTTTTAGACTCACCAAGCAATGGCTCACCAGCAGCAGCACACACGAATATAACAGACACAAGTGTCCATGACCATACGGATAACTTAGGAACAAAACATAACTCTGAATGATCCAGTTCTTTGTAGTCAGATAATCCAACTAGTTTTGTAAAACCAAACTATTAAGATACAGCAAACGCAAGAAATGTGTAGAGAAAAAAAGTGGCAGTTTCTAATCCAAGATCATCTGCCTTGATTTTTGTCTTTCAAGTATACAAAAAATAAAAGCATCTGTCAAATCCAGAGGGAAGTTTAACTGTTTTGGCATGTATTGTCACCTTGAGTTATTGAATGCAGTTGGGACCTGATGATGGAGCCACATTAAAACTTCTGGGCAGAGGCACAGGGAAAGGGGACTCATCTGGCTCTGCTGGAGCAGATCTCGGAACCCAGCATGTGTTGGATTTGAAGAACAAGCAGTAAGATTAAAGAGAAGACAAACAATTTCAACCCTATTATTCCATCTTTTTCGTCTTTTCTTTTTCTCAGTAAAGTGAAAAAAAAAAAGCAAAATAAGTCATCTGGAGCATGTTTGAGGCTGCCAATTCAGGTTCAGTAACACCCCTGCGTTGCTCAGAGGTTTACAGCTGACATTGTTTCTCCTATGATTTTTAGGAGACAGAAAAAAAAAAACAACACCCTAATAATGTAGTCTTACAACTGAAAGTAGCTTACAGACTGAGGAGCTGCCTGACCCACCCTCTAGGAAGGAGAAACACCAAAGGTTTGAGGTGACCTTTTCAAGGGCAATTGTTCTCCCACTCCTTCTTACAGCAAAGCAGCATGGAAATTTCTATACAAGAACACATAACTGTCACAAGAAATCAATTCCAGAATAGTTATGAAGTTTCACAATTAAAAACAAACGCCAGAACAAAAAAAAAGCAACAAATACAGAGATTCAGAGCTGCAAGAAGAGAGAAGCAAAGTATATTAAGATCACTTACTGGTTCTCCAGTAGAAGGAAGGTTCCAGCTGCAAATGCTGGAGGAATATCTCATATTCAAAGGGTAAAGGGTGCAGGGAAAAACAAGGACAAGACCAAGACAAAGTAGCAGCAGAAGAGGGAAGGAAGCGGAGAGGACCTGGGGGTTCATTCAGGGGCTGGACTGATTGCACAGAGACAGGAGAAACCACTGTTTCATGTGGTGGTGATGGGTCTGGATTTGGATGGAGTCAGGAAGCTGCAGGTGATTGGACTGGGTGATGTATAATTGCTATGATGCAGGGATGGACGTGTTGCCCACACTCAACTGCTAATCAGAGGCCAAGGAAATCAAAAGGAGAGAGCTAGGGCAGAGGATACAGGAGGGCTGGAGGAAGAGGGCTGGGCAGAGACAGGCTGGATAGAGACGTGCCAATAGATGTGCTGACCCATGTGCAAAGGTAAGACATTAAACTCACGGTCTTTCGGAGCTCAGCAAGAGCACTGTCAAAAGGGGCATTAACATGTATGAAACTGTTTGGGTACGAAGACCAAACCCAGGGAAGCTTTGGAGGAACTAAGGAAGGGTTGTTCTCACCCTTTAGAAGGGTGACCAGACAGGTTATAGGGGGTGATAGGCTGTCTCAGGTATCTGCAGAGGTATCACTTCTGAGGTTATGGGCACAGGCCAGTGCTGGTCCATGGGTGTAGGGATATGAAAGGTGGGCATAGAGATATGAAAGGTGCTCTGGGTTTCATAAGTTTCTAGGGCCAAAGAAATGTCACGTTGCCACAGTAAAACAAAAGGGATTTTCATGGGTGTGAGAGCAACCACTAGAACTGGTTTAGAAAGAGGCATTTCTGTTTATGAAAGTCCTGAATCCCTTCATGGTCTTTACCTATCTTACATACTAGAAGCTAGAGACACATTGTGCAGTAAGTCAGGGGCTTCAGCAGGTTATCCCAACCAGACCTACTCGAGTATGGGCTGGATAGCTTGGGTTTAGCTGTGACCTCAAACTCTGCCCAGGTATTTTGATGCCAAAATCACATCAGCGTAGGAGCCCTTGCCCCACGTTCACTGTCCTTCTAACTAATCTTAGAAATACACACAAGCAGCACTAAAAGTTGAGTGGCTTGGCTGACACTTTCTTTGGTTATCGTTTTTACTGTTTTAGCTGGTTAAATCTGACAGCACCTTGCTGATGCGGAAGGAAGAAAGGAGCAATCGGACATGGGGAAACACGAGTTTGATAGGTAAAGTTATAGAAGACTGGGCCATATTTCATTGTGAGCACTATATAAAAATATGGTCCGATGTTTAATGTTAATGGAAGCCATCATTCATGCATCATTGCCATAGGAACCTTTCTATTAACATTAAACATACTTTGATACCAGTAAATATTACTGGGTGGCAGAGGAAAGTTACAACATGTGTAATTTTGCTCTTTGTTTTCTCTTACCATGTGTAGGTGTCTGGGTGGCACTGTTTAGTATCAGGTGATTATAATTTTGTTCTTGGTCATCTGAAATTCACAGAAAAAAAAACATCCCTTTAAGAAACAGCTTAGTATACCCACTGATCTGCAGATGATAATTACAGCTCACAGTATTCACAGGAAGTCTCAGCATGATTACAGAAAGGAGAGGAAAACGCTTAAGAAAGCAGAAGACTCTTATCTAGTTCACTTAAAATTCCAGATGCAAGAAGAACATGATAATGGGAAACCGCTCCCCTTCTGCTGAGCCTGCAAATTAAAGCTATCTGCAAAGGTAAGAAGTGTTTTCAGACAGGAGCAAACCACAACCGGCGTACCAACATCAGTGGTGGAACTGCTGGAACCTCGCAGCCCCTACTCCACTGCTCCATCTCCACCCAGCATGGAGGCTTTTGGGACATTAGCCCCAGCTACCCAAAAACCACTCTCCCACTCTGGCCACAACCACAACAGCAATGTCCTGTGTGAATACAGGGAAAAATCAAAGAAGTAGCCTCATAAATACAGGAGGTAGAGTTGATCTCCCTCCCTTGAGAGGCGAGAAGCCTCTAAGACCCAATGCATTCAGCATTAAATGCACCATGCCGCAAAACAGGAGGCAAATCAATGGCAGAACGACTGCTACCATTGTGGTTAGTAAGTACCCTTCAGATTGGAAAACAACTAACTTTCTTTCTCACTGTAATAATCATCAGATGAGTAACTGCTGATAAACTTCTATCATCTTTAGTTTCCAGACAAGGCCTCAGTAAAGAATGAACTCTTTGTCCAGATCTTTACCACTCATTATGGAACTGTAGGGTGAGAAGAGATTTCAAGAAATCTTGCATCTCATGCTCTCTTGGTGCAGTATGGGCTAGTCTGATGTCTAGTCTGCTATTCTTAAAAGCCTCTCACTGATATTTCACTTTCTCCCCAGAACACCTGTTTCTTTAGGTCTTTCTTACTGCTTTTTAGGCCAAATGCTTCTTTCCTGCCTAGCAGCGACATGGAGAAAACCCCCCTTATTTCTGCAACAGCTCTTTATGACAAGGCTGTTACTATGCGCTCCCTTACCTTGTTCTTCAAGCTAAACAATGCCATTTCCTTTATGTTTCCCTATAAAACTTTTTTTTTTTGCCTTTGAGTATTCTCGTTCTAGCATCCTGTGCTCTCTCCAGTTGACCTAGATCCTTCTCAAGTCAGGAATGCAGTCTGAGACAAGTTTCTGAGCAGACACCTTACCAGTACAGAATGGACTGGCTGGATTTTTCTCAGTCATCCAAATCTTCTTCACACAATCTTGTGTCATATTTTTCATTTCCTGGTTCATGTAAACTTTGTGACCCTTTATGATTCCTTATTGAGTTTCCAAAGAACTGCTACCTGTTCAATTGTTCTTCAACAGGTACAAGGCTTTTCAGTATTCTTGTTTCAGCTCAACATGTAGCATTTTTCTCCATTTAATCAATTTATTTTCAATATATTTCTCCAATTTGTCAAGAACAGTTTAAATTCTAATTCCATCCTCTAATGGACTTGTGGTGATCCAAGCTTCATATAATCTGCAAATTTAATAAGCAAATTCCTTTTCCACCAGTAACAAAAAGACTAAATGCAGAACCACATCAGTTCCTCCTGTTCCTGATATTTACTCACCTTTTATGGTCAGCTAGCCATTATGGCATCTACCCTACACAAGTTCATTCAGAACATGGTTCTCAAATTAGTCTCAGATCACTTTCCCAGAAACTGCTGAAAATCTTGCTAAGGCCATAATCCTTAATTTAAGCTATTTCTCCCTGGCCACAAAACACAGTAAAAAAAAAAAAAAAAAAAAAAAAAATTAGCCTGACGTGATTTGTTCCTGAGAAATCCATGTTGGCTGCTACTTTATCTCACTGAAACCTCATCTCCCTGCACCGCACGCTGAATGTCAGTGTACAGCCAGGATTAAAATCAGAGGTTATTTATTTGGATGACAAGAGACTGGACACCTTAGCTTGCTTACTTCTCCATCTAGAAAATCAGCACTCATTATATACACAGCCAGCTGAAAATGTAGAAAGGATATTAACCTGGCTACCAGTATGTGATGAGCAAGTCTTGAAAGGAGACCAAATTCACACAGACAACTAAAATGCCCTTGAAGAACTGGCCCACAGGTCTCCTAACTTAGAATTTTCCCTTGGATCCTCCAGTGCTCGTTACTTTTAGCAAGCAAAAATCCTGCACAAACTACTTTTGTACCTTTACTTCAGTTTATCTTCCTCCATATTGTTTAATTTCACTTTAACATGAAAACTGGACTGAAGGATGGGTGGGAGAAATAAAAAACGGGATATTTCTGGAATTCCTGTAACTGTATGCAGGTTTTTTTCAAATTTTGAATCAGATGGGACACTTTCCATCTAGTTTCCAGCAAGCATGATACAGAACTCTGCTCACTGATTTATACATTTTAACTGTTTCTGGAGTTCAAACAAACCTTTTCAGCAATATGATTTTAAAAGACTGCGTGTGATGGTAAGTCTGATACATGCCTAAAAGAAATAGTTGCAGTATTTTAAGTCTTCATTACCAAAACCACAATATGCTTTAAATCTTAACTGAATCATCTGGCTTCAACTCCTATTAGATCTTTTGGTTTTTTGTTTTTTTTTTTTTTCAGAACTAAGAAAACACTTTCTTACTAGAAAATTCTTCCACATGTAGATATTTCTAGATCATTAGGCTTGTCAATCAGCAACTTGATTATTTTCTTAGACAATCTAAATATTCTGTGCTTCTGAAAAGCTGTGAGGCTAAGGTCTGGGTCAGTATATATAGATTTAATCACTCAGTTCATGACACTGTCAAGCAGAAATGTGTTTTGAATATTACTCTTAGACTGGTGTTTAGTCATTATACCCAGGAACAGAGCTGCTAGGACTGCCAGACACAGCTTCGGAGAGATCTCCTCTATGTAGAATTTTTTGGCTTTTAGGTTACAAAGGCAGCTGATCTGTACAGTGTACATTAGGGATGTCTGTGTCTCAAGAACAACTATTTCTCTCTTACTGTTGTTTTTCTGTTATCAAGTTCATAGAATCACAGAATCACTGAGGCTGGAGGCACCTCTGCAGATAACCTAGTTCACCTCCTTGCTCAAAGCAGGGTCAGCTAGAGCGGGTTGCCCAGGTCCACATTCACTAGGGTTTTGAATATCTTGAAGGATGGAAAATCTAAATCCTCTTCCAGTGTTCAACTATTCTCACAGTAATAAAGTCTTTTCTTATTTTTACATGGAATTTTCTGCATTACAATTTGTCCTCATTGCCCCTTGTCCTGTCACTGGGTGCCACCGAGAAGAGTTTGGGTCTATCTTCTTTACTTACCCATCAGTTGTGTACATACATTGATCAGATCCCCCTGAGCCTTCTCTTCTCCAGGCTGAAAAGACCCAGATCTCAGCCTCTCCCATTGCAACAGATGCTCCAGTCCCTTAAACATCTTCCTGGCCTTTCTCTGGATCTACTCTACTTTGTTTGTCTCTCTCCTGTACTGGAGAGCCCATCACCACTCCCAGCACTACAGATGTTTCTCACCAGTACCGAGCAGAGGGGAAGGATCACCTCCCTTTGGCTGCTGGCAGCAGCATCCTGCAGTCCAGGATGCTGGAGGCCGCCTTTGCCACAAGGGCACATTGCTACCTCGTGTTTAACTTGAGGTCCATCACACATTTTATTGGTTATTTTTACCGACCGCTTATTAGCTTATTTATAAGTTATTAGATCTATTTTTAAAAATTGAAAACAAGGTAGCGAGTAATGAGCCTGCTGTATTTTTTTGGTGACCTCTCTGTGACATTTGCAGCTGATAAGTTCATTGAGCATGACCGAATGGCTATACAGCCACTGCTCTCCTGAAAGCCTTAGAAAGTGGGGTGTCTTCCCAGGAGGTCTCCATCCTTCAACGTGCTTTGCATAGTAGCCTGTGGTTCCTATGATAATCCCTCTGGGTCTCAGCCAGGCGTAGGGCTGCGGTCATGCAGGGAAGCTAAGGACAGCAAGGACTTCCAGCCTGGCTACAGCAAAGCTAATTTACAAATCAAACTGCAGAAAACATCCAAACATCAGAAATACTTGTCCTCTTCTCAAATAATGTTGCTTACACGCTACAGGAGCTGGTTACACAAAGATGGAGACAGTTGTGGGTGTGAAAAGCAAGCAGTTAAAACAGTAGCAAAAGTAACTTTAACACATTAATTGTTATAGAAGGGAAACAGCAGAGATTTCTCTCTCCTGAAAACACAGAGCACTCCCATGCATGCACTCACTCTCACAACCCCACCTCTGGGTGAAATTGTGTTTTCACTGAGGACAATTACACCTGCATCTGCATGAACAGGAACTATTGTCTTCTGATTCTGATCAGCTTTCCATTTCACCCCCAGTACTTTCACTTTCTCTTTCCCCTTCCGTTCCCTGTAAAAAGCTCAGGGAAGGGAGGCTTTGAGGCTACTGCTTAAGAAACAGCATCCAAAACAGTCAGACTCCAAATTATTGGCACATTGATGTGACTGAGCTAATCAGGCATCTGAATGCAGCACTGGGCTTCATTTACCACTTCTGTAGCCTATTGCAAACACTTCCTAAACAATAAAATGCTTTAAAATGATGGTTGAGTCTTCCTGCACCTCTTCAGGTTTAACAAGATAATGCTGTTAATTGTGAAGTGCCAGTTAGGCAGAAGAACATCTATTGTAGAGACAAGGATCTGAGTTCAGCGCTATTTACTCAGAAACTCCATCAGGGAAACAAAGGATTCACAGGGCTCTGAACTACCAGATCACAATATGAAATTTCTGAGCACAGCTGGAGAAGTGATCAGACACAATAACCAGCAGAAAGAATCAGACATTTTACTGGCACAGAAGGGAAGCCAGTGCTCACAGCCCCTTTGCAGTCCAGGATAAGACAAGTGGATAGATGGGGTCTTTAAGGACTTCAGGTTTCTTTCCAAAGGAAATGGGTTCACAGAGTAAGAACAGAACAAAATGCTGCATCTCACATTATTATAAGCATTCAAGGCCAGGTTGGATGAGGCTCTGAGCAACCTCATCTGGTTGGAGATGTTCCTGCTCCTTGCAGGGGGGTTGGACTAGATGATCTTTGAAGGTCCCTTCCAACCCAAACCATTCTCTGATTCTATGGTATCTGTGGTCTATATGTGAAACCAGCAACCACAGCTCTGGGAGATACAACTTTGCACCCATGTGGGGAAGGGCACTCTGTGATGGGATGCATTTATGAAAGGAGAAGGGAAGATGCTGTTGAAGGGGATGAGAAGATTGAAGGGAGAAAGAGAAGTCTGCAGGTACTGGGAAATGCTAAGGGACAAATTTCTGCCTAGATGGCCTTGCTGCCATGCTGAGGTGGTCCTTCTGCTCCAGCTACCAATCTACCTAAGCACTCCAGAAGCTCTCAGTGCTGAGGTAGGATCCACCAGTAAGTATGTGCCTAGCTTAGAGTGCAGTGAAACTAGCCCAAAAGTAGGCTGCTGCCCACAGGAGCAGGGCAGCTCCATCTCCGTATCCCTGCAGAGGAGCCTGTTTGTCCCACAAGCCCTTGGGGAAGCGTCTCAGCTGAACACGCAACACACAGTACGTTCAACCAGAGCAGTCCCCAACCAGGCTCCCCACTCTGCACCTCCATGGCCCCCAGTGCCAGCACCATGGGCCCTACCACCCTACTTCTGCTGCTGGCAGTGGTATCTTGGCCCCTGAAAAGGAGAAATCTTCTTCTAAGTTCAGTGCCTAGGAAAGCAAATGAGCCTGTGCACCACCACTGAGTCCTCCCTCTCTCTCTTCTCCCTATCACTGCCTCACACTTCTCCATGGAGGTGACACATAGATGGCCCGGCAGCCCAGCATGGTCAGACTAGTCATCGTCTGAAGGAAGAGGTGGTTTCTGTGTGCCTGGAGTGAGGGCTCAGGCAGCTGTGTGACAGAAGTTCAGGCCATCTCCTAAACTTCCTCCAAAGCCTCTCTCCTTAGTGTCCCCAACCTGTGCTTGAAGATAGAGAGGAGAGATCCCTCTAATAAGTCCTGAAATTTCACTGAGAGCACACGTGCATTTTTGAAAAGAGTCTGGTGCCAGCCATGGCATCTAATGATTGATTTCAAGAAGCTCAATCATCTTTTCCACAAAGGACGATAAAACACAAAGCTATTATTTTTCCCAGTGAACATGCAGAGTGTTTTATGGTCCTGCAGCAGCTGAGCAATTGGCGTTGGGGTAACACGAACTCCCTCAGACGTCTCTGGGCAATGGGCGCCATGAGTGCTCAGAGCACATCAGCCCCCAAAGAGTTCCCATTGCACTTCTTATCCAGGAGATCCTCTTAAGAAACAATATTTTTGCATAAGGACTTTTAGGTACTTGGTTTTAGTCTTCTCTAGGGTATATTTTTTCAGTCACAGGGATTTTGCATGTGTTTATTGTTAATAAAAACTAGATTTATTGTGTTCTATAATGGAAAAAATGGCAAGTGTCAGATTATGAAAAGAAAATGCTGTATTTTCCAGTCTGTCTTTCCTAATAAAGTTCCTTATAAAAACCGTAAAGCAAGGATATTTTTAATATATGCCAACTATATTACTGATATATGATAGTTCTGACTGTCATGCAGTATTTTGCATTAGTTTTACGGTATTTATTAAAGCACTGGGAACTGCTCTGAAGTCTATAGTCAACAGGACCAAAGAAATGTGCTAAACGGGAGCAATCAGCCTATGAAATACAATTCCTTGCCTTCTGCCCCTCTGGTCTTTTCAGCAATCTCAGCATTTGCCTACCTTCACCCTTATTTCCCAGCTGAGATTTTCAGAGAAGGATGGAACAAGCCCTTTATTTTTCTGATGACAAGATAACTGTTTGGCATCTGCATTAATGAAGAGAAAATCCCTTTCAAGGGCTAATCTTCCAGAGTACTTAAACACGACAAAAGACTTCAGGCTTTAGGAACTGAGAGAAATGCATATCCCAAAGGCAAGGAGGAAAGCAGACCAAAAACTGGTGATGAGAATGTAAATACTTTCAGTATAAAGCTACCCATTTATCATCTGCCTGCCCTCCTCCGGCATTTTCTACTCACAATTTGTAGTCCAGAGGTGAACACTTGAGCAAACGTCCTTTACCTGCTGAGCAGGGTGCCTGGGCAAGGGGAGCAGGCAGCAACCCTTTGTTGTACAAAGCCTTTTCCCATTAGTTTAGACTGGGCTGAGATGGTGGCAGACACTGGGAGCCATGACAGGGAACTGGGGAGGTGAAGCCCACGCACCCCTCCTAAGGGAGAACTCTGCAGAGCCTTACCAAAGGTGATGAGCATCTCACTACTCAGCCTAATAGATCATTAAATCCCAGCTGTCTTTCGTGTACATTAGCCAATAGCTAATTACTTTATACTTCTATGCTGTGAATACCCTGCTTGCAGAGTGTTTCTGCACCTGGCTAACGATACCCCAACAACCTGACCCCTAAAAATGGGACTGTAGGAAGGGGCACCATAGACAAAAAACCAAAATTAAGCTACTAGTAAAGTCAGCATGTCAGCTATTAAAAATGTTGGAAATGCCAACTTAAAGGCTGTCCCTGAACCCTTAATTTGATATTCATTATGTCAGGTTTTTGTTCTACCATTCCAGTCTATTTTTCAACTGTAATCCTGTGACTCATTCATTGAACAGGATGCTCAGGGAATAAGGCAGCTATTCAAGAGTTATTTTAATCCTCATTAAGCGGTGAATGGCCCTGTTCTTTAGTATCCCACGCCATCCAAATCCTGCACTGACTATGGAACTGTGATTTTCCACGCAGGCTTTCCTCTAGCGCTCATCGAAGTCTCACAAAGAGCTTCCAGCCTCCCGTCGCAGGCCGGGTGGGATCTGTCAGCCTCAGATTTAAGCTGAGCCAGAGAGTAATTGTACTTGCATCTGCAAGGTTTTATTACTTTTGAGGAACAGGCATGGAACACTCAGGTCAGGCTTTTCAGATCACACAGGGGATTTTTAATGGGATTTTGCAAGCATAAATCAGATGCTAATTAATCATACCACTTTTATGGGGAAGGTAAGGCAGGTGCAACTGTTCCTGGTTTACATGTGGGGAAAATGATGAAGGCAGATGGAATCACTTCCCCGTGGCCACACAGTAACAGGAGGAGGACTGGAAATGCTCCCCCCAGCCCAGTTCAACCCCAGGCTTGCCCATCCCTCCCCTGCCAGCCGCAGGAGCACGCTCTGCCCGGCTACGGCTGTGGCAGCTTGCTGGAGCTCAATGCTTCCCAAAATCATATTGCAAGTGTTTGAAACTTAAGGAACAAGAAACCAAAGTGATTTTGAGAGGCTCTGATTAACCAACAAGCCCAGGCTTTTTCCAAGAAGCCCTTCCCCTTGCCGCCTCCCCGAGCTGTCATCCATCTCGTGCTTCCCACATCTTGGAACTGCTGCGAGCATCCCTCACTGCCCAGCAGTGACTCACGCCCAGAGATACTCTGTCCAAGCACAGCCTAAGACAGATATTTTATTTGGAAAATATCCATCCAGTAACTAAAAACGGTGTGAGTTAAGATTTCATGGGAAACTTCAACTCGGTCATTTGCTGCTTTTTATCCTCTTGTTTTTACAGTTTAAATGGGAGTCTTTCTAAACTGTAAATACTTACACATAGTTACAGGCAGAGTATAGTCTACCCAGAAAATGAATGAAATGGCAGAAACCATCGCTCTGAGTGATGAACTTGCTCTAACTGAGAAAGTTTCTGATGGAAAGCTGTAATTTTTCTGTTGGACTTGCTACAGCATTTCTTATCAGTAGGGTTTGTTTTTTTTTTAATTTGAGTGTCCATGTATATCTACAGGCATGTAACACAAGAGTGCATGTAGATGCTGATGTGTATATGTATGTACCACCTGGTTCTCATGGCAGAGAAGCAGAGCGTAGGTGGGGAGAGGGGTCTTTTCACTTCTTTATCTTTGTAACTTTGCAACAGGCATATATGTGAATTGCATCTGTAACAGCTTCACAGCAATGGGTATTGTTCATTCGTTATTTTAAGACTATAGGAGATGAAGGCTTAAAAGAACTGTAAAAGATTAAGGAGAAGGTGAATGTACAGCCACAGCTGGAAACTACACAGCTGCACTGGGCACTGAACTTCTGGAGGTTACTTCTGACTGCTTCAGAAAACCGGGATGGCCCACTAAACTATGCCAAAAACCAGGTGGAAAATAATCCTTCTCCCCCAAACATCTGAGTAAAGATGGGTAGCACAAAGAGGATTGTCTCACACAGCAAGGCTTCAAGTTCACTCACAAAAACAAGTCTCCTCTGTTGGAAGCATGAACAACACTCATTCACAGTGGGTTCTCTTCCTCCCACACACACCTTGTACCCAGTGATGGAACAAGAACCACGTAAACTGTGCCCACCCATGAGCTCCCTACACACAAGCACAACTCTCCTTCACCGCGCGTTTCTGTAGGTACTCGCTGACTCTTTCAAAAGCATCAAAGTGCCAAACTGCAAAAGCAAACTGTCTGGAAGAGCTGGGTATGAGGAAAATACAACTTTTGGTTTTGAGCAACTGCAGCTAAAATGTACACCCACAGAAAAACAAAACCACAAGAAGAATTTTTCCCAATCTTGGCTAAAATGTTATTTTAAAAACCAGCAACACTGCTGTGAAGATAAAGGTTACACAGAGCTCCAAATATCTCTCTCCAAGGAAACTGGTACGTTTTGAAGCATCTTTGGAAAGGCTGTTTTCTTAATGAAGAAGTATTTTTTTCCTTTGTGTAGACAGTGGACTATGAGGTCTATCAAAAAGGGCAGTTTTTTCCCATGTTAACAGAGCCTTGCTAGGCTCACTAGCAGGAGGCTCTGGAAGAGAGATATGTCCTGCATGGGAATTTCTCAACAGCAATACCTCTGCTTTTAGAGAGCAGTAACTATGATGATCCCCACACCTCCAAATGGGAATGTTTGAACTCACTTTTAATCCAGAGCTTCAAATGTCTCCATAGCATTTCATATTTTATTTGCTCTGATTTTCTTTGGTTTTAATTTACTTTGTGTTGTCCTTTCTTCCACGTTCCAGTATAAATCAGGAAAAAGAAGTGGTGAAATGAATAGAAGAAATCCAGAGGAAGAGAAAGAACAAGGATTTTCGGGGAGGGAAAGCTCTGCACGGCTAGTGGCAAATCCCACAGGACAAACTTAGCTGGTGTTGACAGTCAGTGTCTGGGATCCCCTCTGTGTTTGAGAACTTCACACTGACTTCCCAAACACAAAGTAATTAGGTAAATATGGACCGATTTTCTCAAAAATCAAACAGCTGAGCAGGCTGCATGACTAATGGTAGGCAGCAATGCACAAACAGCATCTGGGGGAGCAGTCCTGGATGCTAACCTTTGGGAACACATCTAAAATGTGCAGATCGCGGCAAAAACATATGGTCAGAGTAGAACAAAATGTGGCCTTTAAAGGGCGTTTCTGAAGATGAAGTTGATTTTAGAAGATATAAATAGTATGGGTTTGTAAAGCAGGATTAGTTAAATGTAATCTTTCATGGAACACAGCCAGCTATTGCACATTCAGAGTGGAGAGATAATTATGCTAATACCTTTGGAAGAAACACATGGTCGTTTTTAACCCCAAGGTACTGGCAGGAAGGAGAAGGAAAGGGAACACAAAGTCCTCCCCCTATTTTTCCCCTCTTTCATGAAGAATAAAGAGAAACAAAAAGGGAGGATGGAATAACTGCAAGAAGGGCTCTCTTGTGAGTCTGCTGGGGCTGGACCGCGCTCCCACTTTGAGAGCAGAAGTCAAAGACCTTGTTCGCTGCTGTACCTTAGGCAACAGCCAGGGGTGCCTGCCTGTCCCATCTTGTTCGCTCTTTATACTGAAAAGACACAAGATTTAGCACAAAGGTAAAAGCAGAAGCCTCCTTGCTTGTTACACTCCAAGAAAAAGAAAGAAAAAATCATTCACAGAGAAAAAAAAAAAATCTTATTTGGGTTCCCACAGAACCAAACGGCTCAGGCCAGGTGCTTGTCCTGTCACCCAGGGAATTACGGGAGGATGCCCAGACACCGGAGTGGGGAGGGTGGGCTGCCAGCCTGCACGGAGTAGAGCGCAGTAGGGCTTTTCCAGCCCCCGATCTGGCTTAGGAGTGATAAACGTGCCACGTTATAAACAACGTGAGGATCAAGATAAGCAGACTCTTAACTCGTCAACTGGTTTTAAATCACTCTCAAGTCATAGAAATTCACTTGCTCTTAATCTAGCAGCAAGACATGGGTGGCCTGAAGGCATCAGGACAGAGAAGGAGGGATCTCCTCTTTGCATGGCACAGCTCTGGTAGGGGCTGGGAACACGAACACGTGTGTCAGGATTGTTTTAAGTTTATTTTCTCCTTCTCCTGATTTCTGGCATTTCCTGTTCCTAGATGCAGGACTTCTTTGCGTGCTTATTTACTGCTGAACATGGCTGTGAGCCAGAACTGTGGAGACAATTAAGATCCAGATACAATCCAACACCCATCATATTCTTAACTTTAGACGTGTAAGCGAAATCACTAGCGCTAATCAAACACTTAAGATGAACCCTGGGCATAAGTGCTCCATTAAGGCACAAAGAGAGTGACACTATGTTAAGGAAGAACTAAAAGCTCTATTTAAATCCATCCCTAATCCTAGCAGCCATTAAGCAGATGGTTAACTTTAAGCATCTGCTTAAGTCTAGCTGAAGTCACATTAAACAGCGGCTTTCAAAATAGCACTTCTGTAGAAATATCTGCGTATGACAGTGTAAAAATCTAGCTTTATACTATTAATACCTTTTCTGTTCTTGCACTGTTTCCATTCCATCAGAGTTGCTGTGGGAGAAGGTGACACACGCTCTTTGAAGGAGCTGGGAGCAGATGTACTAGCTCTGACCACCAGCAGCGCGATTTTCCTTGTATGAAACACAGATCCTGGGATAGTTCACGCATGCTTATTATTTTAATTTATTAAGAATAAATATTTAATTAAAAACTAATTTTCCATATGTTGTAATTAGAATTTTCTGCTTGGTTAATTCTAAACCAGCTGAAATTAATTGTTTAAAATATTTAAAAATTTTTTTTTCTATATTTGTAAGTCTCAGAGCAACTTAGCTGTTGGGAAAATTGGATTGCTCTTAAAGGGGGAAAAAAAAATAATTTTAAATGAGAAAATCTGGACATGCTTAGAAGAACTTGCTTTCTTTTTTTTAGGAAAGCAGGATGGAGGGTTACACAAGCAGGGGCTGAGCTTGATCTCTCTGTATGTTCGGTATCGGCCTTACACAGACGTTAAAGCCCAGCTAGTCCAGGAAACCTGCCTTGATTTCAGCGTAACAAACTCCTTGGTACACTGAATGGTCTCTAAATAATTAATCTGACTATATTGACAATAAGATACGGTATTTATCATATATTTAGCTTTGCTCTTATTTTGGAAAATCCTACTATAACTGCTGAAGTAATACCTTAAAAGTAATACCACTACTTGTTGCATCCCGCTACGTCTTTCCATAGAAAATGAGCATCCCCTGAAACAAATGCTTGTGTGTCCAATTGTCCCAGTTTTAGCAGAAGTGTGGCATTTTATCATAAATATTTAAAGCACCAGGTTCTTGAATCATTTGATTAGGTAGGAATTTCATCTGCTTCTTCATTAAAGGGAGATTGCTGCCTCCTTCTTTGTGAAGAAGATGCAGCAACAGCACGTTGCACCGTTGCACCTTGAAGGCCCTGAAGGCAAAAGGCAAACAAACGACACCAACATTTATTTATTTTGAACCCGTGGTTTTTAATCCAACCTCAGATTTGTTTTCAGATCTCATTTGTGGTTTCTTTAACAGGTGTGGTTGGCAATATTGAGACTCCCCTGATAACTTACGCAATATTTACTGCGTTTCTGTATTGAAACCTGGCAATATGGCAGAGTACAGTATTTATAGCAGTATGAACTACTCTCCTGCAGGTACAGCAATTTCTATTTATTTACTCACTCACTGCCTTTCATGGGAATACTTATGTTAGTAAATTTGATGCTCAGCTATGCTTGCTGGAACATAGCTTTTTATTGTTGGGGTTTTTTTTAATTTTATTTCTGCACCAAGCTCACCAAGGCCAAGCAAAACAGTTCTGTGGTCGTATCAACTGGATGTAAGTGGGTGGTGCCACTGAAGGTGGTGGTCTTGCTCCCTCCTCAGCCTTCAGACACGTGATTCTTTTGCCCCTCTTGTGCCCGCGTTAGTGTACATATGACCTTGCAGAAAATTTTCTCTGCTTTTTTTTTAGTTTTTGGCCAGATTGGGTTCCCTGATCTCACTTTCTGTACAAAGGTGGGAAGCAGGGTGAGCAGATGGAGATGGGAATCAGGATGCAGCTGCCCTTCCAGAGGTGAATAACATTTCCATCAGATTGAAGGGACTGGGATGATGAGCTAAGTTACTGGTTTACTTCAGTATTTCTGGTCCAAATGTGAAGCTGCTACAGGAACAAAACTTCCATAAGCACATGGCCTGTGTCATCACAGTAAAGATCATGACTACATTTCAAGGATGACCCTGTAGCTGGAGGAAAATCCAGGCCCAGTTGCACCAAAGCATTTCAGATGAACCAAAGCATTTCAGAAGAAGCAAAGAAGTCCAACATCGTCCTTCTGAATGTGGCAAGCAGTCCTGCCTGTAGCCTTTGGGTCAAATACCCCCGAGACACGGGATCCCTAGCAATCACTTGCTTATTGCGAGGGCTGTCCCTGGAGAAGGGGAACAGTAAAGATGTGAAACAGAAGACAAAGAAAGCTGAACTACAGATGGAGGCAAGCAAGGTGTGCCAGGATGGTAGGACTGCAAAAGGCTTGTAACAGAACCACACCAACCACTGCCTCCGCCCTGTGCAAGCCCCTCTCTATAGCACTCAACTGAAAAATGATCATGCAAGTAAGTTATGGGTTGAATTTAAATGAAAGCACTTCACTGAAGTAATCTCATGGGGAGACATCTAGAGTGATATTTAGATAACAAATGTGGCTGTCCTCTGTGCTGGTCTGGACTCCTTTCAAAGTCCACAGAGACAAACACTGTGGGCACATCCTGCTTCTCATCCAAGAGCCAAAGCAAATCACCAAGTCAAGCTGTAGATATATGGACATCCCTCTTTCTCCCTATTGACTCTAAAAGACCTCCAGAGCCTGTGGGAAATTCCTTACCTATTTTTTTAGGCTGAGAAACCAGGAAAAGGAAGGGGAGAATTTCCCTGACTAGCAAAGTGGTCTTTGCAGGATGCAATAATAATGTTCAAGACATTTTCCCAATGCAGAGAAGGGGTTTTTTATATTCTCCTTTTTCCCTATTTTACTCTCCATCTGCTTTCCCCTTCCAATGCTGTGGTAAGTTGCTGTCCAGATGGTGCTGACACACTGCAGTGTATGCAGTCCAGATGCGAGGCATGTCCCCTGAGGAAGGTGACTCCTTCTGCACCAAGAGATGAGCTGCAAAACTTACTGGGCAGGCACTTCTAAAAGAGGAGACCTAGCTCCTGGGCAGCCAGGGAGGAGAAATCTCAGCAGGAGGTAATGTTATCTAAAATCCCTATATGTAAACAACTGAAAAAACAGAGACAGATACTTGGTTGTTACTCCAGGTCTTTGTCAAAGACCAAACAATTGCAGGTCATGAAAGCCATGAGTGTGTGAAGCTATTCCTGGGGAAAAACTGAAGCAGCAAGAGGGAGGCATCTCTTTGGCACTGATCACATTCAATATGCTATATGCTTGTGGACGTGCTCCAGTACAGCCAGCATGACACTGTCCTCTCCTTAGCACTGCTGTCCAGACTATGGGACTGAGATCTGCTTAATGAGGTAGATCTCACTGATGTACAGACACACAATTGCTAACAAAACGGCAGGTCCACCAGACCTACTGGCAAGTACCTCTGAGATGCTTTTCCCATCCTGTAGTTCACCTGGTCCACCACTAACTCAGAGCCTGGAAAGCCTGTCTGAGTTAGTTAGCCCTGTGCTGTCTGAGCTAGTAATTCCAGCTGCTTTCCTTGTGCAAAACATTTGAAAATCAGTGTGCTGGTGGCCACTGCCACTTAACCTGGCATCTTCAGGAGACATCAGACTTCCTCACACCTTGTGTTTTATGATATCAATTCTTTTTCCTTCTGCAGTCCTGTCTCCCCACTCCTTCATGCTGAGCCAGTGTGGGGAACTAGACTAGACTAGGGCAGTGATCAACCACAATTATTTTTCATAGCTGGATCAGTCCTGCATTTTAGCTGACCACAGGCATTCTGCAAAGGGGGTGAAAGGCAAGGCTGAAGCTGCACTTGTTGCACCTAAGCATTGAAAACCCACAAACTTAGAAAAGTGAGGCTGCACAGACGGCTGCGAGCTGAAATCAGCTGACCACCAGCCTGTCCTCAGTAACGAACACACTTGATGCGATCAGCTGTCTTAAATACAGACATTTCAGCTGTGATCATGTTTCACGGCTCACGGGCCAGGGTCTCAACATGGCAAAGCAGTCCTAATTCAGCTGCAGGTGCACAGCAGAGAAGTGTCCATTAGATGGCAAGCTCCTCTCTGCCACGGGATGCGCTCCAGCCATGTGCATCTGCCCATCTGCCTGGCTTAGGGCATGTGTCTGGGGAAAAGAGACTTGGCAGTGCCACGCACTAGGTGTGGCATGGGGAAAAAAAAATATTCTAAGGATTATACAGCAGTAAACGCTTGGATAGAAATGTAAAATCAGCGTCCTTGACGGCTGCCCCCAATCTGAGCCAACATCTGTCACAGGGGACGGCGTCTGGGCTCTAAGAGCCACTTCCCATCTGCTCAGTGGTTTTCTTGCTCAGTTTTGGTGCAGGGTTTCAGCCAAGCTACGACGGCTGAGAGCAGCTTCTTTGCCAACCCGTGGCCTTGCAGGCTGGGCTCCCCTGGACACTGTCAGCCCTGTTCCATAAAAAACCTGCAAGACCACCACTGCATCATTGCAAAAGCCCCCTCTTGCAGGGGACGTGTCTTACACCAGCCATCTAACATCCAGACCAATGCATTAACCATGCTCAGACCACTCCATGGCCTGGGACGCTACTTTCCTGAGACATTCACGCATTTCCACATTACCCTGCCATGCCTACTTGTTATCCGTAACGCTCGGGGTGCTTTGTGAAGCAGACCAGGTATCACCCCCCCTAGCCCAGCCATGGGGTTACAAGCACTGGGCAGTCCGTGGTGGGCCCCAGCACTGGAGTGCACTGAACGCAGAGCTTTCCTAGTTGCTTTCCAGGAAGAGCAGCCCCACATTGTGGGGCTGCTGCACCCTAAAAGCTAAGAGGGTGCTCGGGCAGCCTGCAGAAAAGGGGAGAGGAATTTCTGAGGAGAGCCCTCTCCTCATCACCTTTACCCACCCCAAAACTCCCACAGGAAGGTAAAGGCACCCAACAGTGCTTTCATCTGCATTTGAAAGAGAAAGGCCTGTGCCCCGGTAAGCAGGAGCACAACTCAGAAGGGCTAATGTAATTGCTTTGCCTTTTCCATCAGGGAAAGTTCATTGAAAGTCTGATCTCATCTCTCCCTCCTCCTCCCAAATCTTTCCCAGAAAGGATGTCGGGAGGGATGTCTGCAGCCCTGACATCCAGGAACAAGTCCACCAGTGCTGTGCGGCCCCTCCAAAACACTCAGGTTGTGCCGAAGCCCCAGATTTGCCACCCTACCCGAGAAGGACCTTGCACAAACACCGTCTGTGGGCTGAGCTGGCAAACGCGAGGAGAGTCTCAAGCACCCCGCGCAGCAGAAGGGTCACAGGAAAGCTTCTGCCTGGAGCCGGTGGCCAGAGCAAAGGGGTTATGGTGTGGATCGGTGGCTCTGGGACATTTGTAATTTCCACAAAGTGGTCCTGGATCCCCTTGAATTGCTCTGCCAGAGTGCAGGTTCACCCTGGGGACCTGCATGTTCTGCAAACCGGCTGCACTGTTGCCCTTCTTGCACAGGCTGGAAGAAAATTATTTTCTAAGAGCACCTGGGATCACAGCCCACCCTCTGCATCTACAGATTTTGCAGCTTCTACTTCTCCCTGCTTAAAATGTCACTGGGTTTTCTTGCAGTTTAATATTTTGATCAGGCTTATTTGCTCCGAAAGGCTACAGCAGTGACTCACTGTGATTTGGGAATCTCTCCTGCTAGTCCCCACCTGCACACATGCAGCTAATAAGGTTCACTATTTCCATTACACCCTGCTATTTCTGCTTCTCTCAGCTTTGCCAGCAGCCTGACAGCTGCCAATGTTTCCCCTTCAGAGAGACGCGTTCCCCGCCAAGCAGCAGTGGCGGGAGGGAGGGCTAAGGGAGAAGACAAGGACTGGGTGAACGTCCCTCTGCAAACTTCCTTGGCAAGGCAATACACAATTACCAGAAAGTCAGTTTTCATTTCGCAGCAGCCCTCCTCTGCAGATGAAACCCATGTGCGGCAGGGAAAGACTTTCAGGAAGAAGGCTGTGCTATCAGTCCTGGACACCGAGAGACAGGTGAAGAGCATCGCGAGCAGCGGCATCTGTGCCAATATCCTTCAGGACTCGAGCCCTGCCCGTGGTCGACACCAGCTTCCCGCTGGGTGGAACAGCCCATAGCCACAGCGAAGCGATATTCTGCTTTCCACACACCATCTAGCCTGGTCTTAGGGAGCTGGAGATTGCTTCTGAATTCTCGATCTACGATTTTAATATGCCTTCCAATTTTTGGTCACAATTATGAATTTATTAATTCAGTAAGTTATTACTATTTATTAATGGTAACAGCTCCTATTTTTGTTGTCAGCATAATTTATTTTTTTTCACTCACCTGACTTTTGGCTTCACAACTTCTGGATTTTACATGTGTTCGGGTAAAAAGAATGAGAGTTTTCTTTTTTTCCCTTTTAATGCTAATGAATGTCTCTTGTGCTAAGGAGCAATGAGGGAGGAGCAGATATAAGATCAAACAGAATTGATTTGATTATTAATATATTGGGACTGGAAATTAGGAGAAGGTCATGAACAAGCCGCTGAGTGAGGTTCTGAAACTGACCAGGTAAGAGGAAAAGAGGTGAGGAGACTGATGCCTTCAAAGTGGGAGATGGCAGAAAGATAAAAGACAGTCTGTGATGGCAGCCTGTAATGGCCCCAGTGACCCTCTAGATGGTCCTTTTGAGCCTGGGACAGAGCAGTGTCACAGAGGCAGTGTCCCTTGGCACACAACTCAGTTCCAAGGTGAACATGGCACCTCTCAATGCTGCTCACCGGAAGCAGGCTGAGAAACGACCCGTGAGCGAGACTTGGGATTTTTCCTTCTCCTCTCCTAGATATTTTGCATTCTGCAAGTGAAGCAACGAATCATGATTCATTAGCTCCTGACCAGCATGCAAAGGCTGGGTTTGGCAGTAATAAAACCGGGTGATGAAAGCGCCATCCTTTCGCTGGAACTCTCCCTCCCATGCTGTCGCTGTGCGGTGCTGGGGCCACAATGCCGCACCGCTTCCCAGGAGTGCAGCGCGGCTCAGCAAGGTGCCACGGCCAGCGGCTTAGACACGTTAGCATGGTGAGAGCTGATGAGCGGTGAACGAACACAGTATCTTACAAAGAATTTTAGCACATTTGAAAAAAAAAAAAAATTGCTTTAAATCTTTAACACCTACCACTGAAACACAGCTGCTCTGGGGTGGAACACTGCAGCCGCTCAACAATTCATAACAATGCTAAAAATGAATGAGTGGGATTATAGTAACCGTGAGTACAACTTGCTCCAGGACACAACCGCTGAGATGTCTATGCAGACAGCAACTCCCCAGACTCTTGGGAGATAGAAGCAGCATTTGCAAGTCACAGTATGAATGATGCTCGAGATAAGAATTTCTCATGCAGGAACACAACCTGGATGCGTAAGAAGGTCTAAAAGACTTCATCTAGTCCTTCTCTCTCCCCTCCACCTGCTCGCATCTCTCTCTCACTTTGTAAAAGAGCTACTTTCTCCAGTATGGCCTGGATTGCAGGCAACAGGGAGAGAAGCAGGGAAGCAAGGCTGCAGGCTAATGAGAACCGTGTGGGCTGAGATACAATCCAGCCCATGGCAGTAGCTGTCAGGACTCATCTGCTCCTCTCCATCATCTCCCCACCCCTGTGCTGTGAGAAGCAGGGAGACAGCAGGGCAGATTACGGTACAGAGCTGCATCAATGCTCAGGGCAAAATCCTTATTTCCTGGGGAGGCCAGGCTTGCTGGGCAAAGCTGGCTGGGCTGAGCTGTAAGGTGGAGTGGAGAGAGGTGATGTACCTGGGAGTGGGGATACAAAGGCTGGGTTACACTGGGAACCCCTGGATACTCATCGGGTGTAGGAGGGGCTCCAGGCAGGGGCTCCTTGGCAGAAAGTGGAGCGCAGAACTAACACCACCATGGACATATTTTCTGATAAAGGGAGTATGACAGCTGCATGGAGGGTGGTGGAGGAGGGACAGTTTATGCAGAGCACAAAGACATCAATATTTCAAAGCTCCTAATGCAATCTCTCCATGAACTCTCTCTGCTGCTCTTCTGTGCATCCCTCTCGTTAGCATCATTAGCAGGGAAACCCAACAGGACTCTGCAGTGTTCAAGCTGACAGCAGAGACCAGTGACATCACTTGGTCCCCATCAGGAAGTCAGTATTACTGCAAGCTGCTATTGTCTAACAAAATCTTCTCTTGCTCTGTACTGTGGGCTTCCCAGAGCCATGTGACCAATGTTGCCCTTATTTCCTTGGTACCAGATCCCTTTTACAAGTGCAGCCCTGTATCTAAAGCTAGACAGTCCCACAGACACCCTTCATGGTCTATTCACACCATTTCCTCAGTTTATACACTATGTTGTTCACGATACTCATGCCCCTTCCCACGCAATACATACGAGGATGCTGTCCTTGATGCACCTATCCTGCACACATCTTATTATCTGCCACCTGTGACATGCAGCTCTTATCACCATCCTCTGCATGTCATTGGCTCTTGATGCCTCTCCAGACATGTTCTGTTCAGACCCCTGAATCACCATGTCTTCTCACTCCCCTTCCACACTATTTTTTTCACTTAGGAAGGTCTCTCTGCCTTTGAGCAAGTTGAAGTTGAAGGTGGTCAAAGCCAAGACATAAAGAACTGCATTTCTAGCCAAAATGGTTTCAGATTAGAGGGACAAAAGTTTCCTACAGCTCTGTCATTTGTAGCTAAATTACAAGTCTGGTCCTGCTTTGATGGCAGCAGATAATAGTGTTTCCAGCAGGAGTGTGGATGATGGGTACTTCGTTCTGTGAATACTGGAGACAGGGTAATTGAACTTGGCCAGGCATGGCCAAAGTCCACCTCCAGGGTTCTGAAAGCAACCAAGACCTGCACACACAAAGGATTCTGCTCAGCAAGGAGCAGGAGGTCCAGGCTGGACCTAACCACTGGGTTTGAACAAGCAGAAACCAAGCAGCCCTTCACTGAGTGGATCCCCTTGTACTCAAAGAATAGGTGCACAGTTATGCCCCTGTTACAATCACAATTTTACCATAGTTTTTGTACATTTTTTCCCCTGGATACGCCATGTTCTAAAAACTAAAGGATGCCATCAGCTGCATCCTAGAACTCTGTGGCCCAATGCTGCTAATTTTTTCTTACAGACATCAGCAGATGGAGATTGATTTCCAAGGCACACAGTCAATGTGGCAAAACCCAGCTGGACAGTACTTCTACACATAAAAACGAGCTCTTGCTCAGTCCTGAGTACAGTGTTTTCCCTTCCTTGTTGCCCTCTTATTTACTTGGACCTCTTCAACTGTACTTTCAAAGAAGAGATCGATTAGTCCCTACTAACCTTCCCTGCAGCCTCAATACTGCCCTGGTGGGAAATGCAGGGATGATATTGTGAGCACAATCCCAGAATTCCTACCAACCCAGTTAGGTTTGCAATCAGCGCCAGCGATCAGGCCCTCTTTCCCTGAGGACAACAAGCCTCAGAGACATAATTTCATGCTCTTGCTGTCAGCTGCCTCGCACAATTTATCTTCTCATTACCTCTTTAACAGCATTGCTAGTCACTGACTGATCGAGGAAAATAACTCTTGTGATGGAGACATTGGCTTTGGCAATAAAGCAGTAAGTAATATTACTTTGCAGCAATATATATGCTAAGTTTCTGTACCCAGTGCCCAGAAGAGATTGGGAAGGTGGAGGACAACTGGTCCCGGTGTCCAGTGAGCTGCCGGTACCTTTGAATGCCATTTCTCTCTGGCTTGTATAAAGTCACCATAATCCACAAGACAAAGAGTTGACCAAATCTAAGACAAAGTCTGGATCCAGCCACACCTAGACTCTTTTGAGATGGAGTTTAGAAAGCAAAAGGGCCATTCTGAACCTTGTCACTCAACGGGAGTCCTCCCTACTCTTTGTGTCTTCAATCTCTCTCTCTCTGGATCATTCTAACTTGAACGTAAAACAATTTTCCTTTGTATGTTTTTCCATGCAGTAATTAATAGAGTGAACCTTGCCACTGAACTTCATTAAGTCATACCTTTACATCATATTAAAGCCACTTTTGCTAATACCTTTAACAGTGGTTCTTTAAGTGCCTAAATCACTATTTCATGACAAATTGGCACAGTCGGCAGGATCCTAAATCAGGATTTGTGACAAGTGTTCCAGCATGTTATGGTAGCTGTGGCTGCGGTTGTTGGTTTTTATGAAGACTTTCTGGTTGGACTCCTCCAACAGCGCACTACTTTTTCCCTTCTTCCTGAGCAAAAGTGCATATCACAGGAGTCCATGGCTATGTGATCTGGCAAGGAACAAGAAATGGTTTTATTCTGGAGGCACTCTAATTTTGGAAAAAAAGCCTCAGCATTTTCCCTGGGCAGTAGACACTTTTTATGATAAATTTCACTTTGCTGTGAATTCAACTTCCAACAAAAATAGTTTTACAAGTATTTTGAACAGCTCAGTGCACATCCAAGCCGCTGGAACTGTAAGGACATAAGGAGACACTATTTCCAGGTGTGGGTAGTAGGCCACCACCTCATTGAGTTGCTAACTTCCCTCCAAGGGCACAACCTCTCTCAGCACAGCTAACTCAAGCACCTCTCAAGGAACAATACAAAGGAAAACAGCTTGCATCCTGTCTTTGAGCTTCCAACTCAGTAACCACTGCTTTATTTAGGATATTTAATGCTGAAATTTAAGTTCTTCACCTCATCTGTTTACTTGTCAGGAACTAGCAGACATACCCGAGAAATACATCAGACCTAATGATGTGATAGTTGTGTTGTCAACTCATGATCAGTGGGCAATTCGTGCTGCAACCCTGTGAGGCAGGTAAAGAATAAGTCCTCCCCGATACTCATAGCCCAGAGGCAGCTGTGGATTGGTCTCTGAAACTCTACTCAGTGGCAACATACAATATCTGCGCACCAGAGCTTGACCTGCTTTGACAACAATGCTTTCCATCAGCAGCACTGCCACCAAGAAGATCAATATCTAGAAACCAGCCATTTCTTCTTCAGGGGTGTGGTGGTCTGTGGGATACATCGCTCATCACTTTGTGCAGTGAAACAGGGATTAGTTACGACCTTTGCGTGATGTCAATTCAAAGAGCAACCAGCCAATGCCAGGTCCACTGTGCTAAGGACTGTGCAATAGCAACCTTCCACTCTGAAGAGGGGAGACAGAGGATGGGTAGCTTAGCAAGGAGCACATGAACAGCCCAGAAAATGTTTGTGAGTCCTGAGTGCAGCCGGTTCTTTGCTAGGTCAACATCCAGGCTACAGCAGGAGAAGCACTCCTGCCAGCAGGGACAAGACCAGCTGTTACGTTGCCACGTCTCTGAAAAGGGCATTGTCTCAGTCCCTCCAGCTTTGCTTTTTTTTTTTTTTAGAGGATAAAACATACTGAATAAAGTAGGGGCACATCAGCAAAGATGCTGCTGGCATAGGAGTTCCCCTAGCTCCACTTGGTCCCAGCTCTCTGAGCTTGTTTTGCTGTATTTGTTTCCACATGCTCCCCACACACTGGTGTGCTTCTCTCCCCGAAGTAAGATGGGAGCTGTCAGAAATCATTACAGCACGCACATCTCCCTACCTCCCTGCATCCCTCGCAGGGTTGCTGGCACTGCCTGTCACTATGCAGGAGTTTACCCCTTTGGATTTCCCTGCCCTGTGTGGCTACGCAGCTGCTGAAGGCGGTGGGTGGTGTGGAGAGCCCAGGGGTGTGCACTGGAGTGGAAGAGATTGGTGCAGTGAAAAATGTCCCCACCTCCCCAGATGGCTGTGACAATGGCTAAGGACAGATCCAAACATATTCACCGTTCTTGCTGTTTTCACACTCCATATCTAGTCCCTGCACAGAAGCCTACAAGAGAAGAGGAGCTTGCCACCTTGGCATGGTCTCTGACTCCAGAAGGGTTGAACGTGGGCTGGGCAGAGGTCTCCTCCATCCAGTCTGTCAGCAGTTATCCCAAGCTCAGTTCCTCTCAAGCATACCATAGCTGCTTTCACCCCATCTGAGAGGTGGGCTACACCCAGCAACATGCACAGGCAATGCCCACTTCACAGCAGGGACAGAGCCTCCATGCCTGGCTCAGAAGGCCTCTGAAATCAGGCGGCCGTGCGTAGCCACCCTCCCTGAACTGCTGCTCCCGGAGACACAACCATTGCCACTCCGCTCTTTGCCTCAGTGATCTTGGAAACGAAAGCTGCACGCCTCAGATGTAGCTCGTGCTGAAGGGTCTGGGAGGTCCTCTCAAGCCTGGTGACCTAGTTCAGCATGGTGCCAAAGCACTGGGGCAGGCATTAGGGCCGAATCCTTGGCCAGCACCTCCAGCATGATCTTGCCCATTAACTCTGCATAAACAAACAATCACTTATAACGTCAGGGAAAATAATCTCACCCATAATCACTGATTAGAAATGTTTGTTTATGGCTGGATATTTATAGCCTACAAGAGGTAAATGTCACCCTCATTGCCTGCATTGCATGGGAGATATTGTTTAATTAGCAATCACAGCCTCTGGGTTGCTGCTGCTGTTTGGAATGGGAGATGAATGCTGCTCTGCTTTATTTACCCTTCCCCCTCCTTCTCCTGCTCTTGCTCAGGAGTGGAATGCGGCCTTTCTTCTCTGCAGGTGCTCTCAGACCGAGCAGGGCACTGTTTTGGGACGCCCTCCTCCAGGATCTGTTTCTCACACGTAACCAAGTTGTGCACTTTCTTCTGGGAAAAGCCAGCCTTGTCTACGGCCAACGCTCATACCTTCCTAGGGAGCTGTTTTCAGTGTAACTTTAGTCACTGCCTCATTTCCTTTGTATTCCCAGACTACCTACCCAGGAGACTGGGAGGAACGTATTTGAAACCATTTACGCCGGACAGAGATTTACTAGGCAGTTTTATGAGACTAACTCCTCCATCCACCTCCTCAGCCAACACACACTCTCCTGTCACACAGCAGAGATTTCTCCTGTTCAGATCAGGTTCTGACATGGCTATTGAACATGAATCTGCCCTCCAACTCATTGCTCTCACCCAGACCAAAACATCTAAGCAGAAGTACTGGCTCCCCATGGTCAGGTGTGGCTGGATGAGCTGGGGATCCAAGTGCAGCATCCATCCTGGATGTGCTTTCCTCAGCCTCAGCTGCTAGCTGATAGTGATGGGCTTGATGGACCTTTGAAATGACCTGGCGTGGCCACTTGTGCCAGCTCTTCAGCTGGCTCACCACTGGCGATTTAACGCCTAAGAAGGAAAGCAACCAACAGAGAGATGGGCTGAGCCACCCAATAGCAAGACCTGGGGAAGGGATAGTACTCAAGTAGCTTACAAGTGGGTCAACAGCAAAACTAAACAGAGATGTATATAATCTTCTCCAGGGGATTGAGGGCTATGCTTAGCCTGCCAGGCTCTCCACTGAGCACTCACTCATTTTTTGATAGAGACTGTTAACCACAACCTATCAGAACAATACAGATCAAGACATCTCTATCCTGCACTAGTATAAGTCAAACACGCCTGATGCAGGGCCGAGAGCTGTGGGTGAATGTGGGTCTAACTGGCAGCTCCATGTCCAGATGTGTTTTTAGTAGGCTCCAGGGTGAGAAGCAGTACATAGCAGTGCAAGAGATGCTCTACGAGGTGGAGCACTGGAGAGGTTAGAGCTAAAAGCCACAGGGATCTTTTGAGTGATACAGCCCTGAGCACGAGAATGCCACTTCTCACTATTCACTAATGCATTTGGGCGTCTCTCAGTAGACAACAGTTGTCTTGTGTCTTTTAAACATGCTCTATTAACTGCCATCCCATTTTATCACTCTGGCAATATCCAGCAACACTTCCATAATTTACTGTTATTAGTTTTATTCACAACCATCACAGAGGTCACAGCATGGAGGGAGAAGAGCACTTCACACATTTCACCACTAAACATACTGGAATAATAGCTTTTCAAACAGCTGATGTTAAATAGATAGGAAAAGATAATGAATAACGAGGAATAAGGGAACTGACCTTTTTCAAACAAGAGGCTCTTCAGCATCATGACACTTGGAAGTTGGGTGAAATGAACGCTTACTTTCAAGACTGTGCTTTCTGACACCTCTGATGCAGATATCTCCCTCTGAGCTGGTCCACTCAGACTCCCCTTACAGGCAGCAGGAGAAACGGGAAGCATTTATTTCAGATGTGTATGTTGATTTGTAACTTTAGAAATGCCTGTTTCTTTCTGATGACTGTGAAGACAGTCTGGAGGGATTGTCTTAGGTGGAGATATTGCCATGTGGCCAGACGCTTCCTATACAGACAACCTGTGGCTCAGGAGCTCAGAGGAATGGAAATGGGCTTTGCACACCCTCGAGTTGGTTTGCTGCTCCAGGTGACTCTCTAATCTTCAAATGGGCCCTGCAGAACCCACTTTCTGACATAGAACAAACTCTGGAGTTTACTGCAGACATCTTTCCAGATCACAGATGGAGCCCTTCTGTGTAGAAAACAGACCACAAAGGGGGAGATGTGACCAGAGGGCACCCTAAGATGCAGTCACGATGCAGCTGGATTCACACTCACACTTAACAGCTAAGCACATCCAGGACCATTGCTGAAATGATTCCCAGGTCAGAACGAAAATCCTAAACATGCTAGATGTGAGAAAAACCTAGAATTTCCATCACGTGCAAAATTCCAGATAGTGATTTTCCCCCGTCCCCCATATAAAGGCTTGTAGAAGAGAGGAAGATAGAGGACACTCAATCATACAGATTTCAAGAGATATTTAGCATTAAATACTTCAAACAAATATATATATGGGTTTGGTTTTTTTTTTTCCATAAGGCAAAGTGAAAATGGGAGGGGGAAGGAGGAAATGCAAGCTGTTCCTACAGAAAGCAAACACTTACTCTTCTGTATTCAAAGGGAAAAACACCACCTCAGGTAACTCCCACAGTGACTGGCACCCTAAATGTAGCACACCTGTGGGGCAGGGCAAAAGAGGAGTCTGACACAAAGCTTGGCAGTTTGGTAAATGAAGAATCTGTTAGTTCTCATACATCATCAGCAGAATTATGATTTTTCCTTCCTGGAAATCTACTTGTCTGTCTCTGTAACTGAGAGGCAGAAATGATGATTCCCTAAAGACTGAACAAACTCACGGTGGTTTGGTTTTGACCAGTCCTCAGAATTACAGAAATCCAGACCAACAAGAAGTTTTTTTTTTTTTTCCACAGAACATAAGAAAAAGTGAAGAAAGTGTTTCTGATACTTTTGATCATGAAATGGACATTTTTGAGGTTTGTATAGCTCCATGTAATTTTATCCTTCCAAAATCTGATAGTGCTTCAGCCCAGGGGCTGTACCAGAGCCATTCAGCCACATGGACCACGGCCATCCATGGCAATAAACTTTACCACCTGTCTTCCCCCCCTCCACACTTTGGATCCTGAGCTTGTTGTGTGCTAAAACTGAAGTTTGTCCTGTCATGCTTCTCAATCTTGAATAAATGTCCAGGAGATGGAGAGTCAGAGTGTTCCCTGCATGGAATTTAAAACTGTAAGGTATCCTGATCTATAAAACTAATTAACTTGCTGATAAATTTGAAAATATCTATAGGGAGCTCATTAAGGGAAAAAAATATCTCAAGAATGGTGTAGCTCTCAAAGCTACAGTTGCTCAAGTTGAGCAATGACGGGCATTTCAGCAAGCCAAGCTAAATGTCACAATGGAAAATCTCCAAGCAGCAACAAGCAGTTACACTCAAAGAAGGATCTAGACACAGAGAGGCTCCTGGGTCACCAAGGCTCATCCACAACCAGATTCTGCTCCAATTTGCTTTGGAAGAATGTTTCTTCCAATTTTGATTTCTCTAGTTAGAATAATAGAATGGTTTGGGTTGGAAGGGACCTTTAAAGGCCATCCAGTCCAACCCCCCTGCAAGAAGCAGGGACATCTCCAACCAGATCAGGTTGCTCAGAGCCCCGTCCAACCTGGCCTGGAATGTTTCCAGGGATGGGGCATCCACCATCTCTCTGGGCAACCTGTTCCAGTGTTCTACAACCCTCACTGCAAAAAAAATTGTTAGTTCTCAAGTTTGTCTGGTTCTTACCATAATATCCAGATTTTGGCTGCATTTACAGTGCTCTCCAACCATTTGTTATTGTCACTTGACATATTTTTATTGAGGTTTTCCACAAAAATATTAAATAGGATTGACCTTAAGCCTAGCCCTTTAGAAGCTCTGGTAATCTTCTTCCAGCCTGACTCTTCCCTGTAACACAAGCCCTTTACAGTATTGTCTTCATGTAGTTCCTCCTTTCCCTTATAATTCTTCTCCTTCCTCGTTTTTCTCTAGCACCACTAATCAGTTCCTCATGTGACATCATATCAAATGTTTTCTTAACGTCCACAAAGATGGTATCTAGCATGTTTCCTTTGTCTAAAAACTCCATTACCTTATCAGAGAAAGATAGCGGATTAGCCTGCCACAATCTCCTTTGGATAAAGCCATGCTTCATTCTAGCCCATTTCCCGCTTATATCCATGCCTTTAATTACTTCAGCTTTCAAAATCTATTTCAAAGCTTGTATCAAGCTGAGTTAATCTTTCAATCGCCAAATCACATTCTTTGCTTTTCCATATTAGGACCCTACGACCATGGCAGATGGCATCTACTTTGTTCCCAGCAAAGGTACACCCAAGTCAGATGTACTCCCTTTTGGACTATGGGGTTGGATTAGGAGGGGAGATCAAACCTCCCAGAGGTCAAGCCGTGAGGCACAGCTGAGAGGAGTTTCTGGCAGGCTGGGTAGTGATGACTGCTGGAAACATGCTTACAGACAGACCTCAGATGTGGCACCAAGACATGAGCCTAAGAGGGTCCCCCCGCTTAGAGGGACCGTTTAAAGTTTGCCACTTCTTTCACACAACTGAACTGAACAAGTCTGACTGAATGGACCTGCCTGTCCCAGTTGCTGCTCAAATAAAACCTTATTTAGTTGGTTTGAAAGCTGTTTGTGTGATTTGGCCAGATTCCTTTAAGGAGTCTAAGCACTCCTCAGAGCGTGGATGGGTAGAGGACCCAACAAATTGTATTTCTCAAAGCTATTGCTGCTTGTTTCAGAACCTGCAGTGAAATATCTGGTGCCTCTTGGGGTTCTGCGTTAGCTCCTGGAGCATTACATCTGCTTGGATACCCTTGCTCTGTCTCTGTCCTTGTGTTCCTACTGCTCATCCTGTTTCTGACATCCTGGTCAACATCCACATCGTTAAAAATGGAAGCCAAGTCCTCCTTTTATTTTGGAGTCTTACTGGAGTATGGCTTTAATTTAGCATCCACGTCATTTCGCAGCAGCCTCACTTATTCTCTTCTCATCCTCATTTCATTTACATAACTAAAGAGGGTTTTTTTTCTCTTTGGTTTAACATGTAACTCACTTTGACACTTGACAGTTCTTCCTTCATCACTATGCTTCTTGACCTCTAAGATGTACTATTTTGCTGATCACTCTCTTTTAGCTTGGTTTCCCAAGGGGAAAAAAAAAAAAAAAAAAAAAAAAAAGAAAATTGTTATTCCCTCTCTTCCTTTCCTGCAATAACTTTCAAATGCAATGGCCAATTTCAACCCCACCTGAAGGGATGGTAGAAGAACCTATGCTAATTAAGATTCTGTAAGTTGTTTTTTTTTTTTTTCAAAAATTGTCAGCTGAGTAGATGAGAGAGATTCAAATTAGTGTCTCCACTGAGGGAAAAGGAAGCATCTCTCAGCCATTCCGTATTCCGTTTGGCAGCTGCCTTCTCTTCACTTGGCGCATGCCTCCCAGCCAGCCGGCTCTGCCTGCAAAAGAGCATGTGTGTACCTTCCAGCTGTCCACAGCTTGTGCGGGGACTAGTGGTATGGGAGAGTTTAAGGTTTGGAGGCTAGGGTTTTTGTTGACGTTTTATGGATTTTTTGGGGGTAGACGGAGTGCAGGAAACAGAATACACATCCATAAGCAACCACGCTTTCGAGGTTGCACTTCTTACAGAACAAGCTGCTCTCCTTTCTCATTTCATTCTGTACAGACCAAGGTCTATAAATTGAAGGCAACACATAACAAGGGTGTGACAACAACAACAAAAAAAAAAAGCACAAAAAAAAAAGCTATCAACCTTAGCTTTATCACACACTGTAAGCTACAGAAAAAAAAGCTGAAAAAACAGCTTCTCGTAACAGATGTTATCAAATACCATGGCAATTCTGGCACCTGAGGACCATCTAATCGGATCAGTCTCATTCTGGGAAACTCATTGGACTTGACTCCAGCAATTAAACTGAAGTCCATTTCTGCACCATACAGCAAACAACTTGGGTCTTTCTTCAGTCATCATATAAAGGTGTTCTTCCATTGCTCACAGTTTTGTAGAGGACAATTCTCTCCAAACAGTGCTTCCAAAAAAGTAACCTTTTAAAGTCTGGACGTGGAATAGCGTCACTTGCACACCAAGCAGAAATGGAATTTGTAGCGCAAAGTTTCTGCAGTCGCTTTCTATGACAGGCTTTCCAGCCTCCCTGGCAATATGGGCTTGTTAACCCAGGGACACGCATAAGAAAAGCCCAGTGCACTCAGGAGAGTTAAAAGCCTCACTGTACAAGTGACTGTCAGATATTTGCACCCTTAACTGTGGGCTAATGAAGTCCTCACCCTGCAAACAGAGCAAAAAAATCTGAGTCAAGCCTCGCTAATCATTTTATTATCAGCGCACAGATCAGAAGCTGCTCTCTCCACCTCCCCTTTGATATACAGCCAGCTATTAGGGAGGCTGTGACACAATGGAATCGGCTCCCTTGTGCTGCTGTGGGATGAGCTGAAAGCTCTGCGAGAGGTGCCTGGGATGGCTGTGATTCCGCGTAGCTGGAATATTAGCTGAATGATCCAGCGAACAACAGCATCGCTGCGCAGGCTGGCAGGGAGGCTGCACAGCTCGCACTCTTTGCTGCTGGGCTAGAAGAAGGGCGAGGAAAAGACAAAGCAAAGGAGCTCATTTTAATAGATATTTGCCTAATTTACACCCAGGGTTTTCAGCCTGAGACCTCACCTGGGCAGATGTGCATGGGTCCTCTGTTCAGAGGAAGGGGTGCTGTGATTTAATGTTGTAGAACTCATGCCCTGGAGGATCTTATTGCAACTAACTAATTTCCTTTCTTTACTTTAGTTTTTTTAAATAAGTGCTAAAGTTCCTGCAAGTGGTGAACAGAAGATGGGCTTGTACTGCCCTGTTTTGCCCCACAGCTGCAAGTCCTTGCTTAAGGGGTAAGTAACATCAAATGCCTATTGAACGCCTCTGACTGATCTAAGACAAGCCCTCGGGAGAACATATCTCACTATTTACTCCTTCAACAAATACTTTGCGGATGTTTGGGGCATTTCAGCAACCAAAGAAAGGTGAGAGATGTGACAGCACCCTCAGCAGGGCTGCAGTTTGTTAAGAACCGGGAAGTTACGCAGATTCAAGAGCAAAGCTGAGGCCCTTGTGATGGAGGCTTGTGGGCTGTAATTATTTCCCAATTGGTAATTCGGATGTGTTGCCTTGGAAAGCAGCAGATGGTAATTACGTTCCATTAGATGTTTGTATTTGTGGAGCTGTTTCAGTCCTTTCAGCATGGGGTGGAGCTGGGGCCTTGCTGAATGGGCTGGCAGACATGCTTCGCAGGTGTCTGAGCCATCGCAGTGGCTGGTATTTGTTGGGGAAGTGCATGAACGCTTCCAACAAGCAAGAAAGGCAAGGACAGGAGCCACCCTAGTGACAGGGGCTCAGGGTCCAGTTCAAGGTTAGGAGGAAAAGCAGAAAATTGCAGTGAAGCATGAAAAGGCTGAAGCATGAGAAGCCCTTCTCTCTGGCTGGGGACACAACGTTAAACCCTGTCTTGGAGAGTTTATTTCTCTTGGCTCCCATATTAACATGCCCTTCCCAATCTTCATGCACTACAGAGACTTGCATTCTTACATGAACCAGTGTAAGATATAGTCCTGTTCTACTGCCTCTCTCCATGGCACGGACATCAGGTACCTGGCACTTCCCAAGCAGCACTCAGTCCTTTCCCGTGCTCTCAAAGTGGACAATCTTGTTGCAGGGGCAATAGCTTGGCAGAGTTTCTGTTATGAAAGCGTAAATGAAGACTTTATGCCCTTGTTTTCAGAGGTTTTCTCCCAGCTGGAAGTCTAATGTGGCAGAGGAGCTTCTAGGTATCTTCTCATAGTGCAGGGGCCCTCCAAAGGAGCTTTTCTCAGTGTGGAAGGCTCTGCTTCAGAAGACCTGTCAAAGTCTGTGCTTAAGGATCTGAAACTCTGGGAAAGGTTCAGCGGGACTTTTCTACCTTTCACATCCTTTCCTCTCTATCTTAGCCAGTGAAATTCAGCCAGGACTGACTACATCACAACTCTTAACTTTTTCTGTAAGATGCTCCATGCCCATTTAGCAGCAGACATAAGAATGGCCTTAAGGGAAAGAGCACAGATTGCAAACGCTTGTTATGAAGGGAAAGATGTGCAGTGATTACAGGTAAAGCAAATCTTGGAGGAGAAGACGACATCAAATTTGACACAAATCCACATACAGGCCTCATGAAAGAATTACACTGTAGGTTTGTAGGCAACGGAGACAGCAGGAGTCCTGCACATCCAAGGGAGCGCGGCAGGAGATCGGGGTATGTCGGCACCACAAGGTCGTAGAGAAAGCAGAGGGCATTCAGAACCACCACAAAGTGACGGAAGGACAAGCTAAATAGGAAAGATCAAAGAAACTAAATTATGCATGACTTGGCCTACCAGTGATTAAACAGCCAGGGAAGGAGAAAAGCTGTTTAGTGTGGTCTGATGAGGGACAGCCTGAAGTTAAAAGGTGAGACTGATAGTGGAGAATGAGGACTGCACAACAGGAAAAGTTTTGTAAGAAAAGCCCTAGTACTGCTTAATACTGTATTTCTGATGGGTTGTGGAAAGCCAATTGTTCAAAACAGGACTTGGCAAAATGCTGGAGAACATGCACAGGGACAATTGTGCTGTGCCCAAGACGCGGGACCTGAGCTGCCTGCGAAAGCTAGCGGCGCCACTTCCAGTGAATTGCTGTGATTGCTGATCCCGTTAGTAAAGGCATCCTTGTGACAGGCTGTGTGCGGTGTGGGGAAGGTCTTCAAAATGTGGTTCGAACTTGGACTGAGTTGTCTTGTTATTACCAATATTGTAGCAGAGAGAAACAGCACTGGTGGAGATCAGGTGGGCTGCGGCTTTGGCCAAACACCTACAAGGATGGAGAATTCTTTACAAAATAGATATATAAATACAATTTGATGATTATTTACAGTGATCCCTGGGCTCTTGAAAAAATTACTAGAATGGCAATAAAAGGTCCCGTTTCTAGGGAGACCTTTTGAGGGGCACTGGTCAGCTGCAAAGTGTCCTCAGGTCCATTATCTCTGAGCACAGCATGTGGTAGGCAGCCCACGTGGACTGAGGTGTTGGTCTTTTTAGGATGTAGTCTAGAAATGAAGAGAATTGGAACACCTATGGGGATCCTTTAAGAATCAGCTTTCTTTCTAAGTGTAAAATATTATTCACATCCATGATAATTATTAGAATAATAAAGATCTCAATTACAGAACCAGCATGACTAGTCTCAGGTATTCCATGGAGCCCTCCTTGGGAAATGCATCAATATAAGATATGCTGATGTTGCCTTCTAGCAGACACATTTGAACTAATTAACATTAATAAATACATACGAAAAGCATAACTGGAAACCAGGCTGCAGCACACAGTTTTGTCTACTGTTTGAAAATTGTACCACCAGGTAAAATTTTCTGCTTACTTTCATTATAAATCTTCAAGGGATTTCTATTAATTATGTCTGCAATCAATGTAACATTTGGTTCGTGCCTTGGGCCATATCTACCCAGCCCACGCAATTGCTGGTATCCATTAACGCAGCATCTAGATGCCTCACGACCTCTTGCCTATTTAACCACACAACAGACCTGTGAGCTGTTTTTCTGGTGGACACAAAGGGCTAAATTCACTAGTATGTTTAAGTATTCCTTCCTTACTGGAGATTAAGGCTGTATAACATGTTCACACCATGCTAATCCTGAGCGATGCCTGGTTTCTACCTCTGCTGTCGAATTGTACATCATAGGTAACGGACATAGCAGACCAACTTGTGCCAAAGTCACCACGCCCACAGGGACACTCGTAGCATCTCCCTCCAGGTGAGATTTTCATGGTGAGCCTCCTGTATGGCTCAATGCACAAATCTGGCCTGGGATAGGTGCTCATTTCTAACCAAATGGGTATAAATGTCCCACCAACATCCCTTTCTCCTCCCTTTCCCTCTGTGTTTCAGCCCAAGCTGCCTGCTTAGCTTACCAGGACCCACACTACAGTGCCAGTGGGGCACCTCTCCTGGGCTGTGGGTAGTGTCAGACCGTCAACACCCAAACCTGGGTTGCCCACAGAACCCATGAGACGGGAGTGATTGCTCTCACAGCACCAAAGCAGGGGCATTCTTCTTTACTAAAGTTACACAGAAGCTAATGACAGAAAAAAGGCATGGCTTACTGCCACAAAAATGGGGAGAAAAAAATTGCACTAGTAAGTCAGTAAACCCCAAAAAAGAGAAAGGGTTAATTTCAAAGGCAGGATACATCTGAAAGCACTGGTTGTCATAAAAATACCAGTTCTCCTCTGCAGTGACGGTCCCCCTTAAGACCAACTACCTTTAACAGACTGAGTGTGAAGGTCGCCTTCATCTCAGATTGTGTGCTGTTTCCAAGTGTCAGACCAGCACCGACCATCCCTGCATCAGCTACACAGACCAGCTGCTCCAGCTCTCAGGGTGCTCCCAAACCACTTGGTACCGGGCAGACACGAATCCCCTTTACATTATGATCACAAAGAGAATATTTCCTAATTGAGCCAAAAAGTCCTATTAGACTTTTGAGCAGTCTCAACTCCTCAAGTAAGCACCAGGATTTCTTCACATAGCATTTTGCAAAATTACCTTGGGAAATGATATTTTAATGACTTGAAAACCAGCCCAGCTACTCTTCCCTGTAGCCCTGTAAATTATGAATTAAAATATCTTCCTTTTTTTTTCCCCCAGCTGCTTCACCTGTTGCTATAGTTTGGTGAAATGGGCAGGATACTGAGCAATAAACCCCCTCTTTCCCACAGACCTCTACATTCCAGCTGACTCCCTCTATCTCTACTGCTCTGTGATGTTCAGCTAGGACATCATGCTCACCTTATGTCCTAACCACTGGAATGAACATGGACAGCCATGACACCATACCCCAATTGTGTCCTCACAGGTGGAATGAGCATGCACAGCCTCTCCTGTGTTTACATCAAACCTTATTCCCCTCACGGTGCCACTGCCACCTCCTTACACAGAGATTGAGGCACAGGGACAGATGCTGAGGATTACCTAAAACATCTGTGCCAATAGAGATAATCCAGCCCTACGTCTTGAGTTGGCACCCGGATCTCTCCACAGGAGCAGTGCTTAGATATTTGTATGAGAAGAGATTTCTGGTTGAGGTGTCCAGTAGTGGTGGCCCTGACAGACCAAACTGTAAGTGGCCTTTATACACCCCATATTTTTTTTTGCGCCAACAGTGACAGCCATTTGCAGAACTAATTCATTGTTCTCCTGAAAGTGCCAATTTCTCTTCACTGACTAAAGAGGGAGCCTACGCACCTTCCATACAACATGCTCCTAGAGTGAAACACTTCAAGCAAAAGCTTGAAATTGGTCTTGATGAACTTCTGCCTCTCTGTGATGTGTTTTATTGAATAAAGACCCAAGAGGCGAAACAGCAGAGGAGAGCATATACTGGGGGCAGTAATAGATTACTGGTGACAGGTTGAGCATCGACACTGCAGAAGAGCACCCAGCAATGAGAATATTTGACTGAGAGCCACCAGCACAGCCACTTGAAAAGGTCAACCAGGCAACGACCAGGGCTCACTTCTGACTGACCTTTGCTGCCAGCTGTACAGATATACATGTGATATAATGATGGGGAAGGAGGATATTCTGACTGTCACAGCCCCCGGCAAGGTTTCAGTGGTGACTTGCAAGAAAGCAGAAGGTTAGACTGATCTTCCTGCCATGGGAGGGCAACAGGATGCTTGCTGCAGTGCTGGAAAGCCTGTTAGTCGGCACGCTTTGCCTCGCTGCTGAGCAAGACAAACATTTTAATACAAAAGAGTGCTCAGAATTATTTTAATTCATAACTATCACAACAAAAAATTATAATTCCTATTAGAATAAAATATATTTTTGACATATTAATACTTTATGACATTGATATTAAATGGGATGTGCATGCCTAATAACAAACAATGATATTTTTCTCTGGAACTATTCTTTCTGACTTACTTTGGATAAGAAATGAGAGGCAACCGTGTTTGGGGAATAGCACGTCTCCTCCCTGATACAGTATCTCACTAGGAAAGCTGCTTTGAAGCACTTTGGTATCAAACACGGAGAAAGGAAAATGGAAATCTCACTGTGGAAACTAATGATGAACAAATACACCCAAGTTAAAGCAAAAGACTGAAAACAATTCTAAGCAGTTTAATGACAAAATGCTCTAATCCAGTGCTGGTGTCAGTGTTTCATTTGTGGCATTGTTTATTATAGAAAAGGTACCCATGGGAGTATGGATGTGAATAAAACATTTAATTTTATAGCCACAGAAAGAGAAAAAAACCTTTGAGGGGTTTAAAAGCTCTTTCATTACTATGCAATTGTTCTGCAGAGCTTGGGAAATCCTCTAGATTTAGAATAACTTTTGAATCATATATCATATATACACAGGTCTCTTTGGAAATGCCAGCAAGGGGCGTCAGCGAGGTGTGGTGCGGAGGCTCAGCATGGCATCCTGTTTTCAGTGCTCTGGGAAACACATCAGGGTTCTACAAAATTAATCTTAGCAATTATTTTTCCAATGAATGTATGAAATAAAAGTGCTAAGGAACCCCAGAGACATGCCGCAGAGTTACACATCACCTAACCACTGCTGGCTCTTACAGCCCAAAGGCTTTTTGTGATTGTGCCCCAGCAGCTGCCAGCACAGGAACAGGGCAGGCAGCTCAAGCCCTCCTCAGATTTCACATCTGCTTCGGTAAATGTACAATAAGTGGTCACAGGAGGAAAAAAAAACCAAAACAAAAAAACAAAAAAAACCCCAAAAAACAACAACAACAAAAAAAAAAACCAAAGCCCATTGACATATTTGTGATACGCAGCTGGCACATGGTTCTGAATCCAAAGGATTTCACAAGGTAAGCAGATACAGCTACAAGTCAATTGCCTTCCTGAGGGAAAAAACGGTGAGCAGAAATGAGGAGTCAACATTCCTCAAAACCTTTTAAACATCAAAGGACATTCATCTCAGGGAAGCTTAAGGATGTTTCATCTGCAGTCTCAGACACCAAGAATTCACAAGCTGAAGCCCAGCCAGATTCCCTCAAAGAGGAGAGAGACAGGGAGGAGAGTGGCAGCTCTTCCGATGTGCTTTGAAGCTTCATTTACATTCAACAGCAGCAAGAAAATGATGAATATAACTGGGCAGGGAAGAGACCAGCTTTCAGAGCTGGCCTCACCCCCTACAACTCTGGTTTGATTTCCAGAAAACAAGGGAAAGTAGGGAAAGCTGTTGGAGTAGTAGGGGGGCTCTAAGGTTGCATTTTTTTCTAATTACTTTCCTCTTTTACAACTACACTTCCAATTTTGTAACCAGAAACTTAATCTTCTTCATAATACAGATAAACTCGTGTAAGATTTCACTTGCTTGGCATTTTGAGCGAGTGCACCTGGAGGGACTACGTTTGTCTGAAAGCAATTAACCCCTGTATAGAGGTAAATTCTTGGGCTTTTGGACTCAAAAATGAATTAGGAAATGTCTGTATATTGGCATGTTTCTTGCCAAGCTACAAGGAACATCTGGAAGACTGTTTATCACCAGCTGCAGGTTGTAGGACGGCTCCTGAGAGGCCTCTGCTGCCAAGTAAGTATTGAAGGGACAATTCATGTCATTAAGTATCACTGAATCATCATATCCATCCTGTAGCAATGCAGCAAGCCAAGCCAGGGGAAGCACAAAGTGAGGAAGAAGAGGGTCTATGTCTTCTCTGTAAACATCCATCAAGGATGGCAAAGAGCATTTCTGAGCCAGGATTTATTTTTCTCCCATTTCCTCTGTTTCAAGAGCAATGTCTGAGCTCCCACATTGTAAGATAAACTCACCAGAGGCAGTGGGTGAACTACACTTGTGCAGCTGGAGATGTCAAATTGTACCATGTGCAGTGTCATCACTAGGTAGATTTCGCTCCAGTTACCCGAAGCAAAGCCAGCTCTGGAGGATATTTCACACGACACGGCTCTGCCACGTAGTGGTCACATTGATGTGGCCCTATCAGCTTGGTCAGTGCGGCTTGGAGTCATTATGTTTAGTGGGGGAAAAAAATCCTGCTGCCTCACTCTGTGCTTCCGACATTTCTCTCAGGAACACAGTGGAAGGTTTCCATCTTCTACTAAGTGTTTGAGCAGCACCCTCAGGGTGCTTCCTCCTGCAGCTTAAGTCTTTTCTCTCTTCCGATTGTTACTCCCTTAATACAAAATTAAGATGAGGAATTGAGTCCATTCTCTAACAGGGACAATCTCCTTCTCCATCAAACTAGTTTAGAACAAGGGCAATAACTCTAAGGGTCTCTAGTGCAGATTCTGCAAGCCCTGGATGTTTTGGTGCTCTGGAGGGTCACTCCATATTTTAGCCCTCATGTAACTGGGAGCAGAATGCAGCTGTTTGCTCAACAGCCTGGAAACATCTGCTTTTAGATCAGGCATAGAATTCAGCCTGTGTTTTGCAAGCTTGAAGATACAAGTCACGTCAGGTCAGACCATGCCCTGAAGTGGGCACCTCAGTGCTGAACCATTCATTTCGTTCTGTGGAAGATAGTGGAAGAGTTGTCTGAAAAACTAACAGAAGGCTAAAATAAAAAGGATTCCTTTGAAGTGGTTCCCCACTGTGCAGAAGATATACTCTGAGTAAGAGGAGGCAGTAAGCAGGGACCTTGCTATAGCTGTGAAGAAACAGCTTCCCTGGAGAGAAAGAGGGCTTGATGACAACCAGCTCCTGGAAGGAGATGCTGGGATGCAGGCTGCAAGGCACAGAGGCACCAAGCCCTCTTCCTCCCGGAGGTGGGCATCAGTCCCACGGGGCCAAACCCCCTCCCGCCCTGAGCACTCCTCCCAGGCATGCTGCGACACTTCCTGCCTTGCAAAAGCAGCCCTTTAAGTGAGTTTGATACGGACTTCAGAAGGGCTAGTCAGCCTACTACACTGGCACATAAAAAATTCAAAGCAAGCATGACTTCCTTCAGATAGGAGACAGAAGCCTCAGCTCTCATTTTTGAGTGAAAAAGACAGCATTTGAATTTGACAGAGACCGACAGATGCACAGACTAGACTGAAAGCAAAACAGAGCTGATGTCCAGAAATTCTTGATCACAACAAAATGTGCAGAGATCTGGTCTATAAAACTTCAGGCAGAGCAGCCACAAACCCGTGATTTACACTTTACAAGAACTGTTGCTTTTTGAAATTTGATTTCTGACTGAACAAACATCTTGCAAACCAGAAATTCAGAGAAAATTTCACTTTGGCATCAATAATATGCAGTGTTAACAAAACAGTATCTGTTCCCATCACTGCTCAGTGTAATTGATGCAAGCTGCAGTGAAGCAGACAGAAACGCCTGTTCTTCCCTTGGGTTCCCTGCTCAGCATCTCTGGTCAAATTCAGGCTCCCGGACTTTCACGTCCCTACTCACACAGACACTTTTGCAGCCCCTTTACTACTGGTTATCCCGGAGATATGGACTCTGGGATACAGTCCTGAGGAAAGCACAACCATGTGGCTAGAGACACATACTCTGAAGTAAAGTCTTCCAGCATTGGACTAGTTTCCTTGTGGGTTTGCTACCTGAGGTCTCCCTCCTTTCTTTTTCTTTTCAGCCCTGGAGCTGCAGACTGCCCTGTGCTGGACAGTCAGAATTCCTGGAAACATTGGGTTTCTGTAGAAGTTTGTTCACCTCAGGAGTGTCAAACGAAACGCTGATTGATCAGATAATTATTTGTTTTCTTTTGCAAGATTTTATTGCACTGGGACATTTACAACAGGACCTGGGTCCAATTCAGATTAGCTAACTGGGCTGCCCCGTATTTTCCTTGAACAACTTTGTTGACCCACAGAAACAGTTACCATCATCGCCTTTTTGTTTCTTTTTGGTGCTTAGGAGTGCCTGCCATAAGATGAACACCATGAACTAGAGATCAGGGATAAACACTGTAAGCTCACCAATATTTCGCTACTCCTGCTATTACGTCTATCTTTAGTCTTTCCTTCATCACCTTCTCTTTGAGTTCTGCTGACTGTGCACTGAACAGGCTGGCACTGAATGGGAGGTGTTAGACCCAGCTCAATCCAATCATAATCTTCTGACTTCTGGTCAAGAAGAAAAAATTATGTATAATACAGTACTCTGATGGGAACCTGTTACTTCCCATTATTGTGGCATCTGCTGTAACTGAGACCTAGATTGATGGCTCTGGAATTGGGCCTCTAGGCTATCACTTCCTCACAGGTTTATAGATCTTTTCTGACGTTTCTTTAAAATCTTTCTCAACGCTAATCTAAAAGAATGGTCTCTCCTGCAGCAGAACAAGAATGTTGTTGGCCAGGTCAGACCAGGATAGCTAGAGAGAGGCACTTGCTGCCTGGTGTTTCCAACATACAGTCAAGAACTGCCCATGACCGCTTACAGAGCGGATGGTCCAGAGAGTCCCAGGGTAGCACTGTCCTGACTCACTGTGTCCACATGGTGCAGGACAAAACTGCACACCTACAGCCCATCCCCAGGACACAGAAGATCCTCTTCCCAGGGTCGATTGTGTGAATTTAGTGCCAGACTGCTCCCATGCTTGAGCAGTGCCAGTTCCTGAGGAGCAGTGAGCACCTGGAGTTGTACACACAGGAACGATGCAATTTTTGCAATACCTTCCCCTGCACGTTGCTCATTCCGAAGGCCAGTAGGCAAGATCAAACTCACAACAGAACCGAATGGCTTAAGTTGTACCAGACACATTCCACGGGCAGATGAGGTCTGAGGAATGGGCAAGGCACAAGGGGAAAGAAGAGAAGAAAGAAATTAAGTGGTGGGCACCCTAACAACCTAACACCATCAGCAGCAGGTGATGTTCAGGCATCGCTGCTGTGAGACAAGAGCCCTTAATGACTGATAAAGGGCAGGAACAGGGGAGTCCACAGCCAGCCTGGCTTTGGGTTTTGACATGGCATCCCTAAGTGGCCTTTTCCTCCCATTGTATCCCTCAGTACTTGAAAGCTGCTGTCTTCAAGTGAAGGGAATAACTGGACCTCCTGAGCTTTTGGTCTCTCTAGCAATGCCATTTGAAATTGTTATTTCTTGTGTCAGATTATCTGATAATCCTTCTTCAGAGAGTGGCTGAAAGTGGTGTCTTGGGATGCTTGGGGTATTCACGTGATTGCAGCTAGATAACTTAGCTGTTAATTAGTACTCAGTGGTAAATCCTCCATAATATCCTTTATCCTGGTTGGCTGTCAGAATGTATCATACATGACACCAGGATTTCTGTTGATGTATCAGTTTGTTAAAGCAGGTGAATAAGAAGCAGTCTGAGAAAGGGAAAACACGCTGGGATGATCAATATAATCGATCTTATGTTTTGTGCCCATTGTCAAATAGTTTTGCTCAAAAGCTGGAGTGGGGAAGGCGCCGGCATCTCACACAGTAGGTGAATCAATTATTTGCATTACTGTTATCTACCTGGCTAGCTGATGATAAGTTGGATTCTAATTAATGTCAGTAAGGTATGAATTAATTTTGTAATTTTGCAGGATGCGCTGAACAAATACCTCATAGATGTTAGGACAGACCCAGTTCTGTGCAAGATCTCCACAGTTCATCTCCCCTGAATGCTACTGGGGCTTCTCATTGTTCTTGGGAAGACAACTAACCACTGATGGAAGCAGATGAAATCACAGTGCTGAATGGCACAAGTAGCAACAAAAACAAAGAAAATTTTGCTGAACATGTTTGCCTGTATTTCCAGGAGGTTCCCCCCAGGCAACGAGGGAAACAACTACTTCTTTCTGAAGTCTGATTCTGCTCTACTTGAGCCATCCAAATCTGCTCTATACATTGCCATATTTTTGCATCCAGTTTCTGGTGATTCTTTCCATTCACAGTCCACACAAATAATTACATGTATATTTATTCACTCGCAGCATCTCATTTTGTTGAAGTTGTCTACTTGTGAGATTGGCATTCTCCCACACTCTAAAACTCTATTTTTTCCAGCATCTCTATTTATTCCAAGATATTTTCCTGTCAATCTCTATTTACACTGGTTTAGTATTTTTCAAAACATTTGATTAAGTTTGCAATAAAGTTTGGAATGTGAAAGAGAATAGAAAGAGGCCAATATAATTTTCAGCCACACATACAGAGCCATCATCTGTTACTGTTACTCTTTACATGGCTATAATTCTCATAAGAAGCCACTCAAAATACTGTATTTATTTTGATATGAGGTTACAGTAGAAAAAGTTAAGAAAAGAGAAATGAATTTGATAAGCTAGGCAGTGGGAGCTGGAGAAACTGATGAGAAAGAGAGGCACTATACCCCGCATCTCAGATATATCTTCTAGCAGTTCGACTAGCAAAACAACCTGCAGGCAAACAAGAAGAAAATCCCTGCCAAAATACGTGCTGCAGAAAGACCCAGCTTCAGTACGAGATCTGGTCTTTGCAGGTCCACCACTCCATTCCCACACCTGAGACAGAGACCCTTGGGTCATGTAATAAGTCTACCAGGCTGCTCAACACTTCCTTTGTCAAAGTGCCTGTGAAAGCTGACTTCACAGATCTGCAATTCCCTCGACACTAATCACTAATAGAGATTAATTATCAGAATAGCATGATAGCAGACATGTAGCTTTATCATCTCTAATTGGTTACAATTACAGTCTCACCATTAGCAGCTGCTTTGGCATGAGTCATGCAGGAAATACCATGATATGAGTGCACAGCCTGCTGAAGCAGGTGTCTCCAAGTAAAAAATACTGTTTGACCCCTATTCCTCCAGGAAACCTGCACCAGCAACAAGTATAAATCAGACAAACTTTCTAATAGGTTATGCTATCAGCAGAGACAGATGGAAGTTTTAAAGGATGGAAGATGCCAAGAGTCATGTGGCAGAATGATGTGTTGCAGATGTGGGATTCCATAGCAGACCTTTATCTCAGGCAAAGTAGTATGGTATGGGGAGCCTCAGAAAGACAATGACAGTTTCTGGCACTGGTAAAGCAAGTCTGCTTTGTGCAGATTGGTATTAAACTGCTCATTAGTGGCACAGTGCCCGTGGTACTGTGGGTATCCCATATGAGGAAAGCAGTTATGAGTGGAAAAATAGTTGACTTCAGAGCAAAATTTAGGGGGACCAAGGAAGAGCAAAATAGCTCTAAGAGCTCTCCTTGTAGAGCTGGACAGCATGGTGAAAGAGAGCTTCAGCTCTTTTTGACACTGGAGTCTCCATGTGAAGAGCAACACAAAAAGACTGGCAAGAGTTCTGGGAAGACCAACCTCAGCAGTGGTGTCTGGGAGGACTTCTCTGCAGAGGATGGCCAGAAGTTACTTTTGGTTAATAAGACTCCCTAGAAAGGTCAGGAGGCAGAACTGATGGTGAACTGAGAGCAATGAAAGTTAAAGAAAAATACTGGCACCTGGAGTGGTGTGGGGGCACATCTCATGGAAACAATGAAAGAGTTCGGGCCAACCGCAGCAAAACCAGAGAGCACAAAGTGCCTAAAGAAAAGCATTTAGGTAGAATTGAAGCGGAACAAGGGATTACAAATGCATTATGGTCACAGCATTGCCTACACTAGATATGACCTGGATGGCCTCTAGAAGACACTTTTACCCCCTGAACAGACAAGATCACCAAGCAGCAGGAGACTGGAGAGGAGGATGCAGGATACTTGTCAATATTGAACTGCTGAGATGCAGTGTTTGGGGGCTGATGGATGGCCACGAGGCAGCTTCTGCTATTGTAGCAGGCCACGTACAGCTATCTGATCTACTGAAAGTAATCTCCAGAGACCCAAAGCATAGCAAACCATGGATAGTATGGACATCTTGAGTGTTTACGATGCATAAATGCTGAGGAGTTATTGACCATCCAGACCTCTCTATTAATACATTTTCTTTTGTTCAGTATTAATGGCATCATGATGCACCATGCTGTTATACAAATTGAAAGCACTGGAAGGCAACTTATCCATCAGAGGGCTGCTTGGATGCAAGCAGATAAACAATCCTACAATAGCAGACAGCAGTCATCTTCAATGATAGCCATTCTAAGAAACTGATCCTAGCTGAGCTGAGTTAATAAACTGGGTGAAATATATTATAGCTCCTTAATACTAAAAAAAAAAAATTAATCCACTTTGATTAACAATAAAAGATTTTCATTAATTCTTGGTAACTGCTAAATAATTTCCAACCATTTTTGCCTTGATTTCACTTCCTAGTGTACAAAAAAAAATCAATTCCAGCTTAAGGCTTACTTATTAAAGTATTATTCTATCTGAAGATGTGATTAGAATGAAAAACACAAAGCTGGGTTAAATGGTCTTGCTCTAGTCACCAGCTAATTAGAATCCCTTGTGATATCATGGCTGTGCTATCCTTCACTCCCACCAGGAAACACCACTACAGTGGGCTCCAGTAAGCAGTATGCCCATTAGTGATGTCTCTCACACATGAAACTGCCACCTGACTCTACTCATCCATATATATTGTCCCAAAAATCTTAGTTTCTTCCAAAAGATGTATTTTAGATTTAACAGTGCAAGAGTTGTCACTTAGAAGCATATGGTCAGAAATTTGATTTTTCAGTGTAATGGTCCTTGTTCTTCACGAGGCACAGAACACAGAAAAAGGGTGAGGTGTTGTTAATGGGGAAAATACAGTCTTAGAAATCCCGAGTTACCTATTTGTGAGGCAAACAGGAGGCAGGTTGTGGCCTCTGGGTACAGTCAGCAGAAGGCAGAGCCTGTGCAGCCACTGATCATTCCACAGGGAGAGAAGGGGTGGGCAGAGCCCTGCAGGATGGTCTCCAGCTCACCTGCTCATGGTTTCTGTTAGCCTTCTCTTTGTTCCTGATATGCAGGACACTGCTGGAACAAGCCTAATGGATTCCCTGCTCCCACTAACTGTATCTGCACCTGTGCCATCTCCAACTGTATCTCCACCTCAGCTCCCATCATGAGAGGCTCTGAGCTCATATACTCTCACTGATGTTTTCTCACACCCCTTTTGGGAGGAGGGATAGTTCTGTCCTTCCTGCTGTAAGATGGGGAAGTCTGGTAAGGGGGTACAAAATGTCAGATTTTGGTAGTATCTAAACATATTCCATGGGATTTGATAGGAGTTTTTAAAGAGCTTTGCTTACACGTACTTGGACTATTTTTACCAAGGTCTTCTAGGGTATTTTGCCAAAGACCACCCAGCTGGAAGCAGTTTCCTTACTTTGTAAGAGAACTAGGCTCATATGTGTACCCCAGACTGGTACCTGCTGCCATGTCTGCCCAAAGCAAAATGCCAGACTTTCTGCACAAGGTAGAGAGAAAGTTCAGCACTTCAAGACATGATGCAGAGAAACCAATGCACAGGGTAAGGACTTCCCCAGGGCAGTTAGTAAGAAATGCTGAAGATGACCCAAGCCTTGGTCCTCCTGGGTTTTCATGCTTTGCTCCTGACTTCTCCTTCCACTCAGGTTTCTTTTGTAACTTCCTACACTTTTTCCTCTGACCTGTTAGCTGTAACACCCTTGTCCTCTTCTTGCAGTATGCCATGCAGTGCCCAACTTGGTAAGTACGTTTGAGGAAGTCATCCTACACTAGCCCTTGAAGAAATGGCTGGCTGAAAGCTGCTAAGACTTTGATGTCTGAATGATTGTAGCATAACAGTTGGCATGGCCAAGCCCACTGTCAATGACAGCAATTTCCTGAGAAAGTTACATTCATCAGGCATAGGTGATGATCCAACATAGACAGTCCACACACAGGAGCTTAACTGAAGGCCAGCGCTCATCCTGGTCTGACTTTACAACAACAATGCCTTTTCCCCAGTTGACTCCACTCAGTACCACACTAACAAGAGAAAGGCAAAGGCTTAGGATACTCATGAGAGAAAACCTCTCATCATTCTGTGAGCTGGAACATGAGGTTGAAAATCAGGTTACTCCTTGGATCTTACCCCTCGCCTGAGTTCAGAAAGAACCTGCTGTCAAAAGAGCAGTAACAGGACTAGCACTTAAACAAAGAGGCTTGACTCTGCTCATGTATCAGATTTTCTCTGGTTTTGGTAGAATTACACATCATGTAGTCAAAAGGACTAATACTTGAACCGGTTGTACCATTTGGGACCAAAACAAGGTTTTACTCAAGTCCTCCTGCTGCTAAACTCTAGTCAAGTTCATCTCCACTTTCTGTGTGTTTCTCATAAGAAATGTTAAGCCAGTTAAACTTTGATAAAATCTACATCTAAACAACAGTCTCCTCTGAAGTAAGAAGACTTATGCTGATGCATGGAACTGAAATAAGATTGACATTTGGAGGACGTGAAATCTTTTGGGAAGCCCTAAAATATCCCCCAAGTAGGTCAGCTCAGTGACCTGGATCTGTACTTTTAATATAGGAGTAGCCTATATTTTCTCAAACTGTTTGCTGAGGAACAAATGTTTTTTGGGCTATGGATTTATTTTTAGTAGTTAAGTGTGACCTTTGTAGGAGATCCTATAATAAGAACAACAATGAAGCTGGCCAGGATGAGTCACACTACATGCTTTGATTTAGAGATGAAGAACACACAGCATTTAACCCTTGGTCATTTCTGGATGAAACTATCTTATATGCAATTTTCACTTCCAAAAAGAAGGAATTTCTTGATGGCACCAAATCCTCCTTGTCTTACAGGGTAACTAATAAACATCACTGAAAAATAGATTTCTTTAGGAATACAAAATGAAAGTAAAATCTGGGCAGGGCCAGAGGTTCCCGGCTGCATTACCAAGTCTAGCTCAGATTTCAGCAGCCACCATCTACAAGTTCTTCACATCCATCTTAAAATAAGCTTTGTTATTTTCAACTTTACCCTTTCTACAATGGAATCTAGCCATCTAAGTATAGAAAGAGTTGATCTTTCCTCCTTCTTTGGGATACTTCTTACCATGAACTAAAAACCCAGAGCGAGAACTCCAGTTCACACAACACAGCTATGGTAGAATCTGCAGCCTACATTGGAAAAAGAAAGCTCTTATCCCTGTCTTACCATAATCAAGAATATGTTCACTCAGTCTGCTCTGGGAGTAAATCTAAGTTACCACATGCATCACTTTGGTGATCTAAATTTATATGCGGTTCATGGAAAATGAATATATGTTTGAAAATTCTTCAGGCAAGGGATGAAATTAGTCAGAAGATATTAAGTAAAAGATATGTCTAATGATAAATGAAATGGCTTCCCAAAAGACATGGTGGACTTTTTTCCCTTCAGGCCCTTAAAGATCTGTCTCTTATTAAACCAAATGTTCTAGCTCAGCTAGCAGAGATAAAGCTACGTGGAACACCAGGTGAAGTGTCTGGCCTGGTCACGCAGGAGGTCAGCCTAGATCTCCACACTGATCTCCAGTCATTCCAGTCTAGAAAACTCTTCTGTTGCACACAGGATTCTGAGGTGAACATCTTCACCCTCATTTATTGTGACTATCATGGAAGACACAGCTAACACCTTTCTTTCCAGAGAAGCAGGATGACAGCAGTTATCCCTTTCCTAAGATAAAATTAAACACGTTGAAAAGAGATGAAATCCATCAGAATTAGCTGTTTCTTTGAATGACATGGAGCACACTGACACCTGGTAAGTTTGTGGAAGATCACATTCCAAGTCATCTATTGCCATGGATCGCATTGCAAGTGCTGGGCTATAGCAGCTGTGTTCTCAGTGCTGTTCGGGGACCACGTCACTCTCTCCTGCTTTTTCACCTTTTCTGTTATATCCAAGAATTTGTCCTTCTTTTCAGGTCTTTTCTTCAATAGCTGGCTAGTGGCTGCTAGAGGGATGATGCATTTTAGGTAATGAGAACACAAAAATAATAGCTCCTTCAATGGAGCTTGAAACATGCTCAGAGATGCGGGCACCACACAGCAAGTGTAAGTCAGACAGCACTGCACTAAAAGTTTAAAAGTTTCTTGAGATGTGAGCGGAAGGGTAGTCGCTGTGTAGATGCTGCTAAGCTGTTCGGTGAGACACCAGAACTTCACTGTGAGTTCTGAGCTGCTTTTGTGAGTCTCCTATTTCTTCATACTGGATAGTCAAGTTGGTGAAATGGTGTGGGAGATAAAGCCCTGGAGTCTTCCCACATCATTTAGGGATCAGCTAAGGACCCAGGCACTTCCGTAAGCAGCCCATCTTACAGAGGGAACATCTATTCCCTATGCAGTCAATGAAGTATAAGACTTGTCTCCAAAGTCAATTTTAAGTGAGATGAGTCTCACAAAAGTGATAGGAGCCAAGGGTTTGATAAGAATCATGAGACAGAAGCAAACCCTCTTGTGCCTCTTGCTACATCTTCAGAACGGGTCCAGAATACTTTTAGCTGTGCACTGCTCCAGCATGACTCCACTTCGTCCTCTTCTTCATAATGACTTTTAAAAGGTTCATCAATTATCCAGAAAGTTTTGCCCTTCCAAGCTTTGATTTGGAGGAAAAATGCTGATGTACTGATGTTTGTTAATAGAATACATTAGAAAAGTAAATCAGTCTGTTAAAGGGATATTAAATGGGAGAATGGTTTCCCTAACATTTTTAATTAACAGAAAATTCTGAATTTCTTTAAATATCAATAACATTATGCAACCATCTGTGTGGTTGATTTACACAAATAAATTTAGGTTTTTATTTGATATAAATCCATCTTAAGATAATACAACCAAGACATGTGCTGGCATCTTGGTTCTCTTTTCGATTTATCTACGGAAAGACAGACAATATAGGACCTGAAAAGGGCAACAAAGTGTTTCGCCTTTCCCCTCCCCACCATTCTTTTTTAAGATTTGCCCTCAGACTGCTTTTATCTTCAAAGTGTTCTAGAAATCCAGTGCAATGTCAGAATATAGACTAAGTCCCAGGTAAACAAATACAGCCAGAAGCCTCACTTTCACATATTTATGGCTAGAACATGCATTTCTTGTAATAATGTTGGCAAGATCTAACTAGAACGCTCTTGCAACGGCAGTAAACACTCAGAATCTCAGTATGAATTGCACAACTGAAGCTTCAATAGCAGCATAGGTGAGTCGGGTATATCCATTATCTACCCTACTAGGGATGTATGTGTGTGTAATTATGCTCTTTTATTGTATCTATATGCCTGAATGGGAAATAATTTGCTCCAAACACCTTTTTCTAAGATAGTCTGTAATAAATAGCATAATCTGAAGATGTAACTTAATTTCAGGTCCATCCTTACTATGCAAATCTTATTGTTCGGTATCTCTTCATGCATTGAGAAAACATAGAATAACACTGCAGCTTTGATTTGAGCCCAATGTGAGGCATGATCTACATCAGAAATTGACCTTCCCATAGCATACTTGTTCTTGAGTATTCCTGAACCTGTTATATTGCAAGAAAAGCATGCATGCGTTGACGTATCTGTTGAACAGAGCGTGGGGTTCATCTCACTGTCTTTAGCTGACACAAGTTAGGTGTCTTAAGATTGTTTTCTGGATCCCTCCCACCATACAAGGACAAAGACAGACTTCTCCAGAGGACAGCAGAGAAAGCCTTAGGATGGGATATATCACCTTCTGGAGGTGCCCACCTCCTGATCATAGCAGAAGTCAAGACATGGGTAAAGTCTTGGATCCTGTCTACTGGAAAGATCCTTGGCTTCTGTAGGTGGTCAAAGTTCTCTAAGTTTAAGCCAGTATTTCTTTTAATATGTGGGAATTTCTCTCATTTCCTAATGAAATTCTGTAACCTCTGGGTAGGTGACATGAAGTCAGTATGGACTTCCATATTCCATACAGTGAAAGAGCCACAAAGGAGTCATGATAGTTGCTAAAGATCTAAATGCAGTGGGTAGCTGTGTTTCTGGGACTCGTAACACAAAACTGTGTGTGGAAATTAAGAGACAAATTATGTCTCTCCGCTGAATCTTCATGAGGAAGAAATTTTATGTACTGATTGCACTTTGAATTAGTTTGAATTCAAGAGTTTCAAGTAAATAGAATCTATAAGTACATGATAAATTTTGGGGAATGAGCTCAATTTAAAGGGGTATCTAAGTTTAGCTGTAGTCGTAATAGTTTAATAATGCCCCAATAGCAATAATTTTCTTATATATTTCACAAACTCAAGGTTAACTGCTTCAGAAGCTCTTTGGATGGACAATTTCCCCTGGAGTTAATGTTGTGACTGCCTCGTAACTGTATTGATAGCTATCACAACTACTTATTAGTCTTGAAAATGGTGAGCGGTTCTAGCAGTAAACAGCAAATCTCACAATAATCTGCTGACTATTACCCTGCTGAAATAGTTGGGAAAGTTCCCTTGAAAACTAATTCTGAATTCCAAAACCACACCATTCACCATGGCAAATGTAACTTTCAGCTGGTTGGACTCAGCTTCTGGAGCTGCTGATAGGAAAGAAACCTAATTAATGGGAAGTTAAAAGAGAATGATAACAGCTGAGGCAGGATTAGTAGTGTGAGCTTTCACCCTTATTTCTCTATGGTCATCCTAGAGAAATAATCTATTATTGGAGCAAAAGACGTGATATAGGCATTCCAAATATTTCATTTGAATGATACCATTTGGACTCTGCTACAAAGAAACATCTGATGGAACAGCTGCCAAAACTGCTGGGGAAATGACTGCCCAATGACGTTAAGCATCCCAAGAGCTCTAAGCATTCAGGACTTTCTCCGCTTCCAAATGATAAAGCGTTTTCTTCCACAGAGGTGACTGGGAATCTTTTAATTAAAATGAGAAGTGGAGGAATAAAAGCCTTATAGAGTGGTAAACCTTGTAGCTACAGATCTAACAACTGTTATGCTAAGGAGAGAGACATCAGACACCCAATTTTAAACTCTCCAATGTTCACCCTTATTAAATCATCTGATTCTGGTGTTCAGAATCAGATCAGATGATCTGGGGATGTGAGGCATCATCCTACCAGTTATAGTCCTCAAAAGAGACTTGACAGTTACCGAGCGCATTTTAACTCCCCTCCCACCCAGGATGGGCAGACTGGTCACTGTACTACATATTACCACAGCTTTTCTTACAGGTGCTGCCTTTACAGAAGGACATTTAAAAACCCACTAGCCCTTCAAAACTAGGGTCCTACAGTTCTTGAGGGCCTTGATACCAGAATTCTCCCACAGAAGAGCAGAGAAGGTTGTCCATTTCCCACATTCTTCTGAAGCACATCCACTGTATCAAAATGTTGTGATCCCCTCTAGCAATTGGCAGTCATCATCTCCAGTGCACTGAGTTGTCCCCATCCTGCCCTGTATGCACTGGTGAAAGCAGTGGAAGGGATCCTTCTGCAACAGGTAGGCAAGTAAGCTACCCTTTAGTGACAGGGCACTTCCCAGAGCAAGCCCTTACTTTGGGTATGTGCCTCCCAGGAGGGAAATGACCTGAAAGTGTTACTCTAAGGCTTTCTGAAAGCCCCAGTTCCTGTGCTGGCTCTGAGAAGGAATGTCAGAAGGGTGAGAAGTCTATTTCACTGTCTCTTGTCCATTTTTTTTTTTTTGAGGGCAGCTAGATGGCAAGGAAGGAGAATAGGGCTGGTCATCTGGCTCATTTTAAAGACCTTCGTAGGTCCTTGGAGTACATGCAGGAACACTAATGTTTATTCTGGATAAATTTAACTAAATAAATAACAAGCAGTATGTAATGACCCAAGGCTATCTAAAGAGGTTGACTGACAGGAATTGGTGGCAACAGTCTCCATCTTTGCTCTTTACGCTCTGACAGCAGGCACCAGGTCCTGTCTGTGCCTTGAGGGGAGGGGGCCAAAAGGACAACTTGCCTGTTAAAAAAAAAAAATCTTCTGTCAAGGGAATTAAAAGACATACCATCCCATTTTCCTATGCAAGTAGTAGCCTCTTCTACAGGCATCTGAGAGGTCAAGGTAGCCTCTCTCCTGGATATGCCCTTCTCTGGGACACTGTGTATTTGTTTTTTCTTGTATGTATCTTATGAGACACCTCCTAAACCTTAGCACTCACTGGAGGGATTTATTAGCTGTACTCACCCAAGTTGCACCCACTAATAGGGGAACATCCTTCCCTCCTCACTTCTCCTGAATTTAGAATGAGTCAAGCTCACAGGTGTCTTCACATTCCTTCCAGAATGCTGTCTCACCAGCAAGCCTGATGAGAAGCCCTGCTGTGACACACCTCAACCACAGCTTTTTCCTACTTTTAGAAATGCCCTTCCCCATTTTTCTGAATGCATTTTTGTCTCCAGTGAACAGCACTGCCAGAAGACCCCTTCCAACCCACACAGTCGGGACTATGCTGAGCAACCAAGGTCCCCTCATCTTCTCTTTCCCCTCCCGCCCTATAGAAACCCTCTGTCTCTTTGTCAAGGAGCTCCCCGCTTTGTCACTTCAGAGCAAAGGTTTCGGGTTTGGGCTCCAAGACACAGGCTGGAGGTATCCACTCGGGTCCTTTTTCAGCTACGGCATTAACATGAAATAGTGGATACACTGATAAACAAATTGTCTGAAGCCACAGCCTTCCCAGTGTTTCAGCATTGTTCCTTAATATTTTGAATATCATGAGTTCATGCCTGTTATCCGTGCAGTGTGAGACACTTTTGCCTAATGGTTACGAGAGAATCTTTCTTCCAGATACAACAATTCCTATCCAGCCAGAGTAATGACTGGTATGAGGCAGATTTTATTTTCAAACTAACAAAGGCTCATGAAAATGCAAAGGAAAAAAGTGGCATTATGACAGAATTAAATCCACTTGCTAGAAATCAAATACTTTCCTAATAGGACAGACACAGCACACTGTACAGCAGGTATCTGAGGAACCACACGCACATTTTGTGTAGCGCTATATAAGAACAATAACGCTGCGTTGCCTGTATTATTATATTTCAGTTATCACTTATGCTAATGAGGATTTTCAGTTATATAAATGTAACGTGTTCTCTAGTAGTATGTCTTTTGTAGATTCTCTAATAAATCAATATTTTATGCAAGCAAAAACCTTAAAGTCTGTTAGAAAAAAGTGCCTTATCATCCCTAGCAGCTCCCAAAACCCTGCAATGCAGGCTTTTATTATTTCTGTAAAAGAAAAAAAAAAAAAATCAATAGAGATTCCTTGTGCGTAATCCTCAGCAAGATTAGCACTTTGTCAACCTCTGCTATAATCTCCTGGAAAGCAAGAGGGGAGCAGGGTGGGGGCTCGGGAAAGAAAAAGAAAAGAAGTCCCAGGGAAACCAAGAAGTGAGAATTTCTTGGGGGTGTTCACTGTGCTTCTGATAAAGAAGAATATTAAAAAGGCAACTCTGGTCTTCCCAGCTTGGTGCTCAGAAATTAGAGATGCTTCTCCCAGCTGTTGAAATCTTAACACATCTAATTGGAAGAGAAACCTTCCAAAATTACCAGCAGTTAAGTTTCCTGTTTTAAAATGTGTTTTAGGGGCTAGATCCAAAACTCAGCCTAGGCCTTGCAACGCTGAGTGTTGCAGAGCCTGAGTTTTGGGTGTCTCGCCCTGCAGAGCAAGGGTGTGAGGGTCTCAGGGAGCAGGGTGGGAGCCAGCCCCACCACGGTTAGAGAGCCAGGGTCCTGCATGGGAAACTACCCCGAACTAGAGAGGGAATTTAAGGTAACATCTCAAAAGTCTGCCACAGAAAAATTCACAAGCAGTGTTGCAAGCTCTGAATAATGGATCAAGGGCTGCAAGGGACAGTAATGGATTAAACTATGTGTATACAGGACAGAATTTGTCACATTGTATCTGCTATTTCCCATACTACTGCAATCACCCATTAATTAAATTCACAGATGAGCTGCATGGAGAGGTAATTCAAACATGAGAAAGGAGGAGAAATTATATTAAAGGATCAAGAGAGGCCAGAAGCATAGGCAGAAAATCAGCAAAGAAGGTTGGAATCACAATAAACAATTCATTGGGAATAATCACATGTTTCAGTTCAGGCCAAAATTAAAGTGTACTTCAAAATCATGGCAGGACAGAAGGATGGGTGGCAACGCTTCGCATAAAGAGCTGGAATCACTGAACAGAGTGATGTACAGCATACATGGAGGGCAGACTGCTGCAACGGTTGCATCTTGTACTAGCACATCCCTACTAGCTTCTCATTTGCAGGGGCCCAGAAAATCGGCTTTGCTGCCAGGAAAGTTTTCTTTTCCAGGCAGCAGTTCCTAAAAAGCATAGGAAGTGCACTAGCAGACTACCAAGCTGGAGTTTAAACAAACAATTCAGCAGCTGTTTTCTATTTAGCCAGCTGAGATCCTACTGGGTTGAGAAGTGCCATCACTATTTAGTCCTGTCTTCCTAATGAAACCATCCTTGGCTCTTACCCAGCTCCACCTGACAGCACAAAGTCAGGAGTTTTAATACAATGACCAATTTCAGTGCTTAATTTATTGAGAAAAATGGAAATGAATCTTCAGATTTTCCTTGCAGTCCCTCTCACATGAGCTTCCTTTTAATTACAGCTATAAAAACGGCCCTCCAATAAAACCAGTAAATCCCTTCTGTGAAAAAGAACCGTGCACACTGCTAGCAACCTTCAAATCTCTGAAGCTGGAGAAGGAATATGCTTTTCATGCAGTTCCCATTTCACCTGAGAAATGCAAGGATCAAAGAAAAAAAAAAAAAAATCAGAGAAAACTGAGGAGACTTCATGAAGAATTTGCATTCTTGAGATCTTCACCATTAGTTACAGTGAGCAGGTAATAGGTACCATAAACCCAAGTCTAAAACTTCATTCCACATGTAGCATTAAGTTACTATGGGGCTGACAGCTGATTAATAGTATTTAATAAACATGACCTTTACTGTTATACAGAACTCATTTGTTCCATATAATAATGGTATAATGGAAAAAAATGTGTATATTGGTTTTATTTCCAATGTCTCTGCTACCAAGATGGAGCTCAAGGCTTAATACACTATAAAAATTGCTGGAACAACAGAAAATAGACTCCATTTGAGATCTGAATTGCCAGATAGAGGAGCTTCTTTCTCTTCAGAGACTGTACAGAAGAATAAGCTCCTGAGTTTGAGACAACCTAATGCATGAGTAAATTCTCTTGTAATTTTTTCTCCAGATCTGTGGAATTCCCCAGACCAACAAACCTTATTTATTAAGCTCCTGACATTGGGATTCTGGACTCCTTACATAAAACCAGCAATAAAGACTTCCAAAATCTCATTAAAAGATTAAACTCCTATCACAAGCAGCTGGGACTTTGCAAAGGAGTCTGCTGAGCCCCCAAAATGAAAAGGTAGAGTAGAACGCCGGCAAAATTCTTCTTTCAGCACATTCCTTCAATAAATACACTACAGCTAGGATGAGACTCAGAAGGGATACATATCAAATATTAGCTGTCTGAAAACCAGGAGTCTATGTTCTCTCTACAACCCCCTCCAAGTGGAAATGCCCATCTTAGATAACAGGAATTGTACTTAGAAAGGTCCCATTTTTATCTGCTGAGTGCAGAAGGTGTCTTGGCTCCTGACTGAGACTAGGCTGGGAACTTGGGCACATTAAGCAAAATCCTAAAGTTCAGTTGTGATCAGTTGGATCCTGGTCACTGTCAATTACCACACAGCTGTAGCTATATCAGGTGAACTTTGTCATTGTCCTAGCCTTGTCTTGAAAGTCTCCAGGGATGGAGGACCTCTAGACTTTATCGGTCATATTACGTTCTTAAGTTGAGATGTTTTTTCTCTTTCTGCCTGGGCTTAGCTATTAAAGAAACAATTTATTAGCTCTGTTGTCTCATTTCAGCTTACCTGCTGTGTGTGTGCTGGCTTTACATTCAATATACTCAGTGCTGTCTGACTCTGACTTCTTCATCAAATAAAGCCCGATTTTCTCAAATCAAGAAATTATTCAGTTCTAATATTCAGGATTTTAAGTTACATCATGGCTAATTGGTTTAAATTCCAAGGAAGAGCTGGGTATTTCATTGTGGTTGTTTGCACACATCTCCTGATACAACACTTCAAAACTGACCTTAAGCCAAGTTTCTTTAAGTATTGTGGTACCAAGTTCAGCAATGCATTTCTATGCATTTTCAAACACTGGACCTTTCATTGTCTAGTTTCCTATGCCAATGCTCAAAACCAAAAGTCTTAAAACTAGTTTCCTGTAACTTCACCTGATAAAAGGCGGGTGACAAGAAAACCTGGAAATCTAAGGAAAGATGTTTTCATATGTACAACCAAAGAAATGTAATTCAACAGTTCAAATAAATGTCTGCAGGCACTTTCTTGTCGTCTGTCAGTACTCCCTGAGCTAAGTGGCAGCATGTCCTTTATCTGTTTATCTGATCTGAGAAGGACTGAGCTTTCTCTTGGGAGATGCAGTCACACTTTCCGTACATACAAAGTTTTCCATCAAGTTAAAGCTAGCTTGGATAGCTTTTGAAGCTTATGCAAGAGAATAAATCTGTCGTATTTTTCTTAATCTTAGCTATTTCAGTGTATAAACCATAGTCACAGCAGAACCCTAGCAGCATACGTATTATTGTCTTCTTCTCAGCAGGATAAACCACGCTTTTGTTGTTAAGAAATCTTAAACTCTTTCAGATAATCCACAAACTCTTCAGAGATAACAAGACTCATCCAGAAACTAGCATTAGTCATGCCAGTATGCCCCATTTCTTTTAATTAGATCATCATAAATTCCTGAGCTATGGGTCCCCTCAATGATCACTGGGACACAGTAAGGCTACCAGCAGACAAGGTGAGTAATCAGAAGATTTTATTAAGAAGAGATACAAAAGGGGACACTCATGTGCCAGGTAGCTAGTTCAAGTGGAGAGGATACCAAAAGACTTAGATAAGTCTTTATAATATAACCTTATCTTAGGATAACCTTGTCTTAAGATAACCTTGAAAGGATATCAAACTACCTCTCCATTATGAATCAGTGGCAAATTCCCAAGTTTAATATGTCACCACTACGTGTGCCTCTGCCATACCAAAAAAAAGGATAACAGAAGGAAACCATAAGGTAAACTTCAATCTCAAAAGGTTTAGCTTAAGTCTTTAATTCTTATGCTTGGACTGCAGTCCTGATGGAGCAAGACTTTTAGGGTTCTTACAGTGGTTAGTGGGAAGGTAGCTTGGATAACTAACTTCTGTAGGATCACCCCTGTCAAAATTGTCTTGTTTCTCCACTATTCTCAAGTTGATAGCAGCCAAGCACACAATGAACTTCAAATCAAGCAATACTACTTTTTATCTTGAGCATCAAACTGTATGCGAGTCAAATCTTAGACCAAACATTCCATTTACTTAATCTTTGTGCCTTCAAACAAAACCAACTACAACTTATTATACAGTCATGTTCATAGCATAGAACCTTCAGTCATTTTGGATCACATAATTTAACACGCATTCACATTTGGGCTGGACCTTGAAAGGGCAAAGAAAACAGCTACTGCTGTGACTGAACATCTGGGTTAGCTCCCTAATGTTCAGATGAGCTCCCTCAGCTCATGGAAAGGTGTGCTAGCAGTGTATAAAGACACCTCTTCCCCAGTGTGATCCCCATCCCATCATCACGACCATCAAACCAAAGGCACAATTTCTTCCTCCTGAAGGTTGCTGTAGCTATGGCTCCTATGAGGACTCATGAATCACGCCTGCAAATTTCCATATAAACAGCCTTTCGGTTAAAGCCTCTGTATGTGCCTCCAGAAAGCAAAGATGCCTGCTGTCTCCAACAGGAATATTACCTGCTAACCTGAGGGGTGTGAGCTGATGAACCAGGGCTCCAAACCCAACAGTTATGTTCCCCCAAAGGAAGGGGCTCTCTTTTGCCTTACCCACTCTACTGCCCCTTCAAATTAATGAGTTAAAGACAGAAATCTACCTTTATTCCTACATACTCAATAGTGGGCTGATGCCTGACCAAAGATTCCTGTGGTTCTGCAGGCTGGCTGATACAAAATGTCTTCGGAGATAAAGGACCTGCCAGTCTCTCTTTCTCACTGTGTTAGAAAAGCAAAGATGAGAGAGTGAAAAGATAGAAGCGTATGAGACTAGAGAGGGAAATAGAGCATTTCCATTATTTTCTTGTCCTCATTCTTTCTTTGCAGTCCCAATAACATTGCTCCTCTGCATAAGCCCCTCCACTCTCCATCATATGCATTCATAGTCCCAAACTGCGGTATCGAACCCTGTAGGAGGAGATGGGAGAATGCAGCATGACATTGTCCCATAAGGCACTCAGGAAAGCTTTCTGGTACAACTTATCCCATGAGCTGGTGTGGAAGGGGAAGGGCATGTCTTTTTCCTGATGGCCCTGGCTCTTTTGGGATATGGTGCCCCTGAGGAGCAGCCACTGTGTTCCTGCAGTTGCCAGGACTCCAGGAGGGAGAGGTCATTCCATGATGTAGGGAGCTGTGCAATGGCCGATATTCATGATTCCCCAGACAGGGCTTTAAGGGATTGTTTAGCTAAACCGTATAAATTTACTCATCCAGTCTCAATCTATGATCTATCCCACCTTCCACTGTCCTTGCTCTTCTCTGGACCCTTCCAGAAAGTCCAATATAGTACTGGGCCTGCTTCTGCACTCATGGGCTTATAACCAGTACCATGGAGCTGCTTAGGGAGTCTCCTCCTGATTTGCACAGGTACTGGAAGAAGCATGAAGCAGCAACAGCAGTCTAAGGTTTCCTTGAAAATAGATTTGGAGAAGGCAAGTGGCCAGAACAAGAGCTGAGAGAATAGACTTGTCCTGCTGAACTGGTTCAACATTTTAGTACAAAGTATTTTCCACACTGAAGTCTGCATTAAAAAAAAAGAAATTACTAAGACTAAATCTTCCTAACGTGGATTAGAGGGGTATTTTTGTGTGTCACATTTCCAGGAGAAGGAAAAAGCAACCCTTTGGGCAAGCCCAAAGATCCAATTTAAACAACCTGGACTTAAGGAAAGGGGAACTTCTTGCTGATGAGAAGGGCGAAGTGAGCTCCAAAACAGTGGAAAGGAAAGGCTGGATGCTGGATTCACCATCCATCAGCTCAGGTGAGAGCAGAGGGGTGAGAACCAGTTACGAAAGACAAAGACAAGACTTCAGGCAATAACAGGCCACTGCATTTAACTTTGAAGACTTGCTAATCGATGTGAGAAATAAGATCAAGTCCATCACTAATAGCTAAAGAAAATAACTTGATGAACAATACTGTAGGTGACAATTCTGTCAAACATGAAGCAATGCCAATCAAAAACAACTTCTTGAGGCAGATAATAAGCCAGTGGTACTGTCTGTGTGGGTTTGGTAGGGTGGAACACTGAATCATTGGTTTAAATGATGCTAAAGAAACAGAAAAACATCTTTTATAGATGTAAAGAGCCAGTCAGCAGTGTTGAAAGTCCTCTCTTCACGACACTGAGAACAGTTTTTTACCACTCTCTGCCACAGCCAGCAAACTGAGGCACAACAAATGTCCCTACACAGCCTGTGGAGTCCCATGCTAATGCTTAGATCACCAAATCACCTTGGGCTAGACTACATCATCATACAACCCTGCAGAACAGAGCCCTGTCCTGCTCCCACAGCCCAGCAAGACCCAAGTGCCTGATGAAATTCCTTTCTTTTAAAGGATTACTTTTGGGATGGAGAATTGCCCTTTGGTAACTCAGATTTTGGCTTTGATTCTGGAAGATGTCAAAAGCCTTCCTAGCTCATGGAAAATGCCTGCCAGACATACGCGAAATAATTAGTTTTACAGCTTGTAGCAACCTATTATATTGCTTTCATCCTTGAAAGAAAGGGAAGCTGTCCTGATAACATTGCCCTTGTGTGTCCCACCACAGAAAGTCTGAATGTTCATGAGATCCAACTAGCACAGTAGTGAGTTTTCCCTTGTAACCTGGTTCTTCTTGAGCAAGGACATGTTCCTACCGGAGTTCAAAACACAAAGGACTTCCCTTTGAGAGTCCTGTTGTTGGTGGTTCGTTAACTATCTCTCAGCAACATTAACTGCACTGGAAAAGACTGCTTAACTTCAAACGCAAAACTCAAAAGTCTGGTATCTTCTGATGCTCCCGGAGGGAGATTTATAGATCCCATAAGCTGTAAGAGTTTTTGCCTCTCTCTTTCTCTCCCACATCGTAATCACCTTGCACATTTGGACAGAGCACCCAGTAGTGTTTTTTTTTCCAGTCCTGGTGTAACCTGCCTCTGCATCCCTGAAGAAGTGGGAAAGAATATGACTCACGTAGAAACCAGCTATCTGAAAACTATTGCTTGACATTTAAATAGCAGGAGATAAATCCTCAAAATGACAGTATTGGCTTAAAAATTATGACTATCAAATTCCCTCAGAGGGTGGGCGTATACATTGGCAGGGTTATACTGGGTGAATGACCATCTGGCAATGCCCCTGTCTCCATGAAGTATTCACTGAACACAGGGAGCCTACACTCTTAGCTTGGGAGCCCAAACTTTGACAAAAGCATGCTGAGATTTGCCTGCAATCACAAGACAGAAAAACCTGCACAATCTTAAGACCTGTACTACATGAAAAGATTGGACCATGCTGCGCCTTGCCAAGTCCTAAAGGTGGTTCTCCAGATCAGCCTGAACAAATTAGACTTCAATTAACCTTAATATGCTTGAACATGTGGAGCAGAAGAAAACAGAGATGGAAAACAAACAAACAAACCCCATTAACAGAATATACTAAAGCAGGTAACTTACAGTGTTGCAGCTCACTGTGAATCCTGATGTCCAGCTCCCCCCCGCAGCAGCAGCAACCTCCCCTCAGCCCCATCCCCATCCCCACTTTATACACTGACAATGATGGCCCATGGGATGGAACAGCCCTTTGGCTAATTAGTAAACTATCCTAGCTGTTGGCTAATTAGTAACCTATCCCAGGTGTGTCCTCAGCCACAGGGGCCACCAGCTCCAGCTCCTCTCCCAGCTCAGGTGAGAATTAACTCTGTCCTAGCCAGAAGCAGGACAGGTGTTAACTTATTACCTTAAACATATTGGTGTTTTGTTTTCCTGTTCTGGTTTTTTTTTTTTGTTTTGTTGTTTATTTTTTTATATTCAGCAGTTTTAAACTGTTTTCTGTCCTTCTACCAGAGACAAAAGGTGATCTCCACTTCCTAGTTACTCTTATCCCATTCAGACAGTTCTGCTGAGGTCTCTAATTGTAACAGCATTAACATTGCTCTAGGAAGCTTTGAGTTCAAAAAGTCATCCCTGTTGAAAAGAAAAGGGAATGTATTTGCATTTCCTCAGACCCATCCATGTCCTCAGCAAGAATTTGAATTGAATGCAAAATGATCTTGCAGCCTATGCAAATGCAAGGGACAGATAGCAATTCTGTTCTCATTTCCCTAATGTGGGCAAATCATGTGTTGCCTTGTTAATGAATCTTTGTACGTAGATAGTTAGCAGTGAGACCGTGAAAGATAAATTAAATAAAAGCCCTGATCCAACAGGGACAGGCCACACACCACCTTACGTCTTGCTGCACGCTCTGACAAGGGAGCATGATCACTCGCAGCATCTTGCAGGGATGCAAAGCACCTTCTGGCCAGAGATGGGTGCAGGGACCGTGTGTGGGGGAAGAGGTAAGTGGAGGAAAGGAGTGGTGCTGGCCCAGCACGTGGGAGGAAATGTCACCCAGATGGCTCAGAGAACCGTGCAGGATCACAGCAGGGAAGTGAGCCTTCCCAGAAACAGCTTTCCCTCAAAAAACATACATGTCTTCAAACTAATGCTTCTCGTGGGAATGTACCAGTGTCAACACATTCTTAATCGGGAAACATGTTTTGGCACCCAGATGGAATTTCTAGTCAAAAATCAGGGAAGGAGGGAGCTGAGAAGCAGAGACCATTTTTCGAGCCTCGTGATGAGGGGATTCACCTTCTGTAGAGAACATGGAGGTTCAGTCCTGTACGTTCAAGCACAGCTGCTCCGACCCAGGAGGAAGGCTGCTGGTCAGGCTGCATTGCTGGAAGCATTTGAGATGTTTTTGCTTACCAGCTGCTTGCTGAAGTGTGGCCTCATCTCCTAAATACAACGGGAACCCTGGCTGGTACCAACCACTCCTCCACCATATTCTCCATTCTGAAACTCTTGGTTTTGTCATGCCACAGAAGTATTTCTGGACCAACTGAGAGAAGGACAGAGTCTACCCTGACTGGGTCTCATAGAAATGTGCAGAGAAAGCCTGGTTCTGCAGGGAATAAGGGGTAAACTTATTTTATACAAATGATTAGACAAACTTGTTGCAGAGGGGCTTGTTTGTAGCAGAAATCCTTGCTCCACGGTTTCAGCTAATACCTACAAACCAGTGTCTGCGTGCTCAGGATAATTCTTTTGGTCCCTTTATGGATAGACTTAATAGCAGCCTCATTTCTTAAGCAGAACACTGATTTTTTCAGAAATGTAGAGCTTTTTGTGATGTACAAGTCAATAACTCGGCTTTGCTTGGGGCATTTTTAGCTTCGAAAAGGTATTCAAAATAGTAATATGAAGTGATCTGACAGATAAATCATTGGTGCTACATCTGGGATTAATAATACAGGGTTTTTTGCTTGTAACTACCTGCTCAGCTTCATGACTCCTCTATTATCTACCTGAAATCCCAATCTAAGAGAGCTCTTAAGATAATTATTTGGTTTTGAGTCTTGTAGAAATGACACTTGTTATCTGCTATGATCAGAAAGGCATGCAGAATACAGTTAGACCATGCTGATAAATTCATACCTTTTCCAAAGACCTATGAAGCCCAGCACTGAGGATTTAATGAGAAATCTGTTTTCCTTTGGGCCAGGGTGTTTGCCCTAGCATGGGGTTAGATTTATCCTATTGGAAGCACGAATCTTTAGATACGCTGAGAACCTTTAATGTCAGCCAGTGTCCCACGAAACAGCAGTCTCAATAATAATGTTAGAAGCATCACAGAATCACAGAATTGCTGAGGCTGGAGGCACTTTCCAGTCCCAACTCCTTTATCAAACCAGGGCCAGCTTGAGTAGGTTGCCCAGGACCATGGCCAATTGGATTTTCCATATGTCTAAGGATGGAGACTCCACACCCTCTCTGGGCAATCTGTTGCAGTGTTTGATCACACTTACAGTAAAAAAAAAAAGTATTTTCTTATTTTTAAATGGAATTTCCTGTATTTCAATTTGTGCCCATTTCCTTTTGTCCTGTCCCTGGATAACAGAGAGAATAGTCTGTCTGTGCCTTCGTTACACTCTCCCATCGGACAGGGATACACATTGATAAGGTACCCTGAGACTTCTCTTCTTCAGGCTGAACACTCCCAGGTCTTTCAGTCTCTCCCCATACCATAGATACTCCAGTCCCTTAATCATCTCTGCTGCCTTGCTCTGGACTCTCTCCAGAATATCCCTATCTATCTGTGGACTGTGGAGTCCATCACTGGACTCAGCACTACAGACATTTATCACCCATGCTGAGCAGAGGGGAGGATCACCTCCCCACCTTGCTGGCAGTACTCTGCCTAACACAGTCCAGGGTGCCATTCTCTACTGCAAGGGCACATGTTCAACTTGTTGCCCACAAGGACCCTCATGTCCCTTCCTGCAAATCCATCTTCTGGTCAGTCAGTCTCCTGCCTGAGCAAACACTGTATCTGGCTGGCAGGAGGAAGCAGAGCTCATGTCGAGCAGCTTATGCAGGTTACCAGACCCAAGAGACCTGCTTGCAGCTGTGGGTAGCGTTACAGGTGTGTAGTCATTTAACTCAAACAATACCACAGCGTGAACCACTCCAGCTCTACGTTGAATCAGGGGCTGTATCTATTTCTTTCATCTGCTGCAATAAAGTTTTGGGGATCTGCGTAACAGTTAACTTGCTAAGCAACAAGTCAGCCCCATGGGCTGAAGGTGAAGAGTCACCTTCTCCACAAGAACATCCAGAGTGTTCATGCATAGTTCAGTCTTAGCAGGGGCTAGACAGCAGTTTGCCCACCTGGAATCCCAGTAAGCAGGAATCCATCTCAGCCCAGCTCTAGCACCGCACCCTCGCTGCCTCTCATTTGTGTCAAAAGTGAGAAGAGCCCTTGCCAGCCTGCTCAGGGGATGAGGTCAGCGAGCTTGAGATGGGTCCGTTAGGGAACACTGTTCCTCATTCCTCATTTACATTTCCCTCCATTTGCAGTGCTGCCTTCCTTTTATTCCAGTTTAGCATTCCAGAAATATTACGATTTATGCAACCAAATTTCTTTGATCTTAACCAGCTCACAAAAGCTTTCAAGACGCTTTGACTTGGCAGTCTGTGAGTGGGAGTTGCAGCAGACAAGTTCAGGGGATGGATCTTTTAGCAAGCTGTGACAGCAGGGTCCTTTGCTGCAGTCATTGCTGGGTAGGTTACTTGGTTCCTCTGAATAAGAACAATTTAACATAGGGCTTTCTGTCACTGGAAATGTGTAGCCCCTGGAGGGGACCACAAACTGGTTAAGCAGACCCACAGCATTTGAGTATTGCTCACCGTAGGAATAGCAGTTTTTCAAGGAGTAGCCATGTCCATTTAATGAAACGCTCTGAAGAGATTTGGGGTCATTCCATAGAATGAGTAAGGCCAAACCTGAGAATAAAAGGATTAATTCACCAAGGAGGAGGTCAGAACCTTTCACTGGAAAAGAGGGACCCTGCATTACCACAGAACACTGACAAATCTGTTGTAACTAACTTGTCAAAACAGTGGTGTTAGACAGATTCTCAAACTCAAGAGTGGGCTAAGGTCAAACACCACGAGATAGGTATTTTGCACTGTATTTGCACAGAAACTGGAGTGCAATTGGATTTGGCCCTGTACCAGTCATAACACGTGTGGCTGAGCTGGAGGTAACCATGACTATTCTGATGGAAGTAAACGTAAATTCAGCACCAGCTCATCGCATTAATTCCAGGTTTGAGATCTAGTTTGGTGACATTTAAGAAAAAGAGAAATATGCAAGGAGGTTCACCTGACTGCTTGATCCTTCTTTTATTCTATGGCTTGTTCAACTGTCCTCTGTCCTCGATAGCACCAAGGTGGGATCACAGACCTAACAGGTCAAGTTTAAGATTGTGTTGGAGGAAGACGAGATCTGATGTCTGCCTCCTTCTAAGTGTCTCCAGTTCAACAGAAGCTTTAATGCACAACCTGTGTCTCACTTACGCTGTATTACATCATCCATGGAGTAAGGAACGCACAGGCCCATGTCTTACCATCTCCAAATTATGAGCCAGGTATCCATTCAGCTATCTAAACGTGTTTCACTTAAATCTTTTCAGTTCAAGGACATATCCTACTAGGTCCTTGCAGTGAACTTCATGGCAGCTGCAGGGCAAATGTGAACCGTCCAAAAAAAATTACAGCAAGAGCAAGGAAACAATGAATATTTTATTATTTTCTATGAGCTGAACAACTGCAATGGCAAACTGGATCTCAGACTTCTGGGCTAACTAAAGGACAAAGTAACTTCTATACGCAAAGTCACCAATATAGTTAGGAAAGGTGTGATCTACTGTTCTGCAGAATTTCTATTTTCTAAAAAAATATTAATATTGTCTAAAGAAGAAATTTCAACAGAAGAGGTCTGAATCTGTCCTCACTAAAGGATCTGTCCTAGACATTACGTAATTGGTAATAGAAAGATTTCATATCAGACTTAATAACAAGTGTGGGGAATAATAATAACAACTCACGTGAGGAAGGTATAACAAAGAAAATAAATAAAATATTAATGTTAGCTTTAATGTTAATGTTAATATTAATGTTAATGTTAACTTTAATAGCAATAGCAATGTACACCAGAAGTCCCAAAGCTGAGGTTGTCTTTGAATCCAACAAGTGCTGATGTTCAGACCTAGCAGGAATGAACACTGTAACGCAAGCCTATTTGACTCAATTCTAACGAGGATTTGCTAATTTCTTCCTTTTCAGGTCCTTTTTCAGCCTGGTACTTAAGCATGTACTTAAATATGATCCAGCACCTTCTTTAGCCAAACTCTACTTTTAAGAGACAGTCTTTATGTTGTCATACCATCTCCCTAGATTATGGCCAATGAATTTTGTTAAAAGCCTGGTCCTTTGCAAAATTAGTGTCTATGGCACCTCAATAGAAAAATAAGAATGTGGACAATGAACAAAACCAAATGCAAAACATTCTAAAAACTAATAATCAAGTAATTCTAGTGCTTGTTTTGCTGCAACAAAGCAATTTATCTGCCAAGATATATTTTAACAATACTGAGACTGTTTCTGCCACATCCTCCATGAGTCTCATAATATATTTCACATTCAGACTACTACTCTGGACAGTGTACAGTCAGAATTTTACACAGCTCAGTGAAAATTTGAATCCTAGGAATAAGAGATGCTAAATATTCATTTGGTTCCATCTAACTCCTGCTGACTATGATTTCTGTTCAAATCCTTGAAGTTTAATTTTAATTAATAGGAGTTATTGCTTAATATTCAGCCTGAAATTTCATTGTGTTTCCCTCTTTGCTTTTTGGAGGTTGTTGAATATTCATTGCCCTTTCTGAATTTGCATTAATCCAGGAAAAATTTTTCTCTTGAAACGAGGATGGATGTGCGCTATGAGTATCAGTAAGAGAGTGGAGCTGCCTCAGAAAGCCAGGCATGTAAGTGTCCTCTATTTTCTTCCTTTAGCAGCCCCAGAGCTCCTAGGCCATCTTCTTGAATATCTCCGCATAGGATGTCTGCCACTAGTAGCAAATAGATAGTGACAATCTATAATAGAAGGTGAAGGAAGGAGACTAGGAGTGTTTCCATAGTGACTAGTCCATCATCAGAGCCCGTGGGTGGAAATGAAATATCTGACATTGTGAGAGCTTCCACCACCATGAATCTCATATAGTTATGTATGTGTTCAGGGAGCACCAATACTGGGTGACAGAGGATGTCACCCAGAGCTGTGCAGAATAAGAGATTTTTTTTTTGCTGTATCTCCTCACATTTGAGTTCAGTTGCACCTCCACAGAATGGAAAAATTGCCAGTGAAATGAGAAACTCTCAGAAGACCGATATTTTGATATGCAGGAAATGCATCTGCATGGATGAGGGATGCAGACGGCTTTGAGGCATGGCCTAAGCTAAGTCCCACTGTTAGAACAGGAAAAGCCTGAGTCAGGATTGCCTGGAAAAAGTCACGGTGACAAGCGAGAACATCTGTTTACAGTGTCCAGAAGAGGAAAGGCTTTAGGAAAGGTAATCATGTAGGACCTACAAAAATTGAAATCACCAGACCTGATCACAACAGGACTCCCTCCAGCTTGGCTTCCTGCCCGAATAGGGGCCAGTGACAGATGAGGAACCCCATGGTGGATAATTATCAAATAAAGTGCCTGGGGAAAATGTTCTCTTTGAACTGCATCAGGTATTGGTAGTTGGCTGGTGCTCCAAAAGATAACAGATTATGACCCAGAAATATTTCCCATGGTATGCACACCCAGGTTTTCCTAATTGGCATTTTAACCATAGCGTGCACGACTTTGTCTTTTTCAGTCCTGAGTCTTTTCTGCTCTCTATTACCCTGCATTGGGTGGTTTGCATGAAATTGTCCACAGAATAATTTCCTTGGAAAGTCTTTTATCTCGGCTATCCTAATTAAAATGCATCATCTGCAAGTGCCGTCCTGAGTCAGGATGGGGAATGGGCTCAGCAGGGGCCAGGGCAGCTCCAGCCAGGAGTGTACGATCCCAGGAGTGGGGATGAGCTCTCCTTCCATGAAATCTCAGGGAGATGTTTCCAGCGAGGGTAAGTGATAAAAGTCTGTATTGACAGCCTGTGTCATGAAACATGATTTGCTATTCCTTCTTGTTCTGTAAACCTGGATAGCTACTGCACCTTGGTCAATAAAGCCTGATATTTACCTCAATGACTGTCAATATTTATGCCATTATAGCATGATTCAGGGGTCAATAATCCCAGGTTCTTCTGCAGAAGGAAGCTTTAGGTCTAACATCAAGCAGGCCTTTCATGATACATCTGTGCAGTACTACACTCTGCAGGAGTCTCAGTAATGTAATACAGATAACTGCACACTCTGCTTTGCAAATTTTCTTTATTTTTACTGGTTGTAGAAGTATTGTGCTTTATTTTACTATATTTTATTGCCTTTAATTCTAAGTTCACATCTTTTCTGAACTTAGAGTTTGTACTGTTTCAGGGACTGACAAGCACATAATTTTCAAGCATTCCTCTCAGAAATCAGTAATAAGCTTTCATCGCTTGAAAATCTTTGAGCAAAACCGCCTAGGTTCTTTGCAGAGTCAGACAGGAGAGATGGACCACCATGACCTCCCTCCCAGTCAATGCTGTCTGGCCATGGCAGCCTGGAGGGAATAAGTCCTGCACTACCTAGGAGCAGCCTCTTGTACATCCTTGGATTCGTGTAACACAGAGGGAACAGAACAAAGCAGCGAATGAACAGGTAAACAGCATGCTAAACGGTCCCAGTTATCACTTCTTAGTTGGTGACTGGAGACAGACCTGCAGACCCTGATCTCAGCATCCTACAGGAAGTCATGTCATGCTGGGACTCGCTCCCTGCAGAACAGGGGCTAACCAGAGCAGCCAGCCGTGACCATGAACAGGGATGGCATATGTTCCTCTTTAAAAATGTTTACTTATTACTGATTTAAATTTTCTGATAAAAAAAAGATATTTAATTTTTAGCCCAGAAAATGGCTTTCAAGCAAAATTCTCTCATTTTCAGCTTTTCTACAGGAATCCACATTTCCCGTTATCTGCCCCTCTTGCTTCCCCCATTTCTGAGCAGTTCGACATGCAGCAGACCAGTTCTAGTGAGCTGGGACCAGTACACACCGCACAAAGCTGCCACCAGAGTGGTGACACCATGCCCCTCTGTGGACCAGGAGAGGTGGGAGTCCTGCCTTTTCCCTAGCTACCTGCTGGTGCATGCCGTCCTACACAGAGATGCGAAGGCTCCTTGACATACTGCTGCTTCTTCCTTATCCCTGCAGGTGTGACACAGGGTGTCACCTTCAAGATATCTCTTTTTCCTTCTCTTTGCAAACAGTCTGACTTTTACAGAAAATCAGAATGTTCTTCAGCAGTTTGGTCCGCTGTGCCCTCAGCAGCCCTGGAGATATCCCCAAGCTCCTGCTGTCTGTCCCTTCTGGGTGGACCCTTGCATTTTTGTGGTTTTTCTACGTTATTTTTTTTCACGTGTCTTCTTTCATCTCCTGGCTAATGAGACCATGTTCAATAAGGTCACTCTCACAAGGCTTTGAGAGGATCTTTAAGCCAACATGCAGGATGCTGTTTTAGCTCAGTTTTGCCTCATACTTTTCTAGGACGCTGCATAGCTGATAAGGTCACATAGCATAAGCCCAGCCTGTGGGTAGCCAAGCATGGAACCGCAGGTTTCAGGGACATAACCTGTTTATTTTCTACCTCTTGTTATTCTCCCTTTGTTCCTTCTCTATCTCTTTTGACCCAAGAGGACACAGGGAAGCGCTTTAACTAAACTTCAAAACAAAATGTTTAATCACTCTTAAATGTGCTTGTCTGTGGGTTTCTTTTTCAGATCTTAGGTTGGGGAAAGAGAAGCATTTCCTTTTGTATTGACCCAAAAACCCCGTTTTTCAGCTCAGTCAGCAAACTAGATCATCAATTATTCAGCGCGTTTCACATCAGCGACAAGGGAGCCAGTGCTGCGCTGGGTCTGGGGAGGGGCGTGGGAGGCCAGCAAGGTAACTGGGGTGAGAAGATGACGCTGAGAGGTGTGAGCCTGCTCTGCACCGAAGCCAGGTGGTCTCGCGCAGCTTTTGCGATGGGGCTATTTTTAACCACTCCTCTCCTAATCTGGGCCAGGTAGCAGGTGGAAGAGATGAGAGGTCCATAGCACCTCTGTATTGTGACATTGGTTTGCTGCTCAAAGAGAAATTAATCCTGCAGCTGGCCTGGAATTGGTTGAAATCTCCATCTGTTAAACTGACTAGCTGGTTGTACATACACAGAGGTAATTTTGTATGCTTGATTGGGTGTTGGGTCTCTCACATTTTGTTCAAGGGAAAGTAATTAAGGAGGGGCTCATTAGCAGACCCTTTAGGACAGAACATGGCGAGTACTGAAGCTCTGAAGATGTGCTGCTCTCATCTATGCTGCTCAGAGGCTGGTCAGGCTCCACCAAGTCCTCTCCAAGCAGGAGCCTTCAGACCAGTGTCTGGGCAGTCTCCAACCATCAAATCACGAGCTGCTGCTGAAACCGCTTCCTGAACCCTCTTCTCTTGATGCCACATGGCTGCTTGCTGGCCCTGTGTCACTGGAGACTGCTTATAAAGGCAAATACCTTGCTGCTCTCCTAACATGTCCTGGAGCTGGTGAGCACCCAAGTTATCACCCATTTCTGAGCACAGGAGGAATCAACAGATACTTCTTGGAGATAACTGAGCTTCCCATTTGTCCTGGTTTCAGCAGGGATGGAGTTAATTTTCTTCTCAGTAGCCGGTGTGTTTTGGATTTTGTGTGTGGAGAATGTTGATAAAAACATTCTGATGATACGAGTTGTTGTGAATGAGACCAAGGACACTGTCTGGCTTTCCAAGTCTCGTTAACGTGCAGATGCGGGAAGCTGGGCAAAAGACAGACAGAATAATTGATCCAAACTGGCCAAAGAGAGTATTCCATGCCATAAACGTCATGCTCAGTATATAAGTGGGGGTTGCCCATGGGAGGGGGCATCATTTTCAGTTATTCCTTTTCTTGTCGGGTATCCGTTCGGGCACCCTTGGCATTCTTTTCTTCTCTCTTGCTTGCTGGCATCGTTCCCTCTACCTTGCTAGCTTGCTCTCCCCCTTTGCTTGCTGCTCGGTGTTGTTCCTGTGATCGCTGCTCAGGACGGGCTGCGTCGGTCATTCGGACATCGGGTGGTGAGAAATTGTACATTGTTCATTTTGTATATTTTGTATATCTTAATATCCTTATATCCTGTTAGCTTTGTAGTTTTTAGTATTTTCAGTAAACTGTTTTTATCTCAACCCACGAGTTTTCCTTTCTTCCCAATTTCTCTCCCCTGTCCCACTAGGTAGGGGCAGGGTGAATAAGAAACTGTGTGGTGATCCGGGCTAAACCACCACACCATTTAATGTTGTATAAGCATATTCCCATTTGCACCATCAGCACTTCATCCTGACAGGTCTAAAATCCTAAAACCAACTCTCTGCACCATGACTTCTTTGGGCTATGAGCTCTGATTTCTGAAGGTGCTGCTGAGGGGCCAGAAAGTTGCCCAGGAGGTCACTTGCCCTGTGTGTGTTGCTGAAGTAGGTTAATCTGTCTTTGATTGCCAACTACTGCCTCCCAGAGAGAGTCAGGGAGGGTCTGTCTCTGCCACACTTTCTCCATTGACAATTTCTAAGACATTCTTCGTCCTCAGTGACCTTCAAGATGGGAAATGTTATGATGAGTGGAAGATACCACAGGTATCATTTCTGCATCCTGAGCTCCTGTGAGACCCCTGCGCCAGAATATCTCACATCTGGCTGGCACAGTGCTGGTAAGATCCAGAACTCATCACACATGAGGCATCAACACAAAAGGTCTCCGAATCCTGCTTCTGCTGGGGAGCAGGATTACACAACAAATCCATGGGCGCTATGATCCCTACTTCTGAAAGATTTTGCTGTTCCTTCCCTCTGATTCTACCTTAATGTAAGGGCTGAAATTTCCCTTGGGAAATCATAGAACAGGAACAGATTTTATCTGTGCTCAATATTGGCCCCAGAATTCATAGAGAGCATCAGACGATCCAGGAGCAATAAGCAGGTTACTGCCATACAGTTAATATTCACAGATCACGGTGAGATGCACCTGACAGCTGTCCCAAGACAACAAACTGAACAACTCCTCCTCTGCTGGAGGCTCAGCATCTTTCACTGGGAGACAGTACCTATGTTTAAATCACAAAGTTCCTTGTTTCTCAGGTTATTCAGCAAAAAGAGTCTCTCTGTTTTGGTGGGTTTGGTGATATTTTTAAGAAGTGAACTTAACTGTCTTTTTGTATTACAGCCAGTGAACACTTTCTTGAAAATATGAAGTTGGGGGGAAAATTTTATGTTAATTTTTAACTTGACAGAACTACCTGGGTCTGATTAACCAAGATGTCCAAGCCAGAATACTGTGTAACAGGGAAAACAGACTGAAAGAGATCTATTTTTTTTTTTCTTGCAGAAGCTGAGTTTTCCTTCAGAAAATATCAGAGGGGGGGGAAAAATTGAAATCCAGATAATTTTTAATAATACTTTTTTCCAATATCTGAAAATCTTTGCTGGTTGAAAATTCAATTTTCCCTCCACATAAAGCTATTCTGGAAATGTATTGACCATCTACCACTGTGACACCCTTACATGTCACCATCTATCATTTACATTTCAGCTCCGCTATCTGGAAATTAAATCAGGGACTCTAAGCACAACACAGCACATCCCTCTCACTCCAAAGCAATGGTTGCTTTGGGGGCCCATACCCAAAATCAGGAATGATTCATGTGCTTTATCAGATGGTTTCAAGTATTCTAGAGGAACAAAAATGCAATTATTGGTAAAAATTTAGCTATCCTAGACCAAAAAAAATGACAGTTCCAGTCGTTGCTTATGGAAGCTTTTACTATTAGGTATCCATCAGGAAACCAAGGAGTGGTGGGTAGCCCACTGTACCTTGTTTGGTATGTGACACTTCATAAATCTCATGGCTAGACTTCTAATAATGGGAGTTGTTGCTTTTTTAGAATAGCCCGGCACAGGAATAAAGCAAGCTTATGTAGGCAGAAGAGTCAAGGCTGTTCCAATAAACGTATTATTAACAACCCTGGACACGAGGCTGATCTCGTTTAGGCCTGGCAAGCTGCAGATTTTTATGCAAACAGACCTCAGGAGGGGGCAGGATGTGATGCTCGCCTTGTGCAGAAGCTGGATGGTTGCTCCTGCGTGGCGGGGAGCATGGGTCCCTCCAGGGACCACCATGCAGCACCCCCAGAGAGGGGGCAGCCTGGCATCTCCCCAAAGGAGTGGGAGGAGGAGGAAACAGCAGGTAGATGGGAAACTGCTTGGGTCTGTATCGCGAGTTCAGGTGCGTTCCCATGGGAGTATGCTCTCGGCACAGCACCTGGAGAGATGTGGTAAATCTGGGCTTTCTTTTGGGATGCCAGGCCCAGAGCACCTGGCAGCAGGGGCAGTGGCCAGGCTCCTGGTTCACAGAAGGCCAATGAGGTGATCCCAAACGTGGAGATGGGAAATGAGAGCATGACAGCTCTCAGCACTGGTCTGCCTGTCACCTGCCTACTGCTTTCCACTTTTCACAACGGAAGAACAAGACTTCTAAATTCAAACCCTGCTTCGTTAGTACAGAAATCAGACCATCTTTTTAAATTTGAGAATATGCAGCATGAACACCTAAAAAAAAAAAAATATGCACATTGTCAAGAATCCCCATTTAGCACCTCCAACTAGGCAACTTTTTTTTTTCCCACTCGGTGGCTTGAGAAGTCAAGACGATTTTACATTTCTTAGGTTTTCTCTCCCAGGCTCAAAAAGCATCAAGCTTTTTAAGAAGTTCTACCTCTCTAGAAGGGAAACAAACACACACCAACACCAGGAGCTGACCTGGGAAGGGACAGTCTCGGAATCCAATTAAATTGATATTTCTCAGGTATTTAATAGCAAACTCTGTTATAAAAATGTGTTCACAGCATCTCTTCCATATGAAGGAGGAGGCAAAACTTCTCATGGCACCTTGGACTCCTATGCATATTCCTATGCATCCAGTGCAAAATGAATTTAAGGCAGCTTGCTTGCTTTTCCCTGCTGCCTTTAGTAGACCCCTGGCGTTATCTAAGTCTTTGGGCCACTGGAACAGATGATGGAAACATCACCTTTGGAGATGGGCAGAGAGAGCCGCAGCAGACTCTGCCACTTTGCTGGGATGAAGATTCCCTCTGACCACAGTATTGGCAGGACAAAACAAGCAGAACCAGGCAGGAAACACCTTCCCACTCCATAACTTTCTCTGAATAGTTTTCCAACAAAATGAGAAGAAAACCCAAAACTTGATTAGATTAATGTGAATTAGAGAAAAACTCTTTTTCTCATTATGAGTTTGTGGTTTGTTTTTTTGTTTTTTTTTTTAAGTTTCATTAAAACCCAGATACTGAGCATTTGAAAATAGGTAAGATTATTTGCCCAAGAAAAACAATGCACAACCTACCAGATTTTGCCAAGATTTTAGAAACACGTAAAATCACACCGTTCTCTTTTCCTCCATCCTTCTTACTCTCCTATTAGAGAACATGTACTAAAACAACACCTGTCCCAGAGAGGACCCAACCTTTGCATCCTCTTAACAAGGCAGGCAAGAGGAGTGGACCAGGAAGACTCCCTAGTTCTGGAAAGGGGATGGGGACAGTGCCAAGACTCACACCCATATCTCCTGTGTTTCGATTTTTCAACAAAAGTGGTGGCCTGCAACGCATCTCATAATGTCTCATCCTCAGCAGGAGCACTCCACCGCAGGCTCTGGAGGGGGAAGGACCAACGGATGGTACCAGCCTCTCACCCAGGTGCCAGTGCGTGCAGAAACTGTCAGTTCCAGGATAGTGAATATAACTGTTGTTTTCAGATCTCCGAAGAGAAATGTCTCTTGTCCGGGGCAGTTTTCCTCTGCTATCACCACTAATCCTGTTAATAGAAATTGCATCAATAAACCCCACTCCTTTTGATGTCTTCCTCCCTAATCTTCATGGTGGATTACTGCAGTAGGTCACCTTGTATCCTCCCTTATCCCTGTTAGAGCATCCTCCTTTGAAATCTGTAATTATCTCTCTGAGATAATTGCCAAAATCATTTGCAGTCCTGGAGAGATCTTCAAAACCTACTTGTTTATGAAAGCAAATAATTCAGGTTAATCAAATATTGTGAGATTTCCACTCTGCCTTTCTGGGTATTTGTACATTTATATCTGTACCTCAGCTGTTACACAAGCAGCCTGAAAGGCAACCTTCACTGCAAAAGAGAGACAGACAGTTGTTACAGGAGGGCAACTCCACCACTTCAGGGCAAATCTCAGTTTCGGGAAACGGCTCCTGTCATGACTGGATGGCTCCCAGTGAATGGAGGGGTGTTGCTAGCAGAGGAATTGAGATGTGCCGGGTGAAGGAGTGCTGAGCATTTCCAATATCCACATAAACCAACAGATACTGCGGGTGCAGCAGTAACACTGTGTGGTCGGTGGCTGTTTTCAGCATCACTTGACACCGACAGGCTGAAGGAGCCTGCTGGCAAATGGGTCTGTCTCAAGCAGTAGGGAAGCAGCTGATACAGGGAAAGAAACTACAGGCACGTCCAGGCTGCTCCCCTGCAAGGCAACAGCTCTCAGCGGGAGAAAATCCCTGCCAAAACCTCAGAGCAGCTGAGGTTCAGGTGTGCCAAGGGAAAACAGACTCCAAAAGAGGACGCAAGCTCTGCCACAGCACAGCTAAAACCAGCACAGGGATGCAGAAGCATCTTGGGGAAGCGCACGGTCCCAAGGATGCTCTGTCAGTTCTTACAGCAGTGCTGCGCACTGCTGGGCTTGCCACAGCCCTGGACCTTGTCGGGACTATCCTGTTTCCTGTACCTGCTCCCTGTGTGGTCCAAGCAGACCATCCCGTCTGAGACTTCCCAGGACAGCACAGTTTGTGTGCAGAGAAAAATCTCTGTATTGGAGAGCCACCAACTGGCACGCAGCATCTGCTGCCCTCTGGGTATGCAACCTCACCTTCAGCACCAGGTCAAGCGAAGAGGTTGGACTGGGGTTCCACCAACAAAACTTTCCAAATACAGAGAACCTGAACTTCATGATAAAACAGGCTGAACTGAGTAAACGTGATCACTGTCCAGCTCCAAATTCTGGAACAGATTTGATATTTCTGGGACTACTGGCACATAGAGGAAAAGTCAGGACTCTTCACCCCCTAGATTGTCAGTCCAGTCACATCTTTGATCCATCCTGGATTATGCCAATTCACCTGTTTGTCTCCTGCGGGAAAAAAAAAAAAAAATTCCAATCTGACCTCTGCAAGCCAGGACCAGCAGGTGTGAACTGCTCTGCCAGGATCTGCAGGGGAGGAGAAATCACCGATGGTCATGAAAATCACCTACTTTCCAGAGTCCTCTCTATGAACTTAGTGAGCTATCCTAGCTTGCTGCCTGCAGTTAAAATATTTATTCTGCACAAACATTCAAACTATTTGGGTTCCCCAGATTAGCCAAGAATGTCTTCTCTCTTCTTAGATGCCTGATTGTTCTGAACTACATTGTGGCCATAGCATTAAACTAAATGCTTGTCTATTAATGTGGCACAGACACATCTCAAATTGATCCCACACACTACTATTTTCTACTATAACAAAATATTGTATGTGTGTAGTTGTAAGACTAGAACTAGATACATTACTTTTTTTTTTAGAATATTGGTAATTTATTTCCAGCAGAGTTTAGCAGAATTTTGGAAGGGTCTATAAAATTTTGGTTTAAATTACAGATAAAACATTTCACATACACTTGTATCTCAGCAATCTCCAAATTCCTCTCCCACCATTTGCTAGAAGTGGCAAATTATGGCTTCTTGAAACAGTAACTATTTATGACAAAATCTATTTTTTACAAATCTGAATCACACATTTAAAGGCAAGCAATCAAATTCTTTAAATGTCTCTTCAGATTTTGAAAAATATCTGTGGGGTTTTTTTTTTTTTTCAATCTAAATGACATTTGTATCAAAATTTCACTTACAATCATATTACGAGACAAATAAATATCTTCAAAGATTGGAAATGAAATGGAAATATTGCAAGATCTGTCACAAATTTCTGTTATAAATTAGAGCAAATATTTAAAAGTATCTTTTCTCTTCTGTTTTCAGAAAGGAAAAACATCAAAATCTCGGCATTTCTCATCTAATCTTCACTCCCAACTTCACTTTCCTGGCTCATCTTTTCTCAAAGTAGCCAAAATTGCAAGGAAACAGCTCTCTATAGCTATAGTGAGTACCAGTGAGAGCAGCGATTCCAGCCTGGCCGTCCCACCTACAGAAACCAACAATTTACATAAATACACAGCAGCGCTGGAAGTGCTGCTCTAATTAAGACGCCATAATATAAACTCTGTTTTTATAACGCCTATAAAATTCATTCTGGGAGTGGACTTGGCATCAGCATGGGACCAATCTGCCGCTGTTTGTTTATTTTTTTATTGATTTGTCAAGAAAGTAATATACATCGTGTTCTAATTCTGCAATCCTGTTGCTGTATAATTGAAGGAGGCACTTCAGATCTACATCTCTATTTGCAAGCAATTATATATTGCTTTAAAAAAATACGTCTTGTGAAATTGATTTTTCATGTCTCTCGTGAGTGATGAAATACAAGTTTCAATAAAAAAAAAAGTGTAATAGCCAGTTCTGAGACTATCTAGTTAAAATGTTTTCTCCGCTTTTAAGTAATACTGGTCTGGTAGTGCCCGGTACAGTGAGTGCCTATTGCAGTCAAAAAGCTCAGTAGTTCAGTAAAAAAAAAAAAAAATTAAGCTAAAAAATTAGCATTATTTCTTGCTGCTTTTTGATACTTCTAGATTCTGTCGACTCCCTGAGTAACCCAGCTTTATTGACAAATAAAAGTTTTCAGTCCTGCTGGCTGGAGAGACAAGATTAACATACAATATGCACAAATTCAGCAGATTTACACAGTAATAAAAAAAAAAAAAATTAAAATTTCATGAGTTTTGGAGAACACGTTTTTGATGTTTTAATGCTGGGATAAGCACTAACAGAAAGATGCAGTAATTTCTTTTCTGCTCCTGCACCAGCCCTACAGACTGGACTACCTGTCCTGGAGAGTTTTAATCACCACCCCTCACAGCAGCCTAATACAAAGTCCAGCATCAAGCTTGCCATTATATGTTAGGAAAGAAGGGACAGACGTGACATGAGCTTTCCTGTACCTCTCAGGACACTTCTTTGAGCAAGTGAAACCTAGTCCCCCCAGGATTATGTGCAACCAACATCATTCCATTTGCTATTGGGAACATATAGTAATTACACCACACATAAACCATCCCAAGCACAGGGGGATAGAGTGTAATGAAAGCTTTTGCAAAGTGATGAAGGTGAAATGTGAATCAGACAGTGAACACACACTGGTCAGAACATGGGGTGCCTCATTTTCTTCTACAGACTTTGGGACTTTCAGTCTCTCACGTCTAAGCCCTTTGGGGACAGCGTGTCGGTAGATGTGTACACTTCAGACTCCTTTCAGTCCACCAAAGTCCAAAACAGAATCTGGTTTGTACCTGTGGCAAAACAGCTCTATTTAATTCACACGTATTAATCTAAATCCACCTGCTGTCCCGTATCGTACGCTTGCATGCAAGGTGCTCACAGGAAGATCCCTTTGCCCCACGCGCAGCCCTGAGGAAGGCTGTTTCCACCACTCCTGTCTCAAAGCCCTGTTGCATCTCCACAGGTACCAGCACCTTGTGCAATACAGACAATAAATAATAGGAGAATCTGCCTCCCTGGTGCTTACTGTAACTATTCAGCTTCAGATGGTTTACTCTGGTCCATAATGACAGCAGTACACAATCTATAAACTCAGACTGATGTGCGCCATTCCTGGGAGGAAAGTTATTTACACGGCTTCTCAGCACAGTGCTGCTGTATTTTCTTGATACGAATCTCTGCTCCGTTGTGCCTTAGCTCTGTGACCTGCTTCTTTCTCTGTGAAGCTTTGGCTTTGTTTCATTGCTCTGGGACACCAAGTATTTGTTCCCAGATCTCCAAACCTCTTCTGAGGCATCACGTCTTCAATGTGCTACAGAAATAATACAAATAAAGCCATTGCTAATTCTGTCAACCTGACACTTCTTTTTTTACTTGCAATGCAGGAGGAGTAAAGAAGGTAAAGGAGTAAAGAAGGAGTAGCCTTTGAGAAGATCCTGACTTCTGTGCCATTGGCAGACACATACGAAGAGATGAAAAGGAAGGGTTATTTTCTGCAATGCGGATTAAAAAGAATTCTTCAAGGAACATCAAGTGACCTGTTCTCCTGAAACATGAAACAGCTTTGCTCTAAAGGCCCACCAGGTTTCTGAAAATACTTTACAGAATAGAGCACTGGCTGTGACCAGAGTTAATCCTGATGTGAACTCTGCCATTCGGACCTTCCTTGAATAAATCTGATTACTCTCCTCTGTTGGATGCAGAGTTGCAGGAAGCCACTCAAGTACAGAACTCCATCAGCAGGGGCTCATCTGGGATGGTTTATATCTTTGTGAGGAGCTCAGTTCACATCTTTGATTTTCTTTCTCCCTGTCCTATTTGCTTCCTTGGCACGGGCGTACACTCTGATATTTCTCCAATGCTTCAGTAAAAAAAAGATCCAGCATCCCCTCTATTCTGCTCTTGTAAGACCCCACCTGCAGTACTGCATCCAGCTCTGGAGCTCCAATATCAGAAGGACATGGACCTGTTGGAGTGAGTCCAGAGGAGGCCACAAAGATGATCAGAGGGCTGGAACACCACTCCTGTGAGGACAGGGCTGTTCAGCCTGGAGAAGGGAAGGCCCTGAGGAGACCTTATAGCAGCATTCCAATACCTAAAGGAGACTTAGAAGAAAGTCAGGAAGAAACTATTTAGCAAGCTGGCCTGTTGGGACAGGACGAGGGGTCATGGTTTTAAACTAGAAGGAGATGGATTTAGACTGGACATACGGAAGAAAGTTTTTACACTGAGGGTGGTGGAACACTGGCCCAGGTTGCCCAGAGAGGTGGTTGATGCTCCATCCCTGGAAACATTCAAGGCCAGGTAGGACGGGGCTCTGAGCAACCTGATCTGGTTGGAGACGTCCCTGCTCCTTACATGGACTGGATGGGCTTTAAAGATCCCTTCCAGCCCAAACCATTCTATGACTGTATGTAAGAATGTATGGGTTTTTCCATACATTCCACTCCTGGCACAGACACTGTCCCCTCTGATCATCGCTCCCAGGCTCATCCGTGCAGGGCATTTTTGTGCCCTTTTTTCAAACTGGTGGTTTTGAATCTCAATCAATGACCACTTTAGAGGCTAAAAGGCACACACTACCCTCATCCCTCAAGAGTGTCTTCCAGACACTGTCTTTTAGGTAATTTTCTGCATTTTTAGCAACACCTCTGCAGTTCTACCTGATACTAGAGCCTTACTTCAGTTCAGTTTAAGCCAAGGGACTGTTTTCAATTCTCAGTTAACAATTTTTCCCTTCCCCTTTCTACAGTGCCCTTTACCTTCTGCTTTTCCTGCCCTGTCCCAGTGCTCCCAGCACTACAGATGCCTTTTGCTGCCAGGGGAGAGCAAATTAGAGTTTGCCCTGTCTCATATGTCAGTGACAACCATCAGGGGAATCCTTGTTCCCATTGCAAGGAAGGCCATATGTTCAGCTCCCAAGCCAGAACAGCAGGAAAATTATCGCTGCCAATATAAGCGATGTTTGACTGAATGCATTTAATTCCTTCAGCCTCGTTAATAGGTACCCCTAGATAATCCTTTGTGCTTGGGCTGGGTACTCACAGTCACTTGAGTCTTGAAGAACTGGAAGATCGAAGAGGGCAAAGATAGAACGCAGGGGGAGCTGCAGATTGCCATTTGGAGAGGAGCAAACTTAGTTGCATGTTAAATACAAGGTGGTCAGGCCAGGGTAAGAGTTTTTGATTAACTGAGGTGAAGAGGGTCATCAGTGCGGTACCCGCCAAGGTACCTCAGCTGCCTCTGCGCAGAACTGCACCCACCCCTGCTTCCCATCCAGTATCGCACCTGCAGTGCTGTCCTACTTGGGATGCATGTGCGGTACCACACACCACGTTTTTCACCTTCCTCAATCTTATTTCTTTTATCTTTCCCCTGCTGCCCATCACCAACCCACCTGTGGGAACCATTACTGCTCCCAGCAGCTCTCCTTGACACACATCATCGCAACCTGGTTCGAATGGTGCAGAGTTAAAAGATTATGGATATATAATTCAAAGGCATAGCACTAGCAAACTGCCCGGCCACTGAACAGGTTTTTTTTGTTTGTAACCACATTTAGAGGCAAAATACTAGCTGAATATCTGTAACAGAAGCTGAGTGAACCCATTCTAGGGAAAAAAAGGTGCTTAAAGGTCATGACAGGAGGGCACGATAGAGCATTTTTAAAATGAAAACAGATGCTACAGATGGAAGGGAGGATTTGCATAGTAGGACTTGGGTTTAACTTCTGCTTTATCCAAATTTTTTGCTTATGCTAAATCGAGTTAGTAGGATGGCGTGCGTAATACGATAAAGCATGAGAAATCAGGGAGGCTTGCAGCGACTGCGTACAAGGAAGCGTGTTTTGTTCCTTGTCTCTAATGAAGCATTAGCATTGGCACAGGAGCCAGCAGTAAATGAATTAGCCATGCTACAATCATTCGTGAATATGCCGATAAAACTCGGGAAATTGCCTAGCATTTGGAGAATTAGATAGATGGGGCTATTCCGCATTGTGCTACAAAGATTGAGACCTCGGGAACGTGAGGGTGAGAGTGCGGTGGCAAAGCACAGCGGGACACAGCCCAGCTCTTCGTTCAGCTTAGGGGGGAGCATCTGCAGCCTGCACATGGCTAAAGGAGCCTGCTCCGCATCGCAGGAGGTGTTTCTGCCTCTCCAATTCAAACGTCCATCCACTGATAGCTTTTTCTGAGTTAAAAGATTTTTTTTTCTTTTCCCCCAGCAGCAGGATTATGTCCTACAATGCGCAGTACCTGTAGGAACATCTTAATCCATGATCCCAAGGGCATAACAGGAGCTCCCTTATCCCAGGGGAGTCAGGAGCCGAGATGGCAGAGTCTTTGAGAGTTTGCTGTAGATGAGGCAAGTGCATACAGCAGAGCTCAGCACTAGAGACAGGAGGGTCTGTGGATTTTAAGAAGTGCAGGCAGGGTACAGAGGGTTTTAGGATAGAACTGAGGTGAGTGGGAAAAAAAGGAAAAGGAAGAAAGTCTTTTGTTTGCCAACGGGGCATCCATCCTCACAGTAGATTTATTACGTTTATTCTGCCTGGAATTAAAAAAAAAAAATAAATAAACCCAAAACCTGTAGGTTTGTGTTTTTTTTTCATTTCAGAACAATAGGAGCATTTTCCCTTGACATCTTCAGAATTAAGTGTTTTGATTTTTAACACTTGCTTTATTTGGTTGTTTTGGTGTAAAGAAAATGTAAAAAAAAAATAAATCTTTGAAGCTAAGGCAAGCCATTTTGTCTGTTATCAATTTTATATTACTTCCCAGTTTGACTAGTGAACTGAAATAACAGCAGTATTTCCTGCCTCTCTAGACTGGTGGGACCATGACCAACTACAGCCGTTGTAGACAGACTGTGTAGCAGCAGCAGAGGAGCTATGAAGCCCACAGTTTGCCCATGCACAGAGGTCTATCTCTCAGTGCATGTTCCAAAACACAAGAACGTGCTTTCTCTTCACTTTGACCTGTTTAGTGGTGATGTGGACCTTGCAATGGGAGAGAAATCAGCAGAGTATGGGTGGACCACATCCTAGCTGTGACACGTTACACTTGTGAATGAAATGAGTTCTGGGACAAAGCTCATCATTAACAACACAGTGCTAATTTTCTCCTTCTGCAGTCTCATCTCAGGCACTGAAGTCTGGTTTCCAGAAAATAACTTATCTAAGAACTCTAATGAGAGATCTTGATGCTCTCACAACCCTCACACAACCCCCTTTTCCAGAGTCACATCCTCGATAATAAATTCTCCATGTTCCACAGTGCGTCTTCCCAAGACCAGACTTTTACTTAATCTTTGTTAAAAAGAGCTGGAAAGCTATGAAACACCTGCAGACACCCCTTTCACTGCGATCACCTCATCAACACGCAGATCCACATCACACTGAATTGACAGGATGGCTTCCTGAGTTCAATGGACTCTGGACCAGCCTCTTACTAAACAAATGAAGCAAACACTCCTCTCTTCTCCAAAATGCACTCTAAAAATGATTGCCTTCCTAACGTTAAATTGTGAAGCTCAGGCAAGTATTTATGGCTGGGATTCTTCCTATATATAATCATACTTTTATTGTTTTCTAATGAAATGCACGATCTAGTTAAATGAACATGAATGGAAGCAACGGTGCTGTAGACAAGAAAGCAGGAGGAATATATAATTAATGCGATCACTGGAAAAAAGCTGTGTGATATCATTCCATCAATCATCAGCCTCTAATAATTCTGTCACTAAGTAAATGAAAGTATTTTATCAATTAGTGCCAATCGTTTCCCCACAGAGAGCACTGAATACTGCTGAACACCAGATCATAACTGCAGCAATGTAGAAAGAAAAAGAGGACACGTCTGAGGACAGCAATCCTCTCTATTGCAATGATAGTCACTTAACTAGGCTCCACTGGAGGCAATGAAAAGATTTGCAGCACAAATTCTATCAATAAAGAGGTTTTGGGGGAGTAACCCAGTGATTACTGGGAGTAACCCAGTAACCCAGTGATCTGGGTTCAGGAGACCAAAATTCACTTCCTTACTGACAGAGGTGTCTAGATTGGCCATGCCATGGTCCTGCCTGGACCATCCAGCTCCATCAGGCTTCACTCCTCGGTTGGAGGGACACCTGTGTTGCGGGACAGATGTGCTCTGTTTGTGAGGGCAGTGACCTCTTTAAATCCAACCAAATAGCATTTCAGGGCTGTGAAAACTTGCAGTTTAGAATGACAGTGAAAGAAGGATTCTTATATCTTCTTTCTAAATGTCAATGGCACAGATACCTGACCTACCGATCTAGGCCTCTCTGGAGCAGGTGGAAACACACTTCCCTGCAACTTATCTGCCCTACAAGTGATGTTCATTGCTTCCTCCATTGTCCACAACTAGCTTGATGCAATACCTGAATTGCAATTTCTCATTTTGAACAGATGCCCATCATGAAGAAGTTCACACTCGCAAGGAAAAGCCTTTGGGACCTTTTGCCCCAACTAATCCAGCCTTGCAGCAAGACCGCAGAGGGCAAGGTCAGCTTGGCCACAGAAGGCTGTGCACAGGAGAAGAGGACTTTCCAGAAGCAGAGAGATGTACTGACTGGAACTAAGATTCGGGAATCCGTAATTGTATCTCCAATGGACTTCACGTCCCATAGCAGGTATGGAGGGTCTGCAGCTGCTATTCTCTAATATAGCCCGGAGTCACGGCTAAGGAAGGACTGGGGAAATGTTTTAACCTGCTGGTGTGACTGCTGCCCCTGCAGAGGCTTTAAGCCCTTCATGGAGATGTTTGTGAGCACTCAGCAGGAAACTGTCTATTCAGAGGGATTTTCTTTCCTCCTCTCAGGATGGGAGGCTGGTATTTGACTTCATTATCTCCTAACTTAAAGTTCAGGCCATCTGGCATCCCAGTGTGCAAGCAATCTTGTCAATTAAAAGGAAAAATATGGTCATGATTCCCTTATAGCTACAGACATGCAAGCTATTAAATAACTAGTGATGTGCAGAATGTACCTGGGAAGAAAAAGTTGGTTCCCAACATCTCACCCCCAGCAGGTAAAGCAACATTTTATGAATGAAGATGACTTGAAACATAGCTGACCTTCTTCCTTTACGGTATGTTTTCCTTCACCAACTTATTGTATGGACTATTGAACCTCCTCAAGCTGAAAACGGCACTGGTGTCAAAGAGCTGTAATTTTGTAGAACTCTCTCTCCTCAGGATTTTATGCCAGCCTTTTGAGAACATTTCTAATAGGCTCACTCTTCACCTTAGTCCAGGAGCTAATTTTCGCTCTCTGCTGAGCCCACAAAACTTTTTCCACTTCATTTTCTTTAACTAATCTGGAAAACTTTATAAAAGCTTTTAAATTACCATCCTCTTTATTCCTTTCTTCGAAGTCCTACCTAGTATATTTGGTGTCATGCTGCATTTTTCACGAGACTCCTATTTTATTTAAGAGCATTAGCAATTTCAAAAGATATAAAAAGATGAAAGATCCTTGCATGTTTTAATGAACCCCAAAATGAGCTTTAGAACAATTTGATTAGAAAGCTCTCAAAACCTCAAGCGCTCCCTCGAGACTGAGCCATAATGAGGGTAATAATTAGCAAGATCAAATTTTAAAATTACTTATTCCATAAATATATGTTTTACTCCTGGTACTTGGAGCCAGAGCCAGAGCCAAATAGGTAAAGGTCTGGAGAAGTGGAACAAGGCTAAGAACATACAAAGAAATGAAAGTAAAGATGCCTTGCCTCCACAGGAAAAAAAATAAGGTGGTGAGAAAGAAAAGAACTCTGTGCCTACTAGCAAAAGGAAAGCAGAGTCTGAGAGGAGTGGAGCATCCCACCTCAACCACGTTCTCAGGATAAAAACACAGGTTGTGACTTGGCATAGCCATGTCTCGGGAGAAGCAGGGGTTTTACTGTGCTTTCCTTCTCTGTTCTGACTCATCAGGAGGAACAGGCACAGCATTTACAACACTGCAATATTGCACAGGTTTGTGCCTCCCCATCAGCAGCTTCTTACTCATTGAACATCATTTACATTATTGTGATCGGTCTCACCAGGTGATCACTTGGATGACACTTTACAGTCTCATCTGTACTTTACAGTGAGAATTCACTCTAATTCAGCATCGGCTTGCCAGCAGATATTGTTCTGCTGGGGTAAATTACCTGATGATGTCCTTACAGCAAGGCTCCTCTCAAATTTGGGCTTGGTGATCTTAGTGGTTTTTTCCCAACCTAAAAGATTCTATGAAAGCAGAAGCCAGCACTTCCAGTCTCTGCAGGGAGTGGACTCTAGGAGTCATAGTCCTCTGCATAGTCCCTGGAGTTATCCTGGATCATTACAGCTCCTCCCATCAATTCAGTTGGAGGAGCATCCTTTGTCACCCTCTGGGATTGGCTGGGAACAGTGACAGTCCTTGGGGAGAATAACACAAGTAGACTAGAGACTAGGCTGTACAGGACAGTGACGCCTTCCCTAGAGCCTAGGGGGTCTCAAACCCTTTGTTCTGCCCTTTTTTTCTGTTCTATGCTTAGCATGTAGATCCAGAAAATTCCCCCAAACCTTTGTTCTGGATTAACCTGAGTTTTTCATTAGGCTGATGTGATAAGCATCAAGAGTTGTGATACTGCTGTGGTACTGTCATGAACAAGTAGCCTTAAGGCTGGAGCAGCTCTACAGGACAAGCTCCAGTGTGACCCACTGGACCACTCAAGAAACCTTTGGACTTCAGTGCGCCTGGAGCTGCTCCTCTCTCTGCTCCACAGATGGCCTCAGAGCTAGCACTGAGCCTGGCTCTGTTCACCTATTCCATCTGCATGTACCATCTTTTCATGTGTCCAGCACCCAGAAAACACATTGATCCATGGACGATCCTGCACCCCAACACTGCCTGGCTCAAGGACTACGGGGACTTGTAGGCAGCTAGGAATCAGGCTGAGCCCATGCTTTCTCCATCCATGAGCCCTCCAGGGGCAGAAGAACACGCATGCTTACGGGCAGCAGCAGGAAAGCAGCTTGGGAAGAGGTCCTAGCAGCCCTGCTCACACAGCTAGAGCGGGGAGAGGCAGTGCAACACAAGGAGCAGGCTGCCTGGGGCAATTTCAGTTGCTCTCCATGAGATTAGTATTAAAATGTCTCTTTCTACTAAGCTGTTGAATGTGTCAACAATGACAGCAGGCACCAGGACTCTAATAAAGAGCTGCAGCTTCCCCTTTGCTTCCCATTGAAACCTCTGATGTTTCAGAAATTCAGATCTGCAGCCATCATGTTAAGATGCAGCGGCTCTGGGACTGCCTGAGCAGCACAAAGTCGTGGAAGAGCTCCATCCCCTGGGCCTGAGATTGCATCTCCATAGCTGGTCTGCAGCATCATCCGTACGCCTTAGAAAGTGTTTTGCATGGATTGCTAACTGTGCCACTACCCTGGCTGCATACAAACCACCCTCCTGCTGAACAGCAGCCAAATCTGACACTTCCCTGGTCGCTTGGGAGATAAAGCCCACCAGAGTGTCTGTTTGTTTCAGAGTTTCTTGATGCTGTGATAGAGATTAATCAATCACACCAACTCTTCGGCTTGCTCTGTAATTTAACCACTTGCAGTGTTCTGTGCTACTGCTGGCTATTTTCTGCCTGGTCAAAGCATCTTCTGCAATTCAGGTCACCTGTAGCTTAATGCACTGTCTGTGCTTTATGGCATCAGTTATTAACACTTTTAACTAACTTTTCAACTGTTTGTCAACTTGCTGTCCAGCTGATGGTGCTGGACAGCCTGTCAATTACTTGCATGACTCCATACTGGAACGACCAGCCTGTGTTTCCAGATCTTCATCAGTCCATGTGTAGCTCCAGGCTGGGATTGCATCCTGTGGTCAGCAACAAGGTTGTTCTGATACAACCTAGGAATTCTTGCTGGGCGTTCTGAGTCCTCAGCCACAGAGTGTACAGAAATCAGTCTCACTGGTCAGTCTTGCTCCACACCAAGTGCAAGTCTGTTCTGCAATGGAAGGCCTGGTCAGAGCTCAGCTGTGAATTATTCCAAGACCTTCTCCTCCATGGAGCTCCAAGGTAGGCATGCAGCAATTCCCAGCTGTACGTATCTGTTCCGCAGCCCCTGGAGTCAGGTGAGCTGATCACCCGGGATCCTGGACAGGTCCTGAGCACAGCTTTCAAGGGAGAGGATCATCCTTGGAAGCAAGTACAAACTGTATCCTCTTGTCTTATTCTGCTTTTACAATTTTTTGTCTTATTGCTGTCTTTCTTGACATGTCCTACCCTTGCTGCTGGCACGTGCCAGTGGGAGATCACGCGTGCCTTGTTGTTAGACACAGTGGATGGAAGTCTGCCTATTAATAATTTCCTTTTGTGGCGCACAAAGTCAGGATGAATACTCTTCAGAAAGACAGAAGTTGTTCCCTCCCTATGACCAACTGGACTATAGAGTTTTGTAAAGACACCTAGAGAAAACAGCTGGGCAGCAAGACCTATGGCAGCCTGAAGCTGGACCAAGGGAGAGCCTGGGAAAGACACCAAGGGCCTGTCTGCACAGTTCAGCCTCAGAGGTGAGTAAAAAAGGGATATTTCCTAGGAGTTAGAGTGGAGTTTGTGCAGTCCTGGAACTGACAGAAAATATATGTCTGGCTATTGCTTTTCCTAGGGCATCACAAATGACCTTCTTGAAGCCTTCCAGTTGGGGCTATGACATTTGCCTCTTCCCAGTGACTGACTTCAGCAAAGACAGAATGACTTCTGCTTCCTGGGACCTAAGGGAATTTCTTACTAGCACTGGCTTGTGCTTTCGGCACCAAATTCTGTTTCCTTCCCTATTGACTACAGTGGCACCTGCATGTGCATAGCACAATTTGTGAGAAACATAAAAGAGAATAGTTTAGCTACAGTCCTCCCTTGCTGGGACTGCTTTGTGTAGACAAAAGAGAGGCACTATTTCAAAAATAGAATGATCAGTTTTTGACATAAAAAGACATCCAGCTCCATCTCAGGCTGTGCATAAAATTATCTTTTCGCTACCCCTCCTCCTCCCCAGAAAAATCTCACCCCAGGCTATTTCGAAGCTCCAATGTGTTGCTTTTCATTCACATTTTTCGATGTACTACTGAAACATGCACACTTCTGAAATTTCGTATCTGAAATGTGTGAACTGCTCTCCACTGAAAGGAAAGCCTGAATTTCTGAGGACTATTTCCATTTGTCCTGTTTTGAGGTAAAGTAGTAAGGAGAATACCCAAGGCATTCACAGCACAGGGAAAATATCACAGAATTAAGCAGCATGCATGAAGATGTGCTGATGACCTCCCCGAATCACCTTGCAACAGTTATGACGTCCCTTAAGAGGAGCGGGCATGAATTCATTAATCTGCCATGAACAGAGGAAGAAAAATACGCACGTGTCTCTTCATCCCTTGGGGTCCCACAGCAAACGAGACAAGGCATGGACTGCAAGCCCTGCAAAGGGGCAGGCTCTCAATCGTATTGCTGTGAAGACAGCAATGAGATCAAAAAAGCATGCTCCCAGAGAGCATCAAGGACTCAAGCAGTCACATCACAGCCACTGTGCAAGATTTGTGCTGGCTCAGTTATGTGTATCTGATCCCTCATGTCCAAGAGGTGCCCTCTGACATGGAGCTCTGCAGGACAGCAGATGATCAGGCTGGCGTCAGGGCTCCTGAGAATTAAGATCTTAAATGGGGATTTAAAGACAAGAAGAAAGATGAGAAAGCCTCCTGCTTTTGGACCCCAAACCACCACTAAGAGCAGTCTGGGAGAGCACTGAAGACTTGAATGGGAGACAGAAATAAAACTGAGAAGGGAAACCTGGGAAAGCTTTGATGAGGAGGCAAAAATGAGACAGAGGAAGGAGCTGCCATGCAGAAAAACTGTGAGGTGTCACGGTCAAAGATCACAGTGACCAAAATCTTATGTCTGCAACTGCAGAGCTTAATCAGGTTTCACCAGTTCTTCTTATGCTTCTTCCACCAGCTGTGTTTGGATGTCTGTTCTGCAGGCCAGGGTGCATCTTTCTGCTGTGTACAGCCAGTGCCCAGCCCAGTCCCAGGTAGGGCCCCTCGGTGCTACAGCGCCTGTAGAAATTCCCCTGCACACATCTCTGGGCTCAGCCAGCGGAGCACCCACACGGAATTTTCTTCTGATTTGTGCTTGTTAAATGACACATTCCAGTTTCATAGGGGTTTTTCTTTTGCTGAGGACACCACAACATGAAGAGGAACACGATGCCTTTGTTAGCAGGAGCTGAAATTTCAGCCTGCTGCTCTCCGGGTCTCAGAAACATTTGGGGGACGTTTCTACACGGCATGCAAAATAGCCAGGTGTGTGCTGGTGCACCAATCCACTTCCTTAAATGGCATCATTCTCTGCCTAACGCATTAAAAATACTTTTTAGTGATTTGAAAAGAATGGTCTAAAATACAGGACTATTTATGTTACAGCAACCATGGCCTAGAATGAGCAGCGTTGCAGAGAGATTGCATAGATTATAAGGCATGTAATCATCTTTAACCTTTCCTGCCTGTTAAATTGGTTCATTTCCCTTCATTCATATATCTGAATTACTTTTATGTAAATATATACTTTTCTTGGCTTCTTTTCATGCTTATTTTTTTGTTTAAAAACAAAAGCAGCTATTAAAGAATGATAAAGACATTACTAAGTAGATCATACGCTGGTGTCCTTTCGGAAAGGGAAGTGTTATCGCTCTGTGATTGAAGGGACTTCAGCTACAATATCTCAGAGAGCAAATTAAATGTTTTGTAAGCTGCTCATATTAAATTTCCTGAATCTCCTATTAAATCCTCAGCATTTCAGCTTCAGCAAAGGGAGGACGGTGAGTACTGCACAAGACAAGAGAAAGCAAGCTCAGCCCCGGGCCGTGCTATCACACATGTTTGGAGCTGGCAGAGCCCCGGGAGTGACAAAGCAGTCAATGTGAAGGCAAGTAGTTTCAATAAGAAAACAAGAATTTGGGGATTCTCCTGATTTCCAGTAGTAGACTCCAGAGGATGGAGCAATTTAAAAACTGGCTTGGCTCAGGAAGGAAAGTCTCAGGAAAAGCAGTCCCACAGTTCAGACAAAGGGAGAGTGAGAGACTGCTAACAATGCCTCTGGCACAGTCAGAAATAAGCACTGGAGGGGCCTCGTGTGCATATCAAGCACATGGCAACAGTGCAAACTGTTAGAAGGGACAGGAGGGGACAAGGAGCTGGGATGCTCCCTCTCCTCCCTTGGGACCTCAAGATGCTCTTTGATTGATGCCAGCACGTCAAGTCACAGAATCATAGAATGGTTTGGAAGGGACATTCAAAGGTCATCTAGTCCAACCCCCCTGCAAGGAGCAGGGACATTCCCAACTAAATCAGGTCGCTCAGAGCCTCATCCAGCCTGGCCTTGAATGTTTCCAGGGATGGGGCCTCCACCACCTTTCTGGGCAAAGTCTGATGGTGCTGTTTGGTACAAGCTCCAAAATATATTTCCTCAACTCTGTCCTCTGAGAGAGGCTTCCAGGACACGCATCAGCTTTGGCTGTGACCTCTGAAGGCCACTGCAGCCAGCACCTGCAGTGGGTGTGCTGGTTGCATGCTAAACCGGGTGCTCTGGTCATCTCCACTGCAGGCTAGCAACTGCAGCCAGGACCGCTTTCATCTCCCTCCCAGACACAACCCTGCTCCCTTTTACCATCACTGGTGACCTTCAGATGACCAAGATTTCCCCAGAAAATCCTGCCTATGCTACTGCTTTTCCTTGCTTTGAAGGGGAACCATTTCCTAACACAAACATCTTCTCCTCACAGCTTTGAGTATTCAGGACAAGGAGAGTAAATGCAGATGGCATCCTTGCCTTTCTCTCTAGTTGTCATCAGAATTCTGAGCGGTTGCTGCCCATGTGGGTGAACTCTGGGATTTATTGCAGGGCTGTGCTGCACAGGGCTTGCTGAGAGAAAGCTCAGTGGATGTGCAATTCAGGGCTCTGTGCACTTGTGTCACGCCTGCCACGTGGACACCGACAGCTGCATCTGATGCTTTGTAGCCACATGTCCTTCCTCTTTTCCCCACCCATGTCTTCAGCATCTCTTGAATCCCCTAGAAGCCCCATACAATGTGATCAGAGATGGCTTTCTTTTCTGGAGCTGGAGTGGCTCAGACCACTGAGCAGGGAGAACCCCACTGAAAAATGACTGTATGTTAGTGCTGTGGGTACTGGGACACATACACAGCATCTCTTTCTCCCTGTGGCAGAAAGATTTTTCTTTGCCTGAACTTTTGGAAATTTTCAAGTGTTTCTCTTGTGAATGCAGCCCCTGTTCCCTAGAGCTAGTGAAGCCTGTTGGGATCCTGCTCTGCCAAGCAATCTGCTACGGTACCCCTATGCTGGACACAGAGGAAGGAGGAAATTGTGAAAAGGAAGGAAAAGAGAAATGTATTGTTTGCAGAGATGGTGGCTGGGCACTGTTAATTGTTCACCTGACTTCTTCAAGCAATGTACCTTACTGACATAACAGAAAGGCTCCTGAGGATGAGACAGAGAAACAAACAAAGGCTTTACACTGTTCCTCAAACCTTCTCCCTACTGAACTCATTTATCACTAGAATTAGTGTCCAGACTGCTTGTTAGCCCAAGATGAACTTGATGAATCCTGTGCTGGCCACACTCAGGATACAGTGGGGACAGGGAATGGTGTTGGCTCTGACATTCCAGAAGTATCTCAGGAAGTATTCTGTGATGTATGGTGTTATACCTCACTTCCAGCCTGCAACCTTCTTTCCACCCTCCTCCACAGCTGGGACTGATCCATCACTCTCCCTTCTTTTGATTGCAAGAGGATCTGGCACAGTCACCTTAGCCAAGGCTGCCACTTTACACCAGCAGTGCTAACAGGTCCTAGGGGTCTGGAGCATCCTTCAAAGACTTTCCACTGGCAGACAAGTGATCATCAATGTGTGCAGGGCAGGACTATTTAGACTCCTAATTAAAGGCCTCACTTATCACTGATGGCCACCCAGAACCTCTTCTGTGCAGATACACCCATTAGAAACGCTAAGCTTGCATCCAGAGAGCAGATCCCAAGAAGTATCAGGAAGGGTTTGTTGAGCGTAAACCACTCAGTGCTGATCAAATCCCCAGGTCAACAGGACCAGTCCGTGCTATTATAACAAGGAGGGCTTGCATTAAATCACCAAAGATGCTTAGATGGGAAGCTGGTGATCTGTCCCAGTCTGTTCAGTTACCAGGACACATTAATCTCCAGAGTGGTTCACAAACTCAGAACTGGAGCTACCAGGCTGCAAAGCACGGCACTAGGCTGGGTTACTATCAAATATTTCAGTTCCCTATTATTTTAAGGCACAGCTCCTTTCTCTCTATACACCACACAGCTCTGTTTTCTGACTCACTGTTGGCATTAGCAGATAACAAATGTTCTCCAGCTCCAGCGTTGTGTCAATGCTGATTTCTGGGTTTAATTGGGAAGCTGCATTGCAAGAAGTTCTCTGCATGGGCTCACCCTAGGGAAGCAGGAATGGAGGGTCTCTAAAACTGTGAATGACAAACAAGGAAGTGAAGATAGAATATTCACTTCAAAACGCAAGCATGAGAGGCCACCCAAGGAAATGATCACTTCAGCAAGTTTAAAAAAAAAAATAGAAGGAAGTATTTTTTATGCAGTACCTAATTAAACTGTGGAACTCTGTCATGAGAAGAAAAAAAAAGGTATAAAAAGCAGAAAATTCAAAAGCAGATTAGATAGGTAAATAAAAATATGACAGTCCAAGTACAATGTCAGGTGTAGAAATATCTAAATGCTTTGTTATTGTGAGTGGTAGGAGAAGTGTGGAGACAGGAGAAAGATAGTTCTTTCATGATTCTTCTTGCACTTTTTTTAAAGCCTGTCCTATCAAGGAGGCGATATTGGGCTGAATGGGAACGGATAGGTCTATAGTAGATTTCTGACCAAGGAGAACCACTCCTGTGCTACTAGGAAGCATTCAGTGAGTTTACAAAAAGGGAAATACTTCCTGCAATACCTCAGGAAAATTCAGGTCTCTGGGTGGGTGGTTCATGCTGACAGCAGCAGAACTAAATTTGATGATAATTTCTAGATAGAAATCACAGACCTGAAATTACCTTATGCTCACATTCTGGCATATACATGATCCACATTACAGTCAGAATACAGTCACCTGCAGTAAGCTTGTAGAAATAATGATGTGACAATTGTGCCTTGGCATCCAGTTATGGGCTGGAGTGCTTTTAGAGCTAAAGGAAGCCTGTATGAGCAGGGCCCATCATGGGCACGTGGGGACTGGAGACACTGCTGAGGGACAGCAGCCCTACCACAGCAGTCCCTCCCTCATCAGTCCTCATTCACCCCACTGGTACCAACAGGGATGGTAGCACAGGCAGGTACACAAAGTGTCATTTAGACAGTGTTACCTGAGCAGCATTTAATTTTGGTCACTAAGTCATCTCATACAGGCACTACTGAAAGAGTCCTTCTGGGTGTTCACATCTCCTGACTAGACTGGGATTCAGAAAGACAAAGTCCACTCAACTATAGTATAGAAAAGTCTGAAGTTATTCCAGAAATTGTAATGGGAAAATGGTTGATGGGGCCATTGAAGAGTGGTGCTCACTTTCTACATTAAGCACTTCCAGCTTTGGCTTACAATGTTCATCCACCCTCACTGAAGCCTTTGTCATGTGGCAACCTACCATCCAGCTCCATGAGCTACCCCATCTCCCATCCTTGGCTTTCACACATGCAGCATAGAGGAAAACTAGAGAGATAACTCTGCTTTTCCAGATGATAGGTTGCTGTACGATATGAATTATCCTTGTCACTGCATAGGATATTTGCAATAAACAATCTTTTGCTACTTTTCAATAGCTAAGCCAAAACCACCTAATCAATACCTCCAGCTGGGCCTTGCTTAATAGCTCATCAAGCCATGTATCATTATTTTGTACAAGCCAATGTGGACAGTGTCATTTTGATAAGAATAATCATAGAATATGTATGAATTCTAGTGAAGCATCCCACTAATGAATGTCTCCAGGTCAGAAAGTAAATCACAGAGCAGAGAGACGGACAAGTGGATATTTAAAATAGTCCCCGAAGTACTTAACAGTCTCTGAGCACTGAAACACTGCAACACTGAATGGATGGTTATAAAAAAAAAACCAAACAAGAAGCAAGTAATTAGGGGCTGTCATGATGGGCTGAAGAAACAAAAGCAGGTTCCAGTGGCTGGTTGGCCTGTCCTATGCTGGAGACTCACAGATTTTAATTGATTTTGCACATATTAGTACAGATTCACTTTTGTGATCACTGAGGTGCTTCCAATAACAGCCAGTTTGGGACTCGTGCCTATCAATACCCACACAGGCAGCCGTTTGGCTGTGTGCTGAGAAGCCAGTTGTACTTTGAGGCTGGACTTCATTCACCCAGACATCAAACTTCTGCCAGCAGCTTGCACAGTGAAAGAGAGCTGCTTTCTGTTCCATTTGTCATCGTCCATCTGTATTTCCGATGGTCGGTGTTGGGAGGACAGGGAATGGGTAGAGAGCCAAGCTTTCTGAATAACAGAGCTGAAATCGACTCCACCGGCATTAGGGGAAACTGGCAGGGTGCTGCCCTGGCCAGAGGGAGGGAGGGAGTCCCTGTGGCTGTAGTAACGCAGCAGTGATGGAGGCAAGTAAAGGAGATGGAATCAGACTCTTCTCATCAGTGCTCAGTGAAAGGTCAAGAAAAAAAAAATGAATACAAAACTGAAATACCATTTAAATTCTATTTAAACACAAGAAAAGGTTTTTTCCTTGTCATATCCCAAACCCAGGTAGACACAGTCCCGGGGAATCTGTGCTAGGTGATCCTGCACTGAGCCAGAGGGTGGGACTAGGTGGTCTCCAGAGGTGCCTCTAGTCCCAGCGATGCTGTGACTTTCAGGAGGCAAATAGTTATTGACAAATAAAAGTTATCCTGGGGTGATGCTGAGTTTATCTCAAGGTCTGACAGAGAAGCAATGTTCTCCTCTTCCACTACACGTAGCAGAGTGACACTTGCATTGGTTACTAGGATCAAACTCTCCCTTCCCTCTTATCTCCTGTTTCCTTCAGATCAGTTACTCTATTTATCATCTGACAGCTGAGATTCAGGATTTCTGAGTGCAATATCTCACAGCAGTGATGCCAGATAACAGAGCTGTGGAATTTTCCTAGCAGTCTAAAGCCCTACTTGGCAGCCCTTGGGGAGATGATCCAGACAAACTCCCCACGCTCTGGGTTACTCTGTGCCCAGGTTCTGTGCTGGCTATATGAAAAACAAAAGAAGAAAGAAATGGAAAAAGAGTCCATAAGGAGATGGAGGTAGGGCTATGGAAACCTTCACATGCTTACCAAGCTCAGCCTTAGCTTAGATGCAGAGACTTTAACCTAAATTAATAGATCCTCTGGGGTCTGCAAAACTGGGCTAATATTTTGCAAGAATAGCTCTCCCCTGCTTCTTGCCCTCCAGTATGATGAAGACAAAATGCCTTCATTATTGCAGCATTTAACGGTGTGCAGTGTTTACGAAGAGGCTGGAGGATGTGAAGGAATCCAAGCCAATTACATTAATCTCACAGCAAATAAAGCTGCAAATATTTACTTTCACTATACTGCTTTATCTTATTGGAAAAGCTCTTGAATTAATCTAAATCCAGTCCTTTAACCTTGCTAGATGGTTTGTTCTCTCTGTCATCAGGAGGTCACCTACACTTTACAGTTGGTCTTCACAGACAGACACAAGCTCACCTGTAAATCACACTTTGGGCATATGAACCTTATTTGAATCTCCTTCATCTACTGTAGTCCTCGTAAGACAAGCATTCCATGCCTCCATCTATTTCAGCTTGATCCTGCAGTGCAAGAGGCATGCAGATCAACCCAATCAAATTATTAACAAGCAATAAAGCAATGTTCAGATTTTTTGAAAGACTGTTTCTGGAATTATGTCAGTTCACCACTATGAAAATTTTCTCACAAAAATTCATTGATACAGATAAAACTCTCCTTAAAACAAAATGCCTCAGGAAAGTTCCTAGCCTACTGCAAATAAACCTAGTCTGGAAAGTGGCAGCTTTATTTTTTTTTATCATGCAATACCAAATTCCATGCTTTTGGTGTAGTTCCAGCAGCAAGGACTAGAGTATCTGAGTAGCAAAAGGACTTGTGGTCCCCATAGAACAGAAGCACTTAGGTCATGCTAGGGATGGATGGAGCTGGCTCATCGTGTGAAACAGCCAACATATTTATTGTTTTGCCTACACCTCTCAGTACTCTTTTCCATGACAATCCCTTCTCAAATTGCAGCTCTAAATACCCTACCAGTGCATATAACCCCAGTTCTCTGAGCTCATTTTACCCTCCTGACCTGCAGGGACTTTCTAGTCTGCCCAAAAAAAAGTGGTACCTGGAGTGTTCAGTCCTAGAAGTGCTTGGTAGAACATGCACCATAGACAAAGCTCTGCAGAAAGCCAGCTACATAGGCGAGGAGCCCACCTACAAGGAATATTAAGGAAACAAGTTATCTTATTTGGAAGAGTTATTTCTATCAGTTTTACCAAACTGGCAGACCAGTAAATATAATTCTACACATTACCAGCTGTAAAATGAGTTGGAAGACAACCAGTAATCTCCTGCTCAGTGATCATCCAGCTCTATTTCTTCCTTGGCAGCACACACCAACGTACACCAGTCTCTTGGTGTGGAGGGTACTGTATGAGACTGGGACAGGGCACACAGTGGTGCCATCTGCTCTGAGAGCATTCCATGGTCTGCAGGACACACTTCTAGTGAGAAATGTGAGCTAAATAACCAAATTTATCAAAGCAGAAGAATTGCTGTGAGTCAAATATAGTCTGCAGACAACCACACAAGGAGGAGAGCTTGGTAGTGGAGACGTGCCTTTGTCAAGCAGAAAAAGGCTGCACAGCAGCCAGCAGTTGGAACCTGAAACCAGACATGTTTCTACAAGTGTGGTGCAAATATACACGAGTGAATGAGACTCACTGCTGGAATGAATAATCTGGGCATGTTGCTGAGTCTCCCTCAGATGAAGCCTTTAAATCAAAACAAGATATTCTTACAAAACAGCTGTCCTCACTCCAGCAAAGCTACAGCATTGTTGGAAACTTTGTAAGGAGAGATTTCTCCAGTTTGAACGCAAGATTTCAGGCTCAATAGCTAGTGTGGTCCCTCTGGCAGGCAGCACTTGGAAATGCTGATCAAGCACAACTCCAGCTGAAGTCAAAGAGGGTCAGCAAGGGTCAATTCCCAGCAGAGCTCACCCAGCACTGGTTGCTCACAGACAGCCTGACAGCATGATGCTGCTGAGGCTTCTGGAAGGAGCACAGGGAGCTTTGAAGTATTTGATTTAATATTTTATTTACTTCCCTGAGGCACTGGGTGCGGACTTTGAACTAAAGAGCAATCATTGCTCCTGACTCTCCTCTCTCAGAGGTTTCAATGCAAGGTATCCTCACTGACTCCACTTAGGCTACTGTGATATATGAAAACAGCCCTCCATCCCAAGGTGACTGCATTCATGGATGGTTAAGTGGGAAAGACAGGAGAAAAGGCCAAGTTGGACGGGGCTCTGAGCAACCTGATCTGGTTGGAGATGTCCCTGCTCCTTGCAGGGCAGTTGGATGGCTTTAACAGTCCCTTCCCACCCCACTCTGTGATTCTACAATTCATAGGTAACCTGACAGGACCTCTGGGGAGCTTTTGGGCAGCAGAGCTACACAAGGCTAAGAGCATCTGCAAAACTATATTAGCAACAGCATATAAGGCCAAGACTATCTAGGTACCAGTATCAGAAATACCAGATTTCAGTACATATGTAGCAAAACTGGTATGAATTGGGAAATAGTAACTGGGGCAAGGCTTTTTACCTGGGAGGAGACTGGGGTGGAAGTACAAGAGTACCAAAAAGGAGAATCAGGAAATGAGAAAAAAAGTTAATAATGTATGCAATTGATGTGGCTTGCTTGCCCAGAAGTATCTGTTGGGTAACCCTACCCTTGATCACCACAGCTGAAGCAGAACAATACACCACCCCTCCTTGTTCCGGCTGTACCAGGACAGTCAAGTCTGTTTCTGTGGTCAGGAGGACCGGGGTGGGAGCAAGGAGGGGTGCTCCACCTGACTGTTAAGCAAGCACCTGGATGGATGGATTGAGCATCTTGGTAGCACTGTGTTGGTGCCAGTTCCCAACACAAAGGCACTGGCAGCTACCTACCACTTCATAACACAGATGAGATGAGATACTGCAGGAGCAAAATTCCCTTAACATACTTGATTCTTCACCACCATTTTTTAACTGCTCCTGCATTTAATTTTCTCCTTCTTGCAGAGGATCAAACAATATAAAGAAAGAGAAACAGCTTTTCAAAAATCACTCTCTGGATTTGTTTTCAGTTTTACTGACTCTAAGGAGTGCACAAGTGTAAGTCATCTCTGCTAAGGAGATATTCCTGGTTTATACTACTGCAAGAACAACTCCCTTCCCTCTGCCAGGGTGTCACAGTTCAGTCCCACTCAGGACCAAGCTACACAGTCTCTCACTCACTCCCCCCATCCTCCACTAGGATGGGGAGGAGAACTGGTAAAGAAAAGAAAGCAAAACTCCTGGGTTGTGATTGAAAAAAGTTTAAGAGAACCACAGAGGAAAAGAAAACAGAGATGCAAAACAAACAGTAACAGAAAACACTGAAGCAGGTAACTCACAGTGCCACAGCTCACAGAAGATCCTGATGCCCAGCTCCTCCCCAGCAGCAGCAACCTCCCCTCAGCACCATCCCCACTTTATACACTGAGCGTGGTGGCCCATGGAGTGGGGTGGCCCTTGGGCTAATTTGGGTAAACGATCCCAGCTGTTGGCTGATCAGTGACCTGTCCCAGCTGTGTCCCCAGCCACAGGGGCCACCAGCTCCAGCTCCCCTCCCAGCTCAGGTGACAATTAACTCTGTCCTAGCCAGAAAATGGACATAGGGAAATGCATAGTCAGTCAGGGGAACCACCGGCCATGCCTTCCACATCTGCTGTATCTCATAATTCTCCACTGAACATGGATACAGCTCAAAATGAAAGGGCACTCTTGTCCTGTTTGTGCACCCCTGCAGCTGGCATCTGCACTGCTCCCTATGCTACAGCAGATCTGAAAAGTTCACCCCTGCGACTCTAACAAGTCATCAAGAAGGAGCTTTGAGAGGCGGCACAGACACTGGAGTTACAGTGTTAAGGAGCAGAAAGGAGGAAATATGTCTGGGATTTAAAAAGCCCTAGGAAGTATGTTTGTTAAATGCAGTGGAGCTGGCAGGGTCCTGGATATTTACAGGATTTTGCAAGTCCTTGAATTTTTTTTTGAAAAAAAAATAGCAGAATCAGATATATTTTATTAACTTATCTTAGTTTTGCTGAACTATCTGTTTAAGGAAAAGAAAAGCAAACAAGCAATTCCCTCCACTCCAGATGAAATCTTTCATTTTTACGTCTTTCATGGGAAATCATTTATGTTTTCATTCAGAGCTCGCTCATTCCGAAACATCTTTCAATTGTCATTTAAAGAAAAATCTTGAATTTGAAACGAAACGTACTCTAAAACCCAAAACAATAGACTTCCAACTGAAAATGAGTAGCTGATTGCTTGCCAGCCAGCAGGAACCTCACTCCAGCTCCCCTTGTGCAGAAGTCCTGTTCTGCAGCCACGTCCAGGGAAACGCCAACTGGGAGACAGCACCTTCAGTCCAAGGAAGAACCACAATGCATGCCCTGTTCAAACATGCAGGCTTGGAGGATGTATCAGTAAGAGATTAAACACCACAGGGGAACTGCACACAGCCATAACAAAGGTGGCACACTATAATAAGCCTGAATTCTAGGTCATTAATTCCTTGTTATCTGCTTCATTCAAACGTTCCGCAGATGCACTCTGCTGCCCTTTATTTTACTGAACCCAAATCTTACCCCGAGGTTCCCTTTTGCCGTTCACTTCAAAAGGTGTTTTGGTGCCGTATCCCCAGCAAGCTCCACGTTTGGTGGGATTCCTTGTACATTGCCTGTGCTTTACGAGAACAACAACACATGGGGCCAGCTCTGTTCCCATGCCGAGCACCATGCTGAGGGCAAAGGGCCGTGCCCAAATGCTTCAGCTTACAAGTGAGACAAAGACAGGTAGGATCCCAAGACCAGGAGCTAAGCCCGGTAGCTGAAGTATTTCACCCTCAGGAATGAAACTATAAAGCAGGAATTCTACATTATTCCATTTAAAGAGCCTGTTGCATTTCAGGGGGTAAAAGAACAACATGAGATATCAAGTACTGAAAGTCTGGGTTGTCTATCTCACCATACTTGGAAGGGTGACCGTTGACCACAGTTATAAGGTGTCCTGAAAGGGATTCGGGAGCCAAGAGCAATACAGATGTTGGAGCCAAAGTGGCCCCCACACAGTCGCACAGGGATCCTTATCTACAGCACAGCTTCCACGTGCAAATTAATCACACATTTTCTAGCAAACTATGAAGGTGCCCATGCCCTTATTCCTCTCTCTGTCCCTTCGCAAAAGCTGAGCAAAGTTTTCGACCACATCCCCATTAGTTGTGTGGAATGCACCAGTCCTCAGGCTGGGGGAAGCGCGCGCTGGTGTGAGCCCTGTTGTGGTAACACGCCTGTGCTTGCAAATAAGCAGATGCTCTCAGAAGAACTGGGGAAGAGAAATGCAACCGCAACGTTTCCGCCACCAAGGCTTAAACAGAAGTAAATGAGGGGCTGATCACACTGAACACTGAGAGCGGCTGCTTTCCCCACCTAGATCAGAGAAGATGCAGTTTCTTTAATTTTAATTGCGGCATAAAAACTAACTGAAATTTTACCTCCTTCTCTACAGACACTGCTGCCCGTTTCTGAGTATGCTGTTTGCTGCATATGATTTGACCAGCTCTGGAAACTCCAAATTCACATATTGAAAGAAAAAAAGAAAAGCTTCTTTTTAGAATCACTTTTACTTTTCAATTGCCCACTATCTGTACTTTATGTACTAAAAAATGCAATTCATTCAACTATAATAAATATCCAGAGAAGTCCTGGGGGACCCCATGCATTTGGATTTGGCCGGATCTGGACGATGAATTTCAGTTCAATATTCCAGGCTTATTTGTTTTGCTATTAATTCTAGCGAGGACAATTGATCAATTGTTTTAATTTTAAATCAGAGAGCTAATATCTGACTTTGGCTTCCCTTGTGGTCTTTCAGTTACTGCCTCTGAGCTGCAAAGATCACTTTTGATTATTCTTTCCTGTAGTTAATTCAGCTACCTCATATTAAGAACATTAGCTGCCCTTTCCCCATTCAGTTGGAGATGATGCAGTTTTCTTATTTTTAATAATATTCATTCCCAAAAAAAAAAGCCGAAAGAATAATGTGTCATTCTATGGCCACTGTAAAGTTTGAGGGTTGGCAGAGTCCCGCAAGGTCTGAGAGCAGGCAGAGTGTGCAGAGCCTCTGTTTCCCAGTTGGTAGGTTTTTGAGGTTTTGAGATGTTCACATAGCCGTTGACTTGCTCTCTCCTGTTATCACAGGATTTCTACAGGCAATGACCATACTAGCATAGGCTTTGCAATAAAGGTCGCCTAACACACCATCTTTGTTCTCTGGCACGATCTGCTACTTTCTCTCTCCCCCTACCATTTACCCACCTTCCTTGCATTTCTCTTGCTGGCTGTTTTGCAGCTTGGCACTTCTCCATCTCAGGGTTGATGAAGATCTTTGGTGCTCTCTGCACCTCCTTCTCCTCCTCCTCCTGCTCTTTTGTTCCATTTTAATCTCTCAGAAACCAACCCTCTCTACATTTAGGTCCAGATTCTGCCCCAACTCTCACATATCTTTTGCTAGCTCCTCTACAGATATGAAATTGGGGTCTAGGTTGAGGGTCACCTTATATCTCCCTCTCCTCTTTTTTTTTTTGTTTTGTTTCATAAGCCTCTAAATGGCCTTTTTTGGAAGTAAAGATATCCTGCAGAAATAAATTTGTTGAGCTTTATTTGCTGTGTTCCTCTTTCAGAATCAATTATTCTTGCAATTCTCATTCGTGAGCAGATTTATTGCTTTGATTTCTTATCGCATACTGATATCCCCAATTCTAGTCTCTCCAGGTACCTAGAACGGTGGCAAATTGCATTTGTATTTCGTGGGTCAGAGGCTCCAGCTCAGATCCTTGTGACAGCTCAGGAAAGAAGTATGTTGTGATTTCATTTTAACTTCTGCAAATAAGCTCTAGTTCAGCCTGCCTCTTCCCTTGACACTTTTGGTCTGGTCTAATTCCAGTCCCTGCAGCTCTGCTCTGTTCCCACTGAAAAGCTCATTTTGTGAGCTTAATTTAACTTGAGTTGATGCTCCATAGATCATTCTGCAGCCGGAGCACATTGTGCTCTGTGATCTTGCTGGTCTCCACCAGACAAACCAAGCCAGACTGGGTCATGGCACACCAGACCATCAGGAAGCCAACATCGCTGTCATCAGTGCTTTTAACTCAGTGCTCTGTGCTGCGACAGGTAAAGTCAACGGTGATGACTCACGGAAAAATGGAGTGGGTCTCAACAGGTCATCCAGCACATCCCTCCGCTAGGAGAGGCTGACCCTCCCTTCTGTGAATCCTCACACATCTGTTTAGCCTGGATTTAAACACCTCAGAAGGCTGAGGAATCTTAAACTGTGGGCTTGAGTGCTTGCAGACATATTTATTTCCCCTGATGCCTGTGGTAAATGAAGGGTGACAGCTCCTGTGGCAATGGGAGGGTTCTGTTATTTCCACTTAAAAGGTTATTCCACCATTCTGAAATTTTCTTCAATTCCAGTTTGGAATAAAAAAGAAAAAAGCATTTTGAATTTCCCTCACGTCTTTTTCTGCCTCAAAAACGCTCTGCTTTGGGGCAGTAAAAAATGTACACTGGTGTCAGCCAAAAAGTAAAATTAATAAAAACTTGCAAAAAAACCTCATAAGTCAAAACTTTTTGTTCCTATGCTTGGAAGGCTTCTTTAGTAAACAAACAAACAAATCAAAATATATTTATTGAAATTAATTCCTGCGGGGGGGACCAAACCTACAACTTTGACAGAGTTGTGTTATTCACCATGAAACTGTCCAGCGCTTCATCCGGAGCCAACACCAGCAGTGCAGTACACGTCTCTCACCCTCAGCCCCTGGGCACAGCCCAAGCCCTCACTCAGCACTATTTATCCCTATACCAGGCGCGTTGCCAGTCTTCCCTGCAAAGCTGGAGGATGCTATGGGACAGGTTATAACGGACAGGTTATAATGGACAGGTTACAACTTTCTGTTCCCACTGGCCATGTCAAAGGCCTCTGAGATCATCCCAGGACAGCTCTGAAACTTGGCCAGGGGCTGCGAGCTCTTTTCCAACACCCCCAGGCTCTACCCCTCTCTAGGCATGCTGTGGCACATCCCTCTGTTTAGAACAGTTACTGCTCTGCCAGTCTGAGTCTCTAGGCTAAACCCAGCTGCAGCGACTCTGCCAGGCACTTTCCTCTCACCCTGGCTTTTATTTTTACGCTCACAGCTGGCACTGCTTCCTTGCAGGCTGGCAAAGGACACCAGCTTAACATCTTTATGGTGGTTCAGGGCTGGTCCAGGAAAGGCAGAGCCCTGACAGCCTTCACTGGTGCTCGGTGGACATTGTACCAACAGCACTGGTCAACAGCAGCCACGAAACAGATTTGGTAACCACTATCATCCACTACTGTGCCTTGGGATGACCAGCGGGTCTGAGAGCCACACCACCAATGTGCAGAGGGTCTGCATCTGCCCAAGGTGCTGGTGTATCGCTGGTACAAGCAATAGCCACTCACAGCTGCAGCCAGGAAAAGGCTCTAGCCAAGCAGCTCCAAGAGACACAGCCTCTACAGATCCTTCTGCTGAAGGCAAGGATACGCCTCACAAAGGTCCTTTTGAGCACAAAGCATTTTTAGCACATGCTTGTGTAAGTCTCTGGGCACAACTATTTGTGTTGCCTCCCTCTGGGGACACAACAGAAGGAGCCATGAGGGACCTGGAAAGGTGCAGTTGACATTTGTATTAAGCTGTGCTTGACCTGCGTGGGAGACACAGAGCACATCCCCAGCTAACAAGGCTGGGAAGATGTGCCTGGCCTTGTAAATACTTAAATGAAGAATCTAGCACATCTGGCAAATGCATGTCTCGCTCTCGTGCCACTTCTGCCCCATCTATTGCTCCAGCTCATGCCAACCACTCTCGTCATGCTTGGAAAGCTGAGATAGGATCTGAAATCTTAACAGGAGGGACAAAGGAAAAATCTAGTTATCAATAGATTGCAGGATAAAGACGAGCTAATCACATCCATCTTGCTGCTGGAAAATCCAATTAATACCTGGTGCAAATAGAAGGCGATTAGGACACGGTAAAGCAGCCTCCTGCCATGATGCAAGTACTGAACACAACAGAGATGATGCTGAGGATGGGTTGCTTTCCTCTGGCCTCAGAACTGAAAGCTTTTTATAGAAGTGTGTATTTATCATAGCCCCGGTGAGACACAGAGAAACAGAAAAGGGGCCTGGGGCAGGAGCTTGAGTATTTGGTTTGCTCTCCACTGCACTGTCCTGCGGGCAGGCGGGCGGACTGGAAGGTAGGAGAGATCAGATAGAGAAGAGATGTATTGTCTTCTGGGCTCTCTCTTTCTGTGTCATTAATCAGCTTCTCTCCTCAGATAATTTGTATACAGTATAACTTAAAGCAAAACAAAGCCTGTGGAATGATTTGTGCCCTTATGAATTCTTAATTCGAGCAGGACAGAAGATAATGTCTCTCAAAATGTTGCTGCTGCGCTTTACAGCAGTAGCCAATTAATTACTGCAGGGATGGTGTTTCAGGGCCACCTCATCTCCTAAATAAATCTTCTGTGTCCAGTGACAGAGAGAGTTCTTATTCCACAGGCATAACACAGAGAGACAGCTCTGCACTGGAAAAATAGCTCTGTCTACCAGAGGAGAGGTATTCTGATGCCAGGAACAACGTAGCCAGACACTGCGGGAGAACACTCTTCGCTCATTAAATTTGTGTTGCATGTTGCTCCGTTAGCCTTGTCTAGCATCCCTCCTCCATGTGCTCAGGCTACAGAGAGAACGGAGCTTGGTACTTGGCACCATCTGATACATTCAATACTTTCTCCTGATGGCTGGACCCTGTGCTGGTGGAAAGGAGCGGGTAATCCCGGATCGAAAGGCGGGCTCCCAGTGGACCAAAGCACGTTTGTAGTTAGCAGGTCCTTAGGAAAGCTCAGCTCCAACTGAGACATCAAAATATTGAGTGCCTTTCTCAGTGTCCTACAAAAGGGCTGGCCACAGCTATTGATGTGTAATAGTAACGCCATCAGTATCACCTGTGGGTCAATAAGCTTTTGTCATTATCTCGAGAGAAATAAAAATCTCTCGTTAGTTTTACATTTGCTTGTTTAAAACCAATATATTAAGAAGGTTCTGCCCTTGGCAATCAAAGAAACCATGTAGCAGAGTTTGGGCTGATTTTTAACCTCTGAATTAAAGATAGGTATAGAAATCTGTCTGCAGTTTCCTCTGTTTGTTCTAGGAAAAAAAAAAAGTTTGAATGTTATACTCTGATTCTAATACAGAATTCTCTCTTAATCTATTGTAGACCAAGAAAAAAAAACAAAAAAACCCACCGCCTTACTGCTGAAAGAAATGCTCAGCTTGGGGATTTTATGTTTTTTTTTTTCTTTAAGATACAAATGGGGATTAATGAGTAACCGCTCACTGCCCTCCACGGCGGCCGGGTGCCCAACCGTATGTGGTGCCTTTGAAATGTTTGAAACGAACTAAAGCCAACTGCAGCCAGCGGGAGCTGTTCTGCTAAACACAGCGGATTTGGGATTGGCACCCCAAGAAGAAAGATGACCACGAATAACAACGTGTACCAGCTGAAAAACTCTCAGCCTTGTGCTAGCCTGTCTCATCTCTGGCTCTTTGTGTTCTTAGATGAATTAGGTAAGCCTCGTGAAACACTTAAGTGGTTCATCTCCGCACTCGCTTTGCAACACAGTAAATTGCAAAACAGAGAGGTCAAACCCATACGTCTTCTCCAGAGCAGCGCACAGATTACTGGGAGACGCAAGAAAAGCACCCAGGGGTCCTGACTCACTTCCAAATGAGAAGAATGAAAAAATGCATGGAAAGAAACAAGATCATAATAAATCTTGTTCTGAAGTCTTTAATAATGAAGCTTTATTGTAAATCCATCACAAAGAAACATTAATATGGAGACACCAAATAGGTCAGGTTAATTACATCATTTGAAAATGGTGTGATACCTCCAGCCTTCATCAAAAAAGTAATCAAATCCCATGGGAGTGTGAGAGATTCCTTTTTTTTTTTAATTAGTTGAGCATTAAAATCTCTGTGCTAACACCTCACAGCATTCCTCTAGCTTAGCTAGGATGATACATTTTACCTCTCATTTGACAAAATACGACATCTACAAGGTAAGTAGTAATTAGAGCTGCTTATCTGTGTGCCAATTTGCATCCTACATGGTTAGCCCATCATAACGTCATGGAAAACCTCTTCAGTGGCTACACAAGCTTTGCTGCAAAAAGACATTTAAGGGATTTGCAGTGAGCGCCTTCCCTCATTTTGCTGTTTAGGTACAGCCTGTGACCTCTTGTGTGTTTCAAACTCAAGCAGGGATGCTTAATAGCATAGTCACCTTGAATACAAGCCTGTGTCAGCTGGGTTAAAGGGAAGGAGAGAGCTGGGATGTGTCCTCAGCCCTTCCTGTGACTCCCTGGGTGACACTAGGGAAGGCACTGAACTCTTCTTCACCTCACTCCCTTGCTCCAGTGCTGGCACCTCCCATGTTCACAGTTCAGGTTCGTTTTGGCTCCCAAACTCTCCCCTCTGGCTTCCAAACTCTCCCCAGCCCTGCATTCCCAGCAAAATCTCAAGACTTGCAAGACTCTTGTGCTTCCCAGATCCAGGAGAACATGTCACAGGAATGCCAGGCTAAGAGTACATGGCACACAGCCAGGGATGCACCAGAAATGCAGCTCCATTTCACCCAGCCGACGCCATTTTAACATCAGACACCAATGGGAACATACCCACAGCTTGCTTTGAACAGAAACACTCCCACAGACTGTGTTGTGCTTGGGACTGGCCACAGTTCCCCTTCCTGAGTCTCTTTTGTTGTTTTTTTTTCGCACTACCATCTGAACAGGATTGGTCAAACCAGGTTTTGAAGGGACAACCTCTTTTCAAAAGCAACACACATTTCCCTTGAACATCTGAATTCCTTCTGAAATATCCTCCTGCCAAGCTTCATGTTTTGAAAACTTGAAACATTTTTCAGTTCTCAAAACAGTTCTCTCACTTTCCATCCAAAAATACACTTTTCCCAGGAACTGTTATTACATTATTACAATATATTATACATCCCTGTCTGTAAAATATCACTGAAGACATGTATTAGTGAGTTATATTAAAATATCTATTTATACTTTGCCCACTTAAGGTGAATGGCATTTTTACCAGCCCCACTGCGCATCCCCCAGCAGTGATTCCATCAGACTGGCACTCACTGGCGAGATGCTAATAGTGTGTCAACTTAAGTTCCTGCACCCAGAAAAGGTTTGTTTAAGGCTTCAGTAATTGCTTTGAGCTCCGCAGACTAATAATTGCCAGGCAGGAGAGCTGTGAGTCACCCAGGCACTCTGATCCTGTGACCTGCAAAAGTATCTGGAGGAGGCAAAGGTTAAGAAAGAAACATTTTTCCTTCCTGGTTAAATCCAATTTCTTTGTGCCGCTTTCCCAGTCAATGTGTAGTTGAGTAAGGAGAGCAGAGTGTGACACATAAAAGTGGTAGGTGTTATTACTGAGCATATTAAACTGACAAGAAAAACACAGGGCTCAGAGACAGCTGAAAGGCACTTCTAAGTCTCACCAAGAAAAACAAGCGTGTGCCATGCTATTTCTTGACCCAGGGCTGTACCAATGAACCTCAGGAGTCCAAGGAGAGATGAGGTCCACAGCTCTAAAAGATGGCTAGAGAGGAAGGCTGGACAGCTGTGCAAAAGTCGGCGTTTGGAAAAGTAAGTAGGAACTTAAAAGGTTCTGGGAAAAAAAAAAAAGAAAAGAAAAAAAAAAGATTGCTTTCTATAAATAAATGTGAGCAGGGAAAATGCTGGGGAGGGAGAAGATCTAACAGACAAACCTGGCAGAAGAACAGAAAGTATACACTAGCCATGAATAAATTCAGACTGGAAAATTGAAGGAAGTTTTCAGCCATCAAAGGAACAAAATCCTGGAACAGGATTGCACAAGAAGCAGCAGGAGGAAGAGAAGTAACTGCATCGAAGTTGAAGGGCAAGAGAAAGTCACGGAGAGAGACAGCAGCTTCCCAGGTCACACAGCGAATCTGCTGCCTTAGTCCTGCAGAGCAACCACGTCCTGAGGGCCTGAGACCTTCTGGTGATGCACCCTGGTCGCAGGGGACCTCGATACTGGGGGAGATGGATGTGGACTTGGAGATCCTGGCCATCCCTCTTGAATCCCTTCCCTCAAAGACTGATGTGACATTTCCTCCCTGACATTTCATTTTCTTTAACTACTGGGTCAAAGAACACTTTGTCAAGGTCACAGCCATCCTGGTTGCTGCCTTTTTGAGCTCATCTTAATGACATCAGTGCAAAATGGTGATGAGTCTGACAGCTTAACTCCAAGCTTAGCTATCGAGAGGTTTTATCAAAAAGATTTCTCAGAGAAATCCTGGTCCCTGGTTTATAGCATGAGCCTCACCTGCAGGGCTGCTGACTCAGTTTCTTTCTGTTCTCATTCATCGCACGGCCTGGGGCACCTCTCCTCAGCAATAAGATGGGACTAATGAAGAGGGATTTTTGAACCATGTTCAGGAAAAAAATAAGTTATTTTGCAATGAACTGAAACATTTATTTTTTTTAAAAAAAAAAAACACCCCACAAAAATATAGGGAGTCAAATGAAACGTTTATGGGTTTTTCTGTTTTAAAAATTGAAATTAACTTGGGATTGAAGCATTTCAAATGGTAATAAATTTCAAATGGAAAAATTGAAATACTTGCATTCAAATCTGGAAAATGAAACACTTTGATCTCTTTTTCTTCCTCCTGCCCCAGTCTACCAGACTGTTTTGCCTGACCAGTGCCATTTTTCTCCATTAAAACACGTTTGCACAAAGCAGTTTACCCAGCACTTCAAAATCATTTTGGACAACTTCAAGACAGGTCCTCCATTCTCTAGAAGAATAATGAGCAGAGAATAAACCTAGGTTCATTTTCTTTATCCTTTTCCATAAGGTTAAAATATCCACTCCATGCATCTAGGGAGAGGTCCCAGCAAGTGGGTACCCTTCCATCTACATCCGCCAAAGCCCACAGAGATACCTACTTGAGAAGCACATCAGAAGAGCCAGGAGCTAACCTCCAAGATGTGAGATCAAGCTGATCTACCTGGGGGAATCTGTTTGGGGTGACAGCCAGAGGAACACAGCTATGGGCTCTGCAGAGATGCTGAATGAAGCAGGACTTGAAGGACCATAGTCCTGGTGGGCACCATCACTTCTGAGTTAGGACAGTTAGCTTCCCACTGCACGTAAACCTAGCTTCAGAGATTTCTTCACACCCTGCATAAGCCAGGTGGCTATCTGCCTTGCTCTCCTTTGTGTTCCCTGGCCGAGATCACAAATTTAGTGATGATTACCGTTATTTCTGTTGTTTGTTTGTTTTTTTTTTTTAATATGCCCTTTATTCATCTGATGCTTGCAACAACAATAAATACGCAAAACTGGGAGACAAAAGAGATCCTCTCAAGTAGGGTGCAAAGGGAGTTTTTGCAAGCTTTTTTTTCTTTTTAAATGTAGGCGTTCAGCATTCATCAGAAAAACACAGATGTAACCAAAAACATCCATTCAGAGCTTAGACAGACACAAAATATCACTGGATCAGTCCTCTGCAGCTAAAGATCAGGTTTCCAGGGACTTGCAGATTACGGATGCCATGGAATGGCCTTCTTAGATACATAAGCAACAGAGCAAAACCAAACTCCAAAGCTGAACAAAATGTTCACAGATCAGAAAGAAAACTAAGCCCACTACCAAATGAGTCTGGAGGTCAATTTGTTCAATTTTAAATTATACAGAATTCATGCTTGGCACCTGAAGACTCTCTGTTATTTGAAGCAGGTTTTGCTTTGAGACTGAAAACGAAATTGAAAGTAAAATATTTGGAACAAGAAGTGCAGGGAACATTTCAAAAAAGACTGAAGGAAATGTTTGTGTACCAGTCAGCAAGAGACAGCGCTTGGCTTTTTGCTCAGCCACGCTGCTACGACTCATGCAGAGCCCAATATTAGAGACTGGGTTAAATAAACCCCAGAAATAACGCTAGATGTTCACCCTGGGACTGGTAAAATGTGCTGCTATTCTGCATAAGAAAAGATTCCTTTTTAAATGCACAGGCAGTCTTCAGCTCAATTTACTGATACAAATAGGGCAGCTCAGAGTCAGAGCGAATACAGAAAATGTTTTCTTATATGCAAATGAGAGATGACATTATTTCATAGAAGTAACTATAATAGTTGGAAATTAGCAAATGTTTCCAGATCCTTGTTAAAGGCAAAAGAAGAAAAAAGCTCATCTAATGTTCCCGGATAAAAATGACATTAATTGAAAGTTTGATTCTATTCCCTAATGAATTTTCCTGTTGCATTGTAATTAATAACTACTTACATCTAAAAGAACTCGGTATTCCTTCAAATTAGGGCATTACTTATAAATATGTTAATGTTTTAAGACTAGTTCTTAAGAATGCCATACATTGCCCCTATAATGTCTGTCAGAGGGAGGAACATTAAGAAACCCTCAACGGCTGCTGTTATAGCAACTGTTGTGCAGGATACGGCTGCAAGGCAACTGAAAGCCTGAATCTGTCCTCTACCAGGAGCCCTCTAAAACCAGAGACCTGGTGGCATGCCTTCATGGTGACTCAGATACACCAGGTCTTACAGCAGCCACCACTGGGGCGTGTTTAAGAAGCACCCTGAGATTCGGTATTTCTCTGATACCTGCCATACCTTAACATTTCAAGGCCAGGCAGGATGGATGGAGGCAGCTGTGCCAACCACAGGACAGCCAGACCAGTCCATGTGTGATTTCCCTCTGGATCACCTCCAAATCATCCCAAAGATGCTCCAGAGGGCAACAGTGTGGATGGTCTTTGGTCATACATGGCCTCTAAACCTGCTCTCGAGGCTGCTCTTACAATACAGCAGATATATCCCTTGGATGCTGCCTGAGACTCTTTAAAAAGGGCTTCAAGGATATCTTTTTCCCTTGTTTCTGGTAAAGAGAGAAAGGCAAGGAAATGAAAACATTGCAAGAAACAAGCTGACACGTGAATGCGCCTTCCTGCGCAGTGTCTCTGTCACTGTTCCTGCTAATGCAACACACACCCACGGCCAGGCTGTGGATGGTGCTCACAGCATCGAGCCTCAACGACTGCTGCAGGATCCAGGCCAGTTCCCATCAAAGTCAAGCTGATTATTTTAATTAGCTTTGTTTCCTTCCAGCCCCCTGACTCTTTATTCTACTTATTATGGTAACTGATTTGAATGTTAAGCCGTTAACCTCGATCGCAACCCAATTAAAAAGTCCACCATAAAAATACCACATTTTTGCCATCTTGACTTGAAATAATGGGAGTGGTAGAAAAATAACTCCCACTCCCACTCAGCATGCCTGTCTGGGGAATAGGGCACAGAGGCGGGAACCACTTGCCATTTTGGGATTGTCACCTGCTGATGGCACCGACCCTTTCTGCACCCAGCCCTGGCAGCGTGGATGTCTGGGGAACCCTGAAGACTAAAGCAGAGAAAGGTGGAGAGGAGGGATGGATAAGTGGTCCCATCATACTTGTAATGCTTCCAAAGGTAAACAGGTTTCTGCTGCACAGGAGGAACCCTGGGGGCTAACACCGTGCCATGGGCATGGGGGCAGGTGCGGAGACCTTGACCAGGGGCTGGATGGTGGACACAGCGCTGGTGGTGTCAGTGCCCAGGACTACTGGCCCTAGAAAAGGGCTGGAGCCCGGTCCTTGGTGAAACTATTTTTAAACTAACGAGTGAGATTTTTTTTTTCTTTTTATTGTTACTTATTTTAGAATTGCATTCTAGTTTTAAAAAGCATTACAGTCACATTTTCCCTGCCTATTCGTCACGGGTACAAAATGATTACATTTTTGTAGAATATATAAAATATTTTTTTTTTGTAGAAAAGATTATTTTTGATTAGCTGTTCCCTTAACCCAGGGAATGAAGGCCTTTTCCAAAACACCTCTTGCTGTGAACCTTGGGCTACATCTAGGAGAACTGGTCCTGTCCATCACGACCTCTGCATTAGCCTCTCTCTCCTTCCACTATCCAGAAACCTCCACAAATTTCCCTGCTCAGAAATATTCCTCCAACATCAGCTTTCCTCCTCACGATAGCTCAGAAACCCGTAAAAGAGCTTTTTACAGCGCAGCTTGGATTGAAATCCCTTATCGCCCACCACCACACACACACACACACTCACACTCTTGTATTTACAGATTACGAATTTTCTTTACAGGCACGAGCCGCGTGCACGCACGTACAAATCTCAGCACAGCAGGGTCCTGAGCACTGTCGCTGGAGCAGGACGAACCGCTGCTGGTAACCATCGCTGCGTCGATAGCTAGGGCAAAACCGCATCTTCTTCACTAGGCTGCAAAGCCCGAGAAGTGGTATATAAAAAGCTGGGTGTGGATGTTTGCCAAGAGGTAGTAAACAAACTGGGAGCTCTGTTTTTCCTCTGGCTTTCACGCCAGAGCCTTGTCTGTGGAGGAGAGTGCCCAGCTGCGCTGGGCAGATTTTTCGGATTTAAAACCAGAGATTTTTTTGGGGGGTGGGGAGATGAGGAGGGGTTGTAATTAACCCTGCTTTCTGGAGTGCCAGGCAAGCAGCAGGGAGCTGCACGGACCCGGGATTCAGGCCAAAGGCAGTGAGTGACACGAGAGCAAAGTTCAGAGCTGCCTTCAAATCCCGTTCACATAATGAAAGCATGAAAGCAGATTCACACACAATGGATGAACATGAAAAGCCAAACATATCGATCACTCCGTACATCGCTGGCAACCAGCTGTTCTGGCAGCAGTCTCACAAGGGCTTTGCTGCAGTCAGACACAAGATAATGAGGAGGAAACAGAGGAGCCTGGACCGGCTGGGTTTTATTCCTAGGGAAAAACCGTGCCTGTCCCAGCCCCACCCAGGCTGGCGGTCTGATGGTGTTCACGGTGCCTGTGTTTCCTAAATGGTGGACCCTGTCCCGCAGGCGCATCGCTGTGTGCCTGCACAGAGGCGGTGAAGCAGCGCCGGTGCTGCAGGCAGCGTCAGGACTCCAGAGCCGCCCCGGCCGAAGGGCCCACACGTCCATAGCCTCTGCTTCGCTTGGGCTCTGCTCCACGATTCACGGAGCGTGTTGCGTGTGCAAGGTAAGACGACATTTCCCATTAATTCTTCTCTGTGGAATTAGGCGGAATGAGGCGGCTTCTGCGCCGGAGAAAGCGGAGGCCTCCACACACAGGACAGACTGCTGCAGGCAAGGGAGGCAGCAGAACGGGGCTGTCTGCAGCTCGCAGGCATGGAGCGATGCTGATGTGGGCAGGAATGCTTTAAGGAGAGCAGGGGATGCCAAGCAATTTAACCTCCGCTGCTTTGTCAGCCTTCCCAGCCCCCCCAGCTCCCTTCAAGCAGCCCCCTGATCTGGATGCCCCCAGGGATGCTCTCAAACCTCTGCCCCATCTCTCTGCCTGAATCAGGAAGCCCAAGCCCCTGGCAGAAGGAGGCTGTGGAGCTCAAATTCCCCCTGCACACCATCCTCTGGGAACCCATCCATGAGCTCCAGCAGCAGGGTGACCACGGGAGGGCAACAGCAGGACATGTCCATTCAAAGACCCACTGGTAAGGAGGTCCTTGGCCTACCAGTTGCTGAAAGCACTGAACCCCCCTCGCCCTGTGCTGCAGCCCTACAGACAGAGGGCAACACAGGGAGAGCCAACTCCTGGATGCTGCCCACCAGCTTTTCCCACAGGAATTGCTCCACCTTTTGCTCATTCATCTGGGAAATTGTACAGAGAAGGGAAGGAGAAAGCAAACCATGGTTCCTGTGACAGCAACACTGTTCCTGCCTGGGTGTCCAAGCCTTCCTTTAGAAACACCAAATTAGACATAAAAATAAGACAGCGCAGAGTATCTCTTTGTCCATGCCTAGGGCTGTGGCAAAGCCCTTTCCTCCTGCACTGAACCCATTACAGGACTTCACAGGCTCCCCTAGCTACTCCCTTGACCTTCCACGTGCAGATGTAAAAACCTCCTTCAGGGTCCATCCTTGTCCCTTTGATCTGGTTTCCTCCATGCAGGGATGCTTTGTAGCTTATTATCCCTGTCCTGCTGACCGCTGGAGCCCCATGGGAGCTTCCACTCCTTTCTATTGCCCACGTAAGGGTTAAACAGCTTCCTGGCTCTGAATCAACCTCCTCCTACAATCACACGGTTTCATATAATTTCTTCTGGGGGTAGTGTGTGACCTGCATGTCCAGGTCCTGAGGATTCTCTGCAGCTGCTGTAGAAAGCAGGTTTTCATTCCACGGGCACACAAAATCCTTTTATAGAAGGCTCTTCTCTGTCCTCGTGGTACTTGGGGTTAGCTGTGGCTGGGAGATGTCTTTTTCATTTGTGGTGAAAGTTTGAAGGAGGATGACAACAGATGCAGAGATTGCAGGGAGAGAAAGATGGGTTTGTGTTTAAGGAGCTGCTTTGAAGACCTGGAGCTGTCTCTGTACCAACGTTTCTATGCGATGTCAGATGAATCCTCACCCTGTCACCGCATGGTCACTTTTTTTCCTTTTTTCAGCTTTTGGCCCCTACAGATTAATTTGCAAAGTCCTTACTGCTCACAGCTCTATCTCCATTTTGTGAGGTCATGTTTTCATCCTAACTGTTCTAGTTCTAGGATGATTTTTTTTCGGGAGGTGCTCATTTTTCCCCATTAACCATACAGGCTGCCTATCCAAGACAAACAACCACCTACCTGACAGCTAAGGCAGCAAGATGAATCCTACCTGGTGTGCCAGTTTAGGGATGGGGATTTTTCACTTTATATGCACTGCAACCTTTTTGTCCTTTCCTGTCACTACATGATTATCCCTTCAACACCAGGGTTTTCTGTCTCACAGAGTACAGTTCATTGAACAACACAGAGCTCAAAAAAAAAAAAAAAACCTACAGCCCAAACCAACGAAAAACAAAAACAGCAGCAAAAAAAATCCAAACCACAACAACAACAAAAAAAAAAACCAGAACAGAACAAAAAGGATCTTCAGCATTCAGGTCCAGAGCTGGGAGATTCTAAAGGCAAGAGAGCTGCAGCTGATGTGAATGCACTGTTCTGTGAGAGGTGCTCATGTTTGGTTTGTCATTTATCAGTGACTGGTCTCAACGCTACAGGGGTGTTATGCCATAACCCTTGGGGATTCAAGGAATACAGGGCAGCCAGGAGAAGCAGCAGATGGGAAGGGCAGTTCTGTAGCTTGCTGATGTCTTCCACACCAGACGTCGTACTACAAAAGCCTCTGCTCTTTACAACTGCTCACACCACTATTGCTACACGTACGATCAGGACATCCACTGGGTGATGATCCCTGCAACCGAGATACGGTCCCCAGGGAAGGATTATTGTAAAAGAATACAGGATCCTCTTCTTCTGGTTTCCTTTGTTATGTGTTTCATTTATAGATTCCATCAATAATTATCAGCATTGATTAATTTACCAAAACATCGCACATTTCTAAATTTGTCCAAATATGCTCTTCATCTATAGATGTGCAGAAAGAAGAGTAGGTAAAATGAATCCTGTGAGAAATGCCATGTAAAGTTTTGGAAATTATGTTTTTAAAAATAAGAGACGGAATTAAGATTGAGGCTGTTTCTTAGCTCTATCTCCTGATGCCTTAAAGGATGGTGTCTCATTATTTTGATACATTCGTGTGTCGATTTAATGTGCTATGCAACTCAACTTCCATTATTCATACCAGCTAATGTACGGAAAGTTACAGCATCCCACTTTGGATTTGGTTGGACTTCCACTACTAAAGGAGCTCAAGAGAACAGGTCATGCTTCAGGAAAATAAATTCCTATAGACTTTCTAAAGCCTCTAATGAGAGTGATAGTAAATCAAGAGCTATTTTTACTCTAAGGAAGCCCCATGCATTTGGTATCCTTTTGTAGATTCAGTTATCTACGTAAGTGTGGAAAGTAACAAATACTGGATCTCTCTTTCTAAGAGCTCAAGGGCTAAGGCTCTCAAAGCAATAGGATTTATTTTATTATCAGTATTCAGGACTATGGCAATAATCACAATTTATGTAACTCTGAAATGTACATATTACAACAAAAACAAGATTTGCATAATTAAAGGCAAACTGTGCCACTAGTCCACTAACAGGTTTGGAAATATCTGGCTACGAAGCTTTGGTAGTCCTTAATTTTCAATAATTTGGACTTACTTCTTGTAGCACTATGAGGTGACGGGGTTACTTTGAACACCTGATATTGCTACCTCTGGAAAGGCTGCCTCTGGCACATGACTGTGTCTGCTTTAGATGCATCAAAGAAGGAGAGAGGATCAAAGACTTAGGAGGAAACATCTCCGTGATCTTCTTTCAGTCTTACAAGTGTGAGACTCCTTACAGGCCTAGATGGTTAAAATTATTTTTCTATGAGATGCAAAGAACAAAGATGAGGATCTCAAAGGCATGTGATGTACTTTATCACACGATTATGCATCATGCAGCTATATCTTATCACTGTAACTTGTGCAGATGACAAGGAGGAGTGAACAGAAGAAGCCATAAACTTCATTATTTTTCATGCTTGTCCCAGTAAAAAATGTTCAGTAAACAAGTAATTGGTCATTTCCTCTCTCCAGAGAAGTCTGTATAAAAGAAAAAGTTAAAAAATAATCACGCCATAAGTGCTAATAGAATATGTCTTCCATCAGAGGCTTACAAGCAGCTTCTGAGGCCACACGGAAACCTCATTTGCTTTTCAAACTTAAAGGGACTTTGCTTAAGTTCCCTTCCAAAGGAAACCGCTTCAATTTGTTATTTGCAGACATCATCTGTCACTTTTCTATGCCAGTGGATGCTGATCGTCCTCAAAGAACAGTGTACAAATGTGCAGACTGCTGTGTGCTGAGAAAGGACTGCCATTACATTAATTTTCCACTTGAAAGTAGCAATAACAGCAAATAAAACCTGAGCCATACGGCTCTGTTGGATCTAGGGCACTTTACTGAGGCATTCACCATAAGTGAAAGACTAGAAACTCAAAGGGGAGGTGCGGACAGATGCAGTGCTGTCAGTGTATTGTTGAATACTCCCTGCTAACCCTGAGCAATGCAGAAACCAGCTGCTCCTGGCTGTACTGGTGAACAAAGCAGATCCAAGGAGATCTTGGTAGTTTCACTGGGCATCTCTATCAAGAGGTGTTAGAGCTCATGGTGATAGTTACTACCAAGGCGTCAAGGTATCTCCATGGGCATCAGGTTTATTTCTGGAACCATTTGTTGCCCTCAAGATTGGGTTCTGGGGCTCCAGCTGGACAGAACTGCCATAACACAGCTAGAAAATGCTGCAGCTTAGCCAAACCTACCATCCCTCCTTCAAGTTTTACAGCAGATTGGTGACTCTGGGACATGAAGGGCATTTATTGCATGATTGCTATGACATTTACGACCTGAGACTCCTATAAACAAGAGCAAGAATCCTGACTAGGCAGGGACGAAATCAGACACTAATCACAACCTAATTTCATCCCTCTAATTTAAACCACACATAAGTTAGATGTCTGCACTCACCTACTTGCCTGGACTCCCTTATTTAGAGGAGAGAGGAATCTCTCATAGTTCATTCTGTGAATTTCAGGCATTTCAGGTGGCTTTCTCCCAGTGACTAGTGAGGAGACTAGGGCACTCCCGGCTGGCTGAGGTTAAGTGAGATGACCTCTCTGCTTCAAATGCTGTAGTGAATGGAGAAATAAGGGGGGCAAATGCCAAGAGGCAAGTATTTCTTGGGTATGCCCTGACTTCTCTTACTACGAACACTTCACCACATGGTTCACATTCTCTAAAACCTCTCCAGGAGAACCTGGCAAACTACTTGAGAGACTTAGAATAGTGCTGGAGTTAATAGCAAATTTCCCCCTAATTTTTGGAGGAAGAGGATTTCACTCTTGGTTACTTGATCCATCACATCTGCATGTGTGTCACCCCAAGTCACTTCTCAAACTTCAGTGAGACTAAGGCTCCTGAGAAGTTGTAAAACAGGCAACTTTCATCATCTTGGCTGCTCCCTGTTTTCACACCTTAGCGAGGAGGCACTTGCAGAGGAACTGGGGAGGAGGTTGAACCACATCACCGGCTAACAGGCTCCACTCTCCTCTTTATGCCTGTTTCCAAGAATCTGTTTGCTTCCACAGAAGACAGACAGTACAGGCATAATGGGAAGGCAGTAGCCTGCGCCAGACCTGCATCTAAAGGAAGGTCAAAACTAAATAATCTGCTCCTCTGGAAAGGATGTTCCATGGAGAAAGGCCACAAAAATATGTGTGAATTCTGACCCAGCTGACCTGTAGCACTTGCGTGGCATCCGAAAACTCCCCACATTCCCCAGAGCAAGCTATAGACTTCTCAGTACCATCTCTGCAATTCAGACATATGTTTTCCCTATATAAGAAAAACTGAACCTTTCAGATAGAAGAGCCATTTCAATTTTCATCAGTTAAAATTTGAATTGCTGAAATAATCGTTCTGTGGCAGGAGGAATGAACCTTCTTCCTCTGACTGCAAAGTGAAAACAAGCGGCAGGCTGTCTCCTGCCATCTTATTAAGCCCCCAAATTGTTCGTTTTTTTTTTTCCTTGAAACACAGGAAAATGAATTTTGAAGAGCTGTCAATAAGATTACATGACGTGCCCCCTTCACAAGAAGATTAGAAATGAGCAAGATGTAATATTTAAGAAAACTCAGGTGAAGGATATTCACTGTTACCCCAGCAACTGCTTAGGAGGGAAATGACCTCCCACAGCAAAGGGAGAGGTGTGAGCTTATAAACAAACATCTCTTGGAAGCTCGCTATGACTGCCCATCTACACCCACCTCAGCAGGAACTAATCCCCATCCTGCTCTGAGAAGGAAAGGAAACCAAACTTTAGGGACATGGTTGGAGTCCTCCCAGAGTTTTACCAACGGTGTCTATAAATTGATAATTTAGAGAGCAAACCTGGCAGCTGCTCTTGGCACATTGCTGTTGACTTTTGGAGCTACAGGCCAACAAAATTTTTCAAATTTTGATTTTGAAGGAGAGTGCCTCAGACACAGTGCATTTACATTTTTAAAATGCTTGCAGAAAATTTTGAAAAGATGACTTCACTTGAAATTTAAAAAGTGTATTTCAGTGTTCACATTCCAAATGTATTTCACAAAACACTTCCAGATAATTCAGAAAGCCTTAAATATCTAGATGCTTTTTAAAACTTAAAAATTTCTGTTTCAGTTCTGTCAAAGCTAATATTTTCCATTTATTATTTTTTGCTTAACCTTTTGGATAAAAATGTTGTCATTCTCCCAGGGCTTCTGCAATATTCTAATAGGAAGTGGCAGATTTTGAGAATATGTATGGATTTCAGGGAACAATAATTCCTTCTATGGTTTATTAGAATGCAAATGGCCACTCCATATGCTGGATCTCCTCCAAAAGGCTTCCGATTGACGATTAGATGGTATCCTTTAAAAATGTAGCCTAATTCTGTTCTCACTAGAACCAGTAGCAACTATATTGCTGACTTTAACAGGAAAAAACTAGGACTAGTATTAACGGGATCTCACACCAGAGTGATGTGCTGGAACATCAGCATTAACAGATCCGGACTGTTTGTCCCAAAAGACAAGCTTCAAGTGACATCACATCGGAAGGACACCCTTTTTACAGCTCTCCCTCCGATACCGACATTGCAAAGCCATGCAGCGGGTATCTACATGCGATACTCTCCAGAGGTAATTACGGATCTCTCCTAGTCAGTGTTTTAGCAGCCTTATTGCACGTCAGAATTTAATATTGAGGTGAAACAAACCCTTTCTGGAACTTCGCTCCTCAGAGCCGAGCGTCATGCGGAGGCAGACCGAGCAGTCGCTGCTCGCAGCCAATTTACTCGAGCAAGGTTTTGAAATAACTTTGTGACAACCTCCTAATGAAACTGGGCACAGGGCTGTTCAGAGGAGTCTTATTGATTGTGAATGTCCACTGTTTCCCAGTCACGGGGAAAGCTTCACAAGGGCTGTAAATGAGCACTGTATCTCACAGCTCATGCATCATTTTAAACATTCACCTTTTGGAAAAAGGTGGGAAACAGCAAAATAAATGGAGGCTCTAATTCTGGTGTTTTAACCACATACGAGTTATTAAATGAGCATGCAGAGAAATCAAACAGGGACCTTAGGCTGCATCTGGACAAAGTAGCCAATTACCAACAAATTTTAAAGCCCTTCCGGATGAGCATGGCTGCGCAGTGAAGGTGAAGGCATCCAGGAGTGGCTGGAGGCGGGGGCACAGCCACCCCTGCTGCTGCTCCTCTGCCCAAGGAGGGTGAGCCCAGCATCACACCAGGGATCCCTGCCAGGGAAGAAGGGTTGTCCACAGCCAGCTGGGCTGCTCCCCACCGGTGCCGCGGGGAGAGCGGCCAGCCTCCGTGTATCCCTGTGCTTACATCGCTCCGCACTGAACCCAGGCAGCTCCCAGAAACTGTAATGCCAGTAACAGCCCTCCCTCTTCAGCAGTGGCTTAAGCCATTTATTTACAGCTTGGGATTTTTAAAATTTGGTTTTATGTGAAAGAATACATCTCTCGGGGAGACAATGTATAGGGTGTAAAGGAATGACTGAGTCAGGGTAAGTACCTGCATGGGTCTGTGTGTGGGGTTCAGGAGCAATTAAGAAAGCAACGCTGAAATAAAATTGCTTCTAGAGCTGTGTAGAAGCTGGTGTTGGCACAGGCATGAAGAATATTGGGAATTGTACCAGTTCTTCGGGAAGTCTAGTAGAGTGACCTTGAACATCCTGAAGAGTGGGGGCTTGCTACTGGAGCTTCTGATAGACAAAGATAATGCTGGTTTGTCTTCTCTAATTAGATTTTTAAGTGCTTGAGGGTGAGAACTGACTTTTCACTGGGGACACTACAGCATGCAGCACAATGAAGCTCTGAAGCAAGTCAGAGCATCTGGCTTTATAATCTGTATAACGGTCAGAACATAAATAGCATAATAATAAGATAAAAATTATATGATATAACAAGGAATATTAGTAATATGATAATAGCAATTATAGCCATGGTATTAGTTATAATTATCTGATGATGTCCAGCAGACCTGATCAAAGGGGCAAGGTCAGAATGGGAACGTGCCCAAACGTAACAGGTCACATCATCCATGTGAGAGGAGCCCTGGGGAGGAGCTTGTGGCTGTGGAAGTTCCTTGGTGCAGTTTGTCTCCGAATGTCTCGGTAAGCAGCTGGATGGTTTATTGTTACAGCTCTGGATAGGAAGATAGGAACCTAGAGATGGGGTCAGATACCAGCGTCTGGAATAGAGGAGTGGGTGACTGAAACAGGCCATTTGGGGAGAGTTCCTCTGCCTAAGTTACCTCTCTGACAATGAGGGGCCCCATCTAAAGTAGTAATCTCAGATTCTTCGGTTGCAGTGAAGAGAAACAGGCACTTTCAAGACCAATTCATCCCATCCTGAGGGGGCTGAACTTAAGACTACATGCCTAACTTTTTGGCAATTTATACTCTCAGGTCTTCATGTTGTCACATTTAAACTGAGTGAAATCATTTCTTTGTCATCTCCATTGACGTTGTCTGCACTTTGGAGAGCAACTTTCTTCTCCTGCAGCCATACCGCACAGATACAACAAAGTCCTGATCTAACGTGGGTTCTGTAGGTCCTACTGAACTACCATTAGTACCAATAATTGCAAATGAAATCTTCCTAAGCATGGAATAATCCTGCTCTCTGGCTTCTGTGGAATAATGTCTCCCAAGCTTTAGGATGGTGGCAGATAACATACTCTGCTACCAACGTGTGAACCCTCAGCTGCAATTTATACCTATCAGTGCAGAAGTCAGCTGCTGATACAGGCAGTAAACCTGGCATAGCTGGTAAATTGGAATTGCAAGGAGCTTTCTAAAATGCCTCCTGTGCCACCTGTAGCCATGGCCATCACTTTTCTGCCACCCATTTTTAATGCAAATTTTCAATGAAAAATTCAATTTTTTTTTTATTCTGCAGTGGTTTTCTTTCCAATGTTTTCTGGCTTTGTATTTTTATTCAGAAAATTGTATTTGTGTATTTGCATGTGCACGCACATGTGTATATGTGAATAATGGATGTTTTCTAAGTGGGATTGTTCATTACTCTTAGTCTTCTTTGCAATCATATAATTTTGGCATAAATATGATTTTAAATTGGGTTGACTCCGAATTAGTATGGATCAATGGTAACTTTGGAACTAAATTGAATTATGTCTCTGGAAATTCAGAATGTATTCGTTATGTCACTGGACAGATTCCCTGACAGGAGCTTAAACTGAGCACTTGAGAACCATCTTCAGCATCTTATTGTCTCTGACGAGATCATGATTCAGACTACTTGAGAAGTATCTCAAGTATGCAAACCCTCAAGGAGTAGAACTGGCTCCAAGGACAGCATTTTGACACATAGGTTAGAAAAGAATTCAGGTTTAATTAGCTTGTCTGTGCCAACCTGAAGAAAATTGTCAATTGAGATCACAAACAGGGGACAAAGACAACCACACCCAGGTATACTACTCAAGCTACAGACATCAGTGACCACACAAAAACAAATGGTGCTGCCAGATGCAGCCAAGCCATGGATCTGCCATTAGATTCACCCAGTCAATCCTCCCTTCCTTTCCCCCTGCTTGACCTGCCATGACCCCACCGTATTTACAACTTGTGATAAATTAGTCAAGCTTTACCACAGGTAAAGCTTGGGTTTTTTTTGGGTTTCACATCCTTGTCTCCTACAACCCTGCTCTGGTCTTGGATCCCAACCAGTGTCTGAGGGTCACTGACAATTTTCAGGTTCTCCTTCCAGCCCACATTTGGCTGGTGTTCACATTGGGTTTTTTGTTTCAGTTTTCAAGCTGTGGTTTTCAAGTCAATGGTTTTAACTGTTTTTGGATGATTGTAACCCCAAGAGAATGAACCATCCAGACCTAGATAGAGTTTACAAAGTTCACCAGTACTGTCAAGTTACATCTGCAAGATGCTTCACAAGTCCCTGCTATTTGAAAGAAATCCATGCAACTAGTAAGTGTCTGCATATATAGCTAGATCTGGAAAAACAGAATTCCAGTGGCATTTACAGCAAATAGTGTAAGGGATAGAGGAATACTGCAGTGTAGAACTCAACCCACGGCCCAACGTACTCGTGAGAAAACATTGCGTCCAGCCCCATGGTTCCCCATGTGCTGAGTGGGAATTCTTGAAGAGAAGATTTCAGTAATCACTATGGTCAGTTTAAATACCAAGGCTGAATTATAAGTCTGTCCAGCATCTTCTATTGTAAAAATTTGTTTAGGAACCAGTTATATCTGGGTTCCCAAACTGACCAGTGTCAGCCCACCATTCACCTAGGTCCCTCACACTGCTAAAGCTTGCTGGTACCTCTCCTTTGCATTTAAAACATACAATAAACGCTTCCAAGCATCACCCTCTGCATTTCATTGCCCCTTCTTACACTCAGCCAGCTTGAGCACAGGTCTTACTGGCCTCTTGCAGCAAACTGTCTCTACCACACTGGATATTTGGGGAGTAGGAAGAACTCAAACAGGATTGCTTTGACTTCTTGTGGTGAGTGTCTTGTTGCACAAGAAAAGTGGTGTGAAGGTTTCCCCCTCTTCAAAGGAGGAAAAGGAAGTGTGAAAATAAACTGGGTCTCATTCTTTGTGTGAGATCAGTCATGAAAGTAAGATTCACCAGGAAAGCCCTCAGATGAAGACAAGTCTCCTCTATTCACATGCTCCGGGCTTCTCTAGGACTTTTTAGTCAGTAATTGCATTTGCCAGGAATGATTTCAATTTGGCAATTTTTTTCTTTTTAAGAAAACTTCGTAGTAATTACAAGTGTCCCTGCTGTTGGTATCATGAAAGAACAGAAAAAATCCCCAAAGACAAGAGGAGAAGATCACTTAGGCTGCTGCTCCTTCACTGCTTCTCACCTTTACTTGAATTGTCAGTGACAATGGCAGCTGGCATCAAATGGGATGCCTAATTACACAGCCCAGTTCCAACATTCTCTCCAGGTAAAAGGGAAAGCACGTGTCCAGATATCTTTGCCCTGGCCGAGCAGTGCCCTCCAAGCATCTTGGCTTTCACACTACCCTGGCTGTCATCTTATTGCTCATTTTGAATGATGTTAGCAGAAATAATATTAGTTTAGACATCATATGCAATTAAACTTAGATTTTTACAGCTCCTTGGTAACTAAAAAGCACCTAGTGAAATTCTCAATAGTGCTCTGAAAAGTCAACCAAACGCTCTCTGCACTTTCAGATACCTAATGTCTTAAAAATTTGAATGTTTTAAACCAACTATATTTATTGCCTTTAAGCCCAGGTATTTGACATTTCTGAAGCCGAGGTAAGGAAGAAGACTCTCCCCTACCCCACCTATGAGGCCATGACCAACACCAGGGACACACCAATTACTTTAACAGTGCTGTCATTCTCTTTTCTCTGTAGCCCAAGTTGTGTTGCACCTGTCAATCCAAAATAAAGGCCACCAACGCAGTGTGTGCCATTAGTGGGTTTCATGCACAGTGCACCGAAGAAGAGGATGTGTAGACTTTCACACCTACATCTTCCAAAACTGTCTCAGGTGAGCTGAGCACTGCTGTTGGACTCATGTGGCTCAGACACTGGAACACACTCTGACAGGCAAGTGGGTATGGGCAAGGGTTTTCTTCTGTTCTTTCATTTTTTGATAAAGGGTACAAGGGAGCAGGTTATCTTGCCTTAGGGCACTGCTTGCAGAAAGGGGCAGACGACCTTTGGATGCCCATCTCACCCGAAGGACACTGTCCTATGCACAGCTACCCTTCTTCCTCCACAGCATTGCCCAGCCACGAGGTCCTGCTACCACCTACACACCCAACCATGCGTAACAACTCAGTTTGCTCACAGGTCTCACTGTCAGGTAATCATAGAATCATAGAATGGTTAGGGTTGAAAGGGACCTTCAAAGGTCACCTAGTCCAACCCCCCTGCAAGGAGCAGGGGCATCCCTAACTAGATCAGGTTGCTCAGAGCCTCATCCAACCTGGCCTTGAATGTTTCCAGGGACAATGCATGTTCTACTGTAAACCTAGTGCAGAATATCACAACTCCTATTTGGCTCAGGTTTGATTTTCATCCGTATAGCTTTGTACAAAGTCACAAAGCTAAGTGACACTGAGCTGAGAAATGTTTGAAGTGGAATGTCTTTGTTATCCACCTAGCAGAAGGGTTAATGTCATCTTTAGCTCTCACGCGTACCCATTAGCCAAAGCCCCGTGGAGAAGGACTAGATATACAATTCCAGCTGGAGCTGGTGCATCGTGTGTGGCTGCTGCTACAGGTCCTCAGCTCATCACCCATCCAGCTAGTCACAGAGCTACTCTGGCAATCCCATCCAGACCAGGCTTATTTAGTCCCTTCAGTCTGCAGAAACTGCTAATAAATCAACTCCATAATGAGGTGAGGCTGCTGTTGGAACATGCTATAGCTACACAGCCATTCCCATAAGCTTTATTAGCTAGAATAGCCGCTCAGTCTGCTGGTAATTTTGTTGGGAGCCTTTCTAACTGGCTTGCTTAATGGATGACCTCACAATAATTTATATATACATAAGTTTTTTTGATCTGAGACAATGGATTCAAGACATTGATAAGAGTATTGGGATAACAGTCCATGGCAACATCCAGGATGGATCATCTGTGTTATCCTAGGACAAGTGATACTTCATAAAAGGGATTTTGCACTCACATAGCATTTATTTTGAAAGCAAATCCCAACATTACAACATCAGTACCACACAATTCCTTTCCCCTCCAGTAAAATAGGACAGCCCCAATAATATAGTTGGTATCAATTTAGCTTACAGGTTAGTAATTCCAGTGGCATCTAGGGGATTTAAAGACCCTGACTGCCAGTGATATCACTAGGATCCAAATAAAATAAATCTTTCTAAATGCTTCCACACTGCTTTTGCCTGCAGCATGCACCAGCAATGCTTTATTTTTCTGTTTTTCAATTCAAATTTTTCTTCCCTAATTTAATGTATTTCCCAGTTACATTTGCCTGTGTCATCCTATATGTTATGTAAATATGACATTTATTGTTAAATAAGCACTACTTATATAGACAGTCATCATTCAACCATACTAATGAGAGGCCAACTACAATTTGTAAGCCACTGCTGTTCTTTCAGTTCTATAATTATATCAGAGATGTTCAACCTTTTTTTACCCTCTGAGCCTGTCGTAGTTTAGCCCCACTCAGGGCCAAGCTACACAGTCTCTCACTCACTCCCCCCATCCTCCAATGGGACAGGGAGGAGAACTGGTAAGAAAAGAAGGCAAAACTCCTGGGTTGAGATTAAAAAAAAAGTTTAAGAGAAGAACAGAAGAAAACAAAACAGAGATGGAAAAACAAACAACCAAACCCCAGTAACAGAAAATACTGAAGCAGGTAACTCACAGTGCCACAGCTCACAGGGGATCCTGATGCCCAGCTCCCTCCCCAGCAGCAACAACCTCCCCTCAGCCCCATCCCCACTTTATACACTGGGCATGGTGTCCCACAGCATGGGATGGCCCTTTGGCCAATTTGGGTAAACGATCCCAGCTGTTGGCTGATCAGTGATCTGTCCCACCTGTGTCCCCCAGCCACAGGGGCCACCAGCTCCAGCTCCTCTCCCAGCTCAGGTGGAAATTAACTTTATCTTAGCCAGAACCAGGACAGAGCCATAGGGCCCATTCTGTGGTCACTAAAGAGCTGGATGCCTTCTCTACAAAATGGGAGTACTTCTGAAGAGGGATGAAACAGATGGAAGACAGATGGCCTCTGCCCTGGTGACATTTCCTTTGCCCTTCAATGGCACTGATTACTTCTCCAGGCATCCCAGAGGCTGTGTTTTTCCCATAAGTTTTTCAGAGTGCAACTTCAGCTCTTGAGCTCTCCTGCAAAACTGTATAAAAAGAAGAGGGGTCTCAGATTCCCATCAGCACTGCCAAGCAGTGGTTTTCTACCACCCTTTTGGGCAAGACACGTGGGATGTTTCCTCATGTGGCCTTCTCCTGGTCTCCATCTCTCCAATACTGCCACTAAGAACGTCCTAGATTGTTTGAATGTCTTAGATTGTCTCACTTGGGATCAGATGAGGGTTTTGTAGCTTGTCTAAAGCTAATTTCCCCCTGCTGCTTTGTTGGTGACATCTGCAGAAGTCCTGCTGATAGACAACAGCTATTGCAATCTCTTTTTCCAGCTCCTGTCCACATGACAAGCTGGTTCTCTGCCTATGCATGGAGACCAGAAAAACTAGCAGTTTCCTGAACTCTGCCCAACTTTGCTCCAAGGCTAAGCTCTGCCCACAGCCATACCCGTGGCAGGACCTGCCTCTCTCTTTCCCTGGAAAAGGACCTTATCCAGCCACTAGAGAAAGCTCCTCAAGGAAAGATAAATAAAGATTTGGGATCCTGCAAAATGTGATAAGAAAGGGAACTTGTTGAGTCCTTACCCGAGGCATTAGGCCAAAGTCAAATTTTTACACCCAGCTTTTGGTGTGGATGTAATTAACACATGGCCTGCTCTCTGTGGGACAGTTAATATGAGAGTGAGAAGAGACGGGAGAAAATACTTGTCTTTTTTAGCACTCTTTTAGAGCTCCTTCTGTTAGCTGAAATTCTGCACTATATCGTTATCTGTTGATTGCAGTCTTTTGCCCAGTTTTTGCTCCTGCCCTGTCAGCACTCATCTCCAAGACAATTTGAATTAATTGTGTGAAGGATTTCACAAGACTGGAATATTCAGAAACATTCAATTGAAATCAAGACAGAGCGGGCCTGATTCTGGTCCCATATGGTTTGATATGGGCAGAGCTGCAAAGGACTGATGGGTTTTTACGGTTGCTCTTCACCCCAAGGGAGGGAAAAGCCTGCACTGACACCTCTTTGTGCCACAGGTCTAACATTTTATCAGCAGAACATGCATCTGATGGGTGCAATTTGTGTTTTGAAGAGCTTGCTTTGTCCTCTAAGGATATTCTGTACCTTCTTTACAAAGATAAAATTTCCGCCATTTTTACTGTAATTTCTGGTTTCATGCCCACTGTTGTTCATGCTTCCTGCTTGTAATAATGCAGCATGTACTGCGGATTAAACCAGACTTACCAGACTACCATTGCCAGGACAACTGTTCATCTCTCTCAAATACTGGTACTGCATGTGACTGTTTCCTGTACCTTGCTGTTCTCCATGGCTTTTCAATAGAGTTGGCGGAGGTGTGTAATACTTATTAGCTAACTCTGCTGACACATGAAGTGGATGTTATCCAGATCTACTGACTAAATGCAAGTATGACTATTAATTGTTTATTTCCCGGAGGAACAGAGTCTTGTCAAACCAAATGCCACTTTCTCAACTAACGTCTCGCCACCTGCCCTTAACCAGAACAGGCAGTCTACTTATCTTTTTCATAATAATGATAATAATGTTAATAATTATCATAACAATGGTGATGACGATAATAATAATAACAGAAACAATAACAACAATTAATAATATCTTTCTTTGAATATAATCTTAGGGCTCATAAGTAAAAAAGGATGAAGATCGTTGGAACTCTTGGATTTGGCAAATGAATGATGAAATCAAAGGTAAGGATGTTGTACTAGCAGCTTGATATATCAGCTGGTGTTTGCCTCTACTCCCCTATACCTGTTTGGGTTGTTTGGGTTCACCCAGTATCAGCACAAGAAAGTCAAGCAGGTTCCCAATCCTAGCCCTACTACTGAGCTGTACAACTGTGTATGAAAGTCCTTACTTCATTGAATTATAGAATCATAGAATGGTTGGAGTTGGAAGAGACCTTAAAGATCACCTAGTTCCAGCCCCTCTGCAAGTGCACGCTGCCAGATCACGTTGAGCTTCTCATCCACCAGCACTTCCAAGCCCTGCTCCTCAGGTCTGCTGTCAATCCATTCTCCACTTAGCCTGTATTTGTGCTTGGGATTGCCCCAATCCATGTGCAAGACCTTGCACTTGGCCTGGTTGAACTTCATGAGGTTTGTATTGGCCTCACCTCTCAAGGTCCCTCTGGATGGCATTCCTTCCATCCAGCATGTTGACCGCACCACACAGCTTGGTGTAGTCAGTGAACTTGCTAAGGGTGCCCTCAGTCCCACTCTCCATGTCACCAACAAAGCTGTTAAACTTCTCCAAGTCTGTCTCCCTACCTGTAAAGGGGGAAATCAAACTAGCTTTTGCATAGCTCTGTGGAACGTCCAGACACCGAAACACAGGGAAGTTAGATGCCAGCATTGCATACAAATTGTTAGTAGTATCAGCTTGCTTGCTCCTCCTTTCTTCCTCCTACCTCTCAGTTATGCAGCATCACACTGTCCTCAAAGTTCACATGATTGAGGGGAAAAAAAAAAAAAGTTTATTTTTCCACGAAGTGCATCTTTGCATGGGCAGATAATAAATGAAGTCTGAAAGTTCAATTAATTCATATTCGTAATTTAAAAATGTACCAGACTAAATCTCATGTTTGAAGGAAAATACCAGAGCAAGAATCCAAGCTATTAAAGCAGAGCAAATTGTTAGCAATAACCAGGCTTGAGGTTTTGTTTTTAATTGAAATCAATTTCCTTAACTCCTGTTTCTTTTTATTACACAGCAGGCTTGGATTTTTTTTTCTTTTTCAGAGTAAAATAAAACTTTTCTAAATATGCTACTGCCTAGAACTTCCATTATAACCCACTATGTGCACAGTGCAGTGGAGTCTGTTTGCGTTTGATTTAAAATCCTTACACTGAGCCACTCATTGCGGATTGCACTGCTTTTTTCCGGATGTTCCCAGATGCAAGCCTGGATAAAGCTTCCTCTGCTGCTCCCTCTCGAGCCACCCTCCAGGAAAGCAGGTTAAAATGAATCAATGGTGCAGGGAGATATTTTTGCAGGCATTCATAAATTGTTGTAGTTCTCCTTCCACCGTGGGGGCTATTGAAGCCCTTCTGGTTAGCACATAATGAAATGCAGAGTCCCTGTGCCGACTGTGTGAGGAAATTTCCCTTTTTTACTTTCCTAGATAATAACTCTTTTGTTTTAACTAATCTTTCACTTCAGGGGTGATCAGATGCATTAGCTGAATGAATCCTATAATTTAAAGCCTTTCCTGCCTGCTTCTCAATGTGTGTTCTGACTCATGTACCTATTTTCACGTAGAGATTATTTAGAGAAGGTATTTCTTTCCCTTTTAAAAATAGCAGCAAGCAGGTTTTTGGACTGAGCCTTATCTGTGTGTACGGCCAGTCACTGGTGCCCAGCTTAACAAAAAGTACGGATGCTAAAACGCCCTTGCTTATGCTTGCTGATGATGTTTGACTACTGCATAAAATGATGGGCCATGAAGATGATGAGAGGGCTGGAGCACCTCTCCTGTGAGGCCAGGCTGAGAGAGCTGGGGCTGTTCAGCCTGGAGAAGAGGAGGCTCCGGGGAGAGCTGAGAGCGGCCTTCCAGTGCCTCAAGGGGGCTGATAGGAAAGATGGAGAGAAACTCTTCAGCAGGGCCTGTTGTGATAGGATGAGGGGTCATGGTTTTAAAATAGAGGTAGGTAGATTCAGATTAGATATTAGGAAGAAATTTTTTACACTGAGGGTAGTGGAGTGCTGCTCAGGTTGCCCAGAGAGGTGGTGGATGCCCCATCCCTGGAAACGTTCAAGGCCAGGTTGGACGGGGCTCTGAGCAACCTGATCTGGTTGGAGATGTCCCTGCTCCTTGCAGGGGGGTTGGACTGGAGGGGCTTTAAAGGTCCCTTCCAACCCAAACCATTCTGTGATTCTACGATTCTATAAGAGGCTGCAATGAAAATATGGATCCTAACTGTGATATTTCCAGACATTTAAGTATTAAAAGATGCATACTAAACCAAAAAGATACAGACACTCTTCTCTTCCTTCAATTCCAGGAAAATGTGTGCTGGGATCTGGCTGACCAGGTCATGGCAAGGGAGGAGGCTGTAGTCACAGCTAAGCCAGGACCTGTGTGCCGCATTCCTTAATATAAATACCACTCATGTATGTGCATAGGATGCATTTTCATTGAATTCCCCCTGTACTATACACCCACGTACTCAATGTGAAGCCATTACCTCTGCCACATTCACCCAGTCCAACCTATGCTCTTATCTAACTTGGTGCTCCCTGGCCAAGATAATTTTTAAATTTCTTAATTGTCCCAGCAAACTAATGATCTCCTAGAGAATGATCTAGTATCTTCTCAACACATCTTTCTTGAACCCAAAACATCTGAGACTCAGCTGCAAAAACAGCCACATGAACCTGGAGTCATCCAAAAAGATCTATTAAAGAAGAAGCCAGATACAAAAAGAACGTGGAGGGAGAAGGAACAGGAGCTAGTAATTTGCATTCCCCTGATTGAAGGGATTTATCTGCATTTCTAGTTAATAAAAGACATTAATTGATTCACCTTTTTCATGGCTGCACACAGAGCTATTTCTGGCTCGAAGAAGCCACTCTTAAATGGAATGAGTCAGACCAGACCTGTTATGTCACCCTGGGACCCTGAAAGATTTGTTAATAGCTCTGAAAAAATCAAGTTGCACCACAGGGCTATTTTCTCCTCAGATATCAAAAGCAGAGGGAAGGTATAGTAATTCTCAAGGCTGAAAGCAATTTTTTTTACACGGTCCTTTGCATTTGACAACCAGCAACAGGATAATCAAAGAGCTTTGCTATCCACAAGACACTTGCATAGAAATCTCAACAGGATTTATCAGTCCAGCTAAATATAATCTCCAGAGACATGGCTCTTAGCTAGGGAAAGTCCTAGCAGGTCAGAGCTCCTCAATTCACTTCCTACAATTTCTTCCAGATTAACTTCGCAAATCAAAAGATTGTACTGAGAGAGTTTCACCGGAAAGGAAGTCTGTATTTTTCCTCTTAAAAATATATAGAAAAGCATATTATTTCACTACACCATTTTTTTTTCTCACAAAGGCACCTGTTTCCTAGCCAGGAATAAGGCTCTTTATTATAAAATGAAATTGCATTGGAATCAAAACTGTTTTAAATCAGTTTGTCTTCAGTCGAGACTTGAGTGGCAGCCCAGGTGTTTCATGTTCCCCTTCTGGGTCACGACGCCCTGCCAGATGACACTTGGAGGAGGCAAAGGCTGCTGTGACAGACGTTGGTGGCTCTGCCGAAGGAGAGGCGGTGATAACTCATGGGATGGAGGCCAGCCAAGGAGCTGACAGAAGATGGTGGTCCAAAGTGACAACGGACATCTATGGAACCTCAACTGTGCCTTCAGACCTCTGACAGAATTTCCACTTTCTATTTGGAAAGGGAATCAGATAGTTTTAAACTGAGAAATATGTATTTTTTGTTTTTCACCAGAAAACCAAAAATATCCATGGAAAAATGTTGACAAATTGAAAGCATTTGTCATTTCTGCTTCTGTTTCCCTGGTGACCAAAAAAATACATTTTTCCAACTAAGACAAAGCCTGCAGCACATAGTCTTGTCCAGTTTGCCCTGATATTTGCCCTTGCTCTCACTCTCATGGTTTAAAGCAGTACAACGGTGGCGGGAGCCTGTAAAATGGGTCTCCCTCTCATCTACAAAGCTGGAGCCTGTTTGCCCTTTTTCCTACCTAGCCAGGACTGTTCACGATCAGATAAATGTCTGTACTGGCCTCATCTTGTTCAGAAAGTGATAGTTATGCTTTGTTGTCTTGTCAGTCTTTGCCAGGAAAAAATCATCACTCAGGGGTGATGATGTGACACATTTTCTGTTGTTTTTTCCCAACCTTTTTTTTTGGTGTTGACATCTTGAACATTCACAGCTCCTGGACATCAGAGGAGCCCATCAAAGGGCTCATCTCTGTGTTATAGGTATGCAAAGCAGAAACCTGGGTTTCTTCTGAACTTTCCTCGCACTGGGTGGTGAGACCAATTTAGCAGCACATGGTTTGTAAATCTGCATGCAGCCCTGGCATGGCATCAGTAGCTGGCTTAAGGTGTAGGGGGGTGGAGAAATACAGACATGTTAAAATCTTTACAGTTCAGACAAATCTGCCTCCAGCCACATTCACACTGTCATCTTTCTTAAGGAAAAAGCACGCTAGAGAAAAAAAGATGTTAACTGGATACCCCTCAAGCCTCTGCTGCCATGGAGCCTGTTGGGAGTATGGCTTTGTGAACCCTCGTAGGACAAACTGCTGGACTGCAGTGTTTTGATTCTCCCTCTCTGAACCAGAAAGAGGGTGAGGGTGTATTTGGAGAAAGCCACCCTTTTTGTGAGACTGTCTCATGTTGCATAAGCAGATAAAGAAATCTTTATTCTTATTTATTTATATCTTCCTCTGAGTGCTCTGGCATCAGCATCCTCCTAAGCCCCACGCCCTGGGTGGCTGTGGCCTTCTGGCTCCTCAACACAAATTTTCCTGCTTGCACATAGCAATCAGTGATTTTGCTGTCTTTTCTTCTCTATTGGCTCCTCAACACAAATTTTCCTGCTTGCATATAGCAATCAGTGATTTTGCTGTCTTTTCTTCTCTATTAGTGAAGACTTACATTAAACCACCCAAAAATCCTTAAAGACAAGAAATTTCTGTGGCAGAGCAAGGATCAATACAAGCAAGATAAATACAGCTTGAGCTAGCTGGAGCTCTCGTACTCCATAACACAAATCTAAAAATGTGAGGCCAGCTACAGATCCGGGGTAGTCTTTCTATAAAGCCATGGCTTTTAACTGTGATGCACTCTGTTATGACTCTACAGAGTGGGCTTCAACTCATGCTGGAGTTTCATGCTCATTTTAAGGAGCAATGTTGCTGAAACCGTCACATCACTCCTCTCCTGCCCTTTGCAGCTTGCTCCCTGCCATGCCTGTCCTCAAGCCAGCACAGCATCTATAAGGACGCATAGTGAACTGATTTAGGTTCAAAGTAACCTGAATTTGGTTTCGTTCAATTTGAATTCTCTAATCTGGCTCATTGTGTGGTCACACCAGTGCAAAGGAAGATGCATTGAGAGGAAGTGAATGGACAGGCAGGGAAAAATTCTTCTCCCAGCTGTAGTTTTAGGGGATGCCATTTTAAACTACACCCAAACCTCGTGGTTTCAGCTGTAAAGTTTGTACACAAATTCTAGTTGGTCATCTAGGCTCTTATGTACACAGAGAAACTCACCTGTCTTATGAAGAGCTGAACCACCGCAAAGATGCCCACCCCTCACTCTTGACCCTGGAGAGTCTACATGACCGGTTAAGACAAAAAGCCCCATTTTTAGATGCTATAAATAAAACAAAATGAATCCCATCTACATGACCAATGAGTGAGCCTCCAAAGCTATTGTGAGCCTTGTAAGGCATGGGGTCACCTGAGAAAGGAGGGTGTACTGCAGTGAAACATGGGGCAGGGAGTAGTCCTAGGTATGAGCTGAATCTTCTCCCATCTTTGAAGAGGTCTGGAGGCTTGACATTTGAGGCATGGGGCTTATCTTTGCAAGAAAACCAGCGGGCATACAAGGGAGGAATGTAATAACCTCATCTGCTTTATTCCTGATGCTTTCAATTCCTGCAGAACAAGGCTGTGAATAGACACAACTCTTGTAAAAGTCTGAGCAGCTGGAAGCTGATGTATTCAGAGGTACAACAGCTCTTTCTTAAGGGATATTTTTTGTCCTTTCAGAACAGAACTGCAAAGACTCAAATAATCAACACTTGTCTGGGAAATTGTCCTTTATTCTGCTCCCCATCAGGCACTCTGGGTTGCTGGCACAGGGTTATCACAGAAACATTGTCCCTGCTGGGCTCCAAACCTCCTCACAGCGCTCTCAAGTGAGAAAAAGTGAACCATCCTCCAAGTCTTGTACCAGGAGTGCTAGGGCAGAGTGTTCCTCTGAGAACTGACCAAGCTCCATGCTACAGAACTAGTGTGCTTGTCCCAGTGCACACCAATACACTAACTGGAAGAGACTCCTAGGCAGCAATGCAACCTGGCGGGTAGTCCTACTCACACTCCAGCTGATGGACAAAAAGGGACCATAAACCACGGCTCCATCACAACGACCCTGGTTCGTTGCAAACTGTGAAGAAAATATAAACACTGCTAAATTCCTGCTGATAAGTATGTCCGAACTGGCATTTGTGCAGACATGGGGCTTCTGCTGGGAATGGTCTCTCGAGTTACAGCCAGTCCCCGCCACTGCAGGGTGATAAAAGGGAACCCAAAGAGGATAAGTTAACCCTGCTTATGCTCTCTCCGTTCCTCTCAAATGCTGCTCAAGATTCACTGTAGAATCCAAGGGAAAAAAGGTCACTATTGCCAGATCTCAACTTCTGCTTATGCTCTCTCCGTTCCTCTCAAATGCTGCTCAAGATTCACTGTAGAATCCAAGGGAAAAAAGGTCACTATTGCCAGATCTCAACTTCACCAGTACTGTTCCCAGATCCCAGAGATCTGGAACAGAAGGCTTTCCAGATGAGATTGTCCTAAAGCCTGAACGACACCTCAGCATGGGTACCTCAGCATCCTCCTGAAGAAAAGATGTTCACTCCTTTGTGCATGAGCAAGTGACCAAGGGAGAATCCAGACACCAGCAAGTCACGAGGATAATCCAGAACCTGTTGGTTTGGTGCAAGGACAGACTGAATAGGTCCCATTTCTGACTGTCTCATCCATGCTGCCTGGGTCATCCTGAGGATGCCACAGATCTGCACCCCCTTTCTGGTATGCTCTGAAAGTCACCTCAGCTGTGTACAGTGGTCACAACTAATGCCACAAGCCAAGGTAGTCACTGTATTGCCTTCTCCCACTCAGTCTCCAGCTTATTTCCACCAAACTACCTTTCTGATCTATGTCTTGTGTCTAATCAATGTTCCAGTCCTGTTCCTACCTCTCCTTCCCCAACTTCAAAATTAAGATCATAATCCCAATTCATTTTATGTCTTTCTTGGGAAATATTGGTGCAGGAAAAGGCTTTGAAAATCTTAAAAAAAAAAAAAAAATCACTGTTATGATTGCCATCCTCACTTCATTGTTTCTTGTGCAGTTGTGCCTAAATATTTCAAGGTACTTCCGTCTCATCTGCATATGAAAAAGCCAGCAGCTCTGAAAGGCATGTTTAGAAAAATCCAGCAGCAGCTATCTATTTTGTTTTCACTCGCTCTACACAAATCCTTGTTCACATCTAAGGGGTGAAAGCTCTGTAATGAGCGTGATCACGGCAGCGTAGAAACACCCTCGAGAACAGGAGGAAGAGCTCTCTTCCGTGGCAGGCTGGAGGGGGATGTGTGACAGAGGCCATGGACATGGACTACCTTCTCTGTCCCAAATCCACCTCACAAACTTTTATCTGCAGCTCCCTCCCAGCACAGACACTTTTCCAGGCACTTTTAAAGTTTTTATTCATATTCTACCTCCTAATATAAACCTCAGGTTATTCTCATCACCTATATTTGAACTGGCTCTATTTTTAGTTTCCTGGTTTAAAATGAATATGAGAACGTGCCTTTTATAGACTGCACACTCTTGGTATCTGAGCATATCTTAAATTAATAGCAGTAACATATACTTTGGAATAAAACTTGTGTTACAGTCCAAACAACAGAGGCAGGATGATGACATTAAAAGAACAGATAAGAGCAGACAAAAATTTGAAGGGCTATGTTTCCAAAGAGAAATCTGTGAGTTGTGTGCATAGTCGTGGCCCCATGTAAAGAGCAGATCTGCTCAGAAATATGATTCTGTAGGATGAGGGTTTTTACCCAGCAGATCTGCATCTCACTGTCTGCACTAACATTTTTCTTATTGTAGCCGGGAAAGCAAGCCCCCAAGCTCAATCTGTCTCATGCATTGTTCACAGAATGTGAACAAACTCCCACTAGCAAAATCTGGTTTGACTCCTAGAGTCAGGAAGCAATTTTCAGCTTGACTAGTAAACTTTTTTTTCTGTCACATTATAAGTGCATTTCTTCCAGGAACATCAGCTACATTTAAAAAAAAAATAATAAAAGAAAAGAACTCTAGTGTATCCTTAATTCGTTCCCAGTTCAGAGAGGGAAATGAACACCGGGAAAGCAAACCCACCATTTTCTCAAAGGGCAGGTGTGCAACAGCAGTATGGTGTGGTCTGCATCGGCATACATAAGTTTATTTTCTGCAGCAGATCCGAGCCAGTGCCATTGAAATCAATTAAAAAAATACCAGTCATTGGCAGAAAATGGGCTTGGAATCAGCTCTTTAGTTGAGGAACTAGGCTGTCATCCAGAAACTGTATGTCAGCTATATGAATTACTGGCAAAACTCCAGTTTCCCTGTTCATTCACTTGATGCTAGGAATATCCAAGAGTCAGAAAAACTGTCACGAAGTGATCTGTTCCTGCTTGAAGGCTTCCTGCTCCACACATCTTCTTGCTATGGGCATTGTCGCATCATTTGCCCCCAGCTGAAAAGCTGCTCTCTGTTTTGCAGCCACTAATTTAGAAGGAGAGTTAGTAAAAAAAAAGAGGTGCTTCTTGCTTTTCACCTGTCAGACAAAAAAATCACGGGTTCAATCTAACCACCAGTCTCAGAAACTGCCACAGACCTGGGTTCTGGCAGCTTTACTCCATGAGAGCACCAGTAGCAGCCTCAAGGCACTGCATGGAAATTATGGCCTCATCCAGGAAAACCTCCGGAGAAATCACCATGACTGCCTTTATATAAGGAAATAAGGGCACACTGCTACGGTAAGTGATTGTGGGGCATCTGTTGTCAGGAGCATGATGGCCACTGCATGAGGGATTTCAGGACCATGGGGAGTTTTAAAGCCACTGCCTGAAGAGTGTGGATGACAGAATGGGTTTTCTCCAGTTCTGAGGAGAAATGGAGATGCTGTCAGCAAGGAAACAGCTGTCCTAGCAACAGGCAGGAGCCGAGCAGTAGGAAGGGGCTCAGGTCTCTAAAAGGGGTGCCTTCTGACACAGCTGCTGGGGGACTCAGTACTATGAGTGCATCCTTCCCAACAGACGATAACTTTTAGGGCACTTACTGATGCCTAAAAGAGAGCACGGAGTAAGAGTGCAGAGCTGGCTTTGGAAAGTCCAAGCAAGAAGAAAATCTCATCTTAGCCCTCTCTCACTTCCCAACATAATCTGCTCTTCTCTATAGGGTTTCTTGGGGAATCTACTGGCCTTACCACCTCTTGAGAACCTCCAGGTATCAAATCATCTCCATCTTCAGGAGAATGACAGAAGAGGGATGCCCATTTCTTCTCAGGTCCTGAGAGGATTGTGGTGCTTTGACTCAGCTGCCTACCCAGGCCACAGCAGCAGAAGCAATTCCTGCCGCAAGGGACTGTAAATTCATTTCAGCCTCAAAGCAGTTACACAGGACAATGTAGTACAGTTACTTCTCTCATCTCGTCCCCACTCCTTGGGAACCCCACACTTTTTGTTCATGGAGAACAGTAGCAAAGTTTGCACTCACAGACTTCCCTCACCTATAAAGACGGTATGCTACAACCTGATTTCATAACCTAAACTCAATCACAGCAATGTCACTCTGGCAGGTGGGAAATTGCTGAGCTCTGTCTCTCCCTGAGTGCACAAAGAGTAGCTAAACAGTTAGAAACATCTTCCAGCTAAAGCAAGACCTGACAGAGAGAAACTGCTCCTGCATCCTGGCACAGAGTGAAGAACAGAAGCAGAGCAAGAGCCATTGGTCCTGCTGGTGACCTCAGTCTGTGACATCAGGACTGATGAAATATGAAGGCTCTCTCTACTGATAGAGAAGGATTTTGGTGCCTAGCTGAAAGTACAAGCCGATTTTAAGCCAGAGAGGGTAGGAATCATCTGGCTTCACTACAGACCTCTAAAGTGTCCTTGCAGCACCAGAAATGGAAGATTAATGGCTCACTGGCAAACGTCACCAGCATTCGTCACTATGAGACAATCTACATGGAAGGAGGTTCTCAGCCTATGGGATTTGCCCTGTCCTGGAAGAGTAAAGCAGCCCTTCCTGGATGCAAATACAGGTGATAGGACAAGAAAAGGATGAAAACATCTACATCTGCTGTCTCTGAACCAGCAGAACAATATGCTAACAGCAGCAGGAGGCCTTACACAACAGCAGATCACAGTTCAGCTTCTGTAATTTCAGCTAAGGCTAGAATAAGGGCCCAACACACTAAAAGCCACAGCTCTTGTGCTTAGGCAAAGAGCATTTGCCTAAAGTATTATCCTTTTGACTGCAAAACAACTGCAGTAGGAAAGCCCTCATTCAGCTGTTTTATTATGCACCTCTTTGAGTATGGACACCAGACCTGTAGCAAAGACTTGGCAGTAATAAACAAAACTGACTTTGGAAAAATAAGAAAAATTCCTCCAGCTGAGGGACAGAACAGGAATTAAATGACTAGAGAACCACAGCTCTGTAAAAGCAGGTCTGGGACAACAAAGTGATGTTGCAAACTATGAAACTTAACATTCCTACTTCAGATATTCAGCTGTTACACAACTGTAAATCCAATACAGGAAGGAAGCAGACATCTGAAGCATGTTTCCCTCTGGTTTGTCCCCATCTAGGAATTGTGGTTCCCATCTTCAACCTGTGGCTTTTAGACACTACCACAACACAAAGCAGTCACAGCCAGGGGCCCACATGCTGTCAAGCGATGGAGATTAATCTGTTTCAAAGAGTTGAAAAAGGCAATCAGTAAAGTCTGTCTCTCAAAGACTGTCTGCAATTACTTTTGTGGCATTTGTTGTATAAAGCTGCTACAATTGTCCACAGTTTTATACTGACTATTAAAGGATAAACTGTAGCTCCTAGGAACAAATCATTTTCCTACGAGTGAATGCCATATCTAGAAAGTAAATCTGGAAAGCAAACCTGGTCCCTGTGTCACCAAAGACATTTCTCTGATGATGAGCCAATGTTCCTCCCAAGAACATCAGAAGATAAACGGTATATAACATACTGGTTTTGCTCTAGCAGTAGATTTTTGGGTGCACCCAAGCTCTTCTGTAGAACTCTGACCATAGGATTTGGTTGTTCTGGTGAGATCACAGACGCTTCAGAATAACAGATCCCTCTGAGAAGTCCCCTATCTGTATCCAGGAATCTCAATTTTTTTCATAATATTTAAATTTTTTATTTACAGTCTGCAAACACAATTAAGACCGAATGCTGATCTGCTAAGGAAACAATATGCCAACTCTAAGGCTGATTTCAGTTAAAACTCCTGTCTGGGGAGAAAACCAGCCTGAGATGCTCAGTGACATTGTAGCAGGAAATCATAAGGGTTTTTATACATCGGTTTTTGATAATAAATATAGAAAAAGACATTCTTCAAAGAAAAGTTTGTGGCATGCAGCTGAAGCTCCTGGTTTCATAGACAGCTGGGCTGTAACTGCCAGCTTTTCACCAGCTTTCAGCTCAGTTTTCAAAGGTATCTGCCAAAATATCGTGGAGACTTGACAGTCTCTTTGTGAAAGGGCATCCAATAATAGGCAGAGCTTTTTTCTTCTCCTCTCAGCTATTGTAATTTATTTTGATATACTGTTAACACACAGCAGAAAGAAGAGACATCCGCTCTAGAGTACTAGATTATTGAAAACCACCCATGAGAGCTCAGCAGAGTGCTGGATACAATGGAGTTTGTAGGACAAGGAAGTGGGGAGCAAAATAATTCACTGACGACACAGCGAATGAGTTGAGTGATAACTTCTGTGATTTGCATTGACATGGAAACATAAGGCAGTGGCAGCAGTGAAGGCTAGTTCCAAATTCCTGTGCATGCCTGGGTCTGTAAAGGAGACCACATGCTGAAGTCAAAACCTGGAGATGCCCCATGGCCTTTTGCGAAGTGCTAGGTGCAAATTTAGTTCCAGTATCACATATTTCACTCCTAGTTGCCAAAACACATTGCTAATCCCAGCCTGAATGTCCACATTCAGAAAGGCACAGGGTGGTCTTTCCCTGGCTCAGACAAGATTCTGGGTCTAACTGTCCCTCAGCGAGAAAAAAGAGGCAACCCAACCTGACTAGCATCCTTTCTTCCTACCTCAGTCCTGTCTGCGTCCTCCGGGAAGCGTGTTTTATCAGGCCAAAGTAAAAATGCCGTCAATCGGCTGAGGCGGTGAACAATATGATCTACAACAGACAACAAGTGTCTCCTCACACGCACCGGCGAGGCTGCCCACCGGGGAAGGTTGCTTTCTGGCTGCAGGAAGCCGTCTCCATCTAATAGCTGGCTATGGAGCAACTGTGGGCTTCTTGCCACAGGAAGCTGGATCTCCTAGCTTAGCAGCGATCTATGTGCTCCGCGCCCTGCTTGTGGTCATTTTTGTGCTGTTTCCTTAATCAGCTTGAGAAAGGCTCTCAGATCAGCTGCCAATCCTCCTGCTACTCATTGCTCATAGCGTGCGACACACTGGCTCGGAAAGCCAGGTTCCAAAACAGTCTCTCTAGGTTGTGCTTTAAGCCAGGTTTGTGGCCAGTTTGTCTGAAAACACGGGCATGAACCCATCACCTTAGTTATTTCAACGTACTTTGCAGCAGGCGACCCCAGGGAGTGATGTGTTTTTGCTCACGTTCATCCCATTCCTTGCCTACAGCAGCGACATGCCACACAATTGCTGCGGGCATCGGTATGGTTTCCACGACCTCCCACTCTCCTCCCACCCGGCTATTCAGAGGGCTATAAAAAAAAAAAAAAGAGCTGTCCAGACTCTGCTGAGAAATGGCCGGTTGCGTCTGAAGTCGATTAAATAATTCAGAGTGGGTTGAAATGCCCTCTTGCATAATGGAATCTTTCTGCAAAGCCGTGAAGCGGCTTCTACATCCCAATGATCCTATTTTTAAGTCAATACAATTAAGTGTCAGAATATGCAAGAGTTGAAATTAATCCGGAATCAGAATGCAAGTGATCTTTAGCACACACACTGCAAGACACCATCAAAATCGTTAGATATTATCCAGAATGAACATAAAATGATTCATTGGGATGCAGCAGGCTCTGGCTTGACATCCATTGATACGAAATGTCTAACAAGTGTTTAATAAGAAAAAGGACTCAACATACCTAACCCTCAATTTTTACATAATCTATTCCTGGTGTGTTACAGATGCAGGTATGAAAAAAATGACCCTTCATCTCTCTCTTGCCCTGTACTAATGATTCTGTTGCCAAGTGTGGATTACTAATGATGGGGACAGGCAGTAAATTCCATCTTGGAGCTGATTCACTGCCTGTTTTGTAGCTTCATTGGGCTGATGCTGCTTGCAACAGATGTAATCCAAGACCCAAAAATAACAAATTAAGGGTATGAACCAGCACTTTGGGAAAGAAACTGGAACACAAGGCTGCCAGTCAAGCGACAAGGAGCCAGTCATGACAGCAGAGAACCAGGGCAGTGTTGGAGAGAGGAATCAGAATCCTCAAGCTACTAACAATGATTAAATTAATAAATCTCTTTCCTCCCATTCATCTCTGAATCATATTTACGTGTCAACAGACCAGTAAAACCACTGTTTCCTGAGCTGATGTTCGTAAAAGGGGCTCAGGTTGAGGTCTCCTAAAGGAAGAGCAGTGTGTGTAAAGAGGAACACGTACAATGTGTGTACAAAGGTGGTACTGATGTCAGCCAGTATGAACACCCAATCCTGTTCTACCACCTCGTCTCATGTTCAGTCTGTATGCAAAGCTTGCAGCATGCGGAATATTATAAATCCACTGAGGCGCCTGCATAAAGATTAGTTTGTGTACAGCTATGCCATTTATAAAATACAGAGCCTGTCACAGATATTCTTCGTCTTGCAGAAAATCCAGTGAAGGTGGGAAGAATGTGCAAATGAGGGAACACAACGGGTGGGTAGATCAAGACATTTCAGGAAGGAAATTACCTGATCATCATATTGACATGGGATGTCCCACAGCCCTATTATCATCAACAAGCTTTTCTAAGAGTCACACAAACACAAACTTGGCAACGCTGTCTTGGGCAAACATAGATGTAGTAATTTACTCTGTGCTTTCTCTCTCTGTACAGAGGGAAGGCATTACCTTCCCGTGTGCGCAGCAGAGAAACAGCCGGGGAACGTCTGGAGCTCCCAGGGGAGAAAAAGATGAGAAAGCGGAGCTGCCGCCCACCTCAGCTGGCTGAGACACCGAAGCAGCTCAGGAAGATCTTGGTTGCTATGTATGATCCAGAGCTGCATTTGTCCTCTTTCACATTTGCCTTTGTAGGAGGTTCTCTTATAAACAAACACAAATGTTAAACTGTCAGATAAAGCAAGCTGTTGCTTTTACTCTTGAAACTTGTCTTACAGTTTCAGACTCCAGAGCACCCAGGCAGGCAAATCTCACATTCAGGCTGTAAATCTTGCCATATCTGCATCAAATATCACAGGATAAAACATGACTGTGGGTAGCTTTTGTTGCTCAGTCATCAGGCTGGCTTCTCTACACCAACATCGTCTTCGCGTTGCCCACACTGCAGGATGCTGGAGCAGCTCCACAGAGATGCCAGCAGCCATGTAGTCAGACTTCAACAGCCACATCACACCAACTTGGATAGACGGCTCATTATGCTTTTTTCCTGCCTACTGGCACTGCTGGAGAACACCCCAGCTGCAAATTTTAGCAGCGTACTTGAAGAAAAGAGACTCCTGCAGATGCCCTAACTCAGAGCACACCTCCCAGAGAATCCAGGAACAGTAAAGATTTGCAGCCTTGAATCAAACGCGACAGGTTCCCTTTCTGAAAATGTTATTGGGCAGGCTGTGAGGACACTTGACTCTTCCTGAGTTTTCCACAGACACTTTTCAAGTTGCAGCCCTCCCTCTGCACCCCCTCAAGGATCTGCCATAAACTTACAAGAAACTAGCAGATTGCAGGAAAAGTCCTGTTGACCCTGCAGCAGAGGAGTCTAAAACCCCATATTCCTCCTGCCTCACTGCCCTGTGAGCCCTAGGCACTCAGTTCAACTGGGAAATTATGTTTTTCTAGAAAAAAAAAAACACTATTTTTAACACTATTGCAGAGTTACCAGGAAAATAAAGAAGTGGATTAGTGATGAAGTGAGTTTATAATCTGCTGTACAGAATTTCTACTGCTGTCACAAACTGGTGAAATACAAGGAGCCCAATTCCATTCAGAAACTATTTTCAAGGTCAGAGGCTGGTAGTAAAAAAAAAAAAAAAAAAAAAAAAAAAAAAAAAAAAAAAACCACACCACAAAACCAAAATTAAATTAAATTTTTACCTGAAAACTCAACAACCATGATCTGAAGCAGTTAATCTGGAGGGAATTTACTGCTCTTCAAGACTTTTTCACTCACTGTGGTTGGGTACCCACCCATCCGAGACTAGCGAGATGCTCGGAGAGACAAAAGGTTGAAGAAGTTGGCTTTAAATTGGGTTAGTTCACAGAGGGATGTGATAGTGCCCATCTTTGGTGCTTCTACTTGTTTCACTGAACTCTCATAGCAACTACCACAGCAATATCAGCTACTCCTGTACACTCATTTAGAGATGCTGGTGTCTCGCAAGTATCTCTACATGAAACTGAAGGCTACTACCTCAGAGTAAAATGTCTAACTTCTGACTCCTGAACATTAGATGAGATTAGCCCTGCCATGTGCCTCACCACAGAGACTTTCTATGGCCTAATGACTTTGTATTCATTCCTAGATCATCACAACAGGCTGACAGTAAAGTCTTTTACCATGGTTTGAAGAACACACTATGTAGTGATTTTATAGACTTAAATACCAGGCAGTGATGCATCGCCCAATGGAGTGTCATAGAAGAACCATAAATCACAATCTTGCAGGAGCTTGTGGATGTCAGACATGTGAACATGCTGATTTGGTATCCATGGTAGTTTGGCATGTCTCACATCTTTGTCTTCTGCCCAAAATAGATTAGTTCTTAAATATTACTCAGCACTTGGAGTTCTGCCACAGCAAAGATGACAGTTGAGAAAACACCAGAAATGTGTCTCCCAATGCAAAGAAATATTGAGATAAACTTCATTGGCTTTGTTCAGTCTAAAAGCAGAACCCTCTTCCATGGTGTGGAAACAACAAGGCAGGCTGAGGTTATTTGGCTGATGGTAGCTGAGGTGGAGATTTTAACACGTGCAGTGGAACTGAAATAGGACAAAATCTGAGCATGAAGCTGCTCAGGTAAAGCTCAGGACTGTAACCCTTGCTGGAGCACTCACCTCTCCTGTCTACATACACAACTGGGTTGCCAGTTTGAACTGAACACAGGAAATATCTCATGTAATATTTACAGAAATAAGCAAATGATACAGGGCATAATTGTAATGATAGAGCCCCTAAGTCATTTGTTACATCCAAAGTCCCTGCTTTCACAGCACAAATAGGCAATCAATTATCACAGACATTTATACATTTGCACAAGCAAACAAGGCAGTTTGCCTGCAGAATGTGTGGAGATGTTAATCACTTGCACCAGTCATGAGTGGGCGTGTGAATTTACCATTAAGAAGCTAGAAGTTAGCATTATGGTACTGTTCAAATAAAATGTGAATTTACAGGTAGCTGAAAAGTAAATTCAAAGGCCAATCCATTATTTTATGTCCATAAACAGCCAAGATAGTTTAATTTCTTCAAATAATAAAAGCCTTTTGTTCACTTTGGAAAGCACCACCCTGTTGGAACAGGTGATATATAAACAGCCTGAACACCCATTGCCCATTCTCCCACCTTCCCAGGGATAGGAAATGTGCTCTGTGGGGCTTCCAGCAAAGCCAGGGGAAAAGGTGTGAAAACCCCTGGGCCATCTACAGAAGAACTGAGCCACTAAGACTTCAGTTAAAGAAGGAAAGCAGGTTTATTCTTACCTGGGAAGAAACTGGGAAAAGTATATTGTACAGAAAACTGCTTGAAGATAATTCAAATGTTTTGAGATAGAGGCAGGTTTTACAGCCCTGCCCAGGGTTATCCATGTGTTTGATGAAGGTAATCAGGACACACCACTCTGTAGACCATGCCTTTACTGAAGTACACCTGCTATCTCTCCCTAAATATACTGTCAGGTCTGATGTGATACGACATGACTGTAAAACTCCTTTTGGATGGGGAGGAGAAAGGGAGACCTTGTGTGAAATGCCATCCATGAGTCCTTCATTGAACCATTTCAGTTCCCAGCCCACCTGAAGGTTCATGGTGGTTTTCTCTGCTTTCCTTCCACCGGTGCAGTGCCAGGCTGGAATTGCAGGGTATTGTATTACAAGTCCCACGGGTGCTGCCTCAGCCTCAGTAAACTTTATTTAAGCACACACAGACATACACAGACAATATACATATATTTGTTTCTTCTCTGACAGTTCTACACGACCAATACTGCTTTGGATGACACTCGTGGAGAACTTGAAAAAGTGCAGGAAATGTACGAAAAAATAAAGGTCTTTTAATAATTTGTGAGTCACGGTCATCCACAGAAACAACACAGGTGCATTCAACCAGGTGAGCACATGGACACATCTCCACATACAGTACATTGTGTCTATATAGGTATCTCCACATACATTGCATCTATATAAATGTACAACAGTCTCAGAAGTCAGCGGGACACAAAACCAGACAAGTACTGGCACGGCACATGCTTGCACTCCCAGTGTCGCAACCCACTGCCAGTGCACCAGTGTGACTCGGTCAGGGTGTGGGTGTGAACAGAAAGATGCTCCAAAAACAGTCTCACCGTGCACTATAAAAACTCACCAAATACGCAACAACGTCATAAAATGAACATTCATCTGGGGTTCTGGTGACCAGCTACTTTGAGCCAAATCTCACAGCTTTTGTGTCACCACAACTCCTGGGATATACGGTTACTTATCTATTATAGCTACAACTGTCTCTCAGCACATATTTTATATACAGTACATATACACAGAACATACACAGAGCAGTATATGTATATTTTTGTGTTTTCATGTTTGTACATTATATCACAGATTATACGAACACATAAAATATATGTTTTAGGACCTAAAAAGAAATAATTTTATAAAATATTCATAATATGCTCCCCAAAAAAGCCCAGAAGTCAAACAAAAGAAATCCAGAAACGCACTCTTGAAGTGTTAACTGCCTGCCCTTGGACAGCATTACGCTCCTTCCCCTTCCCTTTAGGGGTACAGCAGCACAATGGTGGTTTGCAACCATGCACCCAGGAAAACACAAAACAGTATAAATTGTTGAACTGCAAAGACAGAGTGGAGTCTGGCCGTCCCACTCTATTCTCTCCCACCACCTCCCTTGCTAGGATTTAAAAGGTTCTGCCAGGAGCACAGTATTTTACCTGCAGCAATATCTGTTAGACTAAATCTACTGACTGCAGTCCAATACTGTTATCTCATAGCGCTTAGAACCCAGCTTCTGAGTTATAGCTTTTTTTATTTAAAACAATCTTTTTATTTAGCAAAAAATTGTTTCCACTGTACCCTTCGTGTGTCCTCTTCCTAATGTGACAAACCCGGAGGAGATGAAATTATGGAGATCTGGTCCTCCGCTTCGATAAATATCCTTTCCATAGTGACCTGCCAAGGAAAAGAAAAGAAAGAAACCTTTATTCAGAGTGTGTGTGTGTGTGTGTATATATATATATATATGCTATACAGCCCCCCTGTCACCCTCAAATACAAGTAGTAAGGTCCCACCACATGGTTACATTACCAATGGAGCAGAGGGTGCAACAGAACATTACAGCTACAGCAGCAAAGCCTTATTGGTAAAGATTTACAAAGAACAATTGCATATTTTGGTAACTGCCAAGGAATGAACAGATTCTGACAGGGGAACCACTAACGTGCCAAACACCCCAATCTCCGGGAAATTTGATCATCACTGGCTCAGATTCAGGTTTACTAGGAGCAGCCATCCCAAGGAACTGGTCTCACTCAAACCTTCAAGACTGAGGAGGCTAAAGGAAATCAGAAGAGATGTGGCTTTAATTCTTCCCAAATCCAGTCAGACCCCTGGCAGCATTCACCTCCCACTGGCAGAGATTTTGTCTCAGCACAAAAGTAACAGTGCAAATACCACTCTTGTCCAGACTGAGCCCAAGTCTGCATTAACAGTACAACAGTAAACTGTCTTTTAGCTTTGATTCACCCTGGTCCTTGAATAGTGTCCCTGGATAGTTTCTCAAGTGCAATAGTCTTCTGCAAAACACTTCCTAAGAGTTTTCTCAGTCCATAACAACAGAGTAGGTTCAGAAGACATCCAGGTTTTTAATATTTTAATATATTAATAAAGAAAAAGGTCTTCTGCCTCCCTGTTATCATGCAAAGCTTTGAAATGAGGACAGATAATTTTTCAGACACCCTTTATCATCTCCTCCCTTTTTCTTATTGTTAATTTTTCTATTCCTTTTATTTTAGAAAGGGGCAAAGATAAAATAGGTGTGGGGGGTGGAAAGCAAGGCAACCTCAGGGGCCAGGAATGCAGCTGCCTCCCTGTTAAGTCTCCATCTTCTCCACAAGCCCATGATGCATCCTTGTTCTTCTGAGCCACAGTGGCTGCGAGTCCAGCACGGCAGATGGTCCAGCACACAGCACTGGAGCAGCAGAGCTGAGTCAGGAAGGTATGGGGAGGGCCAAATGGGCATCAGGGATCCAGGTGGAAATGCAGTCTGGGGCTACTTGTGTTCTGGCTGGCTCGCATTGCCTCTGACAGATGCTACAGCCCTTTACTGTTTTTCAAACACTGAGAGCAAATGCTGTTTGTTCTCACACACTTTCAGGCAACGCTGAAAACTAATAAGAACAGAGACTTTGAAATTTCATCAGTTTGCAAAGTTTTCCTCTTTCCCTTTCAGCCGGTCATTCTCATCCCAGTATCCCGGCAGCTACTACTGATTTTGCAGGCTCCTGTCATCACAGTCCACTTTTCCTATGAACAGGCTGAGGGTAAGCACACCACCAAGGTCTAAATCGTCCCAAAATGTCCCACCGCTCTGCCCCGAGATGGATCTGAGCAGGCTCCAAACCCCACTCCCCATTCAGGGAGGACACGAGCAGGTGTCTGGCCAGGAGAGCCTCGTACACTTTGCCATCACATGAGCATGCTGAAGATCCTTAGAGGATGCTCACATACAGCAGGCAGAAGATGCTGAGATTTCTGACAAATGTAGTAGAAAAACCATCCTACTCCCTTACCTCACATATTTTTTTCTGGTGAAGGTCAGTCAAGTGCTCCCTGTAAACTTCTCAAAACATGCATAAAGTGTTTCTACAGGTTTGGGAGTGTTAGCAGCAAGACAGTTTCCTTCTTACAGTTATAGTAATGCAAGGTGGTAGCAAAAAGCTCCAAATGCAGAGGCAGCCACCCATAAATCAGCTGAGAAAAGAGTTTCCAGAAAAAAAAAAAAGAAAGAAGGATTTTCTGCTTCAACAGGAAAGATCATGGGCTTTTTCTCTCTTCTTCCTACCTAGCTCTTGCAAGCTCTGGCTGCTGTGTTCCTGGAAAAGGGTGGCAGAACTTGCCTCTGAGTCCCTGGAAACAATTCTTGCTTCATGAGATGTTTGTTCTTGTCCTGAGAAGCCTGCAGAGATGGTTTGTGGCTGCAACGTCCAGTTCACTTTCCTTTTCTCTATCACTTTTCTAAAACATGCTGCATTTCTTTCTTTCCAGTAAACCAATTTTTGTTCATATGCCATCAATTTCTATGCTCCCAGGTCCAGCTACTCTGCTGACTGACACACCATCAGTGCCATCAATTTACTGTTTTAAACAAGGATAAAAGAAACCCACAAATATATACTGTTACCTCGATCTGAAATCGGCTGTCTTGTGTCCCCTTTGGAGAATTTAAGACAGAGATCAAGAAGAGGAAGCATATTAAAAAAAAAGCGCAAACATTTACTGGCAGATTGAAGATTGTTCATCAGCCATTTGCTCCCTGAACCTTGCTCTGCCCCCTCTTTTAGGGCACAGTAGTTAAATTAAAACACTCCTGTGATAACAACCAATTAGCATTTGGAAGAAGAGTTATGATTTCCCATGAGAAACTTGAATTTGTAGACTTCAAGTAACATGAGTTCTCCCTTTTTACAGATACATTATAGGATGCTATGTTTGTTTTATACATTTTTTTTAATCCTTGCTCACTTGTGATCATTTCTCTGGGCTTCGAAGCACAAAAATGCTGGTACACAGCTTTTAGTTTTAGAAGCGCCTTGGGGGCTGCTGGTGGGCCAAGCTGGGTCTGCTTTCCTCCTTCCAGCCTTCACCTGTGTGTTCTCACCTAACTGTTGAGACTCCTTCCACAGTTGGTGGAGACAAACTGGCCCTATCAAAAGGGGGTTCAGCCACGAGCGGAGGTGAGCCGAGATGCTGATGGAGATGCCTGTCTTATGGGCGAAGAAGGAGCCCCTGGACCTTATCCAAGATGTTCCCTTTTAGTAGGCTGAAGCTGAGCGTTACCCTGCCATTCAAGGCAGAAAGGGCTTCTCTTCAAAACCCTGCAAGGTTCCCCTGAGCCCTTCCTGGTGCTGGAGGCTGCACCAGCCCCAGCATGGTGTGTGTCCCCTCGCAGGGCTGCCTGGCATGATCAAGGCACGGAGCTGTGGCAGAACCCCAAGCACACAATAAAACAGAGATCTCCGAGCTAAATCCACTACATAAAGAAGGTGGGGACGGTTTGATGTGTCTTGTGCCTGCCGTCTACAGGCATTATTCACATCGCTCTCCCTCCTCCTCCATGAGAGACCATATCAAGGCAAAGCTGCCTTTTGGTGTTGTCTTTCCCTGGGAACACACACAAGACATTCCATGGGCTGCAGCCATCAGGGAGCTGAAACCCAGGACCCCGAGGCTGCACTCAAGACCTAAAATAAGTCAAATTGAACAGAGACAAGTGTTGTGAGCAAGGCAAGGCAGCCCAGCCCAGCATACTCATGTCCTCAGGCTCCCAGCACGAACTTTCCCTCTTTTAGGGCTCCCTCCCACTTTGGGTGGGATCAGTCCGCCAGTTTTCCATATCCAGGTGTCCCACACATTAACTTTTTCTGGGCCTTGCCAGTAGTTGCATAAGATCACAACCAGTGTGACCATCCCACCAGCCACCAAGCAGACCAGCATAGTGGCTGCGTCCCCTCCGCGCGCCGCTGCACCCCTGTTCGTGAAGGGAGTCACTCTGCCTGCGAAGCACGGGGCGGTCTGTGAATGAGAAGCGCTGTAGGGAAGCCAGATTTGCTTACGATGGAGTCTCACAACACACACTACTTCCAAAGCAAAGCATCCACCCACCCACCTGATCTCGTGGCATGGAACGTGCTATCTTTTAATACAGTGTTTCCGTAAAGATTTAGCATCTCTAAGGTCTACTTCTCAGTTAGGATAAAATTTAAAATACTGCTTCAGAGCAGTTTCTGAGTCCCTGGAAGAGGCTTTTCCTGCTCTCGCACTCCCTGTTCTCACTCACACTCATCCCTGTGCTGTAATGCATGTAAACCCTCAGGCACACACAGGCTCCCAGGCTTTTTCATTAAAAGAAATGAACAGGACTCCAGCAAGGCTTTCTGTTACTAAAGCAAATTAAGACTAACACACAACTTAAAATTTCCAAAATAAATTGAAACAAGGTGAAACACGATTTTTTTTCCCCCCCTCTCCTGTGGTTATAAGGCACAGCGCAGATGAGTGTTTTGCCTGCCACACAAAGGCATATTCTTCAGGGCATACGGCTCAAAGAGGGAACATCTCATCACAATGGCATCCTGCATAACACACATATGGAACAAACTCAGTCACAAACAGCAATTACAACCCCAGCTCTGATTTAGCAGAATTATTAGAGCTGAACTAAAACGCTGTTATCCACCTCTCGGAAACGTTATTACCGAGTACGGATTACATCACCCTGAGAAGGGCAGACAGGGACTGGCATGGACAGCCTTCTGCACCATACACTCTGGGATTCTGATCTCATCCTTGTCACAAATTTCCTTGGGGGAAAAAAAAAAAAACACACACACAACCAAAACTACACCCAGAGATGAATCCCCACATCCAAACCCCTCAGCACAAGCATTATTTTCAGACAGACCTCTGTAGAAAATAATACTTTTTTGTGGGGAAACCTCCCCCCACCCTCAGCCTACCTGCCTTTACTGCTGCTCATTTCTGCTGGAGTGATTCTTTTGGGGCTAATTTATACATACAAAAGGACCGAGACAAAGGGCATGAGCTGCCAAAACAACTATAAGGTGTTGCAGCTCTAAGGTGTTGGGTGAGCACGCGACAGACTGCTCTGCATCGCCCTATCCTCTCAATCAAATACAATCATCTTTGAATGCAAGGGGAGTCAGTCCAAACCAGCAACCCTGCCAAAAATATGCCCACTTACTGCACAGCAGACCAAGCCAAATCCAGCGCAGTGAGCTGCATGAGTCCAGTTTGTACTCATGTATCTTTCTCACATCGGATAGAACACAGAAAGTGAAGCTAAAGGCTGTGCTGACTTTCCTGATAAGTGACCAAGGGAACATCTCCTTTCATAAATTGTGTACTCCATTAGTTACAGCAATTGTCCTTGATTTTTTTTTTTTGCAACCTCTCTACAAGCTGTAACAAGCTGCAAGAGGCTTCAGGAAACACCATTTTGGGGTTCTGTTAACTTAAAAAAAAAAGACTATGTGAAAGTAAAGTACAGGGCTGCAGTGCTAAAGAGTCTCGCCAGCAACATGCATTGGGGATGACAGAAATACAGTTATGAGTTTATATTCTGCTGAGATGTCTAAATAAAATTCCTTTCAGAGATAGGATTAAATTGATAGGAAAATAAAATGCAGCACCTCTCCAAGGCTCCAAACGCACGTGCTGGTTAGCAGAAAAACCTGCTGAAGTACCTGGCTTGCGCAGGAAGCAGCTCTGCTCCTCTGGTCTGCTTCTCATCAACATATACAGCTCTACCAAGTAACACACCTGTCTTGAAGGATGCTCCAAAGCTCCACAAAGAGCAAACATTTAACCCCCAAAAGCCAAGAAGGGACACTTTGCCTCTACTGTACAGCACAGGGAAGAGACCCCATGGATGTTCCACATTATGCAATCAAGGAGGAGGGGTTCACACAAACAACAGGCTTCCCGGCTTACTGTACTGAAGCTATTCCCCTTTGCACAGAAGGGAAGAAGGAAGGAAAAGGGACTTTGATTCTTATCCCTTGAGGATATAAGGACCCCTTTCCATCCTGTGTGCAATTATAGCAATGCCATCACACAAAACACAGTGAAAGCATCAATACTGGCTAAGATCTCTACAGAAAACTCCGCCGGTTGCAATCCTTGCCCACTGAGTACAAGCAAGCCACCACCAAATCTATAAGCAACCAAACAGACTTGGGGCTCCCATTCAGAGATGTCTCAGATACTTAAAAGCCCAGAGTGACTGGAAATCAGTTGTTCCCGTTGGTATTAGGGAGAGCGGCACTGGCGCACGTCAACACTTGCAGCATTGACATTACAGCTCCAGGACCACACACAGTTAGTATCAGATCAGACCTGAGCAGGGCAGGAGGCATGACTGGCTGCCAGAGGTGCTCTGTGGCAGCCTTGTATTTAGGTGATCCTTGCAGCTTAAACTGTCAAAAGTTAATGATAAATCAACCCTTAATCTGTCTTCTGCATCCTTAAGTACACCCTGTAATTGTACAGCTAGTGATACAGAAGGAGCTCAAGCTTTGTATGACTCAGGAGAGGAAGAAAGTTTCTTTTTTTTTTTTTTTTGACTGGGCCATGAATCAGTTCACTTATCCCTAGTACTCACACATTCCTGCTTACCACATAACACCCTCTCACGGAACACAGAGACAGAGGACTGTTCTGTGATCCCGCTGAATTCTGTAGCGGAGAAACAATCTCTGTGGGTTGATTTAAATTATTCTATACGGAGAATATCAGTCCTGATTAAACGCTGCAGGTTTTCACAGTAATGTGTATACAGCTTTATCAAGTTTAGTGGTCAGCCTGCTCACCCAGCTCTCAAAAGAAGCAGTTTCAATTTCTCTCCCTGCCAACAAGCACTCGAGGCCATGTCTCTCCCTTCCTGGCAAGCACCTGAGCACCAGGCTACAGCTTTCCTGATCCCTGCCAGGTGGGACCCACAGTCCATCCTTTTTCTACGCTAGACCAATAAGTTGAGTGCTGACATTACAAGTGTACTTATTCCCAGATTCCCCTGGTCTGTGAACCAGGAGAATTTGGTGATATCCAAAAGTATTTATTTGTACTTAAACCCAGTCCTGCCTGAGGAAGGACTGCATATCTCTCAGGCTTCAGTGCATGAATCTCTACTGGTCTACTGGTAGATAGATAGTCTTTGGTGATTCTCCCTGTTTCCACCTATTGAACAGCAGTAAAAGAAAAAAAAGAAGAGAGGAAAAAACAGCACTTCCCTGGAAGAAATCCCCAGGGAGCAGTTGCAGGGGTGTGACAGAACAGACAGTGGGAGATGCATCATCAAACAGCCACTGTCTCCATGATGTTTCTTTAGCATGACAGACCTGGTGGCAGCTGGCGTAAATGCTGTGGCTCTGCTGGCTGCCAGGTGCTCGCCCTTCCATGTCTAAGTGATGTTGCTGTTGCAGCCCAATAAACATGAATTTTGCTATAACCAGTGAAAATCCCCAGGGTTTGTACTGGCCCAGCAGCGTGGGGTCTTGAGGCCAGCCTGGGCTTGCCTGGACCTGAGCTGCTTTTGGCTTGTTTTAGCTGTGACAGCAACACAGGGTCTGTCACCTGGGTGGGCTCTGGTCTGAGACCAGCCTGTGGCAACAGCCTGGGAAAGCCAGGTTGTCCCTGGTGACACTGATGACCCAACCAGGGAGACATGGGAAGAGTGCACACAACACTAGAGAACCAGGGTGAGTATTAGCAAGTTTTACAGACCCATTTTAAAGGCAGAACAAATGAGTTTCTGTATTAATTTCAACTACAGGTACTCATAGTGTTGTCACTATTTCTTGTGTTTTGATTAGAGTGTTAAAACACCAAATAACTAGCAATACACTTTCAGCTCCACATATGAGGTGAGCTCCCTTTGTCTATGTAGGATTTTGAGTCTAACCCTGTACCTATGAAGTGTCATCATAAATCTGTTTCCCTTCTCCCAGTACTAATTCCCAGATCAATATGGAAGAAGCTCAAAAGTTTCTAGCCAGAGAAAATGCCAGCTTAGAGGCACATAAAGTCCTCTGGATGACACATTTAGAGAAACTGTCTTAATTATCTCAAATATCCTGGCTTCTTTCCCTGTAACAGTGTTAAATTCCACGGCACATGAGCTCTCCCCAATAGCGTGGAGCAGGTAAAGGCTGGCTCCACAAACCTCAGCCCCACAGAACGTCCTGTTGGTAGCACACCACCACGCTTTACTGCTTGCTTGTACTCTGCTGTTTGCTCCCATTGCCCCTCGTTGCTGAAGTGTCACAGACAATGCAGCACAGGGGCAAAATGTGCTCACTTCCTTATTCACAAGCTGAATTTCTTACTTGCTATCAGAGCTAAAAGCTTCACTTACTGTGACAAGTTTAGTACTGCTCCTCCTCTCCATAGGAGACTGGGTGTCTCTTCCCCTGTTCCTGGTCAGGGCTATGCTGGATTTTAATCCATGTTGGTGCAGCACCAAGCACTGAAGTCATTATACCTTCAAGCTTCTCACAATAAATTGGTGCTATTAAGAAGTCACAGCTTGAAAGAACATATCTTGTGCTCTCCTTTTAATTGAGGTGACCAACACAAGTGGCAGAGCTGCTACAATTATCCCCTGGTGACCTTAGGTAACTCCAGGTAACCCAGGGTATCTGAAGTGACCTAGATGCTGGAGGTACTCATGACTCAGACATTTCACTGTGTTAAGGGAAAGGGGTGAATCTCTGCTTCCTGAGGACAACCCACATGCCCTGGCAATTCATGTAAACTTGGAAATAACAGAGGACTGATGGCAAGACCTGCAGTGATGGATAAGCAAGGGATCAAAAAGAAGCTTGTGCATAGGTGTCCTCCTGATTCAGGGTCTTATTCTGACCTGGGGCCACTGCTCCTGCATTATTATATATTTTTAATAATTATTTATACAATTTGTTTTCCAATTTGGCTTGCTTTCAATGGCCAGGGTACAAACAAGACAGAGCCAGACATTTACTCGACAATGTGGATGTTTTTACTCATTTTAGCTTGGAGATTACAGTGGGCACCTCCACTTCCAGTCACAGTTACGCAGTCAAGGCCTCTCCTGTTTGCTGTTTCCTACAGTCCCTCTTTCCTGAACCACACTTTCACAGCCTTGCTATGAGAACAGCAGCAGTTACCTACCTGGAAAAGTAACCTGAGGGAACTGCCAAGCGCTTTTCCAATTCCCTGTAATCTAATTTAGCAAGTGGAAGCAGGAGGAAAGAGTTACTGCTCTGCTACAACAGGTGCTTCGAAAATTATATTACGAGCCTATACACTAGAGAAACCCACTTCTGCAAAGGAGATTAATATGTTGTTACGAAATTGCACCGAAAACGGGAAGTCTCCAGAGGATAAGAGAGATGGCATGATCTTTGAACCAAACTGCAAGACTTTTTAGTCTTATGTTGCATGGACTTCCACAACTTCAGCCCTTAATTTCCAAGTAATAACATCTCTTGAGATAAGTGAAACTGGTTGATGCTTGCATGCTTAACTGACTTTAAAACAGCAGTTTTAATTTGATATACAGATATTAATTTCAGAATTTTTTAAAATGTCTGCATTTACAATAATCTTCTTGAATAAAGCAGCTACAAAACTTCAGATACAGTCCCCAAAAGCATTTGACTTATGAAGTTACTTCTCAACAAACAGAATTTTTAGAAACACGTGGTCCACGTGTACATTAACACTGCAGCCTGCACCTTGCGCAATGACTTCCAGGGGAAAAGGATGATGACGATTAGTTTTTCCTTCTGAGCAAGGCAGTAAAAAGGAGTGTACCTGCTGCTGTCTCAGTTAACTCTGAAGAGCTGTCTTTAAAGCACATTATCTCAGGAAATCTCTGGGAGACCAGGGATAAAAGGAGAGGAAATAACTGTATGTACGTCTTAGCCTTAATCACCTCCTGAAGGACCACTAGGAACAGAAAGGGTAGAGGATGTAAAAACACAGGTTTGTCACTAAAGAACGAGAATTTGTTATTAAAATTTATGGTCTTTTTCTGGTTGAGACTGAGGAAAACCTTCATTTGAAAGATGTAATAACATACAACTTGCTAAGGAACCTTACTGGAAATGGAAAGGAGGAGAATTTATGAGGGGAGACAAAGCGGTTGACCAGGTGACTCAAGCGATGAAGCACTCCACTTTTCCCACATATACGAGAAAAGGAAAATGCCTTCAGGCACTCTCTGCTCATGTGCTGAGCCCGTGCGCTCACAGCAGGCTGTGAACGTTCCTCTTCCCAAGTGCTTGGGGATATGTCTACCTCAAGTGTAAACATGTACGCAGATTGCCCCTCAAAGATGCTCTGCTTTCTAAGCCCCATCCTGTCTTCTCTTGTGGAGCCCCAGAGATTTTCCCACTGGCATTAAGCAGTCCTCACTAATGTAAGAACGACCCTTAATCTGCTCCTGCCCACTCAGGGTATGGCTATAGAGAGTTCAACTCTTTATGTGTCCCGGATCTTTTTCCTAAATTCAATCACACTTTTAAAGCTATAGAGAAAAACAGCCTGGGTAAAAGGAGAATGGCAAATAGTACGGTACCTTACACACACTGAGGACAGCAAGTTCCTATAGACAACTGGTTTAATATGGCTCTGTCATGAAACTCTCCTGTTGCTGCTTTCTTTATAACAGAAAGCAAGTGAGCCACAGGATTCACTATAGGAATCATTAGTAGTTGCCTGTTTATTAATCTCGCCACTGCTGGCTCTCACTCCTGCTGCGCTCGTCTCATCAGCAATGTTGCACCGAAAGCACAGGAACACGGCTACGTCCAGCTGCACAGGAGGGAGCTGTTTGGACATGTCTCAAGCACGTCATCCTGGTGCATCCCAGGCTTCCCAGGGCAGACACATGCAGAAAGCTCATAAGCTGAGCAGGTGCGTTCCAGCAGGGAAAACAGGGAGAAGGGAATGTTTGGTAGAGTTGCAGGTGCATTAACCAGACTTTTTTACCATGAGCAAGGGCTGGATACATGAGACTGTTTTTGTTTTTAAAACCTTCTCTTTGTACTGAATTAACAAGAACTGTTTCCATAGTCTGTATCAACCCTCACCTCCCCCGACCAAGCTCCTCCTTATCTCTGTTGGGTTTTTGTTTCCTCTACTTGGTCCTGTGCCACATGGCGAAAACAGCGATTTACTTGAGAATGGAGATTGTTTGTACTGCTGCTCTCCACACTGGATCGGTAGCCTAAGGCATGTCCAGCTATCTGCCTGGAGTGCCTTTCCACAGCTCCTAGCCCAATCCACATGCTCATTTCATTGTGTAACAGGAGGTTGTGTGGACAATTCCCCAAGTTCACAGATTCCTAGAGGTAGCTATAAGTTGCACCATTGCTATGTGTTTACTTGGTTAAATGCTTATAAAGAGTGACTCCTGGGTATTTATCTGATTTTATATGATAATTCCAACGCTTACTCATAAAGATCTCCATAGCTAGGAGGAATGTCAGTAAATAGCATTTTGCAGAGCTCTACGCGCAAGTAACATCCACTTTTACTGGGGTTCACTATGCAGGAAAATAACAGGGAGACATTCCCAAAGTACAGTGAAGCAATTTAATGGCACAACTTGTACCATCATTAATGGGAGAGATAAGGCCACCAATTCCCTGTGTTGTGCTTTGAAATTATGCCTGGGAGTGCCTTTTCACATGGGTTGCTCCAAGCCTAATCCACTTGCCAGCGATGCTGTGTCTCTGAACTCTGTATGCAATCTCTGGAACTGAGCAGCTGCTCAGGAAGTGAACAGCATCATAGCCAGTCAAGTTACACTGCTTCTGCTGGAGATTTGCTGATCTAATTTAGAGAGGGCCTGAAATTCCCCTTCTAATTAATTTGTTCTGTTCTTCTGCGACTGAACTGGCTTTTGTTCTTTGGGAGCTCGTCAAAAATTAGATGCAATACCTGATGGAATTTAATTATATAGGCTGGGAGAAAGTGATTAAGGGCAAAGGGAGGGCATCAAGGGTATCAGCAGAAGGGAAGGTAGAGGCTGCCTCTTCTCAGCTGGAGAGAGAATACTAAGGAGTGATTGTCTCCTATAGGAACTTTAAGGTTAGAGATAAACATTCTTTGATATCTGAATGTCTTTGCAAGGGTCAGATGTGTATTACTAGAACTGTTCAGATCTGTCTCAGATACCACTCCAGTGAAATTAGGTCTGTACATCACCCTTGGCCTTGTGTGGCAGATCCCCATTCTGATGCTGTTTAATCCCCTTGGGAGCTGCGTGCTTCCAGAACAGGGAGAACAGGCTGCAAGAGAAGGATCTGCCACAGAGCTGAACAAAGGCTCCTGATCTCTGTGAGGGCTAGCTTGACCCAGAGTCTGGGAAGCCCTAGACCATATATCCCAGTTCTCAGTTGGAGAACTAAGTTACCCAAGATACTAAATGCAAAGGGGAGTCAGGAGTGAGGGCTATTAGGCCAAACTTCAACAGAAATTCTGCAAAACTGCACAATTCCACCAGCGGCTGTTCACCACAGCCATGCCAATCTGCTCCATGGCACAGAAATAACTCTTATTCAGAGAAAAGTAGTGGAATTGCATAAAAGGGTGGCACAAAGTGACGAAGAGAGTGGAGAGGAAGAACTGAGGCCAAAGAAGAAGGCCTGATCATGAGAAACCATTCAGTTAGACTCCTGAAAGCTGCTTACAGTCACACAACTGAAGGTATTCAGTGATAACATGAGTAACCACCGGGCTGTAGAAAGCACAAAGTGCAGACCTTTCCAAGCACATCCTGCATTTTTAGGTACTTGAACAGCACTGATGTTCAGGCATCACGCACCAACGAGTCCTGTACAGAGCCACGTTCTGAAACAGTAAGGAGAGAGGTGGTCTGGGATTCAAGGTATCCAGAAAGCCAGAGGCACCCAAAGTAATAATTTCTATCAGCAAGAGATGGTTTTCTGTGGCAAGGGAAAGGTTGCTGCCTCCTGGGGCACTAGGCTGGCTGATCCAGGGACAGGCTGTGAGTGACAGGGGGCAGAAAGATACCGGAGAATGTGGCTCTACTCCCAGACTGGCAGGATGCTCTTGAGAAGGCACATTAGGGATGAGGGAAGGGGTGCATGAACAGGGATCTCGTGGGCTGAGCATTCTTACCCTAAAGTCACCGTTCAGGTGAGTCCTAAAATAACTCGAAATGGAAAAAAAATTTGTCAAGCTATTTTGCCTTTTAAAAGCTGGTTTAAAGCATGGGTACTTAGCAGCCTGCCACGTACTAGCGAAGATCTTTTCAGATCCAATACACAAGCCTTGCTCTACTGAGGAAACACTTAACACATCCTCACTTAGGAACTCAGCAGCAAGGGGTCAGGGGAAGCAGTGCGGAAGCTGGCTTTATTCCCAGCTCTTGCTACGGTGCCACAGGAGACATCAGCTCCAGGGACAGTGACAAGGAAGCTCATGAGACTGTGCTTGGCACTTGGAGACCACATCTGCCATGGTGGAGCACCCTGTCCCTGGCTGTTTAACGATCGTTAGCAATAGCTGGTTGAGAAGAGTCCCCGTGCTAACTAGTACCTTAGAACAGTGGCAGACAAAGGACTTCCCTGTTGCCTGAGGACCACTGAGCAGAACATCAGCATTTCTGTAGTGTGCAGCAAACACATTCCTGGTAATTTGTCTCACAAATATCAGTCCCGTCAGACTGTCTTTGACTGTCAGTGATAACATTTGTCTGATAGAGGAGCTGATGGGGGTCACTCAGAGCCCATCCTGCTGCAAAACAGAGGCCTGTGTCCCAAAACCATCTTTGATTTATCCATAAACTATCCGTCTCCTCACAAGCCTTCAGGAGCTTTATGCTGCTTCAGCCATACTGCTGCTCTTATCCCAACCAGCTGGACACAGTAAGAGGAACTGCCATCCTACTTCTAAGGTGAAAAGTAGACAAGCCCAGGTATACCCAGATATCATAGTTCAGCCCCACTCAGGACCAAGCTACACAGTCTCTCACTCACTCCCCCCATCCTCCAATGGGACAGGGAGGAGAACTGGTAAAGAAAAGAAGGCAAAACTCCTGGGTCGAGGAAAAAAAAAATTTCAAGAGAACAACAGAGGAAAAGAAAACAGAAATTGAAAACAAACAAACAAAAAAAAAAAACAGTAACAGAAAACATTTAAGCAAGAAATTTACAGTACCGTAGCTTGCTGTGGATCCTGATGCCCAGCTCCTTCCCCAGCAGCAACAACCTCCCCTCAGCCCCATCCCCACTTTATACACTGAGCGTGGTGTCCCATGGGGTGGGATTGGCCCTTGGGCCAATTTGGGTAAAGGATCCCAGCTGGTGGCTGATCAGTGACCTGTCCCAGCTGTGTCCCCAGCCACAGGGGCCACCGGCTCCAGCTCCCCTCCCAGCTCAGGTCAGAATTAACTCTGTCCTAGCCAGAACCAGAACACAGGTCTGTATGTTCCCACACAAACATAATTTCTTAGCCAACAGAGAGGTCAAAACTACCTCACCTGCTAATTAAGCACAGCCACATGGTGCAGGAGAGCCTGCAGTAAATGCTCCCAGATTTGTCAGAGAGAGTATTAGAAGCTGCTACGAAAACAGCCACGAACATGAGGTGCTTCACAGCTCACCCACTCTCTCTGTTTGCAGCCATCTGGTGGCTCCCAGACAGCCTGCACAGATGGATGTGCCTGGGATTATCCTCCTGATGCACCAAGCTGGACCTGCTCAGAGACACTGGGCGTTTTGGACTGGGAGGTTTGGCTGCTGCACAGCCTTGTTCTGCCAGCTTGGAGGATGGCATGAGCGAGTCCTTCCTGAGCTCAGGAGCAAAATGAGACGCATTCTAAGAGCTTGATTCCATGTGAATATCACAACAAGAAACCAGAAATAAAGACACAACTTTGTAAAGTCTTTTGATACAGCTGGGTCTCAGAATGACAGTGCTGGGCACCCATTTCCTGCTAGCAAATTGCATCCTATACTGTTTTTGACTCTCTAGTCAAAGCCTAGTTCGTTGGCTTTTCCTTGGTATGGAAATAGTCTGTGATTTTACCCGGCAGCATTTATTAGTTTGGCCTTTTCCAGCATTTGAAAGGGTTTTAGATGTCTGCAGAAGATTTTAATATAATGAACGTGCTGTCCAGGGAGGGAGGTGTGAATGGAGAGAATGTGGCAAATTGGGAAGCCTGAGAAGAAAAAACACTGAGTGGATTCAAAAATGAAAGAGATCACACACTAATTAAAAAAAAAAAAGTTAAATTTGGTAATGATTGCTAATGGTACATTAAGCTGTCTAGTCTGAGCTATGCACTTGTTTTGCTGCTTCCCAGTTTCCATTTGTTTGTTTTGCTGGTTTTGCAGTTTTATGGCTGTTAACCTCATGAACATGACAATTCTGACACAACTCTGACAATGGTGATGATAATGACCCACAATGATCTCTGGTGATTAAGCAGTCCACCAGCATGCTTGTGCCTGCCCTGTGTGGCTGAACATCATTTAAAAAGGTGAGCGATAGTGAGTGTGTGAGAGGAACAAGCTTTGGAAGGGAAAACAATCTAGACTCCAGTTTGGTTTGGGACTTTTTTTCACTAGTGTTATGTCATGTTTTAAGAGGAAAACAAAGATTTCTCAGATGGTTTGTGGTAATCTGTGTTTGTGTAATCTGTCACTAGCCCTCATGGTTTTTTTTTTTCTACCCAGGCTTTCCTGAGCTCCTGCAGCCCACACACCAAATGCAATTCCTCCCATTTTCTAGCTGTCTGCAGCTGGAACTTGGACTCCCAAAGCAGGAGAGAAGTGGTATGCGGCCAGGCAGCCTGTTTGAAGGATACCGCAGCCCTGTATGGCCACCTTCCTCCACAAACAGGAGTAGGGACAAAGATAAATCTGAGTGCAGGGTACCACTGTGCAACTACAACTAGACTGTGTCATCCCAGATCAACAGCCCCTCTATGCTCAGAGGATTGGCAGCGTGAGCAACATAAACCACAAAGTATTTGGAGACTAATGTTTCTGCATCTATTTGGGGTTTAAGTGACATTCAGCTGCTGAATGTGTGCGAGATTTTCCTCTCTATGCCTGACCCACAAGGAAAAAGGAACCAGAAGACATAAAAAGAAGACCTAACTCTTTAATTTAGCACAGGCTTCTAGCTTTGGCGATCTCAGGCAAAGCTGGTTGGAAACTGAGGCTGAAATTGCATAAAAATTAATTGTCTGATCACTGGAAAGAAAATAAGAGAATCTATCAGGCTGATCAAATATGTCACTCTGGATTTCTATTACTTTTATACTATTTTTAGGTGAGTTTGTTGAAGTCAGAACTTGTTTTGAGCAGGAAACCTTGTCTTTTTCATTTGGAGAAAGCCAACATTAAATGCATCAGCGTATTGAAAAGGAAATTCAAGAAAGAATATACACTGAGAAATATAACAAAACTGTCTGCTGCTCTTAGAAAGATTGTCATCTTCTGGTCCAACCCTAAGGGCAAGAGCCAGCATAGACTTGACACAGTGCCCCACAGCTGGAATTTGGGGAGTGCAACAAGCCTAAAGTGCTAAGGTGTCCCAGAGTATCCTGATAATATTGCTAAGCAAAGATTTTAGAAGTATAGAAGAACTTGTGTTTTATAAACTTTTACTATGAGACGGGGGGTGATCTTCCTAAGAGGGCAGGTTATCATCCATCTGCCGCTGGTTGGCTTTACTTCTTCCTGTGAAGGAGAAGCTGGCCATTGCCGGAGTCAAACACGAGACCGCAGAGCAGATCTGAGCAGGGTGGAGGTGCCGATGGTCCCATTGTGCTTTGGGAATACAGACAGGAAACCTAATTTGATCTGTAGCTCTGTCATAGACTCCTCACAAGAATTTAATGACTGTACAGGTGGCTCAGAAGGAAGATGGCCAGATATGCCCACACCTCAGACCCTGGCAGTTTGTGTTTGAAGGGAACATGGGCTGTGCTCTAACTGCTGTACAAATGGTGGTAATCATGTCATGAGCTGCACTCCTGGAAAATATACCTGCCCCTATCCATGACATGGCAGGGTGGAGGACAACTGCCTCTTGTGCTGTCTCTAACAGGCTGCACTGCTCTAAATCCAAGGCAATAGCTAACGGGGATCACAAGCTGCACGCTGCAGGAGATCCTTTATCTCCCACACTTCCTGGTGGGAGTTTTTGAGTTGCTGAACTGCTTACATTTGTGTCTTTTGATTTCCATATGTTACTTGAAGGCAAGGAAAGACATGGAAGTGGGTAATCCAGGCCTTAATATGCAAATACTGCTCAGCTCTAAGTGACAAGAGACCAGGGGCAGAGCCCAGCTTACACATATCACAAAGCTTTGTAGGATCGTACCCTGTGCTATTGATACAGAGTCAGTGCAAGCCATTGATTAGCCCCCAACACATGAAATAATTAGAGCTGTAGATATGGCATCATCATCATCACAACAATCGTGTCTCAAAAGCAAAGAAACAGCTGAGAACCGTGGGCAGCTTCCTCCCCTGCACTGCTGCAGCCGCTGCAACGTGCTGTGCAGCGATCGCTCCGCTCCAGCGTGCTCTCCACCCCTGCCACTGCGGGAGGAAGTGAATGAGTCCCTGGGGAGCCTTAGTCCTTTAATGAAAATCAGCCAGTAACAAAGTGTGCTGCGCAGATACACTAATGAAAAAAACGTTCCCTTCCCAGGGACAAAGCTTCTCGTGTTCCTCAGGCACTCTGCTTCCAGGAATCAGTGAATTTCAAGATAGGCAACAAAGCCTGAGCGGCATGGACCCAACGAGGAAAGCTGAATGCAGCTGGTGAGGTGAATTACTGCTGCTGGTGGGGCTACTCCAATGTCATTGTCCCCAGGATCACAGTCCAACAGGGATGGCACTGTAGTGTCCTCTGGCCTGTACTGAGACTTAGGTTTTCTGTTCTGTTCTCTCCTAACTCCTTCTTTCCCCCTTTCCTCAGTTTCAGACCTAGACTGTAAAAAAAGCCAGGGAGTTTCACTGGCTTTTCGGACTTCATCTCAGCAGATCAAAGAGCAAACCTGGATGATTCCGTCCTCCCCGTTCTAACATATAGCCAGGGAGTAGCGGGAAAGACAGAATGGAGGGCATGGAGAGACATAGGAGGGACATGAGAGAGGAGAAAGGTGAAGAAGAGATGAAAGCAAGAAAAAGAAGGACATGAGTGTAATTTAACTAAAGACCCTCAACAGGAGCACCTCTATCCATTCATACCGAGTTACAGACTGCCCTGGGCAGTTCCCGAAGGGAACCATGGGAAAGGGCCATCTTACAGCTCACAGACGTGAAAGGTGCATCATTAAGAGAACTGGGCAAAGGTGACGGGTTATGGAAGTGTCACACACCAAAACACAAACTTTACCATTCTTATCCTGAGCTTTGTGGCAGTGGAAGTGGTTTGGGCTAGTCAGAAGATCAGGCTGTCAGCGATTCCTTTTTTCATGCTGGTAGGAACAAGATGAGAGCAGGTATTTTTCCAGGAGTCAAGCAATTCAATGTCCATGCCTAACACATTAGGCTTTTTTAAAGCCCATGGCATGCCTGCACCACTGTGCATTTGGGACAGGTCTTTGGACCAAAACTATTACATCTCAGACACAGTGATCATTTTTCCTTCTGTCTTTAGGAAACAACAGACTTTTTAGAAGACACTGGCAGTTTCTTCTAGCAATCCATTCTGGCCCTGCATTTCTCTCAGTGTCACACGCAGGATCAGCTGTGTTTGCAGTATTTCTTTCTTTCAGCCCTATATGAACCTGGCACACTGAACTCCACAGGTGCCTCCCACCTGTGATGATGTGAACACTGACTGAGTCACATCATCTGCCTCTGGATCTTCTGTGGTATTGTTCAAGCTGCTCAAAATTCAACACAACTTTCTTTTGCAGTCCAGAAAGGTAATTGACAATTTCCAAAGGATCCCAAAATGTCATCATGAAGGAAGAGCCACAGTTTCCGTTGCATTTCTGATGTGATGCTCACACTACAGCCCAAGCATTAAGAAAAGGCAAACTGTAATACCTTGCCCAGGTCTTGGCTCTGCAGTCTAATGTCACCTGCTGTGAAGAGCGATCTAACCCAGCTCTGAAGGGACTATACGTGAGGCAAGTGAACCCTCTGACCAGCCATCTGTATGCTGAAGATCTAGCCCTCAAGGAAAGCAAAAATGGTTTATCATTTCCAAATGAACGCCATAGCTTGACAGATGCCAGCTGCTGTGGGTGCCTCTGGTAAAACGAATTTACTATTAGAAAATCCAGATGTGCCTGGCTGGAAAGCCCTCCTTGCACATCCTGCTGTGCCTTGTGAGGGAAGCCTCGCTGCATTGCCCAACTTCCTGACCATGCTGGGGCTGTTTGGGCTCAGGGATTTTCCCTGTTGCTACATGCTACAGCAGTGCCTGCGCTGCCGAACACCAGAGGTGAACTAGGGGAACGTACCGAGCGGGGGTACCTCATGAGAGAAACCCTTTGTTCTTCTGAGCTGGAGATAAGATTCTGGTTGAGTTAAACAGGAATAGTTGGATGGCAAGAAGCTGGGATACTTACAGGGCATGGTCTAACTCCTGAAAGAGTGGTGCAAAAGCAGTTATGCCATCCAACCTGGAGCCTCTCGTAGGCTGAGTTACACCATGGCTCGGTGTGCCTGGCACAGGAGGGAGTAAGGAAGCACTTAGCTCAGCACTCTTTGTTGAAGAATTAAACCTCCCATTATATTTCCTGTCAGATAAATAAGGTTCAATCTGGTCCAGAAGGCATTCATTTGCCTTAAGCTTGCCCTGAAGACATCTAAGTCTTCACCTGGCCACTTGTTTCTACATTCAGTGGAAAAGAAATGAACATCTTTGTTTCAAGGTAGCTCAGATGAAACCATCTCCAAGGTTGCCTACTTCCTTCCACTTCACCAGGAGCCCCTGAGACTTGTTCAAACTTAGAGCTCTGAATTTGGCTCTCAAAGACAAGGTTCTTGTATCTGAGAGTCTCTGGAGGGGAGAGAGGCAGCTCTCAACCTTTGTCTGATGACCCAAGCACCATGAAGACTTGATGGCTGTTAGTTGCTCTGGGACTTGGTTAGGAAAAGTTTACTGATTTAACTTTCCTCAGTTGGCTAGAGCAAACAGAACTGAAATGCTCCCCATCCTGATTTGCCATCACATCCAGGATACTTCAAACTTTTCCTACAACTGGGAAGTTTAAAGTCAGTACTATGAAGAAAGTGTTTGACTGTTTACCCATGTGAACACGGTGGGTGGAGGCACTGCTACACGTAGGCGTATGATGGAAGGAGATGCAGCAGTGATGGCTACAATGGCAGGAAAGCTGACAGCTTGGACTTGGTTGTGAGGTTAGTCTGCTGGGTCTCTTTGTACAAATTGTGTCTGACAACTGGTAAATGGTGATAGTACTTATTTTCTCAGCTGGGCTTTCGGAGTTTCCTCATAAATATTTACAAAGTGTTCTGTTTATAATTGTAAGTAAATAAATGGGTATATGAAATTGACAGTCTAAGGATGCAAGTTGTTCTGTTTCACCCACTTAAATGAAGTCATTTATGGTTTCTGCTTTCATTTGGAAGTAAAGAGGTTAGGAATAACATCTTCAAAAACTCACATCTCAACTTCTTAAGAAAGAAAAGTCAGTACTTAAGGGGCAAATCCTGCTGACATTAAGAAAGACTGGGAAGAGCTCTTGTAGGCACTTCATATGCCTGAAGATGTAGATAGGTGCCTGTTGAAGTTTATCAAAGAGCTGAAGTATCCAGATCCTTTCTTAAAGCAATTTGAGAAGGGACATCATGCTCAAATACTCACAAACATTTGGGATCTTATCACTCACTCATTTTCCTATGACCTGTAGGAGGTTACCTTTGGAGACCTTCTGGGAATCCCCCTAGTTGTCTTTTTGCATATTCCCATCCCCCTTTGTCCTGATCGGCACTTGTCCTTGATGTTGTCCTTGTCCTTGTTTCCAACTCAGCAGGGCCTGCATAGCCAGGGAGGCTACAGGGGCAGCTTCCATGAGAAGCTGCTAGAAGTTTCCCCTTTGTCCGGTGGAGCTGGCTGGCTCCAGGGTGGACCCACCGTTGGCCACGGCTGAGTCAATCAGCTGAGCCAATAGCACCTTTGTGATAACATATTTAAGAAGGGGGAAACAAAAGCAGGAGTGTGGGCAGAGATGGGGAGGCACGGACTGGCCTGGCCTGGCCCACACAAGCGAAGCAAAGAGAAGAGAGGAGAGAGGGTATGTGAGCGGAGTGGCTACAGACACCAAGGTCAGTGAAGAAGGAGTAGGAGGAGATGCTCCAGGCACTGGAGCAGAGATTCCCCTGCAGCCCGTGGTGCAGCCCATGGTGGAGCGGGTTGTCCCCCTGCAGCCCATGGAGGTCCACGAAGGAGCAGATCCACCTGCAGCCCGTGGAGGACCCCACGCTGGATGGAGTGTGAACACAGAAGGGCTCACATCCATTAGGTCAAGTGGGAACATGGGATATCAGCACCAGACTTCTGCTCTGAGATCCCTGCAGGTCTCACAGGAGTTGTTCTATATCCACACTGTCATAAGCCCAAGTTTATGAGTGGAGCCCCTTTCTCTCTGGCCTGTTGGGATCTCCTCCCTTCGCAGTGCAGCAGGATATGCCAGTCTGCCCCGTGTGATACCAAAATCTATGAGAGTGGTATCACAATTTAAAACCACTTAGTGCAGTGTTAAATGAACCTTCTGCAGGATTTACTTGAGGAGAACATGTGGCACAGCTGTACGGTGTAAGCCCAGCTCCATTTTTACGACTGACCCTTTTCTGGACCACTGTGCCCAGCCATCAGGCCACGCTGTCCAGAGCTGTGCGTGCCCTATAGCTTTTCATATACTGTGCCTTTCACTATTTGCACGTCTGGTCACACACAACTGGCTGCAGCGGTGACTGTCTCCTAGATGGCCATACTCCTCACACCCAGACCATCCCACCACCCCTGCATCCTTCTGGTCAACTTAATGGGCAGCTGAAAAAAATGCCCCAGCACCTGCCTATTTCACATTAGAATGGGAATGCTTTACTGCCCGTGCTGTCAGGAGACGTCACGGTGCTAAACTGCACAAGACAGCCACTGATGGATTATGGCACCCAAAATTAATAAGAGAGATATTTATATTTTCACTGCCGAAGCCTTGGAAAGAGTCCCTTTTTGTTTGGCAGCACTCCCTCAGAACTGCATTAGAAAGCTGCTGAGGGCTAACGCAGATGCTTGCAGAAAGTGAGTGCTGGCTTTGTTCACTAGGTAGCTACTCTCACAGAGAGGAATGCAGCCAGTTGCTTTGATCTTAAAGGTGACACCATTATTTTTCTGCCTTTCTTGAGTGAAAGTGAGCTCAGCTTTGGCCCCTTTTCCAAGCAGTTTTACTTGGGGACAACAATTTTCTTGGGTTGAGTCACTCTGAGCCTGTCTTCTTCTGGTCCTGGGACAGACTGGCAAATTATTTTGATTGTCTCCTGTCAGGAAAAACTTTGTCACAGTTCCTTGGTGGCAAACTCTTAATAAGAAAGTACCTAGTGATGCAGTAAAATGATTGTGATGCCATATGTGCAAGGATGCCAAGGTCAGCTTGTAAAGTGGAGGTGCTTTAGTAGCTCTCCAAGTCAGCTCTGTTCAGCAGCTCGGTCTGTGGGATGCACTCTGTCCCCACGCAGGGTGTATCTGCAGGGATGTGACACGGGTGAGTCTGTGCCTTGTGAACCAGGCTGGGATGTGCGACTGCCACCAATGAACCAGCTCCTCAGATTTAGCCTCTACTTTGTATGGGGTGTATTATCTTTCTCTCCCGCTGCTCAAAACAAGAGCTCAGCAAGCATTTTAATTTCAACAAGCAACTGGAAGCACAAGTGGTTTTAACCCATGAATCTGCAGCTGGTGGCAGAACCTCTCCCTAACCCCAGGGTAGCACGATGATGAGTTGCAGAAGCCACACACAGACTTGGTACACGACCTGGAGGACCCTGTGCCCGGTGGGCAGGACAAATCTTTGTCCACCTGCCCTGCAGTGCTGGCATTCACTCTCCCTCCCCGACAGTTTGCTGGCAGTCAGCAAGCTGGCCTTCAGGGCACACACCATGCCACGTTGCTTTTTGGACTATTTTCTGTTTGGCTGAATTGCTAATGCCAGAGTAATTACTTAGGAAAATTCCTTAATCAAAATCACATTTGTGGAGGTAACGAGCAAATAGGTCAAGGAGAGCAATGTGCCTTATAAGCAGGAGCTGCTTCCCTGAGCATCTGCAGAGCTGGCTGCCTTGAAGGACCATTGAGGAGGCCTTGGAGGGACAGGGCTGTGGTCCAAGGCATGTTTGAAGTGTAAACAGTCTAACCAAGACTGCTCTTTTGGGTGCTGTATGCGCTGGGGATGCTGCAATACACACCTCCTCGGAGGACTCTGCCCAGCGCAGCCCTGACTCATGCAGCGCTCCTTGTTGCTCAGTCCTTCAGGAGCATCTTGCTTTTAAGGATGCTCCCTTAGTCTCTGACTGGATCTGACCATCAACTTCGGTACTCAGTGATCTTAAAGGAAACTTGCTTGATAGACCAGTCAGAGACTCAGATCATCTGAAGTAAGCACAGAACGGGTTTTCTCCAAGACTTCATATTTTAAACAATTAAATACAAAGATAAAGTAGGTACTACTGAGACTTAAAACCCCAGCTACGTGTTCAGTTCCCCAGCTAGCTCCCTGTCCAATGGACAGCTTGCTAGCCTCCCTCTTGCTGATGCTGGAAAGCTTTTCACTAGATTATTGTCTTCATACAGTTAAGTCCCTGCTGTCAGCCTCAGATTTGAGAGTTCAGAGTAATTCCACATCATATACAACCTTTTGTCACCTCACTGTACATCTTTTCTAGATCATTCAAAAATACTCTGAGCAGCACATGCCCCAAAGCAGATCTTCTGGAACTCTAATAATTCACCCAGTGCAAAACCTGACTCTTTTGTTCTCATCCATTGCTTTTTGTCATTTTATCTGTAATTAATTCTTGAGAAGACCTTTCCTCTTATCCCACAGTATTTTCAAGCACTGTTGATGAAAGACCTCACTGACAATTTCCAAAGAAAAACAACTACGCTGCCTTGACAGAATCACCTCCATCCACATGTCAGTCGATTCCTTCGTGGAGCCCTAGCAGACTCGTAACGCATGCCCTCCTTTCACAAGAGCCGTCTTGACTTTTCTACTTAATTTTATTGTAATCCTTCACAGTGCACCTGCTCTACCAGCTCATCTTTCACATTCCCAGCACCGTCTCTAAAGCCTTTCTGAAGACAAGCATTGCCACCTTCCACTCACCTGGCACAAGGGCTGATTAAATGGTTAGACTGAACTTCAGGGTAAATCAGCAGCCCTCCTTTAAAATTCCTTGAGTGAACATTGTCTATTCCAGATTACTTTTTACCATTTAATTGATAAGATTTTATACAAAACTTCACTGATTCTTCCGTTTGAGGGAGATGATCAGAAAGAGCCCCTACACTGCATGTGGGAATCTCCTGTCCTCCCCCACTACAGAGATTAGCAGTGCAAGGATTAAAACGTCAGTGCTTTTGTCTTCCTTGAGTACCCTCATATTTTGAAGATACACATTGCTATAATTTTCTAGCAATCTCTGCCTAAAATTTTTCCCTCCTATAGATCAAAACATCAGATTACACAAGAAAAAAGATAACCTTTTTCTGTTGCAAAATCTCCTTTCATCTAGCAAAGGGGAGATTCCTGAAGCACACATAACACTTGTTTGGGAAAGAGAGCTCCCTCAAGCTTATAGTTATCCCAGAAACTAAGGGCAATTCCAGATTTGAGCCTCCGCAACCCTGATCGGGCATTTTTTTAGTTTTGTTTTTAAATCTTTTTATTTAGCTATACTAAAGGAATTTACATAATTCACCAACAGAAAACCAAGAGCAAAAGCAAAAAGAATATCCAAACCTATCAAAGCAAGACATTTCATTGCATTCCTTCTGGGAGAGAAGAAAAATACAAGCTGCAACTGAAGTTAGCTGTGGTCTTTAATGCACTGCTGGAAAGCGCATGGACACTCCCTTCCCACTTCATCCTTGTCCTGGGGAGGATTCACCTTCTCCAAAGGCATGGCAATGGCTGCACTTTGCCCTGTCTCTCTTGCCTACCCCTGAGCTAAGCCAACATCGCTCAGTTAGGCACTTACATGCCACTACAGAAGTGCCAAGACATCAGTGCTAGTACAAAAGGAGTCACCCTTTGAATGTCAGCAGTGTCTCCAAGCTGCACAGAGAGCCCCAAAAGTGTGAGCTTGGCCATAGCATCACGCCAGTGCCAGAGTGCTCTGAGAGTCTGTCATGGAGCAGGGTATCATTAGAGACCCCAGTACACGCTGTGGGGGGTAGGATGGGGGGGAATCTGGGAGGGGTCATTGAGGATTAGTGCTTGTGCCAGCCTCTGTCACCTGGTTTCTTGCCATGGATGCTCTCACCAGCAGAGCAGAGGAGTTTTTGCTAATTGAAAGTGCCCCAGAAAAACCTGAGACCCTGATTTATGAAGGGCAGTCCAATTAGCCTCATAAACAATTCAAGAGTGTAAATCAGGAAAGGGCTGGCTGGCAGCAGACAGTGAAACATTAATGATCTTACAGCTGCTCAAAGGTAAATATTTCATTAGCTCCACCAAGTATCATTCTGACAATTACGTTAAACTGATGTTCACAGGTGTCACCCTGCAACCTAATAGAACACTGGGACCATGTCTGTGCAAGCAGAACTAAATCCCCACCTGAGCAACTGGGCAGTCGGGGTCTGTCAGCTCCTAAAGAACTGCATACGCCCATGTGCCTGGACACACGTGGACATGTGTGCACCGTATGGCAGCAGAAAGGAGAGAGCGGGAGTTCAAAAAGTGACATTTGTACTTCTGTGAAGAAAGCAGCACTCATCAAGCTGCCATGGGATGTCCATGAGTGCCAAGGGCAGGAGAGCAGCTCTTCATGTTGAATTCATGAACACTAAAGAAGTCCAAGTACGGGAGGACCAAAGGTCTCAAGACCATTGGGTGCTCCTACAGAGAAGGAACTGGATCTACAGTGCAGAATCATTGCTCTTCTGGCTACTAAATTGCATACCTTGAAAGGAGGAGGGCTCAGATATTTTTCTTAGTTGCTCGCTCCTCCACATGAACCATGTTGATCACTGATACTGGTGTTCATCACTTGCCCTGCCTCAAGCACTTGAATTCCTTGCTCTCCAGTCATGTTGACTGTGAACCTGACTGGTGCTTAGTATGGTGCTCACCCCTGCAAGATCCTGGCTGAAGATTCTGGGGATCCTGCACAAAATGTTTTTTTTTGCATCACGTCCATCCAAAATATATTTAGAGAAACAGAGACAAATAGACAAAGGAGCTGACACAATAGCCCATAAGGAAGTAGTAGTGAAATGGAGAATGCACAAAAGCAGGATGAAGAGGCATGGGAAGAAACTCGATTAGCTAAGTACTGTTAGAATTTTGCCAGGGCTGAAAAACCATGGGGTATAGTCAGGAGTGATTGGCAGAAATGGTTTTGCCAGGACTCTCACCTAAAACAAAGCAGAACTTGAATTCTGGTATGGGATGTGCAACTGGACACTGCAGGGATACCAGGGAGTCTGCAGCAGTAACACTGTTGGGAAATGAGGCACAAAAAGCTGTGTGCTCTTCAGGAGAGGCAGAAAGAAGGGTGTAAATGGCACTGAGTGCCAGGTGGGGAGGGAAAATTCAGTTTAACAACCTGGACAGAACAAAATCGAATCAATAAAAAATCCTAGCTTGGATTAAAAAAACCCAAACAAATAAAAAAAAAAACCCAAAAAACAAAAGTCTGCTCAAAATTCTTGGGTGAAAGAGTTATGGAGAAGGTGTTAGAAAGGAGGTTACCATAGGACCTGAAGCTTGCTGCAAACCTGCACAGTGGGACATAGGTTTCAATAGAAATGTTTGTAATGTTCTCAGTCATATACTGCTGAGAAAGTGCGTCATTGTGGGAGAGGGTAACTTCCACCTCGAGACCAAAGGAATAATAGCACTGCTAACAGGAAAGCCCAGTTACTTCTGCATGCGACAGCTGACCCGTTTGTCCATCACTCAGGAGGCCCACCAGAGGCTGTCCTGCCTGGGACAGGGGTTTGGTTGCATAATGCAGACCTTCTAAAAAGACTGCAGCTAGAATTTAGGTGTAACTTGACTTCAGAGGACAAAAGGAAAGATAAACTAGGGAGACAGTCATGGACACCAATGGACTAAAGGGGTCGGAATTTGAATGTTGTGAAACCTGGAATTTCCTCAAATCTTGAGGCTACAACTATCAAACCAAACCAAACTGAAAGTCTTGGCTGTGACAAATATCCCATGATACTCTCCAAAATCAAGGTTTGTCCCTATTTTAGTTGTGTGACTCATTGTTTATAAAAAAAAGTCCAGGATCCTCCAGGTAGCAATTGCTCTTTCACTGGAAAGCTGCAACTGCATTTGTAGAAGACTCTTGAGGAGTGCTTTACTGCTGCCTTTCCCTGTAGCTCCAGATGGAAGCAGTGGGGAGTTTCACAGGCTGGCTCTGCACAGACCAGCCCCACCAGCCATACCAGGGGCTACAGAGCTGCAGGACTTAGTCTGGGGGGCAACTACCTGCCCTTTCCAGCCATGGGCAGACAGCACAGTTTTGTTTTCTTTTTGTCAGCCAAGAACTTATTGCCCTGCTCAGATGGGAATGATCCAGCTTCAGCACCTGCCAACTACTCATCGGCAAAGCTTCACAGGGTCCACAGAGAATGTGAGAGTGGGGGCTGGCTTTTCAGGGCTGGCACAAGGCACTGTCCTGGGTTACTGATAGTCTCCTGAAAGACAGGGCAATCTTCCATGTGATCTCACAGATGTCAAGGGACAGCCATAGTGCTATACAACCACTCTCTTGCATGTCAGAATGCATCACAAGAACTCATGACAACTTGCCTAACCCCTCACCACAACTCTCCCACCCGTAAGTCATGAGAACAGCAAGCATTGATCAGAATCCCTACTTATCTACCTGAATCTTTTGACAGACTCAGAACCATCTTGTTAGGCAAGTGGAGAGTGGAGACAAGTGGAGAGGTAAGTGGAGTCATTAGTCCAGCTCCTAGTTCTGCCCTCTGTCACAGCAAAGGGACTGAGGACAAAACAGAAAGAACAGTAAGGTAAGTGTGGAAGGAAGGCTTCTCTTCTACCATAACTCCTCCAGCCATGCCACACCTGAAGGCCTCTGGGGTCACTCTTGTATGTCTGAGATGCTCATCAAGGAGGATGACCCATACACAGCAAGTAGCCTCAGAAGAGAGGGGACATCAGCTGACTCTGTGCTGCGTGGTTCTGCCAGTGCCAGGCACTGAAGTGATGCAATGAGGGCAGTCAGAAACCTGGAAACTTCGGATGAGATCCACGCTGAGATCCACGACAATCAGCCCCAAGGCAGCAGTAGGATGCTTCAGAGGTGGAGATAGTTGGAGCTACCTGACTGTAGCCTGTGCATTAAAAGCCCTTTCAACTTCCCTTCCCCCGTCCTGCTTCCTGATCACTGAATATATTAATATTTAATTTGATAGAAAAACTTGTTCTGCTGAGCTGTGCAACCTGGATGCCACACTCATCGTCTATGATCTCAGGCAGCCTGCAGCACTTCAGTTTACTTAATGCTACACTTAACCTACAGCATGGGCACATCTCCACAGCTTTCTTGCATCCTCGGCCATCACAAAGGCTAATTTCATGCAGGGTTCCCCAAATACCCTTCCTATAAGGGCCACAGCACTGCTTGCTACAAGGAAGATGGGATGTATAGGTACCTGAATTTTGAATGCAGGCTGCCTATGTGAACAGTGCAGAGATCTGGCACGTGGCCTCAGGAATGACTGGGGTTTCAGGTCCCTCTGGCAAGCATGATGTAGACAGGATAACTTCACCCAGCCTGTGGAGCTTACTGAGAAATGCTTTCTCAGTAGGAACAGCCATGGATCCAGGGAGAAGAGACGTGAAATGAAAGGAAGTGACACAGAGGCTGCATTACTGCAGATGGGAGATGTTGGGTAGGAAGCCACAGTTTCAAGAATTAATATTTATCTTACTGTCTTTTCAGAGGGGTCATTCCAAGCATGGGGGCACCGCTCTGTGACTGGCAGCAACTAAACATCTTGCGTGGGTTTTGTTTTAGAGAGCAACAGTTATCCACAGAAATTATTTAACACTACGAGACAGAGGTGTTGGCACAGCTGACAAACCAGGGACAGATTTGGGGAGAGAGCTGCAAAAGGCCATCCATGTATATTAGAATGATTTTCCTGAAAAGGATTTGATGGGATGTGAACTACATTATTTGCTAATGTTGCAATACAGAGCCTTGTCCAAAGCCCAGGAGAGTGAGAAGGAATCTTTCCATTAACTTCTCTGATTGAGAGTGAGATTGTGACAGATGTACTCCCTTTTCCTTCCTCCTCAGATATTTTAAATCAAATAGAAAGAGTAGTTAGATTTGTCTTTTCATGGAGGAGGGCATCGTTCCTTCTTAGGTATGCTCATATAAATAGCCACATGGGAATCTTTCCAGGTATCTGCAACAAATAAGATGGTCTGAGGGTAATAAAGCTTCAGAGAAGAGGAAGTGAGGCAAGGCCCACTGAATTCCCAAGCTACACACACATGGCTGATGTGCCAGAAGGAACAGAGACTGCACCAATGATAAAAGCTGTTTGCAGCCAACAAGAAAAGCTGTCTTCAAATCTTCAACGTGAGCCAAATCTTCCAGCCGTCTCTCAATCTAGAAAAAAGCCTGTTGCTGAAAACCACCAGAAAACACCCCTGGCATATCCCAGAAGGCGGGAATACCCTGGAGTATGAGCGTTGTGAAGGAGATGCCAAGCTGCCTCATGTGGAGAAATACAGCTGAAAGAAATGGGGAGGCAGCCCTGCAGACTCTTCCTCAACCCTTTGCTCTGGGCCAGCGGAGCTTGAGACAAGACAATAAGAGACAACTGGCTAAGCCTTTTAGGATTTAGATGCCTAAAACAGAACACTAATTAACTAGGTTTTCAGAGACTTGAGCAATATCTTCTGCTGGTAAACACTCCCACTTCCCCTAGTCAGGGTTTTGCAGGGTCTCTGAAAGCTGCACATCTGGATGTAGATGAGCTATTCATTACGTACTCAAGGACTGATTCATGAGAAGTTAACCATGACTTCCCCAGTATCACCCTTACTCTCACACGTCTGTAAGCTGAGCTGGTAAGCTCCATGACAAGCTTGCAAGAGTCACTTATAGCTTTGCAGAGCCTGTGTGCCACTGCTCTTCATGGAGGCTGTGGCCAGGGGTCAGCTGTGGGGTTTACTGCTCCCAGTGATCATGCTAGGAATAAAGCAGTGAACCATTGTTTCAGTACATTTTTGTATAATTTTAAAGTTAGCAAAGTCAACTGAGAAGCAAAGAAAGGAAACTGATAGTCATGAAAGCAGAGCACAGATTGAGTTGCAATATTTGGGCAGGGGTCCAAGAAGAGGGGAAGGAAAGTTTACTGATTATGGCACATTCTTAATGGAGCATTGCTTCCAGCTCCTTACCTCTGTTTACACTTCTATAGAGTGTGATAGGATCAGCAATCATGAAATGGGAGAAGCTCAACACGTAGGATGTCTTTGTAAAGATTTCATTCTTCACAGTGTCAAAAGCAACTAGTTGCATTACTTTCTGGAGGGCAATTTAATTGTTGTCAATACCAGTTGCAAATTGGCTTTAACATCTTAAATTGATGTTTTCTGTAAACTGCTCTGATTAATGGAAGAAAACATTGTGTTTCTGCCTTTCATCTCAAGATCTAATGCATTTTACAACCAATAATTGATCTAGTAAGACACACAGAGGCAAACAAGGAGAAGCAAACCTGCTATAGAAGCTATTTTACCCTTCCAAAGCACCCTGTAGAGCTGCAGAGTGGTACACGACAGAACAGCTGGTTAGACAGTGGACTTAGTTGTTGTGTTTTTCCCCAAGGAAACTCCTGAGCAGCTTAAAACTAAAATACCCTAACTGCAGGTAGAATGGTTTTGATTATAAATGGTCACCATGGTGTCAAATTTGAGTTCTGGACCTGCTGGCCTGAACTTCAGCCCACTTCATCAAAAAGTGCGTATAGCCTTGAAAGTGCTGATAGTCAATCCCAGTTGGACACCAAGTTCCCAGAGCATTTAAGCATCGGCTCTCCTGCATGCTTGCTCACAGGCAACCTCTAGAAATCCTCAAGTCTACGGTTACATGGGACACAGCTCAGTGGTTACAAATTCAGCATTGTCTAAACAGGGTAATCCCTCTCAGCCCTGCTCCTGATTGCACTCCTGCATTTCATCGTATGACCTCTCCCTGAGCTGATTTTGCTGGGTCAATGCTTTAAACCAGTTGATGGAAGAATGTGACAGCACCAGAGTCAGTGCACAGGGCAGTGGCCATGGCAGAGGATGTGAGGAGAAGAGGATTGAGACTTCTGCTTCAATGGCAGAAGAGCCATTAGGCTGACTCAACTGCCTGTTAAACTGGACCTTGAGAGGAAGAATGAGCACGCTTGCACATTCAAATCAAGACAGAGGTCAGGGCTCAAGTCAAAACCTAGCCAGAAGCATGACTCCCCTTGCCTACTGCGTCCTCAAGCCCCAGGAGACCTCCTGCGCTCCCACTGCTGGGACTGGGCCTGAGCTTTGTGTTGCACCCCCTGCAACTGAACCCCCCAGTCCAGTTTTCCAGGTGCTCCCAGAGGACCTGAGCCTGGGCAGCTGGTGAGTGCTGAGATGCTGTGGCAACAGCTTCAGCTCAGACACCTCGTGCTCTCCAGAGAAAGGAGTATCTCCCAGTCCTGCCCCTTCTCACAGCACTCCACATTCTCCAGAATTCCTGTGCTGATACCTGCTCTAATGACCCTCTCTCCCTAAAGCCCCAGATCTAGAGGGTGAGGACAGAGCACAAAGCGAGGGCAACAACCTGGCTTAAACGTCGCATCCGACCCTTACAGCAACACAGGACAAGGGCATGAACTGGCATCTCCCCTTAGATGTTATGCTCCAAAACTGTTTCCAGCTCTGCTTTTCTATGTTTTAAAATCAGTATTTCTTTGCCATTCCCAATCCAGCTGTACAGATTCAGGAATTGAGAAAGCATCAAAATGGATCAGGTTGGACCTCCTACACACACACACACAGTCTCCATCCTCTAACTCCTTCTCACTGCTCCTGGTCAGTGCATCTCCTGCATCCATCAGTCCCACTTCCTGGGACCCCACAATCCCATAAACCCCAGGATTTGCTCTGAAACCCAGCAACTGCTACAAATACTAGAGCCTGGTTCTGGGAAGGAGGCCCATGAGCTCCCACTCCTTTGTGTGTGCAGCAAGCAGGCGACACGGGGCACAGGGAGCTGATCCAGAATGGTGCGATCCAGAATGTCCCTCAGCGTGTTGCAGCACATGCCCACAACCACTCCATCCCTTGCAAAGTGCAGGTCCCTGGCTGGTTACACGCCTGCATTGGACTCCCAGACTTTTTCCACATGAATGCCTCTGCTCCACCAGAGCACGGTGCCAGAAAAGCCCACTTCAATTAATTTCCACATTCTCCATGTGTTTTGTTGCATTGTTTTCAGCAGGTTGAGTTTCACTGCGAGGCTTTGTTTCAAAGTAAATCTATATGCTTAATCCTCTCTCCTGCTCACAACTTCCATTAGTCTCTCTTAAAAAAAAAAAAGACGTCGTTACCATAGTAACCTCCAGTTTCTAGATATCGCTGTGGATGATAAGCGCTGCCATGCCTGGCCTTGTGGCTCTGGGACTCCACACTGTCGAATGAATGCTAAATTCCACCAAAACACTTTTAACAGGCACCCGGTATTTATCCTGAAGCTCTGGATGTTGCTCCTCCGTCACGGCTGTGTGGTTCATGCCAGTATCAAGACATTATATGTGTGTATACACACACACTCCACGTACTCATTTTTTTTTCCTCCCAACAGTCTAACTTTCTTTTTTCTTTTTTTAATTTTTTTTTTTCAAATTTGTCACTTCTTAGCTGTTTTGATGTATGAAACCCTGACATCAGTCACAGGAGATATATGGACACGAGACACGAGAAACTGCTGCAAATGTTGTTGCTTTTTATTCTCCAGTAAGTTCACTGGTAAATATATTTGCAATGGGGATAATTTGTCGCCTCATGCGTCTTGTTAGTGGGGTATAGTTTTCCCTAAGGTTCTTTTTCACAGATTACCCTAAAACTTTACAGCTCAGTAAAACACCCAGGAGACCAGAATAAATCAATAACCAGAGGCAGAAGCAGGTGCAGCCCCAGTCTCACTGCGGGAAGGAGGAGGCTGCGTGGCTGGGGATCCCAGGCTGTGCTTGTCAGTATTAGTGGGCAGCAGGTCTTAAACCCTTACGGCTGCTCATGATTGAGTATCCCCACGGCACCAGGTCCTAACCTCTGGCAGCAACAGAAGAGGGAGGCTGGATGTCCAAAACAGTAAGATTAAGAAAGGATAAGCAAAGACATATGGAACAGTTAAAGGGCATCAGCTGCTCTGGTACTAGGGGTGAGAGAATACCTATGATGTCTAACACTGTACAGACTTAGGTCCTAAATAAGTGACGAACCTAGACCCTTCACACCAAACAGATAGCAGCTAGCGTCCTGTCTTAGCTACCTTGCATTGATTCCAGCTGCATCCACCTCTTCCCACTCCATGCTGGCAATGGTATTTTGGCTGCTAGGACACTGAGTAACTCTTATCCTCAAAATGTTCTGAGACAGAAAAATTTGACATTTTCTGGTAGCTCAGAAAACATATTAGCCCCTTTGGGATTTTCCTGGGAGGAAAAGCTGTGGGAAGCACTAGGGCTTACTGTAACAGGGGTGTGTCTGGAGGAAAAAGCAGATGGAGCGGCGCTGAATTGCCTTATTTTCTATAGATCCTAGAGGTTTCAAAGCTGGTCCTGTTTCTTTCTTTTCAAATGTCAGTGAATGGCAACAGGAGTATGGAGAAAAGAAAAACCCAGTTCCTTGAACTCTCTGGATGTTTTCCAAGTGGTTTCCTTAATTCTTCACCCGCCTGCACCTTAACTAGTTTCTTACAACAGAGCACAGGGGCTGTAAAATGCTACTGCAGAGACTGGGGGATGATTTTACACCTGCTTTGTATTCCCCTGAACAGCTGTAAATGACAACACAAACTGTGAAGCAGCAGGGAATTTGAATGCCTTCAACATACGTCTCTACACTGATCCTCGGTAAATTAATTCAAATAGTTGTTGGGGATTTGGGGGAGAAGCTAGAGAATTCAATGAATGAATAAAGGAAGCAATCTGAAGCAGAGAACAGCTGGAGACTTGGGGAAAAGGAGAGAGGGGAGAGGGAGAAGGATGGACAGGGAGAAGGCATTTATAACCTGGATGAAATCTGGGAAGTCGACCGCCCTGGCTCACTCTGGTCTTTAGAAAAGGGCCAGCACCCATGCTGAGCCCATCACCCAGGAAAAGCCGGCCCAGTGCAGCCATCTCCTCCCCTGTGTGATGATTAGGATGGAAGTACTCCCCATGCTGCTCTGCCTATATTTGGCTAGAGATGTTAGCTACAATTTCCATAAAGATTAAAGGCCTCTTCTGCATTTGTTCACATTCAGAACAAGCTCAGAGTATGCCTCTGGGTGGAAGGCACTGCTGAAAACAGCACTTTGAATACGTACATCTCTGGAACATCCTGACTCCAATGGCTTATTAAAAGCTTTCCCCAGATATATCAGGCTAATCAGAGCGCTAGCCTGTGTTGTTTGCTGCACTGGAAGTGGTAATCCTGTCAATAAGCTGCTCTTCACACCTGCAGGTACCCCCATCCCCAGCGCAGGTGAATAGCAGAAGATTTTTCACACTGGAAAATTATCTCCATTTACCCCTGCAGTCAGCTCTTTGCTGGCACATCTGGAGCTGGTTTCAGACCAGCATATTCTGTCGGTGGTGCAATTTGATATTCTGAGAATTAAGAGGCCAAAAGTATATAAAACTAGGCCAGAGACTTTTCTCCAGCAAGTACAAAAAAAAAAAAAAAAAGAGTATTGCCATTGCTCTTTCAGCCTCCTGATCCTTGAGGTAGTAAGCAGCAGAATTCCAGGCACAGATTTTATCTATCTGCCTCATGCTCAAGTAGGTGACATCTGGCGACCTTTCATTGCTGAAAGCATCACACAGTGGCAGCAAGGACATCCTTGTCCTGAACATATTTGGAGAGATTCTCCTCCCACACAGCTTCCCACATCAATCTACTTGTCCTGAGTATCCCCTCTCTCACTGGCAGTACTACTGGCAGTACTACTAAGCTGAATTGTATGAAAAAGAGCCAGTGTGGAAGATCTGGAGTGAGACTGAGAGAATAAAGGATCAATTCAGACCTTGTGCTGTCCTGGAGCATCATAGATTTGTACTGGCTGTGAGTCTGGGACATAAGCCTCGCTGATCCATAAGCATTTACCCAAACCAAGCCCATGTCCCATCACTATGACAGTACAACAAAGATCTGTTTCAAATTCTTACTTGGAGAACCTTCTTTTGTGGTTTGGTCTCGGTTTGTAAAACAGGAATGAGAGGCTCCCTGCATGACTGTTAGTCCTGAGCTGGCTATCCCTCTGTCACCAAGGCAGTCAGAAATGTCCCATCTGACAGTTTCTGCAGGGACTGAATCTTGCAGGTGCTTTCCTTAGCCATATTTTGGGAAAAGCAAACCAACGTCTTGCATCTGGCTTTCAGAAGGCCTTCAAATATCCAAGGATGGTACTGGAGTTAGTCAACTGAACCAAGAATCGTCTTAATTTTTCCACTAATGCTAATGTCCATCACCATCACTGTCACAGGAACTGCCCTCATCTTTTCTGACACATCAGGTGACTGTGGACATTGCAGGAGGATTGCCTCTGGCTCAAACTCTGTCTCTTGTGCCAAGTGCAGCACCTTCCTCTATGGGAGCACATTTCTGCTTATGTATGACGGTTTCCAAGCTGGCAGGAACTATTGACCTTTCTCCCATCTATCCTCCTTCTCGTCTGTGTTTGCTGGCCATCCACTGACCAAGTGAATGGCACTGATCTTCACTGCAGATGTCAGGATAGATAATGTGGCCAAGGAGAAAAGATGGGGGAAATGTTGCTGGAGTTTTCCTTCCAACATCCCTAAGGGTGCCGCTGTGATAAAGACATTAAAAATGCCGATAGAAAGCTAGATGAGATGGATTTCCTGTAATCTCAGATTCATCATATTTTACCTGTTACTCACAATAGCAAATACTGAACTAACAAGAGGTCTGTGTGGGCTGGAGGAGCGTTCCTGTCTACAGAGAGTGCTGTAGCTCATACTAATTAGGAGGAGCACAGCTGGAGAGGTGTGCTCTGACCCAAGCAATCTGTAGGCACAGCTTTCGGCTTTTCTTATCTGCAGAGAGCCTATCACCACCAAAACAGCAGCACTGTATAAAAGCAATGAACAGAAACGTCAGTGGAAGTGAGGGTGGGTGGAAGAGGAGGTGAACTGTCCCCTGCCATCCCAAAAGGGCATGTGCTTGATTCTCAGAGGAAAGCAAAGGTAGCAATAATCTCTGGAGAGATGCTCTTCAGACACTTGTGGCACTCAAGCTCAGCAGAATTCAGTGTGGGAAATGTATTCTGCTTCTGATAAACAGCCAGCTCCCACATCACCTGGGGAAGGTGGCTGTTGTAAAGCAGTAGGCTGAAGCCTTCTTGAAACCAAGTGCCTCGTCTGAAGAATGACAATTGTGCCCATGTCTAGGACAGAGAGATCTACTTCTCTTTTTCCCTTAAACAAGCGTTACTTAGACCTGGGTTGTTCCATCTCAAAGCTCAACAGAGAAGCACAGACTAAACCTAAAACCAGGCTCTCCTGTCCCACTGCAGAGCTTAGAGCATTCTGAAGCCACCTGCTGTGAAGTGCCTGGGCAAATACACTGAGGACTTTGCCTTGATCTTGAACTCTCCTTCAGGCATCTGCGACAGCTGGAGACAGTGCCCATGGCTTGGTGGACTGCCAGAGGAAAATGTGTGTTCCCATCCTGTGATCTCCTGCCATGACCATCTGAGGGCTGCCCAAGTGCTTGCAGGAAGGGTAGCGGCTGGCACGTGGGAGATGGGCTCCTCTCCATGCTTGGAGGGAACACCAGGCACCACCCAGCAAGTTAATGCCACAGGCATGTCCTCAGCAGCACCTGCGCGTGGTGCTTTGTTTGGACTCCACCGCCTCAGACACAAACCACCTCAATTTGTCATTGTCACCCGCAATCATTGTGTTCCCTGACACCAAACAAGCCTAATGGAAAAACAAAGCTATGGCCTATTTAGCACGACTTAAGGGCACCCTTCTACTTATAAGTTTGGAAACAAATGTTCCAAGTAAAACAAATACAGAACTCAATCTCAGTCTGTATGTAACAAATACAGTCCTTTCTGGTTGCTTAACTTCTCATACTCCGGGGTCTTGAGACAAACCACAGCCAACAGACCTGATGCTTTTCAGATCCCACTGCAAAACCCTACAGCCGTGGTCTTCTCAAGCCAATTTGCAGCACCAGTGAGCAATGCTTTGCCTGGATCCTGCTACTACATATTACTGCCTCTATTTTTCCTCCATTCGCCTCTTTTTGTTTACTTTCTTCCTCTCCTCCCCGAAAGGAAAATACTGATGGTGACCTCTCTTCTACTTCATACTGGGGCTTGCAAGGTTTGTTCTAGTTTAACACGCTATAACCCATTCTTGTCTTCCAACTTTTACTTCCCTCTCAACCTAAAAGATTGAGCCGGCAATGTGCACTTATACAATTTCCTAATTACTGCAATAATCTGGACATTAGCTGAGTAACCGGGTATAGCTACAACGGAGCATTGCCCTATTCTGCAAATAAAACACTATTAAAAAAAACATTAACTGTATAGCTGTTTTATGAGCTTATGATCTTTTGTAAGTGATTAGCTTTCTGTCTCATATGATATATGAGGACAAGTTAATAACAGACACAACAGAGCCAGGAACAAGTTCTTTTGGGCAAACTACAAGAGCAAGTTTTCCCTTCCCAGCTTTGGCAAGGGCTTGATGTGACATTCGGTCCAACTGGCTGCCTGAGGCAGAAGTGATCAAATACCTCTACAGCTGCCAATGGCTGTGGAAGGTTGTTTTGGAAGTAAAGTCCCTCTCCTTTTTAGCTGGGTTGGTGAATATCTTCTTTTAGCTCCTGTTGCCTGTGGCTTGCCTGTTTCAGTCCTGACTGAACTGTCACGGCTTTTCTCCTTCACATGATATGGGCAAGCACGCAGACAAGCAGAGGCTGAACGAACAGACTGTCGTGTTTAACAGCATGCCTTTTCCTTCCCAGCCATTTCGCCTTGCTCATCTCAAGTCCAAGTTCTCAGCAAGGACCAAGTAGACTCCTCACTGCATGCTCTCACTTTGTAGTGTGACCATTTGTACCAGCACTCCACTCACAATACCTGTGCTCATCCCTGCATCCTTGGGTGCCTCCACTAATGCAGTAGTAAGTCTTAAAAATGTCCATCAGCTACCCACAGACACCAGAGGAGAAGATAGTAATTAGCAATTCCCCTCAAAAATCTTCCCATTCGCCTTTTCTCAGACTTGACAGTACCTAAATATGACACCTAATTCAGGCTTCCAGTATCCAGCTGGTTTCTTCCGCTGCAAGTGAAGAACTTCATCGTAATTCAGGATTTGCCCGCCCTAACTGACCAACAGGAGCCAAAGAGACAGGGTGTCTTCAGAGAGGGCTTCAACTCATCATAAAGCTTATGTCAGAGTTGTTCTCTGATGGTGCCTGGCCACAAACCCTTATTTTTTAAATTTCTATCCTGGGGCAGAATCACATATCCTTCCAAGAGCCAGTACGCTCAATATGCAAAAGCACCCTCCTCTTCCAGACAACTCCCCTCCTGTACTGTTCTTACTGTTCTGCAGCCCAGCATTTTATTTCACAGGTATAACTCACTGGCATACAAAATTACAGGGTTCACTGGCCTCTGAGTGAAAATTGGAGAGCAAAGAAATCCTTAGTTCTGAGGGAAATTATTTTGTTCTCAGCAGGGGAGATTCCCAGAGGACACGGTCACCTGGTCCTGACTCCATCAGGTGATGCATATTGCAGCAAAACCCTTCTAATAGTCACCACAACGAGGCGATGGAAACCAAAGTCACTGCCCTCAGTCACAAACCCTTTCCACAAAGAGCAGAGCATATCGAGCCCCACAGCGTGTGGAGCAGTCTGAGCTCCTGTTAGCTTCCTTCAGAAGCTTCCCCAGCAGGGACCAAAACCTCCTCTGATCTCTGGGTCACAGAGATCAGGAAGTGCCACCCAGAAGCTTCTACGTGAAGCTGAATAGCTTGTGACTGAATGAGGGCATATCTTTGAGGCACACATCCAGTTGCAACTGAGACATGGCAAGTGATGGCAAGTCTACCACATCGCACTTAGCAAAGGTGGTCAGCAACCATCGAGACATTCTTTTGACAATTATCAATATACGAAGCATTAAATAAATCAGGACAATATCTTTACCTAAGAAGCTGGCATCCTTGTGCCACGAAGGAAATCAAGACAAAAAGCAGCCAAATGATTCGACCAAATCCACCCAGCCAGCAGAAGCCAGAAAAAAACTACGTGTCCCAGTTCCCATGCCAATCTCCTGGAGGGCCTCAGGCCAGCGTCTTTCAGCTCCTGGGATACCCTCTAGGTCACCTTCCACATTTCCCTCTCAGCACATGCCTATAATTCACCTGAATGAATAAGGTGGCCCCAGTTATGTGGATTTCTTTCTTCTCAGCTGCTGTGTGCAGAGAGCCCAATTATGCTTCATAGCATAAGTATTTTGTTGGAAATACACAATGTTCTAAGCTTAAACAAGCATTTTGGTATAAGCTGAATTTATACCTCACTGATTCTGAATTTTTAAAATGCCTGGAGAGAACAGCCACTCTATTCAGCAAAAACCTTAAAGAATCATCACCACTGATCCTTGCGCTCCTCTGCTCTATCTGATCGCCTTTTAAAGCCATTTATTATGCTAATTTTAGGTTTACAAAAACTACTGTTGTAAAGTGTGATGTTCTGCTGCCTTCTAACATGCCACTGGTACAACCACCTCTGAAGAGAGAGAGCAGGAGAGCAGCACTTACCTGGGTTACTTTTGGAGGTGCGCACAGGGGTGTAATGGTTTTTGGAAGATGTCCTGACTGGGGTGTTTTCTTTGGGGGAGGTATCTATGGCCGAGATAGTCTCTCTTTCACAGTGTGCTATTGGGATTGGTCCCTGCTGCCTTAAGATGTCAGCCAGAGCCCTGAGGAGAGAAAAATAGGGAAAAAAAAATATTTTCACACAGTAGATAGAATGGCATTCAGTATTTTCACTTCCACAGTCACTATGTGAATCCAGCAGTAGCTGGATTTCTACCATAAACAGAAAAAAGCAACAATAACAAAAAAAAAAATCTGGCTTAAAAGCTCAGTTTCTTTTTGTGTCTTTGCTGCATGTATTTACAGGCTTGCCTGGCTATTGTTTAGTTTTTCATACGCTTCCACTAATTCACTTCTCCCCAGGGTTACGTTCTCTCTCCGTCATTTTCCCTGCGGTCAGTGGCCATAGCACACAGCACTGCCTTCACAAAGTCACCACGGAACACACCGGAGACCTAACACTCAGGCGCTGTGATCTTCTAAAGGTTACACCAAAACTGCCTTGCTCAAGCCAAATTTAACTTTAAGATTTAATCAGATTAAGAGTCTGGTCCCCACACTCCTTAAATCTTCGGTTTTTCTGCAAGAAGCTCAACACACAGCAGTGGTGGGAGTGGGTGTCTGAGAGGAGAACCAGCAGTCCAGAAGAAAAGGATTAAACAGTTTTTATGGGTTAATGTCAACACAGCCATTAGCCTACCTGTGTCCATTAGGGATTTCTTTAATGGTACTGAGGTCTCTCTGCTATTCCCCAAGAAAAAAAAAAAACACATCACACAGTTCAGTTGCATCCAGTATTTTCCCCTTGGATGACTGGATACTCAAAGATTTTTTTCCTCTGTGAATATTGTGGACACAGTGGAACAATTGTAGCATGAAATGCACAGATTTTTGTAGTGCAGCCACAAGCTATCTCTTGAGACACAGGAAAAGGAGAAAAGGGGTGGCTTTTGTGGATTAGAAGGGACAGTGGCATTTTAAAGATGATAGAGTCTGAAAAGTTCTTTTCTCTTGGCAGAGGGAATATACCTAATGTCACCTCAGGTACCAATAAAGATGTAAGGAGAAGAAATTCCTTCATTGCCTATTGATGAGAATTATGCTGGTGTTGCTCATATCTACTCGCATTCCTTAAATGCCATATTTCTGGTCTTTCATATAAGAAATAGATTGGGACCTGAGTCCATTTCATTTTCCAAATCATTTCCTCCACAGACTGCTATCCTCGTGCATAATGAATTGCAACACTAATGCGCTCTACAAGAGAAACTCTTGGAAGATCTCAGAGGCTCCGGAAGAAGATTACATCAGTTCACAATCCCCATGTACAGAATAAGAATATTTTAAACCTTGTTTGATTATTTATTGTTTGTGGAGAGAGCAGGCATAGAGGCTATAACCAATCATATGAATGTACATGTGCACACATCTGGCGTAAAGGGGTTATAACATGCAGGGACATGAGAAAACAGATTTTTTTTTTTTTTTTTTTTTTTGTTATAAGATAGACTCAGAGAGAGGCGAAGGTAGCAGCATTAAGAGATAGATATTAGGTCTGTCCCAAGTCAGGGCTCCTTTTGTTTGCTCCTATGGTTATTCCTCTCTGAAGAAGAGGAACCAGTATTTGGTGTTCTCCAAAATATGCTGAATTCCCATTGATAGACACAGATCTGCAGGTGCTCACCATCTTTTACAATCATGCCTGAGGTATCTCAAACCGGTCACCAACTTACAGGACATGTTTGAAATTTTTGGTCCCTTGCCCAAGGTTGTGTGGAATATTAGTGGCAGAATGAGGACCTGAAGCTGGGGCCTGAGGTCCCTGCCCTACGCGATACTGGACAGTTCCCTCCTGAGGAGAGGATTCATTCAGCCACCAGTAATCCTGATGGCTTTTCTAGGCAAATACCTCCTTGCTGCATCACAGATCTTGCAGACTGGGGAGGATGTGGGAAGCTAATGAGGTCTGTCTATTTGGCACTAGCGTCCAGTACATCCCGACGGAGACAACACATTTCCTAAAGACAGCAGGTTGGCAGAACTGAGCCCTTAGTACATATCTCCAAGATATATTAAGCATCAGATGATCATTTAATGGTATCTGCGGAACAGAAATGCTAAAAGTCATTTTTCAATCACAGAGATTGCATTAGGACCATTATTTCCTAGCCCTAGTGTCTTGGGCTCATTTTGAACACTTGCCGAAGACGGTCTTGGTGTCAAGAGTGCAATCACTCAGAGTACGGAGGAAGATGACAGTGTGGATAACACTAAAACACTACATACCACTTAGCTTTATCTAACAGACCCAGCTGGGCAGGAGAGGTCAGGTCAGGGACTGGTGTACCCTCAGAAGGGGCTATGTGGGATGAGGTACACAGAGGCAGTATGAGAAACTCAAAGGTGAGGAAGTGGAACTGGAGGTACTGGTGGGATGGAAATGGAAGAGTACAAACCAGTTCTCCCCAAAGGTGAGTTTGTTTAACCTAACAAAGAGAGGTCAAGAGAGGACCTACATCCCACTAACAGGGGGCTGCAAAGGAGACAGAGCAAGGCTGTTCTTGGAGGTGTAAGGCAAAGAAGGCAAGAGGCAATTAAGCACATATTGTAATGAGGGAAATTCCATCCAACCTTGATGGAATTTCCCTCATTACAAGAAATGATATAAAAGAAAAAAAAAGTCACAGTGGGATAGCAAAACACTGAAAGAGGGACCCAGAGAGGCTGAGGCATCTCCATCCTTGGAAGTCTTCTTCAGCTAGATAAGGCTTTGAACAACCTCCTCTACCATTGAAGTCGGCCTTGCTTTAAGCAGGTGGCAGCACAAGGGACCTTCAGGGGTCCCTTCCAACCTAAATTCTGCTATGATTCTGAGTCTAGGACCACCTTACACTGCAGGTCACCTTGTTTCTCCTGACAGTGTTGTCCTTTCTCCTACTATTATCACTCTCTGAATACAGTCCTAAGAACATAGCTTCCCTACGTCCTGGATGGACAGTTTACCACCATTCACTAAAAATAAGTGAGGCAATTAAAGCAAATGTACTCTGAAACAATTGGAGCTGGTGAGAAGCGCCTCATCCTCTTATTATCTACCTGAGAGCTGAACCCTCAGCCTGCTGCCCTCCATGAGGACAAAACCATGTGTCCAGGATAATATTTCAGTTTGTGAACAGTTTCTCATAACACTGTGTTTGGTTGTTCCTTGGGTACAGCCAGGACCTGAACTCACTGATCCTTACCACAAACAAAAATACAACTCACATACACTATGGACAAATTTAATCCCTTCTTTTTTTTTTTTTCATCCTGAAGGAACAGTAATAAAAGCTGCTCTCTGGGTTAGTTGTTGGTCACAACATAGGAAGGAAATGATCTCCAGTCGGGTGCCCGCCACATGGAAGGAAGGAGACTGTTACTCTCAGATAAACTGAAGAAATCACAGGTGATACTCAGGAAAGCAGTGTCTTCTGTGCCAGACTATACATGAGATAAACTGAACATAGCTATCAAAAGCAGACCTGGCTCATATCTGTATGGGACTAAAACAATGCAAGTTCAGCAATGCTGAAGGTGTCATCTTCTTATGCTCTAAACACACCAAACTGTGTGTCCTGAGTGCTGACTCTTTGTCCTCTTCTTTAATGTCTACAGAGAGAAAAAAGAGTGTTCAGCACCAGCAGAACAAAACACTATAGGTGGAGGAGAAAGTCAAACTTGGACCAAACTGGTTAGTTCCTTGCCAATTCAATCACACTGTTGTGTGTGATCCAGTTTATTTCCATAAAGCACAGAGGGCTGAGTCCCACACTGGTGGAAGGTCAGTCACACCTAACTGAGGAAGGATTTGGTCGGTATAAGTCACTTGGTACAGCTGTCTAATTGTCCACTGCAAAAGCTTCAATAATAATACAGTAACAGAGTCACTGGAAATATTTGGGTCTTGTGTGTGCAGCCATTTGGGTACAATTAGTCCCGCTGATGTCAACAGCATCATAATCAAGGCTGCGAGACACTTCAGCAATCTTTCTATGACAACACATCTCTTATCTCAGGAAAACAAACCTCACTCACTGGAATGCATTACCTGTGGCAGCGGATGGAGTAGCCAGAGTTGCGTAACTGTACAATCGTATCCTGAGACAACGATTGATGACAGCTTTTTCATTAACGTCATTTATGTGAGAACATGAAAGCTTCTTTCCACGTAAACCCAGAACAGACATAGTGACATCTGGGATGTTGTTCCAGCCCAGTGCTGGACTAGCAGCGTGGGAGAAAAACCTACTGATGTCTTGCATGGCAGGACATCCCAAGGCAGAGCAGGTCAGGTCCTGCTCTCAAGTACATCAGCAGTACACCTCTGGACTAAGTGAGCACTTTGGGGAGAAACACAGGGATTCTAATGCAAAGAAGCAGTTGTGGCCATTTTCAAAAGGGGAAAAAAAAAAAAAGATCTGGTTGGAAATACAAAGAGCAAATGGGATGTGTGTTAGCAGTAGGGTAGCAAGGTTGGGCATCAGCTGGGGCCCTGATGTTGAAAGATAGAATCAACAGACTTTGCTGAAGAGAAAAGAGAGTGAAGGTAAGGCAAACTGGGAGAGGGACATTGGCACGGAGTGACAGAAAACCAAAACAGAACAAGGAGAAAGTGAGTAGAGTAGTATAAAATGGAGGAAACGGACATGAACAAACTGCAGGGTGAGAAGTCCAGCACATATATGGAGGGTATTCATCTCTCAGTCCTCGCATGGAAATGTGGGAGGTATTGCTAGCTATCCCAGCTATCCCCAGCAATCCCAGGGTTTTTCAGGACCTGTCCGGGAAATGCAGAACTCATGTCCGTGCCCCAGGGCTGGCAAGGACTTTACGGACTGTATTTGATGGAGATATCTCCAGGGCACACATGACCCTTTCCTCTTGGGCTGGAGAGAAAAACCACACAGATCCGGGGGAAACAGGGAGAAGCAAAGAGCTGAAACAGAGGGGAATGTCTGGTTTAAGAAGTGAGTTTGTGACACATTGGTATTTGCCTCTGCAATGAGCTCTAAGACACATCAGATAGCATGATACGAGGGAGAACTGCACAGAAGTAACATTTACCTGCACAGGCTGAAGGGACCTTGTATCCAGAGAGATGGGAAGCTGCAGGGGCCGTGAAGGATCAGCTTGCTTTAGCACATCCTGCCCACTCACCAACCCAGCTGAGAACCTTAACCTGCTGTCTCAGTTACTAACGAGTAACAGCAGGCTGGAGGAGTGCTGTCCTTCACCACAGTCTTTTTTTTGAGAGTAGTGTCCTGTTTTCCCAATATCCACAGATTTTCAACACTGATTGATATTACCTATGGGCACAGGTACTCTTTCTACAGAAGACAAGGAGAACTTTCCTGACAGCTCCAGGGGAAGTAAGATTGCAGCAGAGAGGTCTGCGGATGCTGGATAGGAAAAGTTGATGGAAAGAGATGACCATTTCCAGTCATGCAGGTCGTACACACGCAAAACTTCACTCAGTTGCCTTCTGAAAATCCCCTCTCTTGGAAACCTGACTTACAGGGTGTTAGAAAACAGAATTGCCTGTTCCAAGTCCCTGTGAATTTGGGGAAGACTGGAAAAAGAATGACCAAATGGATCTGGCAGAGTACAATAAAAAGAGCAGCGTCTGGCTGAGCTAAGTCTGCTAAAAGCAGAGCTGTGATGGAGTTTGTGGCAGAACTCCAATCAACTTCAGCAGAGCCAGGATTTCACTACAAGTCCTTAAAAAGGAGTGAGGTTAAAGACTCCCCTATGCTCTCTTACTAACCTGGAAAGAAAAAGGCAGTTAGTCTGAAAGGTGATTTATCCAGCTGTGGAGGCAGCTCACCTAGAAGAGACAGGTCTGTCCTGGTTTTGGCTGGGATGCAGCTAATTTTCTTCCCAGTAGCTACTGTGTTTTGGATTTAGTATGGGATTTGGTATGTGAAGAATGTTGATAATGCACTGGTGTTACTAGTTGTTCCTAAGAGATCAAGGACTTCTTTCAACTTCCCAGGTTTTGCTAATGTGCAGGCGCAGGAAGCTGGGAGGGGTACAGCCCATACAGTTGACCCAAACTGGCCAAAGGAAGTACTATTAGCATTATAAAGATACATAGATTATTATTAGCTTTTCCTTTGCGGTCCTAGGAAATTGTCTTTACTTCAACCCATGAGTTTTCCTTTCTTTCCAGTTTCTCTCCTCCATTCCACCTGGGAGGGGAGAGAGTAAGCGAGCGGCTGTGTGGTATCTAGTTGCTGGCTGAGGTTGAACCACAACAAGATCTCTCCAAGGGAGAGGGGTCTCCGTCACTGGTAAGTCACACAGAGCACGGCTGTGCCTTATTCATGGTTTGGTTTGGTGCCTGTCCCCAGGTCTGCTGTGCACTCTGTGACGTTTCAAATGCTGACCACACAGAGCCATGTGCTGGGTCTGTGTTATCCTATGAGGTGGGCTCCCACACTGCAGTTTCTGCCCGCTGCTCACCTGTGTTATTCCCCCACATGAAACAGCAGACGGGAAGGCAAGTGTACGCTGCCTCTCATCAGCTCTCCCCATCTCTGCTGCCTCCTGCCTCTCCTGGCCACACTCTCTGACGGTGCTCTGATCGCACTATGAGAAGGATGGGGTTTTAATCAATAACACCAACACCACTGGAAACTAATACACAGAGGGAAGCACGGGGATGCTGCTGCCAGCAAACCCCTCTGGGAGGCTGCCTCCTCCACGTGGAGGTGGCTGTGCCAAAGCAGATCTTGTTTCTGAAAGTGCAGGGGCTCAGCACCATACTAGAGATGCACCGGTCCCAGGTCAGCGAAAGAGATAACTGGTCTCTGCAGCTGCCAGAAGCAAAAGCAGCTGGTGCTTCAAAGCAGAGTTTCTGCAGAGGAACACTGGAAATGGTTTTTCACAGTAACCTCAGTGAGCATGTGGTGGATGCCTGTAGATGTGCGTGTGTGCAAGAACACACCCAGGGAGTTAAGAAGGGAAAAAGACAAAGCATTAGGACACCCTTCCAAGAGAGAAGCATTTGTGCACCTGCACCCAGCATAAGTGAGGAAATATTCTTCTAAGAAGTAAATACTACAAGGAAAGATCAGATGTCTTCTGAAAAATCTTTATGCCAAATACAAGAGTTATTTGTGAAATTTCTGGAATTTAGTCCAGTTTTAATGACAGATTTCACTGAAAGCTTAATTTAAGGACCATATCGTTACCCCAGATTATGGCAGCAGAACGAGGTCGGCAGTTTTCCTGATTCACTGTTCTTGGTGAACTCCAAACTAACACATAGGTGACATAATACACTGATAAATCAACAAGAAAACAACTGTGGCTGTGAGCTCATCACCTCTCCAGTCTTTATAACATGAGGTGGAAGCAGCAACTGGGAAGTGAAGCTCTTGTCTTTGGGACAGATTCTTTAGGCTATATATCAAGAGTAGTAGATATTAGCAGTGCTTAGACTGCACGTCTTAAACAAATAATGTACACATCTAACACTACTACCAATTGAGTAAGTCTCCCACTATTGCCGTGACGTAGGCAGAGAATTTATTATAATCACTAAACTCACAACAGGTAATACTGGTTCCTTCAAATAGTGAAGCAGCAGGTCCAAAGAGGAAGAAACTCTTACATAAAGTTTTTGCAATTAAAAAGATAAAATATATAAGAATAAGAAAAAAAATAAGAAACTGGCGTTTCTTCACAGAGAGCTGCGATACTGAGCAGAAAGGGGCCAGGGCAGCAAGGGTCAGGCTCTCCCTCCAACCCTCAATGAGGCCTTCGGGGGTCTGCGGGAGGCAGGGAGCAGCCGGTCCCTCCGGGAGCCCGGTCCGCAGCATCCCCGAGGCGCCGCGCATCCCCGCAAGGCAGAGAGCAGGCTGCCACCTGCTGTACTGCCGGGACCGCTCCGGAGCATCGCCCTCCCCCGCTGCCCCCGCCCCCCGACAGCCCCGCGCCTCGGCAGGGGAAAAGGGAGGCTCTGGGAAAGAGAGGCACCCAGGAAAAAAAAAGAAGAAAAAAAAAAAAAAAAAAAGCACGGGCGCTGGGGAGAACTGGAAGCGGTGTTACTGCACAGAAAAGGGATGAAGCGCTGGTCTTGATCACGGAAAGAAGATGAAATAAAACTAGTAGGTCTTGCTAGGTATTTCACAGACATGGAATTCTGCAGGAATTACGCCAGGAGCTCAGCTGGTACAGTTCTTCAGTCTGTTACTGTTTGCGCTCGTGTATCTGTGTGCACAAAGCCAGTCACAGCACTTGGTGGATACACAGCGCTTTACAAAACACCAGCGCAAAGTTTCGTGCACAAGGTCTCTGTTCTGCGCCAAACCCTGCATTGCAAGCACACTTCAGGAACTTTAAACTTACTAGAGAAAACTGTACCTTCTCCGAAGAGCACTATCATTGCAACAAAGGAAGTTGGGGCAAGAACTGAACTATAGCAAAACATTTGTGGTGAAAGAATTTCGGGCTTATCTGCCTGAGTAATGAGACATTTGAGAGCTCCATGTGATACAGCGCACACAGATCTAAGGAAATACAGATTGCCCATGCGAGTAGAGGCGAAGGCAAGCAAAAAAGCACCAAGATCTCATTTTCCTGACAAGGTTCAGATCTTCTGCGAAACAGAAGTTTTAAAAGGCGTCTGATCTCCAAAGACACACAGATCAACTGTTAGTTAAGGAGATAAGAGATTACAAAACTAAAAGAAATGAAAGTTCAGAGCTAGACTGGATTCCCTTGATGCCTTATGATGGAGGGTTGCTAATAGAAAAAGTTAATTAGAAAGCAGAAAAATATCAAATAAATGGGAATTAGAGACACTGAAATGATTTGATGAAGGCAGCACGGTTTCTGAGTAGCCTCTCTTACTGGGAGAAGCTCAAAAAGAAAGGAGAAGACTCGGAAGCAGCCAGTGGAATTCTGTAGCCAGGCAACATCTGTGCTGTTTCGAGAGCCAGTCTCTTTATAAAACAGATTCAGAGAGAAAAGCATGGAAAAAAAAAAAGTTACTAAACTCTGAAAACTGTGGCCAGAGCTTTAGACTGAAGTTTCCCCAGTACACGTAAGTGAAGCAAAAAGAAAAAAAAAATATTTTGTACAGGGACGTGCATACAAATGCACATCCTGCCCTGGCTTGGCTAGCTGGGAATGGGTAATTCACCAGCACAGAGACGACAAGATTCAGGTCTTCTCCCTGCACAGGAGCTACCCCAGCTGCACCAAGGTGCAGTACTGGTTCGAAACAGAAGAACTAGTCATCAGTCACTTCTCTGAGGCCACAAGATTGTGCCTTTTTCTGTTTTACCTTAATCAAGCCTGACACGTGCATGTGGACCTATATTCTGTGCCTGAGAGAGGGATGGGGCACTTTAGAGAAGAGACTCAAAAACCATCAGGAATAAAAAACACAAAGCAAGGCAAAGAGCAGATGAAAGGCATGTGAGTGACTTAGATGAATGACACAGAGGGGAGTAAAAAAAAGCAAAGCATAAAAACAAATCTGTGGGAAGAGAAAGACAGCACATATAAGAAAGAAAACCTTCTGTTCAGTCCCCACGGCCAGGTGTGTGTTTGTAGCACGCTCTCCCTGCCCGGAGGAGCTATGAAGTTTGATTACTTGTCTCACGCAACACACACCAGTGGAGAGCAGAACTGAGTGCGCCAGCTGTGATCAAATTTGGAAAACTAAGTCTAGAGATAGGTAGTTTCCACAAGCTCTGCCGTTAGCGAAGGGGGCCGAAACCAGCTACCCTCCAGCATCCCCTCGAGCAACCACAGGCCCCTAGGGCTGTGGCGAGATGCAGCCTGCAGGAAGAGAAAATCTCCTGTATTTTAGGTTAGCATCACGCAAAACAGTGCATGCAGCCTTCCCGCGTCTGTGGACAAACTCTGCTCTCTGCCTCTGATTCCTCTTGAAAATCAGAGCTGCAGAATAAAAATGGCAAGAAATTAATCAAGTTAACTGTGGTCTCTACACAGGAAAAGGATGTTCATTTATACAACCAGTCACTGTTGTTATTCACAGAGCAGAGGATGCAAAGGCAGAGAGCAAAGGAGAGTAGCACACAGCTCTTTCCTCTTTGTAGCCACAGAGATGCCCTAAGATCAGGGTGACGTGAAGCAGTCTAAGCAGACGGTACTCGTTTCCCTTCTCCCTTTCAAAAGCAGAAACACTCATCAGACACACTCCATGCAAGGACAGATACAGAAGATGGCCTTTTAGCAGGACACAGAGCTAGTCCAGTGGGGAAACATCCCAGTGCTGCTTCTCAGCAGCTACAGGATAACAGCTTGGCTTCCACCACTGCCCAGGGCCATCACCACCACTGTCTCCTCTGCCTTGCAAGTAAGGGCTCCGGCTGCCCACGCCACAAGCAACCGGTAACGTTTCAAACCCGAGCTGTAAACTATAAACTGTTGCTAATTGGTGCATCCCTAACTCAGCAGAGAGTGCAATGGTTGCTGCTGCTGAGGGCTAAGCAGGGGTCACAGAGTGGTGCTACGAGCAGTGAATTATTTATGTACTGTAGCGTGGGGATTTAGGGTCACGGCCACAGGAAGAGAATATTCTGTCTCATCCCTCCTTGCTGCAGAAAAACATACCCAGCTTTGAAAACAAGCAGCTGATATTCCTTGTTTACCGTCAAAGACTCCCTAACTCATTCCCATACTGAAAGTAAAGAAAATACTCTGCCCACTTAAGAAATGCTTAGGCAAAAAATCCCTGACAAACTGATGGAAACAAAACATCCTCACAAACACAGTCAGAGAGCAACGACAGACAAAATATTGCTGGGTATAACTCTCAGAAATCAGCCCCAGTTTCTACCTGGAGCCCCTCACATGTTAGCTCTGGCTGCGTAACTCCAGAGCAAGACCCAGACAAGAGGCAGTCATACATGGTCAGGCTGAAAGATCCAATATTCATTAAAAAAACCAGCTAAGCTTGAAGCCTTACGAGTGTTTCTGTAAAATATGAATATTTCGGCTCCTGTTTTTCAAAGCACTTCCACTTACTGCTCTTAGAAATGAACTTAAGTATCAGTTCCTGGCACAGCCCAGAAGCACAGCGGTGCCTCTGCTTTAAAGGTGCGCGGTCCCGCCTGAGAACACGACCGGATTTCCAGCTCTCAGACGCACATGCATACCTCTGCGCACAGACAGCCTTTCATTTCACATGAGAGTGACAGTTCTCCTGTGAATTTGTAAACCCTCCTTTCTATCAAAAGAGATAAAATGAGCACTGCCTCTATCAAAATGTTCTTTCTAACTGAGTTAATAAGGATTTTCTGTAAAAGCCGGATGAGAACGTAGCAGAGAAATAACATCTACACACAGTACTGCTAACCGACAATTTACGATGAAATAAAATTCAGAGTCTGATCTTGCTTGTGGTGAAGGGCAGGGAAGTCTTGCTTAATCTTCCCTGGGTTGGGATACTGTTCACCAGGGGCTCTTTCCAGCCCACTGTAATAATTTCTGTTTATACAGAAAACTGTATAAACAGAAATTCTGTTCTCCACATCCCAGAGGTTTTGGCGGGGTGCACGCTGAGATTTAATGCACTTGTCGTCACTACAGTGAATTATTCTGGATGTTACACTTAACTCCAGTTGACACAATCTCAAACAGACAGAAATATCTGACTACATTCTGATTTCCTCCTTCTCTAACACTCAGCAGCAGTTCTCAGAGACAAAAGACAAACCATTTCCATTTCTCATGTTTACATTCTGCTCAGGGAGCTGACAGCATTTTTCCCGAGACCGATGCAGACCCTTGTCTGCTGGAGATGCACTTCATAATATTTAAGCCATCATGCAATGTTGATCAAGTTCAGGTAACACAGCTCTGAAAGGTATAATCTTTTACCAGCTACCATATTATAGAAGTCAATCAACTCCTTAAAATGCTCTGAAAGTCAAGCTTTCCAAGCACTCAATCTGCCATTCACACTTCTACACACAGGTGAATCATTTTACCAGAACTCATCTAAATAAAGAAAAGCAAGCATCAAAGAAATGAAAACATCAGGAATAATTCAGACGAGTCTGGCGACGCCGTCTCTGATTTCAAACGGTGTAGGATCCAACCCTGTAGCACACTGGAGTTAGAGTAGAAGTAATGTATGGGCATCTGAGTCAGATTACCAAATTCAGTGTGAAGGCCCAGACAAAGTTGCCTTGAAGCCGAAAGAGCTGGGCAGTTGGGGAACAAGCCTTTAGTTAGAAAAAAAAAACCTAAAAGAGCCTATTTTCTGACTAAGCTACTTTCAGGACCCTTTATACGCAGACGCAAGCGACCTAAAAGATATTATAGTGTTTTTAACACTGTGAAGCTATTTTCTTGCAAAGGCAGACACCAAGCATGGGTGGGGTTTGTGGTGGAACACACGGGCCAGACCCTCAGCAAGTGTAAGCCAGCATTGCTGTTTGTCCTCATGGAAGGCAATAATTCACACCAGCCAGCACCCCTGTGTGCCTAGTCCTATAAAGGGAGGAGTCTACATAAAACACATCTTCCCCAATGAATAAAAACTGCATCATCCATCTCTTTTTCTTTGTAAAAAGATGACATTTCTTCCCTCAGACTCTGTTGACTGCGATTAAAGTTCAGCCTTAAGAATATAGTCAATGGTTTTAATTGTTTTGATTAAAGTTTCTCAATTAAAATAATTTTATGAAGCATTTTCTGCTAGAGATAAAGGCTTTCCCTACTCATGCTCAAACTGTTCCTATAAAGAAGCTCCTCACTGTTTTTTATGCCTCTTGGATCCGTAGCACACAAGTACACATCATTTGGAGGGACATTTTCCACCAATAAAATAAAGATGAACTGGGAGAGTACATGCATTTGTCCAAAAGGAGAGCTGTTACGGAAGCCTGAGCTCTTGCTTTTAAACAGGATTTCCTCTGACATGCCAAGAGTGTTTTACCTTATTAAAGCTGTTAAAACAGCAACGTGTAAAACCACTGGGAAAAGGATACCAAACTGCTTCCCTAGCAGCCAGCCAGAAAGGACAGACTATTAGCTTGAGTTATCTGGATTTAGTGGGGAAAAGAAAGAAAAAAAAAGGAAAGAAAAAGAGCTCTCCCTGACGCCTCCGCTTTCCCGAATGCCCCTTGTGACCACCAGGCAAAGGCACCTGCGGGGGGGGTGCGCAGAGCGATTTCCTTCGCACTTTTTAAACTTCTCCCTGGCAGGGCCGGGCAGGGCAGGGCCCTGGTGCCCCTGGGGCGGGTGCGGGGGTGTGGGGGGTTGGGCAGCGGAGGGGTATGGAGGGCAATGAGGAGGCGCGGGGGGGCCAGGGAGCGGGGGGGCGGCTGTGCGGGAGGGGCGCGGGGCAGAGCGGAGCTGTCCGCGGCGCCGGTGCTGAATGGGTGGGCCCGACCCGGTCGCCGGGGAAGGGAATGCGGAAGGGGATGGGGAGGGGGAAGGGGAAGGGGTCCGACCGTGCTGCCCCGAGGGTGGGGGGGTTGAGCGGGGCACTAGGATGGGGTCCTGGAAGTGGCAGGGGGTCGCGAGGGACGGTCCAAGGGGTGGGGTTGTCCCCGGACACATCATGCGAAGGGGGAACTCTTGGGTTGATGGTGGCGAGGGAAAATCCTATGACAGGGGTGTGCTGAGGGAACACTTGAACGACCCTCACAAAGGAGAGGATGAAGGGTTCAAGGGGGGGACCCCTCGAAGCACCAGCACAATGGAAGATCATTCAGGCAGATGGGGCAAAAGGGGAGCCCTTAAGACAGTCATTGCAAAGGGGAAATCCTTGGAAGGGTGGTGCAAGGGGGAAACTCACAGTCAGCCAGTGCAAAGGATAAAGACATGAACAGGTAGCTCACAGCGGGGGCTCCTTGGACAGGCAGTGCAGTGGGGGAACCCAGGGCAGTTGGACAGGCAGTTCAAAGGAATAATTCTTAGAGGGGTCATGCAATGGGGAAACTCTTGGACAGCCTGCACAAATGGGAAGCCCTTGGATAGGTGGTTGAAAGGAGGATCCCTTGGATGGGTAATGAGATGGGGAAACCCTTGGACAGACAGCGCAAAGAAGAAACACTCAGAGAGACAGTGCAAAGGGGAAACACTTGGAGAGGAGGGTGTCTCTAGAGAGAAAGGGTGCCGGAAGCAGGGGAAAGATTGTACCTGTGTATGTTCATCTCCCGGGGTGGACGCCGCGCCTTGTCGTAGGCCACCTTAGCAAAGACGCCGGCGATGAGCACGAAGGCGATGGCCCCGCACGAGATGTAGACAGTGGCATTGGTGCTGTCCTTGTCCGGGTCGTACTTGTTGGCGTCCCCGTCGGCGCCATTGCTGCCATCGGCGGGCAGCGCACCACTGGCGGTGGTGGGGTGGGCCCACTCGGGGCTCTTGTAGTTGCGGCACAGGCTCTGGTTGAGCTTCTCGGCGCGCTTGTTGCAGCAGAAGCGGTAGAAGCAGGTGCCGCAGCAGTAGCGGAAGCCAGTCAGGCTGTTGTTGCACTCGAACTCCTTGTCCCACTGCCCGCTCACGTCGTAGTACCCCCAGCACGTCTCGTGCGCCGGGGCCGTGCCCCCGCCGCCGCCCCCGCCGCTGGGGGGCGCCCTTCCGCCGCCCGCGCCCTTCCCCCGACCGGGCAGCGCCGTGGGGGCGGCGGCGGCCCCCGGCCCCGCCAGCGTCTGGTTGAGAAGCTCCCTGCCCGGTTTGGGGGTCCGTCGGGGCGCCGCCGCCCCCTGGGTCCGGTTGCCCTTGGCGCGGGGGGGTCCGGCCGCCTGGGCGGCCAGCAGCAGGGCCAGGAGCTGCAGGGAGAGCAGGAACAGCGGCAGCAGCAGGTGCCGCGGGCCCATGGCGGGGCGAGGCGGGGGCCGCGGGGCGCGGCCGGGGCGCGGCGTGGGGTGGGGGTGGCGGCGCGGAGCTCAGCGGCCGCGGCGCTGCCCCATGGAGGGAGCGGGGGTTTGGGGAGGGGGGGGGTGCCGCGACGCGGGGTTGCGGGGGAGGGGGGGGTCCCGCTGCTTCTTCAGCGGTGGCTGCCCGGCGCCGGGCGCTTCATGCCGGCGCGCAGCGAGCGGCGGAGCCCGGCGGAGCGGGGCTGGAGGCGGCGGGGTCCCGTGCCGGCCGGCGCTTCTCCGGCGAGGGGCTGCGAGAGACGGGGAGAGGGTCAGAGCGCGCCGCGCCCCCCCGGACACCCCGGCCCGCCCCCGTCCGCCCGCCCCCCGCCCACGGCCTTACCATGCCGGTGCGGGACTGCAGCGGGGCCGCGGGGCGGGCGGGCTGCCCGCGCTCCTCGCGGAGGCGGGGGCGGAGCGGCGCGGAACCGGGCGCGGAGCAGGGGCGGGCGCCGGAGCCGGAGCCGAGCCGCGCCGCGCCGGGCGCTCCGGATTAGGCCCGCCCACCGCTGCCGGGCCCGCTCCTTACATCACTCGGGGCCGGCGTCACCGCACGCGGGGCGCCGCTTGGCCAACACGCCGGGCCGGCGCCCACGGGGCCCCCACGGGCCCCCCGCCACCCCCTGGCCCCGCCTACCCGGGGGGGGGGGGCTCGGGCTGCGCGGTCTGGGTCCCGACCGTATGAGAGAATGGGTCCCTTAGAGGGGTGTGCCGGGGGCGCGGCCCCCGTTGGTGCGGTGCATGGGGTTATGGTCCCTATAGAGACGTGGGGGGCTGTGTGGCCCCTCTAGGGCTGTGTGGTCCCTATAGGGGTGTGTGGCCCCTGTAGATGCCGTCCTTACAGGGGTGGGCAGGGGATGTAGTCCCATTGGGTCACGGTCTGTGCAGTCCCTATAGGTGTGCACGGGGCAGCAGTGCCTACAGGGATGTGCGGAGGGTGTGATGGGTACAGATTTGCAGTCTGTATGGTCCCCGTAAGTGTGCACACTGGGTATTGTTCCTATAAGTATGTATGAGTTCATGGATCGATGTCTGCAGGGAGTATGGTCCCTATGGATGTTTAAGGGCTCCATAGACCTTATAGATGCCTATAAGTGTTAGGGGGCCTCTGGACACCTGCAGTGATATGTTCCCTATCACAGTGCACGTGGGAGGTATGATCCCTATGGATGGGTGTGAGCAGGCCCTATAAATGTGCACAAATTGTTGGAGTTGGGGACCCCAGAGACACGTGCAGGCTCCTGGGGTTGATGGAGCATGGATGACCAGGCAGGTCTGCCCCAGGCAGCTCAAGGACAGAGCTCCCTCTGCTCCTCAGGGGTTTCCTGTCCCAGGGCAGTGCCCTCAGCACAATTTGGTGCTGGGCAGACGTTTCCCTCTGGGATGTCAAGCCATGCCGCCCAGCTGGGCCATGCTGTCCCTGCTGCCCTGCCACTCCCTGCGCACGGACACGCCTCCCCAGCTTCATGGCCATTGCACCAGCCTGGGGCTGTTGGCACCTGCCCGGGAACGTGCACTGAGTCCGGCTACATTCCGATTCCCTGCTGCAAGGGGCTCAGCTATTGCGTTCAGGCAGCATCCCCCAACCTGTCTGATATGCTCCTCACTTCTCCAAACTAGTTCCCCTCCACAGGGTGGTGTAGGGACAGGCTAGCAGTGCCCTGGGCTAGCCATACCCAGTGACCTCGGCACAGCCAGCGCAGCTTTGTTTAAAGTAGTTCAGAGCGAGCTTCCTGCAGGTGCCGAAGGTTTCACTGCTGCAAGCCACTGGCCCTCCATGCCAAAATTTCCTCAAAGTTCTGGTACTTCCCCCATGTCCCATTGCAAACTAAACTAAAGCCTTTGCAAACATTTCCTGAAGACACGCAAGGCATTGCCAGCCGTAAGGACACATGGAAGACAGAGAGGAATCACAGCAAAGAGGAACACATGCAGCTGGGAACAGAAGTGATGCCCTGCAGCTGTAGGCAAGCATTTTTCAGGGCAGTGGGGAGTGTGGTGTAGGGGGGAGAGAGAGAGAACAGTGGAGAAAAAGGGAGAACCACCCCTGAAAATCCCCTCCCCTGTACCTCTGTGGGTCATTTCCTCGAGTTACTAGATTTGAAGGCTCACAGCTCATGACTCACAGCGTTTTCTAACTCTGTTAGGAGACCCCGTGGACTGTGCAGCTGGCAAAGAAAGTTTTAGCTCTGACATCTGAAGCTGCTTTGGTGCTGGGGGACACCTGGGGAAGACAATCCCATCATTCCTCAAGAAGACCCACTCCACGGTGGCCCTAGGAGTACTATGTCATCACCATGGAGTTCCCAGGCTCAGCAGTAACTGACTCCAAACTCAAAAGTGAGGCGGGAGGAGGCAAGCCTAACAAGTGGCATGTGACCACTCAGATGAGAGTCTGAGCTGGTTTAACAGATGTGCCTTCTGAACCTTGAATAACACGAGCCCACCTCGTCTGTCCTCCCTCTGGGGATGATGCTCCCATTATAGGTGTCCTGCAAAACCTTATGTCAAATGTTGTAAAGCTGACATTGGGAGGCCATCTCCAAAGATTGTGGGCCTTCCAGCTCCCCAGCATGGCTTCCTCAAAATCACCACGGTGAGCATCTTCTGCCCTGAGCTGCCTAAGGCAGGTGCTTTGCAAAGTGGCATCAGGATGTCATCATCTGCATCTTCCCCTCATCTAGTTTTTCCCTATACACCTGTACAGGAACTGAGGTCTCTGCAGAGGCACTGCTCTGGGGAGGGGAGCTTTCACTCTGGAGAAAACCCAGCGTCCTCTCCCATGCGGGCAAGACTACCTGCTGAACGCAATCCTCAGGAACAAGATCCATAGTTCCTGAGACATAAGCTATTGATGCTCCTCTGACCCTATACCAAATGTTACAAGGGCACAGAAAATGTCTAGCAAAACAGTATCTCCCTGTAGAACAGCTCCATCTGTCAAGCATTCTGCCCCACAGAGTATTTGGGGTCCAAGACTTGTATTTTCTTAGCGTGACCGCACAGCCTCCAGCACTGGCTGAGACCTGGACTCCACATGCTCCTGTGATACCACTGTGGCTGTATCAGCCCTGGGTCATCATGAAATATCCAGATGCCTCTGCCGCCTGCTGCTCACTTTATCAACACCAATAAGCATACTAAAGATGGACAAAGTCTCCGTGGATCTCCTTTGCCTTGCCCAGAGCCACAATCATGGGATGGAAAGAGCTGAAGCAGATGTGGAGAGAAGAAAGCAGTCCCTGAGGAGCAGTGTCACATTTCTGGGACTTTCCTGGGGCTTGCAGCTGCATTGCTGGCTGCAGAAGGAAAGGACAACATCCGAGACACTTGTGGGAGAAAATCACCTTGCTGCCACACCTAACCATGCTCGGGAGAGACCGCTCTGATGAGAGCTCTGCTCCCTAGCTCCATCCCCACCTGGGAGTCACTGCAAAATCTCCAGCACTTTCTCTTTTCTCTCCAGTCCCATCCTCCCCAGGTTGTTTTTATTTCAGAGCTTCTTGTTTATCATTTTTGCCGGGTGCTTTCATCTTTCCCCTGGAAATGCCGCGGCTGCTGGCAGCGAGGGGAAGTGCAGGTTCAGTAACTCCTGTTTAATCTAATTCGCGCACAGAATCGTTCACCTTTAGCCCCCTTTCCCCGCCACCGCTTGTCGGACTCTGATGACTTTGTGAGGAGTTTGTAATGAGTCTGATGTGCTCAAAAGCTGATTCTTCCTCGTCAAGGGATTAAATTGTGACCGTGAATCTCTATTAAAATGAGCCCAGCACTTTGGACCTAATTTTTCTTCTAAAATTAATGTAGCTACAAAAAGCTAATAATAGGAGTTTTGGGGATTATTTCTACAAAGCTGAGATATGGGCTTGTTTGGTGAATGTAAGGAAGGTGCAGGGTGGATCCTGACTTTCTTATAAGCAGAAGGTTGCTTACTCCCCGGTACAAGACGGACGGCGACTGGAAAGCAGAGAGGGAAATGTGAGGGGGCCCGGTGCAGAGGCAGCAGGCGCTGCGGTGGCAGGGGTCTCATGCACGACAATAGGGGCAGTGCCAGATGCGATCAGCTTCTTACGCAGTTTCCTGAGCAGCTGCTTCAAAGGAAGGGACAAGAAACTAGCTCAGAATAGGGACATTTCATCAGCTTTTAGTGGTTGGCTTATTCCCTGGTGCCTGAGAGAATTCTGGGTTTTATATGGTTTTGTATCATTTGAGGAGCTGTGATTATCTTTACCCATGGGAACATCTTGTTTCTTTCTCGTTCTTCCTAGCCATGCAGCCACCGTGGCAGTGAATGTCACAGGCTCATGATGTCCTACAGCAGTGATGTATGTGTCTGTCTTTGGGGCATTCTCAGCACTGAAGCCTCTGTTTTCTGTCTCAGTAAGGGGGGGGGGGGGGGCGGAACTGCCGGGGCCATTGACAGATGTGTACTCAAGTTTTCTTGACAACTCACCCACCTATGCAACTTCGGGGATGAAGATGCTGCTGCTGCCTGCAGCGATGCCAGCAGCAGGAGGTGCCACTGGATCGGGCCAGCAAGCACTGCTGGGAGAGGTTTGGTGAGTTCACGATGTCTCACCAACAAGAGCTTCGGCTGGGCAGTTCATCAATGCACTCACTTTAAGTGTCCGTGTGGGCCATCTGTAAACAGAAGACAAAGAAACTTCTCCAGCAGATAATTGATTCCTCATTATTTATCCGGGTCTGCTTACAGAGAAGGCTTCAAAGAGTGCTTTTGCCACTGCACCTCTGCAAACCCCAAGGTCCTGCAGTCAGGTGGGTGGACGCAGGCTCAGTGTCTTCCTGCTGAAGAAGCTCTGACACAAAGCTGCCTGGCCAGACCCAAAAAGTTCCTCCAATAATGCTCAGTGGTGTGGAGGGAAACAGTGCTGATGCCTGCACAACTCACACATTTGTTTTCTGCTGCTTTTACTTTTCCTCCTGGTTTGAACTCCTTTGAAATGGCAAACACTGGTGTGGGGGTACCAGAGGTATTTTGCTCCTTCCTCCATGCACAGAAGAAGATCTGCATGCAGAGAGCCTGCTCTGAGGTCACTCCTGTGGTCCCTTTTAGCTGATAGACCCTTGCTTCACCCAAAGGGAATTTGGGTAGTGTCTCTGCACTTTGGGAAAACTTGTGATGCCTTCTTGATAGTGACAGAAAATCTAGTGCCAGGGAGACCCTCCAGCTACTCACTGCAATGTGTGACATCCCCCGGGGATCCAGGCAGAGAGAAGGAAATACAGACACCACAGCATGAGCTGCTTCTCCTTTGCTGGTATCTACTGTGCCATGGTTCCTCTAGGCCTGACCGTTTGGGAAAGACGTTTTAAAGTGCTTTGGCTTTCTACCTTTGTAGAAAAAAATTGGGACTTTGCTGCAGGCTGGGTCTATGCTGGTGTTGCGTATGACTGATGCAGGTATCTTGCCCCCATATGGGATATTGGTGGTTAGTTTCCTGTGTCTTCTGAATGTGCACAGAAGGGAAACCAGTGAGAGCTTTTCTTTTACACACCATTACTGTCACTGTTGTTATTTCCATTACCACTATGGCACCAACCTGCCTCACTAACACAAGGGCAGACTTCTTTCTAGCCAGGCATCACTCCATGAGTGCCCAGCAGATCTGACTTTCCCATGGGATCTGGCAATCCCAGCAGTCGCTCTTCCACTCAGATTGTCCTACAGCTCCAGGCACTTCATCACGAGCCAGTCTGAGCCAGGAGAAACTGTCCAAGTCAGCAGAGAGACAGATGGAAGGAACCAGATTGCGTGCATCCAGCACCTTGCACAGTCATTACCTAGCCACGGGCATGATGCAGATGATAACAAAAAATGAGAGATACTAACCTTGGTGTCGGTAGTCGCAGGCCTGCCTCCAACCCCAAGAACATGATAAGGCGCTCAGATAGCTTCCTCTACTGAGATGGCCTCCTAGCTCTGTAACTCCGCCAACCCTGTGTCCATACCCACTTTACCCAGGCTACCAAGGACAGCACAGGCTCAGACAGCCTTTTATCCAGATGTATTAATTCAACAGTGGAAACCAGGCACTGAAATGCCACAGAAGGATATATTTGCAGCCTGCCACAGCTGGGAAGATTGTGTGATCCCAGACCTCATCTTCTCACAGACCACTTAGGACTTTAACAGCTCATTGCTACTCGTCCCACACATCTGTCTCATCCTTGTGGAAAGGAGTCAGCTTCTATCTTAAGACTGGGAACAACCCAGATATCTTGGGCTGACAGCATCTCAGGAAAGCTGTGGTTATGGTACTCCCAGCTGCTGTCTTGTAAACAAAACCCCCTTCTTTTATTGCAAACCTGAAGACTCTTAGGTTCCAGCAAATTCATCCCGTATTCCTGCAATCATAGAACAGCAAGTCATCAACTTGAGTGATTAGATTCAAGTGCTCATCCTCAGGACCTAGGCAGCATGCATCGATACCCTTGGTTTTCTGATATCTGTGTAGGAAGAGCAAAGAGGATGGAAGCCAGAGCATGGGAGTCATACAGTGTTGGTGGGGACATGCAAGCTGAACACAACAAATCACCCGCAGCTGCCTTGATGGCTATGCTACAGACCAAGAACATTTCTTTATCAGCCTTTTTTTCTGCTGCCACTTGCACTTCAGAAACCTTTGTGTTATTTCTAGTCATTTGCACAGCTGTGGGTGCCCACCACCCACTATGGAAGAAAACATCGGTTCTGGAGAGAACTATCTACCTGCTTCGCTGACAATATCACCCTGTTTGGGAGAGCCTTTTAAGGCCGCCTTTCAGCAGCTTCTCTGCATTCCTGCACTTCAGTAGAGACCTTGCAAATACATCAGCTCACAACCAGTAAAATCAGACCCCAGCCATTAACCACTACATCTTAAACATTACCTGAACACTTGATGGGTAAAGCCAGGGTTTCTTTCAGGGAAGGAATTTCTCTTGCTTTTCTAAACCATTCAAAGGATGAAGAGGTGATTCAGCTGAACCTGAGCAAGGCAGAGCTGATGCTGAGCAGAGGGAACCAGTGTGCACCTTCTGTAGGTTAGGATTGCCATTGCGTTCTCTGCTCGCTTTAGTTTTCCTGTTGCAGAATTAAGACCTTCTATCACTTCTGATCAGTAACGAGGCTTTCTTCCCTCTTGGCAGATTACGTAGGTAGTCGGGTACCCAGAATGACCTCCTACCAGCAGTTAAAGATCATTGCCTCCCTGCTACTGCTCCAGGGTTCTCATTAACATACACACAGAAGGCAAACCAGAAAGTACCAAATAAAATGCTTTACTGCACGAGCATTTCCTGAAGAGGGGGCAGGCACTCTGCTTACAGTGTGAGATCCTTCAGAGAAGCGATAGAGTAGGATAGGATAGGATAGGATAGGATAGGATAGGATAGGATAGGATAGAAAACAGGGCTGTTTAGCAAAAGTAGGCCAGGCTGTAGTATTGTGGGACTAGAAGGATGCTAAAATGGAGCCTGCAGCTTGTCAAAACAATTGGATTCCTGTGTTTTATGCCTAGCCTATCAGGCTCACTTTGTAGTCAATATACAGAGACAGAGAGAGGCTGTGCTGCATGGATTTGCAGTAGCTCTTTAAGGAGAAGCTAAAGTCCTGGGAAAAATAAAGTGTGAGACAGTTACGGTGGGTATCACATGGATGGCAACTGCTGGGTCTGTTCCCACCCTGCTGAGCCCTGTGGCTGAGTTGGAGCCCAGAGGAGGAGAAGGAACAGGAATATTTGCCCAGACATTTGTCCAGATATTTGGATTGTGTGGCAGCGGCAGTGGGGACTCGTGCTGGAGGACTGTCTCTGTCTTTCCCTGTGCTATAGCTAGAGGCAATTCCTGCTGTCCGGCTCAGAGGTGGAGAGCTGGAGGTTTGGTGTAAAGGAGAAGCAGCTCTACCCAACCCACTGGAGCCTCCCTGGAGCCTGCTCGCAGCGGCAACTTGCACTGGGAAGGCTGAAGGACCTTGAGTCTGTCTGCTCTGGGAGCGTGCACCGACCATCCTCTTTCAGCTGCCTGCTTGAAACAGCTGGGGCAACAGCCTGGCCGCTTCCTCACCATTAATAAATATCCTGTCCTGGATGGTTTCCCTGTGCTCCCCACACTGCTCTTTGTGTGATGCAACTCAGTGGGAAGGGCTGACCAAAAGGAACACTGCCTAACATTTTTGTGTAAGGCTGAGCAGCAGAAGAGTAAGCGCAGGGCTCATGCAGTGACCTGATAAAAGACAGACAGGCTAGGCTGTTCAGGAGAACAGTCTACCTGGTGTTCAGTCCCCCTCTTTGCAGCCAGTATGTCCGTAGGGTAGATTTCTGCATAAGGCAGATGAGTTACTCAGGCATGACAGTACTTTCAAGTGGTATAACACATCCTGCCCCCTGTCTCTCTAAATCCCTTTGTTTCTCTTTGCAGGTGACTGTTACACCTTTTCTAAAATCCCCAGGGACGAGCCGGTTCTTCCCAGTCATTCAAGGGCCAGATGAATGACTGGAAGATGGGAGGACTCAAAAAAGCCCTTTGAACAGAGCTCAGAGCACTCTGAAATTAGGTTGTGGTTTTTTTTGTGTGTGGTTTTTTTTTTTTTCCCAAGGCTATCAGGAAGAGCTAAGAAAGCCGAACCCCAGCCTCGCAAAACTCAGAAAAGACGGAGGGATGGGAGCACCGCTTGCGTGGCAGACCCCGGTACTCTTCATCCTGAACACGAGCGATGCTAAAATACAGAGCAGGGCGCAGCGGGAGGAAAAGGTCTGGCGCGCCGAAGGCAGGCACTGCTGCGGAGGCAGGCCGCCTTTACCACATCCCCTTGGCTTTAACGGGAGCTTTTTTTTTTTTTTTTTTTTTTTTTTTTTCCTGATACCCTTGTGCTGCGGACGAGTCCGCGGTTCAGGCGGCCCAGAGCCGGCGCGGGGAGCGGGCGCGCTGCTGCCGCAGCCCAGGAGAGGGCAGGCGCTGCCGCCGGCTGCGCGGCTGCGGGCGGAGGAGATGCGCAGGGGCACGGTGTGTGTGGGGGGGGGGCGCACACGGCGGGACCTCTGCGCTGGTGTCATCAAAACGCTTCAGAAAAGTGTTAGTTTCACTAGAAACGGTGTCTAGGAAGGGCTGGGAAAGAAAGGAAAGCTGCGTTTGTTGCAGTATTTTAGGTGGGCATGTGCAGCGCATGCTTAGCAGGCTTTTATTCGAAATTCCTGGTCACTCCCTGCACGTTTTGCAGGATGTGTGCAGAAATCAAAGATCTGCAACACCAGTAAGTTGTGGTGGTGCTTGCTGGAATGCTCACATGGTTCAAGGGCATTTTTTTGCCAAGCTATGTTTCACCTGGAAGTCGCTGTGACGACTCACCCGCGTGCTGAACAAATTTGGTGAGCATCATTCAGAGCTGTACCGTTACAGACAGTGTAAGCCTGGGCTACAGTTCAGCCCTCTGGACCCACTGGCCAGCTGTTAGAAGAGAGGGTTGAGAGAGAGGAACCTGATGGCAAGAAATTAGACCTTGTGGTAACAGAAAACCAAAATGGAAAGGTGAAGGATTCGTGGACAATGTGGCCAACAGCACAGAGACGCTCAGGGCAGTGAGGAGAACTGATCTGGGATCCCTTGGAAATGAGAGGACTCCTAGCTTTGGTATCGGGCTGCTGACTGGTTGAACTGGATAAACTGACACTGATAACACAGGAACAATCAGAGTGTTTGATAAATATCTCTGCTTTGCTTTGTTGGTATTCTGCAGTCATGGGGCTGATGGTGCAGAAATGAGGGTCTCCCTGGGTTAACGACCACGGTGACCGGTCTTGCCCAGCCCCTGCTGCTCTCCCAGGATACAAATGCCACCCTGTCCCCTCCCCTTGCTGGAGACGAGGTGACATCCACATATTCTGGGCTAAAGGGCCAAGAAACCCAAGCTCTGGGATGCCTTTTTTGTAATCATCCTGAGATGCCAAGCAATAATCACTCCAGCAGCTCTCTTGTTGGGAGTGCAAAGCCCTTCTACGGGATCTGCGTGCTGCTTCTCCCTGTTTCTCCGTGGAGGCAGAGAGCACCAGCTGGTGTGACACACAGGCTGCTCTCTGTATGCCTGCCTGTGCGTGGGAAACGGTGAGAAAACTTGCCTGGACTTTGAAACTTTCCCACTCAGTTTTTATTAATTCTCCCTTTGCAATAATCCTCAACATGTTTCGCTTGCATTTAACGAGCAAGAGGGGAGCACTGCCTGAGTTAATTTAACTCCTACAAATTCCCATCACTGCTGGGAGAGATTGTGCTTCCTAGCAGATAAAGCAGCTTCTTTATATTTCAAAAGGTTAGAGATTAGATCTGGTTACTCTTATACTTTTATTAAAATTCCTATTTACATTTTTTTTTCATTGATACAATTACAGAAAAGGCAGAAAGAAAGTGTTCCATTCAGAACAGTTATTGAGCGCTGAAATACAGAATCACAGAATGGTTTGGGTTGGAAGGGACCTCACAGATCATCTAGTTCCACCCCCATGCCCTGAGGGGTAGCTTGGCACGTAGAAAGTGGGAGCCCTGTGTCCAGTACCCGCAGATGGGCAGGGAGGAGCAGGTGTGCCATGCTGCTGAGCGCAAAGAAGTAGCACAGAGCTTGACCGAATTTCCCAGGTCTGTAGCAAAAGGGGAGTTGCCTCTGAAGAGAAGGTCCCTGAAGCATTTTTCTCCCAGGAAATAGCTTTGGTTTATCCCAGATGTGAAGCCCAGAGGAATTTGCCAGCTGACCTCTGGTGCATCCCTCTGTGGTTTTGATAGAGATGTAGAGGCAGACAGTGAGCTCCTTTATTTACACCAGAGGGATCTTTGTGCTACAAAGTCAGGCTTTACAGTGAGAGCGAGCGACTCTGGGCTGGCACTCACGTGACGTTAGGTGAGTGACTGCCTACAGGTAATGGTAGAGGGAAGAAAATGAAACCTATAGGCACTTTCATAGGGTCACACCACATGGGAGGTAGAACTGATTCCTCAGGAAGAGCACGGGGCTCCTGCGCCCGGCTGTGTGGAGCAGGATGAGATGCAGGGCATGCACACATTCAGCGACACCGCTCCGACTCTTGACAAGGGAAGAAAGAGAAGACAGTATCTCTCAAATGCCAGTGACCCCTGCACTGACACAAATCATGTTCACTGCAAATTTACAAGCCTGTGACCTGCCTGTTCTTGATTCACATGCACAATAAAGCAGTAAGCAAAGGAGACAAATAAACAACAGCGAAGAGTGAGGCTGCTCCCTTGATCAACCAACACCAATCCATTCAGGAGCCTGGGGAGAGTTCCTGGGGAGTGAAGGGGAGAGCATGAACACTAGCCTTTGCAAATAAATGTAGGATATTGCAGGTGAGGATCAAGGAAATCTTGACTTTACCGCAGTAGATGAGAGCCAGCAATGCACAGCTCTGCCTCTCCCCTCTGCCTGTCTAGGCAGCAGGCAGGCAGTGGGGCCGGGGAATTCACTTTTGGGTGAACTGTTTGTCCATTCTCTATGTCCCCCAAAAAAACGCACTGGATATTTTCACTTCACTGAAATGTTTTGAACTGCATGAAAATGCAGAAGCCGAGTCTGGGTCTCCAATTTTACAGGTGTCACAAGCCAACATAATTTTTTTTTAGAAATGTTTTCAAGCCATGATTGGGCTGGGGATAGGTGCTGGTCTTCACAAGCAACCCTGTGAATCTTTAACATGACAGAGGAGCAAGCACGAATCTCTCTCCCCACCGCTGAAAGTAACCAGCCAGATTTTTCATGATGCACAACGAATAGGTCTTTTCTAGTTTTACTAACTCCAGGATAATGATGGTCTCTTTATCTTATTTTTTCTCCAGCAAAACAAACAAATAAATATATAAACTTAAGGTTCTGCTTTAAAGTCTTAGGATACTTTTTCTCCTCCACCCTTTATCCGCTCACACCAGGTCATTCTCTGTCTGCCTACATTTATTTCTCTATTTATGTTTAAGGAGATGCATCAATTATTCAGGGATTCCTTAGGGAACAGGAGAGGTACCAATTTGATTTACAGAATTCATTTGCTCGTGGTTGCATGGCAGCAGTTTGTCCCTGGCTTTGGGTGTCACAGCTGCTGTCCATCTGGGGCTGGAGGAGGGGGCTGAAGAGCACAAAGTGTGCAAGAGGAACCTCTCTACCCCAGGGGACAGCATGCTGAGGGACAGACCCCTCTTTCCCCACTGGGAGATGCCTCTCACTTTCCTTACAGCACAAGTGGAGCAACCAAGATCTTACTGGGGAAGCCTCCTTGGAGGCTCCACGGAAACGGTGTCCACATGTTGGTGCTGGTGCTCGTCAAGGCTGAGGTCATAATGACATGCCTCTCCTGGACTTACATCGGCTTATGGCTGGGCAAAATTTGCTGAGGAAAAAACAGACCTGAGGACCCTCATCTGCATGCCTGGAGTACCTGGGGCTTCTGCAAACGGCTCCTGGAAGTGGCAACCTGAGAGCTCAGGCTCCTGCCACCAGCAGCTGTGCCTGCTCCCTCCTCCACTGACGTTACACAGGAGCATTGCTGGGACAACGTGAGCATATGCAGGCTTAGCAGCTGGGAAACACCTGGATCCTGGAGCAGGCATCTGGAGACACATGGTTTAGTATTTCCAGCTCTGCCTGAACACAACACCAAACACTGTCGTCTTGCAAAGACTGCGTCAAGGTGATGCATCCATCACCAGCCTGGAGGAGGATCTGTCCTGGTAGCACAAGGCCCTGCTCGCCTCTGACCAGGCAACGCCGGACGAGGGAGAGCCTGAGCAGTGAGGGCTGTGGGAGGGAGCGGTGGCTTCTGTCACTCTCTGCTCTGGTCTTCTGAGATGCAGAGGCAAAGCTCAGGTCGTGTAATTCAGGAGCATCCGGCCTGTTGTATTTACTGCTTTTTGAGCTCCCATTTGATAGGCAATTTCTTGCACGGCTCACAGCTCCCAGCCACGGCTTCTTTGCCCTTCTCCACCCAACCAGGTAATCACGCGCTCCTTCCTCTCAAGGACCCTGAACGTTCACATCAATGCCACCAGTCAGGGATTGGATGCCCCCGTCGGGCTGAGTCCTTTGTAGGATGGTGGCGGGGAACATCCCCTCCTGCCCGGGGGATGAGGTGGCTTTGGGACAGGGAGGGCCAAGGCAGCCATGCTGTGCTGGCTGGAGGTGGTCACTGCCTGTCCCGCCCCGCATCCCCGTGCGTGGTGGCCTCTCAGGGCTCTGTCCCCAGCAGCTTCCCACACCCTCCCTGCCCACATCATCAGTACAAACCCTGCACAATTTGAAGGCCTCAATATTTATACATTAATTAGTCCTTCCTGTTATTATTTACTTATCAACTCTTTTATTAGAGATCTCCCTCTATGCACACACAGATTGGTCCCATCGGCCCTTGCTTTGTTCTGTTATGAGATTGTATCGACGTGTCTGTTCCCCTGTTTGCAGGCACACAATCCTAACTACTTCACTTAAGTGTTTGATGAAGGTATTTACTCTAAATTGTTTGCTGGGATTTTCTTCTGAGGAATAAGAAGAGGCTGGAGCATGCTATTTCACTCCAATGATTTATATTAAGTGATATTTTATATCAAATGGAGGAGACTTAACTGGCCTAAATGGTTGTTACGTCTGAGTCAGTGGCTTTTCTTGGAGGACTGAAGCTGCTGGATTTTATTTTGGAAGCTGATGGGGTTGCTTTGTGCTCAAGTCCCAAACCCTCACTTGCAGCCACAGCGACAACAGGCACCACAGAGATGCAAGTGAGCCATTACACACCTCCCGGGGCCTCCAAAGGGCAGGGTAAATGCCCAGGAGCTCTTTGGCACGGGTCATCCAGGGTGTCGTTCACAGCATTGGGAACCATTTGGAAAAGTTGATGCCACCAGGTGTAGAGGTGGGTGCCAGCTGGAAATGGCACTGCTGTTATGCATGTGCAGCTGATGGCAGCTACGGGACAGCTCTGCTCTTCGTGTCTCTCAAGCCAATGGCCCACAGCTGCAGTGGAGTTCGATGCAGCTGCAGAAACAGCTGGTGCTGCTTCCTCCACATGACCTGCACCTCCTTTACCCCTGGAGCTCAGAGCCTCCATCCATGGGGGACACCCAGGGCCCCTGGCAGGAGGGGTGATGGGTTCCCCCCATGCTCAGGGGAAGGCTGTGCGTCTCCCTCGTCTCTGGAGCTTTGCCTCCAGCTCCCCACCAGGCCCGTTCCCCTTTCAACTCTTCCTGCGTGAGGTTCTGGCACCTGGGCACCCTGCAATGCGCGGCTTCCCCCGCACGCTCCCAAGGCATCGCCTGACACACTCCGTACAAGTGTCACCACGAGCTTTTGAATAGCAAGCAGATTCAGCCAAATGGCAAGCCATCCAGAGGCCACCCACAAGCAGAAAGGAGGATTACATTTGTTGATGAATAAATGCTTGTGCTAAGAATAGCTCCTTCCAGCTTTGCTGCTCACCTACCTTATCCTGCTCCAATTACCTAACTTAATTTACTCCAGCTGTTCCTCCATATCTCTATGATCTATTTTCTACCTCCTTCTGGTTTCTCTTTAATTTCACTGTATATTTTAACATACCAGATTCATCTATCTTTGAAAGTGCCTCTCCTTACTGGAAGGCTGCGTGCAGCATCGCTGTATTCGCGTTACTTCCATTCCCAACCCACTGGCAGCTACGTTTTGTGGCACATACAGATGCTGGCAGCACATGAGCTATATGCATAATATATTCCGTTCAGGAAGCACTTGTTCCTGAATGAAACTCATTATCCTGACCGGTTGCCATCTCTTTCAGCAGGCAGGGTTGAGGAGAACTACAGGCTGGATTCCTGAGATATGCGCTCTTTGAAAACCAGGCTCGACCATTATTTCCCAGAGCTCCTCTTTCAGTCCTCTCTGTGAAATATCTGTCCTCAGCTCAGGCATGTGGCACTGTGGCTTTTGCTGTCCTTCGCGGTGGCAGGACTAGTCCAATGGTGCATTTGTCCAATTTCCTGGTTTGATGGGAAAAAAATGGTTACCTGGACAGATCTTGGTGCAGCTGGAGCCAAACAGTAACTCCGCTCCATGGACGATACCTGGAATGGGTCTTTCCTTCTTCTCTACGAGTCCTTTCCATTCTCAAGCCTAGGAACAGAAGAAATTTAAGCAAATCAAAAGCTTTCCCCCCTCTCTCTGTTCTTGCTCATACTGAAGAGCCCAAGACACCACAGTGAGAGCCTGCAGCACCACCTACAGACGGGTCCACAGGTAGAAATTCTCCAGCATACTCACAGTGGAGCAGAGCAGACCAGAAAGGGACATCCTCACTCCTTAAACACCTTTGAAATGTCTTGTCCTGGCTGCTTTGCTCAGCCCCAGCCATGATTCTCTGCAGTGGCTTAGAGGCACACGAGCAGCACCTGGGACTGGCCCCGGAGGTGAGAGTGGGGAGTCTTCCTTTAAATTCAGGGGAGGTGGGTCAGGAGGAAGGCTGGGAGCAGAGTTTGTGGGGTCATGAGCAGCAATCTCAGCTCTCCCTCTTCCTTGAGCACCGTCAAGGTCTGGAAGGACAGCCTCGCATGGAGGGGGTTAGCTGGTCTCCAAGGTCTGAGCCTCCTTTTGACCAGAGAGAACAATCTCAGCTCCTTCTGCTGCTCCTCACAGGACTTGTGCTCCAGACTCTCCACCAGCTTCACTGCCCTTCTTTAGACACACACCAGCACCAAAATGTCTATTCGGTAGTAAGGGGCCCAAAACTGAACACAATATTGAAGGTGTGGCCTCATCAGTGCTGAGCACAGGGGGACAATCACTCCCTTAGTTCTGCTGACCATGCTATTTCTGATACAAGCCAGGATGCTATTGGCCTTCTTGGCCACCTGGGCACACTGCTTGTTCATATTCAGCCATCTATTGACCAACACCCCCAGGTCCTTTTCTGCTGAGCAGCTTTCCAACCACTCTTCCCCAGGCCTGCAGCACTGTCGGCTGGAGGAAGCATCAGCTCTGCAGGCACAGGCAGGTTTCCCACGATGTGTTTTTTAGGTGCTGGCTGGAGCAGGAGGCACTGCCATACAGTGCCAGCTTTTCCTGTTGTGCTGGCACACCTCGGAGTGACAAGCTCCCCTGATGCTCTCCTCTGATCTGCTCATGATGGCCATCCTGAGCAGTAAATATTGTCCCTCGTGCAAATAGCTTTGATGTCGGCTTTACTTCCCTGCTCTGTAAGGTTTTTGTTAACAACTCACACTGGTATCCAAAGCTGAAAAAGACAGCGAGACCTACTCCCCAGAATGGGATTTTTAGCCAGTTTGAGGGTGTTCAACCCCAGTTCCACCATCTTTCTGCACCCTAGAGCATGCCCCACCACGATGTACTTAAGTAAGTCTCACCAGCAGATCCATAAATACTTGTTCCTTTAAGGGCATCTGCTGTACCTTACAGCTTCCTAGGCAATGCTCCTTCCAGGAGGAGGCAACAGCTCTTCCTCAGCAAGGGGCGTCCAGGCTCGTGTTATTGCCAAAAGGCAGAGAAATGGGAATTTTCTGATGGAAGCTGGAACAATCCTATCCAACTCTGCAGGCTGAAAACACTGCGTGCTGGAAAATTGGCAGGTCCTTGTCAAGCAGCCAAGGGATTACTGCTTCTCTTCCTACTAGAGCTCTCTGGTATTCGGTCCCTCTCCATCCCTCCTATCTGCTGCTTCATACGCTCTCTGCCTTTCATCTCCTGGTGGCAGTGCGATCCAGGTGCCTTGGACCCGCTCCAGTCTCAGCGGGACAGCAGGATGGGAATGGCTGATGTTGGGCACTGGTCCCACCACAGCAAGGGTTTCCTTGTCTACTTTCGACAGCCCTGTCTGTTCACTGAACCCACAAAGGCAAACACCTCCCCAGCCGGGAAGGTGACAACTGTTATTAGAAATCCCCACTTCCCCTCAGTGAACAGCTATATAACGTGCCTTTTCATATGGTTCTTTTGGTTATGGCTGATGCTGTGAGTTTGCTCTACTAGTGGGCAGGAGATAACTCTCTCTTGCTTACCCATGGGCATCAGCATATCTAAAAATAGCTGGGGGAATTCAATCGCTCGTTAGGAAGAACAGAAAGTCTGGATGCGTGGCTCCCCCACAGCCACAGGACATGAATCAGAGCAGAGTCCTAGAAAGAGGTGAGATACAGAGTGTATCTCAGATGTCCAAATCACTGCCCTCATCAATGAAAGCAGCACCAGAGATTAAAGTTTAGTGCAAGCACTGGATCACAGCCACTGGGATGCTGTACACATCCTGACAGCTAGATGGATGGAGCAGAAAGAAACTTCTGGGAACTGATCTGTGATATGAGAAAATATAAGCACAACTGTCTTTTATCTCTGTAAATCAGTGCCTGAATCGCATCACTTCTTTCCTAGGACTTGGAGCACAGTAGGTATGCTTTTTCTTCATCCTTTATCCTAAATTCTTTCTGGTTTAAGAGGTGATTTCCAGGTTGCTGGCACAAAAAAAAAAAATGTTGTAGTACCATAGACCCAGCGATGCTTAGCCTTGCATGGGCTCCAGGAACAGGTTTTCTCCTCTGGGAAGCAACATGGGGTGCCTGAACGTTTGGCAGTTCTGGGCTGGTCTCTTTCTCCCATGACACGTGTTCGAGAGAGGCGGTTCGAGATGGTGAGCTTGTAACATCCCTCAGTAACGGCAGGAAGAAATCAAAATGCTGACACCTAGGGCTGTATTCAGTCACCCAAAGAGGTGTCTGGCACTATCTGAGATAACCTGGATGTCCAAGGATCTGTACACAGGGCTGTTGGATACGAAATGGCACCTGCGGCGGGTCCATACTCTCCTGGCACGGCAGCAGGTGATGCTCCACAGCATCTCAGGTGCATGACTCCGCCCTGTTTCAGTATTCGAATCCTCCTTCTGGTCTTATATTTTCTCTTCATAAATCTCTGGAACTTGAAGTTTGCCAAGTGCTGCTCCAGAGGCTGTGGGCATTCGCAAGGTGCTGTGCCAGCAGTGTCACATTCCTGTCCCCTGGTCCCAGGCACCCACTTGCCCCAGGTCAGGTGCAGCTGCCATGTCCCCAGTGGTCAGAGCATCCTGAGTGGAACTGGACAGCAACACAGGTTTCAACAGAGACTCCTGACCCTCCTCTCAATCCTCCACCTAGGACTGGCACTTATGGGAGTGGCAGGTGCTTTGTGCCAGACAGTTTTTAGCTCTTTTATCATTATTGTTAGAAAAGTCTTTAAGAAGCAGCAATGAGCTGCCCAGGAGTATTAGAAATGGGCTATGGCAGGCAAGGTAATTACTGTTTGAATTCTTGGTTATAAATGGGAGATCTCTCCACCTATTAGCAATGCACAATGGATTAAGAAATATCATTTCCCCTCCAGTTTTCATTTCAGATTCAGAATTTCTTCTCTATTAGCAAGCAGGGCCCAGCCCCTCGGTGGGACCGGCTGACAAATGATGTGTGCAGTACTCCTGGCAGTGCAGCCAGCCCTCCTCCTGCCTCCCAGCACCGTGTCCCAGTGCCTCGCGTTGGAGCAAAGCCTGGGATGGATGTGATGCTGCAGGTGGAACGCTCTGGGGCAGCGGGGTCTGCCCAGGTCCTTTCACAGAGACCGGTCCTCCCCGCTGCAGGATGAAGGCTTCGGTCTCGTCGTGCTGAGTGTGGTACAAACACTCAGAGCCCTCAGGGTGCCGTATAGGTTGACACCTTGGGGATGTCATCTCCTTGCTTGCCACTGGTGCTGTAGCTGGTCGTACCTTCCTAGGAAAGGGGCACCAGTGCTTGCCAAGGGAATGGTATCTCTGGCTCCAGCCCTCTGCTGAGCTGGAGAGGAACCGTTAAAGCCTTCCCAGTAAGAGTGCCCTCTCCCTTGCGAGATGTTAATCCAGTGCCTATTTTACCCTGCTCTGCCAGGCGTGAGCCTCAGTTTCTTCAGTGCTCCAGTTTTATTGATTTTCATTTTTATGACTGAAGCAATTACTGTCACACTCTACTGTGAGCAAACGGCAGCCTGCCCTGCTGACACGGCCCCACGGCACATCATTTACTGCCGCTTCACGGGCCTCGGCTGCTAGTTAAGCTGGAGCAAGGGTGGAAGCAGGCACGTTGTCCCCGGGAGAGATCGTGCCTCTGCGCTCCACTGGATGTGACAGGACATGCTGCCTTGCTGAGGGAGAAACGAGGCTGTTAATGGTCACGAGAGGCAGTACCAGTAAGGAGGCTTCGTCTGCTGTTACCACTGTGCTCTCAGCAAGGCCCTGCCGTATTCTGGAGGAGTATTGTCCTCAGGAAGGCTGAGTGGGAATGCATCTGATGAAAGGCTGTGCAGAGGTGCAGCACGATACTGTCCAAAGCACAGAGACACAGCAGTTGGCACCCCAGCCTCCCCTAAAGGTGAGACATGGTCACAGTCTCTGGAGAAGTCCAAAATGCCTCCACTAATTTTATCCCTTAGTCCAGGCCACTGCTCTTTGTGATTTCCTCGTCCTCTTGTACTTGTACCTTCTCCATCACATTTGGTATGGGGTTTCCACAAGATCACATTTGTAGAGCCTGTTTGGGAGGAACTTCGCCCCACAATATCTTTGCGAAGTTGCAGCCCTTTCCCCTCCAAGCTTGGTGGTTTGGTCAGACAAGGTTTTCTACCATAAAATCTGCCCAGGACAGGACCAGTGCCACTGCCATTCACACAGTGACACTGCTTGCCCAGGACCACTAACTATGGAGGTCCCTGTAGGGCCAAAGCCAGCAGGCGGTCATGGGCTGGCCCAGGGCAGCCCTCCAAGACAGTGCTCAAGGTCAACCATTTGTGAGTCTTCTTTTTGCTAAAACACGGATCTATATCCAGCTCTGAGTGCTGCTGGTCAGCCCTGTTTCCCACGTGGCTTTCTGCCTTCCAGTGCTGGACTCTGGGCTGGTTCACCAACAAAGGGGATTTCTCCCCGTGGGACCATCACAAGTACAATGCTGACGGCAAAGCTGTTCAGTGGATTCAGGGTTCAGAGTCTGGCCAATCCCATAGGGAGCTTGAATTTTCCCTCCATTCATGGCAACAACATCACTTAGGGCTGGCCCTCACCCAGCAAAGCACTCCGGCATACATTGAACTGGAAGCATGTCAGTATTACAGGAGACACCAGTAAGACTGGAAGTCTAGGGGCCGTCACTGCTTCCCATTACACAACTGTGCATTCAGCTCCTTGCTCCTGTGCCAGGCTTGAACCCTTGGGGCTGAAGGTTTCCACGTCGGGGTTCTGGCACAGGCTGAACCATTCTGCTGTGTTTCATCCACACAACTTAGCTATTTCTGAGACCGAGCTGAAGAAAAAAGGCCTCATTTTTTTAGACAAGAAACACTGGAGACTTAGTCTTTGAATAATTCCAGCCTTTCTGTGCTTTGGAGCAGGGGCTGGAAATTTCACAGAAAGCTGAAACATTTTTCTTTCATTTTTCCTGTGAGAAAAGAGCATTGACTTGGGTGTTCTCCAAGGAGCTGGTGCTTTGTAGCTGGAGCCTCTCTGCCTCGGGGCGAACAGGCACATCTCTGGAAGGGCCTGGAATATTCCCTTTCCACTCCTTCTCACTACATTCATGCAGGATTATATTCCTGCCATGCAGACTCGCGGATGCAATGCAAAGTGTGCATGTGGCCACTGGTAACAACTCTTCTGCTGGCCACCTTTCAAGAAGCTGGCTGAGTGACATTTGGGGAAGCGTGTGTGACAGTCTCTATGCACCACAGGTCTGTACAAGCCCTTTTTACCTTTTTACTTTCTCCTTAGAAGGGAGATGTACATGCACAGAAGTCAACTCAGGAGAAAGGTGAAATCATCTCCAGTGCACACAGGAATGGGGTTCTTAAGGCCCGTCTGCAGGGACACTGAGGGTTGCTGAGGTCCAGACAGAGGTCTTTGCAAGCCTGACTGTGATAGATGAACTCATCTTCTCCCAAATGGATGAAGTGGGTTGAAGTCTGACTTCTTTTATGTTCACTGCAGGTGTATCGCTGTTCCTCAGGTGCGCAGGTGCCTACAAGAGGAAAAAGCAGAGCGTGCTGATCTAGCCCTGACGGGAAGGAGAGCAGATGCTTTATTTTTAACTGAAGGAGATGATAAGCAAGGGAACGAATGCAGTGGGAGGCAGTGGAGGTTCAGGCACCAGCTCCTTTGCCCTACTTTGGGGAATGAGGAAATGGAGATAAGGAGGCAGCTGCAGAATGAGTTGACTGGGAGAGTGAGGAGGTCTCACGGTTTCAAAATCACAACTTGGGAGAGGACTTCAGCCTTGGGACCAAAATGAGCCAGTGAGATGTAGTAGGGCTAAGATGGGAAATAAAGTGGACCCAGTAATGCTGTACTGTCTCAGATTTTACAGCTCCAGGGTTGGCGCTTCGCAGAGTGCTGGGGAGCACAGGGCTGCACATGGAGGGGTGGTGTGGACCTGCTGTGGGGCTGTAAGGAACAGGTCTGGGACGTGCCCAGGTAGATGCACACACCAAGACTTTGCAGAGCCATCTCTGAGGGGAGAATAGGTCCTGAGGAGCCCGGGCTTTCTACAGAAGGCAGCTACCACCATGGCAGGAGGATATGCAGCGGTGTCTTGTGCTGCACCACATCCTGCATCTCAGGCTCTCTCACCCCTTGGAATAATGTTCCTGGTCCTAGCAGAGGTTTCTGGCTCACACTGGAGGGCTGAGATCTGTCTCAAACCAGGTCCTTGCTGCAAACAGCATTTCTTTGTCCCCGTGCCAGGCTGACAGGCTTTCGTACTCTATGTCCTGTCATTACTCCCCAAGGCTGGCCTGCCAAATGATTAAGTAGTCTTTTACCTCCCCATTTCTATGATGAGACTTTCTTTCTCCCTCCCTGCAGGACAGGTATTTAACTAAAGGTTGCTGGAAATACCTGTTTATTTTCATTAGTGGTGCTAGCCCCACTACCCATAATCCCTGGAGAACTGCTTTTATCGCTTCATGATGAGGGCTGTCAAAATTATTCCATCAAGAAAAGAAAAATTGGATTTTCAGCTGCATTTTTTTAACAGATACTGTCTGTTTTCTGAGGAAGAAAATATATAAAGAAAAGTCAAAGAAGCTTTCTTTTCACCGAGCAACACAAAAATACATCTGAGCAATATAAAAACACATGGCTGGGTTCCAGCTAAACTGTCAAACCCTAAATGTCTGTAGTTTTGGCTGGGGTGGGGGACTGAAAAATTAATGTGCCCAAGGGCTGAGACCTTGCCCTGAGCAGCTCATCCCACAACTCTCTGATGAGCAAATACCACCTGCAGGGAGGTATTTTGCAGGAGAATTTTGCTTTTGCAAAAGCATGTTTCAGTATTTGTGGAGAGGACAAATGCTGTGGTGGGAGAGCAGCATGAGGACAAGGGGAGACTACGTAGGGTAGGAAATTTGGGAAGTGAACACAATTTGCAGCTGTTGGCCCAAGAGCAGAGAAGATAGCCAGTGACCCCCCTCTTGCCAGCAGGTCTGGCAGCATGGCTGGGCAATGCTGAGGAAGGCAGCCCTATCTGCAGGAGGTGGCCACAGTGAGACCTCTCTGTCCCATGCAGGAGAGAGTGTCACTTCCCTCCAAGAACTGGCAGACAGCGGTTGGCAGAGCTGCTCTTGCCTTTTCCCTCTCCTCGTGCAGGTACAGGATGTGCAGGTACAGGTTGCGAACCTGCTATGTGGTCCTCAGGAAAGGAACCGAACATCACCGAGCCAGCACGCACAGGACCAGCCACCCTCTAACAGCCACACACTTGGGAAGACACCTGCGCAGACGGACAAGATGAAGCGGGTATGATGATCACATCAGGCTCCCAGATGCCTGCACAAAGCCCAAGTTCGTTTGCATATGTGTGGAAACCAGTGTGCCCTGGGTTAATGAAACAGGAGCAGAGTGACAAACTCTGGGAGGCCCAGGGGACCTTCCCTCTTCAGGGAGAGCAGTTCTCTCCAGCAGGCCATTAAAAGGGCCTCACCTCTGGTGACAGCAAATAAAGACCTGCCAGGAGGTGTTTGACTGTGGCAGAAATGACAGCGTTTGCCAGGCAACATGTCAAAGCACAAGACCTCAGCTTAGCTGCTCAGACTTGGACATCACTGAGGACCAAGTGGCACTGATTGAGGGCAATTCATTGACTTGGAAAGCTCCAGAGATGCCTTTTTTGCTACTTCCCAGGCATCTGACCTGCTAATTACATTTAACCCTAGAGCGAACAGCTCATTTAAGTTCTTCAGAGGTGAAGGTTTCTACAGGAAAACTTGTGAGAATTTGTGCTGCAGCACAAGTGGGGACACGTTGCAGTGAATGCACTGACTGACTGCTCTGTGCTGCGTGGCAGATCTGGGCAGCAAAGCCAAATTGCCCCAAAAGGACAAGAGGGTGGCAGTGAGCTGGAGCCCTGCATGATGTGTCCCAAGCTTCAAGACACCAGCTCACAACCCTTTAGATTAGCCCTGCGATAGGGTTCTCCTGTGCGTAAGACATTAGTGAGAATTAAGGAGCAGATGATGCTTGGCCAGTTGGTAGCTTTACTTCTCCCTTCAATCCCACTTATTCCTGGTGCTTCTTCCCCCCCCCAAAAACAGTTTGCTGGAGGTTGGGAAGGATGAGCATGACTTGAGCTCAAGGTCCTGAAGGATCAATATGCCCTTCTCTCACCTCTTTGTGTCCTGTTGAAATGTGGTACAGAGCAGAGCGCGGAATTCACAGCATCACTGTGCTAATAACAGATAATGCGATGAGCCATCCCAGTGATGGGAGTGTGCTGGCTGGGAGCAGGATGTCTGGTCCCCAAGTCTCAGGCCAGAGCTCTGTTTGTTGGCACACCGCCTAGTTCTGGATCATTAACAGACTACTAAGTAATGTCCTTCCTGGAGCTGAGGGCTGTTCTTCACCTCCAATCCTTTCCTGTGGAACAGTGCTACACGGTTATTTGGAGGTGCTCCTTCCTTCTCAGAGAGGGTTCAGCAGTGTGTGAAGCACAATTTGGGAGGTGAGCACTTTGAGAATCAGGGGCTGCATGGTGAAGGAGACCTGGCTCCACAAGAACACTGCCTAGTCCCCATCTCACTATATGGCATCAGCCACAAAGAATAGGTAATGATCCCCATGGTAACACCCCAGGATGGACCTGGGGCTCTTGGCATTCACCCACAAAAACTGCAACTTCACTTGGAGAACCCAGATTTGAAATGGTGCCCTCAAACTCTTGTGCCCTACACAAGTCAACCTTGTGTCTTGTGTTAATGCACAGGATCCATTGTGAAACAAAACAAAAGTGAGACCCTCAGTGAGTCCAGCCCTCTGACACTGGGGACCTAGCAGTGCCTGGTTTGCTTGGAGAACAGTTTGTTCCACCTTCCTGGAGAAGACAAAGAAAATGAATCTTCTCTCAGGGCTGTTCTGCTTAACCTGCGTTTAGGAACAGTCGTCACTCAATCCTGCAAGGAACACGTTATCATTTACTTGCTGGCAGAGATGTGAGTTTTTGTTTATTGAAAATAAAAACATACACGCTTCTTAAAACGCTTTGCAAAGGTGGCACCGGGGCAAGGCTGGGGAAGAGCAGTACGCTTCATCTCTCCTTGATAAATTACCTTTCACAGTGTTTCCAGAACCTCTCTTTTGCGACAATCACTTAATAACGTATAGGCACTGCGGTTCTCTCATTACTGGGAAGAAAGAGAGACGTTTCAAAGAACCACAATGTAGACAGTTCTCGAGGGTTCACTTCCTGGGCTCCTCTGACACAAATTATTAAAAACATTTTTCAGCAAAGCCATGGCTTAGGCGACCTTCAACAGCTTTCACTGCAAACAAAACCTTAGACGTACTTGGCAAAAGAAGTAAAAAAGGAGGGGAAAAAAGGGAAATTAGAAACATGGAAATGTAATAACTTTCCATTATGCAAATTTGATTTAATCAGAGATGAAGCTGAAGTGCAATAAAAACATACTTTCATTAAGTTTATGACTTTCAGGCTCTATAATACCCCAGAAATGTCAATTATAAGGTTACCATAGTGATACACGGCTACAACTTCGAAGTGAGCTCTTTCCCCACCAGTAAGTGCTCACTGAAGCTGGGCCAGGACCTGGTTTCGCAGTTCCTTAAACTGCTAAGAGCCTGCGACTCCACTGGCAAATATCTTTGGCAGCATAGTTAAGTCTTAAAGCTTAAGCCCTGCTCAAATCACCTGTGCCTGGGGGACTGATAGGATAACCCCCCTGACCGTGAGTGGGATGTACAAGGAGATTTTCATTTCCAGTGCTCAAGGTCCATTGTAGTGGAGTGGTCCTAGAAGTGAGAAGCTCATGAGGGACATTTTACCAGGCAGGGACCGACTGGGGTACGTTTAAGCTACATTGTGCTCCCTTGTCTTGTGAACTGAGAGCTCTGGGCTGTTTTAAATTTTGGATGATGGTGCTGGGGCTTTCTGGAGCTCTTTAGCAGTAGTAGCCCATGGTCAGGCACTCCTCAGCTCATGATGTTTCATTCAGGCAAAGCCCTGCAAGTCTTCACGCAGGCTTGTTAGAGCTTTCCAAAGCAGCTAGAGTAACTGAGGAAAACAGTTAAATGGAGTACATTGACAGTATTTAGCTGTAACTCGATATAACCGGTGCGTAAAAAGGTGTGTTACAAGAGTTTAGCTTCCTTCAGTGCAAACTTCTTGTTTGTGGCTAAGTTGTTACACATGGGGAGAGGGGCTGACCCTTTGCCCTTAGCTCTGGAGGGGAACAATGAAAAGATTGCTACATGGAAAAGAAATTAAAAGCCAAAAAATGAGTGGTGTGCTTGTAACAGTGGCATTCAGCTTGAGATACAGGGCATGATGCTGTATCCATCATACGGCAATCACACCTTTACTATGGGATTTTAGGAGCAACACAGCTGGAGTCTGGATATCAGACACACCAGTGTTCTCCCTTTTTATGTTGTTTTTAGTTCTGTTTTGCACAGCAGGCTGGCCCCACCACTGGCAGGAATTTCAAGAATAATACAGCCGGTCAGTGTATTTCTCACTGGCACAGATTCAAGCTAGTAGCCCTAACTCGCATGGTAACAACCCATCTTTGCTTCGGTCGGGTCATTTCTAGCGGGACACCCCATCCCTGGCAACGTTCAAGGCCAGGTTGGACGGGGCTCTGAGCAACCTGATCTGGTTGGGGATGTCCCTGCTCCTTGCAAGGGGGTTGGACTGGAGGGGCTTGAAAGGTCCCTTCCAACCCAAACCATTCTGTGATTCTATAAATCAGCATTTTGTGCTACACAACGGCATTGCATTCTAGAGTTAAGTGGGGCAAAATGTGCTGCTTTCTACTGGATGGCAACCTCGCCCACTGCATGGAAATTTCAGCTTTCAAGCTAGAACGTCATCAAGAGTCCAGCTGCAGACCTGATGCTGTAAGTAAGGTCTCTGAGGTCAAGTTACTGCTAATGGAGCAGTAATGGATCTGATTCCCAGCAGCTAAGGCTGCCTTTCTCCAGGAGGGAGCATTCGGAGAGCACGCCTGCATCCTCACACCGTGCTTTCTAAGCAACAGGGAGCTGACGTTATCCTCCTGTCTTTGACTCGGAGCATCACCGTCTGTCCGCGTAGCTTGCAGAGCACTGTTGTGCTGCCAAGTGGGTTTTGGAAAAGGACATAAGTTCAGAGCAACCATGCGGCACTAAGCACTGTGGATCTGTTCCTCCCTGGAACTCTTCCCCATGAACCTCTGCAGGATTAAGGGATCTGAGCCATGCTATCCCTTCCTGTGAGCCTCAACACAGAAAAACTCTTCCCTCCTCATTCCCACTCCGCCTGCTCTAGCATTTATTGGAAGGTCACTTTGTCCACATAATTGTCCTCCATCCTGCAACATTGCCCCTTTGACAGGAGCCTGCTCATCCATCGTTGCTGGGACCCCGAGGTTCAGTGGAGGATGCTACATTTCCCCAGCCTTTGCAAAGGCTGTGATTTTGTAGAAAAACATAGAGCAAGGAAAGCATTGTCTGGTGGATTAGGGCCTTGATATTCCTAATCATACCCTGCCTCAGCCTCTTTGAGTGCTGAGAACCCTATTCACTGGCATTCAGTGGTTTCTCTGGGTGCTATTTCAGATGCAGAATAATTAGCAACATGCAGGAAAAGCAACAAAGCCATGAATGGTATTTAGTGACAATTATTCCACCGAACCATTTCTTACTATTATAAATGGAGCTTATTAGCACTAAATTGTTTCCATAGGAAGCAGCATCAGCAATAAAAAGAATGGCTGAGGCTGGCTCGGCGGTGTGGGAGTCAGCACAATGGATCTGCCCGTCTCCTCCTCGCTGCAGGAGCTTGCGGAGGGACAAGCCCACACGCTTGCCACGGGTTGGGGAGCTGCAGCTTTGTGCTGCCAGGTGGCTTGGCCCCCCTGCTCCAGCCGTGCATCACAGTGTGGCGATGCAGCTACCTGTGGTGGACAAGTCTCGCACCACTGGAATGAGCTGGTTTGCAGTGGGGTTGATGGTGAATAAAAAGTAGGGATAGGAGTGGCTGCAAGGAGCTCCCATGTTTCATTTTATCTCTTTCCTTGGTGGAGTTTCTCAGAGGGGAGGCCTGATGTCCATTTTGATATCCAGATGGTAGCTCTGGGTATGACACTGCTCCTGACACCTCCAGAGAACATCCCGGAGCATCTCCAGCAGGATAGCTGTCTCAAGGGAATTCTGCTGGGAGAAAAGTTCAGTTTGCAGAATTTTCCACTGGGAGAAATTTAAACTAAATATTGCCAAACCAGGCTGATGACAATGTGTGCCTGATGTGTCATGGTACCTCCTGGAAGCTGTAGCTACACAAGGGCTGCAAAGGCCTTGGAGCCCCAGCCACCACCACCCAGGCACAGTGGCTCTGCAGAGGGACCCAGACCTGGGCTTCAGGATGCAGCTCCAGAGGGGAATGCACAGGGTAAGATGAGTTCTACTTGGCAGTGTGGCTGTAAGTGGACTGGTTTTTGTCTGTTAACTGTTGAAAAAGAACCTTCTATCTCTATACTCAAATTTCAGGCCATTTGGACCTGAAATCTCCGGATATTTTTTTTCTTTTGATTTTTTTTGCTTGAGTTTTTAAAACATCTTTAAAGAACTAATGCAGGAAAATTTCAAGAGGAAAAGCATTTGGTCTTAGGCAAAATATTTAATGTATTTTATGCTTTTAAGTTTTCATCTTCTTTTGGCTTTTTTGTAGTTGTTGGAATGTTTGTTGTTTGTTGTTTTTGGGGTTTTTTGTTGTTGTTGATACAGTTGTTTGAGAAATCTGAGCTGTACTTCTGACTGATTTCAAGTGACCTGAATGTGTGGTTTTTAGGGAAGAAAAAATTCCCCAAACAATTGTCTGTTTTTATCTGACAGCTTCCTTTTATCTGAGGAGACACAGGCAGAGCTGAGACTCGGGGCAGGCGGGGTCACCACTGGGAATTCCTGTGGGAGGATGAAACCTGGATGAGATGGAGGGTCTCCTCCCTCAGATCCTCTTCTCTGAGCCCATCCTGAGTGACGTGGAGATGAGCACACGCACAAGCAGTCCTGACACCCAGGTAGACATCCCAGCCAGAGGTCCAGCTTCCCAGAGTGGAAAATCTGTGCCAGACACAGCATTTTCACACTTTGTACAGGTCTGCATCAGTCACTTTATTACTTAACCAAATTATCAAACTCATCAAATCATTTGCCTGTCTACACTTAGTTCACAGGGAATCCAATTGGCAAGTAGAGGAACCAAGCATGTCTGCTTAGACTTGTGATTTTCAGATCTGGATGACTAAATCCTGTCTGTGTCTTGTTCTAAGTACTCATTTGTTTCATGGATTTGCCCTCAAATCCTACACAAGGAGCTGGTCTCTTCACACTGGTGGGTGTCCATGGGCAAGGTGCCTGTAGGAGGCTGTGCTGAGGAGATGATCCCCTTACCCCTTACCCCCTTACCCTTATCCCTTGCTCCTCCTGGCTTTACATGCTCTGCGGGCACCAGGCAGCTGGAAATTCCAGAGTTTCTAAGAGAGGCAGCTGAGATTTAAAGATGCAGCCCTCAGAAACAAAGGCATAACTGTTACTTAAGTAAACACCTGACATGTTCACCGTAGTGGAGCGTGACAGCCCCGTAGATTTGTGAGAGCGCTCGCTGCACCCTTCCCTCCTGCTTTGCAGATGATTTAGTGGATGCTTTTGTTCATCTGCTGCTCAAAATTTGTGGGAGATTCCCTCTCCCTCCCCATAAAATACCTCCAACCATCTATAAAATGTAAATCAACACACCTGCAAGACAGCCCAAGAGAGGGCCAAGTGTCCACGGCAGAGAGTGCATCCGCAGACAGTAAAATAAGTGCTGATGCTTTGATGCTGGGAGCTCAGGCTCTCTCAGAGAAGGAACATTCATTTCCCTTAGTTGGAAATTTGATTTCCCTGCTTTTTATCTTCAGGACGTGATAACAGCACCAAACACTGCAGAGAGCTTTAAAGGCAGGCAGCACACGCTGCCGGATGAATCACTCGATTCGACTTCTGAAGGGCTGGGATCCTCTCCAGGGGCTGCCCTGGACTACAAGGGATTTGTCTTGTCGGCCCCTCAGTTCTCCTACCTCCAGCAAAGTGGTCATGACTGCTTTGCTCTGATACCTTCAGCAATTAGAAGGATTCAAGACTGATGATTTTTAAGCATTTCTCTGGCAGATCAGGAGGTGTAAGCCGGTTTCCTGTGCTCGATGGCCGCTGCCTGACTCTGTTGGCCAGCAGTAGCTGTTCATGCCTCAGCAGCATCTTCACTAATTTTCACATTTGCCAGCTTCCAGCTTTGCAGATGGCAAAGCAGCATCTTCTGGAAGGGCCAGAGGGAGTTGAGCCAATTAATAGTACATCTGTGATTGCCAGAAGAGAGGACCGCTGCATCTCCGCCGTGCAGGAAGGGCTCAGTGGGTGGCGAAGACTCCTCCAACAATGGGGAGCCGGCGGCCGCTGCACGGAGCGCGGGCAAGGAAATTAATGAGAGCTAAAGATCCACAGCCAAAGAGGCTCGAGGAGCAAATGTCACTTCCAAAGTAGGGCAGGGAGGTAACTTTGGGCTAATTAACCACAACTTTGCTGCAGGAAAAGGACGCGATTGCCAGCTGCAGCATTCTGGGCGGAGGCCACCGAAGGTTAATGTGGACGGAAATGAGTAGGAATCGCTTGCTCTCTTGCAGGAAAAAAAACATAATTCAAAAGTAAGTTTGCTGTTGACAAAGTGCAGCGGAAAGCACTGTGCATCTGTCACACATGCTGTCTCCTCGTGGCTGTGCAGCGCCGTCGTAAATAATGGTCATAAATACTGTAACCAAGTTAATGTTTACCTCACTCTCCTGCTATTTGTTATTATGCACAAAGAAAGTTGTGTTAAAAGAGTCAAAGATGTCTGCAAAGTCATCTCTCACAAACAAGCGAAACGCAGAGCGGTGTCAGGCTGCGCGCTGCCGTGGGCGTGCCGCCTGGCGAAGGTCCCCGTGGCATTTCAGATGGCTGCCGTACCTGTTTATCCCCAGGACCCTGCCTCATTTGGCATGCGGGAGGCTTTCCCACGAGAAATCTGTGCAGAGGACTGCTTCCAAACCGGCGCTGGCAAGGATGGCGCGGCAAACAGTCCATCTGCAAAAAAAAAACCGCCCACCGTGATGGCTGGGAGGTTTCCCCAGGCAGATGGGAGGAGGCACGTTTCTTCCCAGTCTCCCTTGCAGCTGCCTGAACTGGGGTAACCCGCAATCTGGGGCAAAGCTGTGGAAAAGCTGCAGAAAAAGCTGCATCCTCCCCTCCTCCAGCCCTGCCAGCTGGGAGCATGCACACCGCCTCCTCTTCCTCCCTTCTGCCATCTGTGAGCAGGGGGAGCACTGACAGGGGCAGCAGAGCTGGCTGCTCCTCAGGGGAAGGGATGCTGAGGGTGACAGCCAGGCAGGCAGGACCCTGTCCTTGCTGAGGATGCAGTCCCACAGTGCCCAGAGCAGGAAAGAGAGCAGACCTGGTGACTGGAACCGGGGTCAGCCAAGAGCCCAGCGATTGCCAGACAAGTCTGAAGTCGTAAAACAGGTTGGGAGTAAAGGCTGGAAGCCAGGTGAGCAGGCGAAGTACCCAAAAAGAGGGCCATGGGCCAAAGGACTGAGCTTAAACGTAGCTCCCACAGTGGGGAGCAGCCTATGAGGTTGCTCTCAGAGATTTTCCACACAGCTGTTTTCCCAGCAACCTGGTTCAAGTTCATACAGCTGCACCATAAGTCAGAGCTGACTTTGAGAACAGCAGGCAGACCCCTGGGAGGGGAGATGAGGGCTCATCCAGAGCCCTGACCGGCACACCTTTTGCAGTGCCAGCCATCTGGCTCATCAGAGTACGGATAGACCTCTGGCATTTAAGTCTCATGATGGGAATATATGCAGGAGGTAACACGTGTGGTGCCTGGAGATGGTCTGTCTTTGTGGAGGTCCCGTACCAGCATGGTGGAGTTCTGGACATCTCAGCTCACCCCTCTCTCCCTCTTCTCCCACAGCAGGCTTTCAAAAGACTCCTGAAACCTCAGGCAAACAGCTATGCTCAGCCCAGACCTCCTGGTACTTCTGGTTCCAGAAAGGATGAAGAAGATATCTTTAGGGTCCCAGAGAGATCTCAAGGGCCAGCAGCTGTTGAAAGTGGGGTGCAATGCATCCCTTTGGCCATGAACAGCAAGGAAGCATGATCCAAATATCTGGGGATTTCTTCCTGTGGAACTGAAAGATTCTCTCATGCTTTTAAGGTTCCAATTTTCCTATTTTTGAGGGCATGTTGCCATTTTATGCCCGACAGCTAATGAAATTGTGTGTGCATGTGTATGCCGAGCATCCCAGCAACTTGATTTCATTATGCAGAACGTGCTCTGAAGTAGCTAGGGAATCATTAATGCACATGGATGGTCTTGCTGCAGGATGGAAGGATGGCTTCCCATCCCTAACAAGCACAAGTGATAGCTGCTCCTGACTCTCTTACTTGGTTAAACAAGGGGAGAAAAATAAAACACACTCTCTGTTGAGCTGTGAGAAGACAGCAAGGAGATGAGCAGTGAGGAGTGAATAGCAAAATGTTGTGCTAGAATAGGTGGGCCAGTGCAAGCCTTCATGTAGCTATTCCTACAGACTGATATGGAGGTGCTAATGCAGGGGCAGCAGTAGCCAGTTCCCAGAGGGGAAGAAAAATCAATTGCAGACATGTCCTTAAGACTAGCAATGTCTAGTCCAGTGTCTCTGTGAATGGCCAGAAGGCATTGCTCCTGACAGAGCAGACAGCAGACAGAGGGTTATGGGACATCAGTACCAAATACATGCAAGCCTGTCCCAACCAATGGGCCTTGTATTCTTATGGATATGCCAAACAACATTCCTGTCTTGGCCAGAGCTGAAAATCCTCTCTCCCCCAGCACTGAGCATCACTGACACTGCAGGAGAGCTCATTCCACTCTGGCTTTGTCACTTCTGCTGGGCTATGTCATCCATATCCCTTCCTTCTGTTCTTTCCAACTCTACCCTGATCTGAAGAGCAGGAGAAACACTATGGGAGAGTGCTTTAGGGGGCAGGGATGAATGCTACAGCAAGGACTGGAGCCAGGGACTCAACCAGGCTTAGGCACAGCCTTCCCTGGAGACACCAACATCAAGACACCACCAGCAAAGCTGTGACTCTCAAAGCACAAAGTAGATTGCTCAGCATGGACTGGCCCCCAGGCTGTCTGAATAAGTGTGACAGCATCACCTCCCCATCGCCCCAGGGCTTTGCATGGGGCATGAACCCCAGCCCTGGGTTGTAGGGACTTCAGCCCTGACCCCGTGGGAACAAACTGCCCAGAGCAGGAGGAAGTCTGCCGAAGGTTGCGTGAAGGGCTCCTGGCAGAGCAGAAGTGGCAACCCAGGCGTCCTGCCCTGACCTCACCCAAGGAAGCTACCTACCAGGCTGGGCTCTGCCTGTCCCCTTGGCTGGGCAAGGAGCCGGCTGTGCTGCAGCAGGTTGTAGAAGAAGCCTCAGCATTGGCACAAGATGTCTGTTAATGAAGTTTTTATGATGCACGTTGCTAGTGCTGGGTCATGATGTTATGACCTGGTTCACCTCTGCTGATTCAGCCATCCAAACAGACCCAAGAGTCTCTGGCACAGACCCTCCATGGCTTTGGCTGATTCTTTCAGTGAGCAAAATGTTCAGGCAATGAAAGCCTGAACCTAGAACAGCCTATGTTCTGTCACTCAGGGGCCAGGCTCTGGTGCCAAAGGACAGACCTCCCTCCACCCCTGCTGCGGCTGCTGTTTACTGGGGAAAAGGAGCTTCAGCTGGAGGCTTTACCTTGCTTTGAAGTTCTGTAGCGTTTTCTTCAATGCTGTGCCTGGTGACAGTTGCCATCATCTGCATTGCTCTGCACAGAGGCTGGCTGATGGACATCGTTAATTGCCGGTTTGAAAGCGCTGCAGGTCATAAGGGTAGGATAAGACCAGCTCTCCGAGGGCCACCCACACCAGATACTTGTCCAGCTTCGCCCTGGTGACAGGCACATAGCTACCGCACCTTTCTCATGCAGCCTGGCCTTACCAAGATAGTGTCTTCACCTTCAGCCTGAAACTTCCCTTCTGCTTATCCTCTTCGCAGACATGCCAAAGAGACCATCCGTCTTCCCTTGCGGGAGCCTTTTATCCCTTTTTATACCTTATTACTTTAGGTTCTGGCTTGTTCAATATTTCCTCACTAGATCATCCTCATAGAATCATAGAATCATAGAATGGTTTGGGTTGGAAGGGACCTTCAAAGGTCATCTAGTCCAACCCCCCTGCAAGGAGCAGGGACATCCCCGACTAGATCAGGTTGCCTCATGGACCTCTGCCTACCTCTTTTGCCTTGAGGGGGTCAGTAGCTCCTCTGGGGATGCTGACAGTGATTTTAGTCTCCAGACACTCCCCAGTCTGGGTAACACTCTGGGCAGGGAGGGTCCCCCAGGGAAAGGAGCTCTGCTCCTGGTGCACGGGGAGCACAGAAGGTGGGAGCAGCTGAAGTGACGGCAGCGGGAGGAGCGGATGGTGCATACATAAAGGAAGCAGTGAGCATCCTCTGGGCAGGGCTGTTGTGGAGCCAGCACGCAGAGGGACAGTGCAGACAGCTGGGGATGGGGGTTGCTGTGAGTTTCTGCCCAAATAGAGAAGCATTATCGAGCAACTGGCAGCCAGCAAGGCTGTAGGATTTCTTACTTTAAGAGAGCAAATGCTGGCTGAATGAGTGAACGCTTGCTGACCAACGGTAAGGGATGGGTCTGTCCCATTGCCCAAACAGAAGGCCTGCGGATCAGAGCAGGGCATGCACCCACTGCTGTCCCCCAGGGATACTGGTGGATTCAAGACAGAGCTACGTTTAAGCAGAGTCCTGATTTAGGTAGCAGGTAGCAAATCCCACAGCAGCCAAAAACACACCCAAGATGCCTGGCTCGCAGCACAACATGGGCCTTAACTCATCATATGGGACAACCTGTGTCTTCCTACTAGACCAGTGACAAAAATCTCAGTGACAGGACAACACCCTACATGGGAAATCCTGCTGAGTAGTGCTCAGAGATTGGACTGAAGGGGCTTTGCAGCTCAGGGGACCTCTAACCTGAGGAAGATGGAGGTCCACTTGCTGCTGAAGTCCATGCTGAGGAAGGAGAAGGCCCTCAGGCACTCAGCTCTTTCCTTTGAGGACCTGGGAGCCCGCTGCTGCCATTCCTGTCCTGTACCCCACACTGATAGTTAGGGCCAGCCTTAACCCAGGTCCGTGGCCACCAGGTACCCACAGAGGCATAATCTTCCAGAAGGCATGGTGATCTCAAGGTATCAGCAAAGTCTCTCTTGCTGCTGAGGCTCTGTGCCTGGCTTCCAGTTTGAGTATGCCTGACTTTCGCTTACAGGAATGGATTCAGGTTTTGTCTTTCATTTCAAGACAAAAAAAAAAAGCCTGTTAGCACTTTGTTTTTGCTCTCAGTAGGGTAACTTTATCCTTCATCAAAACAGCTTTCAGTCTATTTTCTAAAAGGAAGACAGCTTGTGGACTTTTCATCAGTATAGCACCTTTTCTCTAGTGGTCACACCCTGTAACAGTGCTTTATCCACCCTTTCTGTGTTTTCAGCTTCCCTCCTGAAATGCAAGTGCCGGATATGGTTGAGAGCAGTGCAGTCAGCACCACTGCTGCTCTAAAGGGAGGGGAAATGCCCTTTCTGCTCCTTTGCCCCCATTTCCATATACAAACATCTCATTACTCCGTGGCAGAGTGCTGCCCTGGGAGCTAATGTGGGATTGCTGAAAGAAAATGCTACAAACAGTGTAGTTATTGAAGTTGCTCAGATGAACGATGGGGGTCTATCCCCACGTTTCCCAGCTGTGACTTTGTCAGCTAGTAGGTGAGTCACTCGCTCCTTGCTTTGCTATTTGTCTGTTTGCAGCACTCCTTGGCTTTCTGGGTGCTCAGTTATTATTTTTTTTTTAAATTGAGGCACCGAGGAGGGAACAGTTTTCTCCTGGTGGTGCAGTGTCAATTGGGAAAACAAGCCTGGAAATACAGAGGTGATTGCACTTCAGCCCTTCTTTCATTATCCTGGCCCTGTGGCCCCTATGTTTGAAGCCAGGCTAGGACACTGTCTCAGGGCATTTACCATCTTGTTTTTAGAGGATTTCAAGCAATAGGTGATTTATTGCCTGCCTAAGCCGAGACTTTGGCTGCTTAATTAGCCTCATTAGTCCCTGCTTCTAGCCTGACCCTGTCAGGACATAGCTTCCAGTTTCCGGATCTCATCATGGCTTTTGATGCTGTCACATGGTGAGATGCCACTCCACACAACCTCTATGTGGGATCTTTGCCTCCTCGCAGGCAGGTGAAACAGTGTGATGTAGATACCGGTGCATTCAGCAAGCTGTGCATTGACTGCACACTGTGCCTCAAGGTTACATTGCTGTATCTCCCCCAGAGCACTTTGCATCCCTCTGAACATGCTGTGTGGGAGGAACAAGGTGATTATCATATCCAAAAAGTTGCCTTGGCCAAGGAAATGGAAATGTGATTTACCGACATTCTCACTAAAGTGTGGCAGTCATCCAGCAGAACCAACGTACCACAGCATAAATTCAATACTTCTCTTGCTAAAATGGGCAAGTGCCCTATTAAGAAGAAGAGAGCTTCCCCAGATAAATGAGATAGAAGGAGTATTGAACTGGTTCCAATGTTTGCTAATTGAAGATCATCCCTGCTGAATCAGATCTTCCCTGCACTCAGTCAGAGATGCTGTGGTCTGTTTCTAACAGATCACCTGTTTTGCCAAACACACACAAGCATGGACACCCCAGAAAAAAAGCCATGTTCCATGCTAGGATATTTGTATTAAACCTACATTTAACCAAAAACCAACACTGAGCCTATCACCAGATGTTCATCAGCTGAAGAAAGAGGCACCAAGGACAGGCATCTTCTGCCAGATGTTGCATGCGAACATTTCTTGGGCATCCACACTGGACTGTGTGCCCCACAAATATTTTGAACTCTGGAGCCTTCTCACCACGTGTTTGGTTTCCAGAGCCCACTGTGACTCCTCAGGCAGCTCAGAGCAAGGCGTGAGCTGCCAGGTTGACTGGTATGCATGCTGTGGGGTGATGATCTTGTGTTCTGAACATGGGTGAAATGTTCATGTGGGTTAAATGTTTATGTGATGATTTGTTCGCATGAATGACATCATGCAGCATGGAATTCCACAGTTAATTGCACATTATATGAAGAGTCACAGTTTCTTAATTGTTTTGAGTCTACTACCCAACTATTTAATTTGAAGATGACACACTGTTGTAGGCTGACAAACACTCAAACCTCTACAGCCCCTCTCAGTTATCTCTTTTTAGAATTATAGTCTTAGTCTGTTTTCTTTTTAAGATTTTAATCTTCGTCTATTTGATCTAAACTACTAATATGTCCCTTTCTGCTCATCCTTTCCTGAACCGTTTCTAGGTCCGCCATGCCTTCTCATGACCAGGCAACTGGAAGTGTGCACTGAAATGTGGGAGCACTCTGGGTTTAGGTAGTGGCAAAATGATGTTTTCTATTTCTTTCTTTCTTCCTTTATGGATAATTCCTCACATTCAATGGGCTTTTTTTTTGGCCAAATGTAGAGCCCTGAGCCGTTCAAGTCTGACTGCCAGCTGTCTTTCCACAGTGCTGGCAGGTGGTTCAAAGGCCATCACTGCGCGTGCAAAGTTAAGCTTGCTTTTCCCGCAGTGCCTGACTTTCTGTGTAGCTATTTGCATTACGCATGCTACTTTACTGCACGATTATTCAGTACAATTAAATGCTTCTACAACTGCCTTCAGTAAATTTTCTTTTCTACTCCCATGAATAGTAACATATCTGCAGACTGTGGCCCTTTATTATACAGTCCCTTCTCCAGACGCGTTACGAATGTGCTGAGGAGTCCAAGTCACTGCACAGAGCCCTGGGACCTCCCTTCATTTGTTCCAGCCCATTGCTTCCTCTTCTAATGAGTTTTTAGTCCATGCCAGGGATTTCCCTCTTATCCCATTGCTTCAGTGAAGCAGCTTGTTAAAGGTTTCTTGAAAATCCCAGTCCTTATTTGACTGTTCATTGATTCCTCCAGAATGCTCCAGGACAATTCTCTGCATTGAAGCTCTTCACCGTTGTATTGCATTTATCGCTTCTCTGCTAATTCTGTCGTAATTACTATCTCTACTGATGTCCTGCAGAAGACATCAAGTGTACTCATCTGCAGTTTCTCACATCTGGGCCATACAATTTTAAAAGACGTTATAGAGTGCGTATTACTGACTTTTTCACTTGCACCAAGGAAATTTTTTTTGCAAGATGCTCCACTCCATGGTTAGCAATTCAGCAATTTCTTAGGTAAATTCCTCCTGTCTCTGCTGATCTGTTATTGTTCATCTTATTGAGTTGTTCAAAAGCTTCTTCTACTGACTCCTAAGTCTGAGACAGTTCCTTTGTTTTATCTGCTGTCAAGATGCGTAAGCACATACCTAAGCACCTTCATTTAGCTTTAATGCTGTGCCCTTCTCTTCCTAGCTGCTTTTATACCTTGGTCAGCTACTGGTGCTACATTTTCTGGCTGGTATTCTGTTCTTCATGAATTTAAAAGGGATTTGTTGGTAGTTTATGATGCCTTTAGCAAGTTGTTCCTCAAAGTCTCTTTTTGGCTCTTGCCAGAGCTCTACTGCTTCCTGGTCTTCGAAAACCTAAACTCTTTGGCTATTTACTGGTTTTAGTCTACCTTTTAAGTGATATATGGCTCCTCTGAGCCTTCCACACACTGTCTTTAAGCAATTTGCATGCCAACAATAGATATTTTTTCCCCTTGAGCTGTTCATTTTAGTTTCTTCTAAACAAATTTTGTTATTTTTATGTAGCTCCCCTCTTGAAATAGTGTTTACATAGCAATAGATGTTGCTGGCTTCTTTCCCCCTACAAAGATATTGAATTTGAGTGTACTGCAGTCACTAATACAGAACAGCTTTTAAGAGGGGCATTTTGAATCAGAAATTTAATTAGAACCTGAAGACAAGAGCTGTTTCTTCTCTTCCTAGTTTCCCGCAGTCCCTTACAGTGTCCGTACCCTGGCTCAGTTTCATACCATGCCAGGACGTTAGCCCAGGCTACCTGGGCTAAATCAGCTCTTCTGCTCTCTCTGCTTGTCTGGCCTGGCACACTGCAGACACATTCATGCTCTGCTCAGGTGGGGCTGGTAAATCCCATCATTCTTTTTCTCCTCCTGGGGCTTGTCGTTTCAATCTAGTCATACATCTCTTCGTTTTTGAATTAAGAAACTGGGGCTGGAGGAGCGAAAAACTCCCGTGCCTCTCCACAGGCTCTGCATAGGGCCATTACCTTCTCTCTTACCTGGAGATTGAAGCAGCATGAATGAAGGGGAGGCTTGGAGATCCCCAGGTAAGCTTGGCCTGCAACTATGAAACAGCATCAACCTGCCAGATTTGCTGTGGGCGGGGGTGTGGCACGGGCACCGTATCCAGAATGCTCTGAATGCGTTGCACGTAGTGCTGCTAAGGTCACATATTGGGGACCCACACACAGCGAACCCAACACACCCGTGAGGTTCCTGTGTACTGGACTTTCCTGGCACAGCTAGTCCTTCTATGTGCAAGGAGCCTAAATTGTCAGGACTCCATGGAAATTTGCATCACAGATTTTCCACAGACATAAGCCAGTTATGTTTGAATAGGTTAGAAACAGCAGGTGAGATACACAGTAGAGGAACATGAAGATTTGGTGAGGAGTCCTACTCATTGGTGTTCAGCTCTGCATTAATAGCACTTTCAGTTAGGAAGCGTCTCCTTAAATACTGGTGTCTGAGCTTGAACAAAAAAAAAAATGGTGCAGGGCATTTCCTATATGAGGTGTTTGTATATGAACAGTCCTCTCCACCTAGGATTAAGTGGATATACTGCTTACAGTAGTTTGTTTGCAGGAGGGCTTGTTGTGCTTGTACTGATCAGCTATCATCTCCTCGTTGCTGAGCAAACTGAGGACCAACAGAGAAGCAAACTCTGGCTGATATTTTTGGACCAGTATGAGGTGATACACATGAAGTGCTGGCTGTAGGGAGTGCCCTCTATAAAGCACTCCATTAGCTCAAGGAAATGCTTCACACAACACATTATCTTTTTTCTTTTTTTTTTTTTCTTTTTATGTGAAGAGAACTTTCTTACCAGAGCAGAAATCTCTGTGGGAAGCTCTGGTTCTAAGGGCATCCTCCTTAATTTTATTTTCTAGATAAAATCCACAAATCTGCATGTTGAGACTGAAAAACCAGAATCGTAAGCCTGCAGGAAGGTAACTTAAAACTTTGTGGAAAACGGTGATACTGGAGGGGTATTTGACTGATCTTAACCTGCCTAGCCAGGCTCACTTCAGCAAGGCAAGGGTGTGTGCTGGAGAGTACTTGCACACTGTGACTGGGTGCATGGGGAGCTGTAGCTGAGAGGTAGAGTCATCCAGAAATTAGGGTGACACTAGAAGAACTGGACCTTGATGGTGACAGAAGCAGATGCGTGACAAGCCAATCACATGCATGCAGGAAGGGTGTCAACTGTTCCAGCAGTATTTGGGCACCACAATGAATACTCTTCTTATTTTCTTTACGGCTTTATTTCTTCTGTGCACTGCAGCATAACTTCAAAAGAGATGCTGAAAACATCCTACCCACTATGATCATTCCAGATCCTGCATATCAGGCTGGAAGGTCACCCAGACCAGTCAGTGGCTGCTTAGGAAAAGCATCCATGAGGATGGAGCGGGCTTGGCCTCCCTCAGCAGAGTGCAGTTGGCTCTGCTTTGGTATTGTGAAGAAGCGGCTGTGAAGCGTAACGGGAGGGCAGGAAAATTGCCTTGAAACCAAAGTGATGGCTGAGCTTTGTGTTTAAGGACTGTCATGCTAAAAGAAAACATCATGCCCTGTTCTTGATAGCCATGCCTGAGTTGCTGTCACTAAGGGAAGCTGACTTAGAATGCTGTAAGCGCACCTTGGATTTATTCATGCTTTGCTGTTTAAATCAACTCCAAACAGCATGTGTTGCAGGTGAGAAGCTGTCTCAGTGTTGAAGTCCACAGGGCGCATGCCATGCTGGAAAAAGCAGAGCAGGGTCCTTCTCTTGGGGCCCTCCTCACAGGCTCTGATATGACCACAAAGTCAGAGCTTATTTCCCCTACTTACCAAATCTATCCATCTTCCCCAGTTAATCCCTCTGGTCTCATGTTTCCTGGTCTTTCCTGGGCTAGTTATCTTCAGGGTAGGTGTCTGGCAGCTTCAGATTCCCAAATGTTTGCTCCGATGCCTCTGGGAGCTGCCCCAGCGCTTGGGGCTATGTGCAGAGAGGCTTTGCGGACTTGGTTATTATAATTTTGGGATGTATGTCCTTTAGTTGACCCAGAACATGTCATTCCCTCCAGAGGCTGAAGGATCTGCTTAGACTGACAAGATCAGCTTTTCAAAGCGCTCTAGGTGGGCTCAACTGGAGATTAAAGTCCTGAATCTACTTGTTGCACTAGGTGTTGAGCTCTTGCTGTGATCAATAAATATCTTGGGTTCGATGTATGGATGTGAGAAGTGCCACTGTAATGCTCTCAGATATCGCCTGCCAGCCTCTAACCCAGCTCCAACAGATCCCCTGCTTCCTAGCCCTGTCCAGGTATCTCACATACCCTCCCAAAGGGCACTGGATGCCTGTAGTTTGGTACCTAACCTGATTTTAACTCCGATGGGAGTTTGGCACCCTGCTAACATGTAGACATAGAAATGTAGGTGTCTTGAGGTGTGATTGAGCGTCCTTTGGTCAATTTTAAGACACTTATTAGGGACAGTGATCCATGCTTTGTAATTTATAGATAGCTTCTATGCTGCTGAAGTTAATCAAAATTACACAGAGCAATTAGAATGATGGGAGACTATTTGTGAACATGAGATTTGATTTATTCTTCTTTATTAAACACTACAAATACCTTAGAGTTGCAGGAGTTTGGCTAAGGGCCCCATTTCTCCAGTTTTGTCCAGGGTTTGGTGATGCCACCTGACATACAAAGATCCCACAGAAACCTTCCAAACTTTGGTGAAATTTTTTATTTTCCTCACCCGTTTCACTTCATCCTGCTTTTAGTCTCAGAGATGTGATGGAGAAGAGGGAGAGGAGGCAGTTGTGGCAGTCCTGGGAATGTCGGTAGTTCCCTGGCACTGGTAGAAGCAAGGACAAGCGGAGTTTGCCTGGTAGAGTCAGGGCGGTGTTAGCATTTTTGGAAGCATGAAAGAGTGATTTTCTGATCACGTGGTTTGGGAAATGTGACTCATGCTTCCCAGTCTCCTGAAAGCGCTGCGAAGCCTGGTCCGTACTGCAGGTTTTGTGGGATGCATCCCAGCGGATCGTTACGCTGTGGCTGTAGCCATTAAGCTGCTTCCCTGAAGGTGAGCTGAGTCAGTCTGCTCCTTCTCAGTGCCTGCGGTGCATTCAGCAGTCACATTGCTCCTCCTTTCATGGAGGAATTTGTGGTGTTTTACAGCCAGAGATCCACAGTATAGAAAATTAAAGCAGCTGGACATCCACCAGCCACACACCAGTGCCAAACCTGGAATGACTGGGACTCCCAGTCCAGTGTGTTGGCCCTGCAGCCACGCTCCTCACGCTTTTAGCGTAGCAGAACTGCACGGTGACATTTCTTCTTCTGTCTTCTGGCCTTCAAGAGCATAGATCACACTGAGAAAACCAGACAAATTGCTTTGCTTCAATAGAGAAATTAACAGTAACCAGTGAGTAACAACGCTCTGTGATAACGTTCTGTGTTTCAAATTTTTTTTTACATCATAATGAAAGGAAAAAAAATCTCCAAACCTTTGGACATTTTCTTGCTGATCTCAATTGCTTGAATATTCATTTACAGAGTGAAAAAAAAGGGGGTTTCAATATAAGTTTCTTCACTAAGGGAACCTTGAAGCTCAGAAATCCTCTGCCAAAACTATACTAAAGCCGATATGTATACAAAGAACATTCAGGCTTTCAACTAAGCCGTGTGTTTTCATGGAAATGTGTTTTGTCAAATGTTCTCATCAGTTCTAATTGAAACTTGTTCCCTCATCAAGATGCAAACATTTTCTTTTGACAGCATTCAGACATAGGGTATGGTGATATAAACTCATATTTAAGCAGAATGCCTCAAAAAAAAAAAAAAAAAGGAATGTTTTGTCAGTATTGAAATGAATTCGCAAAGTTGTTTCTCCCTTTTCCTGTCAAATGCCATGGGAATGGAGATGTTACCACAAATATTTCCACTTCCACAAAATGGTGAGTCTGTGATGGAAACTCATGCTACCAAAATTGTTGTGACTGGCTCTCCCGATGACAGCCGAGCAGGGAGCCGTGAGCGTATCCGGGCTGTCAGGGGTAGATGTGTGCAGGTTAGCTAGCGACGGCCACATATTGAGAGCTTATTGAGTGTATTTCAGCGCTGATGTCTTTATTACACTGCAACCAGCCTTCCTCTAGACCAGCCTTGGGTTTCAGCTCTTCAAACAGCTGTGGCAGGGAAGATTTGCCACCTCTCCAGTGCATTGGTGGATGAAGAGTTAGGGGGGGCAAGGAGGGCAGGCAGGAGGGTGGGACAAGTGTGTCAGTGGCATCAGGGAGTGGAGGTGACAGCGTGGAGTGCGGACAGTCACAGGGTGTCACACACCAGATGCGGCTTCACTCCGCTCCGTTAGCAAGTGGATGGAAATGGGAGATGACAAAGTGTTTCTGAGAGGCATCATCCGTTAGGGTGAGGGGATCGTAATCCATACCTGTCCCTGCAGGGAGTCTGATGGTCCCAGAGAGGTAACATCTCCTGGCCTGTGACATTCCAGAGAGTGACACTGCTTTAGTCCTAGGCGACAGTATGAGGCCAGGGTCTGATCTCCAGCATCTATTTCAAACCATCGGTTGATGCTCCCTAAATAACCCCTGAAGAGATGGGGAAAAAAAACTGGACACAGTCTGTTCTTTTCAAAGAGGGGAGAAGGGTCTCTCTTTCTGGACATGGGGCCTTTTTAAAATCATGATAATCCTAAAAAGATAAAAATAACTCAGGTAGGAAGGGATCTAGGGAGGTTTCTAGTCCATCTCCTGCCCCAAGAAGGATCGACACTGAATTCAGACCAGGTTGTGCAGACTTGCTATAGGCAGGTCTTGAAAACCTCGAGAGACAGAAATCACACAGCCTGTCCCCTGTTCCAGTGCTGTGCATGGGGAAGCATCTTTTCTTTATCTGGTCAGAAACACCCCTTCTAAAATGTATGAGCGTATTTGTCTTTGTTTCCTGAGGTTCCTGTTGGCCTGTTCCTCTGACCTGTCCAGGTCCCCTAAATAGTGGCCTTGCTGCTGAGCCTATCAACTGCTCCTTGCAGGGGGATGTCCCTGCTCCTTGCAGGGGGGTTGGACTAGATGACCTTTGAAGGTCCCTTCCAACCCTAACCATTTGTTCTGGTTTTGTTAGTGAGGGGGGGCCTAAGGTGGCAGCTTCTGTAGGAAACTGCTAGAAGTTGCTCCCCTTTGTTCAGTGGACTCGGCCGGGCCTAGGGCAGACCCGCTGCTGGCCAAGGCCGAGCCAATTGGTAGCAGAATGTCCCGTGATAACGCCTCTGCGATAATGTATTTAAGTAGGGGAAAACAGGAAAAAGAGGGGGAGAAGATGTGAAGCAGCTGAGCGGGGGCCAGAGAGGGGGAGGCGCGAGCCTCATGGGCCTTGCAGGCCTCACCCTCTGGCCTCCCGCTGGGCAGCCAACTGGGCCCAACTCGGCCCGGCCCGGCTGCAAGAAGTGGAGAGGAGATGAGAAGTGAATAAGATGTAAAAAGGATCCTGAGAGGCGTCTGCCAGCCTGTTGTGAGGAACGGCTGCAGACGCCAAGGTCAGTGAAGAAGGAGGGGGAGGAGTAATATGGCTCCTGGCCAAGATTCCTCTGCAACTCGTGGTGAAGACCATGGTGGAGCGGGTTGTCCCCCTGCAGCCCATGGAGGTCCACGGAGGGGCAGAGATCCACCTGCAGCCCGTGGAGGACCCCACACCAGAGCAGGTGGAGGCCTGAAGGAGGCTGTGGCCCGTGGAGGGCCCGCTGGGACAGCTGTTCTGGAGGGACTGCACCCCGTGGAAGAGATGACCCACGCCGGAGCAGTTTCATGAAGGACTGTGGCCCGTGGGAGGGACCCCACGCTGGAGCAGAGGAGGAATGCGAGGAGTTCTTCCCCTGACGATGATACAGCGGCGTAAAACAACGCGTGATGAACTGACCGCGACCCCCATTCCCTTTTCCCCCCCCGTGCCGCTCGGGAGGGGAAGGTAGTAGAGATAATGTTAAGCCCGGGAAGAGGGAGGGGTGGGGGGAGGTTATCTTGTTCCCTGTCTCATTCTCCTGCTAATTTTAGAAATAAATGAATAGTTTTCCCCAAGTCGAGTCTGTTTTGCCCGTGACGGTAACTTTAAGGATTTCTCCCCGTCCTTATCTCAAACCTTGAGCTGTTTTTTCTTATATCATCTCCCCCTATTCTCTCGGAGGGTGGGGGGAGCGAGAGACAGACTGCGTAGTCTGGTCCTGATCAGGGCTGAACTACGACACCATTCTATGATTCTATGATTCTATGCTCCCTCAGGGCCGGTGTCATTCGCAAACCTGAGGAGAGTCTCTTCCTCTGAATCATTAATAATGATATTAAACAGGAAAAGAAAGACCCTTAGGGAACTCCACGTATAACTGCCCTCCAGGTAGAGTGTACCTCTCAGTCTTTGAGAACAATGGTCCAAACAGCTTTCAAAATGAGACATTCCACATCTCTGCCTCCTGTGAAGACTTTCTATCCGTCATGGATATGGAGGCATGGAGAGATGAATGAATCTGTCTTGGGTTGAGACGTTTGGGTGAATATTGGTTGGTACCGAGGTTGTACCACTGTCTGGCCACAGCCCTTCTGCAAAAAGAAATGGAAACCTCACAAGAAGTTTGTGCCTGATCAGAAGCCCAGTTCTGGAGAAACTGGCATAACTGCTCTATGCTACAGTGATTTCTAAGGAACCAGGGCCTGTGTGAGAATTAGCTCTATCCTGATCTATGCCTTTCTTTACAAAATCCTCAAGGAAGGCAGAGCTGATTGTTTCTTTAATATTGCAATAAATCTGAAAGCCCTGTATAACTACCTGTCAGAGGCTCACAGAAGTTGCATAACTTCTCAGGCTTCGGAGGATGTAAAGGTGATTTTGCGAAGATGATTTATGGAAGAAAGTTATTGATAAATGGTAATAATAAACTGTAATTACAATGTATATTAAATAAAAAAAAAAATCCCTGCTCACTAAATTAAGGTGGAGAGGAGCAGGAGAAGGTGCAGTCGCTGCATAACTGTTCTGAGCTCATGCCGTGTTAGCTGCAGGATATGAAGGTCTCGGTTTGTCAAGTGGCTGTGCTCTCTCAATGCTTGTATTTATCACAGCACGTTTCAGAAGTGCAGGCGGTCAGTGTGGCGCAGAGGGCTGTAGGCTGCAGAGGATGGCGCAGAGTTTAGTCTGCACCTGTTTGGCCGTTATTGAGGTCCTGCTGCTGCGCTGTGGACCACCTTAGGGCACAGCAGAGCAAACCCTCAGGCACTGCGCGTTACGTAAGCGTGCTGAAGGCAGTGGAGTGAAATTGCTGGTCATCAGCGTTTGTTTCAGACTAACAATTTAGAGCAACATTTTCACTTGTATGGGTGCTCTTGTTCTCTGTTTTCTTTTATTTTGGGGGGTATTTTTTGTATTTTTAATTACAAGGACTATTAAATTTTATGAATATAGTATCTTTGCTCCTTGAGTTCATGCTAATTCACTTGAAAACCTATTAGTGATGGAAGAATCTCTAAAGGTTTCCTCATTCCAGTAAATACTTGGAAGAAATCCAAATAAAAATTGTAGTCTCAGGTCCCTTATATGTGTGCAAAATGCAAAACCAGGTTTCCGTCTGACCTTGGCTCTTGATCATCTAGTGATTCCAAACTCAGTCCTCCCAAATTTCCCAGAAGATTCACTTTAATGGGCAGGACTATGACTATCTCAATGGCTTTTGAGTATTTCCACTTTGGCCATGGAGGAAGAATTTCATAAGGGGTCTTTATTATCCTATGCCTTGACATAAGCAGCAGAAGGTTCCCAAGCCTTGAACTGCCCCTGACGCAGGTGGATCTGGCTGAGTTGGCTTTCTAACAGGTTTGGACAGTTTGGATTGATTACCCAGATAAAAGAAAGAATTAGAAGACACAAATCTTTGAATCTTGTCAGACCTTTTATCAAGATCTTCAAGAAAGACCTCCTCATATAGGTAGCCTCAATGACATTGATATCCAAATGAATTCATCCCACTCTTTACCTGGACTACTAAGTCCTGCTCATCACCTTGCCTGGGTGTTCCCTCGCATGAGACTCTCCTCCAGCTTGTTTATTTGCAGCGCGGGGAGGGGTGTGCATAGAGGCTGCAGCAAGACAGTTTGAAAGCCACAGGGTTTCACATCATGACAGAACTCCTACATTTCCTGCAGTCACTGTGGACCTGTCCCTTTGTTTGTGCTTAATACAGAGCAACCTGCAGCAGCCTTTACTGAATAGAGACTTTATTAAACTGAGATGTCAGGGAAGAAGCAAATCCAGCTCTAGGGGAGTTGTACGAACCTGGCATTATTGTGTCCAGCGCTGCTTTGTGTGGTGGGATTTTTCAGAGCACTGCTGTCTCTGCCTGTGTTTCCTGTGCTGCAACAGTTGGCCAGAGCACTGACAGCCACTTATTCCCAAAAAAGCTAGCAAGCAGTGTGTCACGTGGAGAGGGCTCTGAGGCAGAGACATAAGGAAGACTTCATGGGGTAACTGCTAATTTTCCTCTCGAGCTCATTCATTTTCCTGTGTGAGCAGTGGCACATCCAGGCGAGCTCGCAGTCGCTGTGATCCCCAGCCGTCAGCGCCAACTGGACAAGGTGACACTGTCATCTTCCGTGGAGCGACACCACAGCAAACACGAACAACAGTGCATAATCGGGACGTTGAGAGTCATGCAGCCAACTGGAAACCAAAGTGGAGAAACTGCAATCCAAAGCCAACTGGTGATGCTCTCTACTTACAATGCGATCGGACAGTCGTGCCAGGGAAACGCACACGGGAAGGAAAGGGCTTTTAAATCTTTCCTTCCTAAGTCTCTATTTGCTTTAAGTCTTTTAAGGCAAGTAAAGATGTTTGACAAATATCCTACCTAGAGACAACAAAAGGGTCAGAGCAGAGTCCTCAGCTTCTGCTCTTGACCTTCAGGAAACTTTGCACAGGGTCCGGTTGCTCTCTTCAACCCCACCACTCACAAGGTCACTACTGTCTGTGCTGAGGAACCCCTCAGCATTTTGGAGAGGCTTTTTGCTTTCTGTCTAGATTCAGCAGCTGTAGAGCAAAGGAAGCAGCTTCTCCCACATTTCCCAGCATGCTCCTTCCTCGGTGGGATGTTTCTGGAGGCAGAAAGGCAGTGATGGAGCTTTATTTCTGTTGGGGAGACTAATCCAGGGTGGTGATGGAGCTCTATCAGGGCTTTCAGAGAGGGATACAAGAGCGATGTTTCTTTTTCTAGGACTAGGCACACAGTAGTTGGCTGGCTTTAACTTGAGGAGAGCCCTGTTGTTGCCTCAGGACTGTGCACGGAGGCCAGTTCCTGTGGGATCGACCACCCAGGTCTTGACTCCTTTCTGGCAAGAAAGCTGACTGTGTATTCCCTCCAAACAGCTTACAAAGCCAATCCATGTAGCAGGTGACTTCTTAGCTCTAACAAGGGCCCCATGTGTTCTCACCGACGTACTGTGCTAGACACAGCCCAGCAGTGAATGCTGCCTGTATTGCTAATCAAGACAAACGTTCCCAGAGCCACCGAGCTGTCAATTTCCCTGCACGCTGCGTACGAGCAGTGCTGAGGGCCCTGTGACAACAGTTATAGAAAAAGCCTCCTACCCTCCTGTGCTTTATTATGCATGGGAAGTGCCTGCCAGCAGCAGCTCCTGATTCTCCCAGTCATCTTCAGGGATTCACATGTGTAGTAAGGATGGAGGAAAGTTGCTCCTCACTGTCAGACACCATCTGGGGCCATCCGTGGGGAGAAGGTTTGGAAGGAGATGAGCCTTGTGTTTGGGATTTTGCTTTGATGAGGTGGACGAGAAGAAAACAGTTGTTAGTGCATATGAAGCTAGAAACAGGCAGATCTAAAACATCGGCAGCTTGGGAAAACTCTCAAGAAAGAAAGTCAGCTGTGTGAGTTGTCTATAAAGTGGGGCAGGACAGATAAAAGGGATGAATGGCATTAGCTGTATTAATTTAGCTTTGGGAACTAACCATCATGAACGTGGCTAAATTAGAATGTGCTCCTACTTGAAATCCGAGTCCTGATGTCATTTTCTGCTGTGTTACACCATGTGGCGTGTCAGGAGACTGGTCGTGTTGGAGCTCAGATGTTGGTGAGATGATAGATATTCCAGGACACACAGCGTGTTAGATAATTTGACAGAAGTTTGAAGTATGTATGGATGTAATCAGAGTTGTATTTTGAGAACTCATCACCCATAGCAGATTCTGATATTCAAAGGAGATGTGTCCTTTAATGAAAAGCTTGGTGAGGTTGTCTGGTGTTGGCTGACAGGCACCACCGCTCTCTCTGTGCATGAGAGTGGTCCTGCTGGGACATGGCACTAAGGCAGGAGGTGACAGTCTCAGAATACATCTTCCCTGGGGCGAGAGTCCTTTCTGGGGCTGGTTACTGGCAGCAGAAGCTAGCCCGGTATCGCTAGTCTACACAAGATAGCAGAGCACAAGAGGATGCTCCATGCCATTGGCGTACATCCCAACACCTCTCTCCAGATCGTGTTTTACCGTGCTGCCTACAGATGCCCCTGGCAAGAGGAGGCCACTGGGATCTTGAGCTAATCCAGTCTGCAAAATAAACTCAGGTTCAAGATTTTAAATGAAACACCTAAATGCATGGTTTCATTCCAAAAGAGACAAAAATATTGTCAGAGCTACAGAGATTTTTCTTTTCTTTTTTTTCATCTCTTAGCAAAGAAAAATTTGTTTAGATTTGTCTCACTTCAGCCAGGCTTGGAATAATTATTTATCAGTGCAATTGGTTTGATCAATGAACTGTAAAATAAATGCCTTGCAGAGCTCTAGCTGGCCATTTTTTGTATCATGCCCAGTCTTCAGCTCCAGCTGCATCCCTGTCCCAGGAGCAGGGAGGTCTCTGAGGTAGGGGTCGTGGGTGCATTAATTCATTTTTCAGAAGCCTGTATCTGAACAGGTAGAAAGTATTACAGGAAAAGTGTGACTAAATCTGCATTAACGACACTTTTTGGTGGTGAATTATGATAATATTTTTAAGCCTATATGATAGCCCTACCTGGAGCTATCATAAAGCAGTAAAGAAGCCATAAATGTGATAACAAAGAATTCTTTCCCGACATGCAGCCAGCCTGATTTTACAGCTACAATTCATGTTAAGTGTGCATTCATTAAATTATTCAGAGATGATAATGTCTTCTCTTCATAATCCTTAATCACCATGCCAATATGATTCTGCTTACACTGGCTAAAGAGTAGCTGAGGGAGAAATGCGTTTTGGCAGGGCAAGGATCACTAACACTTTACAGTAATGGTAGATTAATTAGTGACAGATCATGATGGAGTGTGCATCACAGTAAACACAGCTTCTACCTCAGCACTGCAAGAGCTCATCATGGTCAGCATTGTAACGAGAAGCCTTTCATTATAAGAATAACACACTCCCTCCTTAATGTCACCCTCTGCGTATCTCCAATATAATAAAGCTTTTATAGAGGATAGAGAAGAAGCTCTGTTGCAAAAAAAAAAAAAAAAAAATCATTGGGTCAGAAGAGACTTTGGATAGAAAATAATAATGTTTCTCTGAGGAATACATATATTGCCCTGATCAGTGCTTGCCAGGCATCCACCCCAGTATGTGACTTGTGCCCATCACTGCTCTGCTTCACCTGTCCTGCCCAGGAAAGAGGAATGGTAGTGGCTCGGTGGGTGACAGGCAGCTTGTCGTGTGCCACACACCATGGTGTGATCTTCTCCAGGGTTACAGGGCTCTCTCCTTGGTGTCCCTTGTCTCTGTGGAGGAGTCAGATCAAATGTCATGCTTGACTGAAGATCACGTGTACTCCATCTAAACCACACGGTCATACTGTCTTATCCACCTTCACTCACACCTGCCTCATCCTTTCCTAGACTCTTACACGTGAATTTTGGCTAAACCTTTAACTTGCTGGTCTAATACTAATTCTGGACCTCTCTATAGCAGGATTCATGGCTTAGCCTTGCGTTGGAAAGGCAACAGTTCCATGAACTCTCCAAGAAAAACTGATCCCAGAACTCAGTCCAAGTTGTGAACTTGGAAATCAGAAGCGTGGGCCTTGCAGATCAAATTGCTGTTGGAGAAGAAATCAATGAGATCACGTGTGGTGACCCTGAAGGTTTTTTAGTTATTTCTATGGTGGCACCAGTCCTGGAGTCATGGTGCTGGAGTAAAAGCAAAGACTTAAATCCATTCTCAGGAACCTGCACATGGACACCAGTGGCCAATTCCCAAAGTGTCAACAACTGGGGCTGAAAGGAAGCTATTAATTCTGGCAGCAGGTCTTTCCAAAACACTTGCACCGCAACCATCGATGGTGTAACAACTCTGCAAGGACTATTTGTGTTTGCATATTCAAGAGGGAAAGTGTCCTGTATATTTCTTAGCATGGAGCGATGTCTATCCTTGACCTTCCTGTGTGTGTTTTGACCTAACTGCTGTGTCTGTGTCTTCAACACTCAATAACCCATCCCTCCTTAATTAGGTACTTATGTTTCCTATATCGTCACGACAGGATTAGGTGTCTTTGAAGGAATCTGGAGGAGATCCTGTCTCCCTAGGTGGATAGGATGTGTTTGCATAGTACCCCTCCCTGCTGACCAGTAAGGAACACATGCACTTTTCTTAGAAGAAAAGGGTTCCTCTGCTACCTTTTGTAACAGCATCCAGTGTTGTTTCCTTTTTTTTTTTTTAATCAAGGCTCTAGTTTTTGGGCAGTCCCAATGCACATTATCATTCAGATCCTGACCAGAAGTCTCACACCCCAGTCATGCAGGGGCTAACCAAGACACCACTCCAGTGGGTAAAACTACCCTTTTCTACGAAAGGTCATGACACATCTTCTTCTCCAGCATGCACAAGTGTGGCAAGGACCAGAAGCTGAATGTCAGCCACAAGCAAATTTAGACCAGAAATAAGGGGCAAACATTAATATGTCACCTGCGAGAACCCTCCAGTGCCCTTTCCTTGCTATACCTGCCTGAACAATCCTTTCCCTTTGAGACATCTTGCCCATGTCTCTGTGCTTCAATACCAGCAGCCCTCTTGCAGCACGTCACCAGGAATCCAGAGTTCTTTTTAGTTTAATGATAAATGGAAAACCTTGAGCTTCAGTTTAAAAAAAATAAATAAATGCCCTGCGGGAAATGTCTTCCTTGGGGCCTCATTACTCTCCACGCTGACTGCCTGCAGGAACATCACTTACCTTTTAATGAAACCCAAAGGGAGGAACATGTTCTACTTGGGAGCAAATCACATGTGGTTTCCACCTGGCCTCGCAAGTGAGCTGCACGGTGCATTCACTGGCTGCACTGAGAAACAAGTTAATTGTGAAGCTCCCTGGTAAGCATCAGTTTTTCCTAGTGTGGAACAAAGGGTCCCTCACCCTCCCACCCCATTCACTGTACCCATCAGAGGGCTCAATGGGGCACCCACACCTCACTCCTCTTTAGCACATGATTAAATGCTCTATGTGTCACGCCATTTTTCCTGTTAAGAAAGTGTGAAGCCCACTATACTGCTTTATGCAAGACTGAAACCCGGCAGCAGATGTTGGCAACACTTCCAACGGGAATGGCCAGCACTAAAACACTTGTCAGTGTGGAGCAGGACAGTGCTGTCAACAAGTGTGCATAGATGAGCTTGCTCTCGCTGTGACATTTCCTTGGCTGGAGTCCACAAATCCTCTCGCAGGACCTGCTTAGGAATCTTCTGTCACATGCTTTTCCACTGGGACGTGTGATTCCAATACCTGGTTTCATTTTTCTGAAAATGCATTCAGTTTTCGCTTGGGTTGGGGGTAGAATATTTGACCTACATCAGATTATCTCATTTCTTTATTCAGACTGAAATGCCTTGTATCGCATCAGTTCAGAACCCTGTCAAACAGCATTTCCCTGCTGCTTGCTGTCGGACAGGAGCTGCTCTGTACCAAATACCCATCTCCTCCTGTGGTGCCAGTTTTTAGAAGGACCCCGCTCACCTGGAACCAAAGTCAGGCTGGTGGACAGGGGAAAGGAGAAACAGATTATCAGTCCTGTGCAGCAATGTTGTACAAGTTTTCTTGAAGCCAATGATCATTTCCATAGGCAAGAGTGACATTTCCCAACTTCAGGAGCAGCAAAATTGTCAGCTGTGATCCCACTGCCGGGGCCCTGGGATGGTGATGATTAAGCAGATGCAGAGATAAAGTGGATGGTTGTTCTGGGCTGCTGCTCTTTGAGAGGTACTGCATGGATTTTGCTGAAAACCAATGCAGGAAATTTCAAACTGCCTTAGGAAAGAGGTTTGAGCTGTAATCTTTCTCAGTGTGGAGTCTAAGAGAGCTTAAAGCTATTCTCACAGTAGAGATGTAAACATCTTTGGTCACATCTTTCCAGTGGAAATGCTGTTTTCTGTCCTACCTTATTTCCTTGTGTTTGAGAGGTTAAAAACCATCTGGTTCATAGAGGACCAAAACTTGGACTGCTCTGGAAAGGAGGTTGTGTGCTCTTCCATTGACCACCTCCAGTCTCTGGGCTTTCTTCAGAGTCTTTGCTTGTATTAGTAGCTATGGTCCTTCCCTGTGTATGTCAAGGGACACAGAGCCATCAGGGTACAAAGCTGAACCTCCTTCATGTGCCTCCTGGGACCTAAAGATCTTTCTCCCTTTATTTGAGATACTGAAGATAGAACCCAGCTCTCCTCCCAAGCACAGAGCCATTTCCGCAGTTCCACACAGAGAGGTTCGAAACCCTGGGCAGGACCCCAGTGTACCCAGCAGTTTGTCTAGTGTTTGATTTTTGTGTTAGAGGTAGGTTGAGTCCCTGAACTTGATCTGTCAAATAAGAGCTTGGGTTAGGTGTAGTGCTGCGGTCACCTCTAAGTTTGCCTCACGCATTCGACACAATTGCGACTTATTGGAGTCAACGAGCTGAAACTCAGCCTGGATCCTGCATCCCCCTTTGCAAACTGGTCCTTGGGGGAACCTGTAGCTCAAAATGAGATTTCAGCATGTCTGAGCCCTCCATGAGTGGTTGTCAGAACTGATTCACTGGATTCAATTTACAGATGGAGGAAGCAGCATCCAGGTATTTTTTTCTGTTTGATTTAATGTTACTCTGTCAGTGACTGATCTCAGCTGAATTGTAATCAAAGAGAAATGAGTGTGTCTAGACAGGGTTTTGCATAGTTGAACAACGTATTTCCACTTAATTTGGTGCTGGTTTATGCATGGACCCACAAGGAAGGACAGGCACAAGCAGTCCTTTCCATCAGAAATGGAACAAATTTCACATTGTGAAAATCCTAGAGAGTGAGCATCTCACCAAAAGCAGAACCTGCTGTGGACCTTGGACACTGGAAAAGGTAACTGGAGAGGCAGCCAGGAGCTGGACAGGTGACACTGAACCATCTCTTCAGTCCCTGACATTAAATAGGGGGAGCTTCTCTAATGGACTGCAAGAGTGGCCTCTCACAAGAGTAACGATGCTCACCCATGGATGCAGAGGAAGGTTTCCCCTTGATCTGGGTGGACATTGTCCACTTTGCCCTTTACATGAGGTAGCAGTAACTCTTCTCCAGGGGGGACACGCGTCCTTGCTTTATTCTCGTCTCAATCTCAGATGGGGAGGGAGGAGACAGGGCCTCACAAGCAAAGAAATAAATAACATACACATTTAATAGAGTATAATCAAACTCATCTGCCAGTGGAGCATGCTAATTAGCTTAATGAGATTTCTTGGAATGAGAAAATATTACTTATTTCATTAACTGCATGACAATTGTGCTCCTAAATGAATCAAGAAATAAATCTAAGAATTAAGATGTAAAAAAAAAGTTAATAAAATAACCACTGCCAGAAAAGTACTTTAACCCAGGAAATCAGGTTAGCTTTAATATCCAGTAATATTTTACGAACAAAATTACATGAAGCATCTGGAATATGATTGTTTGCTTCTCAGACGAGCTGTGGAGACCTTCACCCTCATGTCCCCAGGGTCCCAACACTAAGAATTTCTTCCATAGCAGCTGGACCATGAGCTGAACCTGGGCCCTGCGAGGGGAAGAGCAGGGGTGATGGCCCATAATGCAGGGCACCTCGCAGCACTTACAGCAGCAGTGTTTTTTGAGTCCATCAACAGCACCGTCATCTTCATCACTGGGGTGAGGAGTGTGAGCAAAGAGCTGAGGGCATGGCTTGGGGCAGGGCTGTTCCTGTAGATTTGGTCCTCTGGGACCTGCCATGTAGGTCTCCAGAGATGCAAGTGGAGTTGTCAGCGGTTCAGACATCTCCGTTCCTGGTCCCGGGGTGGTATATGGAGACAGGCTAGTTTGCTTTGACAGTGGAGAGCAGCAAGAGTTGCTAGGTTTGGGATTCAGCTGGTAGGCTAGCAGAATTTGATGAATAATAGGAAAATTACTCTGTGAATAATGGGCATATTGGATGAATAATCTCTTGGCAAATAATATCTGATCTGCTTGAGCTGTCAGCAAGGGACATGTGCTGCCTGCGTATGCTGTGGGAAGGCACTGGGTAGTCTGCAGCTTCAAATTTAAGCTTTGTTAAACAAAGGCAAACAAAACCCATATGGTTTATGAATAGAAAAGGTTTTCATCTTGTTAAAAAAATGCAAACGTGTAATCAATGGTTCTGTTGAGCTGCTGGGTGAGAAAGTGAGTTAAAATGAAACCTAACAATCTGATTTCACTTTGTAAAGGGGCAAAAAGGAAAAAATGCAAACAAACAAAGTCAAGACCTGCACTTTAATATTGCAGAAGGTGTAGAATATCAGTCACCTTAGCAGAGCTCAGAGCCTCCCTTCACTTCCAAAAACAGGGGACCAGCGATGGAAGTCCCCAGAGCATTTCTATGCTGTTTGAGCATGGCCCAGGGGCCACGGAAAAGCGTGGGGAAAGGCATCGTGCACAGGGCTTCACCCCACACACGGTCCAGGGAGGGAGGTCTCAGCATCCCCCAAACTCACTCCCGAACTGCTGCAGAACACAAAGCGCTGTCTAAAAGCAAACTGGAAGTGTCGCAGTGAGAGCCCACAGACATGGGGAACGTAATTCCTGTGTGAAAGGCACAGTCTTTAATGTGGCTGGGGAATGGACCCTATGGGATTCACTGAGCACATCTGCACCACAGGCTGAATCCCAGAGGATTCTGCTGCCCAGAGGAGCCCGCTCTTGCGGCATCCAGTCCTGCTCCTGACCTGGCAGCTCATTACACACGTAGGGGCACACCCAGACAAGTTGAAGCCATCTCCCCTTCTCACTGTCTGTCTGCTTCATACTCTGGATGTAGCTGAACAGGAAAAAAAAGAAAAGGCTCAAGTGCAGGGACTCGTCCTCTGGCATTGCCCTCATTGCTTGAGCCTCCCCCATCTTCCCGCTCCCTTCTGGTTTTCTGCAGATCCTGTGTCCCATGATATCACTCTATTTGGTGTTTGACCCTTTCCTGTAGATTCCTCAAAGCTGCTGTTGTACAGCTACCTTGACTGTGCCAAGACAGGGTGAGCAAACATTTATTTCAGCTGCTAAAGAAAAGAAGCAGGGTAATTGCTAGAAACCTGGAATCTACATCATGATGATGTGCTGCTGAGAAGGCTTCATGTTTGGAGGTGGGACAACTGGTTTCCAGGCCAGAATCACAGCCAAATTCTGTTTTGTCTCTGACAGAGTCTGGAGAATTGAGAAAGCGCTCCCCGCTGTCCCCAGCACAGAGCCCACTGCTTGCTCCAGGCCCACAGCCTGTGGGCTGACATCTGAGGATGTGAGATGAGATTACAGCATCACAGCAGGAACTTTCTTCAGTCCCTCCATCAACTAGGGCCCAATATCTTCTGCAAAGTTCATTTCCATTCTCCATCTTCCTTTCTGGATGTGTTTCCAGCACAAGCTCTGTGCAAGCACTGAGGTCTTCAGCCGGTGTGCTACCAGATCCCAGAGAGCTGGAAATCAAACCTGTGAGTCAGAAGACAGTTCCAGATATGAGTGGACCTTAGTGCCCCCATATCTGCCAAGCCTGTCTGCATCAACGGCTTCAATTTCTCCGCTGCGCATTGTACTCCTTAAATGATAGCTATGAGTTTCACCCCGCACTGCATGTTCAATGAACTGCTCTGGGTAATCTACACTTTGGAAATGATAGCCAGCAGCTGCAGTGTTTCTTTGGTCCCCTGAGATCCTTGCTTGTTTAATAAACTTGTATTTTTCTGAACAGCACAGCCCATTGTGAAAGTAATCTTAAAGGGGAAAAATGCCTGTGAGGAGAACTGATTAAATATCAGAAAACACAAAGCATCCTGAAACCTAAATGACAGAGCCATCTGATGAAAAATCCACAAAGAGATTTTAATTAAAATTGATTACAATAGGCAAAATAAACACCTGAAAGTCAAAATTAAATCCATCAACAAATACAGAATTTCACGCTGATATAGTACTGTTCCTCCTTTCTGACATCAGCCCAATCTCTTCGCTGAAGGCCCCTCGAAACATACAGGCAAAGATAAAAAGAGCTGGTGCAGCAGATTTCACAGCCAGATGTAACCAAATGCCCTCACACCACCAGTATCTCCTCATGTCTATGACCTCTCAGCTCCATGGCAGGAAAGCATTTGCTTTTTGACTGAATCAGCTCACAAAACATCAGTGTCCTGGATCCCTTTCTTCTGATGTTCACCTCCCACCTTGCTGGACTTCAGAGCACAGAAAATATTTGCTCCAACTGCGCCCAAAAGCGGGTTTTGATACCTTCACCAAGGATTTTGTCTGGTCTTCTCCTTGCTGAGTCCACCCTCTGCTGCGACCTTGCAGTCTGGGGAATTGGATTTTTTACACCTTGAGTCTAAATGTTCTGCATATCAGTCACACAACAGAAGACACGAGGTGTGCCCAGGGTGCTGCTGACCAGCAACATCCTATTGATAATAATGTCCTCAAGAGAGACCCGTGTCCTGCTGTGTCCCAGCAGGTCACTTCTGTCACAAAGCAGCTCTGAGGCTGCTTCTGGGTGAAACAGCTCTGCAGGGCTACTGTCAGTGATGCTCCAGGCACTGTCTTTCCTAGGCACGGGGATCCAAGGGGACCCTGCTTTCCAGGGCAAAACTGCAGCACCCTGCACTTGAGAGTCCTGCAGGAATCTGGTTTAGAAGGTTTGGAGGGCCGTTCAGCCTCTCTCGGTGAATATCAGCACACAGAGTAGCTTCGTGGGCTTCAGTGGACTCAGAGCTTCTCCCTCACTGTACTGGTTCTACTGCCATCCTCTGGCAGCTGCTTTTACAGGACACGTTCTTCCTTCAGAAGAGATCAGGCCAGGCTTCAGATGAGCAAGGAGGGCACTATTCTGTCTGCAATACACCAATTTAATTTTTCCTCTTTTCCTTTTTTAGCAGAGCCCCAGAGCTGAACGACTTGTCTCTGGCAGGCCAGGCTGAAGGGACATCTGGAGCGTAATTCCCACCAGGTTTCTGCTCTTGATGTCTTCAGGGAGGGTACCTGTCACTGACCATTGTGGTTGGGGGACAGTGTCTGACAGACGGACAGACTCCTCTGACACTGCCATTCAATGCAGTTCCAACAGAGAGCCCTGTAGAAGCGCAGAGGAGATGAGTGTAGGAATGCAGACAAGAGACTTGCCCCAGATCTACCTAGGGCAAAGTGCCACGGCTCCATTTGATGTAGTGGAGGTTTTATTTTGCATTTTTAAGTAAACAGAAAGGACTGAATTCCCAGTGTCTGACAAAATAGGATTATATCAGTTGCAGAAAAAGCGGTTATTCTGATGCCAGGCATATTCCATTTCCACATCACGGGGTTAGTCAGTGATAACCAGGCTGGTGCTGCATTCATCCACTTACACTGGGGTAAATCCAGTGTGACACTGCTAAGAGTCACCATTCTCTAAGTGTGGGAGGAAGGCAGACTCAATCTCAGAATTTTAGTGGATTTTTCATCCCTAAATTTTTTGCTATATCCTATCTGAATATCTCATTTCAATTTATATCTGCGGTTTCTCCTTCTCTCACCATGTACTGCTGTGGAAAGCCTTCATCCGTCTTCTTGATCCACTGTTCCAAACAGTATCCCTCAGATTTGGGAATGAGTCAAGGTGTTTAAGGGAGATGAGGGCAGATTTCAGTAAACATCATTCTGAAGACCTGGGAACTCAGCATCTTTCCATCTGATGGTGGTCTGGAGGTGCCTTACTGAAGTTGAGGGGTAGAGATCTGGGGAAGTGTGAGACACTGTCACTGTTGGTCTTCTTGTCACTGAGAAAGGAAGAGATAGCTGGTTTCTCTGCGCTCTGACTTGTCTCTGTGCAAAGCAGCCCGTATCTCTGAACAATCCTGACAGTGCAGGAAAAAAGACTCCTGACAAGCATATAATCCAATTAGCTTCTTGCTTTCACATCAATTCAGTTGTAGCTCATGAAATTGCTTGTCATTTATCCATCACTCCAAGAGACTCCAGAATTCAATTGCCTTTCTTGAAGCCAGAAATGAGACACTAACAACAGGACCCATTATAGATGTCATTCAGGGCTTCCACCTCCGCTCTCCCAGGTAATGGGTGAAGGTCTGCAGCAGACTGCAACTCTGGAAGAATTCAGGGCGGCTTGTTCCTCCTCTTTGGAGCCTGTGCACAGCCCCACAAGGCACACAGAGGCAGACCCTACACATGGCTATGTCAAAACTGGCCAGCACATCTCCAAAAGTACACCCAGCTGAAGCAATCCTGATTTTTCACAGTAATTACTTGCAGCAACTGTTGGTTTTTTAATTTATTTTTTTCTGTTTGCTTTTTTAAAAATAATGATAAATTTATTTGACAAATTTAACATTTCTTTCCTGTTTACTAGTTTCCTACATTTAGATTGCAAAAATACCATAGTTATTCCAGCATTAATTCTGGAAAAGAAAAACGCCAGAAGGCCAGGAGCTTTGGAAGGGGACTTCATCTCACAAGAGAGGAGTAGAGGGGGAGAATCCCCTCCCTTGACCTGCTGGCCACGCTTCTTTTGATGCAGCCCAGGATGTGACTGACTTTCTGGGCTGCAAGTGGACATTAGCATCTCCCATCTATTTTTTTTTGTCCACCAGTATCCCCAACTCCTTCTAAACAAGGCTGCTCATACCCTTTAGCAGCAGTGCTACAAACTGCAATGTAACTCCAGATGAAGGTCTGCAGTATGGCAGAGGACTCTGGTACACACCAGCACCAGCAGAGCATCCTAAGTCATCATCCCGTCTAGAAGGGCAGGCTCCAGCTGCTGATTCTCTGTCTGTGCCCCTCGTGCACAAATGTCCATTTTTCCTGGGCTGTCATGCCAACAGGAATTGAGTGTGTGGGGGGGACCCAGCCAGCAAACAGGCACGCTTGGCTTTTATTGCCACTCATCGCTAACTATGGCCATGATCTGACATCTGGGACACTGGCAGCAGTGACATTTCCATCCCTGCCATCCAGGCCCCTTGTCAGGGCCAACACAGCTGCTTGACCAGCGTGGCTTTACAGGATTTATTAATATGGATCATGTCTCCAACCAGGGGCCAAGGACAGGCCCAGCAACACCTTTATGGACCTGACTGGGAGAGGCAGTGCTGCAGCACAAGGTGACAATAAACAGTGGATGGACATGTTAGGGAAATCTAATGGCTGGGGACTTCCTCAAAGCCCTTTGTCACCAAGCTACACCCCATGTGCCCTGCAGCAAGTAGCTCAGGTGACAGCAGGCTTTACAGCCTCCAGAAGCCCAAGAGATGGAACTAGGCTTTAAGGTCATGTCCAGTTAGACCCCACTCACTGCCTACCATCACACCAGGCGACAAACGGGACTAGGAAGAGGCCAACATTTCCTCAGTCATTGAGGTTTAGGTATGTGAGGACACTTTCAAAAACACAGAGCCTGCACCATGGATCCAAGTTTTTATTTCTCTGGAGAGCCCCTGGGATTTGCAGCCAGTGCAGCCCCAGCACTCACCCTTGTCTCCTTCACTGTGCTCACCAAGACGTGGGCTGCAGGATGAGGTGCTCCAGGGAGCAGCATGCATTTACATTACCTGGAGCATCCTCTTCAAAGTGGAAACAGCTAAAACAAGACCCCAGGCAAAAAAAAAAAAAAGTAATTTAAAGAAATTACAAAACCAACTTCTGCCTTTGGTTGAGTGTTGCCAGAGCCAAGCAGGTTTTGGTGCTGCAGCAGTCACTGCTTCACTGCTGAGGCTGGTACATGGTTTTTCACCAGCATTAATTTCAGATGAATGGCTGTGGCCTCCCTCCCCTGGTTGGTTTTGAGTTTCTTTAGGGAAAGCTCTATGGTGACGCCAGGAAATCCTTGTCTCATTAGCACCCACAGAGCAGCACTCGGTGCCGTGCCCTGTGTGTGTTTATGATATTAACTCCTGCACTCTTGTTCAGTTGTGGCAACAACACATCTTATGGGTGTGAAGATTATGAGAGACCTAGTCACCCATCAACAAGAGCTTAAAAGTGTTTAATAGCTTTATAACTCTTTTCAAATGGATTATTCCATTCTTTTTTCAGTCTTTTTCTGCACTTGACATGGCACTAAAGCAAGCTAACAGTGTTCTCAAGTCCCACACACAGAGCAGCCTGTAATTCCCATTTATAAATTTTAAGTAGAGGCTCAGCTTATTTTGAACACAGGCCTCTGTTGCATGCCTCGTTACCTCTCTTACACCATGGTCTTCACATGAAAAACAGCAGAAGCTCCTGTTCAGTTCAGATGGAAGCTGCACAGCTGCACCCACACCAGGATGCAGGATCTGGACCTCTTGAGCCCCTATTTACCCGCTGTGAAGAGATGGCTCACTCCAGCACATGGTCAGTGATGTGCTTGTTATCTCTAATTACAATTCACTCTTCTGCCTGTTGCACTTAGTTTTGAGCAAATCATGGGCACAACCCCTCTGTGATGGAAGCTGGGTCACCAAGACACCTTCAAGCATGATCCCTCCTGCTTTTCAGGAACGGACTGGAGGAAGGGATTCCTGATAGGAACATTCTGCAAAACATTTTTAAAGGAGGTCTGTCAGGGATGATCCATCATTCACCACTGCATGTGCAGCAAGGAAGCTGTCTATGTGCTTTTAACCTCTCCTCTCTAGCTATAAAAACACACCACGTGGCCAGCACCCAGCCAGAACAATTCCAGTTTTAAACAAGAGATGTTCTCCTCTAACAGACTGCTCAGCAGCTGCAGCTGGGAAATTATTCACAGAAATTCTACACTGAGCGATTTCATAAATGGGAGAAAATAACAATCTTCCCACGAGCAGTATGTGAGCAGAAGAAGAGTTACACACCGGGAAAAAGCTTTGTGCAGATATTCCTTCTCCCTGCGCCTTTCAGAGCTTTTATTTCATCTCCTGAGATATTAGCAGGTCAGGCTGCATCCAGAAGCAAGAAAGAAAATGTGGAAAAAAATACCTGTTCTGGAAGGAGCAGAAGACACTTACTGTCAGACTTTGCTGGATTCAGGAGCTAGACGCACGTTCGACCTGATCTGATAATACCCGTGTTTCTCTGACACTAAGAAACACCACGAAGGAAGAGCTGTTTGGCCTGCTCTGTATATATAAAACCTGGTTTGTCAAGGGCAAAAGAAAACCGGGTGATGATATTTTGCAGAGACCCAGAATTGCTCCTCCAGAGGGTAGTGCTTGCTGATGTGACTAATCCCCTGTGCTGAGAGATGATGGTTTGGCAGAAGAGGCATGGACTGGGGAGTGTTTGCAGACTAAGTCCACCCCAGGCATGAAGAGCTGCTGGTCTCTGAAGTGTCCTTGACATGGACGCGCTCACTCGGGGTGTACCCACAGCTTCAGCTGAATGGGGCATGGGCATCAGAACACCATCAGAGGTCCTTTGTGGTCTCCGTGACTGCTTTCAGCTCCACATTCTTTTACCCTTGAGGAAGTAGATTTTGCTCTGAGCTGCTCCCAGAGTTGTGGCAGTCCTCAGAGAAATGTCTGAAAGGGTTGCTGAGCACTCTGACCGTAGTGTTCTCAAAAGCCTATGGAGCAAACCTGAATCACTGTTTCATTCTAGGAAAACTCAAATTTTAGCCTGCTAAAGCTTCTCAAGATGAATTTCACTGGATATATTTATATGGCATCAGCTTTCTCTGAGACCAGAGCTGTCAGTCCGTCACTGACACGTCCTGGTGGTTCTCCTTGCTAATAGCAGGAGGACCTTGGAAATATCTGAATTTGGGAGATGAAAGGTATTCGGTACTGCGCAGCAATTCTGAGACAACCTTGAAATCCTCCTGACATGCTTCACTCAAAAAGCTGTCACTTCAGTGCAAAGATTTTCTCACAGCTGTTGCAGTCCAGCAAGTATTGACTTGGAGCTATAGGGTCTCAGGACTGGTCGGGACTTGTCCTGGTCTGAGCTAGTCTTAGGTTATTTTGTCTGTGATAACAGTGTTGTGATTATCATCTGCCCTGGGTTAACTCGTTTTTGTTTAGGGTACTTGGGGCAGCTACTGAGGTGTCAGTTGGGAGTCAATGAAAAGAGAGCAGACCATGACATGAAAATGTGCAAAAATAGACTCAAGTAGACCTAAGACCAAGGAGGAAGAAATTCTCACCATGAGCATTGTACTCCTCTTGGTAGAAGATTCCAGATGACTGCAGATTGTCGTAACCTCCTCCAGGGCTCCTCTGGGGATCCTGAGGGTCACAGAAAGCGTGAACACAGCCCAGAAACTTCCTACTAGGGAGCGTCTGTGTAACAAGTTTAACCATTTTATTTAGAAGGTTTTTCTGTATTAGGCAATTTGGACTATTAGACAACTAAAACATTACTTAAATTAACCATAAATTCCTCCACATGTAAGATGGGTTTCCTTTTGCTCACAATAACATTTTGGCTGTAGCAGTGTGATTTAATATCCTTCCTGCAGATGGGGAAGGAATTCTACCAGGAGGCTCTTTGAAGTCAGATACATTTCGGAATAAATCTGCTGAGCAGGTAGGTTTTATGCTGGAAATATTCCCCAGTTTGCTGCTTGCCAAGTGAAGTGGACAAGATGTTAACAAGGTCAATGAGCCTAAAGATGAAAGGCAGAGAGTGAATGGCAGTTTCCAATGACAGGAGCTAGTTAAGCCCAGAGTATTAAGTGGTTCCAACGTGAGCACAGAGCAGGCAGCTGTAATGGGGGTCGGAAGGATCAATTCAGGCTGCTGGAAGACCAGCTCACCTTGGTTTTATCAGGGCCTTAAGGTGTCAGTCATGAGCTGGGCGACTGGGGTTCAAGTATTTGCTTTACTGTGGATGCCCTGGATGGCTCTGAGCATCTGTCTATGCTTCTTTTTTTTTTCTGCAATGACTAAAATGAATGTGTTTCTGTCCTGGTGAAGCTGGGCAGGTTCATCTGTCCTGCCAAATGGCTGGAAATGGAGGGAATGTCAAACCTGGACAAATGAGATATGTGTATGTATGCTTGTGTGTGGAGGGGAGTTTAGAGGTTTACATCTTAATTGGGTGAAAGACACCCCTTACTTCAAGTCAATATAAGACCAGAAAAAAGAAATCTGAGCAGAAGTTAGGCAAAAATCCTCTTCTCCATTGCACTGGAGGCTTGGTCAGGTGACAGGTAGAGTGTGCCTTCCACTCTAGTTTTTCAAGACTCAGTTAGACAAAGCCAGGATGACCTGATCCAGAAACAGCAAGATCCAACAAGATCCAGCTGATCCAGCAGTAGCCCTACTCCAGGTGGGAGTCCCTTCCTACTGACTCATCTCAGTTTTCTCTTCTCAGACAGTTCTGGAGAATTCCTGGATGCATTAGACTGATGGATATAGATGCACAGTTGTGCAGCACATCAAGGACAGCATGTTTCAGAGTGACACCAGACTCCAGCCTAAGGAGAGACAGTCTGGGTTGCAACTCTGATGTAACTCACAGGCAGCCTTCAGCCCAAACAGCATTTCAGGTCCACCAGTGCCCCCCATACCCTGTCCAAGAGACACAGCAGTACCGGTCAGCAGCTGGCAAAACGTCTGTTGTTCTGATAAGAAATTATTTCCAGATTTTGTAATAGAGGAGGGAAAAGAGAGATGCAGATAGTGGGAAATATTTCTAAAGTCATTTTTCGTATTAATCAAGCAGACCCAACCAAGCTCATTTCATGCCTTTGACCTAGATGCAGACTGATTTTAAAACATCCGGTATCTTTGCTCTGGTTCAAGCTACCATCAGCGTGTGCACAGTTGTGTGCCAGGGGTTAGGAATGACAGGAACTGTGATTCATCCAGACTGCAATGGTTGGCTTGACCTGGTCACTCCCATGGCCTTCCCTTCGTTTTACTGAATTGCCTGCCACATCTCCCATTTCAACATGGCAGGAGGGACTCAGCTGCAAGTCTGGTGACATTTGGTGGCTTCCAGAAAGACTGGGTCATGTTTGAGTTGGCTCACAAAGGTGGGGAGCAGCCAGGGTTTTCTTATGGTCAGAAATAGTCTGTGGCATTTGAGAGAACATTGTCCAGCACAGTCATATCCCAGTCAAGCTGTTAGCCACGTGACACGTGCCCTGACTGCCCTCTTGCTCAGAGTAGCCCCATTTGGTTTCCCAGCCTGATAGCAGAGTCTGTGGGAGTGAGGCATTATCCACTGTTAAGGAATAAAGGGTTAGAGAGCACTTAAAACAGACATAAGTACCTGAGCCACATAGGATGCATCCAAAGGTTTTGATGGGTCAGGCTATGGTCATTGTGAAGCTCTTCTCTATCATCTTGGGAAAGTAACTGCAATTGGGAGAGGTTCCTTAAAACTGGGAAAAGGCAAACATCACACCTATCTTCAGGAAGGGCCAAAAGAAGGATCAATGGAGTTACAGGTCGCTCAGCCTCACCTCTGTCTTTAGAATGGTAATGGAGCAAATTCTTCTTGAGTGTTTGGGGACAGCCAGTGGTGACTGACCAAGGGCAATACCAATCTGTGTACTGCAGAAAGAGTTGTCTGCAATATTTTCTAAGAAGTCCTTTATTTTGATGTGAAGCAGTGAAATGTATTTTCACCAGTAGCTAGAAATCCCTTCTTTAGCCCTCTGATTCCTCCTTGTAACAGGAGCTTAATTCTGAAGAGCAGCATATTTCCAGACTGTCAAAACCAGAGGTGAACGAGAATCTTTTGCTATTCAGAAAGAAAATGAAATGGCTTTAACAGCCACTGTCTGTCCTTATGATTGTTACTACTCAAAAGAGAAGCTTGTCTGTGGTGTAAAATAAATGTCCTCATTTATAATCCTTGGAAATTACAAAAGAAGCAGTGAAAGCCTTGCTTGGAAAGAGAGATACGACCACTGCAGGAATGAGAGGAGCAGCAAGCAATTACAGATGGCAGAGAGACTCTTTGAGATGCTTTGGAGCTACAGCAGTTTCTACTTAGAAAGTGGAAATGTTTATAACTGGGACAGCACAAGAAGGACACTAGATAGGAGATTCTCTTCTGACTTGATCCAAAGGATGTCAGCAGGGACGGAGGAAGGGCAGAGGTCTGAAAGATAATATTTGAACCTATTGTTTTAAAGGGAAAATATCAGCATTAAAGCCTTAGATGAAGAGGATGGACCTTGACTTTATTCAAAGTAACGCTTTACTTGTAAGAGGCACCTAAAATAGCGGTAGGCGCCTGATGATCTCACACCCTGTGAAGAATAGGTCTGAGGATGTTCACATCTTCCCACTGGACTGGTTCCCCAGCTGGTTTACCCTGTGGACAGGGTAAAGAAACAAGTGGCCAGAAGCATACTGATGTGGCAAAGTCTTCTCTTCCCAACTTGAAGTGAGAATCGTGTGTCTTGGAAATAAATTATTTGACCAAAAAAGAGATTAGAGGTGAATGAAATTAAGGATAGTGTTTTCTGGTCCATGAGAAAGGGAAAGAGACCAGAAGATCATTTTCATGTCTGGTATTCTTCGTCTGCTTGGCTTGTGGCCCCCAACTTGTCCCAAAGGGGGACAACATATGGGTAACTTCCTCAGGAGGACCCACCTCTGATGCCACCACTCCTGCAAAGGTCATCTGATCTGGTTCCTGCCTTCTATGCTGCCTCCTCCCCTGAGGAGAGGGGAGGTGAGATGAGATGGCCCCAGCCCAGCCCTAGCTCTGCTTCCCAGGTGCTACCTCACTGCCTGTAGTCAGCCTGATTTTGGCCATGTGTGTGTGCAGAGGCTCTGCCCTGGTAGAAGACTCCTGAGGAACAAAGTATTCCTGAGAGGTTGACACCATCACCATAGCCTGGAGGTTTTCCTGCCTAGATCTGTCTCAGGGAAATGTGCACAGTGCTTGTATGAGGGAGGAGTGGCCCGAGGAAATTCTGCTTTATTTTGGTTTTGCCTTTGGCAAAAGATCCTGCCATTAGTTCAATAACGTTTGCAAAATACTTTGAGTTTCTCTGACAAGAGGCTCTATAGTAATGCATAGAATTCAATTATTCAATTATTAATTATTGCTATCAATAATTCAAGCATTCAATTATTAATTATTATTATTACCGTTCCTCAGACCCGAGACTAACATACACAGAACAGCTCCCAGCCTGCCTGAGAGCAGTGCGCCTTCAGTTCCTGCCCCCAAAACATCTTTTGCTTTGGCAAACGGCTTGTGTGTACTGGTGCCCTTGACTTGCATGGTCCTCTCCCCTCTCCCATGACCCAAGCCTGAGCACGAACACTGTGTCATTCTGGCACCTGCTTGGATGTGGATGGAAGAGTTGAGCTCTGAGCACCTTTTCCCTGCTGGGAGAGGGATGCGGTTATTAGAAAACAACCCCGATGTTCCATCAGTTCTGCAAATGAAAGTTTGGAGCTTGATTCACTATGAAGCAGAGAACTTTTTACAAATGTCTGAGCAGCTGGATGATATCTGGGAATGGATGTAGCACTGGGAATGTTAGCATGCACATGTTTAGTTGATAGATCTCATCTCAAAGGAGAGTTTTAAGTCCTCTCTTGTCGCAGTCTTTTTTTTTCACAATGTTCTGGTTCAAGCAAAGTTTATTTTCTCTACACACGTGCTGGGGGCTGTGGTAAAGGTCACACAGCCTGCGGGCAAGTCTGTTCACAGAGGCCTCAGCATCTGCCCCTCGCACCGACACAGTCGTCTTCACCCTCAGCGCTGGGCAGAGAGCAGCACAGGCTGCAAACTCTCCCCCTTTTTGAACAACGACGTAGAACCTGCACCGCAAAACCTGGCAGCAGAGAGCAAGTCAGCCCAAGAATTAATGTTGTCCGCAAGAAGAAGTAAAATTCAGTATTAAAATTATTTAAGTGGCCTTAAAGTCAGCAGAGACACATCCCTAGAAGTGTGATTCCTTTGGGGTGGATGAATGGCTCCTCAGGAAGCCGTGTCTCAATCTGCTGCCCGCAAAGGGCCTCGATGACAGCTGCCCAACTGAAGACCTCTCCTTTGTACAGTCTGATGCTAGGTCATACGACTCCCTTCTTGGGTGTCCCCTGCTCGGTTAGTGCTTTGAGTACCTGGCGCGACCCAGACTGGCTCTCTGGCGCTGTGGTTTTGGTAGCCACGAATGACAGCAAACAGCCCAAGACAACAAGCTGTCACCCCAGAGCCCAAAGGTGACAACCGTCATCTGTGAGAAGTAAGCCTGAAACACAGCAGAGGTTACATCAAAGCTGTAACCTGGGGGGCCAAAGCTGTTGGACAGTAGAATTTACCCTGGGCTTGGGTTTTTGTTTATTTGTTTTTGAGGAGTGGAGGGGTACAGAATGAAGGAGTCCCATGGCACAGCCCTGCTGCATAGGCTATGTACGGTCTCTCTGCTCTCTACAGTGCTGTGACTTTAAGTCTGTTCAATTCCTGCTCTTCAGGGACCCCACAGCCAAGAAAAACGAGCCTTTGCCAAATTTACTCAGCCCCTCATCAGCAGAACCCAAAAATTCTCCTTGCTACAGGAGAAGCTGTTAGCACCTCCCAATGCAGAAGCTGACTTGTTCTGGAGGACCTGTCTTGCTTAGCAAGATCCTATTTACAGGGGAATCTCTCTTGTGCGGAAATACATTTTCCAACACATCCTGTGCTCTGCTTTCCTCTTACACTGTGAGATTTTCCTTCACACAGTGACAGGAACGGAGGTACATGGGAGAGCCCTGCTTTCCTCCAACAGAAATATTCCATAAGCATGAACTTCACTTGAAATAGTGTGGGGAAGCGTGACAGCTCCCACTGAGGAAACCCTGAAAATAAAGCTTTGACAAATCAGGGGTAGCACTCAGCTGCACCCCGTGCTCACTTCCTCCCACAGTAACAGGTTTTCCCTCTCTTCTATTCTGGTGCTCGGCACTTTCTCATCCCTCTACCATTTCTGTGCCATCCACTAACACATGAAGCCCCATCATTAACATCCATCACAAATGAAACTGGTCTAGTGTTGTCCCCAGCAGTAACTTTGGGGAGATTGGCACCCATTTCCCAAAATGCTGATGGAAGGAAATTTTTCAGTGGGCTGAACTGTGTTTTGGGTTTTTTTTCTTGTCAAAAGCCAATACTGAGGCTGATTGTCCGTAAATTAAACTAAAAAAAAAAATATTTTGTTTTTTTAAACCTTTGAAGAGCTTTTGTGTGACTTAGTGCATAGTAGATCTGTGCATTCCTGGAATGAGGAATTGCTAAAGGGATGCTGTCATCTGCAGCTCCCGTTCTCTCCTTTGGGGTTGGCAGTTTTACCACACTGCATTTCCCATTGTGTAACCCATTCTGCACCAAAGCAAAGACTCTGCACGCCACGGGAATCACAAGGGCGTTGGGACATTGTGGAAACTCACCCAGAGGTGCATCTGACCACATGGAAAGGTTGGTGCCTCATACTCTCACACTACAGATCCCCGAAGATATTTATCCAAAACAGTAAAATGATCCCAGATCAGATTTGAAAGGAGAGGTTTGGTCATGGTGACAAGGTAAAATAGTGTATTCTGCCTTGGGAGTGTGAAGATGTTTCTTGCTGAGAACAACAAAGTGCAATGAGTTGTGATTGTCCAACTGAAATATTTTGAAGTAGTTTATTCCATCAGAAGATAATGTGACCTTTTCTCCTCTAAAAATAAAGCATCTCCAAAACAGAAATGGGCAAAATATAAGATCTGTGGCTGTCTTCTGTCAGCTGTGACTTCCCCGTGTCACGGTACCCGGACCGCACTGTTGTCTTTGCAAAGCCAGAGGCTGCTGCACAAGAACACTGGTGACTCAGAAACTGGGGTGCGTGGGACAAGTCATTCAATATTGTTTCACAAAGGATGTCATCATTTAGTCTAACTCTCATCAGTATATTTTTTTCATATTTCTAAGCTGTGGCGACTGCAAAATAGAGTCTGAGACAGGTTTTGTGGTGGCTGAAAGCTCCAGGTCTGCTGGGACATCTGGGCTCCTCTCTGGAGTAGGACAGGCTCCACGGGGCAAGGGAGCACTGCCCAAAATGTCTGCAGGGCTGCATTTCAAACCTGACGGGAGCTCCTGGCTCTTGCTCGCGTACTGCAGCAAATGTCGTCTGCTTCTCAATGTGGTTCGTTTCTGTGAAATTTCTACAGACCTGGTTTACAGCAGGATTTCCGTATGGGCCTCAAGCTGAAATCTAGCAACTCAGGCACTTTCCCTTGGCGTTTTGATTTCCTCTTCAGGACTTATCTAATTAAATTGCACAGGCTGCACCGAACAGCTGATGACGGGACGTTGTGCTGTCTGTAGCCTGATGAGGACCTGCTTGAAGTTGGGTAAAAAAAAACTTGCAATAAGGTCTCCTTCACACAGACAACACTTCACACTCTTGACATAACAGACTCATACACTTACAAGAATTCAGCCTCCTTGCAAGAAATGAAACATGCTATGTGTGCTGTGGTTCACGGAAAGAGGGAGGAAATCTGTCTCTTGTACAATCATAAAATAGCTATTGTTGGTGGCGTCAGCAGTGGATGCTAAATGCGAGTAATGCAGGCTTGTACAAACATGAACAGCAGCACCTTTGTGAGTGTGGAGTAATTAAGTGATTATTTCTGTCTCAAAAACTGTATTTTTATCGTAACATCTGAATCAGACACCTTGTGTTGAAGATAATTAAGAGGGACTCAGTAACGTAAAATACAATTTCACACTACTCTGCAAGGACACGCTGTTAACTCCCATATCTAGAGGCATTTGTAAAACTTACAGAAGGAAGTTCAAGAGTCTTTAAAATAATGCAAGAATGATCCTGCTTCCCAGCATGGGCTCTCTGGAAACCTTTGTAAGCTTTACTTACTGCGTTGTGTTTCCCTGGCACTGGATGGTAAAAAAAAAAAAAAAAGCACAGATGTTAAAGCTGTTTTCAAACATTAATGAGCTCCACCAATCTTCACTGCACGCTGTTTGCATTATTTTTTAAATTAACATATTTGCTCACTGGATCTGTTCAGGGCTGGTGAGCACCCAACCCCTACCACCACCCAGTTTAATATTTGTGCTGCCAAGCACAACTGACAGCCTGGAGCAGGCAACTGAGTGTTTGGGCTTCTCTGAAAGCACCCAGCCAATGCAAAGCTCAAGAGGGTTTGCAGAGTTTCCTCTGCCTCGTGTGAAGTCCTTCTTTCTCCAGAGCATCTGTGTGGGCATTTTGGAGGCCACGCTGACCTTCACAGGTCGCCTTCCCTGCCCGCAGAGGCATTCGAACCAGTCACCTCCCTGTGAAGCTTCAGGAGGAGGCAACGGGAGGCTCCAGCACTGGAGCAGTGCTGGAAAATAATGAAGAATGAGAAACAAGAACTCTGTATCAAAGGATTAATGAAACTCCATGGAGTCAGAGTTATTTGCATAAGCACCTGTCCTGAAATGAATATTTATAGATAGTTTTGTGGCCTCCCAGGTATCTGTGATTCAAACCTGTGGGACAGCTACATAACAGCGGCATCTTTTTTCTCTGCTCATGTGGTTCAGCTTGTGACTTGAGGGCCTTGTCTGTCGCTCCCCGCAAGGCAGAAGGAAAGATCAAGCCTGACGCCTTTCTTTAACAAACCTAGAGAGAGAAAGACACTTGGGCCAGCAACTCCATTTTCTCCTGACTATGTTGTAGTCTTTATGTTTTAATATGCTGGCAATGGCATTTCTAAACAAACCTTTCTTTTTTTCTTTTCTTTTTTTTTCCTTTTTTTTCCTTTCCTTTTTTTTCCTTTCCTTCTTTTTCTTTCTTTTTTTTTTTTTCTTTTCTTTCTTTTAGACGTAAAACTGGGTTTCAGAGGCTTAGCTTATTTATATATACAACTGCAGGGACTGTGACTGTTCCCCCAGGAACATCCAACCTCTGCATGTTTTGGAGCAGATGAATTGCCCTTTTGGTGGCACCCTCCCATGTCCTGCTGATTACAGGTTTAACTCGTACAAAAAGAAAGATTATTTGAAATAAAGGAATTAATTAGAAATGACAGAGAACCAGGGAGTGGACTTCTGTCTGAAATCAGTTTCCCTGGCCCTGATGGATGTGTATTCATTTAGCCAGGTATTTCTGAAACTGTCTTCTGCTTGAAAGCCATCCCCTTGGACTCGTAAGTATCTTCATTTTCTAGTTTATCTCTTTCTTTCCTTGTAAGACTCCTTGGCTCCCCGCTGCACCACACACAGCTTCAAAGAGCTTGTACTGTCAGCCACGGGTTCCCACGAGGCTAGTACAAATGGAGACCTTGCATTTCCAAGCAGAGTGTTTAAAAGGGGAAACTGAATAATTCTTTCTCCAGAAACTCATCTGAGCCTCTGTGTACTTTCAGTTCGGGATGGTGTTAGATTAGCAATGCTGATTCTGGGCCCCTGGTAGTCTGTTTGACTACCCATCACCATCACAAAGTGAGGCTTATTTTTAGTATAATGTTTTGAGTTATTATAGAGACCTGTCCCTCCTCTAGAAATGACCAATTGGGACCTCTCCCAGAAGCACGGAAGCATCAGACACCTGGGATGTCAGTAAGCAATATGCACAATTTTTGGGGGAACAAAACAATACTGTTTAAGAAGCTTTACATAGTATTTGAGCACAGCATTATTCTACTAAAGGCAGCACTGCTTAGCACAGGGGCAGTTTTGTACTGCTAACATTGCAGAAAGATCTGTGGAATTCCTGCAAAAACTTTCTCCGTCCTTTCTTGTGAATGGCACATTTTTAATTAACGTACAATATCAAAGCCTCCTGGACTTCATAGTCAATGCAAATCCGGTATTTGTACAGTAGTATGAGTAGGCATATTACAGAGCACCACTCTGCGAAAAATGAATATTGCTCTTATGGCCTGAGTTCGGTGCTCAGCAATGGATTTCTGGCAATCAAATCTTTTCTTTAATGCTATAAGACAGCTTGGTAGTATTTGATCATGATTACCCTAAACATTCCATAGTGTTTTGGGGTGTAATTAAATGGGAAACTATCTTAGCAATTTATTCTAAATAGCAATTGTCCCATGAAGTAAGCACTTCCGTGTATGAAATTACAACTCATTCTCAAGATTTCATTTCACAAGCATTTGTGTCTCTTCTACACCCAGGTGTAGTGGTTGCGCCCAGGTTGTTCCTCTGTCTAATTGCTGGTGGAGAAGACTGAGACATGACAAGAGTACAGTGAAGAGAGAACATGAAATTTTTATTTTCTGCTTCAGATGTGTTTCTGCAGGCTGCCATGGAAAGCTCTGATCTTGTCATGTGCTGAAAGCCAGAGGCATCCTTGGCTTTTTGCACCATTCCTGTGCAAGTTTCCAGAGCAGGAAGGATAAATCTCCCAAAAATAATCTATCAACTGTTCTGCACAAGAACAAGCAAAATGAACGTGGTCAAAGAGGGAAGAGCCAGGCTACAGTTGCCTCTTACATGCCACAGAAGCCTGATTCAGAGCAGAGGAAGCACACAACACCTTACAGATCAAGCTCACTGAGGAAATGAGATGCTACAAGCGATAAAATATTGGCTGGTAACTCTATTTTAGCTCCTGTTCTAGAAAAGTTTATAAGACTAAGAAAATATGGAATTTGTAGAGTTTCCTGGCTTGTTCTGAGAGAACCATAGAAGTGCTGGTGGAAGGGGACCTCTAGTCCATTCTTCTTCTCAGAGCAGGACAATCTCCAACAGCAGACCAGGTCAGCTGTGGCTTTGTCTATTAGAACCCCAGCACTTCGAAGGACTGACACCATGCCCTCCCTAGGTGGCTTCTTTCAGGGCTGTGCTACAGTGAAGATTTTCCTTATCAAGAAGACAAAAGATACAGAGAAGAAATATTGGTGTGAAGAGGCTTTCCAAACCCTGGTTAAATCAGTAGAGGAAATCCATTGCTAGATCCTGTTTATCTGTTGCCAGCTCTTCCTCATAACTGTGAATCTAAAAGTTCACCTGCTAATCTTCCAGCACACCCTAGTCAGATCTTGTCCAAAGGTTGAGAATATGGAGTTCACTTAAAAATATGCAGTTCAGCCGGATGTTTGGTACTGCACAAAGCTAGCATTAAGGGCATATCATTTTTCTTATCCCCAGTTCTCCATTAGAGAGAAAATGCAGCAAGTGATGGCTTCCTCATCAGAGTCTCAGATGAAGGAATGCATTATACATTAAAAATCCCAGATTTAGTGATCCTGCTTTATCTGTACCTTTTTGACTCTTCACAATATTGTCATTTATATTTATGAGATTATAGAGAGATTTAAAATGTTGTAAACTTCCCAAATCCTCAGGGGAAAAAAAAAAAAAAAAAAAAAAAAGAAGAGCTTTTAACTTCAAGTTTGTTAACAAAACAAACAAAGCCAAATCTAGAGGATGCAGGCAAGAAGAATGAGTCCTGTCAGGCAAAGAGAAGTGGAAAAGCAAAAGAGGTCAATCTTAGCTGCAATTTGGGAGTGTGTTTCGGTAAGCCTCACCCACCTGCAGTATGGGAAACGCCTGTAGTGAGCTCGTAGCAGTGACCTGCCAGGGGACCTCGTTATCTGGTTTTACCCTGGGGGTAAAACCATGGAGGTGAGATAACCAAGAGGACTCACTTGTTCCCACACCTGTTGCAGCTGTGCAACTGAGTGGTTAAGAGGGGTACAGTGTGTTGACACAGCAGAACAAACCCTGGCTCATGGTTACAGCACATGGTTTTGTCGGAGAGATCGAGTTTATCAGTGCAAGTCAAACTGCTGGAATTAAACCCAGCTACGCAGTAATGTCTCTTGGAAGCAAGCACTTGGAAAGCCCCAGGCAGCGGCCTCCCGATGTGGCAGCTATTTGTACAGAGCAACAACATACATTCCTCCTAACTGGGTGATGTACGGATTTCACCCTCTGCCTAATTTACCATCAGAAACTCCTGGCTTTTTTTTTACCAGAAACTTCCCAGGTCTGTCACATGATGCCTCGCTTCTTCCCATGAATCTTTTGGTCTTTTTCCAGAAGTCAGAAATACCAGAAAAGCCTGACAGATAACAGGATGGATGCAACAGAGCCAGGTTTTTACAAAGAACCGGAGCATTGTAGGTTCCAGGCTTGATTTCCTCATTTAATTAATTATCCACTATATCCTACAAAACCATCCTCTGTGGCTTTGACCAAAAACATCTCCTGAAATCCCAGCTCTTGGAGATTAAAAGTCTTGAGTGAAATCACCATGGCTCTGCTCACCTTCTCCAGGCTGTGTCAGAGTACAACAGCCATGCCTAGGGAATGTGAGGTCGACGCAAGTCTCTGTGCCTTCTGACAAGTCTTTCTACACCAGGATTTGGGACACAGCCGTTTGAAGGGCACTGAAGGGCACTAAAGGTCTGACAGTCCCAGGAAAGAAGGAGTTTCTTTAAAGATGGACTCTAGACCGGGCCAAAATCTCATCACTTGCAAAAGCTGTGTCCTCCCAGGCCTTGACCTTATTCATCCTTTGCATTCTGCTGGGTGCAGCAGCACACATTCCCCCTCTAGAACAGCAGTTTGACACCTTAGCCTCTCAGCCAGCACCCCTTAGCCTGGCCTGGATCAGTCCCTTCATGGCAATGGTGATATTTTGAATATCTTCACCCATCCTCCTTCTGGCCTGGCTCTTCTGTCTCCTGCAGTTCGTGAAGACCGCATATTTGGACCAGTGTGTAAAAGAAATTGCCCAGTTTCTGGGTCAAAGCCTGAGGTAATCAGCACCAACAGTATTTCTGGCTTTGAAAACTGGGATCCAGCTGAGAGGGCAGTGACCTTTCCAGAGCAGAACTTTGCTTTCTGAAGCTTATGGTATGGCAGAAGGACTGAAAGCATTTTGCTCTCTGCTTTGCTGAGCCCTCTCAGAAAGGTGTCTGTGCTGACTTTTCTCCTTAACCCAGTTTAATTATTTTCCTTACCTTGAAATAACAGCAATGCTTGCAAAAAAAAAAAAAAAAAAAAGAAAAAGTTTGCTAGTGAACGTATGAAAGAAAGCACAATAAAGTGGTGCAGAGCAGGGCATTTCTGTGTGCCTTGCGGGACCCACAGTACTTCTGAGGTTCTTCAGCCCTTCATGAGGGATATGTAACAAAGCAACAAACCTCTGGGAATATTTTTTCTTTCTCCTGTCTTCATCCACACATGGGCAATCCTGTTATCACCTGCTGTAGTTTCACATGGCACGTGATCATGCCAAACATATTTGGCAGCTATGTTTTGCTCACACTCAGAGATGATTTGCAGCCAAAAAAAAAAAAAAAAAAAAAAGTTAAGATCAAGAGGAAGACAACTGTCAATGGTGTTTAGCTGCAGCCCAAGCCCAGTAACGCAGCAGGTGTGGGAGCTCCCTCGGATGTTTTTGCCTGATGAACTCCCACTTGAAACGGCTGATGAATTTCAATATTTGGACAGATGGCTGGATTCCCAAACCTGATTTTAAAATACACATTGAAGCTCCCAGAAATTGCGGTGTACTCCTTTGCAGGGAGTTATTTGCTTGGAAGAAGATATTCTTCCTTTTTTGTTGTTTTAATGACTGCAATTGGTAACATCTTCCCACCACAAACTGTGCTGGACCTGTGATCATTTCCTTGCTTGATGTCTCTCCCCATGACATTTGGAAGGGCTGTCCTAGGGATCATTGCATTTACAACAGACTGACTTCTTTTTCTGCAATCAAGAAGGGCTCTGGTATTACCAGGTAACAACCCTAATAGGTCCATTTTTGCATAAATCATATCCAAACTATCCACTTGCCTGTATCTACAAAGCTAGGATGAAAATCATATCATCACATAGAGGTTGGAATGATAAAAGAGAAGTTAGAAAAACAAAATTATAGGATGATAAGCTTAATCATAACCATTTAACCTTGCTCCAAGTCAATGTCATTCTTCTGAAAATGCTCCCCATGAACCAGGCCCTGCAACACCATTGCTGACCCCCTGCTCTAAACAAGCCACCCTGGAGTGGGTGGAGAAGACCCTGACAGTGTCCTGGCTAAGAGCACAGAGTCAGGATTAAAAGTCATTTGGCCACTCCAAAAAAAATGAGGAGAGGGAAGTTTGTGACACCAGATTTAGATCTAAGATCACATTCCCTATGACCTTATCAGCATGGAGTGGTCAAGGTAATTGTTATTGCTCCCTTGTAATTAACCTTTCTAGTGAATCTTGCCTAATCCATCAGCCCAGAGAGTGCTTCTCCCACTATGGAGTCCTGCCAGGTATTCGCGTCTTCTCACAGCACAGCAGCATGGTCCAGGGGACCGAGGCAGGACGGAGGTGATGGAGGCCATGGACAGCCAGGGGAATTTAGCTGGACTTTGCAACCCCTCAACTTGCCTCTGTGCAAAGCAGATCAGGCTTGGGGACCTTCTCACCCAGCTAATCTGTGCGTACCTTAGTCTGATTGGTCTAACTGCTATTCATTTTTTGTTATTGTTTAAAGTCCTCTCAGAGATTTGGTTTACCAAAATAAATATAGAAGATATGTCCTATAAATCAGAGAGCAAAACATGCGACAATAAAATGCACATAATGGGGCTGTTGGCAGGATGGAACCTCATACAGGTCCCTGCAGAGCCTGCCTTTTGCTGTTAAAGACAGTGGGAGCCTCACAAACCGGGCGTGGTAGCCTGGATCTCACGGAGCATGCATTACAAGTCTTGGAGTGCAAACTGGCTGGAAGCTTTTTTTTTTTTCTCAAATAAGACATTTATCAAGGTCCTTCTTTGATCATACGAGTCCTAGAAGACTCGGCTATGGCCGTGCAACTAAGACTACTAACTATTTCGTTCCAGCAACTGGAACAGGTTGGTTTAGTGACAATGATTTATGAACAGCTCTCTTCTTTGAGGCTATGGTGTTAATTAATTTCTTCTGGAGTATTTGGATAAAAAGCATATTTACTCACGCAATACTCAAACACTAAATATTTTGTGCATTTCACAAATATTTCTAATACGTGTCTACAGAACAATAGATCAGCAAACGAAGCAGCTGCAGAAGAGGTAGATCAGGCATACTTCTGAAATAGTCAATTATTTAGATTAATTAATGAGTAATGACTATGCATGCATTTTGCAGATAATTTGACTATTACAATGCCAGAACTTTCAGCTGTTGCTGCACCAGTCAGTTATTATGCCTTCAGCAGAGACACATTCCTAACAGGAATCACAAGAAGTGCTGCTTCACAGAAACTTCAAGGTTTCCCTCACAGTGTCTCTGTGGACTAGCAGAGGCTCATGTTTAAACTGGTCCTGGGGAAGAAAAATATGTGTAGGTATCTAACAGAGTAAGTAGGCATCTATTGGGATTTATTCTGTAAATGCTTAGGAATTTAAAGCTAGATTATTATCTGTATTCAGGCACCTTCCTCCCACAGAATTATCAGGGATTACGTGCTTTTAAAAATCCTACTCGGTGCTGATTTGCATCTTTATGTGTCTAACTGTATTTAAAAAAGAAAACTTACTCTGTTTTTTTTGTGATGCCCTTCTGCCTTCTGCTGGAAACGGAGCTGTCCGTTGTGCTGAAATACGCTGGAACGCGCTAATTAACGGCACCAAACTGCTGTAGGTCACGGGCGAAATGTGAATGTGTTTGCATCTGGATGAATCTCCACGTACCAGAGCGGAGGGTGTGGTGTGTCTGGTATAGTATTTGTGTCTAGTATATTATTTGTTTATAATGAGTGCTGAAAATGGAGAAATAGTACCCTACAGTTCAATAATTTTTAAATATTTAATTTGTATTTTTTACATACCATACCTACAGCAGTGCAAATACATGGAGCATGTTGCATGCACCTATGAAATGACATCTCTCTTGGCTTTGTTCCACATTGCTCTGTTGATGTCTTCGGTTTTTTTGGCAGTGCAATTGGGTTAGGAATGAGAAAGATCTGATGTTGAAGTATGCTGTCCCTGTGTACTTACAATGGGTCTGTTTCTTGGGCCCCTATATACAGGCCTACTCCGGTGCAGGGGGGCTACTGAATTTCACTTTTCAGAACTGCAAGCTTAATAGATAACCGTGGTGTGACTGTTTTGGAAATTAAACACACCCAGGATTTTTTCCAGACCTGGCTTTTGTGTACCGTGGCTATAGCCATACCACTGAACTCCACAGAAAGAGGAGTTGAATGCAAAAAGCTCAGTGGGAATGGTATCTGGTCTGTGCTAGCCCCTGAGCCATCCCTGAGCACTGCCTGAGAGAGTCCTGGTTAGCACAGCTCAAACCTGTGCCACGAAGTATGCTGCTGATCAGATGGTGTGGGCGATTGCCAGAGAGTACTTAGCCATTTCCTGGCTTCACTGAGCTTCTTAGCCTGGATATAGGCTCAAGTTCCCCAAGATGGGCTGTTGTACTGGGTTTTACCCCATCAAAGCCCATAGAACAGCCCAGAGAGCCAGCAACACAGGAAGAGAGGGTCCCTCCAGGTTCCATCCTTCCCTCTGCCTCACCAAAACAGAGGAGGAATGCATGTCAGAGAGATGTGGGGAGACTCTTTACACCAAGACAGTTGTCAGCTTTGGTATTTGTACAAAACATTCTCCTTCATGAAGGGACTGAAAGAAAAAAAAAAAAAAAGATAATTAAAATAACATCATTCTGCTTTGAAATGTTTAAGAAGTAAAACAGTGTCTGCAGGGACCTTCTATGGCTCTACCCCAGCCCAGAAAGATCTGCAAAGGGCAAGGGAGTAGTGAGACCAGACAAAAGCTGTTCCTGGAACAACTTATGCTTTACCTTGGCACTGGAGTGTTTTTTGAGAGCAGAACACAAAGTTGTATGTGAAAGTCTCTTGGCTTCTTTCACAGGAGGTGAAAGAGGGAGGGTGGCATAAGGTTTCAGACCCTCAGTAATATCTTCCCTCCTCTCCCCCAGCAGGCAGGGAGGTGTTTTATAAATTATGCATGTGCCATGGCCACTGATACTCTCAGAGGAATGAAACCAATTGAAAAGCAATCGGAAGGTGTCTTCCTGGACTGAAGTGGGGCATTAACCCCTCCGAGGCTTGAGCCAAGGATGAGAAGCATGAATATAACACAATGGAGTGCCAACTTATTTGACTATGCCCCTGGGGCTACAGAACCCCTGAAAGAAGCCCCATTGTCCTCTTTCTCTCTAAAAAGAGAGCTTGGGAACCTGCCATGAAGTCTCAGAAAAAGCCTGTCTGTGGAAAGAGCCTAATCTAACAGAAAAAAAAATGTTTAATAACCTTGCCCAAAATAGTTTTGCTTTTCTGTCTTCTCGGCTTTACTTGATCCAAGCAGAGGCATAAAAACTCATCCAAAGCCAGTGTGTAAATCTAATAAACATTCTTCATAGACTGAAATTAATTAAAACAAAAAGAAGAACCCACCAGGTCCAATTTAATGGCCAGACACAGGAAATAGCAAGAAATGGAAGCCAATAGAAGTGGAAAAAGCTGAAGATTCAGAAGAATATTTCTACAGAGCCTAAAGGCAATAAAGAAGCATCACCTTCTCAAGAAGACACCTTTCAAGCTACAAAAAAAGGTTAAATTTTGAAGTTAAAACCTATGATAAATAAAATATTACTGAACACTGCGTGACTGCAGGAAGAGCTATGGATTAGCATAGCTTGAAATGAAATGCCGTGTGTGGGTGTGGGGAGGGGGCTGTGCACAGTGTGCTTGGCAAATACTTCGGAAAGCAGTTATAAGAGAAAAGGCTTATGGAGAGCCTTCAATAATTAGTAAATCCCTTCCAGTTGGACATGCATGGGATGCTGAATTCGGGATCCACCTAATATATTTGTATGCTTTGAAGGCTGAAAGAAAGATTTAGCCCTGCTACCTCTTTAACCTGGAGGCACAATCCTGCAGGGTTAAACCTTTGAGCATGGTAGCACAGCTGGTCTGGGGTGCCGGAGCAGTACTAAGGCAATCCCTTTCCTACGGAGTCAGCACTGTGTCAGCTCAGAGGCTTGTGGCTGAAGAAGCAGTCACCCAGACATGTGTGTGCCATCAAAGCAGGGTAACACACACTAGCTGGTGCCTCCACCTCAGTGCTTCACAGTCACATCTCTAGCAGCATCCTCTGCCACCTCCTCATCAATGACCTTGAACCAGTATCAGAGTAGCACGGCAGAGCTCCGGAGCCTTCTTCCTAATGGAATCTCCTAATGGGAATTACAGTGAGCCAGTGGGATCAATACTCACAATGGGGGCAGCTCTAGTAAGCCAGAAAGTCTGCTTTTCATAATCAGACCCACATTGTACATAGCTTTAAGTTCCTATATTTTACTTCATTTATAGGATGAATCAGGAGCTGAAACAGTATCTGTAACCCTTATTCTGTTGAGGAGAAGTAACTCATTAGAGGGGATTATAGTAAGTAAAATTTAAGGAAACTAAGGTAACTCATTAAAGCTGGATCATTTTTGTTTGCAGCTTGCACCTCTAAAACCTCTGCTGCAGGTACCTGCAGAGCTGCATGGTATTGACAACATCACAGGAGTCCTGTTCCTTTCAAACTGCTCAGAGACATGTGTGGGGAGGCTTTGGTTGTTGCTGCTTTTTTTTTTTTTCCTCCTCAGATTGGTGACAAGATAGCCCCATCTGTGCAACTTGAAAGAGTTTTTTCTTCTTTCATATTTTTCCATCCAGAAATAATGAATGTCACTGATGGCTGGAGAATACAGTGAGTGGGAAGGTCAGCAGAGTACAGTCTGCAAAGGAATAAAATAAAAAATGTCGTGTCTGAGGTATAAATCCACAGATATTGGGAAGTGAAATCTTTCCTTGGAAAGTTCTCTGTCATGAGGGTCTTTACGCCTTTGCTGGAAATAAGGGAGGGCCAAAGGAGAAACACAAATTGAAAACAGGGATCACAGTTCAGAAAGCACATCAAGGGTCTCACCCGTCATGGGAGAGAAAACGGGAAGAATTGAGCTGGTACTTCAGGAGCTGGGGTTTCAAGACATCCTCTTGAGAAAGGCACCGAAAGCCTCAGCCTGGGGTAGTGAGGGCTGGGCAGCAGAGACCTGTGCCACACGCCCGGCCGTGTCATGCCAGAAGGGTTGGCAGCACGGTGTGAGACAACACAAGTATCTTAATTATATAAATCAGCAACACTTGGTTGGAACCATGAGTTCTCCATGGGACTCACTGTGTGGGTTGGAGCACAACTTTCAGGACACTGCTGTGTTTAGGAATCACAAGGACAATGACCTGACATGATGATTTCACTTCTCCTCAGCATGGAGAATTCTGCCTCACAGACTGCTACCTTGACTGACTGGAAGAAGAAAGATTCAACCTTTCTGCTCATTTTGCAGGACCTAATGTGATCTCCTGTTTGCTTCCCACAGCAAAATGGTGAGCAGTTGCCAAGTGGACTTGCTAGGATTGCACAATTTCCCAAGGGAGCTGAAAAAAAAAGCGTCTGCCTGCAAGCCAGGAAACTTTCAGCTTTTTTTTTAATCTCCTTGAAGGTTTGTAGCTTTGTGCTAGCCGAGGAATGCAGGTGCTAAAGCAATTAGGAGTCCACATATTTTCATGAAGCCATTGAACATCTCAATTATGCTGCACTGATGAAGGCTATATTCACCACCACATCTGTTATCTCCATTTACAGGAGCTCTTTTGTAAACCTACACATGTATTACTCTTGGCTAGCTCCTCTGGGAAATCTGCCTATCTCCTTTCCAGCCTTTTGATTGTCCAATTACCTCTATTCCTGCCTTTGCGCTATCCCATCCTATTGATTTATACCTTGCTTTAGGGGTGGTTTTACCCAGTCCCCCGAAATGGAATAGGCTATCACTGCTTGTAGAAAGTTATCAAAGCCAAAATGGTCTTGAAGCACAAGAAGAACGTGATTTCTGCACGGGTAAAGAGGGAGCTTGCATCAATCCTACAGAAAAAGAGGCTGGAGCAGGGCTTAAATCCCAGCTTGGAGAGCACTGTTAGGGAGAGTACTGTGCGACAAGACTCCTTCGTGCACAAGATTCTGCAAGCATCAGGCTCGACTGACAGTGCAGCCAACAGGACCATGTGCCAGACCTGTTGGTCAGCAAGACTGCCTGTCCCAGAGGGTCCAGGAGAGACCGTCAAGGTCCCAGCAAGGGGTAGGTCTGTTTGTAGGTCCCTGCCCTACAATTGCCGGAGATCCAGGCAGGGCTGCAAAGGGATGTCAGTCAGCACTGCTGTTCCCTACTGTGGTTGACACCCGTGAAGAATGGTGCAGTCCTTGATGTTGCATTGATTTAAAGCTTGTGGGCCTACAGAAAGTGCTTTGGCATATATCAGTTAATTGATAGCGCATTTTGGAAAGACATCTTTCCTCTCCAAAAGAATGGATGCTGGACAGAAATTAAAAGAGTATGTGGAGGCCCCCAAGGCAGAATCCAATGAGTAATGGATCTGGTGTATGCATTCTTTGCAGAGGACCAGACCCCTAGTCACTATTCCCATAACACTCTGTTAATTAAAATTCAGCCAGGAGGGATTTCTGACAGTACTTAGCACTGTGCAGTTTTCAAACAGCATAATCTGCAATGTTAGGAATAACTGTAAGTAAGATGTGGTGGAAGGACAGGGACTGTGCTTTGCTACCAGCACAGCTATCTCTGGTCACCTTAGAGCCAATAAACATGGAAGGATAGAGAGAAGAAGGAGGTGATGGGAGGAGCAAGAAGATTTGCGTGATGCCAGGAAGCAGAACAGATTATTAGATGAGGAGAAAAGCAGACACTGGGAATAAGGCACCTCAGGGAGGACAGACTCCAGGATTATTCTCACCTCTGTATTTGTGGTTGCCCCTGCTATTACTGTCCTGGTTCTGGCTAGGACAGAGTTAATTTTCACCTGAGCTGGGAGAGGAGCTGGAGCTGGTGGCACCTGTGGCTGGGGGCACAGCTGGGATAGTTTAGTAATTAGCCAACAGCTGGGATAGTTTACTAATTTGCCAAAGGGCCAATCCCATCCCCTGGGACACCACGCTCAGTGTATAAAGTGGGGATGGGGCTGAGGGGAGGTTGCTGCTGCTGGGGAGGGAGCTGGGCATCAGGATCCCCTGTGAGCTGTGGCACTGTGAGTTACCTGCTTTGGTGTTTTCTGTTATTGGTTCTGGTTTCTATCTCTGTTTTTGCTTCCTCTGTTGTTCTCTCAAATGGTTTTTATTTAAACCCGGGAGCTTTGCCTTCTTTTGTTTCTTAGTTCTCCTCCCTATCCCACTCAGGGAGGAGGGGGAGGATAGTGAGTGAGCAACTGTGTGGTATTTCAGCTGCTGAGTGGGGCTAAACCACTACATGTTACATGCCTGGTTCATGTGTTCACTGGAGCAGGACTGTCATGGCTTGCTGTGTGGGGGCAGCTGTCAGGATCTGTTGCTGTTGATGTGTAAGAGGCAGCTGTGAAGCATAGGGACTGGTGCTGAAGAGTGGTGTGCACCTTGCAATGGGTCCAGCTGCCAGCCCCTATAGTGAAAGGCTGTGAGGGAGAAGGCAAGGAAGGATGTGTAAAGCAATTGGTTCTTCAGGCTCTACTGGCTTTTTATATCACAGGAGCGAGTGTCTCTGAGGATATAGTTGATCCTTCCAGGTGTGTCTTGCCTTGATTACCCATGGCTTGTAGTGAGAGGCCCCAGGTCCAAGGGCTGCTGTTTTAGGAAGGAAAGACTGAACAGGAAGGGAAGTGCTGACAGTTGCTTTTGGTTATCTTTTCCTTCTTAGCTGTTTTCTCTTGACTGCTAAGCAGAGGAGGGAGCATTAAACAGAGATCCCTGCCACTGAAAAAATGGAGCAGAAGCCTCCTTATAGCTGGTTTATGTAATTCCTTTGTTACAATTCCTTTGTCACCCCTCTTACGTATTTCCTTGTGCCGTGATATTACTGTATTCAAGGCTGAATGGAGGTATCCAGCACAGGCCAGAGGCTGGTGTGTATCCAAAAGTGGGTTGCATTGTTTTAATCTGACACACTTTCTGCTGGGCATGATTAAAATATGTTTAAACCTTCCTGTTCAGCAGTATTCCCACTGTGCTGGTCCGGGACTGAAACAACCAGGCAAATTCACCTTCTGTCTCACTGCCAGGTGCCCATTTATAAAATAATGATGTGATGTTCCAGAGAGATGTAGGGGATGCAGCTGGGGCACTGGGTATCCACCCAATCAGCTCATCTTCAAGAGATTAAGTTCTGGTTTGTTGCATATGAGCAATTTTTTCTCCTCTCCTGACTCATTTCCCTGGGTGAGTGGCATGAGTGCTAGAAATGCCCTGATTGCATTGTTAGGTCAGTACCTTCCAAATTAATGTTTTCTTTTTACATCTGACACTTTACGTGAACACCTGGAGCTGCCACGGGGCTTGACAACCTGACAGCGGCTTGGAGCAGCATGCGGTGTGTGCCTCGGTGCTGCCAGGGAATTCGGCTGCTGTGCTCGCCAGTGCTCTTGCTAGACTCCTGCCCAAAAGGCTCTTTGACCTGCCATTCACCAGCAATAGCTGAATTATAATCAGGCAGACCCTTCTGCAAGGAACAAGGTACAGACAGTTCAGATGTGCCTGGATTTCCTCAGAGCTGGAGGAGTCCTGGAGATGTTTGCGCTGCTGCTGCTGATTAGCCTTTAATTTACGATGTTGTAATTAAGGCTAAATGTAGGGAATTCCCAATGATGCTGCAGTCATCTAAAACCAGGAGATGTGAAAATCTTGACAGTGAGAAAGGTATGGAGCTGGATGCTGAGGAGTCAAGAAAAAAACTAGGAAGCCCCAAACTCTAGTTCATTGTAAGAACTGCAGGTTTTGTGTTCCCCCCTGAGAAGGTTTTATTTTGTTTTATCATAACATTGTGTGTTCTGCTATATGTCTGAGTCCAAAGAGATCAGAGATCACTTGGTTTTATCCTGGTGGAACCGAATCAGATCACCAAAGCAGCACACTGATGAAAGACTGAAGAGGTATTTCAATGACTTGGAGACATGATGAACAGGCTGTCCCTCTTAGAGCAGCAGGTCAGAGCACACCAAGGAGAGCACTTGGCCCAGACTAGGCTTAGGAGAAAACTTGACTAAGATCTGATATGAGCTCTGAACAGCCTCCCCCACTGGAAGGTGAAGCCTGAACAGTGGCAGCCACTTACTGAGGGATCCTCAGCAAACACAAGCAATCAATGCTCATCTTGTGAACTGCTCTTCTCTTGCATTAGACAATCTGATGGGGTAGCAAAGTGCTTTCAGATGTTGTGTCTAGCAAAAAAAAACCACTCTGTCCCTGATGCTGCTCTACTTATTTAAACTAAACAGGTATTAGCCACTCTCATGGTTTTGACCAGGCTGAGTCCAGCAGGCGTTGTTGCAGGGCTTTCTAGGAGAGCCTTGTGTCCATAAAAATCCTATTAGTTTGTAAGTTATGGGTTCTCCATGCTCTCCAGAGCCTGCTCCATCCTGATGCTGTGACTGCCCTGATATGTGTGCTACCTGCAAACATTCTCTTTTCCAGAGCTGTTTTGTGTCTGTGGAGCATGTGGCTAATGATATCAATAAAGATGTCTTAGTTGTTGCCTCCATCCCTCACCCCAGCTTCTGTGCACAGTGGCATCCTGGGACATGATGAGGTATCTCAGGGAGATGAAGGAATTACCCCACCAAAGACCAGTAGCTTCCCTGAAACACCCATAGGATTCACCTCCTAACCTCTTTAACATCCCTCTTGGGAAGCAGAAGTTTTGCAGGACAATTCTGACATGGGGTGGGCTGCACCACTCGCTCCAGAGCCTAGCAGTTCCCTGAAGTTCAGGGATACCTCAGTTGGAGATGCAAAGTTAGGGGAGCTGGTTTCCCTCCACTCCACACCACTGCCCTGCCCAGGAGCGATCAGTCTGACAATTCATTTATAGCCTTGGATCATGGATGTTTTTGCTTCAGTGAGCTTTTAAATTTTTTTTAATGCATTCAGTTCCCTGTAAGTAGTGTCTTTTAATTTCTCATGAATAATTATTAGTCTATAATGCCAATCAGTTCCTAAGATCCTGCACCTCATCAGGAAGTTAATTACACTTAGTTAGCAATTGCAACAAAAGATGTGCTGCTTGTTTGGTGCACCAAATCCTCATTTCTTCTCCTGAGAGGGCTTGTCTTATCTCACTGGGAAGCATCTTGGCTATCGTTTATTTACAAGGCTGTCTTTATTTCAAAGAAATAGTGAAGTGACCTGACAGGAAGAAATCTGAGGAAATTATGAGAGAGGACTTGTTCATGGTAAGAAAAACAAGCTGAGATTTCCAGTAATAAGTGTCAACTCGAGCAATGAGATGTCAGATCAGCTCATTATAGTGCATGAAAGGCCTACTTCTCAACCTGCTTGCCTTCCTGCATTCCTCAGTTACTCAGTGACGGGTTATGGAGTTGCTTTTTATTTTCTTATTTGTGTGGGGGACCAGAAAGTATATGCAGGTTCTTGAGCCAGCTCCCTGTAATTCTCTCCCATCTTTGCTACCCCAGCTCCTGAGCTATGGTGCATGGTCCCTCCTGGCTAAGGTTCCTCCTTGAGCATCAGCAACATCTGCATCAGCTGCTCCAGGCTCCTTTTCAACCTCCTGTGAGAGCCAGCTCTTTGTGCCCTGAATGTGCCTGTGTGTCTCCAAGAACTGGGGACAAAGCCTTGGCAATCAACTCTGTTGTTGCCATGTCACATACATGTATCCTGCAGTAGCTAAAGCCACTGTGATCTCTCCTACCCAACAGCTTTCCTCTGCCCTGGCTGTGATCAGACACTACAGAGAAAATTACAGTGATAAATAACACCACACCATACAGTTTAGAAAGGAAGATTCATTTTTAACCCTTTATTATCCCAAGTCAATGCCCTTTATAGCCTTAGATTCAACAGTATCTTGTGGCAGTGAGTTCCTCAGTTACTTCTCAAAAGTTTGTAGCCACGACTACTTGTACCTCTCCAGCAAATGTGCATTTTCTGACATTCCCACAGGACATGGTTAAGGTTGCTGATGTGCAATGGATCTCTGCTTTTCCTGTTTGGAACTGCTTCTCCTAAAGAGGTCTGGGGACAGCTTACAGCTACCAGCTCTCTGGAGTGTTTTTTCCCTTAAGCTAAGTATTCAGTTATTCTCAATATAATCCCCATCGCCATTTAGTCTTGCAGCTTCCATAATTGTGGCTTTTGGCTTGTAATGTTGCTAATTCTAATCTCTCCCATATTTACATCTCATGTAATACAGTGCTGCTGGTACTGCAACAAAAGGTGTTCCATCTTCATCTGCCTCACAACCACACAGTGTCTTAGAAGAACTGGAGAAAAATCATATAAACTCTCCCTTGGTGTTCCTGGGTGTTGCAGCTGTCACAGGTGGCTTAAAGATACATCGCCACTGGGAAAAGGCGGATTTTTAAATGTGTGAAATGCTTCTTTCCTTTGGATCAATATTTTGAGACCTGTTATACTTATTATGGAGCACAATCATCACTGGAAACGTTCAAGGCCAGGCTGGATGAGGCTCTGAGCGACCTGATCTAGTCGGGGATGTCCCTGCTCCTTGGAGGGGGGTTGGATTATAGATGACATTTGAAGGTCCCTTCCAACTCTAACCATTCTATGATTCTGTAAATTGCATTAGCAATAAAGCCATCCAGCCTCCCCTGGGGTTTTCCTCTGAACAGGGAATTTTCATTTGGCTGCGATGACCTGTCTGTGCTTCTGATTTTAGCAGCAATTGAAAAAGAGATGACTTCATTTTTCTGAAGGGTTTATGGACCATCTTCTCCAGGAAGATCTGTGGCAGATTCCCACACAGAGTTACTCTGCTGCTTGGTCTCCATGAGGTCCATCTGGATAAACTGGCCATGGAAGCTGGTGTGAAACCAACAGACCAACTGGTCAAAGGAGGGAAATCTGCACTGTAGTCTAGGACTTGAGGATCCTCAGTTTAAATTTTCCTTATATTGAGAAGTGGTGCTTAATATGCCTGTTACTTTAGGCGATTGCATCTGAAAAACCCACACTTCCCTAGTCTTGCACTCCTTCACATCCATGAGGGAGAGTCTGAGCACTGATCACATAAGCCTGGCAATCTCTTCTGGAAAACTGCCAACACCAAACATCTTCAGATGTCTTCCTGGTTTGAGCTTTTGCAGCCTCACTGCTATTCCTGCCTTCCACAGCGGGTTTACCTGAGACTTTGAACGGCTTTGTTGCCCAGCTCAGCTGTTCTTCCCTTCTAGCTTCCTCTAGCATCTTTATATTTGTTTATAAAGGTTCTTTGTCTTTCACATTCATTAGCAGTTTGCCATCTGCTGTCTTAATAAAGTAATAAATGAGTGTCGTGGTGAGTTTCCTGACAGGGCTGAAAGCTTCATTTGCATAAGTATTTTCATCTATCTTTTCTAATTCTGCTCACTTTCATCTGCAATGTGTTCTGACTCTTTATGTTTCTATATGTATCTTCCTAAACACTGAGGCAGGTGCTTATGGAAATTACCGTTTTGAGATCCCTGTTCTACCTGTCCTCAATGCCTTTCAGAGTGGAGCTGCTTAAAACAGTAAGATCTTCACACCACATCTGCATCTTCCTAGGGCTTGTGCTCTAGCTCAGCCAGAACAAGGTTTCCTTGGGTTCATAGGATGCTGAAGCAAGACAGTGGCAGAGGGCTTGTTCCCTAAGTGCTGCTATTATTTAGATCAGGTATGTAAAAAAAAAATTCATTTTAGCAGCTGTTGTTCTTTCCTCCATGTGGGCTTCAGCATTTGGGAAGGTTGATCTTGTTTCATGGCACTTCTGAAGGAGTTAAAGACACCAGCGGAGACTGCAAGATTGTTTCCCTCTGTCGTAGTTCAGCCCCAACGGGGACCAGACTACGCAGTCTCTCTCTCACTCCCCCCACTCTCCGAGAGAATAGGAGGAGATTTGACAAACAAAAGAGAACCAGGGAAAAAAAAAACCAAACACGCGGGTTGAGATTGAACAAAATAAATTTAACAGTAATGACAGAAGAAAACAATAGTGATGGAACACAAATACAGTACAATAGCTCACAACAGATCTCTACATCCAGTCTCTTCCAACTAGGAGGGCCTCCCTTCAGCACCCTCCTCACTTATATACTGAGCATGATGTCAGATGGGATGGAATAGCCCTTTGGCTAATTTGGGTAAATTAACCCCAGCTGTTAGCTAATTAGTTAACTATCCCAGCCATAGGGGCTACCAGCTTCAGTTCTCCACCCAGCTCAGGTAAATATTAACTCTATCCTGGCCAGAACCAGGACACCCTCCTGGCTTGCTTTCTGCTTATCAATTATTTCTCCATTGCAAGAGCAGCAGTGGCTAATGATAGGCTGGAGTCTTTTGACATTCATCACAAGGCTTCTCAAAGCCTTTCATTGAGATAGAAATTAGTTTTTCCAGACAAGTTTAGCATCAAGTGTATGAGGAAAATGTGAGAATCACTTGCAGCTTCCAGTACTGCAGTTAAGGATGCTCCACAAGGTCAGGTAAAAGGCAGACTGCCCACTGGGATGGTCCTTCCCCACACTCCCATTGTAAAGGCTGGTTTCACCTCTAAAGGTAAGAAGGGCTTTACTCCCTTGCTTTGGGGAGGCTTTGCCAACAGAAGTGCAATCAGAGCCCCCTCTCTGCTCCAGCCCCCACCCCCCCTCCCCCTGCCAGTAGCTGGTTGTCCCCTGCAGTGTGTGGCCAATCTGCACACCCTTGTTTGCTTGATGAATTTGGTGGGGGTGTGGGTCAGCAGCAGCATCTCTCATGAGTGGGACAGTCTCTAGAAGGACTGGTGGACATGTGAGCATCCTTAACATCTCACTCTGAGGGTGAGGTTCTGTCCAACATCAGGAGGGTTCAGCAGGAGGCTGAGTGATGGGGATGGCCTGGCATCCCAGCACAGGTCACCAAGAGCCTTTGTTCTTCAAACACACCAGTCACTGCCTAAGGTGGATTAAAAACAGTCCCCGTGACCTGAGAAGCAAGCTGCATGACCCATAGGGTAAAATCTGGCCTTTAGATGATTTAGTGACTTGGCCACAGAAACCCTGTGTGATAATAACCACTTTTTTCTTTGGAGAAGAAAAAAAAGACTATCACAGATTGGACAACCTCAGGTAGGGGATGAATAGCAGAATCTGAGACAGACAGCTGGGTGATATTTTTTGTGTTGATTTTGTGGGTGTCTTGGTTTTGTGTGTGTGTTTTTCCTGACAAATAGTTGATGTGCTTAAAAAATGCAGTTTCAGAACTTTTTGTGAATCAGTAAATAGTTTCAGCTGGGAGAAAGAGATGAAACAGCCCAAGTTAAAGCCAAATAATTTCATTCCAACTTTTTTCCAGACATGCTATTTTGTTCTGAAATCTGGCTGTAAACTATCATTGTAGGAAAGAATAAAAAGCACCAAGCTTAATGACAGTGAGGTGGGGGATTTTGTTGAGGTGGTTTTTCTTTCTTTCTTTTCCTGCTGTTTGATTTTGTGAGAAAAATGAGAAGGTCTTTGCATCTCTTGAGCTACCAGAGGTAGCTCTTGTCTTAGTGATGGGTCAAAAACGTTTGTCTAGAACATCCTCATGGACAGAGTGAAGAGAACAGGTTGTTTTGCCTGTGCCCTAAGCTAAGTCCTCTCCCTCTGGAAGGATATGAAAGATGTTAGCACTGCTCTGCAGGACTCCAACCTCCATGCCCTGCCTCTTGCCTACCTGCCAGGGTGTCTTGCACACTGTAGGGTGTTAATGTGGCACTGTGGTGCTCTACTTGGCATGACTAGGGGAGGCAAGGAGATCAGGTTTGCACCTCTGTCATTATAACCTCACTGTCATCAACATGGTCCATGTGACTGCCCCAGTCACCCTCCTGGCTGTGGAGTGACTACTGAAAGACACCCACCTTGCCCCAGCAATGGTGATGGAGAGGACTCAGCTTCAGCCAATAATCCCCACTTTTGAAGCAAAACATTTCCCACACCAGTGAGGAACATGTCATGTTCAATGCATTAAACACTGGTGCGTCTCTGAAACTGTGCTGGTGTAATTCATCCCTCCCTTTTGTAGGTGGGAGCTGATGCCCTTCTCCAAAGTTCAGTTACTGACACCATGCTGGGAGGCAGCAGTCACCTCTGCTCCCCTCCATCGCTCCTCTTTTAACCTACTCTGCTAACAGCCAAAATCAATATCATCTCAGCATCCCAATCTAATCATAGATATAAAGCCAAAGAACCAACAGGTCTGTACAAGTTTCAGCACAGGGTTTGAGTTTAACCCCAGAGGTGTTGGGAATGGCTGGGATTGTTGCAGATGCCTGGAAAGGGATCAGGGTCCTTGGAGACTCCAACTCCTCCTTTTCACTAGGAGGAGCAGAGAGGAAGCCAGCAGTGTTCAAATCATAGAATGGTTTGGGTTGGAAAGGACCTTTAAAGGTCATTTAGTTCGACCCCTCTGCAAGGAGCAGGGACATCTCCTTTTAACATGTTCACGTGCAGGACAGCATTCATCATGGGCATAGTGAGGGAATTCAGACAGGGAAGTCATATCTCAAATCCTGCAACAAAGACCTTAGGAAAGCCTAAGGAGTCTAGCAAACTTTCAAATAATATCAGACCAGGCTGTGACCTGTGCAGCCGGGGCTTGGGGACCACTGTTTTTTACAGATGATACTGCAAAACAAGGGCTGCAGTTGAGGTAGGCTGGCTGGGAAGCAGAGCAGAGTAAGCACACAGCTCATCCCGCAAGCACAACCAAAGCAGGGGACTGTGCAGAGATGGAGCCAGATGTAGGTACCTGGCAGGAGCTTGTTGGTGACTGTCTGACTGCAGGCAAAGTAGTAAATCACAGGCAACAGCCTTAGGGAGTGAAGCTGAGATGTAAGTGTGAGGGATTGGGGCTTGGAAAGCAGAACAGGCTTGTTCTGTGTTTGCTGCCTCTGCTAACAAGGCAAATAGTGATGCTGCAGGGGCTGCTCAGGGCTGGAAAGGCACTTGCTTGAGAGTGCACAAAAGAAATAGAACTTCCAGGGAGGCAAATTCTTTGTTTCATCCTCTAAAGGGCCAAGTGTTCTGTGTTTTTTTCTGATTAAGCCTGACACAGGGGAGACCTGCCCCAGTTTTTCTTACAACGATGGGTCAGGTTGTATTGGCCCCCATGCAGATGCCGGCAGTGGAGATGTGCACTGCTGAAAGGATTGTCCAAACCCTGGGGAGGGATGTGGGATGTTCTTACAGTGGAAAATTACTCTGGGATTTAAATACACTGGAGCCCCTTCTTTCTAGAGATGTGTTCCTGGTATTGGGATACCTCCCACCAACAGCTGCTCAGCTATTGGCATGAGCCTGAGCTAGGGGAAGGAGCATGGCAATGCCTGTGTGATTTAGGCATTGGTTTTTTTGTTTTTTTTATACCCCGTTCTTGCCTCCAGGCACCACAGGGAGTGTTATCAGGAGATCTGTTGTCCTGTCCTGTTCCACTGTCCAAAGCATGGCCTCTGTTCTTCACCTGTATTTGACTGCTCCTTTCTGACACGTCACAGCTGAGACAAGGGGTTTGGAACTGAACGTAGAAAAGAAGCCTGACACAGTACCATTAGAGCATTTCCAGAGTGACGCAGTTTGTGTACTGGGATGCTGCCATTGCATCAAACCAACACCATCCTCCACGCACAGCTCCTGCAGGCCTCCCAGGAAGGTAGCAATTATTGCAGGTGGGGTCACAACTCCAGCTTCTCTGGTCAGGAGAGTGCTGAACTAAGCTTATGTTTAGCCTCTGACACCTTCCTATTCTGGGCAGAGGTGCAGACTTCTTGCATAGAAGCTGCCAGTGTTGCTTCCTGCTGGCATCCTGTTTTCCTCCTGGATTTCCATCACCTGGTGAGGAAGTGTATGGGCTGCCAGGATGAGCCCACAGACAGGAGTTGGTTCCCTGGCCAGAAGCAGGCAGAGTAGCTGGACCCCCACTTTGTTCACAGACACACCAAAGTCAACATTTCCCTCCTCTGAACATCTGAGGAACTTGATTAGAAATGTAGCTCTGCCTCCCCATCTGTTAAGTGCTTGGCTTTGTGATAGCTGACAAATAAGAGGTTTGCAGTGCACACAGATTTTTGCTGCTTCTGCAAACGTCAGTAGGATAAACAAGGGCATTTTTCATTCATTTTAGGAGCACTGAGAGCAACTTTTGATTTCAGCTTGAACTGAGATTTTCCTTGTAATAGAACCTTTGACATCTATATCTCTAGTTTTGTTTAGAAGGGCTTTGAAAAGCTTTCTTTGGATTATCCATCCTGGCATGTATGAAATACCAAATGAGGTGCTGGGATGAAAAATGACATGTTCATGAGAACTGTGTTTCAAACAATTCCCTCTTTTAAGGGTTTTGGGCAGTTGCACCTCTGAACCCTCTCAGTGATGGACCACATGTCAGAGCCGTTTCTGCATTAGCACACAGACAGGAATTGACAGACATGAAATTGACTGTCACCTCTGGCAAGAACACCACAAATGTCTTAAATATTTGAAATCAATTAACACCTCTGACTGAGGATGGGCTGCTAAGCAGGAAAGCACAAAGCAGATGAGCTGTCAGGGGCTGGTTTCAATCAAGGATGCACTAGGGCAGCATCCTCCCTGCATGAGGCTCCACTTAGCGCCTAAGGCAAGGCAGATACGCTTGTAGATATCCATTCCCCTCTTCATTCCATTCTGCAAGGAAATTATCTCTCAAAACTGCTTCTAATCCAAGTGAGGCAGGATAAATGCCAGCACTTTGCAGAGTGAGGATGGTAGATGACCTTGGCCAGGGACCCAGAGCTCCAGGAGAAAAAAAAAAATTTGCATTTCAAGATGTGGATTTACAGTCTTATGAAGGAAAGCAGGCTCATATCCTTCTGCAAATGGCTGACATGCAGCTTCCAAGGGCTAATCAATTTCTTGAGAACTCATTTGTAAATCCAATAATTAGTTTATGAATAACAATTAATTAAAAATTGGCTCCCCCAAGAAATGCAGCATGTCGTCTTGTCATTCGTCCTGATTCATCTTCGCACAAGAATATTGCAAACGCCTGAGACACATATATAGGAAAAATTAACTGAAACCTGGCACAAAGGCTATATTTTAGTAAAAATTGATTGAAGTGAAATGCAATTATTAATGATTGTCATGTATAATTGCTGTGATTATGGGCTGCATTCTGGGGAAGGGACATGTAATTCAGACAATTGGCGTGTCAGAGAGAACTCGATTTGTCACGGCGTCCCTCCCTAATTCATTTGCACACCGCAGTGGCTCGGTGCCGAACCAGAGATGTGTCCCTGTGGGATGGAGCCGTGTGCCCTGATGGGTTACTGTGACCCAGCGCTCCCAGCAGCGACTGGTCCCCGCCGTGGCAGGATGGGACCTTTATCTGAGGGTGACTGTCACTTCACAGCCTGAAGCTCTTGATTTAAATGAAAGCCAAGGTGGGGAAGGCTTGTACTGTGCTGGTCTGGTGTGCCTGTCTGAGCATAGAGGTGGTGGCACATAGGGACTGGGGTCATGGTGACCCGAGTCACCCAAGAGGCATGTTCAGACTTTGTTGTTGTTGTTTTAACAAATAGTGAAAGTACCAGGAACCTGAAATTTGCAGGGGCAAAATACATTTAAAAGTGAAAAATAGGAAAAAGATTGAGCAGGATGACTAAGTTCTCAAAAGGAGACAAACATTTTATTTCATGTTGCTGGTAAATTTTAGTTAACTAAAAATAGTGGACTTAAAGGGGATGTTCATCCCACTTAAAAAGAAACAGCATCAATTTTGTTTGTGTGACATGTGCCATTTTTCTTCTGAATATTTAGGTTCAGCAGCTGAAGCAGAATATTCATTATTTTGCCAAATCTGCATGCAACCAAATTGTTGGTTTAAAAATTTAAATATGAGATACCAGTACCTTTTTGTCTGCTTTTTGGTAGCTGAGATAAACCTAGACCAGCTCACAGCTGTACTCACTATGCTTTTTCGTCTGTCACTGAATCTGCCTTTATTTTCTAAATTATTTCAGGCTGATTCTACACATCTTCCCATGCTTAAAAAGGAGATAATTTGGGTTCTTGATTAGGTTTTGTGTACAAAATTTTAAATTATTTAGAGTAAGTGAGGCAATTCCCAAAGAAACAAACAGTAACAAGTCACAAATGACTGGAGCAGCAGAGTCAGGCTTCATCCCGGCTGCCTCTTGGCATCCAATGTTGGGAGCCGGTTGCCCTGGACCCTTGCTGCAGTCAGAGAAGAGGCACAGGTCAAAAAAGTCTCTGTAAAGGATGCCCATCCTGGGATGAGGTGAATCTGCACACCCACATATTGTCCCACAAACAGCCAGCGGGGCTTTTGCTTGGGAAAAGAAGAGCTTAAAGGCCCTTTCCATGCTGGTTTACAGCAAGTTGATGGGCTAGGACTCTGGGAGAGGAGCCTGGCCAGAGAAAGAGAGGTCCTGGCTGTGCAAAACCATCTACCACCAGCTGAACTATCTCCATATGTCCCCTGTGCCCAGGCAATGTGGGGACACAGACCTCCCATGCTGACTTTCCCAAGGAGGGGCAAGGATTGCAGGGTGGGCTGAAGACAGTTGTCTTCCTTCTGGCTGTACATTCATCTTCCCATAAAGCAGCAGAACCCAGAGCCTCTGGAGATCCTGGTCTAGGCTCTGTGCAAGGCTTCAGCTTAGTGAGAGCTCTGTCTTGGTGACCTGAAGCTCTCCTGTACCCCATGGGCAGCCGGGACACAGTGTCTGTTATCAGGACTGATTAAAAAGCTCTTTCCCTTACAATTTCTTTTTGTACTCACTGTCTCATAGCCTTCTAAAAACAGCCAAGAAGTCCCATTAAAATACCAGCATATAGCAATTTTAGTGCTAAGTCCAGAGCCCAACACACACTGATGTGCTCACAAATGAAAGCTGCACTTAGATGGGGTTAGGCTGCTGATAGCTCACAGTAGGAACTGGGTAAATGGCGACTTGGGGATCTCCTCATCGCCCTCCAAACTGTTGTTATAAACACAGAAATTTGTGGTTTCATGCTACACATAGAAGAAATGTTGGCATGCTGCGGTCCAAAACTGCACAGTTGAAATACTGGAGCAGTTTTAGTTCTGTCTTGCAGTAATGATGAGCAATAACATGTTATTGTCAGAAAGCATCTGGGATCACACACATCCAGGTTATTAAAGCTTATTTGATCTTTTTTCACTTTTTCTTCCCAATCCTTATATTTAGTCCTCCTTCCCCTATATGAGCAATTCTTTGAACTTCTTGAATAGGTCAGGCTGTGCCCTCCCTCTTTGAAGTCAGTGAAAAACATCACCCAAATCTTCATCCCCTCTCTGTTTGGTTTCCTAATGACCTGGAGAACATGAACTATTGCTTCAGGCATCTTCCATTTCTCCCTGCTTAGGCTGAGAAATAGGAACACAAACTCTTAGCCATCAAAGGAAGAAAGATGAAGATGCACAAAAATGATCTGTGGGGATTCCTGGCAGAGTCACCCAAAACCTCTCACAAGGTGAGACCCAGACAGCTGAGTCCTCTCACCTGGGTGTCTTTTCCTTCAGCTCCACACTGAGAGAGTTTCGGTTCACAGGTGACTTTATGTGCTGAGACATTTGGGCATGAACTCTAGGTAAAAAGCTTTCTGGCAAAAATACACTCTAGCCAGCCCTTGCAGCAATGCTACGTGGCACTGTTGAACTGGTATAACTTTGATCTCCAGACAGAAACGAGCCACTCTCCCTTGCTTAATCACACCGTTTGGAGTGTTATTAGACTGCAGGATGAACACTTGAAGTTACATCTGAAACTAGGGCATATTTAAAGCAGTCTGACGCCCTTTGCCAGCTCTGAAGTTTTGAGGAAAACAACAAAACAAAGTTATCTCCTCATGAGCTGAGGTGCTCTAGGCAACCATCAAAAATGCTTTGAGGTGGATGAGGCAAAATAAGTTCTGGCAGCCAGAAAAGAGATCTTTTCCCACTGACAGGTATGGGAAACATTCACTGAGGGAAGTTCTGGTTTCCAAATGTGGAAGCTGTGGGAAAGGTCACTGAAGACTGTCTGGCTTGTCTAGCCATGCTGGTAACAGGGAGCCAGACCTCTGAGACATGCTTGGGTACCATCTATGGGCCAGCAGAACCCACATCCCACTTGCATGAGGTGAGCAGATAGAGGAAGACAGTGTTCAGATGATGATTTTAAAAATCTCCATCAAGCAATCTGTAGGCCCTTAAACCTATGGAAGTTGGAAGTTTATTCTGGAGGACAGAATGGGGCCCATATCATCAGATAACATTAAAAAAAATATTGGAGCAGATGGCAAATTCATTGTAAGAATGGTTTTATAGCCACAGATTAACTATGAGACACCAGGCAAGAAAATCTGTGAGAATATGCTTTATTTTGGCAAAACAGGCAAAGAGAAATGCAATTTTTTTCTCAGAAAAGGAAAAGTTGTTCTGAATGTCATCTCTGAACAAACATGTTTCACTTAGAATTACTGACTCCAAACATTTTCCCCAAATTGATGTTTTGATTAAAATGACAAAGTTAAAGTAATATTTTCATTACAAAAAAAGTTCTCCATCTCAGCTGTTTGCCCACTTAGGCCTGATACTCTGTCCTCTACCAAGCCCTGATGGAGTCTTCAGGACTAGACAGTTAAGAAACAAACAGGGAAGGAAGACAGTTTTATTTCTCCTGTGCGTGACCCAACTCATTGCTAAGATCATTGTCCTGTGATAGAACCAGACCCAGCCTGGACCCAGGTACTGTGGCCTGGCGGTTCTAGAGAAGCATTTACCCACTTGTGTCCCTTAAAACCAGAAACATGTGGCCACTTTTCACCTCTGTACTGACCACTACTAAGGCAGGGCTGAGTTTTGCACCCGAAAGGGTGTTCATCATGGGAGTTTTGTGCATAAGTAAATCAACTTCCTGTTTATCTATGAGAAATTCGGCTTTTCCTTTCCTTTCCCTAAGTACTATGCATCATCTCCGAGTAGAAAGTTAGTTGTATGGGTGTTTAGTATTAAATATGTTAATTGGTTTATGATTTTAAATTAATTAAAGTATGGTCTTCTGGGAAATTTGGCGTCTCTTGTCAAACCACTTTGTTGCTTGTAATAGTCCAAAACCAAAATAGCTGTACTTCTGCAACTTTCTGTTGAGTTAAAAACTCATTAAACTTTACTTATTTTTTATTTTAAACTTAGCTGTAGATTGATTGGGTTTTTTTTTCCTCAATTAGTAGCTACAACTGTTTAGTGTCTGTCACCAGCACCAGTGATATATTTGTGCTATTAGTAACCCAGGAGGAATTCCTTTGTCCCAGTAAATCTGTCACTTCCTTTCATTCTAGAAAGGGTTTAAGGCATGGATTCCCATTTAAATCTGTCTTTGAGCCCCTCTAGTAGTCCTTCAAGAGAAAGTGCTCTTGAGAGGTAGTTCATCTCATCCTTTGTCAGGCTTCTGAAGGAGGTCATTAAGTGGTAAAGCTGAAGTGCTGTTTTCTCTGCTGACCAAAAGGGCATCTTGATGGCCATGACAGATGAAGATATCAACAGAACTGCTCTTAAGGTGGGTGAGATGAGTCCCATTCTTGAGATGGTGGAGCAGCACTCCAATTAGACAACAGAGTTGAGATGGATCTGTCCACATATTTTACTTAACAAAGCACAAAAATAATAAAATGCTCCTTGAGCTTTGAACTATGTCTTACCTGAACATTAATTAGAATTAAAACTTGAATTAGAGAAGCTCTGCTCAATGGAAAAAAAAAAAAACAAAACCCTGCTGCGTGTGATTGGCATGACTCCCTATCAACTCAGCCTTTGAAAGAGGGGAGAAGGGGGCCCTTTCTCAGCCTTGGTCTCAGTTCAAAACTCTGTAATGCCTTCCCAGTTTGCACTAAAACCTGCACAGGCCAGGTTTAATCACTTTTATTGTCTGTGTGCCTGCTTCCCAGCATCTCCTGGTGTTTCTGACTACCTCCTGGCTATGCCTCTTGCCCTCTCCTGCCTCTCTGACCTGAGCTCCAGGGCAGATGCTCTGCCAGTGCTCTCAGGATTCCTCTGGACACAGCATGCAGCAGCTAGCCAAGCTGCACAGCTCCTGTGTGCACGCAGAAAATGGAAAAATGTGCTGACAGCCAGATATTGTCCACTAGAGAAAACAATCTTCTTCATTGCTCTTACAAACAGCTAAATGGCTCAGACCACCAAAGGCAGAACACCGTTGTCCCAGCTGCTAAGGGGGAGGGTGGCTGTTTTGGCAGAGAACAATTCTCACTCACAGAAAAGATAACACAAAAAAAAAAAAGTTCTCAAGAGGCAGCTTCCTTTATTGCTTCATTTAGTATCTTTCCCCCAGATCAGCCCATGGGTGTGAAAAATTCACAGAGCTGCAGTTAAATTGAAGTGTATGTAGCCCACAGACATCAGTGCACCTCCTCATTTCATGAATCGCCTTGGTAATCCTCTGGGATCACAGGCCTGCCACACCACAGCAACAGCTCTGAAATAAGATGGAGGGGCAAGAAAAATCTTAGATGTGGCGGCTAAGAAAGGACCATTGCAGTATGTTTCTATCCTGACTTAACTTTGTTTGATAAGACAGACTAGGGAACTTAATCGAAAGGCTTCTTCACGAGTCACAGCTTGCAATTGGAGGGATGGAAGTGTCATCAGAAAGACGTTGAAAAATGGTTGAGGAATGAGCAGATTTTGAGGAAATGCCCATATCCTTAGGCATGGAGTTGCAAAGGTTAAAGGTGTTCACCTAGTTTCTAGCCTGAGTTTCCTTGGCTTTAGCTTGCCACTCTTCTCAATTGGCGTCTGGCTTCTCAAGTAACATTTGTGCCCCCAGCTATTGGAAATATCTTCCTGTATTCATTAGACTGAGACCAGTGAACTTCTGTGATCAAGAAAATGTGTTCCCATCTTTCCTTGAGCAGGGCTTTCCAGATCTCAGTCCTTTCAGTGACTCTGTTCTGACATATCTGTTTTTCCTTTCTGATGTTGCTTTCCTTGTGGAGGATAGTATCTGAACAGAGAATCCTTTAGAGATGTCACTGGGAACAAATAAAGAAGTATCACCAACTCTGTCTTACTATCACATAATCTCTCAATCTCACACAGAACAGTTTGATGAACTCCATCAGCACTCACCACCATCTGTCTATAAGTAAAAGTGGATCCTAAAATTCTGGTGAGGTCTGCCTCTGGGAAGCCTTGAGGACGCATGACCTTAGGGTTTGCATTTAATGGACCTCTATGTTTTTTAATTGCACAGATTGGCAGCATAGGGTGGCTTGGGGTAACACCTGTCTTGTTGCTGCCCTATGCTAAGTCTTCTCACAAAGGCTGGGTAGGTCTCTGAGGGTCCTCAGCTGGGGTCTGCTGCCCGTTCTACCATCAGCTCTGCTATGCCTCTGTGTGCGTCTCGTTGTGCCTTTCCACGTGGCCACAGCTGCTCTCTTGTTCTTTGAACTTAGCAAGTACTTCTGGATGGCGGGGGTTGCATTTCATCTCCTTTCCATCAGCCTTGTGGGGGACAGAGCAGCAAATGACAAGGCAGAGCGCTCAGTTAATTTACAGGGAAATTGTCTTTTCCTGTAGTCGGTTTTGTCTCCTGGCAGTGCTCAAAGGCAGCGCCATTATCTGTTTCTGCCAGCATTTCTAGTGCTGAAATGTCTCTAATTAAAGGCATGCTGAGTTGTAGATATAGGATATCTTAATTACATGTGTGTGAATAAAGCGTTTAACAAGATGTGAGAGGTCCTTCCCTTCCCCTTGGAGCCACCAGATCAAAAAGCAAACCCGCTTCCTTGGAAATGTGCTGGTTTCTGGAGGGCTGGTTTGTCACCAGACTTCTCTCCAGACTTTTCTTGGGCTAGAGCCAAACTTTGAAAACAATTAAACAAAGAGAGGGATGGTACGACTGGTGCTATAGGTAGCCCCTGCTCAGTTGAAGCCCAGGGATGCATGCAAGGAAGAGCTCAGTGAGTTGAGGCGATGCTGCCTGCTGCCTTGAGCAAGACCCAAACTGCCCTATTTGCAGCCAATGCTTGCTCAAGCAGATGAGCTGAACGGTTTCACTTGTTGGCTTCTAGTCACCAGCTGGCAGGAGGCAGGTCTATCGTGATCCCAGCCCACCTGTATTAAGGCTGATGAAGAATCTGTACCCTGACGTAGGGGTGTACCATGTCTTCAGAAAAGTCCCAACAAGTTCCTCCTGCCTCCTTCACCCAAGGAGCAGCTCTTACCAGTCCTAAGTGTTGTGGTCACCTTTCATAACCATGGGCAGTCTGGTACAACATGAGTCTGTAGGCAGGGACAAGCAATTGAAGGCGTACAAGACACTGTAGTGGGGCAGTTAGATCATTTACTGGGGAGCAGGGGCTTGGCTCTTGGACTGTTCTTGCACCGTGTATTCAACAATTATGGGTAAAAATGAGGAGTCAAACAGAAGTGCTGGGAAGGCCCCAAACACACATCTGGGCAGCACAGGCTCTCTAAGGACATTGATTTGGGATCTCGCCTCGTCCAGTCTTGTGATTTCAGTGCAATAGGAGGAAAAGTTTGGTTTCAGGTGAGGCTACAAAGAGATGAGACTTTAGTGAGAGGAACAGAGCCTTTTGCCACGGAAGCTGGGGTGTTTTACGGGAGAACGGTTACCCCTGGTACAACTGAGGAGAGAAGGAGACCTGTAAAAGCTGGAGGATCACTTGCTCTGAGATCAGGGAATGAAAAGATCCCACAGAAAACTCATCTGGCCTGCAGTGACATTTTATTGCAATAACTTTTGGGGCAGCTTCAGACTCCAGTGCTGAAGTCAACAGCATGATCTGGCAGATTTATTTGACAGCATCTTTAGCCCTCTGTGGCTCTGGCTGACACAGGAACTTAACACTTTGTACAAAACTGCTTGGCAAGACAAAAACAAATAAATATTACCAGTGCTTTTTTTTTTTCCTGCAAAAAGCTGGAAGTGGCCCCGAGAAGCATGGTTTCCAGCAGCTTTGCATCAATTACTCCCACCTGTGTTTCATTTGAAGCCACATTAGTCTGGGGCTATCCCTGGGTCAAGACTTACTTGTAGTTGTATCCAGGATGGCTTATGTCTTGATGTTACTTTGAGTGAAATCAGCGCCTACAATCTGTCTCTCTATTAAGTGACTGAAAACATTCATTTCGTTCAAAATTAAGGTTAGCCACTGTGATGGTGGCTGAGAGGAAAAATTAACTCCATCCCTGCCAAAACCAGGACAGCCACATTCTAAAACTCTTAGGGGACTTTTAAAATTACTTTTCAGAGTTTGCTTACAGAGGGAAAGGTGCTCAAATCACATCAGTTTTAAGCCCTTACTGGATTTTAAAAGTAGAATAAGAGGCTCCTAAATCACTTTGGAAAAATCTCAGCTCCCTGCAACTGTAATGAGAATGAAGATGCTGTGATGCAAACCCTGTCCTCCACGAGAAAGGCAAGTCAGCAGCTGAGGTCACTCGCTCATCAGCTTCACTGCATTCCTGGCCAGGAGCCAGCAGAGCTTCCCTAAATGATGCTACTTGGTACATGTCCTTGGCAAGAGGGGAGGAACATTTGGCTTGCAGAGCCTTTGCCATACCAGGGGGGAATGCACTGGGAATGAGACTGGGAGGACTGGGATCAGGTGAAGGAAAGGTAAGGATGAGCTTCATGTGAGTGTCTATTAACTGCTCTGCTTGTAGCTCCAAGGTAGTGGACACAAAACAGTAAAAGAGAATAAAACACAATACAAATATAAATGAATACAGCTCTGCCCAAAGATAGCTGGGCAAAATGGAAATAGAAAATCAAGCTTTCTATTCAAAATAAGTGTTAGGCCTGTTGGAAATACCTCCTGTTGCTCTTGGGAGCAGCAGCTGAGGTGCAGACAGGTTGATCTTTTGTTCACTTGTGGATTTTGCAAGGATATTGTAGGTTTGTGCTTATGCTGTGTGTGGGGGTAAATATGTGGGATCTCTCTCCCACCCAGGGACAAGTTAGACCTCACCAGTTCTTTAGTTCAAATACAAAAGCTGAGATGTGATGAGGCCTCCTCATTACTCCCACCAGGAAAAGGGAAAGGGAGGAACAAGACCACTCAGGCTGCTGGTGTTTCCAGCCCCTCCACTCCACACTTGCTGAGGGTGGGCTGGCTCCTGGACAGAGACACAGACATCTCCACTCACCTCCTTCAGCAGCGCCAGCCAGGACGGTACCCAGCCAGGCAGAGTGTCTCCATGGCCTCGCTGGGAGGCTGGAGGCCAGCCAATCACCAAAACCACAGCACAGCGTTTTGCTGGTGCCCAGCTCATCCTAGGCAAGATCCCTGCCTTCCCAGGGGCTCCTCCGGGCCCTTCCCACGCCCTGCACCGTGCGCCTCCATCACCTGCACAGCTCTACTGCAGGCACCTTGCAGGGGTGCGCAGAGAGAAGGGGGTTGCTGTGGGGCAGCCTGTCCCAGGCTCTGCAATGCTGTTCATCTCGCAGTGTAATGAAAAGCAACCACCCTTATTTCCCCCGAGCTTGGATAAGCTTTCCCTCTTCACAACATTACTGTTTTCTCCATGGACCAATTTCTCCCCTGCATGTCTTGGCTTCTTTTTATAGTGGATTAAATTGTTTTGATTAAATGACAATGCTGGTGTATTACCAGAGAGGCTCAGGGCTTCTTTATCATATAAACAAACTGCGAGGAGGTGGGTGGGACGATCGCCAAGCAAGAGCAGAGCTGCTGCATGTTGTAGAGAGAAGCGTTACACTGAACATTCATCCCTGCAGTTCATTATCTCATGGCAGTAAATTTGACATCTCAGCTTTCTTTTTTGTTGCCATAAAACATAATGGACTGTTTCCAAGTTAAATCTGTGGTGCTGGGTATAATCCGTCTAGCAAGCAATAAAGCAAGGTGCTTTTTAAAAATTTCCTCCATTCCTTCAATCCCAACATAAGCAGCCTTCCTGAAATAATTCAGAGGGAGCAGGGGCTGGCAGCTTCTGATGAGTCAGCACGGAGAGGTCTCATCAAAGTTTGAGCACTTTGCCTGACTCCTCTCACAAGATGCAAAAAGGCAGAATATCTACCCGAGGTAACTCCGGCACAGTGTTGCCATAGTTACATGAACACTTTGTAGTCATCAATAGATTTGTTCTCCTAACACGCTGCTACGGTCAGGGATTAATACCATCTCCATTTTATAGACAGAAACCTAAGCCAGAGAGAATCCAAGGGCACACGGGAGCCAGGGGACAAAGTCAAGAACTGAAATGCAGCCTGAAGGTGTCTTTGTTAAACCCTAAATACAGCCTTGAATGTCTGCCTTTGGCTTAGTATCCTCCCATTCATGGCGTTTTCCACCGGTAACAAACAGTGACCCTTGGCACACTTGACTTATTCTTTACTTCAATGGTAGAAGTAGTTTCACTGTTTGCTGCAAGGACATCCCACCTGGGAAATACTCCAGTTCCCTTCAACACTGCCTGTATCAAAGAAAGCACAAATGCAAGTCCCTCCTCTCCTCAGGATGCAGAGTGGGGCCAGGTAGCTGATGGCCTTCAGATGAGATATTTTTCTCTCCAAATCCATCTCTGAAACACATCTGGGAAGGCAGCACAGAACACATCATAAATTGCATTTTCAAATATTTTTGTCTATGCCTTCTAACGGGGTTGAGGGAAAGGCTATCAAAGTATTAGCTCTGTCAAGAACAAATATCACCAACACTAAATCAAGTTTGCCTTGAGTTTTCTAGCAAAAAAAAAAAAAGTTATTTTTGTTGTTGTCTCATCTGGAATTTTTACAGAAAAACAAGATAAATTCTGCCAGCCAGAAGATAAATGGAGCTCTAAGCCTATTGCAAATTTCAACCTAGGAAGGTCTATTTGCCTTACAAACTCTGTCCCTTAGAAATAATACTTAGTATTTCTTCTTACCTTAAGTTAGTGCATAAAAGTACTCTTTAACACACACATCCACATAGATGCACGTGGGAATTTTTTTACAAATAATACGTACTCAAGTTTTCAAATTGATCCCCTGCAATTGCAAGATGACAGTCTTACGGCACTGGGGAGCTGTTTCTGATTGTGTTTGATATAGGGTGAAACATTTTGAAAATCCTGCTAATCCCTGGTTACATTTTGAGACCTCCAGATAATTTTTAAAAACCCAGTTTCTGTGTCTGTGCACAACCGGGGGTTACTTCCACATCTAATTACAAAGGCAATCTTGAGGGACCTGTGAAGCTATCGCAAGATTGGTCTGCATCCAAAGTAGCTTCACTGAATCCACTGTAATTAGGAATGTAGAAATGAAGGACCGGAGGAGTCATATGGTGCTGAAACGATGTGAAAGTCGTGTTCATGTTCTTCAAAAATGTTGCCATAAGGTGCAATGTTGTGCTCTGGAAATGGGAAAGCTCCTGCCTGGTACGAGCAGGCTCAGGAAGGAGGTAACCTCATTGCTAAAAGCGGAAGCGGCTCAGCCAGACACGTGCGGGAGTGAAATGGGGCCCTGATGCAGAGCTGTCGGTGCAAGATGGGGAACCAGAGCGCGTGTGAGCGGTGCTGCAGGCTCTCACCTGCCGTGTTGGCAACCCCTGGCATGTGCAGTACTGGAGGGAGAGACTGTGAGTTGTAATTCCTCCATCAGTTCTTCCTTTGATGCTCTGCCCAGCTATGGAGGGTGTTAGCTCCTTGTTCCCCTAACATCCTTCATCTGTTTAAATTATAGACCTCAATGTGTCTGTAACACCTGGCACAAGGGAGACTCTAGAAACCCTCGTGATCACATGAAAACTCCAACTGATCCAGGCTCTGCCTGAGTCAGAGGGAATCGTGTCACTGGGCAGGCTTACCAGCTGCTCCTGCACAGTACAGGGTGGAGCGCATCTTGTATACAACCCCAGCTAAAGCTGATCAGCAGTTTCAGGGAGGTCTTGCATCACCAGCCAAACCCAGCTGGTTCATCCCCGTGCAGAAAAAAAAAAAGGAGTTCCCTAAAACCAAATTTTCATTAGCTCCTTCCAATAATTTCTGCTATCCATCTAGCTTAATTAAATTTTACCGTGTAACTCCTAGGCAAGCGTTACATGCAAAGAAGGTTAAAAGCCTCTGTCTTTACCTTCTTGTGCTGTGGGAAAGGTTCCCTGAGTGGCCCATTTAGAATATAAATACTAGCTACTAATTTTATTTCGTATTAAATGTCCTGCAAAGTAAATTTCAGTCTTTGCACTTCATCAACAAAATTAAACCAGTTAAGGAAGGGATTTCCTGATGGAAGATGCTAAAATTGTCTGTCTTTAATTAACCCTGGAAAGAACATGCTGAAGTAGAGAGTCTTTACTTCATGTCAGCATTTCCCTGTCCACACCCATGTTAGTTGAAGCATCATGGACTGGGTTAAAATTTAGTGAGACACGGGCAGTTGGAGCCTTGCCGTTCATTTAGGTTGCACTGGGTTCGTGGATAGGAGAAGGTGTCACCCAGGCAAGTGTGGGAGCACTTTCAGCCCCCAAATAGAAGAAGCTTCAAGGTCTGTCAGGACTTCTAGTGAGTGAAGAAGGAGGGATTTATGGGATACTCTATTACCAAGTGCATGTTGAGACCAGGCATGGTGAGATCACACAGAAGGAGACAGAGAGCAGAAAGGAAGAGACAGATACAGCTTCAGACCACTGGTAGCATAAACCTGAGGTGAAGGACAGATCTGAGGGTAAGCAGTTCCAGGACTGAAAAAACAGACATGACCCTTGTTATATTGCCTTTCTCGATGTCAATGAAAATAAAACTTTGTGAATTTGTAGCTATAACAATTGGCATCTCATATTCAATCACAATTTATCCCCTCAAATAGTTGTGATTTGTAGGACTAAAGATTTTACCAGCCCCAGGTGGTCCTGTCTCTGAGCCACGCAGTTACTGCAAAGCTGGGATCTCAGCTAACTGGTCACTTTGGCTCCTTCCATGGTCACACAGGTATTTTCAGGGCTGCTCAAATGGTTTGGAGGAGGAATAAACACAGCTGCTTTGTACTTGGGGAACAAGATGTGAGGACCCACTTGTTGTGGGACACCATGTCAGACTGGGGATCCCTGAGATCTCTGGGAGGATTTGACAGAAATCAGCTAAAGGTCTTTGGAAGACAGGACCTCAGGAGAGCCCCAGCCCCTCCTCGGAGCTGGAACAAGGACCAGGCTGTCATACGGGCTCAGCAGAGCTCTGTGTCCGCACACAAGGTCCTAGCCCTTGTCAGGGCTCATTCACAGCTCCTAATTCTCACAAAGTTGCCTTGTTTGCTTGGTTACTGGCTGGGCTGGAAGAGGCTCTTCTGCATCCTTCCTCCCCTCAGGGAGACCACTGTGAAAGGAGTAGCACAAAACTCATGGGTCAGAAACAGTGAGAATCCAGAAAAGATCCTAAAAAGAGGGAGAGAGCACAAGAAGGAGATTGATGGCCTGTCCCAGGGATGAAAGCCCTCTGGAGAAGAACAAGGAGTGTCATCTGGCACTCAGTAGGAAATGTGACATTATTCCAGGTCAAGGATTTCTGTCTGCTTCATTAAAGAGAAGCTGCAGAGCCAGAAGGGCACACAACTGATTTTATATATACGTATACATATTAAAAAAAATTTGGGGGTTTGTTCAAGTAGCTCTTCTCAGGAGTGACAGCCAGCTTGTGACAACTTGCAGGCCTTGCAAGCAGCTGATCAAAGTAGAAAGAAGGTCTCAGCAGCAGCTCGTTCAGGCACTCGTGTCAGTCTGACTTCTTAAGCCATTAGCAAATGGTAATTACTGAACATTTCAAATCTAACATCTCTATCCAGGCAAACAGCAGCAGGCTGGCCAGAATGGTCGAATAAGCAAAATCAGCGTGCATAGATTATGTGTGTGCACAAGCAACCAAGCTGGTCAGCCTGCTCATCCTGACCCGCTACCTCCCAACTGCAACATCCTTCACCCATGGCAGAGCTCCATCGCGCTGCTGCTCATTCGCATAATGGACAATCCCTCCTCCTCACCTTCCCAGCCCCTCTTGCCTTCCCGTGGATTCCCATGCCCTTAGCAAAAGAGGGATGCTGTTAAGTACAGGCCAGCATGGAAAAAGGCAGAAGGAGCCAGGATGAGTTACTAGGATCTACAAAAGAGGCAGTAAAAAATGATCAGTCCTGACACAAGAGAACTAGACCCTGAGTGCTATTGCTCCTTAAAACTGACAGCTGGTAAACATGGAGCAAATGGAAAGAAACTGCATCCTCGTCCCTCCCTGGGATTTACTGCCACTGGGGCAAGTTAACAGAGTTCGGTGTCACCGTAGGTTGAACGCACTAAATCAGACACCAGGAATAACCACAGCAGGTAGGATCTTTTCCCTTGGCCACTTAAGATGAGTATTTCCAGGGAGCCAAAAACTGGAAGTGCCCATGAGCAGTAAGGTCAAGTACTCAACTGAAGAAGTGTGATGGACCCCTGGGTCACCAGTAAGCAGGAGACAGGAGGTGAGAGGCTGAATGGGCAGCAACCCCTCATGTATCTGCTATCATACCTGCCCAGAAGCCCTGGGAGGAGAGAGGGCTGGAGATGCAAGTGTGGAGTTTGTCCTGGACATTGGCACAGTCACGGGCTGTTTCCACTTTGTTTCCCGTGTCACCAATTCCCTTGCTAAGTAGCTGATTTAAATAAGAACATCTATCTTCTAAATTGTGTGTATCAAACAATCAATCACTCAGAGGCTGAAAACCTCCCCAAATCTGTAATTATGGTGTCACAGCTGATTGTGATGAAAGTAAAGCTGTCAGGGAGACATTTGTGAGACAAACACACTTGCGCGCAGCAGTTTTCCCCAGAGTGCTATGGCAAGCTTTCCTGCCATATGGGGCCATGATTAATAGCCCAACCTATATGTAAATACTTAGCTGTTTAGGAAGCAACAGGATCCAATTACCTTTCAACCCATTTCTCTCCTCATGATAAAATACAAAGCAGAATTTAGGATTTTTTTTTTCTTAAAAAAAAAAAGGGGGATTAAAAAAAGCCCCGATGACTCATATTCTACTGATGATATTAAAGACATTCTTCTCTGTGCTCGAGTTAATACAGGCTGAGAGCTCAGCTGGGCAAGACAGCTGAAATCTCTTATTTTCTCATTACTATAACATCCCTCTCCAAGGAAGGGAACGCTGGCACTTTCTGCCGATAACCCCTCGTGACTGTCACCGTGACAGTGGCCTGGAACCAGAGCTCTCGCTGGTACACGATACAATCTGAAGCAAAGCTTTTATCACAGGCCCTGTGGTTTTTAGGACGATTCTTAAAGCTTGCAGCTGCTGGGAGGAAGAGCTTCTGGAGAATCACAGCAGTCCCCGGAGGGAGAAACCAGACATTTCTGGCTCTAAGAGTAGCAGGGACAGTTTGAAGCTTAGCTTTTTGTGGACCCAGAATAGTGAGGAGAAGAGAAAAATAAGCCTCCACAAAAAAAAAAAGTTCATTTTTAAAAACTATTTTATGACTTCTCCGGCAAGGTCAGCATCTTTGCCTGTGTTCTCCTTTCCCAGCAGGACTACCCACCTCATTGCCCCAGCCCTCTCCACCCTCTCTCCAGAGCCCCAACATATCCCCTCTTGAAGGCAACACTGGGAACTTCTCTTGGCTGGTTACAAGTACTCTTTGCCACCTTACGTGACTTGATGTATGACTACTACCACAACCTGGATCACCAGGCTTCCTCCAGCTCCCAGCTCTGGGCACAAGGCCATGGCTGGGCTGCTTGGAAAACCTCTGCAATCATGGTTGTTATTCCAGAGGAAGGTGCTCAAGGAAGCACAGGTCAAGGTGATGCATCCTACTTGGCCTCAGGCAGCTTTGTCTCAGCAGGAATGGTGCTGCTGAAGCAAAATGTAGATGCTTCTTGGTCACAGGGCCATCCAGACCAACTATTGACACTACCACAGCATCACAGAAGCGATGGATTCACAGAAGTCAGGATCCAACTGAACATTAATGGTGTTTTGGGCTTTCAAAGCAGAGAACTGTCACCCTAGGCACAGCCATGGGACACTGAACACTGTGTGAGAGGGTATTAACGGTGCCTAAAGGTCCAGCTTGGAACTGTTTTCAAATGCAGCCTGCAGGGATGGAGTCCTGTTTTCCCTCATGCAGCAGACAGATGTCCATTGTCCAGCTCCCATGGGAACCCCGTGGGAGCAGCGGGGATCCTGACTGGAGGGGTCCCAGTATGGGCTGTCTTCTGCATCAGTCTTTGGGAAATAATGCCAACGAGTTCCCAGCATGGCTGGGAAAATGCTGTCCCTCTGGCTGCTGCTGAACGGTGCTGAGGCCAAAGCTGGCTGTGCTGTAGCTCTCTGACTTTAAGTGCTCTCAGTCAATATGTGCAGTGGTTGAAGAGGCTGGGAAGTTCCGGGCCTGAACTCATGCCATGGTCCTGACGGGGAGGATGCCCAACCACTTTTCAGAGCCTGTAATCAGTGCTGTAAGTCATTGCTTTGCTGCTCCTACACAGAGGGCTGCCCAGGGGTCATGGCCTCTGGCCGGCCTCTTGGCTACAACTCATCTGCTTAGGTCTCCACCGAAATGCAGGACAAAAGAGTGGGAACCATGGCATAACAGCCTAACAGCCCAGGAGGAGCAGGAGCATTCACTGTGCAGATAGAGGAGGAAGATAAATCAACCTGTACGGATGTGAGGCCTCCGCCAGGGCCATGGGCTCAGGAGGCAAGGATGGGCATGGGCATGCTGGACCACCACAATGAAGCGGAGGATGGGAGGGACATACAATATACAGGAGGAAAAGTATTTAGGACAACCAGACTTGTCCTGAAAATGGAAGCTTTCACATGAGACCAGAGCAGCAAAAGCTGCACAAAGTGCAGTGCAACTGAGAGGTGCTGAGCATCATCCACACCTGCAGGCCTCCTTCCCCTGCCCAGCCCGAAGAGGACACTCAGATCAACCGCATCTGCCATTCTCATGTCCTCCTGGAGGACACTGGCTGTCCTGGGACACTGCCCAATCTGCAGTCCATGGCCAGGAGAAGTCCCAGCACAAGGCAGCAGCAGGAGGGGACTTCCAGTAGAGTTTTTTCAATAGTAATTTAATGTCAAACGTGGGAAATTTTTGTGTTGTGAAAAGGGAAATTAGTGTCTCCTCAGCCCCCAGATAATTGCCTTTTTAGCAATTTCTAGCCAATTCTGGCTGCATTTTAAGCAAAATGAGTTGACATAAAACACGGTCAGCTTTACCACGGCTGATAAAAGAAGATCAAATATGATTAAGAAAGGCACCTTCTGCCCTGCAGAGGCACCTTGCACTGAGCATATTTGAGTCAATCACTTCAGTTGTATTTCATAATTAAATTGTAATGATTTTATATATATATATATATAATATATATATAGTGTGTCTGTTTTTTCCCCATCATGGGCTACTGAATGCAGAGTTAAAGTCACTTGTCTCCTTGGCACGAACCTGTTTAACAACTTGGAATTTCTTTTCAGTGTGACATTAACTCTCACTTGTCTAGTGTTACAATACTTTATTGGGGAGTAATTCTTGACTTCTTCTGTCATGCTTTTCCCTGGGGGTGTTTCTTCCTAATTATGCTTTGCACTGTACTGATCCTTGGAGATATTCAAAACCTGACTGGACGTGGCCATCACATCCAGTCCTCATGTCAAACCCCAACCATTCTGTGCCTCTGCAGCTGTGCGAAGCACCGGGACACACAGGCAGCAGCAGCAACACCCTTGCCAGGGAGCTGGCTGCAGGGTGGCTCTTTGAACATGCAATTGAAATGTCTTCAGTCCATCTGAAGAACCCAAACGTCTTTCTGCAAAACAGGAGCATCCATTGGGTTTCTGTATCCAGAAATGCTGTACAAAACTCCTTATCTACATGTAAAGGTCTGGTTTGGGTTTTTTTTCCTACTGTGAACAGGTGTGTAATAGAATAAAGGTATTTTGCATCCATCAGGAAACTGGACTTTGCTTCTCCTCAATCACTCCACGAGCCCAGTGGTATCTCAAGGGGCTTCAGCAGAGCTATTTCTGACTTATGCTGATCCAAAAGGGCCTCAAATGGTGCAAGGCAGTGGGAAAGGCTGCTGCTTCCAAGAGAGAAAGAAGAAAGGAAAGCTGAGCAGCAGCAAGAGAGACCCATGCTGTGAGTGCCTCTGGCATGGAGGAGGCTGGAATCGGAGAGAAAGGGGAGACTTGGAAGGTTTCAAGCTGTTTCCACCTGCTCAGCAGTTTCTCCTCTGGATGGATCCAGAGCCGCAGTCCTCTGGCCACAGCCACTTTGGTGTTTGAAGGGACGACATCAAAAGGAGGCACAGAGACGCTTGCAAGTGTTGAGGGTTGAAACACATTGGGTGAAGGCATCTCTGGGGATCGGCCCCAGGTGTGAAGTACAAGCTGATCTAAAGAACTGCAGCAGGGATGGGGTAGGGAAGGACTGGCCATGCAAGCCAGCACGAGGGTATATATCCTCATCAGGGTCTGGAGTCACGGTGACTTGGATGTGGTTTGCATTAGATTTGATGGGTTTAGACTTCTCCCACAGTTCTGCAAGGGAAGAAGGATTGCATACCTTCACCTCTGGTCTGTGATGCAAAGAAATAACCAGCTTTGCATTGCAGCGTCTTTGCCCTCTTCTAACTGTTCTCCTGCAAATGCCTCAGGCCTCAGTCTGTCAATGCCACATGGATGATTTTCCAACACGGGGAGGACCTTGTTCTCCAGGGTAAACTCAAAAAAGATTCATGAAGCCACTGCTTTAGCCTGATGTAATTGCAAAGAAGATTGAAGCTGACCTCTTTTCCAACCTGGGAGACACCTTTCAGCAGTGAACCTGACAGAGCGTGTGATGGGGGGTGACCTCTCCAACAACCCACTCCAGCAGGAGACTCCATTGTTCACAAATCATTTTTCACAAATTCCTTGGAATGTATTAACCAGATAAAAAGGAAATCAGGATTTTCTAATGGATTTATAAAAAGATCAGAAAGATGATCCAGCATGCAACACATTAGAAATCCTGAAAGGAATATTCTCCACCTTGATAACAAAGGGTATTGCATTTTCCACGTCCTTCTCTTTCCAGGCAGAAGATGCTAAATTGCCCGTGTGGAGGGGATCTGCCTTTTGGGTTTTTTCTTTCAGATTACATCACCTTTGGCTTGTGGGATCCAAATGCCACGGCTGCTCTATTTTGTAGGATAAAATCTTGATGGATGGAGGACCCAGGACAAAAGAGGCAGAGCCTCCTCATCTGAGCAGGGCCATGGGCAGACAGACAGAGAGGCTGCTGTGGCTGGTGTGCCAAGCTAAATGGACACACTGAGGACCAGCCAACTAGGAGATGTGTCTTCAGCAAGTCATTTGGCTCTTTGGAAGCTGATAATCACTTTTTAGAGCTCTTGAATGGACAGGGAGTATTCTCCCCCGTCTATATGAGATCCATATTTTAATACAGTGTGATGAAAGCACGTGATAGACAGTGAGCAAGAAATAAAATCTCTAGATTTTGCCTAGCAAATAAGGGTCCAGATCAGCACCACTGTGCTGGTACAAGAAGTTAAGACTTAACATGCTGTTTGCAACGGGATATCACATACTTTATATGCATAAGAAACCCACTGGTTCCTTCCAAACTCCTCCTGAGACATCCTGTTAATTATCTAGTCAGGTCTTCCCTGTGTATCCAGCCACCTGCAGAACAAGTAAATGCAATCCCAGCCTTAAACTGCTTCAACACCAAGGAGACCTGGGCATGTGAGAGCAAGTTAAACACTCAGTTAAATCAATGAAGTTATTCTTTTCAGATGACTAAAGAAGCAGTGACCCTCGTCTTCTGCATTAATCACTAAAGAAAGAAGACAGATTGTTTGCTGAAAACCATTTATGTGCTGGAGGGACTTTATCAAAGTCAGCAGAAGCAGTGCTGTATTTCTGCCCCTGTCATGGTTCAGGTTCCTGTAGGGTCTGTCAGAGCATCACCAGACAGCACTTTGCCAGCCTTCTCACCACGGTATTGCAAACAGTGGGCGCTGGATTAAAGGTTTTCCTGTTTCCACTGTCCACAACACATTTAATTGGGAACCTGGGGAGCCAAGCCTCTTTCCATGTAAGCCTTTTTTCTCCCTCATTCAAAGACAAGATTTCCTCCCGTTTCCATGGAAATAAACCATGCAGAGATGAGAGGGGAGATGCACGTAATCTCATCCTGCTCTGAGTATTCCCATGTGTGCAATGGGGAGAAGGAACTGAGGAACACCCCACCAGCTTGTCTCAAGTGCTATATACACCAGACTACGTGGGACCAGATGCAGGCACAGGCACAAGTATAAAAACTTTAAGCCTTGTCCTGAAAAGTGCTGCAAAGAGTAGGACTCACCAGCACCATGCTATGAGTGACCTTTCTGTTTTTTGGAAGAGGCAACAGCAATCTTCAACTCCCAAGCATATGCAAGCGAGCCATGAGCTTTCCTCGGATACTAATTAGGAGAGAAGGACAGCATATGTTAATTATTTCAGTCACAATGAACAGTTTGCCCAGATGCGTCAGTCTGTTTTCATTTGCAGCTTTTTACATAGATCCTCTAAACTAGCACAGTGTCTCTCAACTTCAAAAACGGCAAAATCATCTCATCTGTGAGTTCTTCCTTAAAATAAGTAGCTACAAGTTGGAAGTCTCTGCTTCAAGGCATTTTCCTGATATACAAGCAACAACAACACAAAAACTTTATAGCAGGCTTCCAAGAAACGGAAAAGCAGAATGCTTTCTCAGATACCTGTAACTCAAAAATAGCCTGTGCAGTTTAGCACTTACTCATACAGATGAAGCGCTCTCCTCTGGGTTGAGCCTGGACATGAAAAATAAGATGAAGGTTGGAGCTGTCATCAGAAAGTTAGAAGAACGGTGCATTTGCAATTAAGCTTACAGTGGATTCTTCTAGCCTTGACAAGAGTCATGGCAGCGGGTCCATAATGCCTGTGAAGTACTTTGAGATCACCTGGTGAAAGACACCGTTAGAGAGCTGGGCACTATCATAATACAGGCAAAGACAGAAGGAAATTGTCTTTGTTAAGTAGCTGACTTCCTGCACCCTTAGATCAAACTCTGCTTAAGCCATTTATTTATTTTTTTCCTATGATAATCTCAAAAAGAAGAGACTTAAAATGAGGAAAATACATGGGAATTTTCAAAGAAAAATAAAAGGGAGGTGTGTCTGAACAGCAGCAGAGACTAGTCCAAGCGTGCCACATCTTGCAGCTCTTCATGATTGGATCCAAGCACTGTGGGACTCACAGGCAGACTTCTGCAGCTATTCCCACAGGGACCAGGGTGCCATTCCTGTCTATCAGCCCTGATTGCTCCTCAAACCTGCCAGGACTCCACTGCCCAGCGGAGCTGCTCTGTGGGGCCTGGATGCACTGGGATATAGAAACAGATTGGTCAAACCAGAGGCTTGTTCAGTCTTACCAGACAAACCAAGAACGGCAGAAATTAAGGGCTCTTAGCTAGTAACAGAGACAATAGGTAACACAGTTGAAACTACGGTCACTGACCAAGTTTATGGTGACAGCCTACTTCCAGGTGACAATGCGCTCTGCTCTTGCAGCTTCAACATCTTCCTTTCCCCCTTGCTCTTCCAGGGTTGTCTTTTTAGTCCTCACACAAGTCTTCTTCGCCTGCCTCAGTCAAGCTTGTTCATCTCCTTCAGCAAGGGGGTGCAGGGACGGGCTCCAAAAAAGGAATTCTGAATATTTTTTTGGATCTAGGGATAAGTTTGGACATTTGTTCTCCCGCCTATAGCTGCCTTTCTCTGAATAAAAGCCTTCATATTGTAGCTCCTAGTCCAAACAGAAGACATAATCAGCTGTTTTCCCACAGCTCCTTCATCCTTCCCACAACAGCCTGCCTGCTTTAGCAAGTTCATGCTTTGTAAAGTGCGCTCCTTGCACAGCAGTAGAGAAATGACCAGTTCTGTTGTCTTGACCCAGTAGAGCAGGTGTTGAAAATGGAAGAGGGTCCGAAAAGCAGCCAAATGACTCCTTCCATCAATGTGGTACAGCAGTGCTCTGCTGAGCAGGGGTGGTCAATCAACCACGTTTCATCAGAACGGTTGCAAAAGTTATGTTTTCTCATAAGATATTATCTCTGGGAAAAAATTGGTTGCATCAGCTAGGATCACACATAAAGAAAAAATGATGACAAGCAGAAAATTGTGGAGCTTTGAAAAGTTATGAGCGGTTAGAAAGCATCTAGCACAGAAGTGTTTAGGTGATCTAACCTAGCTGCTGCTAATGTTCCAGCAGTAATAAACAGTAGCCATTCCCCTTGTCCCTCTCCTTTGGGATTCTCTGCTGCAACACTGGTTGGTACTTGAATTCCCATAGTTTATAACAAAGCTATTGTCTGTTATCACAAACACAGTGACATTATTACAGAACTTACCCTGCAGCAAGATATGAATTAGAGTCAACCTTAGCAGATACCAAATATTTCCTTTAGAAAAGGAAAAGATATTATTTCATAAATCAAAAATTGTTCCCTAGGCCCTTAAAGGAAGCTTAAAAGCAGTCTTGGTAATTGCCCAGTACACCATATAATGCCACACCAATTGAATCCATGGCTGACCCGTCGCTCATGGAGTCCCACCTCAGGACTCTCCCTATAACAAATTGACTGAGTCCCATTGATGGGAATCAATCCCTGACTGACATTCACTTGCATCTTGCAGTGAATAGAGAAGTAGCTGTCTGTTAATGCTACCTTCCTCAGCATGTGGACATCTCAAGCCATCCCACCCTGTGACAGAATCACCTTGGAAATTGATCCATGATCCTATTGGATCCTCCATCCAACGCTTAATAACCCTTTCAGTGAATAAATTTTTCCTTATATCCAGTCTACCACTTGTTGCTTGGGAAAAGAGACCCACACCCACCTCACTACACCCTCCTTTCAGGCAGTTGTAGAGAGAGATAAGGTCTCCCCTCATCCTCCTTTTCTCCAGACTAAACAACCCCAGTTCTCTCTGCTGCTCCTCATAGGACTTGTGCTCCAGACCCTCCTTTGGACACTACATTTGATGGTATGTGATGGGACACAACAAAGCTAACCAACAGATCAAGGGATCCTGCCAGTGTCACCACACTGTGTTCCCAGAATGCTGCTTGCCTGGTCAGTAGAGGCATCCTGCAGGTTCAAGCGGGGACAGACATCATCATTCATTCCTGTCTTGACATCTCTTGTTGCTAAAAGCCCTGGAGCTGTGCTTGAGTACTGCTAAACCTGAGCCCTGGAACAAACCGGGTCCTCTAAGGACAGCAAGGCAAAGGGAGTATTACCTTGGCCTTTCTGCCGGGCAAATGTGTTCCCTAGCCGGAGTGTTTTGAACACATTGCAATGACCCTGATTCACCTCAGCATCATTGATTAAGCTGCTGATGAAAGCAAGTTTGCACAAATTACCGGTCTGAAGTGTCTGCAGCAGCTGATGTCCAGCCCACCCAGTGCCACAGGGTAGGCAGCTGAGGCAGTAACGCTTTCAAGAGCTGCAGCAAAGTCTGCTGAGCTCGTTTGCCAAAGACCTCAGTGGGGAAAGATACGGCTGGGGTGACCCTCACACGGCCATGCTGAACAGACCTGACAAAGACCATGGAGGAGCCTATGGCTTCCTGCAGCCATGGCCGGACTCTTACTCTTGGCACAAAACCCTGAAGTTGTCATTGTTCCCAGACTTTTCTAGGTCCTGTCACATGGCTTCTCACAAAAAACAAACAAACAAACAAACAAACAAACAAAAACAAAAAACCAACCAACCAAACAAACAAAAAACAAATAAAAAGGCAGAATTTTTTTACATTTCAGAAAGCTTCTGCTAGGCAACGTCCTGGACTGCCTGCCAGTGCAACAGCACCATGAACTAATGCTGCAGGAGCAGATGCTCAGAGGAGAGCTGCTGTGTTCCTCCATGTGAGTGAGGGTCCAGCTGAAGGGATACTCAGGGCTGGCTTTGACATCACTAACTCAAGAGGAAAGGCAGCTCTGAAGATAAATTAGGGCTCGTTGGGATCACCGGATCCAGGACTCCCAACGCAGTGACAAAAGTCCTCTTGGAGGACATTTCAGTGCTGGTCGTCAAGAAGATCTCTGAGTTTGAGTTTATTGTAAAGATGAGACTTTAGTAGAGCAAGTAGCTGACAAACATTAGCATGACCAAATACTTAATGAGGGGGCATGAGGAATCTTTTTTTTCTCTCTCCATCAGGCTGCTTACAAACCACTTCTCTTGTTGTTCCACTTCAGCACATGCCCTTTAAGATGGCAGTGACCTTGCCACACTGACCAGAGTTCACTCGTGGGAGGCAATCCTATGTACCCAGAGAAGAGTAGGTAGTATTTAGATCTTCTCCAGCAGTCAGGATGGTTGATGGGGCAGAAAGTTACTGCCTAGAACAAGGGAAGATCCTGACTCTGGTCCACATCAACTTCTGGGCTAGATGAAAACCCCCAAAATCTTAATTAGCAGTATATTTGCCTACATATATGTTTACTAGGCACTGTAGTGGAATGTCTTGAAAGGGGTAGGTAAAACCTACAAGCTTCAACCATCACAAAACCACTTTGACTAACTCTGACAACTCCAGCTGACTTCTCTAACTGGATGCACTGGGCTCAGCTGAGAGAAATGAGATGGGAGGGTGACTCCAAAGCTCTCCTCTGTTTCACCACCCAGATGCTGGCTAAGGGTACAGCAAACACCACGAGCAGCTTGGACAGTCTGGGGCTGCCCTAGGTTGCATATAGCTGTTGATATATTTGGTAGGAGCACCAGATCTTTCACTTCTTCCCCCGAAAGGCAAGGGAGGGTGATGTTAATTCATTATACTACCTCTGCACTGACTCCAGGTGCTGTATAAAGAGCTGCTTATTGTTTAAACATATCCTCAATTCTGCACTCCCCTTGGACCCCAGCTGAGGCTGACACCTGCTTTTGCACAAGTGTCTTGATCCTCCAAGAAGTCCTGTGTCTGATACACTCAAAAAGTCAACCCTTTTGCGGAAAATATTCTTGCTGTTCCCTACCCAGGTTTATAGGTCTTCAGTGTTGGTGGAGATAATATGCAGAGTGAGAGCCATGGGACAGACAGGAGCAGCCGGGACAACTCTTTGTTCTACAACCTGTCATGCAATATGAAATTGTTGTCAGAGCCCTGTCAGCATGGGAACAGACGTGAGTCCCCTCAACAATCATGTTTTAATGAGGAGTCTCCCACGCAGGCATGGGGCAGGGACCCCTAGTCAGCTGGTGGTGGGGAGTCACAGGACAAAAGAATATGACAGAGAAATGTCAGTCTCATTAACAGAAGACAGGAGCCCAGCAAGAGGTATCTTCTGGAGACAGAGAGGATGATCACATCAGCAGTGAATGCTGTGCAAAGGGATGGCGTAGCAGGAAAAATGGGACTGAGAAGTGCCCTGCAAGAGCGTGTGTGTCACTTGGAAAGGCACAACTGATGAGGTACAGATACAGCTCCTAGTACGACAGACGTCACATGGACATCAGCCCAACAAAGAGCAGCCATACCCTTCTTGCCTGACCTGAGAGCTTTCAAAGTGACTTGCTCCTTTCCATGAGAATGGCCCTGCCAGCACCTTTTGGGACATAACACTGTTGTACAGAGACTGACACAAGCGAGACCAGTTCTGGGAGAAGTGCATGCTGGACACAAACACTTCAGAGTGAGGCACAAAGCCCGTCTTCTGGAGCAGATGAATGCTTATAGTCAGTGTCTGGTCCTCTCATCTCACTGGTTTGCTCTCTCCAGCTCCTGGCTTGGGTGGGAAACAGCAAGGTGTTTACAATATTGCAATTTAGCTTTAGGCCCCTTGGGACACCAGCTGCTCTGGCTGTGGTATGAGAACTTGTCAGTGGACTGTAGTAATCTCCATTTAAACATCTAAACCCTCCCTGCTGCTGTCAGGACTCCGTATGGGTGTACAGCTCTAGGGGTGTATTGCTATTGCAATGCCCAAGATACTCAAACCTGCATTTAACTGTAGTCATCTCAAATGAAGTCCTATCCCAAGAGCTCCTGGAAGCCTTTCTTTGTGCTTCTCATCTCTAGGATCCTTGTGAAGTGTGACATTGGCAAACCCTGGCACGAGGTGAACTTGTGTTCTTCTGGTGCAAGACCCTCCTTTTTGGGGTCCCCTGGTGACAAAGGGAAGAGTAAGCATCCCCTAAACAGCACTGTGCTCCCAAGAGGCACTGAGCATGCTTACCCTGCAGTGGAGCACTCACATCCTTTCTGCGTTTGCATTTTAAACTGATTTTCTACAGCTCTTCACATTCTTCCTCTTTCTTATTATGGTTGGAAATATTAGATTCCAGGCTCTGCATGTTAATAGTTCCCTGTCATACTCTCCCTGCTCCTGTGCCCCTGGCCAAATGATCCCAGGGTATCATCTGCTTTGTTTCACAGAGAATACTTGCTTGTAGCAGCTCATCTTTATTTATCAGGAATTGTGTCGACAAGCCTTTAAAAACCCAGCTGATCTCTATTGCCTGCTTACTGAAAATCAAAAGAGCCTGCAGGAAATCGGATAGAACAACCGTTAGATTAAATAAAAGCTGGCCCCTCCATCTCCCTTGATTCCCTAATCTTCTCTGCAGCAAGTGTAACGCACACTGTGTTAATCTATGGGACACAGGAGGCTGTGCGCTCTGCACTCGTGGGCTAGAATTATATCAACTCCTATAGAGGATAATTAAGCAATACATTTTATTGTCCTCATCATTTTCAAAGCCTACAGTGTCTTTCGGAAAGAGGTGGGGCAGGGGGAAGGGGAGGGAGGATTTTCTGCAGGGCTGTGCCTATGGGGAAATTGCAGTTCCTCCCACTGGCTCTGTCTGTGGCAAAGATGTTCCCAGCAGCCGTTGCCGCGTGCCTCTAGCAGCAGGTAGCAGGGAAATTCCAGCTTGTCCTGTGTAATTCTCCTTCCACTTCATCTCCAAGTTGTAGGCAGCAGCCACAACCCATCTGAATTTTTCACAAAGTTGAAAATGAAAAAGAATAAGTAAAAATGTCTTGATAAGAGCCACATGACAGAACTTGACCTTCATTTCCTGGACCACTGGAGCTCCACAGCTCTGCTCTCCCTCCTTCAGAGATCTGAGATCTCGAGGTTCAGCTACCAGATGTGAGTGCCTGCCTTCTCTTCTTGACTCCACCCCATCATCAGAGTCCATTTGCCTCAGGTAATGTTGCCTTTCTATAATTCAGTAATTAAAATTCCCTTTTCACAGTCGCATGTCCTGAGAAGACCTGCAGAGGTAATAAAGGGGTGTCCTAAAGATCTGAGGAATGAGAGACATCATGTTTCAGAGATTATCCCTATTGCATAGGCTTAAGAACTGTATTTTTTACTCTAGGCCCAGGTTTTCTTTACCTAAGTGATGCACCAAAGCCATGGATGCATCTCTGAGAGTCCAACGTTATATTCACCGTACACCCGAGAGAACAGGATTTTTTTCTCTCGTCAAATTCCCAGGCTGCTCAATTAGATGGGAGGAAGCCAGACCTTACAAAATAAGCATTTGCGTAGTTCCTGGTTTAATTAGCACTTGATACTCCCTTGTTTATTGTGTTGAGTTCTGATCTGTTGGACCAACGTGTCCTTCAGCTTCCCTGTATCTAAGCCCTTCCTATAACTGCTGTATTGCAGGTCACTCTGGGACTGCAGTTGAGCTCCTCAATGCTGTAGGACTGAAATCACAAGAGAAGGGTTCTGAGATCCTGAAGGTCTACTTTGTGCTGACATGGGGAATATACAGGTGTCCCAAGCCTGGTGTGCCATCCCGTACCTCTGTTCCCATGAGAGCCAGTGTGCAGCTTTCTCTCCTTGCTTAAATGCACACTGCTGCTGGCCTAGAGACAGAGAGGAGACGATAAAAGGGTTTGTAGAGAGAAAAGAGGCAAAGATGACAAAGATCAGCAGCTATCACCTTTAAAGACACTTGAGATGTTGGTGGCTGGGACTTACCATGCCCCTGCAGCTCTGTACACAGGTAAGAACAGTACCAAGCCCATGGTAATGAACCTCGCTGAGGAACAGAGAGAAGAAACTCGGTTCACCTCCCAGCTCACACCACTTCTCATCTTCTGGACTGACATGTCTCTCACATGGCTAAACTGAAGTGTGAATATGCATCTGTTTGCTTATGCTTCGCCTTGTGTCGCAAGAGCTTTTTCTACCACTTGCATCCAAGGGTTGCCCAGTGTTCTGGTTTTGTTAGTGAGGGGGGGCCTAAGGTGGTAGCTTCTGTAGGAAACTGCTAGAAGTTGCTCCCCTTTGTTCAGTGGACTCGGCCGGGCCTAGAGCGGACCCGCTGCTGGCCAAGGCCGAGCCAATTGGTAGCAGAATGTCCCGTGATAACGCCTCTGCGATAACGTATTTAAGAAGGGGAAAACAGGAAAAAGAGGAGGAGAAGATGTGAAGCAGCTGAGCAGGGGGCAGAGAGGGGGAGGCGCGAGCCTCATGGGCCTTGCAGGCCTCACCCTCTGGCCTCCCGCCAGGCAGCGGACTGGGCCCAACTCGGCCCGGCCCGGCTGCAAGAAGTGGAGAGGAGATGAGAAGTGAATAAGATGTAAAAAGGATCCTGAGAGATGTCTGCCAGCCTGTTGTGAGGAACGGCTGCAGACACCAAGGTCAGTTCAGAAGGAGGGGGAGGAGTAATATGGCTCCTGGCCAAGATTCCTCTGCAACTCGTGGTGAAGACCATGGTGGAGCGGGTTGTCCCCCTGCAGCCCATGGAGGTCCGCGGAGGGGCAGAGATCCACCTGCAGCCCGTGGAGGACCCCACGCCAGAGCAGGTGGAGGCCTGACGGAGGCTGTGGCCCGTGGAGGGCCCGCTGGGACAGCTGTTCTAGAGGGACTGCACCCCGTGGAAGAGATGACCCACGCCGGAGCAGCTTCACGAAGGACTGTGGCCCGTGGGAGGGACCCCACGCTGGAGCAGAGGAGGAATGCGAGGAGTTCTTCCCCTGACGATGATACAGCAGCGTAAAACAACGCGTGATGAACTGACAGCGACCCCCATTCCCTTTTCCCCCCCGTGCCGCTCAGGAGGGGAAGGTAGTAGAGATAATGTTAAGCCCGGGAAGAGGGAGGGGTGGGGGGAGGTTATCTTGTTCCCTGTCTCATCCTCCTGCTAATTTTAGAAATAAATGAATAGTTTTCCCCAAGTCGAGTCTGTTTTGCCCGTGACGGTAACTTTAAGGATTTCTCCCCGTCCTTATCTCAAACCTTGAGCCGGTTTTCTTATATCATCTCCCCCTGTTCTCTCGGAGGGTGGGGGGAGCGAGAGAGAGACTGCGTAGTCTGGTCCTGATCGGGGCTGAACTACGACACCCAGCCACTTCCCAGTGGGAGGTGTGACCTCAGAAATTCCATCCCACGTCCCAGCAGCGATAGGATGTTGCGGGACATTGGTGATTTTGGACTGGGGGAGCTCAGGGGCTGTGTGGAGCCCCCCAGTTCTGCCAGGGCTGGGGTCGAGGGTGGGGAGAGGGGGCAAAGGACCACGTGCTGCCATCGGGCAGGCACCAGGTTAGGCTGTTTAAAACATCGCAACTTTAAATATTTTCATGAGGATCCTTAATTTCAAAGCGAGTAACAGACCTGCACTCCTTGCCAGGGAGCCATAAATTGACCCTGGCATTTTGAGAGTCAATTCTGGCTCCGTTCACACTGGTAATCCTAACTCTGCCCATTTCGCGACTGTAATTAACAGTGCCGTGCATTAATTCTGTCATTGGAACCACCCCAGATGTCCCCATCCCAATCTTCAGGAGATACTATTAGTTTCCTAATCGGGACGAAGTCAGGAGGATAGGGAGCCCGTGTAAGCATAATCTCAACCTTTTCTTCCAACTTTTGTATTTTCTCTTTTTCTTCTTGTAGCTGTTTCTGCAGTTGTTCAATTTTTCAAGACAGTAACAGCCCAGTTGCCTTTCCATCTTCTATTTCTTTCTCTAGATACTGCTGCTTTCTCTTCTCCCTTTCTTGACACACAGCTCCTAAACAGGTACCTAGCATTTTGCAGATAACACCTTTCCCTTTCCCATCCTTTGTGTGGCCTCTAATTGCCGTTAAGTGGTGTTCAACGACTTCCCAATTATGCCAGTTGTTAGGAGCCCATTCTTCTGAGAATTCGGGGCTGGGATTCACTCCAAGCCTCTGTAAACAATCGGTGATAGAACCTGCCATCCTGCCGACTACGCCAATTTGTCAAGGATGGGAGTGACGCACTTCACTCCTAAGAGAGAAGCAACAATATACTTTATTGACACGAAACAGTGATTTATCAAAGTTTGATAGCAAATGGCAAATGCAACAGTGATTTAACAAGAATCGATGGCAAGGTACACTGGATGATTTACTGCATAGAGGACAGGGTCAGACAAAACTGTCAGGGACACCCTCCCATTGAGTCTCGAGATTCAGAGAAGACCAGTTGCTTTCTAAACTCCTCCTCAGAGAGGTGGTGCGGCTGGATCCAGTCCTAGTCCTAGGCCTGACCAACAGTTTATGTCGAAAAGATTATAAGTGCACAATCAATCCTTTCTATCACTTAGACAGGATTACAAAGTTTAGCATGCTATTGCACACCATCACAGAGTGAATGGCCAGGGATGCGGGGGTAAAGCTGAAGGGATTGCACAAATTTAGTGCCTAAGCCTTGTGTAGGCTGTGGGCACAGGCTGATGGCCACGTGTCGCTGAACCAGACCCTGCTGATGAGGGAAGGGACAAGGTGTCAGTCTGGCATATCACAGCCCTGGGTTTAATGGAAGAGAAAGGGGGTTCTGTGGTCCTCTTGGCCCACTGGTGCATTCTCCAAGCTGTTCAACGCAGATGCCATCCCTGCCTCAAGCCCTGGCCGATACATCCAGACATGCTCAGTTCACTGGGAGAGAGTCTGGTCTATGACATTTGCCCTGGCACGTCACCAAGACGGTCTCAGCTGTGAGCTCTTGCTTGCTCTTTTGCCCTTCTCCTTGAGGAGGGCAGCTTGCCCAGACAGCTAAAGCACACAGCCCCAGGGCAAAGGTTGGCCTTGAGGAGCCTGCTGGTGTTGAGGATCAGCTGCAGCTCTTCAGAAGCAAAGCAGGCTGGCTGGCAACCTGATTCCTCTGCCCTGTGTGCAGAGTGAGAGATATTTACCAAATTTCCATGGCTCAGGATTTTTGTTTCTAAATGCAGTGAATAAGTCCAATAAAGCTATCAGCATTGCCTTATTCATCTTCATTGTTATTAAAAGACTCACAACATTTTCAGCTAAAAAGGTGGCTGCATTTTTCTTTTAAGGCTTTTGCCAAGGATGACAATTAAAGAACAAACTAACCTCCAAGGAGTGCTCTGTTACTCTAAAGACTGTTATCATCCTCAGGTGGATTCAACGCTGTGAATCACTCGGTTCTCTAGTTTAGTACCTGCTGCCGTGAGGTAAACACATTTTCTCACACGTTCATTACTCTGACTCACTGTAATAAGCATCGCTTGTGAAGCACAGTGGTTCCAGTCCTACAGCTGTTTAGCTTGGTATCATGGTGTGATCAGATTCTTTGAAATACCGTTGAGCAAGTTTATTGCCTGGGAAATCATCCTGAGTTAACCTCACTTCTCTTGCTGTCTAAGAATTCAACATCTCCTACCAAACTTTAATTTCCTCAGCTCCCTGTGCCTTCAGCCAGGAGGGGTAAGGGTCTCCAGAGGATGAGTCTCCTGCCCTCTGAGATGACCTGCTCTCTGCTGTGTGTGTGTCTCTCCACTGCTGGGGACTGGGTTGGCCCAGACTCAGGTGTCTAACTTCAGGCTATTGCTCAGATGGGCAAATCTGACCCAAAGCTCAGACCTGGACCCCCTGTGTGTTCACCAGATCTGGTGCTGCCTGTGATCGTGTTGGCTGATTTACTCTTTTCAGTACACAGATCCTGGAGTCAGCAGTCACCGCAGGATCAGAGCATCTATCGCAAGGAATAGCAACAAAATTATGTCTTTGCCAATACTGCTGGCAGGAACAAGATTAGGCCAGTTATTTTTATTTTGGTTTACACTGTTCGGGAGAGCTATCAACTCCATCTGTGGAAGTGTGATTTGATTAACCAAGGAGTTATACAAAAATAAAGATAAAGGTTTTGCCTTTTGTATGAAGGCAAAGTTCATCTTTATTTGATCTGGCAGCCCAATCCAGAGGGCTCAGCTAGTTCCTGAGAAAGATGCAATCAGGGCCAAAACCATTTTGTCTGGTGAAAGACCAGGAATGGATTGAAGTGGGAGAGGGAAATGGAGCAGCTGGGAAGCTGTGTGGGGAGCAGAGCTTTTGAAATACAATCTGTTATACGACATTTGGGACATTTGTTTCCATCTCATGAGCAAACCCAGGGACCTGAGATGGAAACATGAATGCTGGGAGACCTTGTGCCATTTGTGTTGACTGTAGGATGGGCAGTTTTACCAAAAACCCAAATCTTTCAGTGACTGTAGAGGAGAGGAGAGTATCAACATTCACAGTTTGTCACTCAGTTAAATGAAGCCTCACTAGCACTGCACAGAGCATCATGCACTGTGAGGATGAAGGAACATGGGACCAAAGGGGACTCCTCACAGCACAACCAGTCCCCACTGTTAAAACCACTGTGGCGTACAATTCTTTTCAGAAATAAGCCTTTAAAAAGCAGATAAGTTTTGGCCCTTGGCTCTGGGCACCATTGGAAGGCTGTTCAAGATCATGAAGGAAATATGCTCTCCTCAGAGTAAAAACAATTTGCTTTGTTTATCTGCTTATTCTGTTTTCCCATACCATTATGAAACACCTCTGCTACTGCTCGGTCGTTCCCCTCTGATGGTGCACAGCAAATACCTAGCAGGCCATGGGTTCTACATAACTTCATGAGGCAGAAGAGGAGTCAGAGCAGGATGCTGCATCAGCACAGAGGTGAGAGAGAGAGAACCAGATAATTGCAGTCCCAAAGGAACGTTCAAAACTGAGTCAAATTAATTACTTTTTATCCTGGTTCTGGGTAGGATGGAGTTAATTCTCACCTGAGCTGGGAGAGGAGCTGGAGCTGGTGGCCCCTGAGGCTGGGGACACAGCTGGGACAGGTCACTGATCAGCCACCAGCTGGGATCGTTTACCCAAATTGGCCCAAGGGCCACCCCACCCCATGGGACACCACGCTGAGTGTATAAAGTGGGGATGGGGCTGAGGGGAGGTTGCTGCTGCTGGGGAGGGAGCTGGGCATCAGGTTCCCCTGTGAGCTACAGTACTGTAAATTTCTTGCTTAAATATTTTCTGTTTTTGTTTGTTTGTTTTGCGTCTCTGTTTTCTTTTCTTCTGTTGTTGTTTTCTTGAACTTTTTTTTTTGTCTCAACTCAGGAGTTTTCTTTTTATTTTTCTTTACCAGTTCTCCTCCCTGTCCCACTGGAGGGTGGGGGGAGGGAGTGACAGACTGTGTAACTTGGTCCCCAATGGGGCTGAACAACAACATGTGCTCTGCTCAGCAATGCTCAGGCAGACTACATGGGTGAGGAGAACAGCCAAAGGGAAGATGAATTTATCCCATAATCTGGGGTTTGTTCTGATCTTGTGAATCAGAGATGAAGCCTTGGGAAGTGGTGTCTGCTCTTGTGACTCTCAGGCAGAGAGTTTGAGAACTGGAGCTGATGGGATGTTCCTTCCTATGAAGAAAACTTCTATTAAAAAAACCTGCAGTTTAAGCAAAAGCTGAAAGTCCCCAGTATTTCCCCTGTGAGGAGCTGCTTCAGGAGTCCTTGGGAGGTTTCACTGGAAGTGAGGTGCTGCTGCTCTTTTCTGGACCCACATTTCTGGGTGTCTCCAGTGATGAGCTGTGATCTGCTCTCCTGGGGATGGAGAGCCGTGCGCAGTGGCAGTCGTGTGGCTGTGAGGACCTTGGGAAGAGGAGGCTGGAAGGCAGTGCAGTTCACAGAAAACACCGTGCCTGTGCTCCAGCTCCTGAGAGGCACTGCTGTGGCCTTGCAGACTCCAGACATCCCAGTGTTGAGACTGGGTTTTTCCTTCTTTCTTCATAACTGAATTGTCCTTGTTTTTGTGAAGTGGGGCTGTCCCATTCTGTTCTTCAAAGAACAGGACTTGAGGAAGGTTCTTTCCAGCAAAATCACAAATGTGCAGAAGGAAAGCTTCAGGAGAAATGTCCTGCTCCTTAGAAATGTGTAGCCTGGGGCATAGAGCTGGCAGGAGCTTTTTATCCTGCAGTTCCCTGTCTTCTGGCCAGCCTTGGTCTGCATACCCACAGAGTGGATGCCATCCAGACCATAGTGAACTCCGAAGCTGTGAAGAAGACAAATCTAGCAGTGTCCTCCGGCCTCTTTCCTCACAGGAAAGATCTGCTATTGGGCAACTGCATCAATGACTGCACAAAAGACAACGGTGGCCTCTGGATACATAGCACCTGCATTGCCAGAGACATCCCTGACTCGGCTTCACGAGGGCCCTTGGCACAGGGTGGGTTCTCCCCAGTATGGCCCAGTTAGCACTCGCTAAATTGCAGCAGCAGCATCCCTGAACAGGAAAAAGCCAAGCACAGTATCACAGCAGTTTGTGCTGCTTTGTCTCTGAACATCATAATTACAGTCCCCGGGTGACACTGGCAAGCTTGGAGTCAGTAATTTTTCTGTAGCTATTAGAGCTGAATGCTTAATCCAAAAAGACAACATCAGAGCCCCCTCTGAGCCAGACATCAAACCCTTCACTTAAAAGAGTTAAATGTCCCAAAACTGCTGCTGTTGGCTCACGACATCATGCTGTGACCAAGGTGTGTCCAGCAACCGAAGCACGACAGTAGAGCAGGCACATGTGCTCCTGCCTTGTGCTGTCACCAGCAAAGGGGGCAAAGCCAGACAGTCCCCATGTGCATCAGAAAAATCTGCTGTTTCACAAATTGGTTAATTGACCCACCCCAGACACTGGGGTTGTGAGGTGGAGTGCCAGCCCTTCCTAGGGTTTGACGTGGTGGAGATTAGCCAGCAGATTTTTTTTTTAAAGGTACTCTCTGCTGAGATTTCCTCTGGTTTTATGGACCCAGCTCTTTATACAGACTAGATTTTATTTGTGTGAATTTACTTCTGGGGTTTTGTTGTTGTTGTTCAGGTTTTGGGGATGTGTTAAAAACAATTTCTCCAGAAACTGTGACTAACAAAAATTTCCATTCTATGCATTTTAATTTGAAAACACTAGTGGGGAGAAGCCAAGCAAAATATTTCATGGATTTTTTTTTTTTCCCCAAATCTTCGGTTCTGCTTTTTTTTATGTGGAAAATGAGAGTACTTGCCTCTACTTTCTGTGACTGTGACAAAGTGAAGCAAGTACTTCTTGCAGAGAGAAAGTTAGACTATCAAAAGCGCAAAAGGGCTGAGGAGTTATTGGGAACATTTTTCTTCGAGTGGAAAGGTTTTTATTTCTTTGAGTTGTTTTCCTTGATTGTCTGTTGTTTCTGTGGCTCTCTCACTGAGAGAAACATGGAGGAGGCAACACAGAACCTGAACTTTTCAGTTTGAAAACAGAACTAAAAAACATCCTATTCCAAAAGGAAAATACCGGGTTCGGTTTCCAGCTGTTGCCTAGAAACTTAAATGCAGAGCATTCAACGATTTTGTCTCCCTTTCCCCTGGGAAAACCTCCCACAGCTCCATTTTTTGAGCTTCCCATGTCACTAAAACCTCCACTGACAACTTGTTTCGTGGCAGAAGCCAGCCAGAGGGATTTTTATAGTCCTAATTGTGAATTGTCACCGTCACAGTCCCAACCCACTGCTCCCTGTTCTGTCCTCGTTGACAAAGGAGAGTAATTGATTCCTGCAACATCCCACTGGCTGTTTGCTTCCAACTCTTTGTACCAGAGATTGGTTTTAATGAAATGTTCCACTTTTACACACACGAAATATATCAAATTAAGTTTTTGAATGTGAAATAACAGTTATCAAGTACTGCCAAACAAAGGCTGTCAGACCAGCACAGACAGAGGCTGGGGGTCGGAAAGGGGAGAGGGACCCCTCTGCCTCTTGCAAGAGGTTCAAATCTGGCCCAGGATCATGTTTGTCTCTAATATCACTGAATCTGCGTGTTGTTATGCCAGCTATGAATGCTGCCTTCTTTTGACTTTGTAGGGCTTTACTGGCACAACAAAATGGGTGATAAAGGATTGCACCTTTTCCCAGGCAGCCGTGTCTCTAGGTGCCAAGTCCTCATTTCCTCATAAGTTTTGTGAAATCTGGGTTTGGTCTTTTGTCCATCCCAGTTCTCTCAAACATATTTTTATACGACCTGGAAAAACAGTTGAATACTGAAGTGAAATTTGCTGATGATATTGGTTGTTCAAGGGATACTGGTTGGTTTAAGGTAACGAACAAGGGATTAATAAGGAGAATTACAGACAGACTTGATAGTTGGTCAGTGAAAGGGCTGCTGAAATTCTGTGTAAATATTTGTAGAGTCATCTGCTTGAGGCAAAGTTATCCTAATTTCATATGTGAAATGGTGAGCTCTGAGCTGACCATTGTGGTATGAGAGAGCTCCTGTGTGTATGTCAGTGTGCAATCCTTTAAGTTAGAAATATTATAGTGGAACTGGAAGAAGTTCAAAGAGGAACAGAGGAGATGAAAAATAGCCTGGGACTTGCCAGGCTGTAAAAGAGTCAACTGCGGTAGATGGCTTTAAAAGTCAGAGCTACCTAGAGGAGATGGACAGGAATTGGCACCCATGTCTGCAGTACAGGAGCTAGGGGTCATTAGATGAAGTTAGTAAGAGACAACTTCAGATAAAATTTTAGGTGGAGGTTCTTTATGCAGTGGAAAGTAAAGCTAGGGACCTTATAGCAAAACAAATGACAACTAACAAAAAAAAAAACCCCACAAAATATTTTTTTTTTCTTGAGAAGTAACAAAGTACAGAATTGTTCTGCGAGCACTGTGGTGTAGCATTCTCCTTCACTCATGGAGTAAAAGTGAATATAAGCACTCATATCACAGCATCTACCCACCAGAAGGCTCTAGTCATGTTGAATTTTCGCTTTCATCATTCCACTGTTTATTTTCAAAGACATCTGTCAGTGGATTATACTGTAAAGCTGATGAAAAAAGAGACTTGAACTTGAGGTTTTTTCAGTCATACTAAAACTGATACACGTGACTAGAATAATGATTTCCTTTCCTCAGAAGAACCCAGAACTGAATCAGAAGCTCTGATTTTCCTTAGCAAGTAATCTGGGCTCATCTCAAATTATCTGAGTTCTTGTGCAAAGCTTCACTTCTATCTGTGACACCCAAACATCACTGGGCACATCTATGATGGATATAATGACCATTACTGCCTATTACTGTTGTGGACTAATTAATGATTTCTGTAGTATTGCAGCAATCTCAATTCATTTTCTATTCTTAAGAAAAAAATTCTGCAAGTAATCTTGAAGAGGCAGCTTTAAGGACTGATTTTGCAGATTGTGGTTCCTGCATGCTCAGTTGACGTTTGTCAACTCCGTTGTCACAGGTTTGGACCGAGACAAGAAGTCTACCTTGGGTTTGAAGAAAGACCCATCTAACCTTGTATCCTGTGTCTGGAAAGAATCAGGGTGCATGCTTAAATTATGAGACAAGTCATTCTCTCTGTCCTCTTTGCTTTCAGTCTGTAACTCAGGGAATTTCTGAATGAGAGACTATAAATCATTATTTAATAGGTCTTCATAGCTTTTTAATTGCTTCATGAATTCATGCATCACTTCAGTATTCACTATATCTTGTAGTAAAGAGTTCCACAGTTTAATTATAAGTTGAATGGAAAGTACACTTTTTTTTTATGTAACTTGCTGACGTGTGTTACAAATCATTCCAGTTTGGGTTGTAAGAAACAGACTAATTATGCTCTATTCGTCTGCTACGTGCCACTTACAGTCTTGAGGACTGTTATTGTATCTCCCAGGACATTGCTTTTCCTGATGGAAGAGTTCCCTTCAGTTTCATCCTTCCCGCTTGGAGACTATAGTATACTTCTGAACATCCTTCTTGCTGTTTGCTGTATTTTCCTAGTTCCCTGCCTACTTCTACTTGATCTTGTTTAAAGTTTTTGGATAATCCATGTGCACTACATTAATCAAGTCACCTTTCTACAGATGCTCCTTTTCTCCTTTAAAGAGCACTAGTGGGTCTGCAAGACACCACTTCCCCTGATAATGCTATGCAGATGCCTTTACTTCTTATCATATTTATCCATGAGCCTGCTGCTTCCAAACCCCAATGGGGATTTGAAACTCTTCATTTCTTTACAAATTCATATCCCATAAAGAAAAGTTCCAGTGCTAGAATTTCCCTAAGCTCCTCCGCAGCACATATCAATATGAAGAGTTCATTTAGCTTTTCTGCTCTAACTTTATCTTCCTTGAGCTGTTCCTTTCATGCTTCAACTCATTTACTGGCCTTGTAGACTCTCTGGCAGTGTTCCTGCTGCTGATGTGTTTCAGAAGAATTTATTAGTATTTTTTATACTGTTAGCAAGTTGTTCCTCAAAATACTTCTTGGTCTGCCTTATTATGATTTCACATTTATCTTGACAGAGCTTATGCTCTTTCTTATTTTCTCGATTTAGACGTAACATACAATTTAGGACTTGCAGCAAGCTAATGCTTTGTGACATAAGTTATAGTGGGGAAAAAAAGCACAACTGTTCTTGAACAGAAATGTTCTCACAGTATCCCTCAAAACCCAAATTAGAGGTGATACATGCCAAACCTCCCATCACCCCAGAAAGACCACTTATTGTCATATCAGTGTTGTGATGTAGGTGAGTAGTGCACTTGTCAAAGTGTGCAGCCCTCTATGAAGGGCAAGGCTGGAATTCACCCAGCCATGCTGTAGATCTTGACATTCAAACCAATGGCCATTGATTGCCTTTACAGGTCAAGGAGTCACACCCTAGGAACGCTCATATCTCTTATGTGACTCCAAAGGGAGTTGAAGGCAATGTGCTCTGACAGAGGTATCTACACAGTGGGAGATGCCCCTTATCCCCCATTCCAAGGATGGCTCCATGTTCAGTAGCTCTGGCCACTTGAAAGAGTGCATCAGGCTAAATCATTAGCAGAAATCCTTGGGGAGGGCTTTAACTCAAATGGAAACTTCAAGGGAGTGTGTGTATGAAGATGATACATGTTCCCAAGCCTCTATCTTTTTTTGTGGGGGGAAAAAAGATTAGGACGAAGAGTTCTTGAATGAAAGCCTGATCCCCCAGGGTGATATTGGTCAAGTGTTCTGACAGCTTGAATGCTGTCTGATGGAGGAAGATACTTCTTGGGGCTCTGCTGACATATTGTAACTAGGTTACTTATATTTGGACTTTCTAATTACACTTCATTTCTACCCCGACTTTTTGCCACGAGTTCAGGGTGATTTCAAGGTAACTAGAAAGTAGAAGGAATGTGCTGGTCCCCAGCTGACATGATCCCAGCTCTGGAGAACCCTCCCTGAGCTCCACAGCCAGGCTGCTGTGCTCTGGAGTCTCAGCCCAGGCTGTCTCAGTTCCTTTGCCACTTTGGTGGTGCTCCTATGTCCTCTCAGCTCTGCTCATATCCTCCTGCTGATGTCTGTCAGCCAGAGAGAAATGGCTCACCTGCAGGACCTGAGCTGAAGAGACTGTAACCAGCCAGGTCTGTAGTTTTCTATGGTGATGCAGGATGCTGGAGAGCAGGGAATATCAGGGCATAGCAGTGAGTCGTGAGTAAAGGCCACAGATGATGCTGGTACCTGGGCTACTGCTTCCTTCACAGCTTAGGCTGTGGTCAGTCCTGTGGAAAGCCTGGCTTCATTTAAGTCCTTCATCTCATCCTGGTGCCCCCAAACTCTGTAGCTCACTGGCAACATCTCATTCACTCTTGTGAGTAAAAGCTGCTGTGCCAGGAGCGTGAGCACAGGGAAAGGACCTTCCACCCCACACTGAACTTTTCCCTGTGTAATGGACCACTTCAGATGGTGGAGTTCATACTCCATCAGAGCAGCTTTCCTTGCCCAACAGAGGACCTTACATTCTGTTTGCAGAAAGATAAACAAACAAAACTGATGCTTCTGAGCTGAAACTTTTTCAGAAAGAAACTTAAATTCCTAAAACTGCCTTGCTGGGAAGCCAGGCCTGGGCAGCAGCTGCAGTGGGTGCTGTGAGTGCCTTCAGGGAGCAGCAAAATCTTACTGCACTGGCAGGTGTGTTTAGAAACATCTCATCTCTATTTTACATGATACTGCAGTGTGGTTGGGAGTTGCATCCTCTGTAAATGAAAAACCCATGTGAGAAAAAATGGTTGCTTACCTGGGAATAGGGAGTTTGTCCAGGTTATAAACACAGCCTTCCCCAGGAAATGGCTTCATCTCTTTTTGCTAATGGAAGATCAGGATAGGGAAGGGTTGATTCTTGGGAGAAATGTTAGCCAGTACCTCAACAATGGTTCTTTGTGCTGGCTTTGGACTTCTCTGGAGTTATACAATTCCATTTTTTTCAGAGTCTGTGACAGTTTCCATTACAGAAGGCAAAATTGACAGGTAGGAGATCCTCAAACAAAGGAGATGTGAATCCAAACACTGGTGCACTTTATCAGAGGAACCTTGTAGGATCATTCCTTTCTGAGCATTTCCACTCCAGCATGCCTCTCAAAGCTGTTCCCCTGCCTCCTTCACACTTCCAAATCTCATTTTCCGTGGCTGCTCAGAACTGAGAGGGAGGAAATTTCAAGGGCTTTAAAGAAGCATTTGCTGTTAATTTGGCGCAGCCTCTCCAGGCGTTAGCGCTGGAGGCACTCCTGGCACCCGGGACGTCCCTGCTCCGTCCCTGGCACAGCGGCCGCTGGCGCGGGAGGGAGATGCTGTACACAATTAAGTAGCCAAGACACTTTAAGTGAAGCGAAGATGAATGGGTGACTGTAATTAGTTATTACAGTTTATTAGCGGCTCATATCCTTTGGCAGATACTGTCTTTATTCGCTATTTAATGGGATTAATAACTTCTGAAGCAGGCATGTGACAGCTAAGAGCAGTTAAAGTTTACAATGCGGAGACAGGCACTCTTGCCTTCCCCCCCCCCCTTTTTTTTTTTTTTTTGAACAGGGTCATTTTTTCATAGCTCTCCTATACTACTTTCTGACTTATTGGCGTGGTAAACTGATGAGCTATTGTGACAGGCAAACAGATAGTGGCTGCTCTTTTAAGTCACCTTAACCAGCTGTGATTCTCAAGTCACACAGCATCAGCCACAAAACCAGCCCAGGGCTCGCTGACACCCCTGAAAATCCAGAAGTCCTAACCAAAGTGTCTGCCTGCCATATCCTGGTGCAAGTTGGCCTCTGCTTCTCTCCCCTTGTCCCAAGGTGACATGTCAGGAAGATTTTGAAGTTGACTTCCCAGCAGGGTGAGGGTCATGTTAATAATTGCTGGGGTTTTGCACTATGTTTTTCTTAACTTGAATAAACAGATGTTGTTTGTCTCATTGCTGTCAGGACACAAATTTTCACCTTTGTCCTTTTTTTTAAAATTCATCATCAAATCAGTGGGATAACATACCAAACATTGGAGAGAAGTATTATTTGGAAAGGGTCTCCTAGATTTAACCATGTTTGAGTGGGAGATGGTGAGGAGCAAGGTGTGAACATGCTCTTCCAAATGCCGTCATTAATCCTGTTCATTTATTGTGTTTGTTCTTTACAATGGTGGAGGACAAACCGATTGCTAGGGTCAGGACACCGGAGGACTGAAAAGAGTTTTGTGTATTGATTAATTCTTAAGACATAGGAACTAGAGAGCTTCGCCAGATACTAAACTTCCTAACTCAGAAAGTTGGGTAGGATTGTGAAATATAAGATAAAATAATATAGGGGAAGCAAGTGCCATGTGGTATCTGTGTCAAAAACTTGAATGTTAAGCTGTGCAAACATTGAATGAAGTTCAATACGGCCTCATCTACACTTTTTCTTGACACACCAACAAACAACAAATTCTCCAGGCAAGACAATAGGAAGGAAGAGTAATGAAATCAAAGCAAGGCACACTGTCTTCAGATCAAGTTTTATGTAACTGAGCAGTAAGAGCCCGGAGTTTTTTAAATATTCATTTGCCCATATTGGTCTGTTTGCCAATGAGGAAAGAGTGCCATTTGGCAAAATGCCGCTGCCCCATACCTTGTGAATTGCCTCAGCCTTTGTTATTATTGCAGCCTTCATCCTTGAAAGGGACCTAAGCACCTTTAGACAGCCCATTAACTGTCCTTTATTAGTGCATACATTCCTGCAGGATTAGCATTGCAAATAGCTAACGAGGGGCTAAACTCATCTTGAATAGGATTTGCTGGAAAGGGTGTGCTGAGTTCTCCAGTCCTATGGAAGACCAGAGGAAGAGGAGAGAACTGCAGGCACAGGCAGTGGGTATCAGCACAAATTTTACAAACACAACAGTAGAGTGGGATATTACAAACTGAAGCCAGTAGACATCGGTTAGAACTTCATATCAAGGGGTTCAATCCACCTCCTCGTGGCCATTTGAAATATCAGTATGTGGAGTCGATTCACCTCCAGATCAGAGCATCTGTGCTTAGATGTCCACCTATAGACTTCTTCTGATGTCTAGCTTTCCTCTGTAGGGGCAGCTTCTCTGGAGGTGACCCAGCCTGTTTTGAAAATATGTCTGGGAGCCTGGATGAGACCTCAGCAAAATGCACAGAGTCGATGCTGAAGTTGTGAGGCTAGTTGCATTACCACTCTCATCTGGATTGCATGTCTGACTTGCTTTAATTAAATGACTGTCTCATGTTTAATGAAGCTCTCAATTTCTTCTACACAGAGCACACTGCCCTGTTTATGATGCCCTATTACACCGACTCCATGTGATCTGTCAAGGTCAGTTTGGAGGGATATTACTTACCAGACAAGGGTGAATCCCTGGATATTTACGATCATTGAAGTAGAAAGTTATCATTGCAGGATCTTGTTTCAGTAACATAACCCCACATTCAGCCTGGGCTGGGAGGCTCGTGTTCAACAGGGTTGCGCACAGCCAAGCTACTTGAATGATGTTGCTGTGCTCTGAGGGTACCTGTGCATGCAGTGGTGCTGGGCACCTGAGCCTCTTGGCTGGTATCATCTGGATGAGGGCTGCCATTCTTTCATAGGAAGAAAACTCATCATCTTTCTGTAGGTGGTTCAGGGCTACTTATGTCTATGTCTAAGGTAACGTATGGAGATCGGATTCAGGGGTGTCTACTCAGAAAGTAGCTCTAGCCTTGGGACTTACTCCTGTACCAAAGGTGAGGCACATAAATAAAATCTTTTAGCAACAACAGTGGCAGCTTAGATGGATGTGACAACAACAGCTCATTCTTTTGTGAGCCAGGAAAACTTCACAACTCTTCAAATACTAAACATGTGAGTTTTCCTCTTAAGAAGAGCTAACTAGTAAAACAATGTTTCCTAGAAGACAGTGAAACGCAAATAATGTCACTGCATGTCTTGCAGGCAATCCACATCCTTCCTGTGTACTTTGAAGACCCATATAGTTTCTTATTCAAATTTGGAACTTTTGCAAAAACTATTTGTTCTATTCTCCAGTTTCCCTGTTTGAATTTCCCACTTTATCTGCACCACCAAGACCCAGTCTCAGCAGCCGCCCTGGGTCACCCTGCAATGAGTGTGATGTCTTGCTGTGAGCGGTGCACACATACACTTTGTTCATTTATGGAGTGCTGTGTCTCAAAAAATGTGGACTCTGAGGAGTGTTTTATATAATATTTATGTTTCTCAGACACATGAGAGGTCACCCACAACCTGACAGAAGAAAAATGATGCCTCTGTCAGTGGGAGGCGGGTTTTGCTGCAACATCAGCAGAAAGAAAATTAGCTCCCAAATGAGAGTTCGTAGAATTTCTAGCTGTCTTTTCCATACAGATTTGGACTATGTTTGCATCTTTCTTAGAGGGAGGAAAAGTTTCTGCAAGTCTCTGGTCAGCACCAGGTGTATCAGCTACTGATGCTGGAAATGGAGCACAAAAGGGATCAAGCACTCAAGCTTGCAGTTGGGGCACTTCTGGCCATCATTGCCAATGAGGTCAACTAATGGATGAAAACTTGCACAGAGCTAGGGTGAGCACCACCATTTGCTGACTGGATTTGCAGGTTTCCAACAGCTAGCCCTTTCCTCCAAGAACTTTCTAGCAGTTTGAGCACATGGAGTAGGGAAGTCTTACATTTCTTTATCTCCATCCTCCTTGTCAGAACCCTAAGCACAGAGAGGTTCAATGAGATCTCCAAGATCAGGGTAGCCACAAAAAGGACAGTCTCTGCTGCTATAGATGTTGTGGACGGACAGGAGATCTGCAGATCTATTGGAAGAGGGGTTTTTTGAGCCTCAAAGCCAAACAAAGTCAATGATGTATGCAGTTTAAAAGAAATTGGGAAAGGAAATACCAAAGTGAATGAATTGCTCTGAGTCTCTAGCTGTAGACAGCTTTTCAATGGCTCCCCCTTAGATTTAGATGATCATGTCTAAATTAAGGAAACTAATTAAACACTTATCGGCTAGTTTGCAAACAGCAGGCAATTAACTCCAAACACACTTGCTGCTTGAGTTAGCTCAGCAGCAATGGAGAGAGTGTCCCAGACAACACAAAATACCACACGGTCCTGATGCCTTGCTTTGCTGTATGTGCTACAGACAAGAGCTATGGAAGCTGTAGAGAAACCAGGAGTCCTTTGGAGAAGGTATTACCACCATGTCAGTGCCCTGGTCTTGCTGAATTTGGTGAAGTGACATTAATCCAAGCACCAGGAGTATTGACAAGTCTTCCCCCTGGGTTGAAACCAGGAACCAGAGCTCCAACTGCGTGAAGGTGGGTGTCAGCATCGCTCTTAAAGAAGGGGAAGGACCAGCTTTGACGGAGTCAGATTAAGAGGTGAAAGAGCACAACATTTTCTGTCTTGGTCACTTCCAGCCTTGTTATGAAATCACCAAGGTGCCATAAATGTGGAGCCAACCCTGCTGCACTCCCAGGGCCAGCACTGCCCCAGACCAGGTGGATAGCTCTGCCTAAAATTGCCTTCTAGGCATAAATGTACCTGTGGAATAATTTCCACATGATTTCTCACTGCCCAGGCTGTATTTTAGCTATGTTTTTGCTAAAACCCAGGAGAGCAATTTTCAGGGAAGATTCAGCATGAGGCTTGTTCATAGCCGAGAGTGAATGTGGTATGAAAATGGTTATCCTCCCTTGCAGATAGCTACTAGCTATATTTCAGAGCAACCGATCTGGACAGCCCCTTAAACAATTTCCATGCTTACACCATTGCCTGCAGTGCAGTTTTAACCCAAAGGCAATGATGTGAGCAGGCAAAGTGGTTACACATATAACCAAGGAGTAAAAGGGCAGAGTTATCTGGGGTGCCACTCGAAACAGTAAAGCTGACATGAAGGAAACACACTCAGGTGTTGTAGAGGGATTAGGCAGGACAGAAAAGCCAGACTTACACAAATTTTAGATAAACCCATTGGCAACACCTCAGTGAGCACTCACAGTACGAATGGTGCATGAGGCACAAGTCGGGACGGACAGGAAAATAATGTTTTCAGTCACATTTGAAGCAGCATGTGGCCAAGCTTTGACTGTACAACATAAATACCAACAATTTTATGGGTCAGTGCCCAACATGGCAAAGTAATTGCAAATAGCTCAGAGATAACTCTGCATAGCAGGTGTCCAGCCTGGATTGTCACTGGAAGAGTAGAAAATATCATGAGCCTTATCATTCTCTCCTCTAAGAGCTGCAGCAGAGAAGATGTGAGTGCTTGGTAAGACTTCCCTGGCACATTTGTAGGGACTCAGCCCTTTGAAAGGAGCCCATCGGGTGGCAGGGGTAATCTCTCCACTCTGCAGCTTCTGGGGACCCTGGGTCTGTTGGGTCAGGTAACTCGCTGTTGGGCCGTCCTGCCCTGGCATCACATCCTGGGGACTCAAGGATTTGTCCCCGTTCACTGCTGTAGAGGGGTTACCACTGTAGTGAACAGGGTTCCAGGGAGGCTGGTGTTTGCACAGTGCCTGGCAAAAAGCACCATGGTCAAAAGCCGTTCCTGTGTTTTCCTCCCAGTTGATGACAAGAAGCAATGGTGCCAGCAGTAGCAGATGCTGAGGTGTAGGGTCACTTACTCTCTTAGTAGTTTAACATGGAGAACAAGCTGAGATTGCCCTGATTTGGAAGGATATGTTTGTTCTCTTGGTTTCCAGTGAATACAGCTCAGGGACTTGATACAACCCTGGGGACCCACAAAAAGTTAAACAGGGCTCATTGACTCAGTAGATGAACAATGGCCTAGGTTGTGTCCTGGGTTGCTCTCCAGCTCTTTTCACCCAGCCCTGAGACAGATGCTGGGTCAGTTCCAGTATCTTGGCATTTTATATGAAGGAACAGACCTAGAGGGTGCAAAGGATCCCACAGAGCTTAGCCACACGTACCATCTCTTTCCCAAGATAAAATTAGCTCTACCTCTTGTCTAGCTTCTTCTTGAAGACTTCAGTAATGGATTCAGATCTTCCCCATGAAATTTATCAGGTGTTATTATTATCATCCCATTAGATGAACATATGTTGGCCACCAAGAACACAGCACGTAGCCCACCTTTAAAGCAGCATTTTCCAAATCTGAGTATGGAATCGCCTTCTCTTTCCCAACCCTAATTCATCAGATCCCTCCGGGGTTTTAGGTTACAGATTATCCTCAGCATTTACCTCTGGAGTCTCCGGGCTTACTCTAGTGGTCATGCTGTGCCGCACTCCAAACTGGGCATAGTGTCCTAGCTGGACCTTTCCCTGGTAGAGGGTCCTGGTGTCCTGAGCCCTACCTGCACATAGCCAGGATGGTGTGCACCCTCTGTGGTGGTGGGACACTGATATGTCACATCCATGTGTGATCTCTTCCATCCTCAGTTAGATCTCACCTCAAAAGAGAGTTTTATATCATCTTTACTGAACTCTGGACTAGAGCTTTCTTTTGGCTGTTTCCTCAGTCTCAAGGTTGTTTAAAGTCCTTTTCTGTCCTTTGCCACCTGAGGCCTTTTGCAAATGGACTACATGTTCTGTAGTACAACTCATGGATAGGGATGTTGAACAGCCCCAGGTCTGGGGAGCACCTTTTGGATAAGCTGTCCCAAGGTGAAAAAGACTTATTGCTATCTGCTCTCTAATCCTGGTTAGCTGCCCAGTTCTGTATCCCCATATGGTAGATTCATCTCACACATACTTCTTTAGCTTGTTTATAGGAATTTAATGACCGACAGAGTTAAAAGTGCCACTGCATCAGAGCAGATAATATCTATTGCCTTTGCACTGTCCAGAAGATCAGTTACTCTTTTACAGAAGAAAATTAGATGGGTCTGATATGATTTGTTTTAGACAATCAAGGCTGACTATTACTCACCTCCACATATTTTCCAGGTACTACTCTCCTTGATTATTTTTCCAGGAATTAAAGCTGAGTAACAGGATTCCAGTACTGAGACACAGGACCTTTAGCATGCACTTCTGTCCCTGCTCCAAGTTTAAACTTTATGTGCAACTAACTACATTGAGACTGCAATGGACCATGCTGCCATGGTGGCTGATGGTGCGGCCTCCAATACCCCTGCCCTGTTACTTACTTGGTGAGGGGCAGATTCCCCAGAGGTGTCATCTCCAAAGCAGACCTCTCCTTGCCTGTGCTCCCATGCAGGGATGCACCAGGCTCCCACAATGGGAGTTCTGGCTGTATCCATGGACTTTATTACGAGAAATGTTGTGATTTAGCTCTGGTCACCACACAGTTGCTTGCTCACCCTCCCCAGGAGGATAGGGGAGCCAATTGGGAAGAAAAGAAAATAAAACTCATGGGTTGAGATGAAGACAGTTTATCAGACTAGCAAAGGAAAATGACAATAATCACAAAATATAGGGGTACTAAAACATATAAAATGAACAATGCACAATTTCTCACCACCCCATGTCCCAATGACTGATACAGCCTTTCCTGAGCAGTGATCACAGAAACGAAACCAAGCAGCAAGCAGAGGAGTGAGGGAGAGCCAGCAAGATAAAAATAGCAATGCCCCTGCCTCAGGCAACCCCCGTTTATGTACTGAGCATGAAGTACAGCAGCAACTCTTTGGCCAATTTTGGTCAATTATTCTGTCTGTATCACTCCCAGCTTCCTGCACATTAGCGAGACCTGGAAAGCTGGACAGTGTCCTCAGTCTCATTAAAAACAACTCATAACATCAGGGTGTTTATCAGCATTCTTCACATCCCAAATCCAAAACACCTCAGCTCCTGAGAGGAAAATTAACTCCATCCCCACCGAAACCAGGACAAGGTGATACACCCATGGCTGTCTGGTCTGCTGTCAACACGGGCTGCAGCACCTTGCTGGCAGGGAAGGGCTCTCCCATGTGTGTTAGCTGTTACCTGGCAGTACCCTGTGACCCAAACTTTGCTGTAACTGCTGTACAAGATGAACATCTGTGTGACCTCCCTTCCAGCCCTGGCAGGCACGGCTGACATTAAGCTGCTCCTCAGGTGGAAGAAATCCTGTAAAATACTGTTGGAAAACTCCTAGAAGATCTTTTAAGTCTACTCACATCCCAAGTGCTACATGGCCTAGAAACTTCAGAGCTGATTTATTGACCAGACATTGCTAAAAGCCGGCATGCAGGCTGCAGGAGAGAGCAGGGAGACTTTCTTTTTTGTACCCACAGAGCACAGAGGCAGCAGTGTGAGGGCAGGGTTGGGCAGCCTGACTGCATTTCAGGGTCTGGATTCAAAGGCATATGGTGCCAGCAGTCCCGGTTTCCCTTCCCAAGGGGCTGGCTGTCCTCAGACCTGCTCAGCTCCCACAAGTTCTTGCTGTTCCTGTCGCTCTGTGTTGGTGGCTCCTCAGTGCTAAGTGTTTCAGAAAATTTGGTCCTCCTGGGGACCTGAAGCACCAGAAAGGATGGAGAGAGGTCCTCAAAATTGTAAGTCTTGCAAATATCCCAAGAAGCTGCAATTTCTCTGATTCTGCAGATTTTCTTTGTTTTTTTTTTAACCTGATCCTGCCCCTTGACCCCATCTCCTTGATACTGCCAGTTTTGCCTTGCTAAGGCTTATTTCCAGTCAATAATTGATAAATGCTCTGCTCCTAATTCCTCCTTAACACAGTTTTCTTTTTTTTTTTGCCTGGGAAACAGCTGCAAAATGCACCCTTGACAGCTTTCCTTTTAACCTCATTTCCAGCACTCTGCTCTTGTTTAACAATAAACCACACACATCATTTACTGTTATTCTGTAAGTAACACTCTGTGATTCAACTCAGATTTATTCAATTTCACGCTGGAGCAAGCTATTTATTCCCGAGTCTATTTTCTCATAAGCCTAAATCACAATTTATCAAGGTTAAGCATTGTTTTAATTTAAAATAAAATATGAGAGAACCCATTGCAAAAGGAATGTGGTCTGCTAGTCAGGCAGTTGCTCTCGTCTCAGAGTTGCAGCTCTGATTTCTTCCTCCAGCCTATTTGCAAGGGGGCTGGGGGGAACAGGGGGATGCTTTACATGAAACGGGGCTCCGAAGAAGCAGCAACTCAAGGTGAGACAGCAGGCTCAGAGATGAAGTGTTGCATTATTGTTTTATTTGGGACTGGTGGCATCAGACTTGAGCTAAGCATGAAAAGGGTAAATCATCCAGCCCTGAATGCTGGAGGAGCTGGGGGAGGCAGGGAAAAGGGTCTGACAGCCTGTTAGGACACGTCACACCCACGTGGTAGGCAGGGATGAATGAACTGCAGTAGCTACACAAATTCAGGGCTCTCGTGTCCTTGTAGGGGCACTGGGAGTATCAGTGCTGTAGGTATTTTGGAGAATAAACATCCACCTGCAGCATTTACTCTGCTCTGGTGAGATCCCACCTGCAGCAGTGTGTCCAGCTCTGGAGCTCCCAGCATCAGAAGGACGTGAAGCTGTTGGAGAGGGTCCAGAGGAGGCCATGAAGATGATGAGAGGGCTGGAGCACCTCTCCTGTGAGGACAGGCTGAGAGAGCTGGGGCTGTTCTGCCTGGAAAAGAGGAGGCTCCGGGGAGACCTTAGAGCATCTTCCCAGTGCCCAAAGCGGGCTGCAGGAAAGGTGGGGACAGACTCTACAGCAGGGCCTGGTGTGACAGGATGAGGGGTAATGGTTTTAAAATAGGGGGAGGTAGATTTAGACTATATATAAGGAAGACATTTTTTACACTGAGGATGTTGGAGCACTGGCCCAGGTTGCCCGGAGAGATGGTGGATGCCCCATACCTGGAAACATTCCAGGCCAGGTTGGACAGGGCTCTGAGCAACCTGATCTGGTTGGAGATGTCCCTGCTCCTTGCAGGGGGTTTGGACTGGATGGGCTTTGAAGGTCCCTTCCCACCCAAACCATTCTGTGATTTATTTGCACTCAGTGCAGCCTTGGTGCATTGCAAGCCGTGAGGAATTCATCTTGCTTTCCCCAGCCATCAGGAAGACGCCCATCCTGTTCCTCCCAGAGCCCATCCCTGGTGTCTGTGCTGTTCCCAGGTAAGGAGGCTCCTATGAGAGCCATGGAAGCCCAGAGGAGGTGACTTGCTGCTCCAGTGCTGCAGACGTTCACCTCTCTGCGATGGATCACCCTCCTGCTGCCACCGGGCACTACGAGAGCACATGTGATGGACTGCGTGAATCGAGGTGAAGCCATATAATACAGGTGGGTTAGGGAGGTTAATTAAATGTTGCTAGAGGAAATCTAATGAAGGGAGAGTTGCCAAAAAGCAGTGGTATGTACCAGGCGATGTGCTGGTTGGCTGTCATCATGAATCAAGGATGGCAGGCTCTCTCTCGAGGGCCGTCCAGAGAGAGCAGTGCAAATGGGTCCCTCAGCTCTCTGCTTCACGGGCCAGAAGAAATCTCCTCAGAAGCAGGAACAGAGAGAACCCTGCTGCCAAACAGCATCCCTCTGTCCTGTCCTGCAGGTCTGCAGCTCCATCCCTCCCTCCTGCAGGTCCCCATCCACCCCCGGAGCCTCCCCTACTGGGCATCAGTAAAAGAGAAAAAAATTTGTGAGCAAAGAAAAGCCATAGATTTGAAGGGAAAGTTACTGTAATGAGAATATTTCTGTATGCTTGTGTATGCAGGAAGAGGAGCAACTACTAAACATTAGCATGATGGAGACCACTCCTGGGAAGGGTGTCACAAGGCAGTTTTCCTCATATCCATTTGGAAGATGAGTTTGTAAGTAGACTTGAAAATAAGTCACGAGACACAGACAACTGCGCTTTGTAAAATGCTCGCCTGCCACATGATGCCATCCACACACTTAATGGAAATAGAAGTTCTGCCAAAAACCAGAAACCAGGACTGTTTCCGGTGTCTGTAAATACTTTGTGAGGGGCATTCATGGAGTTTTACGTAATTGTGGAGACTTAGCATTAACTACAGCAGCAGATATCTGCAGAGCAACGGACGCTGCCAGATGAAACTCCTGGTAAATCAGGAGGAGAATGGCGAAGCAGCTGGTGTGGCCGCTGCTAAAGACAGCAGCTCCTAGAAAGATCGTGTTTCATAAAGCATTGGCAATGCAAGCCAGGTGCTGAGCAGGCAAAAGCTGGAAGGGGATGATCCACCGCTGAAGGGACCAGAAACAGATCTGCTTCTGCGAGGAGCAGCAGCCAAGGTTCAGTGGCGAGAGCCACAGGGTTTTGGAGGTGCTGTGAGCACAGGCTCATCAAAAACATAGCTCCCTGGGAGTGGTTGTTGGCTGCTTGTACTAGGTGCAATTAAAAATATGAAGGAGCTGGATGGAGACCCCCTCCCGCAAAGCTGGAAACAACTGTCAGGTCGCCACGGTGCCAAAGCAGGCAGAATGCACTCAGCAGCCATCTGGGTGGAGAGGTGCAGCAGTTTAGGAGGTGCAGAAGTGCAGAGGTGACTTGATGAAGTGCAGGAGATGTGTATGAAAGCATGGGGAAAGCCTCAGTCTCTGCAGCACAGAGCTCAAGGACACAGGGAGAAGTCTGGAGCGATGCTACAAGAGCCAGTATGGGTACCACCCTGCCAAGGAGAGATCACCTCCCGTGGATACATGGACATCCCCCTGGTCACCCCAGGAGACAGCTTGTAACACTGAATGAAAGGCTGGGACATGTTTTAGTCCTTGTTTTATTCATGTCCTACCAGGAAGGCTGCTCATTCACTTTGCATTTTCTGGAGAAAAAGAGGAAAGGCTGCTGGAGATGGTATCTTCAACACCTTCTGTAACCTACCTATCTGATTTAGAGTTTAACACTTGTATCGCAAGATTTTTTGAGATGTGGTATGAACTGGATTTAAAACCATCAGCTTTGTGGGGAGTGCCTCCAGAAGATTCCTGTCTCAAGGTCACTCAGGGGCTGAATGAGATGCTCTTAGAGTTATTATGGTGCTTTTCATGAGGACTGGAGAACAGCAGTGTTGAGAATGGGAGGGTTAAGACAAGCATTAAAAAATCAGTGTTGGGAGAGTCTCACCAATGTGAGTTTTCCCTTGTGTGCGATGCTGCACACTAACCACTGTGTTCAATATGGGATGCACCGTCTGGTGTACCCATGGTTCTTGTGGGACGTGAGGGATGGGGACCTCATGCCTGTGTCTCGTTCAGGAGGCACCACAAATTCTGGAGCAATGCAGTGGTGTGACCCCCTTCCCATGTCTCCAGCACCTTCAGTCCCACCATCTTCAACTTGCCCTTGAGAGCCTGGCCAGCACCGTGAGGTGTTACAGTGGGGACCTCTGTGGTGGGGCTCCTGTTTTCTCAGTCAACCATGGCCAAAGGGAACTGGTGACTCCTACAAACTCCATAGGCAAAACGCTCATGGCAGGAGTGATGTATCCTCACATACAATTCAGGCTTTGCTGGTTCAGACGAGTCATCTGCAAACTGACACAGCCTGAGACATACGCAGGCATCCCGGTATGAAGGGATAGCATCGCCTGTCCAAGTCAGGAGCATCAGCCCAGGGCTGAGCATCCCCACCCAAATGCACTGGGGACAAACAGCAGGATTTTGTCTCCAGAGCTGTCTCCCTGAAGGCTTAAACCGGCACGCTTCTGCTCCCACCACATGTCCTGAAATGCTTTGTAGGCAATGTTGTTCATCTTTCCTGAATGCACTCTCTTCCTCTAAATAAGAGATTTCAGCTCCAAAAGTAAAAGTTCCAGAAAGACATAATTATAGGAGAGAAAAGAAAAGAAAACAAAATCGAAAGTCGCTCAGTGTAGTTGGAGCTATTTCTTGCCAGGGCTGTTCTAGAGGATGCTGTTTGCACCTGCAGACAGTCACATGCAGACAGAATTTGCAAACCAAGATATCAAGACAAGAAGCTTTTGCAAGTAAATATTTTTACTTCTTTCAAAAACACAAATGAACCCAGCTGCAAAGGAGCTTTTGTGAGCTGCAGAGGGCTATGATCTGCCAAAGAACCTCTTCTTCAGGCTGGCTAGCCATATTTTTCAGTGCAAAACTTCTGAAAAATGAGCGTGATAGTTAGTTTTATTTTTAATTCTACGTTTCTTTGAAGCTATATTTTTTATATATTTTCCTCATTCATTTACTCTGCCAGCAGAAAGTGGTTCCCTGTTTTTTTCCCCCTTTTTCCTTTTCTGAATCCTCACTGTTGTGTAGTGGCAGAGTGACAACAGAGTTTTGAAACCGCACAAATCTGCCAGTCTTCCAGTGCTGTCTAAGTTTTACAGAAAAATAGAACAGTGGAAAGAAAAATTGCAAAAAGGGGGAAAAAACCCAAGCATTTTTTGGTACTAAAAGTAAAAATGTAAAAAAACTTCTCTAAAAAAAAGTCCTCCCAAAGAAAATTTGAAGCATTTGAACACCATTGAAGAGAAACACACTTAACAAGTTTTCCCCAGCAATTATTCATTTTTGACCACTTCTCCTAATCCCTGGGTAGGAATGACAACCCTGTGCCTGTATGTAGCGCTTTTCCGTGGTCGATATAATCCTGCGAATAGAGGCAGCGGGTTTAATCTGCCACGGGGAAACTGAGTCACGAAGATAAACTCAAGCCAGCAGCAAGGTGAGAAATAACGCCAGGTCCTCTGCAGTCAAAGGTTGGGTTTTATTGCTAGATTGGAGGGTGACTAGAGAAAGGCAGCCACACGTGACACGTCTCATATTGTTTATTGGGGAATGGCTGAAGGAACGGGAAGCGACACAACCTCTCACCCAGCAGCTGCAATGCATCAGGAGCGAATCTCCGAAGAACAGAGCTGGCAGAGAGATGCAGTTTAAAGGGTTACTGTTCTCAATCAAAGCAGCCAGAAGATTAAAACAGACATTTTCTGTGTACAGAAGGGTGAAACATTGGTGTTAGTTGCAGCTGTTGGTAACGCTGGGCTTTTTCACAGCTGTCACAAGCCATGTCAGTGTTTCTCTCCCCGATGCCATGCTCCTTGGGGCTGTCCTGCACCATCATGGCTTGCAGAAACCCTCCCACCTCCTGTCCTGCTCGCTGGAGCGGCTGCTCCCAGAGCATCCGATCACTCCGCTCTGTTCCTTACAGGCTAGTCCTTCAAAACCCATCTGCTATGTGCCACACTCAAGTCCCAGTTGAGCCCCTCAGCCAGAAGAATCGTGCCATGGATCCTGGGGAGGGATTCCTCCAGGATGAGGACTCCTTGAGATGGAGAGCCAGACCACCTCCCCGCTGAGCGTTACTCCATCACCAACACTACTGCAGGCGCAGCACAGCTGTTAGCTTTGTCAGAAACGTCCAAGAGAGAAAGCAAAGGCATTTTCCCGCTCGGTGCTCTGGGCAGGGTGCGGAGCAGCAGCCCAGGAATTCGCAGCTCAGCTCCTCTCTAACCACCATTAAGTGGAGGGAAAAATGACAACCCTCGGTGTGAGAACCTGCGGGGGGAGCAATTAGCAGGCACCCACCTCTGCTGTGTGCCGAGAGGGGAAGCCTGTGTCTGTCTAAGTGTCCCGAAGGTCACAGTTTGATTTAATAACGGTATCTGCCTAGAAAGGCACTCTGATTTCCCATGCTGGAACAGCAAGCAGCACTTATTAGCTAGACCTGAGGGCTTTGCTAATGAGCTCACAACTGTGTCACCTGGAGGCACACAGGGCTGAATCCTGCTCAGTGGAGATGAGAATTGTTCCCTTTTAACAAAAAAAAAGTGGTCTGTCTCAAGAGGAGTCTGCAGTGCCAAAGCCTCCCTGCTCTCAGAGTTCTGCTGAGGTTTGCAAGGAAGGGTGAGCAGAGCCTGCCTGGGTGCCGGGGTTTGAACACCCCCGGGGGGAGCGTTCCTTTAGATCAGCACCGTGTTTTATTGTCAGGGTACTGCAGAAAGAGTTTTCCACCTGTAGATGAACAGCCAGTTGTTAATAATCGTCATCACCACTGCCAGCTTCTTCCACGGCTGCCAGATCTGCCCTGTTCTTACCCAACAGTACTTTATGGGCTTGTGAAAATTAGTTCTTTGCCTACTTTGCTTCAGGGAACAACGTGGAGCTGTTCTGAGCATCGCCTTCCTCACAGGCTGATGTTTCCCTCTCCACGTGTCCTGGGACAGAGGTACCCTGCTCCCCTGACCAGCGTTACCCCAGCCCAGGCTGCCCCTGCTCCCACCTCGGGGTGTGAATAACTCAGCTCCGTTTCAGCCCTGTGCCACTGGGCTGAGCAGCTTGGCAAGTGCTCTGGGTCCATTTTCATTTTTGGTCTTTTGCCAACAAGGGAGGAATGAGCGTTTTCCACCATCCTTTCTGCCTCGCAGGCAACCCTGGCAATGTAGGGATGTAGGACACGGCAATAGCCTTTAGCACTCTCTGTCTTTGCCTGGGATGTTTTATCATCTGTGGTGAACGTGAATCTTTAGGCCCAATGTTCTGAGGCTTGTTCACTAGGGACGTCCCTGCTCTGCGGGGATGGTCCCTCTCCAGTGAGGTCAGGAGAGGCAGAGCCCGGAACCGGACCCCGGCTCTTTGCCATCTCCCACGCTGCTCCCTATTTCACTCTCCTGACAAGTTACATCCCCCTCCCCACCACTGCCACACACAGAGTTGAAACTGCTGGCAAAGATCAAAGAGGACAAGGAGGTGGCAGGTACCTTCATTATTTTAGGAGCTGAAAGGGATGTTTACAGCTTCCCGAGTGAGGTTGTGCCTCTGAGGTAACATTCCCAGCACTTTCAGCATTGTTGCTGTCATTTTCCATGATTAAACTTGTTCCCTTTTGATCCTTTTGTGCAACGGGATCAAAACAAAGCAGGCAAAGGTACAAGATCCAGAAGTATTTAGTCAGCAACCTGTTCAAAGACTTCTTTCCTACTGAGCTGGGGATAAATGAGCAAATAAATCGTGCAGACAATTAATAAGAAGGAAAACAGTTCCTAAAGAGGCAACTAAATCGTGGGGGCAACCATTGTGTTTATGTGTGACTTGACATCATCAGTGTGGAAGTGCCAATGAGATTTAAACACCAGAGAGGAGTGAAAACTGAGTTTGAAGGATGGGTACAAAAGAGGGAGGTTCCCTACCGATGCAGAAAGATGCTGAGCTCGATAAGGAGCTCCTTTTCTCTCTGAAGTCAGAGGAATATACTCTGCCTGCTCCCAGAAATCTTCATCCCTCCAGTGGGATTATGGAAAGGCATAAGAATAGCAACTAGCTTAAAAAGATCTACTAAACCAGTGAGATCCTCGGAAGGATTCTCCTTAAACCAAGCTTGTTGACCGTAAAGTGTTCCCCCGCCAAAAATCTCTTCCCAATGTAAACACTGGGGTATGTCACGCTTGGGCTGCATGTGCATCTCAGATCAGAATGAGCATTATGTGTCTAATAAGGTGATTTCAAGTGATTGTTTTTAATGGTCTGCAAGTTTTTACCTCTGTGCCTTGAGAGAAATCTGACTGTGAGGCTCATGCCTCCAAACCTCAGGGAGGTCCTTCAGGGTGAGGATTTCCTGACTCCAGGACATGAGCAACCCCATCACTTGCTGAGGGGGAGATCTCTGCTCTGCCATCCTGGGAGTGCAACTTGGTGGCTTTTAAAAACGCAATGCCTGGAGCAGGGGACCCTTCAGTGTCTTTACTAGTCAGTCTTCCTGGAGAATGAAAGAATAGTTCATGTCTAAAAGAGGGTAGATTTATACTAGATATAAGGAAGAAATTTTTTACACTGAGGGTGGTGGAGCACTGTCCCAGGTTGCCCAGAGAGGTGGTGGACACCCAATCCCTGGAAACATCCAAGGCCAGGTTGGACGGATGTGACGGTTGCTGTGAGCAACCTGATCTGGTTGGAGATGTCCCTGCTCCTTGCAGGGGGGTTGGACTGGATGGCCTTTAAAGGTCCCTTCCAACCCTAACTATATGATTCTATGTCTTGTCGTATTGGCTTCCCTTGCATCAACAGGGCAGTGAGCATGACCCTCTTCCCTGTCAAGTGCCAAGGAAGGGTTGTTTTCACACCAGCTGTCCTGGACCACAAGGGCCCATCTGGGCTGAGGCTTGAAACTCCAAAGCTGGCTGTCCTGCAGTGTCAGCCCCAAGCCCAAGCTGCTCTTGGACCCTCAGCCTTCAGATATCCTGCATCATCTGTGTCTCAGGCTGCTCCTGGCCCAGCCACCATCACTCAGGAAACATGAAAACACTTCAGAGAAGCTTCCAGGTGACTTGGGGAACACTGTGCATGGTGGGGAGCAGCTCTCCTTCCCTCTGCCCAGTCAGTCTTACCTGCTACCTCCTATGGACACTGTCCAGATCATATTTGAATTCTCAAGAAGTTCTCCGCAAACTGCCTGTCCATCCTGGCCACTAGCCATGGACCCTCAGCAGACAGCCTGGGGTTTTCTATCCTGACAATAAGCCCAGTAAATGTGATTTCCTGGGAAGGAATTTGGCCTCATCCTAGGGACACCTGTCCAGCTGTGATTTGCCCTCCCTATCCAGTTACTCAACCAAACCCAAAGCTACTCAGGATCCTCTTCCTACTCTCCATGCATGGCCTTTCAAGAGCAGGAAATCCATTCCTATTGTCTGGTTAAAGGCATCTCTATTTTGCCATTATATTTCTCAGTCATTTTCCTGTAAATCTCAATAAAACAGCCGGGATTACTGAAAGAGCTGTTTTAACAATCAAAGCGGCTTCACCCTAAAACTTGCATTCACCTTAACGAAGATCCATCTGCTACAATACAAAAAGCACAGAAATAATGAGTGGAAATGTGTTCGGTGAGCACATTCTTCACTCCCTGATAGCAGCCGTCGCTGCTGTTGTGAAGGAATATAGGGAACATTTTCTCCCTTGTGGTTTGGAGTCAGTAAATACTGAGAAACAGGCAGGGTCCTGAAAGTTTGTCCAGCCTGAGCTGCTGTTCAGAGCTGAAGCAGGATCGCAGGTCACACCTGTGCAGGTGAGGGTACCCCTGAGACCTGCAGCAAATATGAGGGCAGATGGGATCTTCATGTGCATTAGAAAGGTCTGCATCCCTCTGATGTCGGATGGGCTGCCCTCAAAGGCTTTGTGGGACATACTGGACAAGAGACTGAAACTCAGAGACTTTTTCTGATTTTTCTGATGTGCCATGTATATTCAGACAGTAAGAACCAACTAGAAGGGATTCAGCCCAAAAGGGAAATGAAACAACACACCTCCCACCGCTGCCATATCCATCTGTCTCTCTCCGTGCTCCTGCTGCATCTGCGGTAGCTGAGCTGCGCTGCAGAGGATGCTCTGGAATACAGAAGTTTTCTCAGCACAGTTTGGGGCTGCCAGGACTCCAGCTGCTGCCATGCCGTGCTGACTGTCCTGGGCAGACCTGGGACTGGCAGGACATGCTGGCTCCCCCCATCTAGTAAACCTGTTAATTAAATGCGCCCAGCTCTCTGCAAACCCCATGATGAGGCATCTAAAAATATATATTCATCATTCTCCCCTGATTAGGTGCCTTTAATAGGGAATGGTGACACTCATGTAATTAACACTCATTCCTGGAAACATCCAAGGCCAGGTTGGCCGGGGCTCTGAGCAACCTGATCTGGTTGGAGATGTCCCTGCTCCTGGCAGGGGGGGTTGGACTGGGTGGGCTTTGAAAGTCCCTTCCTACCCAAACCCTTCTGTGATTCTATGATTCTAACACAACATTTAAGGCACTGCAGGTTCGTTTTCTCTGCTGAATTATGGCATATCTCCTGAAAAAATGTGCTGTGTGGCTCTCTCTGGACAAGTCTCCAGTGAAGAAGGAGAAGCTGAGCTGGGTGTGAGCCATGCATGAGGAGGAGGAGCTCCTTCTTGTAGTTAATCTGCCTTAGTTGATCACCTTGGCCCTTACCCTCCCTCCATGAGCTCCCACTTTCTGAATCCAGCTGGTGCAGTCTCTACATTCAGTAACATCTTCAGATCTCAGCGCTTGGCAGAGGCACAGTCAATACCCTCAGCCCAGGAGACGGCAGAGTTGGATGAGTTCAGGATGACACTTGACCTCCAAGGTCTCATCTCAGGGCAAGGGTTGCCCTTACACCAGAGAAGAGAAAGGAGGAATATCTTCATCAGACCTTCCAGAATGGGTTTTCAGAGATCCACGGTCAACTTTGTGTCAAGGCAAGAGGGAGACAGACAACCTGTCTGGGCATTGACTTTTAAAGGGATTTATCTGACCATCCCACAGCAGAAAATCCGTGCAAAAAGCAGGAGAGACAGGTCAAATGATCCGAAGTGCTTTGTCTTCTGTCAGTATTAATATGCAGAACTAGATCCAGAGAGATGTATCCTTGTAAGAGTATCATTAAAATGAGTGAGTCCTCCCAGGGTCCAACTGAAAATTTCATTTTTATTGAAGAAGGTATCTTGTCACTTTCTGACCAAAACAATCAGGAGAAGCAAAACTAAATCACACTTGGCTTTAACCTTTGGCCAGGAGGAACATGAAGTTCTTTTTCAGATTTCTTCTTTAGTTCCAAAAAAACATAAAGTTCTTTTTCAGATTTTTAATTTCCTTATGGCAAAAATAGAAAGAAATAAACTTCATGAAAGTAGTTTTTCATTAAATTGTTGTTCTTTCACAAACCAGTTCCTTATAGAACTGAAACTCCCAGCAAAAATGTGCAAATTTTTTGGAGTGGACACTTACATTCTGTCCTACAAGCTGTGGGTAGAAGACATTTATTTAGGATTTTAAAAATCACAAGCATTTCTGTTCCCTCAGTGGCTACATCAAACCTGAGACTTGAAGCTCCCATGGGGATGCAAGGCCATGCAGACCCCATCACAAGCCATTTTCTGTATCCAATAACCCCAAATAATTTGTCGTATCTTTAGCTCCAAGACTGATGCCCGGCTCTCCCTGGCCAGTTTTTTCCTTTGCAGAAAGATTATTTGAAGTTTCCCTTTTTCTTTCATAAAATCCTAACAACCTAAATAGACAGAGCACGCTTTGGAAGAGAGTATTTCCTAGCCCCAGCCCTCACTTCCCTTCTGCTCCCGTTAGCTCGGAAAGCCGCGTCTTGCTTCACGCTGAAGCACAAACACTCAGCGCGGTTCCCTTGTTTTCTCCCTGGTCACGGTCAACATTTAAATTTACGCCATGCGCTTCTTCCATTTAGGAAAGCGGAATTGCAGCAGAGATGTGTATTGGTTTAACAAAAGTATTTGCTCGGCAGCTTTGGAGACTACTAAGCGGAGAGCTGGGTTTCATGCTAATTTTCTTTTTAATAAAGAACAAATGGGGAAGAGTTCCACACAAAAGCGTGGAGCTGCTCCGAAACGAGCGGGAGCGGAGCTGCGAGCAGCACAGCCCTGCTGCGTTATTATGTTTTGAGGGTGAATAACTCCTACAAATCATTTGTATACGTTGTCTAAATGGAACGAGCAGGGAATAATTTGAAGCAGGGAAGCATTAAGGAAGTGAAGGATACACTACCGCACTCGTTTGCTCAGCTTAAAACTCCTTTCCTTTGTTTGCTGCCCTTGTTAGAGAAATTGTGCCTTGGTTAAACTTAAAATATGAGTGTGATTATAAAACCCAAATATAAACCAACACAGAATAGAAACCACTATTCATAGCCACAGAGAGCAGGAGCTTTACATAATTTCCATAGTGTGCCATGCGTTTCTAGGAGGGACAAAAAGGTCTCGAAAAGAAACAGCTGACGGGGAAATCATTATGAGAGATTTTTATGCTCACAGGGTAGTCTTAAATGAGAATAACGGTGCTTAGGAAAATAACACTTGCAAAGTTATTTGAGCCTAAAGTTCCAGATAGGCTCCTCGTGGGGTTTGCAGTGATGCTGAATCAGGGCAGAAGAGGAAAAATATTTTCATAGAAGCTACACAGAGAAGTAAGCACTTCTGGCTTGCTGCGTGCCTCTGCCAGGAAAGGATTTCTCCCTCTGCCAGTCCCTGCCTTGCCCCCTGCCTCGGGCTGCTGGGCAGGTGGAGCAGGGAGCAAGCGGTGGGGACAGGAGCATCTCGCCTCCCTTGTTGTGTGGGATGAGGTATGGCTCGGCCCGGGGGCAAGGGCAGTGCGTGAGCCGATCTTCTGACCAGGACAGATATAAAAGAGAGAAGGGGATAAATGGGTTCATCTGCGGTGGCTGCCAAGCTCTTCTGGGAATGGTGTGGAGGTGAGGAACTGCACAAAGCCCTGCTAACGACATACTTTGTGTCAAACCTGCAGCGAACAGTGTTGGAAGGATCTACTCCTGGGTGAACTCAGGGAGGGAGGACATGCATTGGCTTTCCCTCTGCCTGCTTGAGTCTGCAAGATTTACTTAAGCCAGGTTTTTAAGTCATACTCTAGAGTCATCTAAGCTCAGTCGGGATAGAAGGAGTTCTCAGAAATGTGGGGCTGGCAACAGATATAACAAACTATATATATATATATATATATATGTGGTTTGTTTTATATATGTATAACAAGGAAGACGGGCAGAGGACAGCCCACGTGGCGCAGGCTGGGACTGTCCCTTTAAGCGGAGTTTCAAGTCTGGTGCCAAGTTCTTGCTCCCAGTTTTCATTTATTTATTTATGCTTTTAATTCTCTCCTAGATGCGGGGAAACATATTTGCATTTCATTAAAATGTATTTTCCCCACTTAGTTCTGCATTCTTTCCTGGCAAACGCTCCCTTTTTGTCATTTTCCCTGGCTCTGGAGCAGACCCAACACATTGCAGCTGCTTTGCTTCAACAGCCACTTGAACCTCAGGGTTGTGCTGCTTGCTCCTCCTCAATAAATGCAAGCACTTGACAAAGCTCAGGCCATCAATGGCTCCCTGCTAGTCACTGGACTACCATTCACCACAAGCCATTGCACCCTGAGAGGGTGCAAAAAGTAACTGCGCCTGCCCAGAGGTCCCGAGAGCGTGGGCACCAGTACAGGTCCAGGAGACAGACCACTGCAAAAGGGGCCGAGGGTGCGATTTAGCAGTGATCGGGCACACAACTGCCATCAGTGTAGGGGTCAGGCCAAGCTTTTCTCTCTGCTGGGAGTAGCTTGGCTAGAACAGCTCGGTGTTGGCACCTTGTCACTGTAACCAAGTCCCAGTAGAACCTCAGCTGCAGGACCCGGGGAGACGCAAACTCTCCGAGTCCCACTGCCTATGTGGCATTGTCCCTGCGTATACACATACACACGTCCCTTGGCCAAAGGAACAGCCTTTCTGCCAGCATGGAAATGACATCTTTCTTAATAACGTGCCACGTCCCCTCCCTCCCATCCCGTGCACAGACAGTTTAATGAGTTTATTCCTCAGCACTGCCCCTAATGAACCTTCTCCCCATCCCTCTGCCCTGTGTGTGCTGATGTCCGGCTCCTTCCTCCAGCTGTATGGCACATGATGACCTTTCCTCCCTCCCAGAGGAATATGTGTCCCCCTCCTTGACTGTCTCTTGCTGCTCTGCACCCTGCCTTTTCCTGCCAAATGGGTTTAAAGCTGTCCCGAGTCTCATTATGGACCAACTCTCTGCTCCCGGCCACCAAACAAATGACCTTCTCTCTGGAAGAGACGCTTTTTTCGCTGGACGTCTCACTCAATTACATCTCAGCTCAAGCAACATCCATATTTAATTACAGGAGGTGCTATTAAAGCGCTGTGCCCTCCTCAGCCGCGATGTCCTGTTCTGAATTGCTCATCAGACCGAAAGACAGGCTCGCTGAGGCTGGGCCTTGGCACCCAGAGGATGTAACACAGCCTCCGTGTTTTCGAGCGGAAGCAGGTCCATCCAGTGGTTTGTTGCGTTTTAACAATCTATAAGATGTTAAAAGAAATCTCCACCCCCCCAACCACTTTTTCTTCCAGAGTTACATTTAAGATCGTCAGATGAAAGGCACTAGAAATGCAAAGCACCATTAATATTTAAGTTAGATCTGCAGAAAGATAAATTTAAGCATCGTCAAAATTAACTGGATAAAGATAACCATTTCCTGCAATAAAGAGCTTAAACTAATTCAAATACTTTATTGCATAAAGACTCTCCTTTATCCCTGTATCCCCACATGTTTACTTCCACAGAAAGACAGAGAGAGCTTCTGAAGTCACGATACCAGTGTAACAGAAAGTGGCTTTGGGCTGCTCTGGACATCATGAAGCACATCTGGGTTTCTGTATCTCTTGGGATATCACGCCATGATATCCAGGATAGTCTGGTTTCACTGCACTGTGCTGGGACCCCCAAACAGCCTCTCCTCCTTGCAGAAGAGAGGGATCCCAGTCCCAGACAGCTCCGGCAAGCTGGGCACCAGTGGAGCTCCCAGCCACTGTCGCTGCCCAGCCAGGAGCCCGCCACGGCTGGGAGGCTACAGCCAAGTCCCCGGGGACCGGGCGGGGAGGCAGCTCCATCAGAGAGGATGTCACCAACTCCACTACAGGAATGCAAATAAATCTCCTCTTTTCTTCTTGGTAATTTGTTTCTGTGCAGAATAAATTGAATATGTAATTTCATTTTCTCTCTCGGAGCATTAACAACCTTGGAATTGTTCAGATTCACAATGAAGACAACAAACAAGTAATTACCGACAAACTGATATTGCTATTGAGAAGAGAATGCAATTGATTTTAATTCTTGTCAGCCCTGTTTACTCTCCCATTGCATTAGGCATAATAAAGTGTTACAGTAGATTATGTTCTGTTGCAAAGGAGTTCTTATCAGACACCACAAACTGCTTCCTTATTAGACAACGTGCCTACACCATTATGCTCTTCTGCCTGCCCGCAGCAGGGACTCACGGTGGATTCACCCCGGATGGGAGATGAGAGCTGCAGCATCCATGGCTCTCCCAGGGCCAGCAGCTCCCAGTCAAGGCTGCTCCTCCCCAAAGCGCCCTTTCTTGTGCATTGCTTGGAAATGTTACCTTGGAAGCCAGACTGTTGTCTGCCTCTCCAGCATCCAGGAGCTTTGCAGCATAGTGATGGAAGATGCAGGGCCTCTGTGCCCAGTCACTAGGACCTTCAAGCAAAGGTTTGGCCCAGGTTGTATTTTTACTGATTTCATGAAGTGATCACCATAAGGTTGTTGGACTGCAATTAGTGAGAATGAAATGCATTGTGATGTGAAATTTGGTGTACAAAATGCAGCTTATGGTGCATCCTTCAAAAGTCAGGACATCTGGATCCTGTTTCTTTCACCAGCAGAGGCTTGTCTCCAAGGGAAGACAGGACTCCTAGCTTTGGTCCCTGGCTTAGTCACTGTTTGGAAAGATGACCTTCATCTTCTGTGCCTCAGTGCTGCTGTGTGTTGAAGAGAAGCAGAAACCTTTCCCTCTCTCCCCAGAGACGTGAAGATTTGACCAGAATTTCTGTGATCAGTCTGTACGATCACTGGTTTACAAGGAGCACAGAGGAATGTGCTGAGCACAGCATTCCAGCTTGGAAAGGATGCTCTGGTGGGTAGGCACAGATTATTTCAATTCTTGTGAAAGGACCATAGAAACATGGAAGTGTTGGCGAGCAGGGACCACTGAAACCACCACAAGCAAAATGGCACAAATCCCTTTGCTGTGACTCCTGGCCTCTGGCCATGAAGCAGGAGCTGCGAAGGTCAGGAGGTGAAGGTTGCCCAATGCCACAATCCTACCTCCACCCGACTCACGGCTCTCTGCAGCCTGGGCTTGCAGGGCTGGGGAGGCTGCGATACCATTCCTGCAGCTGAGCGATGCTCTGGAGTTTGCCGCAGGCAGCTTCAGAGGGGTTTATGCTCCTTCTTCCTAAGCTCACCGAGGACACATCTCCAAGACAGGTGTTAGAAATGCCTCCTGACACCATTTTCATTGCCTCAGCATGATTTCTGGGGCTTTCCCCTAAGAAGTTTCTGCGGTAAATTCTTGGGACATCTTTGAAATGAGGCTTTTCCCCATGTTCACGCTGTCTTCTGAGCTCTGCCTTCACTTCTATCAGATCTTAACAGACAGTTGATGTTCTGCAGTAAATTAAGCCCTTCTGTCATGTGCAAAGTCCACCAGCTCTCAAAATAATCTTTCCAAGCACAATTAATTATTAAAGAAAGTCTAAATTGTAAATGGTTCTTAAAGAAGGCATTGTCTCGTCTTAATTATCTTTGCAGAGGCTTCTCTGGTCTTTCTGAGTTTGGCAAGAAAATTGCTTAAGCACTGTCAGATAACTAAGTAATTCCCCAATTAATATAACTAATGTTTACCCATAGATGGCTCCTTATTTTAGTAAGCAATTGCAGCACTAAGTGACCTTGCTAAACTCATATATTAAGTATCTCTCTCACAGGACACAGATACACTGATTTTATTACACAAATATTCATCTTTATTACAAAATATTCCCAAATTAATCTCTTTGAAGAGGCTTCTCATTTGAGGAAGAACATAGGTTGCCACACTAAGGAAAAGACATTATCATCTAATTAAGCACCAAAATTATCCAATAGAATTGCTTATTGTCTCCTTGAAGATACTTGCTCCCTTTGAATTCCCAAAGAGTGTGAAAAATTGAGAGTGCAAGGTGTTACTGAGAAATAAATCCTCTTAAGACAGAATCTGCAGTCCCTCATGAGCAGGTTTAGATGAGAGTGTTGGGATTTTTGTGCAAAGGAAAGTCTGCTTACAGAGCTCAGTAATTCTGAGCTGAGCACTTCATTTCCTCCCGTCTCCTACAAGCAAGGATACTTTCTAAAATACAACTCTTGCAGGCACTGTCATGTGTGGCAGAGCCTTTTCCACTTCAGCAGGTGCTTTGTATCAGGTTGCTGTTGCCTTTTTATAGGGTGAGATGATACTGGCCAGATTTTTATTTTTGACCAAGTGTCACCCGGTCTGCAGGTTAACAATTGTAGTCAGTTTATAACAAGTTTTCATAATATTGCCCAAAGCTGGCAAAGCTGGCAATGTTTATCAAGAAAGTAAGCAAGATTTTCTGCAGAAGAGTGTTAGGTGCCCGAGGATGACTTCTACTAGTTCTCAAGTTTTGAATAACCAGAAACTCTTTGATTACACATTTCTGTAAACAATACAACAATTATTTGATAAATCAATTTTAAATGCAGGCCAAGTTTAGTTAGATTTTCCTTGTATTAGTTTAATTTAAAGTCCATTTAACAATACCAGTTTAATGTATTTTGATTGGATTTTGATTTGTATTCAAGTCAGCTTGACACAAATAATCAATTAAAGATGCTTAATAAGAATAAAATTTACATACTAAAGATCCTAGTAAACGTAGGTTAAGCTATGTAACTGCTTAAATAAATACACATTAAGAAAATATTTCATTCTTGGTATTCGTATAAAGTGTAAGACTGATGATGCATTTATTAACATACCTTAAAGACTACTGACTTTGGCAGGCAGGGAATAATTCTTATTCTTGGAGACAATGATCTCCAATCCTTCTCACTGCAAATTATTTTCTTCATCTCTGCTGTGCAGAGGCAACTGGCTCACTAGGATGCTAGACATACTGTTTCAACTGAGCATTTTTAATTCATGAGGAATTTCTCTTTCCCTCACAAATTCCTACTTCTCCTGTTTGACTCAACTTGTTAACCTTCACCTTGGACCCCAGGGTGGCACAGGAAGGAGGTCAATGTCGAAGGGCGCACACAAAAGAAACCCAATAGAGGAAAGAATGGTGAGAGAAGAGAGCAGTGGAGAAGCCAAGGGTAGCAGCACAGCTGATGCTCTCTGGTAATGTGGCAGATAACTGGAAGAAATTCAAGTAAGAGTTTGTATTTTCATGAAGATTAATGGAGATACTTGAAAACTGAACAAAACACAATGATGTCAGTTGAAGGAGAGCAGTGTGAAAGGCAAGTGTCATGTGAGTGATTGGAAAGATTGTAAAAAGCAGACTCTGCAGTGAATTCCATTTTTGTAGAGTTCTGCATTTGAGACAATTACAATGGGGATCCAACCCTAACTTAAATTTAGCAAAACTGCAGCAGTTTACTTGTTGCAAGACTGTGCCAGATCATCTTAAGGACTTTGGGAGGGAAAGACGATGAAGCTGCAGGTGATGGAGTTATCAAAATGCAGGGAGTGTGCTGAAGAAAATCAAGAGCATATTCCAAGGACAGGACAGCAACAAACAATTAGAAGAGCCTGTGAGAAGCTGAACAAAGGATTGTACATTTTTTTTTTTTTAAAAAAGAACAACATAGACAGTGCCAGCTTTTGGACAAAGGCATAACACCTGCAAAAAAAACCAAAAGCCTGAAGGAACGAAAATACCAAAGCAGAAAGAAAGCACAAAGGATGAAAGAAAGATCAAAATTATACGCAGAAACCTTTCAAGCTGTAACTGCATACAGTGATCAGATCATCATGCTGAACAGGCATTAAATCTTTATTTTTTATTTCAGCACTGGCCAGGGATGTAGGACTTCCCATTGCATCTGTAAATGCAAAAAAAAACATGATTGAGAAAGCCTAGGCAGACTGAAGAAACCTAAAAGTCAGATCAGACAACAGGAACATCATTCCCACTGTGGGACTCTGTGAGCTGACCAAGAGGTAAAACCAAATTTTATGAGGATAATTTGATAATTGCTTTGGGAAGCAGAATACTCATCTCAGGGCTGAGAATGTTTCTTGTACACAGAGTGGGATTCGTGTCACCTCGTTGTCGAAAACAACATCTGAGCTAGTCACCCTCAACTCCCTTGACAACCAGGGGAGAGAACAAACACTTCTGGAGCATGATTCATCTGCCCCAACGTAGATGCCTACCTAAGGATGAGATGAATATACATTAAAATACCTAGAGCTTCTGTCAACTATAAAGGGAATCTGGACTACCTCAGAAGTAAATATTTGCATTGAAGACATCTAAATCTGTTGGATGAATCCTGCCCTGAGTCTCTCAGACAGAAATTACACTGCTAAGGACATAACCTCACAAACAAGAAAGAAAACAGGGAAATAAAGAGAAAGCAGAACTAAGGAAAAAATATTATCATAATAAAGGAGAAGTTGAATTCCTGGGAAGGAGACAAATACTGCAAAGGAACCACAAAGCAATTTTTGATGCTTCTACAAACCAGGTAAAAAGAAAAGGTAGAATTAACTCCAAACTGTGATATTATGTTATCCTCTGAAAGGATCAGCTTTGTGGGTAGCTTGGGTTGTTTGGATATGTGAATTAAAATCAGAGTGGTGTTGCTGTTCCCAATAGAGAGAATTGGAATTATTAGGGAATGCAACTGTTAAATGTCTAATTTGGTGCGTACATGATGTGTATGTGGGACAGACAGGCTAGACGTGGCAGTGCCAGGCCACAGGCAGCACTGGGCTGTCACATCAGTACGTGTTCTGCAGAAATTCGGTGTGCAGCCTCCTGCACTGAGCCCAGGGTAATGTGGTCTAATGGCTGGGTAAGGAAAGGGAGCACGTTCTTAAAAAGGACCTTTGAGAGGTCCCTTTGAGTTTGGCATTACTAGATTATGGGACAGCACCCTTGAAACTGGAAATGAAAATCTACTAAAACATCATATGTTTGGAATGAGCCTACCAGGTGACACAGGTGCTGATGGCAAATACAGAGATATGGTGTGCTCTTGTGAGTGCTATGAAAAATTAGAGAAGAAAATAATCTATGTTTAAAGGTCACTTGAGCTGAAGCTTTTGCAGCTTTGATACAGTGACAAACAAATTGTCAAAGTGGCAGCAGCAAATGCACTTGCATAAAGTTACTGCGTATCCCTACCTAAAGGAGGCTGGTCCTACCCCAGCTCCTGAAGCAGGGCAGACCTACAAGTGCCATCTTCAGTGTCCTCAGCAGAAGGAACAGGGCAAAAAAGGATGCATATGCTACATAACATGTAAATTCAAGATCTCACACAGGTTGAGGGTCCTCTGTGCAGAACAACAGTCAAGGAAGAAGACCACGGATGGTGGAGCCCTGTTGAAACAGCCTTGGGCTACCACCACTCTTTGCAGACCCTCAAGACAAGGTCAGTGTCCTGATTTCCAGGACAATCAAACAATTCCTGGTAGAGCCACCATGCATGCCACTACTGTCTAGCAGCTCTAGTTCATGGAAAAGTGGGACTGAGTGTCACTGCTGCTAGCAGTTTGGACTGGGGTGCACTTTCATCCAGCAGGAACGAACACAGATGATCCTATTTTCATTTTCCAGGCTGCAGACTGTATTCTGACCCAGGACAAGGATACATGAACATTAATCTTCCCCTTTCCTATTCACATATTTCCAGCAAGACTAAAGAATAGCAAATTGATGTTATTTGCCCATTGTTTCAAGAAATCATGTGGACAAGCTGGGAAGGAAAGCAGAGACCTGTTTCCTTGTCCAGGCTTTTAACTCTTACAGCTGTGTCCCTACTACATAACTCATAATAAAGTCCTTGGAATACCCAGTAAATCCAGTCTGCTTTGGAACCCCATGAGAAATATCTCCTTGTGGTGAGGGTCTTCCCTCAACATCCTTCTTCAGAAGGCACTGGGTCCCTCATTCCCTTGGCCTGGGTTTTATTTGTTCTGAGGGGAGCTGTTTTTCCATCTCAGTGTTATGAAATATCTTTACCACAGCTCTGTAGATATCATTATCAATCAAACTTGTGTATCATTAACAAAAATGAGATCAGGTTAGTCAGACGAGACCTACTTTCTCTAAGGTTGTTGACTAGCGTTAAATATATTCCCACTCTTTCTTGACAGAATCTCATCTCCGTGTTTCTGTGGTTGGGGTCAATCTCTCAAGCCTACAGGCATTCACCCATCTGCAATTTGGCAGACCATTAGCACTCTCCTGCCGTTTAGCCATCTCCCTAACATTTCCAGGCCTATTGGCAGTTCATTCTTTCGGCCGAGGGAGCCAGCTCTTTCAGGACTCTCCGGCACAGGTTTGCAGTGCTTGCTGATATAAATATTTTCACTGATAACGAATACTGTTTAACATCATCCTTAGCTGTCAAGGTACCAGAAAACACTTCATCATCCTCATGTACTATTCACCCTGCTTCTCAAATTCAGAACAGATTTATTTCTTCATATACTTCAAAATTTTTACTTTATTTTCCCTTTGTTGTGCCAGCTGCAGATTTTCCCAAGTGCTTCAGCTTGACAGTTATCTTCAGTTCATAACTTCTAACATACATTAATTGCCATCAGCACTTCTATGGGTTTTTAAAAATATTAAAAAAAAAAAACTGTGTAGCTGCTGTCTGCGCTTCCTTCCTGCACTCCACGGTCAACCCCTTGGGGAAGAAAGGCAAAAATGAGAGAGACCCAACCTCCACACCACATCTTCTGCATGGGGATCTCCTGGCACTCCCTGGATGTTTTTCCACCAACACAAGCAATGACTGTATGGTTATAAAACTTTGTCCTCTGATCTGGAGTGGGTCAGCTCTAGTTTCTTACTATCATGTGGGAACAGACTCCAAGAACGTATCTGGTGCAGGAGAGGAGTCATCAAACAAAGTCGATGCACTGGGGAGCAGCAGAGACACAGGGACCCCATCTCCTACACGCATGGGTTTGCACAGCATCCACTACCCCCTCTGCTTCCCCATGGGGCTTACATCCACAAAACAGCCAAAAGGCAAGCTTTCTGGGAGTGCCTGATGCTCTGAATCACAGGTCTCTGCGTGGTCACGGACAACTGCCAGCTCTCCCCATCCCCAAAACTGTCCCCTGACCTGGGCAAGCCAAAGCCCAGCCCAGCCACCAAGTGAGAGACTTTAAGCTGAGACCATGACAGCATCTACCACCAGTGAGCACAAGACAAGAGAGGATGCGTGTGTGTCACCTGTGCACATGCCAATGAACTGAAGGAACCAGCAATGAGCTGTGGGAAGAACCGAGTTGCTGTTAACATCTTGTTACAGCGCAGAGGAAGCAACAACACAGCCAGAGCATCCCAGGCAGTTGGGAGGAAGCTAAAGATCTGGCTGCCGGCTGTGCCTCCAGATGCCTTCCTAAGAGGAGGCAACATCTGCCGTGCTGTAAGTTGTTGCTTGTGCTCAGGCTGCCTGCAAAGCCTCCCATACCCTACAACAAGGCAACAGTGGGATGAGGAACCATGCACGTGATCATTTTCAGATCTGGCAGCTCGTGGGAGTGGCTGCCTTCATTCTGAGCAGCAAAACAAGACTAAAAAATGCCAAATTATGAAAAGATCTGACTGAGCACACAAGTTATTTCCTGGGGCACATGTAGTCACACAACTGCCTAGTCCCAGCTCAGAGAGCAGCTCGGCTTATGAGGTTCTAAAAAGAACAACTTCCTTCTTCCTGTGATCTTGACATGGGATACTGGTGAGAGATCAAGGGGAGCCCAAGGAGCAAGGAGAAAGATGAATGAGTGTTTTCCATACAAGCATTTAAAACAGGTTTGTTTTTTTTTTTTTTTCCTGTAAATGAAATATAAAGCTCTGACTTTCCAGTCAACTGTAAACACCACAAATAGGAAGGAGCCATAAGAGGTATCTCCAGAGATCTATGCTGCTACTTGTTTCTGCCATGGCCATGAATTTCCAGAGAATAGCTGGTGAGGAAGTTGCTCTCCTGCATGCACCCAGGTCTGCTGGAAAAAGACCCACACCCTGAGTTTCCCAAGGCCATGAAAGTTACCAGCTCGGTGTATGCTGTGTGATTGCTCACAAAATGAGTAAAGTCAGGAAAACTGGATGTGGCCAGAAGGCAAGGGCCTGCTGATACCAGGCCAGGTTGTGCTGAGATCTCAGCTGGTAAATAAGGGACTGGAAATGAATGGTCCAGGATTGCCTGCTAGAAAAGAAGCTCAGTCAGACAAGAGGGTGGGCTGTTCTTTTGGAGCTGTTCCACTCACAAGCATTTGGTATATTCATTGGGCAAGGTCAAAAGCCCAGGTGTGCCTCCCCATCACTCTCCAACTGCATTCAACTAGCACATGGAGGACCTTCGCACTGGCCCAGCAAACACTAATTATCCCATGGAAAGGGATGCCAGGAGAATGCTGCTACCTTAGGACATCTCAAGGTTAAACCCTAACAAGGACATGAACCAAGGTCTCGCCCACTTCAGATGAAAACCTTAGCAGCAGTTATCACTGCTGTGATCATATTTGGTGACTTTCGTGTTTGGGTGAAAGATGCTGTAAGCGGAAGAGTAGAAAACTAAGTCTGATGGCCTAGGGGCTTGGAAAAAGAAGAAATAACACATATGAAAACCCAGAGGGTCAGAGATAGGTGGTATCTCCCCATCCTCCTTCCCCACTTAGCCAATATAAATGATTTTTCTCCTGACTTTAACTTTCAGGACAGGAAAGCCATCCTAGGCAAAAGGTACCTGCAGCTCTCAAAACCTATGACCCTGGCATAGTTGTCTGGAGCCCAAGCTCATAACAGAAAAGATGATCTAGCCCTGGATTATATCAGCTCAACTAGAGCAAGTGCCACGGACAAGAGACAAGAATTATGGGTCCCAGCAGCAGGAGGGCTGCTGAGTGCGGAGGGTCTGAGCGATGGTGTGAGGTCCAGACATGCTCTGAGTATATTTCACCTTACCGCCTCTTGCTTCACTGGGGAAACAAAAGAGATACGGATGCTGAGTTATAAATTTTAAAGCAATTCTGCTGTAAACCTCCTTTTGAATTCAGAAGCGAATCCTTCATATAAATGGATTGAGAAATTCTTCCTCTGAAGTCATCCATCTCTTAATAGGACATCCTGACACCAGCTGAGTCAATCCAATGTCCATTGTTGATTTGAGTGTGTTCATCCAAGGCTGACATGACATTTCTTTTGTTGACAGAGCTCATATGTTACAGTAGCCTGTCCTTCATATTTCTCTGTCTTTCACTGCTTCAGCAGCCACACACCAGGAGAAACTGCTGCGTTTACTTATTTAATTTCTTCAAGGTCCATTTCCTAGATATTCCCTTCTCCAGCTAAGGGCAGCATCGTGTGTTCATCCTAGATTTCAACTGGAGGAGGATTTACCCTGGGCATGATTCTTCAAAGGCAAATACAGAAAAATTCACCAAAACACTGGAGCACCTGATTTTTATTTCAGAACCAGATACACAATAATGACATTATTCAGCACCTTCCATCCCAAAGGATTCTTCTCAAAAGTTAGATCTTGACAGACAGCTCTGCAGATGGATCCGGATGAGCAACGTAGGCAGGACTTCATGCGCCATGGCATTTCTAGGAAGGAACATGACAGCTAATTTGAACTTTGTCATAGCAAATTCTAAATCTCACATAGATTGCTGGGATGAGGATTCAAGCAGACAGCTCTGCTCTTTTAGCATGATGGGATCTTCACTGACAACAAATCTCATTTGTGCAAGAAATGCAGCTGTCCTCAAAGTCCAGACTGGAACAAACTCTGAACTCTGGCTCAGGATGTTGGGAAGTTGCTCTAGGAAAGTATGACCACATGCTGGTCCTGTCCTCATGTCCTAGGCACTCCCTGCAGAGACTTTGTAGGGATGGGATGGATCCCTGGTCTCACCTGACACTGATACCTGCTTGTGTTATCATTTTATACAGATATGGATCAGTGTGGACATAGCTATGAGCACAAATACTGCTTTGCAGGTTCTTCCCTTGGGAGAATCACGAACAATAACAACAAAACCCCTGCACGCAGCATTAGTCACAGGGACTGGTGCACAGGCCTCCTCTGAAATCAGAAGTGCGGCAGGGCTGAAAACTGCTATGAGCAGAGGACAGGGGAAGGGTAAGCAGAGACACCGGGCAGATCATTTGGGTACCAGGGTATTGCCTTCGTGTACCTGCACCCCAGCTGCCTAAACAGAAGCACAAGGTAATGCTTCATTAGCTGCTTTCTGCTACGCAGCAGAACTTCCCAACCTTTAAAACGTGCTTACCCGTGAGTGAAGTCACCCCAGCAGCTTGACAAATATTTCCTAAGAGTTACTGAATGAGATTGAAATTGTGACTGATTAGTGCTAAGGGTTGTGCGTCCACACAGGAACACGCTGAGCAACCACTGCTGCCCATGGTGGTGCCACCATGGTGATTGCCACTTGAAGCAGCCACAATCCTGGGCTGGCCCAGCTCAGCCAGTGCCCAGGCTGGGACTCCATTTTCTCTCCATCCCAGTCCCAGAGTGTTGCACAGGCTCTGCTGCCTTTCCTGAGGGAAAACAAGTCTAAATCTTCAGAGCTGCATTGCTCCTTGCCTCATGAAGTTGTAGTAAAGATTTACAAGGGATTTTCTGCACAGCTGGCCAACCGATGACCTTCACAGAACATCTTCAGCCCTTTAAATATGTACAAGGCTGAGTCTGCTGCCTAATTGAATTTCCTTTATGAATGAATCCATTATTCTCCCATCTCTTGCAGCAAAGATGCAAATTAAGTGTAAAGCTGGGATAGTACACCAAGAAAGCAATTCCTCTCTGGTCAGCAGCTAAGTTAACTCACCTCTGCTGAGATCAGTGCTCCAGCACCATTCTTCTCCCCTGACAGTCTGAAAATCACAGATTCATAGAACAATTCATGTCAGGGTCTCCAGAGGTCTCCAGTCCGACTCCTGCTCAGAGAATGGATTCTGTCCAAGTCAGAGGAGATCGCTCAGAGCCTCATTCCGTCAAGATTCAAGTGTCCAAGGATGGAGACAAGATCCTTCTGTGTGCCCTTGCCTCAGGGCTGAGCGTCCCTAATTTTGAGAATCACACTCCTCCACACTCTGTCCCCAGGGGAAGCTGATGCTGTCATTCTGATAGGATCTTTTGAAAAGAGTAGTGGGGAGCAGCTGCATCACCCCATCGTAAAGTACAAGGAAAGGAAAGCGCATCTCAGCCATCACTCCGCTGCTGTCCCAGTGCTGCAGCAGTGAGGTGGCTCTTCTCAGCAACAAAGCAGCAATGAGATGTGGGTCCCAAGAGTGAGAGGTGACAGAGGGAAGAGAATAACATCCCTTCATCACAAGCCTCTTCATCTTCACTTACACAGGACAGTTCCTGGGCCCCTTGCACTCTGATCTCTCTCAAATGGTGTCAGAGAGGTGAGAGATGTTTGTACCACACCTGCAAGATGCAGCAGGTTAAGGGCATTTCTGCACTGCACAGGGCAGGTCTATGCAAACGTCCTCGTGGTAACTCTGAAGGAACTGCTCTGGCTGACATCCCAGCACTGCGCAGAGATCCTCACTGATGTCCTGGAGGTGGGAACATCCCATTCTCTGCATGCTCCCAACTCCAGGACGCTGGGATTTGCTGCATCATCACGAGTTCAGAGAGCAGCAAGTGTTTCCATCAGGGGTTCCTGAAGGTGTTTTCTTTCCAGAAAAGTACAGTTTCTTATTGAATCTAACTGTTCCATATAACTAACAGCTGTTTTCATCCAGAAACATTTTCAGTTAAAATATATTGCCCAGAAAAAGCATTGCTCGCCCTGTTTTGCACCTGCCATTCCATGACGATAAGTCATTCAAAGACTCACCTTGGTGTCTCAGGTCCATCTTCTTTCCTGCAAATTTCACTAAACATACCTACTTAGAATGGCATATTTGTGGAGCTTCTGAAGGACAGGATACCCCACCCTGACTGACAAACAGCCTGTTCTTGCATCCAGACATAAACCCCTTCTCTTGCTCCTTCTCATATTTGCTTTCTTCTAGGTACTTGCAAGATGAGAATCATCAAAATATAAGATTATGTAAATTGAGCAGATTTCTCAATTAGAGCAGATTGCTCATTGCCTGGTACAGCTGAGCTTTGAATACCTTTAGGAACGAAGATCCCACAGCCATACTGGGCTCCTGTTCCAGTGTCTGAGCACCTTCAGACTCAAAAAATATTTTTCCTAATTTCTAATCAACTTTTCCTGCACAGCAACTATCTGCTGTTGCCTTTTAGCCAAACTCCGTGCACTTCCAAGAAGAGTCAGGGACTATCTTCCCTACATCTTCCCACCAGAGTGGAAGACAGCAATAACATCTCTTTCCCCCTTTAGCCTTCTCTTTCCCAAGACTAAATGAGCACCATTCTTGCAGCCTGTCTCCGTACATCATACGCTCCATTCCTCTAATCATCTTGGTTGCCTCTGCTGGACTTGCACCAGTATGTCAATGTCTCTCTTCAGGGAGCCCGGAGCTGGACACAGATTCCACACGTGGTCTCACATGTCAGCAACAGAGGGGAATACTCACTCCCCTTGCCCTGTTTGCTACACCCATACTACTACAACCCAATATATTTTTGGCTATCATCTCCACTACAGCATGCTCCTGACCTGTGCTATGTTGCCCGTCAGGATCTCCAAGTCCTTTTCTGCTAAACTGCTTTCTAGCCTGCCTACCCTGCTACATGGAGTTACAGCATCCCAGGCACCAAACCTGGCATTTGCCTTTGTTGAAGTTCACAGGAGTCATCTGAAGAGCAGCTCTGCCCTTCCCAGGGTGTTGACTGCTCTCCTCCAGCCTGCTTTCATCCACATGCTTGCTGAGAGCGCATTCCATCCCATGATCCAGGCTGTTAGTGAAGACAGTAAACAGTATTGACCTCGGTATCAGCCCAGGGGATGCAGCGAGTAACCAGCTACCAGCTGTACTTTGTAAGCTACGATCCTTTGAGCCTAGCCTTCCAGACAATTTTCTACCCAAATTACCATCTTAATCCAGTCTGTATCTCACCAGTTTGGCTATAAGGATGTTAAGGGACTCTTTGAGATTTCCTTGCTCCACAATTAATAAACTACTCTCCATTGGTGGAAATCTTAAACACAAGCTGGGTTTGTTCCTTCTTGGAGCTTCAGTCCAGACTCTATTAGAATCTATCCAGAATCTATTAGAAAATGTCTCCACAGGTCCTACCAGCAGCAGGGAGCCAGGCTAGAGGAACAAGGAAATGTCATCTTCACAGAGTAGCACAAGAAACTGATACCAAGGTGATAGCTATTGCTCAGGAATCAGTAACCCTGGAAGTGGGTCGCTCTCCCTCTCTGTATCTCCCATCAGGTGTTCCTCTTACACCAGCTCTCTGGCTGTGGGCTGTTTGAAGCTGAATACCGGGTGGCCTGTTGCTCTTTTATTTTCCCCCTCCCCTAAGGCTTGAAAACTTAGGCTGAGCTTAACTGAAGGTGTTCTGAGGCAGCTGTTAGCTAGTTTTCAGAGCAAGCTAAAAGACTTGACCCGCTTTGTCTTGGTATAAGCTCTACTGTGAGTAGCTAAGTACCAGCCAGTTGGCTAATGACTGTACTCTTAGACTTACAAGTCCCCCGTTTGGGGGGGATGTATTTCCGTCAGAATAGGTAATTTCTTTTACCCGGTCTGGAAGTTAGCTGTCCAGCCTAATCTTGGTGTCAAGGCTCCCCCTGCAGTCACTGGAGAAAGATGGGCACCTCCAGGGAGCAAATCGGGCCATACAAAGGTGGTTTTTTTTTTTTGATACAGACACACCAAGGAACGACCCTTCGGAAGGAGCTGAGTCTCTCCCCAGAAGCCATATGGCAGTTGACACACTAAGTGTAGATGGAAGTGCAATTTCTGGTGAGTTTAATCTCTTCTCTGTGTTTAGCTGCATGAATCAAATCCAGCACAAGGAAAAGGAGAGCTCTGATTCATTTTGTCACCATAATAAGGTATTACATTTCCTTATCTTCCTCTTATTGCTTTGATTAAATATCTAAGTCCATCACTCTCCCATCCATAGGCCACCCTATATTTCCAGAGGCCAGAGTCTTTGCAGCTCAGTTCCTTAGGAAATCTGTGGCACAGAGTCAAAGTAATTTCTCAGTCTTTCCTCATTTGCACATGTCCATCAGTCTTTCTGACAGAAATGAGCGCAAAGAGCACAGATGCATTTGCCTTCTCTGAGTATTTCAATGCAACCACCACAGCTGATTCCAGGAGAGAATGTGCAAGGAAGGAAGGAAGAGGACAAAAGAGAAAGTAAAAGAAGACAAAGACTAAAGGCAATTATAAAGGCAAAGAAAGAGAAAAAGGAAAAGAAAAGGGAAATTTTTTTTTGTAGCTTGCAGTGATTCCCTGCAAAGAAAAAAAAAATCTTCCCAAGAAAATAGTTTTCTTTGAAGAGTACACACTCTCTCCCATGCTCAGAAGTATTCGAAGCAAGCTTTGCCAGCTTGAGATCCACCAGGCAGCCTCATCACAGATCAGAGCTGTGCCCAGATGCAGCTCACTGCCACTCTCTTCCATTCACCTCGTCTCATTTTCTCTCTGCTCTGCCGCCTTTCCTCGCTTCACCTCCTTTTCTCTGCATTCCTGTCTTGCAGCATTTCTGCATCCTAATCCCTCTCCTCCAGCCTCCAGGCCAATTGAAGACCTACCATGTCATCGCATCACAACCCTAGGATGAACCTGCCACTCTCCCCACTACCCCCAGCTCAGAGCTCTGCTCTCGTTTCTTTCTTACCTACTGATATTTCAGCCTTGAGAAGTAAAAAATGCAGCCAACCATTGTGCCGAAACTTCAGGTAGGGATGAAGAGACGAAACAAACTCACAATGCAAGTTGCTAAGTGAAAGCAGGTTGTAATGATCCACTCAAAAGAATTTTGCTAACACTTATCTGAAAAAATCCCTCTTCAAGACATTTTTCAGTCTTTATTTGAAAGAATAGGTGGAAGAGCTTTCAGCAATCAGTTGAACAGGTTTGCCCTTGAACTGAAGTATTTTGAAAATATTTTTTACAAAATACCAATTTCCAGCTGAACATCTCTATTCTGAAGTGAATATTTAGAAATTTTTCAATAATGCCTGATGTCAAAATTTAAAACATTCCTTTTCAATGAATCTTCATTTTTTTCATCCAAATTTCCATAGGAATCCCTAAATAGAAGTCCAGAAACCCACCCTGTGTGGCTGCTCCATCCTTTTAACCTTTTTATCCCTTACTATTTTGTTTTACCAACAATGTTAAGGCACCTAGTCGTGTGCATCCCAAATTTTGCCAATTTAATATTCATCTTCTGGTAACATTAGGGGTCCAGCTAGCCTCCTAATTAGTTACTGACTGCAGTGTAGAGAATTATTGCGGAGAAGCACTGACCTTCTACCCGTAGGATCTGATTTTTCTTTGTTATCACGTGCTAAAAATTTGTAACAAAGTGATGCTTAACCCTGCCGGCCCTGTCAATCTTGGCTCCCCTTCTCCAAAGAAACGTGAGTGTGTACTACTTGGCTTGCTGAGGGCTGCTTGGAGAAAACTGTCTTTAGTAATAAAATTTCTGCTCAAGATGACATGGTAAAACTCTACAACAGCTCAGCTTAAGAGGGCCTGGGCTGAGTTTTAGTCCTACTTTGGTAAGGGTGTGTTTAGAACACTTATTTAGGAGAGGTCTTCAGGCAGGGCTGCTAAGATTGGGATCTTCTTCACCGCATTATGTTGGTAGTAGAGAGCTGTTGATGCTCATTGTTTATGGTCTCATTTACTTTTCATTAGTTTGTTAGGCAAATCTTCTTTCAAGTGTTTTCATTCTCATCAATCAATCAATGATAAAAATCAGACACAGAATGTTCTAAAAGCGGAACCACAAAAAGACCTATTTCTTGTCAGCCCATATGTTCTCAGCAAAGAGAGCCATCTATCCCAGAGGAAAATTAAAGATCTGAAAGAACATCTGAAAATTCATCAGCCAGGTTTCTCAGCAGAGCTGGATGGCACAGACTGAAAAACAAGAGCCCAGTGCCAGTGGACAACTAAAGATCTCCACCTAGTGAAACGAAGTAAGAGGACAGCTTGCCGCTTTGCAGTCTTCCCGGGAAAGCCAGGCAGAAGGTAAAAAACACGGTTTTCAATTAAATGTCAAGTTTAATATCAGTGCTGTCAGAATACTTGTTCTGACAACAATCTCAGTATCTTATCAATGCTGTGAACAGTGGCCACCTCTGCAGCTTGCCTAGCCCAACAGCATCCCCACGGGAAGCCTGGATGCTACCACCACGAGAGCCACAACCTGTACAAAAGGTGTAACGCATTGGGCTCTGTGTGGCAGCATTAAACCCCCCCATTAAAGTCCTAACCCTTACCCAACGTGATGATGGCTCCATATTAACTACAACCCAACAAATTACACTGTAGAGTGATGATGGCTTTTGGCTGGGAACCTTTTCAAGAGATGACATTTTTCTTATTGATGGGATTACCCATTCTGTTGCAAGCACAAGATAATTGTAATTTCCTGAACTGCTACCGAACACATAAAGGTTATGGGTAGTCTTATTAAAGCTTTCATATTAGTGGAAAATTGTATGTTATGAGCTGAGAGAAAATTAATGGCCATTCTTTTGTGGTTTGCATACAATTAAACCCCTGGGGAGCCTTTCTGTTTCATCTGAAACAGGTGATGTGCACTTTATTAAAAACATCACCCCTCCCGCTTCCAACCACTCTGAGGCTTAGGGTTATTTGTTAATACATTCCACTGAGCTCAGAGGAGTGTGTAAACAAAGGTCCCAGCTCTGCCCTGCTCTCTCTCTACCCAGGTCCTACACTATTAGCAAAGAAAGAATTCCAGATGAAGGAGCCAGCTCTATAAAGATTACATTGTAGTAATGATGTGATGGGTAGCTCAAAACCAAAAAGCAGTTCTCAGGAATGGCTATAGTAGAGGAACATTTCAAAGCTGCAGGCTTTGGTACCTCTGGAGAGGAACCTGGAGGTTACATAACTCCAATGTTACAAACACACTCTCATGTTTGGACTTGGGCTGATGTACGTCCAGTCCGGTAGCTCCCAACCCAAGATGTCTCGTTTGATTAATGCTTCGTCTTGTCTAAAGGAAGGGGGCAATGCCAACATCTGCAGGCTGTGGGAGATGACCCTGCCTCCCTCCTCTGCATGGGTAAAGGCCCATCAGAGCAGCAGGACAAGGCAGAGTAAAGATGTGGAGCAACTGGAGAGTTGAAGACAAGACAAGAGAAGAAGGTAAGAAAATAAGATTTGTGAACAACTGTATGAATTGGATTCACTTTGTGTAGAGAAAACGCAAACAGTATGTCTCCAGGTACAACTGCAAAGAGGAACACTTGGTTCCTCAAGTCCATCATGGACAGGACACAAAACAATGGGTTTCAGCTGAAAAAAAAAAGTAAATACAGGTTGGGAGAGTGGAGAACAGAGACAAGCATATGCCAGGGTGAGGGGCTGAACCATGACACGCTAGGATCTTTTCCAATCCCTGCTGTCCTCCAAGCATTTAGTTCAGGCTAGAAAACTCAATACTGTAAGATTGTAATTAAAAAAAAATATTTAACTCAAAATTTAAATAATTGGCTGAAAAATTTACTCTTAAAAGATGGATGTTTGGAAACTGCAGAAATCTGATGATTCTACATTTTCCAAAACTACATATGGGAAAAAACTCCTCTTTAGCCTGCTCCAGGCAGCTGTTCTGGTTTCAGAGCATTCGTAGATTACATTTTCCACCCCCACTTCTCAAAAATAAAACAAAGCTTGATCCCAGGACTGAAAGAAACTCCCAGCATCTTAGAACTTGCAATTAAAATCACCAGAGGTGACAGCACTGGAAATCCCTAAAAATAACCAAGCCACTTTAAAATTTTTTAAGATTTGCTTGTTTGTTTTTAATGCCTTCTGCTCAGAGGGAGAGGAGGATTTCATTAGAGCTTGAAAACTATCTCAGGTGGAAGCCACAGCTACAGGGTACTGGACTGCTGCCTGAAAGGACATAGAAAGCTTTATGTTCCCCTCTTCCGGATACAGATGCTGCTTTTTTTTTTTCCTTACTCAGTAACTCATTAAGACTTAAAGCAAAGCTGCTGCAACCTCAGGCTAAACAAGGAGGGTCTGAGCCCTGGGAAAATTTGTTTTGGAGACCTGCAAGACAAATAGCAAAGATGGATGGGATACAGGTGAGATGGAAGCCAGGACTCCACTGGACCTGATGGCAGGTCCTCATGGCCCAGAGAGCACTTTGGGGCTGTGTACACCCCCTCCCCCAGCACTCGCCGAGCTCTTCCACATGATTTTAATTTGCAGGTAAATCTTGTGAGTTCACCTTCCAAATAAATCCCAGTCCTCCCCTTTGACAACTGCTGGATCCCACTGATTTCAAGTCTTGCCCAGGTGTATTGATTCTTCCATCAGGGAAAACACTGGCATACAAATTGCAAATTGGAGCCGAAGGCAGGCATCTGCATTCAGAGCACATGGGATAAAAGAGATTTATAGTAAGGGAAAGGTGTGTTTATTCATCCTCTGACCTCAGGCCCTGCATTACGACACTCCCCACGGAGCCATGCTTGGTGGTGACCTTGAGACAATGGCTTAGCAGGGGCAGCGCAGGCAGCTTTTAATGAGCAAGCTTAGCAGGGGCAGAACCATTCCAAGAAAAATGCTGGAGAAAGTGATCCTGTCAAACCCGACAGAGCAAAATTAACAGCCTCATTCTGGCCAGGCAAATTCCTTTCTTGTGACTATCATTATTATTCTGTTTTCATATTGCAATAAATAATGTAATTACCAAAAGCGGAGTGCTGACGAACAGAGACTCCCCGCTCTGCTGGCAGAGAGGCTGTCAGGCTGAAGATGGGACCACAAGCCGCCAGCTCCTGCCCAGGGCTGCTGCCATTCTCCCACATGCTATTCAAACAAGGTGTCACTTGGGGTGGTCACTTCAAAGAAAGGGACAGATTTGGTGACTCCCAGGGTCCCTCCCAGCCCATGCCCCATCAGGTGTGTGATTTACAGGGACTGCTGTGAAGGGCAGAAGCCGGGGGCTACAGGAGAGACGTGGATGCAGACATGAGTCCTGTCTGTGGACAACTCACAGGCACGTAGGAATCGGGCTACTCGCTTCATTTCTCCAGGCCTGGTCTTCTCATGAGTGTGACATTGAGCCTCTCTTGTCCCTCAGGGAAGGGATGCAGAGCTCCTAATGCAGCGCTGGCTGAGGGAGGAGAGAGTGGGACAGTGGGCACGGTGCAGGGTTCGTGTCTGGGAGCCTTTCCACCACACCTTGGGTACAGTAGGCAGAAAATTTGGGAAAACAAGAAACTCACTGCCTTTGACAAACTGAAATAAATAGAAAAATATTGAGATTGATTTCAGCTCTATTTAATGAGGGATAATTAACCCACCCATCATAAGGCCATAGGATTACACTGGTTGGAAAATTTCCAGTTAATGCGCTATTTGATATTTCCACCTAATTTTCAAGGGTTTAATTGATGTCTTAATTATGAAAGATATTGCTATTAACACCATTCTTAAACAAATTCTTATCACTGCTGTGGTTTTACACAGGCACATGGCCTCTCACTGCCGATCCCCATGGCAGTCCCTTCTCCTTGGAGACCGCTCCTGCCCATGCTTGCTGAGCCAGAGCTGCACAGGAGTAGCTTGGCCCAGGGTGTCTAGCTCACTCTTGAACTTTGCCCAGATCAGAGACATGGGAATAAAGGAGATACAGGTAGATTAACCTTAAGAGGGTCTCGCTCCGTCTCTCCTACTAGGGATCGTATCTTCTAGGGGACCTGCATGGCCCTCGTTGCCTTGACCCACTCATTCCTCTCAGGTAGCACCAATCTCCCAGACTTCCTCCCTTAACTCCCATCTGGTCTGTGACAAGCCTTTCCAAAAAGATGTCTGACCTTCAGGGCTCTTCTACCGAGCTTAAAAGTAAACATCTCTTCCCAAAAGGGATGTCCCCAAGCTGGAGATTGCAGGCTACCCAGGCTCTGAGCCAATACTCTGGGCAAGAGGCTTAAGTCAAAGACTGCAGAAGTACAAAGTCTTGAGGGGGGTGGATGAAGATGGAATGCCCCAGAGCCATTCATTCCCTCCTCTATACTCAACTGTCTGGATGGCATCCACTCTTTGTGAGTATCCAAAGCAAGACTGGCCAGAAGACAGGGAACAACTGCCAGGGAAACTGGGAGATAGAGACCCCTGCCAGATCCACACCCCAGCCCACACGTTTCTGAAGAGCAGGACATTTCTCCTGAAGCTTTCCTTCTGCACATTTGTGATTTTGTTGGAAGGAACCTTCCTCAAGTCCTGTTTTTTTGAGGAACAGAATGGGACAGCCCCAGTTCATAAGAACAAGGACAATTCAGTTATGAAGAAAGAAGGAAAAACCCAGTCTCAACACTGGGATGTCTGGAGTCTGCAAGGCCACAGCAGTGCCTCTCAGAAGCTGGAGCACAGGCACGGTGTTTTCTGTGAACTGCACTGCCTTCCAGCCTCCTCTTCCCAAGGTCCTCACAGCCACACGACTGCCACTGCGCACGGCTCTCCATCCCCAGGAGAGCAGATCACAGCTCATCACTGGAGACACCCAGAAATGTGGGTCCAGAAAAGAGCAGCAGCACCTGATTTCCAGTGAAACCTCCCAAGGACTCCTGAAGCAGCTCCTCACAGGGGAAATACTGGGGACTTTCAGCTTCTGCTTAAACTGCAGGTTTTTTTAATAGAAGTTTTCTTCATAGGAAGAAACATCCCATCAGCTCCAGTTCTCAAACTCTCTGCCTGAGAGTCACAAGAGCAGACACCACTTCCCAAGGCTTCATCTCTGATTCACAAGATCAGAACAAACCCCAGATTATGGGATAAATTCATCTTCCCTTTGGCTGTTCTCCTCACCCATGTAGTCTGCCTGAGCATTGCTGAGCAGAGCACATGTTGTTGTTCAGCCCCATTGGGGACCAAGCTACACAGTCTGTCACTCCCTCCCCCCACCCTCCAGTGGGACAGGGAGGAGAACTGGTAAAGAAAAATAAAAGGAAAACTCCTGAGTTGAGACAAAAAAAAAAACAAAAAAACAAAACCGAAAACATTTAAGACAACAACAGAGAAAAAGAAAACAGAGATGCAAAACAAACAAACAAAAACCAAACAGTAACAGAAAGCAAGAAATTTACAGTACTGCAGCTCACAGGGGATCCTGATGCCCAGCTCCCTCCCCAGCAGCAGCAACCTCCCCTCAGCCCCATCCCCACTTTATACACTGAGCGTGGTGTCCCATGGGGTGGGGTGGCCCTTGGGCCAATTTGGGTAAACGATCCCAGCTGTTGGCTGATCAGTGACCTGTCCCAGCTGTGTCCCCAGCCACAGGGGCCACCAGCTCCAGCTCCCCTCCCAGCTCAGGTAGAAATTAACTCTGTTCTGGCCAGAACCAGGACAGCATGGCAGTGGTGGGGAAGGGGGCAGTGGGGACTGATTTACTTTGTCTCCTGGCCCACCCAGACCTCCAAGTTGCTGCAGTAGCTTCCTTCTGGCTCAGGTATCTCTGCAGCAGAGGGACAGGGGCCCTTGCAGGGACAACCTGTTTGCAGCGGTTGGACAATTTTCAGCCAGCAGCATCTAGGGAGGAAATGCTTTATGTACACGGTGCTGTTCACTCCTCCTTTGGATGCTGCAGCTCAATGCCCAGGCATGGCTCTAGATGGCTTTTTTTTTTTATGAGAAATGCAGCTCAGAGTGGCCTCAAAAGCTTTAGCTTCTCTCATATGAATAACTTCATTTCCATCTTTTCCACAACTGACGTCAACTGTCCTGGCTGGTACCAATTGTCCTCTGTGTAGGGCTGCAGAGAAGGAAAAGCAGGGGCATAGGTGTGGGTGTTTGCAAAGGCACAGTGTCTGAAGGCCTGAACCTCTCTCCCCTTTCAGCTCAGCTGCAAATCCACCCTGAATCCAACTTCTGCCCACTGTCTCCACGCCCTGGTATCCACAAATTTCTCTGGACCATGTGGTGCTCGCTCTCGTCGGTACCTGTTACAAACACAACTCCTCTGCAGAATTTGGCCTTCTTCAGCATTCCTCAGCTCCAAAACAAAACCACATAAAGGTCAAGTTCTCAAGATTCTCTGAATCTGCCTGGCAAAGCAAAGTCCCGTAAAGACCAGCATGAAAGTCCCCTAGGTCTGAAGGGAGCTAGTGAAGAGGCCTCAGACTGGTTTATGCCCAAATGGAAGAAAAGATGCCATAGCAGGGGTCTGTTCCTTCTCTCTTTCCAAACCCTTTTCCTCTTGAAGCCCAAGGACAGTGGCCACAGCCTGACCACGCTGGGAGCTGTCTCCCTGGCTTGAAGGGACTTGTGTCAGACATCCTCCCAGCACGTTCCTGTCACCATTGAATTTAAAATGCCACAGCTGTCACAACAATTAAAAATGCAAACAAGGAAACCAGCATGCAAGCAAGCGGGAGAGTGGGGATGAGTATTTATAGCTCTTCATATAAACCAGATACAATGGAGCCATTTGGAGCTGAAATAGGCTTAGCATTATCCTCCGTCATGGGATGCCTGGTGCAGACTGCAAATCTCAGCCCCACCACGTGCCTTCTCCGACTGAGTGAAGATGGGCACGGCACTACCTCTCCACAGGACACGGCCTGCTCAGGGAAGATGTTGGTTGTGGACCAACATAAGGAGAAATTGAGATTTTTACAGTCAGTGTGAGGTTAGGTGCCTGGTAGTGATGGGCAGATAACAGGTCACAACCTGTTCCACCCATGAGGAGCAAGGAGGAAGAGGTTGCCCAAACCCAGCCAGACATTTCTAGGGCAGCGAGAAAGGTTGCTTTGCCCTGCCCTTTACTGGAATTGCTATTACTCACCAGCAAGGACCACAAGGCCAAAAACTGATGACCGAGGTCTAACAGATTCTCACTACTAAAAAATTAATTTCAAAAGGTCATTGTGAACTGCTTTTAAAAAGTGCAAGCGCATGAGAAAGAGGTTACTGGTCTCCGAACATCACTGTTCTCTTCTCATGTGCTGCTGAATTAGATATTAAACCCATAGATGAGCTAAATGAGTTGATCGTGGCTAATGTCATTACCAGGAGTACCAGAGGAATCAAAGATGATTAGCCACTTGTCATAAAGTCTTAGCACAGAGGGAGGAGAGAATTAATTTGTCCCACTGACCTGCTTTTGATTTCCACGTGGTTCTCACTGGTGTCTGCTAGAAATATAGGAAATAAACAGGGAGAAGTGGAAATCCAAGATGATAAAACAGTGTAAACACATGGAAAATATAAGACTTGGAAGTGATGTTCTAGAAAAGCAGGAAAGGGTAAAGATAGGGCTGGCATCAAAAAGGGGGAGCCAGAGCATTACCAACCACCCACCAGTGCTCCCTCCTGACCCGAATTATCCTGTGACCCTAAGTGGCCCTTTCCAGCAGAGGATGTCCATTGCACTCCCCCTTGGGAATCACCTTCCCACTCAGACCCTCCAGCAGCACCAGCTCTCTTGCTTTGGCCCAGGCTGTCCCTCTCCTGGCCACAAACAGATCGGTAGGGCTGGAGACCTTGTCCTTCCCGTGTCGCGCCTGCTGCTTGCCTTGCTCTCAGTGCTGCCTTCCTTGACACAGCTGATTTCCCAGAGGAGATGGATTGGTTCTCCGCAGCCACTATGGATTTAATACATGCTATTTGTCACCCAGCTTGTCACTCAAATGGAAGAAGTGTGTGCCTGTGCAATATATATGCAAAAATCTCCATTGCATTTAGTTAATCCTCTGATGGCCATCAATAAATATCAGGGACTTGGAAGCCACTCAGGAAGAATTTTAATAAATAAAATATTTACATAAAGATTTGTTTATTGTTGCTCAGATCCTCACCAGCCCTTCCCATTTAAAAGTGTGTCAACCCACAGCAACACTCTTGTTTTAATTATGTCAGTCTGCCAAAGCAGGAGAAATTGTGCTGGTTACATCAGTCCAGCTGTCTGGGGAAGGGAAAAGGGAATACATCAGAGGAAAATCAGTTATCATTGTTCTGACATAACCGTGTCCTACAAGAGATTGTCCCGTGAGCTGGCATATGGTTCCGTCTGCTTTCAGAAATACTCAAAGTAGGACCTAGGCTGGGTCTTGTGTACTTGGCAGTAAGCAGGCTATCAACACTGTGCTATGCATGGTGGGTCTGGCTGCTCCAGAAAAGCACCTCAAGCCTTGTGAAGGGACCGCAGGACACTTGGATTGCAGCCCCAGACCCATCGCTGGGCCAGGACTCACAGGGTCCCATGTTTGCTGGAGCCAAATGAGGCATCAGGTCAAGGAAGGTGCACCATGTGGAGGTTATTTTTCCAGTACAAGAGCTTGGCATAAAGTAGGTCTTTGAGCACAGACCAAAGTCTGCCCCATGTGCAAAATGGTCCTAGCCATGATGAAGTGTGGGTCTCCATCAGCTCCATACTCTGGAACTCCTATGGCACAACGTTCTTGGCCCAATAATGCTAGCAGGAAGAAATCATTGCATCAAATTTTATTAAAAAAAAACATTCATTTTGGCCAGTGTGATATTTCAGTGCAACATCCTCTTTTTTTTTTTTTAAATTAAGCTGGAACAATTTCAAAATAATTTGCTCAAAGCCCATTTCCCATCACAAGCCAGTTTCCTTTTTAAAATTTTAAGATTCATGTCATCACAGGTCTAGTGGCATTTCTTGAGCCCTTGATTATGGCCACCACCACTTAAGAGCTGCCCCACCACAAAGCAGATGAAGACAATTGCCCAACTTGACCCAGACACTGTGTCCATCTCAGCCTGGCCCAGCCAAAACAATTTCTCCTCATGAGTCATCAGACACTGCCGCTTTCTCTGTTTCCTTTTAATTGTCATTCTTAAACCAGTCCCATTTCCGCGGCACAAATACCTCAGTACAGTTGACTTTCTTAAGCACTGCTCAATATTTCATACAGAGACTTCTCAACGTCTTAGGCTAGTCCCAACTGATTTCTTTAATCATGAGCAATTCACTGAGAAAGCCTAAAATAGTACTTTTTTTCTCTTTATTAGAAGGAGGAGACCAAAGTTTTGTGTGAGGGGAAGATGAATAATGAGGCTCTGATAAGGATATTTGGACAAGCAAGCACTGAACTTCTGTGAAATGCTCATGCCCTGGAAAATTTTGGTGAGCTCTCAGCAGTTTTCCTCCTACCTGAGCAATGCACATGTTGCAAAGTGCAAGCAAAGACATAACATGTCTTTATTTGCAAATATAAGCATGAATCACTTTCCCCTAAATGCTCAGCTGGCTCAGGAAGCCATCAGATGTACTTTTGCTGGAGTTTCCATCTGCGAAGGATTTGTGAGCAGCTGCAGTGTGTTGTTCTTAATGGTTTGTGAGAAATGGCCCTCGGTGGCTTGGTTCTGACCCGATCCCCAGCCAGGTGTCAAGCCCTGAGAAGCGCAGCATGACCCGTCAGCCCACCCAGCTAGGGAAAATGACATCCTTTCTGTTCCCACACCAGATTTTGCCCCATACAATCTCTGTCTAGGTCTATGGGACCCAGCTGGCCAGGCATCTCCTTTTTTTCAAACAAGCACAGGAATAAACTTGCATAACCTGAAATGTGTGAGCCCTTTTAAGATCAAAACTCACGTACACCTTGCAGACATGCCAGCAGCCACTGCCTCTCCCTGGCCTAGGAAGGCATCTCCCTGTGACAGGGTGAGAGGACAACACCGGCCCAGGCTGCCCAGAGAGTTGGTGGATGCCCCATCCCTGGAAACATTCCAGGCCAGGTTGGCCGGGGCTCTGAGCAACCTGATCTGGCTGGAGATGTCCCTGCTCCTTGCAGGGGGTTGGACTGGATGGGCTTTAAAGGTCCCTTCCCACCCAAACCGTTCTGTGATTCTGTTATTGTATGACCAAGGGCTGATCCTATCGGTGCTGCCCCATGGGGCGCATACCCAGGGCCAGGGATTTTTCTGGCACAAAGGAAAAGTCCCTGACACCTGAGCAGGCTGCCATTCCTTTCAACTCTGGTCCTGCCTTGCACAAGAAGCTGCAGGACATATGAAGGTCGCCAGCACAGGGCAGGGAGGCTGAGATAACTTTGCAGGAAGAAGGAGAAAAAAAACATCCCCAGGGATTACAATAAATTGCCACTTTCTTCTCAAAGGCTCCTATGAAAGACTTGAAAAAGTGACCTCATTAATTAATGAGATGGGTTAACACTCTCTCCACATACTCTACTTAATTGCAATTCTGTCATTCCCAGTGAATTCTTAAAGCCATATTGATTATTCAAAGCTCTGTTCAATCAATAAAGCAATAAACCATGTATGCTTTAAAAAGTGATTAAAAAGATAAATACATGAGACATTTTAAAGATGCCACATCCTTCTGCAGCCCACTCAGCAACAGGTAAATACGTTTTAATATCCTCATCTAATTGAAGTGGGTAACTGTCTCATAAATTTATTTGAATCCCTAATCCATGTACGAAGTATTTCCAAACAGAAATAATCCCAAACAGTAACGCTCTCAGTTTTTACTGGCTGCTTGCTCCGTGCCCTGCACAAGTGATAGTTGTGGATGAGCAGGCTGAGAGAGGTTGTGACCAACAAGTGAGACCTTGGGGGACAGGATGGGTTGGGGACCGAGGAATCCTGAAGGACAAGTCTACTTGGGAAGCTGCAGAAACTTCACAGCACTGTGGCAGCGTGTTCTACTCCATGGGTGTGGAGTAGGACATGGAGTAGCTCTATTCAGCCCCAGTTGTATCTACATCTGCTGAGTCAAAGGACCCAGCAACCTCATTCCTCATCCCTAACTGTATCTATCTTGGTCTTGACATGGCTGATTGCCCTCCAGCTTTGCTGCTTCTTGACTTTGGCCTCCCTGCACTGAGCATCCACTGTAGGCTGGAAGGGATCCCCACAGCCTGTTTCCACTCCTATTCTCATGGGAACCTCTTCACAGAGCAGCAAGGAGGATCCAGGCAAACCTTGTGTCCTCCCAAGTGTGTGAGTGCCGTCTCAGCTCTCACCAGTCTGTCATCCTGCCGTACTGGTGCTATCGCCCTGTAGATGTGGATCAAGGCCATCCTCTTCACTCCCCCACAGCCCAAGGTGTGACATCCAGCTCCACGGTGGTAACTGGTGTTGCTGGGATTTGTTGTCGTACTGAGGTTACCGGTGTCTTTCTGGGAGCTGGGACTCAACCTCCTGCTGGCCCAGTGTGACAGAGCTTTCCCAGCCGTGCCCCAAGGATCCCAACCCTGACCCCGGCCGTGCCGACGGGAACGCTCTGTCTGTCGAGAGCTGAAATCTATCACTGCAGTAATCTGGGTTTAAACCTCTCAGCAAGAAAAGCCCAGTTCCCATTTCGGCCACACCTTTTTCTCCTTTAGAGAAACAAATTTTATTAATTTGTACAACACACCATGAATTTGCAGATAACAGATCCCCAGAGCTGCTAACTAGAAAGGATCCAAGGTAAAGGGCTTGAAGCTTGGGGGAGAGGAGGAAAAAACACTTCTGGGCTTGAGGTGGGTTTTTTCTTCTTCCTTTATTTTTTATTGAAAACATTTTGATTTGACAACTACAGGAGTCTTTGAACATAAATAAATAAATAATGTGGAGAACTGGGACACGCTAAGCGCTGTGATTGCATAAATATTCAAGCTGCAAAAGAAATAGAAGATTTCAGAGGTGCAAATCTAATTACGGAGTTGTTATCCATCCCCCTGTAGTAATTCAAACATAAAGAACACTTCCCCATGGACAAGTAAGGGACCATAGTGCACATCTGAAATGCTGAACCTGGAAAATACAGCGTCCTGCCGCGGCTCAGCTTCAGTTCGGCCTCACACGCACGATCTCCTCGGTTAAACCAAAATTAAGGGCACAGCCTTGGCCTGCTCCTTATTCTCACATGAGCAAAGGATTGGAGCTCATATCCCTTTCCTGGCACGTTGTCTCCTTCCATGATTTGAACTCTAATGATACCTTCATCTTGTCTCTCCTTGCAACCCCTCTACTATCTTTGGTACCATGAGGACAGGCACCACCTGACACTGGCGGTAGACTCATCCCATGGACCTCTGAGACCTTCCTGCAACAACATTGGGCTGCTCCTGCCAGACTTTTCTCCTGCCACCTCCCCCTGCCAGGTTTTCTGGATGCATTCCCCCATCCCCATGCACAGCCTGCTTTGACACAGGACATTGGGAGCAGGGAAAGGAGCAGAAAAATGGGCTCAGGCTCAGTTTGCTGTTTGCCAGCAGATTAAGCGGATCCCCTTGGACATCCCTTTTCAATGGCCGGGGTCTCCAGGGGCACTGCAGGCCAGCATCCTTCCCAGACGTTTTCGCTTGTATCTTCTTTTCCCTCATTTTGCAGGCTTTCAGGGCACAGCACACATAAAACCACAGTACGGGAGGAATGACAGTAGAAAAGCTAGATTGTTTGTATTTTCTTCTCAAATCCTCAATGGCAAATAACATTTAGGGAGCCTCTGGCACAAACTGTTTGTTAAAACACAGATTAAAGCTGACAGATTAAGCTGATTATGAGTGTCCCCCCACCCTCCTCTGCTCATGCCATAGATGATGCGCAGAAACATCGCTCGAAGGATGGCGGTGCCGGCTCTCCCTGTCTTGGTGGGGGACACGGGCAAGGTCTGGTGTCTCTGCTTGCTTGCTTGGGGCCAAATAATGTAAACCAGCCACTGTGATCACATGAAACCAGGGAACGCAGGTTTATGCCAGCTGCAGTAGGGCGATGCTGGATTCGGCCCCAGCAGTCGTGGGGCCAGCAGAGTGGATGTGGGCAGCCTGCAGATCGGCTGGTTTTTTGGGCCCAGCCCTGTTTGCACTTCTTGTTTTATCCAGGACTGAGGCAGCTTCAAAGTGATGGGCACAACCCTGGCCTGGGCCATTAAGCCACCAACACTAGGGATTTATCCTGTATTTTGCCAATCCTCAGTGCAGGGAAAGTTCACCGCTGGAGAAACACAAACACCACACAGAGCGTTGACCCATCCGAGCTCCATCTCGCACAGCTTCTACAGCTGAACATCCTTAAGAGGTGGCGTTTGACCACTAGTGCGTTAACCACATAATAGGCTTATGCAAAAATATCCCTTTACTATCCTGAAATAAAAATTTTAATGAACCTTTTAGATTTTTCCACTGTAGCTTCACTTAAAACATTGGTCTGCTTCCTCTGCTTTCTCAGGTTTGGGATTTTCCAAAAGGAAAATGCAATTTCTGCAATATTGTCTCTACATCCAAGAAAAAAAAAAAACAAAAAAAAAACCAGGTGAAAACTCTCCATCCACCTCTGGGCCAAGCTGTGCTGTGATGGGAGACCTGCACAGGGGCTTGCTGCTCCCTCCCAGCCAGACCACCACTCAGAGATGCTGAAGCCGCAGAGCTTTACAGCCTGGATATGCTACAGGTACCAGTGCAGCGCCACTCCAGCCAGAAGTCCATGACCTGCGATGACATTGCTTGGGAAATCGATGTCTCAGCCACGCTGAGCACACGCTTTCCAGCTGCTGCATGAGCCACAGCTGCAGGTTGGGTTTCCGTTGTATCCTGGGGGAGGAAGGTGATTTTCAGCCGAAGTCCTGGCTGCCACCAGCCTTGCTCAGGGCTCTCCGGGGTCTCTGTGGACCACGCAAGCTCTGTTTGCTGTGAGACAAACACCTGGGAGAGGGATGCTGTGTCCTGGGACACTGGGGATGGGGATGCTGGTCCAGCATGGGGCTCAGCCCCCACAGTAGAGCCCTGCATCCTGCTAGACCCTGAAAAAGCAACACCTGCCAGCTGCATCGCAGGTTTGGAGAGCGGCAGTACTGGGGAGGGGGAAGAAGATCTGTAAAAGGCTTTTTTGGGGTGTAGGTGCCCCTGCCAGAGGCCTGGGATCGACCTATGTCTCTTGAGACACAAATTTGGATTTCACCAGCCTCTGCACAGCCGGACGTGCCAGCAGCATCCTTGCAAGGCAACAGCACCATCTACTGCTGCCAGAACCAGAAAGGCTGCCCGGGTCCGCTCCGCTCCTCCCAGCAGCGCTGCTTCACCGAGCGGGGCTCCATCCAGCATGGGACTTCCTCCTCATCCTGGCCATGTTCTCTAACAGCTCCACATCCATGGAAAAGCAGCCTCCCCTCCCTCCAGCAAGGGCTGTGAAGGGCAGATGCTTTTGTAGCGGCATAAATCTGTTGAAGACAGAGCTACGGTGAGAGAGATGACGGTACCCCATCTCCCCTTCCAGACAGGACAGCCAGGAGCAGAGCAGCTTCCCTTCCTCCCGAGCAGGTCCCTGCTCTCTTCCATAGAGCGACGGGAAGGAAAAGCTTTGGTTTTATTTATTTATTTGACCCAGAGTAAGGAACTTTCTCATGTCAGTTCGCGCAGATCTTGATTGGACAGAACAGATTGAACAGAAACCTGCTCTATCCTGACCACCGGTCCCTCCTGCCTGTCTGTTTGCCAGTTTCACAAACCCCAGGGTGGGCTTGCTGGGGTGCATGGAGCCCATGAGCACTGCTCAAAGCAGAGAGCTGCTGCTGTGAGTCGAGGAGGTCTGCGGACAGGCCCCTCATGCCCATGCACATCACCGAGCCTGGAGCAGAAGGTCTGGTGTCCTGTCACCCACAGCTCACTCTGACCCTGTAGAAGATGAAGGGATTGGCTTTATTCACGATTTGCTTTCATTGACTCCTTTGAACGCCTGCAGCTGGTTGTCCTGTGTCCTTGCGATGTCTGTCCAGGGCCTGAGATGGCAACTAAGAGCTCAGGGGAACCAGAGCTCTCTGGGAGCTCTGTGACCCTGCCACAGCCAAAAGCAATGCACTTTCCACCATCTCTTGCTGTAGTGAAAGAACGCTGCTTGGAAAGACATTCACCATCTACCTCCAACACCACCTCCCATGTAGTCCTGGGCATGGGTGGGCATTGGGTGAGGAAGAAGCACAGACATGGGGCTGGACGTTGGAAGAGGCACAAAGGAACTCCCCTTGGCATGGAGGAGGGAACAGGATGGACACAGCAGGACCATGCAGCTTGACCCTGGATGAGTCCCTCATCTGTAACACCTGATGGAGATGGGCTCCCCTGCTCCCACCCATTTGGGCCACCTGGGAATGCAGGTTCAACCGGGGAATGTGGAGCCTCACCAAGCACGAGACCAGCATGGAAACAACTTGAGGAGAGATGGAAAAGGCAGAGGCCACCCAGAGGGAACTTGCCTGGAGGGAGGAGCGCCCCAAAGAACAGCACTGGGACAGAGGAGGGCAGTGGCTTCTGGCAGGACAGGGAGATCTTCCATACCCCAGAGCACACTGCCACGGTGATGGACACAGCCTCTGTGAGGACATGCGGAGTAAAGACAGGCAGGGCACAGAGCTCTGGTGAACCGCAGTGCTAGCAGAGAGCAAGGATGATGAACTGGCCACTAGAACACACCAGCTGGAGGATAAACACCAAACTACAAGTTGGAAAGGGCTGTATCAGCCTCCCCATCCAGCAAAGCTGAACTACCCAGTCAGGTTTTGTCAGGAGCTTCATGCCATCGTGCCTGTGGCCACCTCCATGACCCAGAAGGCTCTGCTGGGTCCCTGGTCCTCTTGTAACCCTGCTCTGTGGCACCTCAGCTACCCCAGTGCTGCATTCCCTTCCCTGGGCACATCCTGCTACCCTACCTTACATCCTATCCTATCCTATCCTATCCTATCCTATCCTATCCTATCCTATCCTATCCTATCCTATCCTATCCTATCCTATCCCATCCTATCCTATCCTATCCTATCCTATCCTATCCCATCCTATCCTATCCTCCCTACCCTATCCTAGGTTACATCACCACGCCGCTGAGCCAGCCAGCCCAGAGCAATGCAGGTGACCATGGGCATCTCTGAAATTGCCTGATGGGCAGAAAAAAAGATGAGGAGAAACTCTTCAGCAGGACCTGTTGTGACAGGATGAGGGGTAATGGTTTTAAAATAGAGAGAGGTAGATTCAGAATGGACATAAGGAAAAAAAATGTTATGCTGAGCGTGGTGGAACCCTGGCCCAGGTTGCCCAGAGAGGTGGTGGATGCCCCATCCCTGGAAACATCCAAGGCCAGGTTGGCCGGGGCTCTGAGCAACCTGATCTGGTTGGAGATGTCCCTGCTTCTTGCAGGGGGGCTGGACTGTGTGGGCTTTGAAGGTCCCTTCCCACCCAAACCATTCTGATTCTAAGCCCATAACCCCTCCGGCTCCGGCTGCATCTCTACAAGCACCACCGTGTGTGCACGCGCTTGCTGGTGGGGAGCTGGCGGGGGATGCTCTGTCCCGGCTGGGCTCAGGGATAGCCTGTCCCCGCGTGCCCTGTGTCCCCACGGAAACCCCCGGGCTGCTGGCAGCAGCGCGGCCGCCACCCCACGGCCCCGCGAGGTGGCAGCAAGAGCCCCCGGAGGACGCGGGGAGGCCGCCGGCGGCTCTGCCCGGCTGCCGCGGGGAGACAGCGGCCAGCGAGAGGGTGAGACCCCCGGAACAGCCTGGGAGGGATCCCCCATTCACATCCAGCCCACGGGAGAGACTCCAGCAGACGGGACACAGCCCAGCCCCGGAGGGGCAGGAGCCGTCCCCGGTAAATATTTGGCCCCTGGTGCCTTGTTCAGGTTCCGGTGGCATAAAGTGGGGGGGTCCACCTTCAAAAGACCTGTGACGGTGCCCAGAACCTGTCACCCGGCCACCACAGCTCTGTCCCTGGGGCGGGGGGGAGGCGGCGGCAGGGGCTCTGCAAGGAGCGCAGAGCAATTTTGAGGGGGGCGGAAATTAATGGGGTCACGGGAGGGGGGAGCTGGCCGAAGCACAGGGCTGGATGCTCCCCAGCAGGGCAGAAGTAGCTCAGTTCAGCCTGGGGACAGTGTAGAACCAGGGTGTGACATGCATCCTGCTGCAGGTGCTGAAATGAAGCCTTCCACTTCAATTTTCATTCCCCCCCCACCCCCCCCACCCCAACAGCTCCTTTAGACCGAATAATCTACCACTTTGGATCTGGGTTAGGGAATCCTGTTGTGATCGGACAGGGGGTAATGATTTTAAACTAAGAGAGGATGGATTTAGATTACACTTAAGGAAGAAAGGTTTTCTGCTGAGGGTGGTAGAATACTGGAAGAGGTTGCCCAGAGAGGTGGTGGATGCCCCATCCCTGGAAACACGCAAGGCCAAGTTGGATGCGGCTCTGAGCAACCTGATCCGGTTGGAGATGTCCCTGCTTCTTGAAGGGGGGTTGGACTGGATGACGTGATGGACACCACTCCATTTCCCCAGGGCCTGGCCATTGTGCTTAGCTAACTCATTCACCTCCTGTCAAGAGGTGAGGACTGACCATGAACTAGAACGCTGAGCTCATCCTGCCTCTGCCCCTCTAACCCTGCCCTAGCCTGCGAGCCTGCTTCCCAGCCACTCCTTATTGAAGAGGTCCATAACCTGGTCCATGTCCAGCTACCGCTGGCCAGAGCCAGGTTGAAGGACCTCATCTTAACAAACAGCTCCTGATCCTCCTGCTGTGCTCCCCATACCTGGATGACCTTATTTCCCCCTACCCTGACCCACAGGCCCCCTGGTGCCTCCTCCTCCCTTTCCAGCCCTGGGATGCTCTGTGAACAGCCCACCACACTTGTGGGGCATACCCATCTCTGTAAGAGTTCCACAGCTGCTTGCCCACCCCACCCCATCCCATCCAATCCCACCCCATCCCGCTCCCTGGCCAGATTCGTGGTGCAGCTTAGGTACCGTTACTTACTGCACCAAACCAACAGAGAGCCCCCAGGGATGGAGGCAGCCCCACCAATGCTGGAACCTGGCCCTGCCCACCAGTGATGTCCCTGTCATCCTGGATCCCTTCCCTGCAGCAAGTGGATTCATACTACTGCTAAGAGGGTATTAAAGTTTGGCTGTGGGCTCCTGAAAGGAGACTGTGCCAGAGCCACCTCCCTCTTCCATCCCCCTTCTCATAATGGACTCAGGATATTAATTAATAACTAATTGCCAATATCTTGCATCTCTCTAATATCTCAACAAGAAGCCTCAAAGCGCTTTGTAGACCCTGGCTATGATCCCCTGCTTTGACAGTGCAGAAGTTGAAGCCCAGAGATTTTTCAGGAACTTGCTGATGATCCAAGTCTGGATGAGCAGCCGCCCCTAGACCTGGATCCCTGCTCCAAGCACCGACCCACCCTGCCTCTCCTGCCACGCCGCTGGACTGCCTCCCAAACTGCAGCCTTTTCTAAAACCCTCCCGGGCAAGCTGCCTAGAAGTCAGCCTTGCAGGGGCCTGAGGGAAACAAAGAGTTAAACAATAAACTGATTGGCTGGTGAGCTCATCAGAGCTGGGATACGCTCCATTGTTTATTAGATTCTTCACAGAGCCCAGTAGACAACATCCAGAAGGATGTGGGGCTGGGGGTGAGCCCAGCTTAGGAGAGCAGGACCTTCTGCTGCAGCCTGTCCCACTGCCAGTGGAGTGGGCAGCCGTCGCCCACCACTCGCCACGTAAGTAGGACGGGTTTCTACAGGTTTGGCTCTGGGGGTGATGGGAGAGGGTATACAGCAGAGCAAGGCTGGGCTTACTGGGCTCCAAAAAGGGACTTGCAGATGTTCCTTGCTCAGCAAGACCCCGAGCGTGTTGCTGGGACCGTCTGAACTCCGGGCGATGCCCAAAAGCTGTTCCCAAGGGATGCAGGCGGCTGGGCCCAACCCGGCTCCACTACACCAGCAAATGAACGCTGGCTCCGTCTCAATTTACATCCAAGATCTGGCGGGGCTTAGAGGCGATGTGAAATCCCCCGACACGTTGCCTTATTTCTCCACCCCTGGTCTCAGAGCAGAGCTAGCTGGTCTGCAGCAACAGCTGCCCACACGGCCCCCTCCTCGCTCCGAGGTGAGCAGGGGCGTGGGGACGGGAGGAGCGAGGATGGGGCTTTAGCATCTCTGCCCGGCACCAACACAACTCTCCTCATCTTCTCCCAGACCAGACCCCGCTCAGCCCAGGAGGATCCAGTCCTCTTGGGGCTGACGCGCAGCGACAGAAAGCTGGATCCTCCGAGCTGCCCCTCCTGTGCTCGCGGCCAGGTTCCTCCATGATGCGCTCTGGGGATGTTTAGAGCAACCGGTCACCTCACCTCCGGCTGTGAGCCACTACCCGCCAGTGACAGCTGGGACGACAGAGGAACGGCATGGTGAGTGGGCATGGTGAGTGGGCATGGTGAGTGGGCGCTTGCTGCTCGGTCCTTACCCAGGGGATTCCCCATCCCGACAGCCGCACAAGGAACAGGGTGGTGTCCCCCACCAGCATCTCCCCGCATGCAGATCCCCTGAGGCAGGCGTGTGGCTGCGGGTTGCTCTTTGCGGGGCAGCTGCAGGCAGGGCAGGGCAGGTTCCCCACCTCCACTGGGAAGCAGCCCCCCAATCCCCAGCTTGCTCGGTTTCCTGGGGACCTCGGGCACGCTGGCTCTCTGAATACACATCTCACTCGTGTTCACTTTGAACGTGATTGATAGCCACTCTCAATTAGATTTGGCCAGCCCTAAGCATCTAACAAAAAGTTTCTGCAAAGTGCATGCATTCACGTGCCCATCAGTGCAGCAGCCTCCTCTCCCACCCATCCCAGTCTCCCGGCAAACCCTTCTCCCAGCAAACAAGGACCCACGACTGTCATCTGGGGGTCCTCTCCTGAGGTTAAACAGTGGGACAAATTAAAGAGCTAGACTGAAACACTCCAGAGCAGCAGGAAAAGCCAAGCATTTCTCAGTTTTCCTCCATTCCCCAGTTTCCTCACAGCTGGGACCCACCGGTGAGCACTTTCCTTCTCACCCATTGAGGTGGCAGGTAGAACACATCTTCTGGCTGAAAGACAAAGGAACCCTTTGGGTCTTATCACCAGACTTTGCACAGCACCTGTGGTTGCCCTTTGCCAGGGAACCATCTCAGTCCATCTGGAGGCCCCTGGAAACCCCAGAGAGCCATGGAGCAGTGGGGAGGGTCTGAGATCCCTCTATGTGGGACAGCCCGGGGCATTGGCGGGGCAGATTCTAGATCTCAGATGGCCAGGTCAGGTATGAGTGGGGGAAACATGTGCACATCCACGTTCAGGTGAGCCCCCTAAATGCTCCATAGCACTGGAGCCGCTCCTCACCCAAACCCAGCAGTGACACCGGTGCCGGGCAGGTAAGAGCTCACTTGCTTTGTCTGCCTGGGGACGGCTGGCAGGGTCTGAGCCCTCAGGAAAAGCCCATCCAGGCTGGCCCTCAAGCCAGGCTGGTCTTTTTGCTTCCCTCCCTGGCATAAATCAGAACAAACCACATGCATGGAGTGTTGGGCTCACTTTGTCTCTTCTTCAAAACTTTATTTTCCATGACAGTTGATTCCCAGAGGGATGTAGGGCTGGAGGTTGTCCTGGCTTAGGAGAGCAGGAGCTTCTCCTGCGTTGGAGAGAGTAAATTCAGCATGGCCAGGAGGAGCAGGACCTTCAGATTGGGCAGTTGCCCCACTTTTAGCACAACTCTCGACACATCTGCAGGTTGTTTGCAGCATCCCGGGTCCTGGGCTGGGATACGGGTCCTGACAGCTGCTGCTGCTGGGGGCTGGTGAGTGAGGGACCCCCTCCCCAGCCAGGACAGTCTGAGGGACATAAGGCGGAGCCCTTGGGCGCTCTGCCTAGTCCAAAGTTCTCTCCTCAGCACCACTGTGTAATGTCCTCAAGTTCCAGGAGGTACCCAAGTGTGTGCTGTGCTGCTTTGGCACTGGGGTCCCCAGTAGGTGGGTCCCAGCAGATGTCCCAACTCAGAAACGGAACATGACCATACAAAGCACTGGAAGAGCAAAGGGAGGAGAAATAACATCACACGAGGCTCTTCCTTATGAAGGGGGAAAAGAAACAGCCCAGTGTCAGCTCCACCACGAACCGCTGCCCAAGACCTGCGAGGCAGTAGCAGCATGCCACCAGACGTGAAATCCGAGATGTGCTCTGGAGGCATTTTTAAGCTAGCAAACAGTCATCTGCTGATGCTGTCCTTACAGCAATAATGATTTTTAAAAATGGGAGAAATCTGATAGCATTAACCTGCCAGGCTGCTCAGTGCAACCATCGCGTCTTCATCTGTGATGAATTAGGGATGGAGCACAGGCAGAGCAGGAACTGAAATCATATTAGCTCTCCCAAGAGCTGCAGATATGTGTAGTGCTCACAAACAAACCCCTGACCACTTGCAGGGAGTAAAATCCTTCACTAGCTAACAGAGGGGAAAATGCACAGAGCCTCGTGTGAAAGCACAGACAGAAGTACAAAGCACGGTGCATAAAATGGAGGAAAAAGACCAAAAGTGGAATAAAGTGTGGCCAAAAAAAGCATGCTGTGCCAGAAAGTGCCAGCAAAATGATCAGTGTCTGGGAATTGTGGTGAGAGGGATGCTTATGCCAGGGGAAAAAAAAAAAAAAAAAGGAGGGGGAAAAATCCACTTTAGTGTAAACGCAAACCTGAAAGAAAATGGTTTCTGCGGGAGCCTGACATTAATGCTCTGCAAAACAAAGAGGAAGGTGCTTTGCGCTGCTCTGATCATTCCTGGATGTTGGAGGCAGGGCGGCAGCATACGGGCAAGCAGGGAGGGGGGTGCCTGAAAGACGGGGCAGGGCAGGCTGCATTAGGCTGCCGAGAGATGAGATCTGGGAGATATTCCAGAGAAGAAAGCAAATTTCCAACCACAAAGCCAAATTAAAATTATACAGTGGCTTGATCGTAAAACCTCTCCACAATGGATGTTACAAGAAGAAAGCCAAGAAATGCCATGATTGCCTAGGATGAAATTTCAGGAACACCCGTGCAGAAGATTTAAGCTGTAAGAGGGGGAAGAAGCTGGCAGCAGAGGAAGTTGTACCCGATCACCGGCATGTCTGACATGGCTGTAGCCATCAGAATAACATCTCAAGGCAGTTTGTGCTTCTGCAAAGCCAAGGGGTCAGCATGCTCAGTCCAGCTTGCAGAGATAGGGTTAGCAGCTCAAAAGGAAGAGAGGAGAAACCAGAGCTTGCTACTATGACCAAACTCTCCTGCCTTGTCAAATGCTTGATCATGCCTGTCCAAGTGCTGTAGAATATACATCAGGATGGTAGAAATGCACCCCCTCCTCTGCCCCATCTGTCCAGACAGGGGTGAAAGCTGCAGATGGGATGTCTCCGTTGCTCTTAGCTTCTGTTTTTTGCTTGTTGGTCCAACTTTGGCAAACCTGAAAAGTCACAAAACACGTTGGTACCACCAGATCTGCATTTCTGCAACAGTGCCTGTTTTGGGGGGACTAAATTGAAAAACTCCCTCTGTCGCTTTTCAGAATGAGCCACAAACATTGGCAGGGGACACAGGTAAGGGAAGCACTGGCTGACATCCAGTCGTCAGCATCCCTGGATGGGCACTGGGCCCAGCATGGCCCAAACACGGGCAGGTTTCCTTAAGATGCTGCCTCTGGAGCTGTGCCAGCTTCGCAGGCTCTGTGCGGCTGCACTTATGTGGTACATGCTCTCACATCGATCAGGAGCGACGGGAAGCGAGCTGGGGCCACCAGGCTTCATTCTCATCCCATCTACACCTTGCTGCGGCCCACTGCGGCCACGGCCCTCCCAGTGGCACACGCAGGATGCTGTGTGTCCCAAACGAGGGCTGAAGCAGGGTTTTTAAAGAACTGCTGCAGATCAAAGCCTACTTAGGTGTAAAGCTTGCCTGGTGCTTAGGAAGAGCTGTGCTTGGCAGTGGAGTGGGCACCGAGCGCTGGTGGCACTGCGCATCCGTCTGAGCCCCACTGGGGGCTTGTTCCCAGGCTGGTATGGATGTGGTTCAGTCTTGAGCACTGCCCTGCATGAGGGAGCCCCACAGGGACAGATTTGGGACTGGTAGCAGACACAAGTGGCTCTGCTTTGTGATGCTGGCAGAAGGGCGATGCAGGTCCTGTGCTGCTCTGGATGGTCTGCATCCCCATGCCCCAAGGGTGGGGACAGCCCTAACACCCAGCAGAGCAGAGCCCCTGGGGAAAACCTGGTAGTTCAGGCAGGGGATTCACTTTGCAAAAAAAAAAAAAAAATCTGATTGCTGGGTGCAAAGCTGACCTCTCCCCCTCTCCTCACCCCTCATACTCACATGGTTTCATCTCTGCTGGGCTTCCCAGCAGCAAGGCAGAGCGTGCATCAGGAGCACTCCCTGGTCCAGCCTCCTGCCCTTGTCTCTTCAGCAGAGCCCTGAGGAAATAGTGGTTAACATAATGCTCAGCCCTTCCCATTTACTATAATGGTTTCTCTGTGCTAAAGGCACTTTGTTTCTGGGAAAATGTATTTCCTCCTTGAGTTGGTGAAAAAAATAATGCCTCAAAAAGCCACACTGCTGACCCAGCTGTCACAAGGCAGAGCGTTTCGGTGTGCTCCTGCTACCGAGCCCAAGACCCTCCCGCAGCATCCTGCCCCAGCTGACGGCTGGAGAAATATTTCCCGTGTGATGAGCATTTTGCCATCTCCCATTCCTTTAGATAGGAAATGCGAAGCTCCTGTGCTGCAGCTACTACAAGGCTGACACATCCAGGCTGGTGTGGCCATGACGAACACCCAGCTCCAGGGGCCCAAAGGAAGCACGCGGCCCATGGGAGGGTGCTTTCTGCTCTCCTGCGGTCCTGACGTGGCACACCCGTGCCTCAGTTTCCCCACCAGCAAGAAGGAGATGTGATCATGCCACAAGGTGCTGAGGTGAAATTTGAGAACTGGAAGGGAAAGCGGGTCCGGGGATACAGAGCTCTTCCCTACAGGCAGCATCACCAGCCCTGCTTGCAGCACCCTGATACTCCCCTGAAAGCTGCCAGGAGCCCTGGGAGGCTCACGGTAGGGGGTCCCAGTGGACACTGAGTCATCCCACCACTGAATCCCTGTAGGACCTGGAAGCTGGTGAGCTAGAAGATCTCAGGGACAGGAACAGGGACAGGGACTGGAGGAGTCCCGCTGTCCATGGGTGGGCAGTGGGACTCTGCAGGCATCCCCAGTTCAGCCTACCTGCAGGACCCTGTTGCCTATTCCTACATTTGATTGCTCTCATAGTTGCAATGCTCTTCTCTCCCTGCAGTGACCCACAAAGCCTTCTCCACCTTCATGTGACTTGTTTCTGTTTAATGGCCAAATGGAAAGCACCCAATCCATCCTCCACCACTAGCCCTGCTCTGCTCTTTCTCTTTTGGCAATCTCAGGTCTCCTCCTCAGATCCTGTCACCATGGAAATTCCCCCCAAAAGCCCTGATGGGAGCGAGAAGTCTCCTCAGTCCAAGGAGCTGCTGACCAGTAACACAGCCAGCACCCTCTGCATCAGCTCCCGGAGCGAGTCCGTCTGGACCAGCACATCCAGAAGCAAGTGGGACATATACCACAAGCCCGTCATTGTCATGTCTGTCGGAGCAGCTGTCTTCCTCTTCGGGATTGTCATCACCAGCCTGTCTTGCATCCAAATCAAGAACAAAAATGTTTACAAAATGTGTGGCCCAGCTTTCCTGTCCTTGGGACTGATGCTCCTTGTTTGTGGCCTGGTCTGGATCCCCATCATCCGGAAGAAGCAGAAGCAGAGACAGAAGTCACAGTTTCTGCAGAGCCTCAAATCCTTCTTCTTTAACCGCTGAGGGCAGCTCAGGACCTCCCCAGAAGGCTCCCCTCCCCTCTACCCACCTGTGTTGGTTAACCATAAACAGAAACATGTTCTTGTACTGTCCTGCAGGATTTCATCCCAGTAAGTCTCTCCCCTACAGGTAAAGTGCACTGTACCTGTTTCCAGTGTGAAAATTAACTTCGTGTTTCATCCTAGTAATCCCAGAAAAAAAAAAGCGCAGGATTTTGCAGCTGAGCCCTGCAAGGCAGGCCTGAGCTCTCTGCATCTCCCTCCTGCCCAGTGAGCAGTTCAGCATCACATGCTGGGAAAAGCAAAGCTCCTATCTAGCCTGGTTCCACCCAGTAGCTTCTACAAGATACGGCAGCAGAGAGGAGCCAACTGGCTACAGAGCGTGAGTAAAGCCAGGTGTGATCATCGCTGACTGCAAACTGCAGCTTCACTGTAGAAACTAGGAGGCCAGAGATGGTCCATCCAGAGTCAGCGGGGAGAAGAAGCAGGACAATGTAGTTCCAGGTCACTTTGTATCAGAGGAGGCCACCAGAACAGGCAACACATGACCAGACGTGATGCCCATGGTCAGGACGTTCCCGTCATTGAGCTGTTATGATGGCTGGCTGAGACATGACTGCAAACTGGAGCTCATCCCTTCCTCAGCACATTCACAAGCTTGATTTATTGCTCTGAAGAACCAAGGCAAGGAGCAGCATCACAAGCAGCAATTTTTTACTCCCTCAGGCAGAGGATGTTTAAGAACAGCTGTTCCTCCAGGCCTGCAGCGGCAAAGTTGTTTTGCAGCATCTCTGCACTTGCACTGATGTCTGCCAGAGACACCCGTGAAGCTGAACCATCAGCCTATTCCTCCGGCCAGAACTGGACCACAGGCAAGCGAGACAGGTTTGTTATCTCCACCACGCTGTGTTTCTGCCTTTGATAACTGTGTCCCCTGAGGCAATTCACCAAGGAAGGCACAGATCCTTTTGGCATGATTTTTACTTTAATTTTGTGTTTACTTTAAAAGACAAATTTGCAACACAAGTTCTCAGTCTGAAGAGCTGGCCTCAGTCTGGACAGCAAGATCTGGGTTGATGTAAATAGATGCCCAGCTCCTACTTTTTGGGTTCAGGCACAGATAAGAGTCTGGTTTTCAGAAGTGCTGATCCAGACTGGATCCCACGACAGCCCTTCCCCAGCCCAGCGGCACTCCAGCTGGCTCAAAGGCCCTGACACCCATCCCACCAGCTGTGGGAGCAGCGCTTGGGGCCAAGAGTTGATTCCATGTGGGGAAATATTTAACCTCCTCTTGGTCATCTCTGGCTGAACTCCCTTATATCTGAAATTGCAGCCACATTAGCATTTTTGCCTGCAAATATGGCCCAAAGCCTTCAAGTGGAAGCATTTGTGCTACCACCATTTGGCTAACACGATTCACCGGGGAGCTCGGGTTCACCTTGGCACTGCTGCCAGGCTCCACCAGTATGTGACCAAGGCTGACCAGTCCCATGTGCCTGGAGATCCCCCCACCAGTGTTAGGAGAGCTTGAGGAGGCAGTTCCCAGCCTGGCAGCTGGCACAGCTGGATTATTGGAGTATTTGAGCGACACACGTCCCTTCGCCCCAGAGTACGTTCCTTTGCCCCAGGCTCAACCCGGCCCTGAGTTTTGCTTCCTGGGTGGTGCAGACATGCGTGTTCCAGGCCAGTGCCAGGTTAGTGAATGGGGTGTATGAGGCGTATGATCTGGCACTGGACCCAGGAAACCTGCCTTTGTTCCTGAGCCATTCATCACGCTGTGCAAGGCTTTGCTTGTTGTTGCTGTCCTGACTTGGCACTAGGCAGCAGTCTCTATTGATTTAGCTGCAACGGGCAGAGGATGCTCACCTGAAACTCCTGCTCGGGGGCAGCTGCAGTCAGAAGAGCAGATAAACATCAGAACTGATGAGGGGGAAATCACGGAGTAATGTGAAGAGCATCACCAGGTCTCGGCTGGTTCCAGGCATCCTAAAGCTGCTCAGTCTGGAGAAGGCACCTGGAAATTGTCCCTGCTGCAAACAGCCCTGCTGTGGCAAGAGGCTGCTCAGCCCAGGCTTGCTGTCCAAAAGGATGTGACAGGAGGACTAGAAATACCAAATGGCCTGGAGAGAGGGAGCAGAGGTCCCAGAGGTCTTGCTCTCCATGTCTCATGACCGAGGATAAGGAGACAGTGAATGAAATGTTAATAGGATAAGAAGTCACTGACGGCAAGAATCTAATGGGATTTCAGATTGGTCATTTATAACAAGAATATTAGATGTAATTAAAGCAAAAATTTCCCAAGGGACTTTCACATCACTGCTCTGGTCTCATGTCTGTTGTTTTGTGTCTGCTGGTAGAGGGGATGCTGTGCGATAGGGTGCTTGGGATGGATGATGGTGCGGCGTCCAGGGCCACCATCAGGACATCGGGAGGAGGAAGAGTGGGGCTGGTGCTGCAGATTGGTGGTGGCCATGTGCCCTGGGTGAGGGTGTCAGGTCTGCTGACATGCTCAGTGGACACCTCTGTTGAGGTGTGAGGAGCACATGGGTGGCATGGGAAAGTGCCTGACAAAAGGACGGACCCTGCCAGGGATCAGCAGGGCTTGCTGAGAAGAGGAGGGGGGATTTATCAGGTGGATCCTAGCACGTTTCCCAGATCTATAGGAGGACAGTGAGGTAAAGGGAGAGAAACATTAACTGAAGGGAAAGCTACATTGACAGCTTGAAGTTCAACATGCAGATGGAAGTCCAGCAACAGAGCGGGAACTCTCCACTGTGTTGCACAGGATACAAACACCTGATTACTGCCCAGACATTGGGTGGATTTTGCATTTCTGCATGCAATGCAAGGAGCTTGTAGCACTGGTAAATACATCATTATCCTGAAGTGAGAGGCAGAGCTGGAGCAACCTAGGGTAACAGAGATGCAGAATGTCCTGGAGGCTGTTCACAAGGGGTTTGTTAGGAGCTCATGTGCAGTCTCCTCCTGCCACTGCTGGAGAAAGCACTGGGCTGCAGGGACCTTTGATCTGATCACAGGGCACTTCGTGTCTTTGGCTCATTCCCATGAACCCACAACTGCCCCTCATTATTCCTCTCTGCTCCCACCGAAGCCCATTTGAATCCCAGTGTAACGCTTCGGATCAGACTAAAGAAAACCACGTTTTAAGAAAATATCAGGTTATCCCGCAAACGTGATTATGTCCAGCTCTCATTAGAGCAATCTCAGATGTGGTCTGCCAGCCTCTCTTGTTCTATAAAAAGAACAGGAAATCCATTACAAAATTCATTATCTCCGCAGAGCCGTTCCAAGAGGAAACGTTCCTCCTGCCTCTCAAAGGTCAGCCCTCCAGCAAACCCGCCCAGCAGGCTCTGTGCCGCCGGACGCCCTGCAGCGGCTTCTTCATTCCTGGGCTTTAACAAAAATTAAACCTGCCCAAAGATACCGCACACTTGTGTCGCGTGCCTCTCTCCGAGGATGTTAAATTGTGTTTTACCTCACTTTGTGTTAGCTGAATTCATCCCCAGTATAATCTGCAGATTTCTGCAGCTGTTGCTGGGAATCGCACCAACACTAACCCTCCTCCTCCTCTTCCTCCTCTGGGGTATAAATGATGCAGCTGTGGAAGGAAGCGGGTAGCCACCTGTGTCCGTAAGTACACGTACGTATTCCTCCGAGCGCTCCCACCACTCCTTCCTGGAAACACAGACGAGAGGGCTCAGGGAGCCGCGGGGGCTGGTACCCCAGTTCCTGCTGGGATGTCAGCTTCATGCTTGTGCCTGGATATTGGCCGGGCCACCAGCTCAGCGTGCACCCTGGGGATGCTTCCTTGCACCCTAAGGCGCAGACAACATCCTGCTGGGATGAACTGCAACTGCCCATCCCTCGCTCAAAGCCACCAGCAGCTCTTCCGCATCCTTAAAGAGCAGGATAATTCCAAAGCGAGTTTGAAACCCTACAAAAAAAACCCCGATCCTTCCTATTTTTGCAGTAGGTGTTGGGAACATGGGAACTATTGAGCCAGCTCAGACTTGCACGGTGCTGAAAAGGGCGCGGGAAAGCCGCAGAGACAGAGGTGAGCAAACACACCGCAGCCTTGCCCCTTCGCCTCGCTGGGGGATGAGAGGGGGGATGCTGAAGCGGGGCTTTCACCCCAACCATGGCAGAGGTGGGAAATCTGGATATTTCTCACCTGCTGTGACCCAGGTGCTTCCAGGCGAGGAAACGCTCCGAGCCGCCCCAGCACGTGTGTGCATTTCCAGCGAGGGCTGGGAGTTCCCCCAGCCAGAGCTGGGTGTTGCAGCAACAAAAGTAGCTGTGTTTTTTCTTCCTTTTTTTTTTTTTTTTTATTTCCAGTCAACCAGAATATCAAGTTGCAACAGAACTCAGCACCAAAAAGGAAGCTGTTTACTTCCAATGCTCTGATCCGGGGTATTTAAATCTCTGCTCCTCTGCACGCAACTGCACTGGGAATGGGAAAACTCCTGTTCCCTGCATCATGGGGTTTGCAGCACCCAGCCCACCGCGAATGCTGAAGGTTCAGAGACTTCAGAGACGCCCGTCTCCATCCCACCCTCCCGTGTCAGCATCCCTTGGAAGGAAATACCACAAATCCCAGCCTGCTCCCGAGCTGGCAGGTGCAGTCTGGTTTTAACCCAGCGGTGAACCCCCAGCCCTGCCACAAACCCCTGAGCTACCAGGGTAGGGGGGCTCCCAGGACACCAGTGAGAAGCTGCTGAAAATGTCCCCCCCACCTCAGTTTTCTTCATTTTGAGACCTGCTCAGGCCCTGTTAGGGGCTGCAAAACTTTCCATCCCTTTCCATGCTGGAGCACCCTGGGAGTGCAGGAGAAGAGGCTGGGGGGGCCAGGGCTGTGGGGGCTCGGGTCTCCAGCTGTGGGTTGGGGTGGGCCACAGTCTGAAACCGCTCTGGCAAGGACGGCCAGGCAACTGCGCTCTGGGTGTTGTATGTCAATGTAGGGTGTCAGTTAACCCCTGCAGAAGGACCAGCAGGACCCCCAGCCTGGCCAGCGAGTACTTCCCCCAGCGAGGTATTCATTTAATTGGGAGCTTCCTTGGAGGCTTGTGAGCCTCAAAGTTTAAACTATCTAGTTTCAAATCCAAAATCCATCTCTGGCTTGTTCATCTCCACTCTGGTCCAATGATGGCCACTCTGCAGCTGCAGGGCTCCTTGAAGGCGGGTGGAGAAATTCATCTCCATCACTTCCCTCTTGAACTCACCGGCTTTTGCAAGGGGATGTGGCATCATTTGCAGCCTGGCCATGGCTCAGCAGCCCTGATTGGAACCTGCACTCACCTAGGGAGGGGGGACCTAAATACTTACTGGGGTACCTGTGTCAGTGCTCTGCTTGCGAGGAGAACCCCTTTCCAGGTGAATCACGCAGCCCTGAAGCTGAGTGCACGTGTAACACAGCACCAGGTAACTCTGCAGCAAGTGCACACAAGCCAGTAAGGCTCAATCTCTCCAAAACCAAGGCAGTGGTGCCCTGGTGCGGCTCTCCTGGTGATGCTTGGTCCCTGGAGGGATGGAGCAGAGCACTGGAGAGGGTCTGTGGAAGGAGATGCCTTCTGCCGGCCCTGATGAGTCTCGGTACTTCCCGTCCCTCCACAGCTGAATCGTGGAGACCCCTTGGGGTCTGACGTTGGACTGGTGTGCCCATGGGTTACACTGAGTTTTGCACAGTGCCTAAAGTCGGGATAAGCCAGCAACCCTCCTTCCAGCTCTGCTTGCCTTCCACTCCCAAATGCAGCCTTCACCCAGCCCTCTGAACCCCAGTGTAGGGAAGGGGTGGCTGGAAATCACAGGCCAGTATAACCAGCACTGCCAGTATACTCCTCGGCTGTACCGACCTCAGCCCAACACGTTGGTTTGCTGGTCGCTCGTGCCGGGGAGGGAGCCGCTGCGCAAGGCGAGCAGCGCTGTACGGCAGGTCGCATCCGGTCAGTGGAGGAGCGGGCGGATGAGCTGTCCCCAGGGCACTGCTGCTGCGAGCCCTTCGGCTGCTCGCACCGCGGGTGCAAGTCTAAGCCAGCTCTCGCCTGCTAACTCTGTTGCAATGGCTTTTGCTTGCCAGTGCTGGTGAATGCTACCATGCAGGTCAGATCCTGGTAGATTCGCAGATCTTGCAGAAAAGCTTTCAACAGCCATGTACCCACGCGCCAGCCAGAGCTCCACGATGTACACGGCACAAAGCTGGGCAGGGGGTGCTGGATCCCCCCTGCACCATGGCCTGGGTGGGCTGAGCTCCCCCTGGTCGGGGATGGGAAGGGTCCTGCGAAGTGTGGGAGGTTCTTTCAGCAGAGGGGGGCATGTGCTAACCCACCACGAGCTGGGATGCTTTGTTGTTCTCGGTGGGATGCTTTCCAGAGGATTGGCATCACCAGCCAGAAGCATCACCAGCTCAGCAAGGAAGGAGCACTGGAGCCTTTCCTAATTCAGCGTTTTACTTCCCTAGCCGTGATGTGTGGGCTTCTTTCCCAGATGTACGAAGAGGAACAATCAATCAGTGTCTGTCAGGGGCAGGGAGGGGGGCATGCTGTTGTTACCATTCCTCCCCAGGGAGATGTCCTGAGAGTTCACTATAAATTGCTCTGAGCTTTCATTCAGTCAAGGAAGCTCTTCCTACACTCGGACTCAGGAGAAGTGCATTTGGAGAGCAGCTTCGCTCCTGTAGCTGTGAGTCCCACAGCTGAGACCTAATCCCAAAATGCTCCAACCCTGCACCGGGTCTGGTTTCCTTGAAGCTATGGTTGGAGATCACGGTGCATGAACCGTCCCTGGGCTGCTGGGTCAAGCAGCACCACGCTGCCCATCCTCAGGCAGATATTTCATAAAAACTCAACCCATGCTCCAAGGAGGTACCCAGCTTTCACTACAGGACAAACTTTTTGAAGGCTCCTTCTCGGGTTTGTCTCCACATGCTGCAGTAAAATAAATATTGACTGACTCCCTCTAGCCAAGGATTTTGTCAGACCACTTCCATCCGCCTGCTCAAATTCTTGCTGCTCCCGACTAATATGTACCCCAGGGAAGCGACTTTCATTGTTCCTCGTGAAGAACTGGTTCACTCTTGCCGCATATTTCTGCAAACCTGTTCTGGGCCAGCTCCAGGAGCAAACGTTTTCCACTAACAGCGTCTTTCCAGCTACAGCAGAACTGGGCTAGAAAAAGGCAGGAGGGGTGGGCAGTGTTTCTGCTCTTTTAAAAGCATTTTTTGAGCAAAATGTGGCTGTTTGCATTTTTCTGAGCCATTAATTGGAGGTGAATGAACTTCTGGAAACCTTTGGGTTCCTTTCCAACCCAGGGAGTGACTTTATTTAGCGTGTCAAGTTTCCTTTTGTGCTATCGTGAGTAAATCACTGCCCTCACGAACTGCTTGGCAGGGCTCAGCATCACTGAAATGCACCTGGATGAAACCCCTGCCTCCTTCCGAGCTGATCCAAGCTGGGCTGCTGATACCCCCCCAAAAGGTGATACAGGGCATGGGCACTCACCTTGCTACATCTGGCTCATGAAAGCCAGAGGCTGCAGTGGAAGGAAGCCTGAAGGAAGCCTTGTCTGCAGGGGTGAATACCACCCAGGCCCCAGAGCTCCCCTGGAGGGACACAAGTCATATGGGATGGGCCATCCCACCACAAAGTGTCTCCTCCAGAGAGTCAGGAGTTCCCACAGCTATTCCCAGTCAGCGATTCCCAGTTTCTGCATTGCGACAACCTCCACAAGTTTCCTTGCTCTCTTTTTCATTCCCGGGCTGCCTTAGGCATGGGATGCAGCCCAGGAGAAGACTTCTTCATCTGGTCTGGTGAGATCAAGGTGGCACCAGCCTTTTGCAGTGTGGGGCTGGACAGGCTTGGGTTGATCTGAGCTCCTTGCGTCAGACCCATCTTCCTTCGAGCTATTGTTACTGGTCTGAGGGAGATTCCTGGGGTGATGTCTACTCTGCCCCATGTGGCTAATGTCTGTTGGGATCAGAGAACAAGCTAGAAAGGACAGAAAAGTCTCGAGGCATCTTCTGGAGCTCCCTCACTACAATAAAAACTGTGAGTCTGATCACCTGGAAGAACTCCCTGAAATTTAGTGAACAAAAGATAAGTACTCAGGAAAAAATAAAGGAAATGGGAACTGGATACAGCTGTGGCACAGTCATGGTTTAACTCCAGTCAGTAATCGAGTACCATGCAGCCGCTCAGTCACTCTCCCCAGTGGGATGGGGAGAGACTTGGTAAGAAAGAAAAACTCATGGGTTGAGATGAAGACAGTTTACTAAAATAGCAAAGGAAGATGATAATAAAAATAAAATACAGAGATAATAAAATAGACAAAATGAATGATTCACAATTTCTTGCCACCCTACAATGCGATGAACAATACAGCTTGTCCCAAGGAGCAATCACAGAATGAAGCCAAAAGTGATCCTGGAACAATCCTGAGCAGCAAGAGAAAGAGCAAGAGAGCTGGTCACCGACCAGCTCCCCTTATACTCTGAGCGTGACGTCTGTGGTATGGAATACTTCCTTTGGACAGTTTCTTGCACCCCCTTCCAGCTTCTTGCACCTGTGCATTAGTGTAACCTGGGCAGCTGGGAAAATCCTTGGTGTCTTTAGAAACAACTAAGAACACCAATGTATTATCAACATTATTTACATACTAAATCCAAAATACAACAGCTACTGAGAAGAAAATGAGCTCCATCCCAGCCAAAGCCAGGACAGGGACATCCACCTCACCGCAGTCCATGGAAAGAAGACAAGGGGAAAAGGTACCCACCCCACGGGCTGCCCACCAGCGAGCCAGGCGCTGGGCACCATCTGAGCCCATGCCACCCGCGGCAGGGTGGGGGTGAGGGAGGACCACTGGCTTACAGGCAAGCAGAACCTGGCTGAGCACCCGTGAAGGTAGATTTCAGAGCATGTTTCCTGCAAACTGGGTGCTTGGATCCTGGAAGAAGCTGTGCCCCAGCACTTCCCTCCAGCCCTCTGAGAATTAAGCCAGGGATGATCCCAGGCTGGCAAAGAGCAGATTCTCCCCCAGGCCCCAGAGGGTGATAATGCACAAAGAAGAGATTATTTATTGGTTATTTATTGGTGTATTTTAAAGCCTTAATTGTTCAGACACAGGGGGGAAAAAAAATTAATCTCCTGGAACAGGCAGACCCTTGTGACTGGGAGGGAACAGCACACACTGGAATAGCTGGTTTGCACCGCGCTGTCTGCCGCATGTTTGTGAGCAGCAGGCTGGACAAGGTTAGGAGACAGGACCATGGAGACTCCTCTGCCATGTGCTTGCTGTTCATGAGATGCACACCATAGATGTTCGGCAGGAGCACGGTGACTTTTATCTCCTGAGCTCCCTGGGCAGCAGAGGAAACACTCAGACAAGGTAGGTAAAGTGCCCCATTCCCTCCAGTCATCATCCCACCCACGGCAGAGCAGTGGTAGGGCTGCCCGGGTGGCAGCCAGGCCCTGGGTGCCCTGAGTTGGGCAAGGAGATGGGGGAGGACACTCCTAGTGCCACCCCTGGCATCCCCTGGAGCTAAGGTCACCTCCAGCGGTACCTGCAGCGAGGTGCTACTTCAGTCCCTGACGCCATCCTCCTGCCCAAGGATCCTGTCTCAAGCTCTGGCATCCTCTGGATGACCGAGAAAGGAGGCAGGCAGGCACCAGGATGTCTTTCCCAGAGCTAAGGGTTCCTTGGACCGTCCACCCACCCCAGAATCCCTGTTTGCCAAGCATGCACAGACCAGAGAGGCAGGAGAGGAAAGATGTCACGCAGCAGCCCGGGAGCAGAAAGCAGCAGCCCTGGATCCCTCGAAGCCATACTTGGTTGCTCAGAGACAAGCTAGGAGCTCTGGGAAATTCTGCCTTATTCAGTGATTCATCACTGACTTGCTTGGTTCCCGTTTTTGGGATGGGTGATGGCACAGGTTGTCTGATTTGTTGCTTTCCAGCAAGACCTGTTTTTTGGAGGTGATGCAAGGGAGATGTATTTTTTGATGCTCTGGGCAAATTTCTGTGCCTCAGTTTACCTACAAAGAGCGGGGAACACTGCGATGCTTCCAGATTGTCACCAGGACCTCACAGCTGGTGTCCTGCAGACTTTGCTGGGATCCTTGCATGGCAGGTGCTGCCCAAAAGCGACACAAGAGCCAGCTCTCAAATCGAAGGGACGTAGCCTGTCTGCGGACTGGGTCGGGACCAGACTTGCAGCTTTCAGGCAGGCTGAGTGTGATGCACCTGCACCTGGACCCATCGCAGAGTATCCCGGAGGGGCGTCCCTTCCCCAGAGGTCTCCCCAGGCCATACGGAGAAACACACCCCTGGGATCCGCTGCAGGACAGGCAGAGGCAGGGTGATGGCAGGGCCATGAAACGGTTAAAGCAGTATCGTGTGCTGCCTCCCGATTGTTCTGCAAGGTGTGTTGTGACATTTGTACTTCCTCCTGGCAGCCCGAGAGCAGAGGCAGCCAGCGAGAGGCTGCTGAGGGTCTCTGCTGGAGGGGCTCTACCATGACCTTCTCCAGGCTCATCGGCCGCTGTGCTCTGATACTCCTCCTGGCTCTGCTGTGCGATGTGGTCGGGCTGATCATCCTTCTCCTGGGAATTTTTGCTCCGCTCAGCTCCTGGGACTTCTTTGTTTACTTGGGAGCTCTGCTGCTCGCCTTCAGCCTCGTCTTCTGGATCTTCTGGTACACATTCAACATCGAGGTCCCCTTCAGCGAGCTAGGTTTTAACTAACCCACGGCTCCAGCAAAGTCAAAATGGAAACTTGCACTTGGAGGAGCAACATCACATGCTGGGAAGCTCCAAAGCATCATCCAGTGGCTGAAGAACATAAAAAAATGACCAAAGGGAAGAGCCTGCTGGTCCCCACAGCATCGCCCAGCCAGTTGGACCCTCAGGGGAAAGGTACCTCCAGCTCAGCACACACAGGGATGTTTTGCTAGCGTTGGGGAGCACAGAGGTCTTGGCAGGGCAGCCACACCTTCCTGTTGGTGATAGCCACTCTTCAGGACTAATATTCAATTTTAAAATGCTCTGGAACGGATTAATGATGGACAGGAACTTGGGTTTGATGAGATAGCCTGTATGAACAAATCTGGGGAGGGGGATTTGGGTGGAAATTGGAGATGGCAAGTATCTGGGGTTTATTTCCTCAGTTCTTCTCATCGGACGACGCTGTGAGTTGTGGGTCCTGAAGAGCCACTGCTCTCTCGTGAGAGCTTTGGGCAGCAGAGGCGCAGGGAGTGTGAGTGGTCTCCCAGCAATACAACCTGGGCAAACAGAGGAAGTCAATAAAAATGATCCAGATCCAGGCTGCCGCTCAGCACTGAAACCTCTGTGCAAACGGCGTAGGAGTGAGCAAACTCGGCTGCTGGTTGATGTACCCCCATCACACCAGTGTGTCCTGAGGGGCTGCTCAGGTCGGGAAGGTTTTGTCAGTGGGGAATGTGTTTCCAGCAAGGTAATGAGGAGCAGTGAAAAACCAAGTGAAAGTTGTGTCATAGAGGCACAGGTACCATGACCTGTACACAGCCCGGTGACAAATGCTGAATACACGGAAACTAGGTGCAAAGTACCGTGTTTGAACGTCGGCTTTGAGATTATGCTTTCTTAATCTCAGGCTGGTCTAGAACGTGCCTGGTTTATTTGGCAATGAGCAGAAAGATCAGGCAGTGTGGACCTTGGCTGGGTTCTGCAACCTGGTCCTACAGCACATGAGCAGGAGGGGTCCATATGCTGAGCATCAGTCCCTGCATTGCATGGAGGGGCTGGGGGTGACGTGGAAACATCCAGGTCAGCCCAGAGCTGCTACGAAAGTCTTGGCTTTGGCCTCACCTATGAGCAACCACACCATTGCAAACCCTGATGGAGGTGGAAATGTCCATGTGTCAGGAGAACACCACTGCCCGGACAGCGTCCTGCCTCCTTCCCAGCATCCCAATGGGATATTCCTCCTTGTCAGCGTGCTGGCAAGGCTGGTGGAGCCAATTAACCTGAGTTAATCAACGAGCAGCCCCACAGTGCTCTGAGGTGTATGGTACATGACAAAAGGATGATGACAGGAGGAGGATGCTCCAGCCAGGACCTGGGTGTGCACTCCGGTACCAAGAGCCAACCCTTGCCCTGAGGACCTAATGGTTTTATAGCAGGAGCTAATGGTTTTATAGCAGGAGCTAATGGTTTTATAGCAGTACGTGAGATAAAGCAAAGGCAGAGATGGACGAGATGTCAGTGAGCATCAGAGCTGAGACCAGGCTCACCTCTCTCCAGTTTTGGCATCTCAGCCAGGCCAGTGCCCCCAGGCATATGCCCCCCAGTGCATAATGAAGGAAGATAGCCAGATGACATGATCCCCATGTACGAGTCACTCAAGAGAGATTTCCTTGCATAGTTTTTTAATAAAGCCTCTCACAACCAGTAAGAAACATTTTTTAAATTATTTACTGATTTTTCTTTATTTCTTATCTTGTTGGCAGTGACTGCAAGAGGCAGCTAGGAGGTTTTCCCGACTCTCCCAGGAGCATGGAAGCTGCAGCGTGAGTTATGGCGTTTTACAGCCCAACGCTTACCACGATGCCTGGACCAGGAGTTCAGTGTTACCATCCACCACCAGGTCTCAGGGTGCTTTTCCACCCATGTACCCTTGGGACTAACTCCTTCAAGAGTTTCCTTGATGCTCCTCCAGATAAGAGCCTGTAACGAGCATTAGTTGGATACTGCAGCAGTATATGAGGAAGCGCAGCAGTAACCAACACCCTCCTTTATTTGCTCGGGGATTTTTAATTGCTAGTGCTAAGCCTGTTCAATCCAGTCTGTAAAGCTTGGCTGAGGGCTTTGTCACCATTCAATGTCTATCCCTGGCTGGGTGCATGCCTGGGTGCGTTGCTGAGGGCCAACACCCAGGGAGCTGGTGGCATCACCCAGGGAACCCAGGCAGAAATGGGCGCAAGGTCCCCGTCACCAGTTGTCCCTCCTGCCTCCCAGGCCAGCGGGCCAGGCTGCTCCTGAATGATGCTTGTTGGAGGGCAAAGTCTCTGCCAGTATCTGACATTGGATGAGCCAGTGCACATCGCCAGCACGTGGCTGGGGGAAAACTTTGGGATGATGAGGAGTGCAGGGTGGTGCTCACGGCCAGGAAGTTAGCCAGGCCCAGTGACCAGAGGGAAGACATTCCACTCGTGGTGTGTGCCCGTGGCAGGGCACTGTGGCATTCCTCTCACCTCCCCACCCGACCTTCTCCTGTGGTGGGCACCCACGAGCCTGCACACCCCGCATCTCCAGAGCGTCAGCTCTGACGGTCTCCAATATCCCAGGGACATAGGTCCTCCCTTCTTCTGCTGTCCCCAAGCCACACTGGCTGGAGCAGAGTCCATCGCTGCCAGAGCCAGCCTCACCACTGACAGGGTAAGCACAAGTGAAGTATCTGTGAGTCTGTGCCCCTTGGAGGCTCAGTTCCATGTAGCACTGGAAGAGTTGGCCGCAGCCTCGCTTGTCTTTCACAGTTGAGTTTTTGTGATTTTGTACACGGTCTGTTTTTTTCCGGGCTGCTGGGGGTGTTTTATACAGCCACGGGCACAGCATAGCCCAGTGGCTACAACACGGTGCCTGTGCAGACAGGGCACTGGGAAACAGCAGCCTTCTTCCACTCCCTGACCAATCCACACTCCCTAACCAGTCTGCACTCCCTAAGACATCTCACCTGACCTGAATGGCTTGTCACCAAAAAAACAGCACCCTCCAGGTTTTCCTGCCCTGATACTTTAACCCCAGAATGCTGTGGAAGTGTGCGTCAGGAGGCCTCTTTCACCACGCGCTCTCGGGCGTCTGGGCTCCCTGACATCTCTTCCCCTGTACAGCACCACAGCCACACTGTCCCCCATTCTGCACCAGGGGAGGCAACGGGGGAACATCAGCCTCGAGGCTGTCAAGTGTTTGCTCATATGTCTAGAACTTCAAGGGGAAAAAAAATCCTCATTTTGTGACCAAATATTAGCAGCCTTACTGGTTGTCAATGGTTCCCCGAGTCCCAGTGTTTAGATTTTACATCTCTTTATTGGAGACATCTTGAATTTCTTAGATATCATCAGGGTCTGTTACAGCACTTGCATCTCTTTTCACTGTCTATTTATAGGGAAACAGAAAATGAGCAGAGTGTGAACGTAAGGAGGAAGCAGCTGAAGAGGAGTAGCACCAGACAAGGACTCTGTTGTGCCACTCTTGCAAACCCATCACTGAAAATACAGATAGAGCTGGCTGCGCTGGTCTGCCGGGCACGCTGTAACCACTCTGGGCACACGTACTCAGGGCACCCCTTGAACAGTGGATACCCTTTTCACATCCTCTCTGAGCACATCACACTCACTCCTACCCGCTGCCGTGTCTCAGAGGGCCCAGCACGAGCAACCTGGTAGCAGCGGAGCCACCGCAAGCTGTCCTGACTGTGGGCCTGGTGCAGATCGGCAGGATCCGGCTGACAGGCTGGGCCAGTTCTGCAAACATCACCTCATGGATTGAAGAACTGGTTCAACAGGGCTCACAGCTGGAGAGACTGCCAGAGGTCCAGCTGACTCCTCAGCCTGGGGACCTCCTCTGTACACTGATTCACTCAGTGGAAGAGGGAGACAACAAAATCAGACAGGACAGAGGATTTCCTAAGCAAAACCCAGCTGCTGGATGGACAGAGGTCTTAGGTACATTCTACCTGATCTCATCAAGGTCCAAGGCACTTTCTAAGTGGCACTTAATAAAATACTCAGAAGATCTTGGTTTAAAGAACTGCTAGAGCAGTGGACAGTTATAAAAGCCAGGAAAGGATTTAGTGCTTCAGCTGTTAAACCGGCGGTGGCTCAACATGGAAACATAATTCCCAGCTGACTCACAATACAAATCTTAGGTGGGAGGAGAGGAGACCAAAAGACCCATATCTCCATCCTCCTGTGTTCCTGATGCTGAGTTCAGCTGACCATAAAGACACTTGTGTAGGATGGAAGCACATATCACATAGGTCTTTCAGCACTTTCCATTATAGATGCCTCTTTTCACTTGTTTACAACTTTACCAAAATTTATTTATTTGTGATTTCCCATCCTGGAGAACCTGTCTCTGAGATGAAGTCTGATGTTTCCCGTGGTCCTTCTCTCTGGAGCACAGCTGACAGGACAGTGCTGGCACTTATGGACTTCTTTGTTAGTCAAGACACACTCTGCTAAACGGGCTCAATATGGAGATGCATTGACCTGATGTAGAAGAGATCTCCCCCACCATTTCAGAAAGACGTCCACAGACTTTTCTACAGTGATGGAGAGGTGATTTGGGCCTGGTGTATGCAGGCTGCTTGCATCCAGTCCAGCTCCATCAGCCATTTCATGCAGAGTTAAAGAGGTCCCAGAGGAACACCCAGAGAACAAAACACTTGGGTCTCCAAAGGGAGGGCTGAGCTGGGGATGTCAGCCATCACTGCTGTCTAGACAACAGCATGGACCAAGTAACACCTTATGGGTGATATCAGGCCTTTACTGCCTTGCTGGATTTAATTTTAGCGCGTTTTAGGGCAACAGCAACGGCAGTGGGGTTTGCGGGCAAGTTCATTGTGGGAACTACTGGTTGAGGGGGAATCTAGCAGCTCTTCTCTGTCTCTAGTTCCCAGAGCATGAGACTGCTGGCAGGGCTGGCATCTAAGCCTCTACCATGAGAAGGCAACTGCTGCCCCCACAGCTGTACAACCATCCTGTCTTCCCACTCTGGTAAAGAATGTTCCCTGCTCAACTCCGTGGATGTGCTGTGCAGGTCCCACAGCTTCAAAGCATTTAAAGAGCTTACATTTGAAACTTTGGCCTATTTGGGGCTTAATTCTGTCCCAGACAGAACAGGGACCACCTCCTAGTTCCCCAGAAGATCAGTCAGAAAGTCATCATGGTAAGGGATGCCATCAAGCACATCGAGCAGGGTACGAGGCCGTCTTCTGTGGATGCAAAGTGGAGCAGAGCCCTTGCCGGGGTACTTTGCAGTGTTCTGGGGGAAGTGTTTTGGTGTCACTTTTCTGGGACTTTTTTGTTAAAGTTGCTGCCCTCCTTTTCAAAGCTGCTTGTTTACTGACAGTAGGTGGTGAGGTAAAGCGAGAACCTCTGGTTGGGGCAGCTCTGCTGAAGAGTAGCTCTTACACGAGAGAAGAATGAGAGCTGGAAAATGTGGTGGCACGTGTGAGATAAATCATAGAGTCAGAATATCAGTGGCAAACATCATAGTTAACCCTTCTCTGGCAGTATGGAGAGATCTCACGTGCAAGTAAGCTTTTGTTAAAAAAGGGTTTTTAAAGAACACAGGCACTGTGGCTCTCCGGCATTTGCAGTCAGTGCGGCAGTGGGCCTCCCAGAGCTCTTTAATTAATCCATTTTCCTTCAAAGATAAAATCATACTAAGGGGATCTCAGAGATTTTTGCAAATTCCGATGACTCTAGAAGCAGGGAATTTTAGCAAACTGCCGTTGTCAGGAGGTCACTGGCCTAACTCTGACGTAAGCCACTGCACCATCTCTGCAGATGACTGCCCCCTTCCCGGGCAGGAGCCACCTTCTCCAGGGCAACCCGCCAGCGTGAAGCCAGATAGCCATCCATGGCTGACCAAGGAAGGAGCCAGCCTGCAGCCAGGAATTTTATCAAATAAAGGGTCTGGGAAAACTCTGAACTGACCTCGCTGCTTGCAGGGCCATTTTCACACTTCACCCACAGGCAGAGCCAGCCTTGCTCGGGGGGAAGAGGTAGGGTTTGAAAAGGGACCGGTGCTCTTTGACCTGACAGGGGACCCAGGCCAGAGCCCACAAACTCCTCCTGCATGTTTGGACCCACACAGCACCAAATGGGGAACAATGAGCAGGGTTTGTACATCCTGGAGGAATTGATTCTCACAGCCTGCGCAAACCCTCCTGCAGCAATCCCTGCCTCTCCCTGCGCAGCCGCACCCACCCTCCCGGAGCTCATGGTCTGGATGCCTGGTCCTGCAGGCAGTCCCTGCCGCAGCCATGGCAGCCCTGTTTCCAGCTGGTCCCAAGCTGGTGAGCTGGAGAGAGTGGGCTCTGAACTGGGAGTTAACCCTTACCAGCCCTAACCGCTGCAGCTGCCCAACCCTGGAGGTGCCTGGGGCTGATGGATGGGGTGGGATGCGGCAGGCTGAGCAGCTTCTCCACCCTCTGCACACTTGGCCAGCACTGACTTCACCCTCAGACCATTTCCTTACACTCTCCAGGGCCAGGCACTGCTTTGCTACTTGCAGGCTCATTTTTCTGTCCCCACCCAGTGCTACTGCAGTTTAGTAGCCGTTATCACTGCTGCATCCTGATGCCTGCCCCATCCTCCTGCTCTTCCACCAAAGCCATGCCCATTCGAGCAGCAGGAACATCACCAGTCCCGCACCAGTTGTGGGAAGCAGAGGGATGGGCAGTCCCCTGGGGTCTCTCCCTACCATCCCACAGCCCAGCCCCTCCACTCTGCCCAACCTCCATTAACGAACTGGGCTCCGTTAATGCCTGCCCTAGCCCTGGCGGGGCTCCAAACAAATCAGCCTGGGAGCAGGAGCCAGAAGCTAATTGCTGCTCACTTGAAAGGCAACTGTGAGCCCTGCAGTAGTTAGTGAGAGGGGTGAGAGAAAGTGCTGGTGTCACCAGCAGCCAGAGGCGCTGGCCCGGGGGCTCCGCTGCGTCCGCTGGGTGCGGAGCTGATGGGCAGCTCCTGGCGACACAGGGGCTTCGAGCAGCACCAGCATCCCTGTGCGTCCTCGGGGCTGGCTGCTGCCCCAGAGCCTAGCTGGGGAGAAACCAACTGTCAAAGCACCAGCGACGGCTGGGTGGCTCTGCCATCCCTGAGTGGGCTACTGCTTTCCCTGAGCGGCCACCAAGCTAACTAGTGACTGCCATTACCGAGGCTCAGCAGCGCTTTGTGGCTGCTCTCCACCCTCTCTCGATATAACCAGTTCATATGGAATGAAAATCTTGGGACCAAACCCCTCCACCAGGACAGGGTTCAGGAGTGGCCAGGGATGAGATCTTGCTCTAGCGGGCGCAACAGTTGGCTCTCCTCAGGGACATCCCTGATATCACACCAGCCTCCTGCAATCCTGGATTGTGTCAGTGCCTGGCAGCTCCGACCCCCGAGGCGTCTGACCTGGCAGGATGGGTTTTCTAGGATGCTCCACATCTGATAGTTAAATGAAGTAACCATACGTTGTTTTTTTTTTTTATCACACAGACATGTTTCTCGAGCATGCAGCTTCTCGTTAAACCTCTGACGTTCCCGCATTCAGGCACCCCGTGGTGGGTTACGAACACCGCTCATCTTCAGCTCTGCCACAGAGAGGAGATGTGAGGGCTCCTGCCCGGGTGTGCCAGGACCTGTCTGTGCACACAGAGCTGGGTGCCCGGCGCTGGACCTGTGCTGTGGCAAAATGGGACATCATTGAAAGCCAAACCTGTTGAAAAGAAGCTCTTCCTAGACAATAACATTTGCAGGTCTTTGCCAGCAGTCACTGGAAAGAAAGCAGAGACCTTTGATGATATTCTGGGAGGGTTTTGTGGCAGGCTGCTGAGTTTTTGACAAAAAGGATCTGCAAGATTGACATAGGGAAGTGTAAAACCCCACGGCTGAGGGCTTGGGCATCTCATCCCAGTGAGTTGCCTCCACCATGGGCACTCATCTCACGGCGAGAACACTGGCCAAGCACCTCCTGCACTGCCAAACTTCCAGCCCTTTGCAGGCTCGGAAAACCCCACTCTTCTGCAAAGCCCAGGAAGAAGAGCCCAGACCATGGCCATGCCCCTTATGCTGGCACAGGTGGACAACGTAAAAAGGTGTCTGCCATGTGCTGGAGATGGAGCCAAAAGGATCTTGGCTGAAGATACCCAGTCATAGGGACAGCCAGCTGGGTCTGGGTCACCTCTTGCCCATGTCCCACACTGGCCACATTGGAGAAACTGGGCCAGTCCCACTGCAGCCTCCAACTGACTGTGGCTTTCCAGGAGCCCTGGCTGGGTGCAGGGGAGGGGAGGGAGCTTGGAGGAGGCTCCTTCTCAATTATTCATGATGAGATCTCAGCTGATGGAGCTGGGGCTTTCAGAAGTTGGTTCCTAATGGAGCCTGCTGACGTGTCTGGCCGGTAAGCACTCCTGGGCCTGTGCAATTCCCACTTCTCCCATCTCCGTGCCATAAAAATGCCACCTTTTCCTGCTAATGATGCATTACGCAGCCATTACCCAGGGTTCATAGCCCTGCTTCCATCATGCGAAGATGCTGAGCTGTCCGTGTGGGAAAGGCAGTGTGCGCTCTCCAGCCGGGGAACGTGCACATGCTGGGATCTGCCAGGGCTCCTGCCCACGCTGGAGGCTGATGGAGGGCTGACAGACCATCGGAGATCAGCTTGCACAGGGAGGGGAAGAGGTACCAGCGAGATAACAAGCATAGCTAGAGCGTAGCATGGCCTGAAGCCATCCCACCCTAGGTCTTCTAGGCAGAGGATGGGAAGGAGATGACAGAGGACACTTGGGGCCACATCAGCTGGCACTCCAGGTGCTGCAGATCATTAGCATGATGTGCTGATCACCAGCAAGATATCTCCACCTGCAGAATCAAACAATGCCGTGGATGATGGGTGGAGGCAGCGGTGGAAGATGACTCAGGAATGGCAAAGCTAATGGTTGGACATTGTGCAGGAGAACGTGTTAAATGCTGCACCAGGAATGCCTGCCAGCCTCTTGGCTGCTCTGGCTCTGTCCCTTTGCAACGCTGGCCAGGGTTTCCTGGGACTTTCACCCACTCCTGTCCGTATTTCTATCCCACACCAGCTGGGAAGGGCTGGAAACACAACTCGGGTGTATGCACAGCTCAAGGCGACACATAACCAAAGAGGGGGGTCGTGAGGGCCACAGCATCATGGCAAGGCTTAGGTCACCTTGCAGAGTCCCGTGTATCACCCCCAGGCCCACCTCATCTACTGTCCATCCCACATGGAAAGCTGTGGAAGTCCGCCCATCTATACATTCGTCCCCACAGCCTCTGATCCTCACACAAGCACACCTCCATCTGATACTTGTTCTCATACTGACCTGACACTCCATCTGTCCATCCATCTATTCATCGCCATGCACTCACCACCCAACTATTCTTCTAGCTCAGACCAGTGCTCCACCCAGTGAATACTCATCTCTGAGTAACTGGGAGAAATGTCTCAAACCTGGGGTGGTTCTGGTGCCCTCTCCTAAAAAGGGAGTATTAAACTCTTGTGCTCATGGTGTGGACTGGTGTTCCGATGGAGGCTACAGGAGTGCGGGAGACCTCTCTTTCAGGAGGGCAGAGGACGTGTTGATTGGAAGGATCTATATCCCCTCCTTCTTGTGAGAGAACCATCTTCAGAAGCATCCTCAGAAGGCTCTGCATGGGCAGACAGCTGCCATGCCTGAGTACTCACTCATCAGCCTCCCAAAATCTGTGGCAGGTGACACAAGCTTGCTCCAGTTAGCCATGTTTACACAGTCACAGAGCTGGCAGAGACATTTCAACCCCTTTTCCAGCCAACTGGCAGCCAGGGAAGGTCCCCTAGCCAGTCTGCCTGGCTGAGCAGTGGCAATGCCCAGCAACACATGCTGGCCAGCAGGAGATCAGTTCTCCAGCTCCCTCTATGGGCACAACTGGTGCCACAATCCCAAGACCATACTGGTGGGATGGAAGATGCCTGGTTGCTCACTTCAGCTGAAGCATCTCTTTGGATAGGACCTGCTGAGGCACACACCTGCACTGGCAGCTGCTTGAAATAAAATAGGTGGGCATGAGAACACGCACGTAAACACGTGCACCAACAGTCACACGCATCTCCCCATGTGCACAGCCAGCTGCTTGCTGGGTGTAAGGACGCATGGACACCCATGGAAATATGCACACACACACACGTGCTCTCAGGGCCACACTCTGCTTCTACACACAAGCACCCATCCCCAGCCCAGACGCGGCTTCATTTCTTGCCACATGCTTGCAGAGCAGTCCCTAAGCAGCACCGGGGCTCCTGGCACCTTGCCCCGTCCCTGAGAGCCCTTTGTCCTCATCACTGGGTCCTACAAAGTCCCTGTCCACCAGGGACATGTCCCCTCCTCCAGAGCTACCTGGAGGACTTGTCTGTGGCCCTTTAGCTATGCCGATGCCATTAGCTGATCCTTAATTTTGTGTGCACAAACGCTGGCCTTCTTTATCGGCGGGAGAGAGCCATTAGCTTCCCCTCCACATGCACATTAGGAAATAATTGCCCTAATGGGTTCCACCGGTCGCCCGGCCCATGCACTCTGCAGGTTACCGCCTTGGGCTGCTGGTGACCAGAGCCTGGCTGCTAAGCTCCTACCTGCATCCAGGGGGATGTGGCTCCAGCATCACCAGGGCCTCCTGAGGGACAGGGGATGGAAGACCCCAGCCCCTCCAGTGATGGGAAGGGCAGAGGGGGAGCTCCTTGGGGTGTTAGGTCACCATGATAAACGAACACAATGAGTTACTCAGGACTGAGCTGGAAATGGCCCCGATATCCCCTAATGGACACATGCCTGGTGGGAAGACAAGCTGTACAGCATCTGGGGGGTCTGGTTTGCTGGAGATCCAAAACTCTTCCCCAGGGACCATCAGCAGGAGACAGCTCAAGGTCTGGCTCCGGACATCAGCTTTAATAACAAGAAAATAGGATGATAGCAGCTTTTTCATCTGCACAGGAAGGGGCTGGGAACATCTCTCCCAGAGGCAGGCAGACCCTGACCTAAAACAAGAGACACCCATGCCTTCAAGAGTGCCAAACACAGCCTGGAGCTGAGGTGGCTCTGGTGAGGACGTGGGGATGGTGGGTGACCAGCTGGCCCCGAGCAGCAGATGTGACTGCAGGCTGACACAGTGGGTGCGGGTGCAAACAGACCCTGGCTCGTGCCCGCGGACACAGGAGTGTGCGACTCCCAGCAGCACCAGAGGATGCTCAGCACAGGATTTCTAAGGGAATCTCCAACTGCCTGACCCTCACCCACCAAAGGCAGGGGCTGGGGGCCCAGCATGGCATTCCCCTGTGCCAGCCCTGACAGCCATCCCTGGCCAAGCAGTGCCACCCTGTGGCAAACGCCTTCCTCACCTCTGAGGAGTGGGATGACCCCCCCGGACCCCCACCCCAGCCCTCCAGGTCTCTGGCACCGGCTGCCTCTGCTGATAAACCCCCCAGCCTCGGTCCCCTCGCCATGGTCCTGCCAGACCCCGTGACCTCCGACTTAGCAGAATACATCCCATCTCATCCCAGTGATGCCACTGTTCCTGTTGCCTTGCCCAAATATCCTCAGGGCTCCAGCAGCAGCAGCCAAAAGTGGGTTCCTCCAGCCCTACCTCCGAGGAGCACCCCCGGGGTGCAGTCAAGGGGGCCCCATTCCCACCTCCCAGCAGCCTCTGCCAAGAGACTAGCATTAATTCCCCAGACAGGCTAATAATAAGGTTTATTATTAAATAATGAGGCATGGGCGCGTCATTATCAGGTAATCATTTCTTATGAAACAGAGTTCCCATTCCAGCGCGGTGTCTCAAGCACTTTTCCCCAGGTGATCTCCCAACGCTTCATGCAGGGGTCAGTGTCATTGCACCCCAGGTATTGGTGGGGAAACTGAGGCACAGGGTGGGGGAGTGCAGCAACAGTATCACAGGGAGAAGCCAGGCAGTGGGCAGCCCAGATAAGGCACCATGCCCTGGTTGTAACCCCAGAAGAAGGGGTGGGATGCCATCAGCTCCTCTGCCCCAGACTGCTCACCTCTTTCCAGCCTCAAGCAGCTCTTATTTGTTCTCCTGAAATGTTATGGCTGATCCCAAAGCTGCCTTGGTGGCACTGCTGCCCGTGTCTGTCCTACCTGATGCTCAGCCACGTAGCAGGAACCTCCCTTCAGGGGCACGGGAAGAGCAGGCCAGCCCTCCACCCCGCTGTCACCTCCCATGGGCGCGCGAGGGACATCCTGCTCCTGCTCCCAGTCACACTGGGGTGCCCAGCAGCTCTCGGGCCACATTCCTGAATGACGAGCACCCACAGGGCCATGGACTGGGTCAGGAGGACAAAGGTGGTGGCAAGGGTGCAGATGCTGCATTGGGGTGCACAGTTGGGGAAAAAAACGCCATGGGGGGGCCCCAGCACCAGCAGGCAGCTCCGGTATGAGGGTGACCAGCAGCACCCCCTCCCCTGAGAGCAGGCACAGAGGGTCCCAAATCTCAACCGTGCCTTTCCGCTGTCCACTCCTCTTCCAAACCAGAGCCCATGGGCTGAGGAGCTGAGCTTCCCCTGGGTAAGATCGGGAAGCCCTGAGCAGAGCCACGGGACTCTTCTGAGGATCTTGTGAGGGTGGGATCCCAAATCCGCACCCTTCTACAGTCCCGACCTTTGGTTTAGCTCCCTGCCCCACATCCCACTGCCTGTGCCTGGATCCCCTGGGCAGGAGGGACGCCCGCGATGCCGGGAGGATGGTCACAACCCTGGGGAGATCGGAGAGAGAGGTGAGGGCGGGCAAGGCTGGGACTGCCTGTGGGATGAGCTGGCATCCCTTCCCACTCCATCACTCCGCAGGGAGAGGAGCGTTGGCTGCCGGAGGGGAAGGTGACCTAATGGAGGCCAGGATCACTCTCTCCATCCTCCAGTTTCGCTGCCCTTGTTGCCCAGTAGCAACTGTGACCAGTAGGGTCACATCTTGGATGGAAAGCCATGAGTTTCTGTTTCAGGGTGGCTGCACTATGAACCCTGATGATATTGATAGCCAGCCAGGAGCCTGGGGGCCTCCAAAAGCCCCACAGCCCAGCAGCGTGGTCCTCTGATGCACAGAGCCCTTGGCTGTCCCCAGGCTCTGGGCTCCTGGGTGCTATGGTCACAGCTCCCCAGGAGCTGGGATGGAGGGGAGGGACCAGCACGGCCCCACCACTGCATGTGACAGCACACACTGTCACAGGGTGTGAGAGGAGCAACTCTCCGCTAAGACGCTGGAGAAATCCACTAGCAGGGTTTGACCTGCCTTATTTTAACCAAAAGAGGCAGAAAATGCCAGCAGTGACACTGTGAGCACCTGGAGATCTGCAGAAAGGTCTGGAAGTCCATTCAATCCCTGGCCAGATGAGAGAGCTTCACCTGGAGCTGCTTCTGAACTTTCTCATGGGATCTTTTGAGAGACGTCCCAGCCCTAGCTCTGTCCCAGCATCAGCGACACCTCTCCAGTATCTGAGCTGATCCCATCCCCGCTACGACTCCCTCTTCACCAGCAACAGCCAAGGGAGCACAGCCGCCAGCATGGCCACAGTCAAGATGAGGAGGACGGCGAGGGCAATGGGCGACTGGCAGCATTTCACCCCCAGGGCTGAGCTGGACGATACCGTGCTCCGTGTTTCCGTTCTGCTTCTCCTCCCCAGGGAGCTGCAGTCCACATCCACCAGTGGCATCCCGTAGTCACTGATGACGAAGATGTGGGCTTCCCGAGCCAGCTCGCCTGGGACACCCTGCAAGTCCATGGGGCTGTTCCCCGTGCTGCAGCACCTGTCGAAGCTCTGCACTGGCATCACAAAATGACTGGGCACCACCAAGGTGTTGCTGGCCTCCATTTTAGTCAGGTGGGACAAGGAGGAAGGTGACAGAGGCATCTCCAGGGTGCGGAGGCTGGCGCCTGTCTTGGGCGACCATAGAGCCTTCTTCTTGCTGAGGAAAGTCACGTAGCGGCAGACGGGGCAGATGATGCTGCTCTGGACCTGGCCGTCGAGCTTGGCGGAGAGCAAGCACTTCACCAGGCAGTCGTGGCAGAAGGTGTGCCCGCAGCTGAGCTTGCGGTGCGTGGCCTCCAGCGGGTGGAACTTCTCGTAGCACACAGGACACTCGGCCGGGAGACCTTCCTTGCTGGACGAGGTTTCAGACATCCCTGCTCTGTTGGCCACAGGTGCTCCCCAGCTGCGAGGAAGAGGTGTGATGGGTCAGTACGGGTCTCGGTTGCAATGACTGGAGTGATCTATCTCTTCTTCTCTCCTCCTCCTCCCTGCTCTCTTGCCTTTACCCTCTCACTCATAAAAGATGCAGTGGACAGCTGCTAGGCATGGTCTCAACAAGGCAGGGCATTTCCAGGAGCATTAAGCCTCTCAGTGTGGCCCTCGGGGCAGGAGAGAGATGATGGGGGACCTCAGCTCCAGAGCTACTGGGGGCAATAATCCCTGGCTGGAAAATCATGTAGAAAAAGCCATGAGCCCTTGGATGGAGCTCTGTCTACCTGCTGTGCCTCGTACAGATAAAGCAGGTTCAGCTTGTACCTCCGTGCTCTGCTGCCAGCTTCAGGTGTGTGAGGGGTGGGAACTCCCATCCCACAAAGACACCTGCCAAGGAAAGGGAGAAGCTCCCATCTCAGGGGATGCAGAGGGGCCAGGAGGAGCAGGGCAAGGCCGGGTCAGTGGGGCAGGTGGGAGCACAAGATCCCACGGGGATGGAGAAGAAGCATGCCATACCCAGGGCAGGCAGTAAGCACCTGCGCCAGGCTCCTTCCTGGAGGATGTCCCAAGCTGCTGGTCAGGCCACTGCCGCCACCAGTCCATGCTCCTCACTTGCGCTGGAGCACAGTGTGGGCAGCAAGCCCCAGAGACTGGCGTCTGCTGTTAGTCACAGCAGGGAGGGCAGAGCCCAGCCAGCTCAACTGGCCCCCACCCTAGCCCGGGGTGCAAGGGGGAGCATGAGGCCACTGTGATCCCCAGACCCATGCCCGGGCTGGGACTGAAGCTCTCCCGTGCACCACCCAGGATGGGGAGCATTCATGTGGCAGCTTCAGGGAAGGGAGAAGGGAAAGAGGAGAGGGGCATCTTTAGCATTTTCAGACCTGACCCAACCTGCTCCCCTTTTCTCCAGTATGACTGTGCCCATGGGCATCCTCACAGCTGCTTCTGGAGGTTTTGCCATCCCCTCCCTGGCCACCCTCCTCTTGCACGGGAGCCACCCCATGCACTGGGATGGCCACAAGAACACAACAAACCATCCCCTCCCCATGCAAGAGAAGACTGAGGCTCCTGCTCTGATTTAGGAGCGATCAGGGGCTTGATGCTCCCCCAAAGCACTGCAGGAGACTTTATCCCCATGCACCTGCTCCTCCATGCCCCAAAACCCCCTTACCTGCTGCAGGGCACCAGGGCAGGAGCCCCTCCATGCACTCCACCGCTGTTCCCAAAAGCAGGGCTGGCCGTGCCCCAGCCCCAGCGCCGAGTGCCAGCCGGGGAGAGGACCGAGACACCTATATAACACAGAGGTGTTGGCTGCGCGTTTCACGCGGGTGCGTTGCGCAAAAGCTGGAGCAGGGACGGGGCCAGCTCCCGAGGAGTGAATGTGGAGGAACTCGTTTGGATTTTAAAGGCCCCTTTTGGTTGGCCAGGGAGCGGGCGAGGAGCTGACATCAGGCGTCAGAGGGCAGGGATGGGAGGCACCATCCTGCCTGCTTTCCCTCATGCAATGGGAAGCTGGAGCCAGGTCCATCCCTGGGGTCAAACTCCAGTGAAGCAGGTGCTAAAGGGGATGCCAGGACCCCAAACCCCTCTGTTGCTGCAAAGCAGGGTGAGCTGCAGCTTCCTGCACGGGGCCTGGGCTCCTGCCAAACACTTTTTGCCTCCACCCCATCCCTCGCCCTGGCCATGTCTTTGTCCCCGTGTCTCCTCCTCTCCTTGTCCCATAAACACTCGTCACTCCAGCCCTGCACACCCCATCCTACATCACTGGACTCTCACTCAAGCCCCAGCGTGGCAGTGTACAGCCTGACAAACATCCTTGAGCGGGCTTCGAGGGCTACCATCACCTTGCACCTTCCGTGGAGGAGCTTCCAGCATCTCTGGGAGCCACGGTCCAGGCAGCAGCAGGAGCCCTGTGGGCTCAGGGTAGGCAGGAGCCCTGTGCTTGGCCATCTCAGCAGCTGCAAGTGGCTCGTGAGTCACTGTTTGGCCACGTGCGGGCTGGAAACCCACATAGAGAAGGTTCCCTGTGGCCTCACCTGTGTCCCAGGGTGCTGCCTGTCCGTCACCCAACCCGCAGGCAAGAAGCTGAGAGGTAGCTTCCCTGTAAAGCCTTGCAAAAACTGCTGGCAGGGTGGACCACTCTTGCCTCAATCTTGACCCTTTCCAGCCACCCCTGCCACCTCTCAGCCCAGCCAGGGGCCACAGGGCTGCCAGCGCCCACGCAGGTTTGCTGAGTGGCTCCACAGGGATCTGGGCACCACTCGCCGCATCCAGAGGAGATCCCCAGAGCAGGCGTGGTGACCCCAAGGCACCCTGCCTGCACCCCTTCCCTGGCTTTTGTGGCCATGCACCCACAGGACCTGGATTTGCACCGTCAAGGGGCTTGGATGCCCTGGAGGGCATGGAGTCTCTGTCATGGAAAGCCTTCAGGAGAAACCTGGACATACGAGGGGTCTTGCTTTGGGGCAGAGAGATGCTGACACAAGCATTTCCAGCCCTGTGCTCCTGCAGTCTCAAGAAGATGCCCAGGGCTCTGCAAGGTCTGTGGGGCAGGCAGAAAAGGAAATGCGCCTCTGGGACCCAAAACCCAATGAGATGGCCCCTGGAGTCCCTTCATGGGCAGGAGGGGTGGTTTCACGTGGCCAGGTGCCACAGCAGGGCGCAGGGCTGCAGGCGTGGGCAGCGGTATCAGTCGCTCGTGGGTGCAGTGGTTACAACACGGGGCTGGTTTCTGAAGGAGAAGGGTGGGTGCAGCCCCGTCGAGACGCCCTGTGTGCTGAGGTAGCTTCCAAAATGCATCTGCCCTCTGCAGAGAGCAAGCATCCATGGTGGGAGGCTTGTGCCCCAGGGACCCCTCGAGCCACGAAGTCCCATCCCTCACTGAAAGGAGACATGGAGCATGTCAACACCTTACACACCTCTGCTTAGAATCGCCAAGCCACTCCACTCGTTGCCCCAGTTTTCCTGGGATGGTCAGAAATTGAGGCTGAAACCTCTCCAGACAGATTGTGGCAGGGCTGAGGTTGCACAGTCACCCCTGGGGTGGGCGTCCCCATCCCCTGGCCCCTCCTTGAAGCTGCTGGAGCTGCCAGGGCTGCTCGCGCCCACCGAGATCTCTACTGCTGAACGAGTGATCTGAGCCAGCGAGAGCAGATTTGGGGCAGCAGAACATCTCCCCAGCTTCAGTTTGCTTTCTGCTGGCACCCAGCAGGGGTGGAAATTCCTGTTTCCCATGCTTTGAATACTCTCCACAGCTGGAAACTATGAGCTCACGGCTCTATACATAGGCACCGGAAAAACGAGTCTGCCTCCCTTTGCTGTTTTGACCACGCCAAAATCAAAGGGATTTTGGCATATCATGGCCCCAGCTCTGTCAGCAGTTTCGTTCTTTCCCAAGCACAGCTTCTCTTGATGTCTTTGGCCCACTTTCACATGCGGCAGCATCTTTCCTGAGTGACAGGATTGAGTCTGCCGGAGCCTGAAGGACAAGAAACCAGATTCAAGGGCAAAGCAAGTCCTTAAACATTACCTGCATTTTTTTCTCAGGCTTTGAGAAGTGTTTCAGACAGTGTTTCAGCCCCCTTGAACCCCATGCAGGGCCAAGGGCTCCAGGATCCTTTTATCCAAGCAAGAAGGTGCCACCTTAAGGAGCTTGGGTGCCCCTGAGCTCTTCCATCTTTTCCCACACTTCTCCCCCACCTGCTTTGCTTGAATTCAGAGTGGGAAAAGCAGTCTCTTTTCCTTTTTCGGGTACCTGGCAGGATGGAGACCCACCATCAAGATGGTCATTTAGCCAAAATGACCCAAAACTCATAGCAAAAGCTCTTCCTTCAACTTTCTCCTCGGTGCTTTTAGCCGTGCCCAGGAGATGGTGCTCTTGGATGTGCTTTGGCTACCCTAAAAAAAAAAAGTCCAGGGCGCACTGAGAAGAAGTCGTGAGCCTGCCTCTCCAGACCTGCCATAGTCTGGAGCTGGTGGTCCTCATCGGCCGGGATGCTGCCTCTTCCCCACTGGGATGGATGGGATCTGCTCACCCTCCTGCCAATCAGAAATTTAGCTCCGGCCATTTGATCTGATGAATGCTTATCAAACACCACAGAAAAAAATGGGTATATCCTCAAAGCCTTCTCCAATCTCTGTTTTCCCACCAGAGCGGGGATCTGCTGGGCAGACTTGCAACGTATCTGGACACCATGGCTCTGACCTGCCTCTACCTCCCTGCTGCTGGCCACAAACCCTCCCAGCAATGGCCCTGAGCCTGGCGTGAGCCCTTGGAGCCTTATTCTGACAGCAAATATTGGGGATTTGTCCCTTTCAGCCCATGTATAGCCACACAGCCCCATGGTGTATGGGGTTCAATGCTCCTTCAACATTTTTTTACCCACCGCCCCCAAAGACGCCCTCCACCAAGTAGGGCATCAGCTCACTGCAGGAGCTGCCTCAAGTGAGTCCTGGGGCACAATCGCCTGGGACGATGAGCAAGACCAGGGCTGCACGAACCCCTCTGGATGTGGTGGCAAGCTCCTCATCTCCCCAGCATCCTCTCCCCTGCTCTGGTCCCACCTCACATCCCACCCCAGCCCCTCTGGGATGCTGGTTGATGGCAGGGGGGAGTTGCTGCAGTGATAATCCACAGCTTCATGTGCGTAATGGAGAAACAATACGGCTTTGAAGCGAGCGGGCAGATGCTTGGGGGAGAAGAAGGCATCTATTCAGTGGCAGCAGCCGGGGCGGGCAGCTGCCCTCTTGCCGGCACCGAGCCCTGGGCCACCGAGGCTGCGTTCACCCGGGGCTCGCTTTGGGGGTCCCACCAGCCCAGTGGCTCAGCAGATCCTTCCTGGGGACAGGGCCAGGATGAGGAGCAGTGTATCAAAATGCAGGAGGGATCAATCCATCATCAAATTTAATGGTAGTATTAAAAGTGGCCAAATGATGGCAGATTGTCCCCTTGCCCCCTCCAATGCCCACACAAGCCCCTCGAAGGCGGTACACAAACATGATGTAGAGCCACCATGGTCCCTGTGACCCATCTCTGCCGTGCCATGAGCCATGCCACCCCAGGGACATTTTACCACCAGCGGCAGAAGACATCGCCCAGCTCTTTCACACCATTCCCTCTGGCTGCCTTTTTACCAGGCAGCTCCCTCGAGCCTTATTCTGGGTGGCACAGGACAGAAACCCTGCGGTGTTAGCAGAAAAGGCTGCTGGGCTTGAGGATTTGGGGCCCTTTACCAAAATGGCATGTTCCCCATGGTTTTGGCTGCCAGGTTGTGTTGCAGTTTGGGTTTTTTCTCCAAGCCCCAGCTCCTGGAGGACTGAGATCGCAGAGGGGTTGCTGCCTTCAATGGGAACAAGTGCAAGTCAGGTTCTAGCCCTGCACCAACACACGTCCTGGAGCAGCATGGAAAGGAAAGGCTCAAGACAAGGCTCCATTTGGGCTCATTTAATCATTTTTCCAGGGTCTTATGACCACAGGGTCAGTGTGGTGCCATGAGGGGAGAGTTTGCAGGCAGAGCTGCTCCACCACCCAGGATCACTCGGTGGGGCGCTGACCAGAAACCCGAGCGGGTTATCAAAAGGAGGATGCTTGGCACAAAGTGGATTTGCCCAGATGAGCTGACGGGAGGCGGGAGGGCTGCCCTCCCCATCCTGCCACCCCGTGGGGGTCTGCACTCCCTGTAGTCAGAACAAGGGAAGGTTCATCTCAGCCCTCCTTTCCAGCTGTGGTCAGCTGGAAAACACACACAAGGGTCCTGACACCCTCCCAACCCACGGTGTCCCGCGAGGGACAGGGCATGTGGTGCTTCAGTGTCCCCTTCTGCGTCCTGGGGGATGATGGATCCAGCACAGAGACATGCTCCCGAGCTGGTATCAGGGCTGTGGCTGCTGTACAGCAGTTTCCCACATCTCCTGGGCCCTCCACATCCATCATTAGGGACCCCCAGGAAAATGAGTGAAATGAGATCTGTGGTGCCTACGGGGTCACCCCTGCACCCCATTAGCAGCCAGGCAATAATCAAGAAAATCAGCATTTCAGGGCAGCTCTGCTTTTGACAGTCAAGCTGAGCTGCAAAAAAAAAAAAAAGTATTTTTAGGAATCGCTGGCAAAGTCTGTTGAAGGAAGCGATTTGGCAAATATTGCCCAGACATCAAAGGCGGTGCTCAGATTAGTCAATAAAAATAGCAAAAAAATGTTTCTGTATGCTTCATCCAGACCCGCTTAATCCTGTAGGGAGAGTCCCCCCGGCACGGCTGGCTCGCGTTGGGAGTTTGCAGAGCAGCGGCGTGGCACCGAGCGACTTCGCTTTCCCAGTTGTTGCATCATCCCAGCAGGCCGCCCAGACTTGTGTGCCGGGCAAGCCGAGTCCCAGCCGGCCTCGCTGCCGGCGCTGCTAGCAGCTGGGCGACACGCCAGCACGGAGCCGTCAGGGCCCCTGCCCCATGGCAGCCATGAGGGGCTCTGCCTGGGCCGGCTGTCCCTTTGGCATCCCTCGCAGAGCCACTGCTCTGCCACATTCCCCCACTGAGCTGTTGCCCATGGACTCCCACTCCCCAAAGCCCTCCCACCCCCACCCCCACCTCTCTGTACCCCTCCCACAGCATCGCCTTGCCGCCACCCCACAGACCTGCACTCCCTCCATTCCCCCCATCCCACCCCACACCCATCTCATCCCTCCCAGTTCCATCTAACCCACACCCCTCCCAATCCCATCGTTCCCAGTTCCATCCAAGCCACATCCCCCCCAGCCCCGTCTCCCCTCATCTCTCCCCACACCATCTCTCCCCCCATCCCTCCCAGCCCCGTCCTTCCCTGCACGATCTCCCATATCCCTCGCAGCCCCATACCTTCCCCAAACCCATCCTTACATCCTTACATCTCCTCCAGCCTCATCCCTCCCTGCATTCCCTCCAGTCCCATCCCTTCCCTGCCCCTTCCTCGAGGCACACAGAGCCCCACGGGGGCCGCCTCCCGTGGGCTCCAAACTGCTGTGGTTCAACCCGTTGGGTTACAAGGATGAAATGTTGCTGCTGCTGTTGTGAGCGGCACTCGGACGGGTCCGTGAGTAGGTGTGAGCAGCAGATCTCACGTGCAGACGGCGGGTCCTGCCCTGAACATCGCTCTTGGCCAGCCGCGGAAGGAGGCAGCGGGGTGAGGGTACGAGATCAGGGCTGTTTGGAGGCAAACATCAGTCTGGGTAGGGAAGCTGATACCCCCCAGCACGTGCCCGCGCCGAGGCCAGGCTCGTGACATGGGGTCTTTGGTGGGAGCCGTGCAAGGCCAAAGGCTGGCTGGGCTTTTTCCAGTGGTCAGAAAACTACTGGATCTGAGGTTACCTTTCCAGAGTCCTGGAGCAGCCAGGCTCAGCCAGTTCAAGTCCCACAAAGCTCTTGAGATGCAATGAGTTGTCAGTTCTCAGACCATATTCCCAGGGGCAATGCTCCCAGCTCCAGAGCCATAAGCAGATAGGGATGCTGCCGCCCAGCGCAGACCCGCCTGGCTCCCCAGGCTTCATCCTGGCTTTTCCTTTGCCCAAAGCCTCCTTTCCCCTCCAGCTGCCTGTCCTGGGGGCTGCTGCTGGCCCTGGAGCTCTGACAAGTCCCCCTGCCATGGCTGGGGCAGCTCAGACACCACTTCACCTCACCAGTGAGCAAATCCTTTGCGTGGCAGCTGAGAGACTCCATACAGCATCCAGCTCTCCTCGGCAGCTTCAGCTGGTCAAGGCGTACGGGCAGACAGGATAACTGCTGCCGGTGTCAGGAGGAGATGCCAATGGCCCCACATGTCCCACTGGGGATGTGTCCCCTCCCTGGCTGGGCTGCTCCCAGCTCTGTCCCCCCAGCTCCTGGAGTCAGCAAGACACCCCTCCAAAGCAGGGATTAGCAAGAAAATTCCAGCCGCTCTCAAAAAAAAACAGTCCCAGGGGCTACTTCTTCCTCTTGCACCTCCACCAGCATCTTCCCAGGGGGATGCCCAGGAGCACCGGTGCATTGCAGGGCCCCACGTCTGGGCCAATAATTTCCAGCCCATAATTGATCCCTGGGGGACCCACACCCACCCTCTATCCCACCCTTTGCGGCTGTCCCCTCCACGGTTCTCCCTGCACCATGGCACAGCCCTTGCAAATATATAACTCATCCTACCCGTGTCTCCCCGCTCGCCCCATGCTGAAACAACCCCCGGCAGCCCTGTGCCCGGACCGTGGGACAGCCCTGGCCCCCTGCCCCAGTGAGAGACCCCCTCCACTTCACTGGAATCCATTACAGCTGCCTTGTCTCTGCCTGGCCTTTCAGCAGAGGAGCTTTTGGTGGTGAAACACGGAGCTGGCTGGGCCAGCGGGAGACACGGCCGCATTGTGCGGCCGCTAATGCTAAGTGACTGCTCCTTTGTGCGGCTGGAAGCGTCGAGCCCTCAGCGAATGCATGGGAACAGCTTCGGCTTACAATGGGGTGCAGCCGGGAGCGACCTCAAAGCAAACATTGACTTAAAAATCAGTGTTAACCAGGCAGGCACGTTGAACCCCTTGGGAAATACAGCCCCCACCAGCGCTACGCCTTTGTCACCGGAGGCAAAGCCCCATCGCAATGGGACAGAGGCGGCTGGTAAAGGCGGCTTTGATGGAGTCGTTGGCATCCATCCCTGGTCCTAGAGACACTGCGCTGATGTCGGCGGCTGGCTGGGACAGCTGTGCCACCAGGTACCAGGAGAGGCAAACGGTATTTCATTAACCTAAGCACCTAGCCCAGGAAAGAGGGATCAAGGAGCTAGATGCCAACAGGGCACGGCATCTCCTCACGGCTTCTGCAACGCAGTGAGAAAACTGGGCACCCAACCTGCTCCAGAGCACAAGAATCATCACCCGACCTGCTTCAGAGTGTGATGGGCTCCCAGTCTGCTCCAGAGCGTGATGGTGGGCACCCAACTAGGGCTGGGCTGTGCACGCACTCGGCACTGCCGGCTCTGACTGTTCCTGGCTCGGAGCAGCACAGGACTGGATGCCTGGAAAGGAGATGTTCTCCCAGCCAGGCCTTCAGCCTCTGCATAGCCACATCCATCTGCCTCTCCAGGCTTCAGAGAGGGTTTCAGGGAGCCCAGGAGGTGTCAGCTGAAGTGAGAAGGTGGGAGGTGGATGGGCTGGACCAGCATCGCCACCACCAGCCAGATGTGGCTGGGCATGGGGAATACAGCGGAAGGTGCACAAATACACACTGGGAATAAGACACTTTCCCAGAGGGATGAGGCAGCTCCAAGGGCAGCTCGCCACTGGGATGACTTCTCACAGGACGCTGTGGCTTCCCCACCTCTTGCAGCCTCTAATTCAGGTGCAGCGCACAGCTTAGCGCCGCGCTCTGCTGCACGTCCTGGGCTCGGCGCTGACGCTGCCAAGAAGCATTTGTGGCCTTGTGTAATGCTCAGGTCACGCAGGCTGACCCGGAAAGTCCTGCGCAGGCGTGGGGCGACAACCGCGGCGCTGGCTGGGGAGGGAGCGGTGTGCGCTCTCCGTCCTGAGGTTGTCTGCAGCCACCCATCCCGTCTGCTGTGGGAAAAGGTGGAAAAGCACCGGAGCATCCGCCTCGGATAACCCCACGTAGGGTGCATGGGACATGGTGGAGAAGAGGTTGTGGGAACAGATAGGGGGACAGAGGTGGCACCATGTCCGGAAGGGCAGCTGGCACGGCCGTGGTTTCGGCCACCGCCGCACCATGCTGCTGGGAAGCGCTGGCCAACAGCAAGGGAAACACGAGGGCATCCCAACAGCACCGCCTGCCGCTAATGACAGGCCGGCCGGCTAATTACAGAGGGCAGGAAATAAATTAAACACGCAAACGAAGCTTAAATACTAGGTCAGGGCGAGGGAGCCGGGGGGTGGGCTGCGAGGCAGGCCCTGTGCGGGGGGCACCGCAGAGGCACCCTGCCCTCCCCTGCCCGCAGCCCCAGGGGGTGCGGGGGCACCTGCGGAGGTGCGAGGGCGGCTGGCGGGACCGTCCTGTCCCGGGGGCACCGAGGGACGGGGCAGCCCCCAAATGTGGGAGGGAGGGAGGGAGGGAGAAGGGCGGGACGGGGGCGAGGGGTCCGGGGTGCCGGAGGGACGCGGGCCGTTCCCAGGAGGGGACCGTGAGCACAACCCGGTACCGGTCCCACCTTCGCCCCGCCCCGGCACGGCGCGGCGGCGGCACCGCCCCAGCCCCGCCTCGCTTACGTCAGGCCCCGCCCCCTCGGAGTGCCCGGATGAGGCAGACCCGGCGGCGGCGGGAGCTGCTGCGGCTGTGACAGGGAATGCGCCCCGGTGAGTGGCGGCGGCGGCGGGCGGCGGCCACCGGGAGGGGCGGCGCAGGGAGAATGGGAGGGGGACGCGGCCGCGGCTGGCAGGGGGGGCGCCCCTCGCGGTGCCGGGGGCTGCGGGCCCCGCACCCCTCCGCCGATTGGCTGCGAGCTGACAACGGGGCAGGTCCCGCCCCTCCCCCGCGGGCCGTTGGCTGATGGCGCAGCCCCGCCGCCTCCCATTGGCGTAAGCGAGTGCCTATCACCTGCCGGCCCGGCTCAACCCTGCCCGCTCGGCCACCGCCCTGTTGCCCGCCCCGTCGTCGGGAGCCGCTGAGGCGTCCGGTACGCGGTGTCCGGGCTCCCCCATCCCGCCGGGGCCGGCCGCGCCTGCCCGGGAGCAGCGGCCTGCGGGGGAAGCCCCTCCTTTTTTTAAAAGGTATTTTCAGTAGAACTTGGGGGAAGGAGCCATGTCTGCTGCGGAGCCGCCTTGGGGCGGGCGGGCTGGGCGGCGGGGCGCGGGTTTGCCTTAAAACCGGGGTCCGGGCCCCGAGCTGCTCTCTCCGCCTTGGGCGCTGGCGGTGCCCGGGCTGTGGGCGCCCGCCGCCGCCGGGCCCGGAGGGAGGAAACGCGTCTTGTTACCGCGCGGAGGCGGAGATGGGCCTGCGGGCGCCGGGGGCTGTGGCAAGGCCGGGTCGGGGTGTCTGGCGGCTGACGGGGAGCGAAGGGGGCCGGGGCGGTTGCGGCAGCCCCGTGGTGCGGTTCTGTGGCAAGGGTCGGAGCGAAATTGCAGAATTCGAGGGAGTCGAGCCGAAACCGCCCGGGCTGCGGAGCCCGGAGCTGTTCGGGTCTGCCCTGCGGTGTGCAGGCCGGTGACGGGCGGGGTGACTCACCCCCGGGCCTGGCCTTCCCCGGGCTGTGCCAATACTTCCCACGCGTGACGGGTGACACAGAGGACACTTGCTTTCCTCTCTGCGTAAATGGGTTGGGCTGCGCTCCCTGCCCGTCCCCGACAGCTTTGGTGGTGGCGAGTTGCTTTTGACTTCGCCCCTTCCTCTGAGCGAAGGGACTGAACGGTGCGCGGCCGAGTAAGTTCGGTGACTTGCCAGGCTGTCATGGGGCAGCACGGCTGCTCCCCTTGCAGTCACTGTGCCTCCTTTGTAGGCGGCTTTGACCCAGAAGGTGCCCAAGAAGGTGTTCATTTGTTCTGTCATCCGTCCCCAGTCACTGACAGGAAGCTGAACATAAGATTTACCTCTGTTTTCATAAAAATACTTGGTTGATTACGTGCCTGGGGTGCATCTCTATCAAATATTTGTCAGTAATTCTGTAAGGGTTTTTTTTTCCTCCAAGGTTTTTATCGCCTCCCTCTCAGCTTAGTGTGTCCTATTGTATTTGGTATAAACATGACCAAACTCGAACAGTCCCTGCCTCGTACTCCCAGTTTGAGGAGTTTGACCTGAATTGCAGCAGACGTGCTGTAAAGGATGAACACATCCGACATAAGAGGAATTACATTACTTGGGTTAGACTTCTGGTTAAGTGACTTCCAGTTAACACATCTTTATTCTTCCCAGGGAGGAGAAGAGCTGTCCTTGCCCACCCACAGCCCAGCTTCGTCGCTCTCCGCCAGTTTGCACTGGGAGCGTTGGGTGACTCAGGGCTTCTCTGTTCCCTCTGAAACTATCCTGACATGGTCACGAGCGCTGAGAAGAGGCAGAGGGCACTTTGGGGAAGGGGGCTGTGGTGTTTGTTGCCCTGAGAGGTGGTTAAATGCATGAAACCTCAGAAGGAGAGTTCTTTGGATAGTTAAACAATTTTTTATTTTTTTTTTTTTTCCCCAGAAACAATTCCTGGGCACCATAGAGGGTAGCTGGTCTTGTCAATGTCAGTGTTTTATTAGAGGTATTAGTAACTAAGAAGAAGGAGCTGTCTTGGAGCAGAAGAGTGAATAGGAGGCTTTTATATTTATTTATTTATATTTAAACTTGATGTGTCAGCAGTATGACTGCACAAGCATACTCGTTGATAGGGCTGGTTAACTGCAGTTGTACCGGGTATGACAGGTGTAGGTAAGTAGTGCATTTTTTTGATTAATAGTTTTAGATCTGCCTTGGAAGAGATCCTGTCTTGTTTTCAGACCCAGATCTGGCTGGGCTGTGTATTTATGTTGTATATGTGGAAGCAGAGCCCAGGCATTCTCCTTTGGCTTTGCACATGTGAAGATTTGATCCCTCATGTCACTGGGATTAATTTCATTGTCCCCTTTTTGCAGTAAAGCTTTTTTACTTATTTATTTTTTTTCTTTTCCCCCCACTGACTCTTTAGAAGTCGCAGACATATGAGATAATTCCTCTTGTGGAGGATAATTCCTCCTTGGTGGAGAAGGAAAGGGAACAGAAAGGAAAAGAAGAAAGTGCAGAGAAAACACAAGACTGATGATGTCTGTGACCTTGGTTCCACAAGGAGTCTTTTCTTTGGAGACATGTCTGGGAGTAGACTGTCAAAAAGTATGGCAACAAAGTACTATTTATTCCCTCAGTCTATTATAGTAATTTTTGAAAAGCAGGCAGAGTCAGACTATAGGAAGGAAACTATCTTTTTACAGTCTTTGCTGGAGTTTGTGACGCCACAAACATAATCAAGATAAACTCGAAGTGTGTTCAAGCAAACTGTCTTTTCACGGCCGTACTGCACTCATCCGTGGGCAAAACCAGGCATACTCATCAAAGCGTATTTTTCTGGATATGGTTGCGTCCCTCGAGGGCTCTTCTGTCGATACAGCTCAGTAGCAGATTGTGCTGCATCCCTCTCCTGATCAACACAGAGTTTGGGGATTTATTTTTAACTCTCATCTCGTTAAGTGCTTACTGAAGACACCCAAGGCCCTCTCTCTGATGGCTGGCCTGTGACTAGCTCTTGGGTAGTGTTTTTCAAAAACACTTTCCCCTCCCTGGCACTGGTAGAACTTCAGTGATTTAGAAAGCAACAGAATTCATTCTTCTTGGAAGAAACCTGTGCTGAGTGCTTTTGCCTTTAAGTTTCTTGGTCACTTGTCATTCTGCAGTGTCCAAAAGCATCTTAGCCCTCTGGCCACCGCCTTTCCAGGGAATGTTGTCATCGGGGTGGTATTAATGCTGCGATAATAGGGAGGCCCAAGGGACCTGTGTGCCGTCATTCATTGTAAACTTTTTGCTGCGCCTGTCATAAGCCCTCAGATAAAGTCACTGCTTTTGGGTAGGATGCTCTGTAATTTTTCAAGGTTTAAAGAGAAACTAGGCTACTGTGACTTCAAGAAAATGCACGTTGGGTGGATAACCTCCCCAGGTGGATGGGGGGTATGCAGGCACGTGGCAGCTTGTGCCAGCTGTCAGCCTCAGGTGTAGAGTCAGGATTAGTGCACCTGGTGCTCATCAGATCTCACTGACTTTCTTAAGAGGTGGCTTTGCAGAGAGCAGAGACAGGCAAGGAGAAGCATGTACTTTTCACAGCCTTCCTTCTTGGTTTGCTGTTTACTCTGCACCCTTCTGCTCTGCATGGATTTGTCCCTCTGGGGTTCCCGGGTATGGAGCTGGGAGCAGATTGTTCTCGTGGTCAGGCCCGGATTGTTCTGGGACATGCACATCTCCAGAGGCCTTTCCTTCGTCTCTGCAGATACTGAACCTGCATCAGGAGCACCAACCTCTTCAGATTTTCCTTTTTAAAAAGAAGCTTGTGTCTACCTTCCTTCTGGTTTCAGGGAAGGGTTTATTATTATGGTGGAGGAAGGAGGGTTGTGCTGATGCTGTGCTCTGACTTTTTTTTTTTTTTTTTTTTTTTTTTTCCTGAAAGCTCACATGCTGCTGTTGCAAGAGGCAAGGAGGCATTTGTTGTGGTTCACCAGAGAACATTCAGTTCAAAAATACTATTGCAGGAAAAGACAGAGGTTCACTTCCTAGAGCAGTGATGGATACAGGCAGCCTTCCAAAGAGCATATGAAAATGCCTCCAGCTCTTATTTCAGGATGAGAGAAACAAGCACAAATTGATTGGTGAAATCTAATCCATGGCTTTTGTTTGTTTGTTTTCCGTATTCTAATAAGTGAAAGACAATGCAAATTTGGTTAGATTTTTGGCTGAAGTGCTCGGGTTCCTTTGCACTGAATCCTGGTTGGGTTTTGGAAGAAAATCCAGAGCTTTAGGGGTTTGGGGATTACCTGTTGGTTCTCATGGTTTGAGAAGGTGAAGAATGATGATAAAAATATTTCTTCTGCTTTTCTGTCTGTGAATCAGCATTAAATGGGAAGAGGAAGAAGACGTGGTTGCTGACAGTCCTTGCTGCTCTTCGTGGCGGTTCTGGATGGTGAGCGATGACTGCAGCAATTACGTGGCACTCGGCAGTTCTGGGGCCTCTGACAGCCAGAATGGCTTGTTGTTGCGAAAACTGAAGGCCAGATGTGTGCTTGGCAGAATTTTTGTGAAATCCGATTTTAGGTGGTTACTTGTTTAATTCCAAAGGTCAGTGGACACTTGCATTGCCTTTGGTCATGGGGGACTCTTAACACTGTGGCTTGTGCACTTGAGTGGCCTTGCTTTGCCTCTGCTTAAGTATTTGTGTTTGGTGTTTAAAAATATTGTGGTGAACAGAACTGTGAGGAAGAAAACTGGTGGCTTATGTGCAGATAAATGACCCGTTTATAAAGTGAATGAATATTATTTAATGTTCATATGGCAAACATTTGTAAGCTAATTTTAAATGGGAGACTGTGGGCCGATTAAAATCGGGAAGAATCATTTATCCAGCCACTTGAGATGCTGCAGGTACATCCTGGGTGAGTTGCAACTGCCTCTGAGCAGCACTCAAAATAATTTTGGACATGCTTTGCAGCCTTACCGTGATGTGTCAGTGAATTGACTTTGAGAGGGGGGCAGAGTGGATTCCCGACTGTGGGAAAGGGTGGGTAGAAGTTGAAGCATCGTGTTATATTTCAAGCGTAGTGTTTTGGTCTGATATTTGATCCAAACCCTAGCAGCAGCCTCCAGTCACATGGAGAGCCCAAGAAGCTCTTTTTAAGGTGCCGTGTTACACTTCAAGCTGTGTTTGTGGGTTTTTTTTTTGTGACTTAGCTGAAGCGTGGCTCCGTACAGATTTCAGTTTGCCTTGAAGGCAAGGTTCTTTAAGGTACTTGAAAAATACTGTCTGCCTGTTTAGTTACTTCTGCTTCATGTTGGGTTCAGTGTTTGGCTCTTGTAAAGTCTGGAGGATACTGAGCATCTTGCTTGTAAGAATGCTTTTGGAAGTGGGAAACCAGATTTGTCCTGTACAAAAGCCCCTGGATTTAGAGAAGTTCTTAACCTACAAGCTGCAGGTTTTTTAGAATGATCACAGTGTGGAAAAGCTGTTTCATTTTAACAGTGAAGAGTTACTCTGCCCCGCTGACTGTGTAAGGGGAGGGGACTTGAAAGAAGCCACCGCATTTTGAACGTAGCTCTTGTTTGAGAGCTGCTTCGGATCCTGGAGTTACGCCCGCGTAGCTGAGCTTTCCCAGGGCACCGTTTGAATGCTAAGCTGTGTTGTAATGAATGCCGAGTGGGCAGCAGCATAAGCCTCTTCTCATTTTCCCTGGAAGACGCTGCTCCATTGTCTTGTCTGTATCCTGAAAGCCTCAGTGTTGTTTGTCAAAGGCTCAATTCTGCAAGTACCACGTATGCAAAGGAGCCTGTGAATAGGAAGGGCTTCCCGTGCTGGTTCTCAGCTCCTCACATAATGCCCAGGGCCGGGACAACGGGCAGCAGGCTAAAGCAAAGCAGTGTTTGTTAAACTCTTGGTATTCTGTGGGCATCCTCTCTCCCACACATGAGATGTTCAAAATTGTCTAGTTATGTCCTGATAATGCCTAGGAGTTGCTTTCTGCCAGGCACGTACGTGTGCTTAGATAGGCCATAAATAGAGGGAATGGGCAAAGGCTGGCAGAAGTGAAGTGATGTACTCGTGGCCACGTGCGTGCTGGTGGCAGGTTTGGAAGCTATGTGCATCTCCCAGCTCTCAGACCAGTGTTCTGGCCATGAACCACCTTGTTTGCAGAGTGTGCGTATGTGCTATTAGCTCTTTCTCTTGACCCCCATGCATGTTAGGGAAGACAAGCGATGTAACTGTGTACAATTCTCCCCCTCTGCTCTGCCCTGGTGAGACCCCCCTGCAGCGCTGCGTCCAGTTCTGGAGCCCCCAACATCAGAAGGATGTGGACCAGTTGGAGAGGGTCCAGAGGAGGCCACGAAGATAAGAGGGCTGGAGCACCTCTCCTGTGAGGCCAGGCTGAGAGAGTTGGGGCTGTTCAGCCTGGAGAAGAGGAGGCTCCTGGGAGACCTGAGAGCGGCCTCCCAGTGCTAAAGGGGGCTGCAGGAAAGGTGGGGAGAGGCTGTTTAGTAGGGCCTGTTGCAAGGGGTAATGGTTTTAAAATGGAGGTAGACTTAGATTGGATATTAGGAAAAAATTTTTTACAATGAGGGTTGTAGAGCACTGTCCCAGGTTGCCCAGAGAGGTGGTGGATGCCCCATCCCTGGAAACATTCCAGGCCAGGTCGGATGGGGCTCTGAGCAACCTGGTCTGGCTGGAGATGTCCCTGCTCCTTGGAGGGTGGCTGGACTGGGTGGGCTTTAAAGGTCCCTTCTAACCCTAACCATTCTAGGGTTCTGGGATTCTAGGGTTCTGGGATTCGGATGTTGGAGCTGAGTACTGCACACTGGCATTAATATCTGCTGTAGGTTAGTAGGGACCAGTACCACAGGGCTGAATCTCCTCCCTCTGTCTCAGAGGAAGGGGTCTTTTGACAAGGGAAGGGGGAATAAATCTCCTGCCTCGGCAGTTGGTGCCTCTGTAAGTACTTGTGGGTCCCAGGCAGCCCTTCCCGCATCTCTCAGGGACAGTGGTGTTTGCAGGGCCTCCTGTGGTGTTCATTTCCAAGGGTGTGCCCCGTGCGAGCAGACAGGAAGGAGTCTTGGGCCCAGGCGTGCCTTATCTTGGCTACTTCTAGGAAATGATGTAAGATGCTTCCTTGTACAAATGTTTCTTTAAATGCCCCCTGAATTTTGCTGACGGCTGCCTACCTGGCTGTTTACCTTTTGAGATCAGCTCCTCTGGAGCTGTGGGAGCTGACCCTATTCTGTGCTACGCCCCATTTATTTTGGGGAAAACGTGTTTCTTGCTGATCGAAGCCTTTCAGAGCGTGCCGGTTGAGAGCCGACTGCCTTAAAGGGAAAAGTCAGAAGGGTTCTACAGAAGCCGTGTCTGTGAGATCAGCGTGGGACTGACGTTACAGGCAGCGCGCAGCAGCAGCAGCAGCCGAGCCAAGCTCTTCATCTCTTCCTGGCAATCTGAATCGCCGTTCAGGAGCTGCCTGACGCGTGCCTGAGCCACAGCAGCTGCCTGCTCCCCTGAATGCATCCGCTGTGAAACCGCAACGGTTTGGGAGGTGATTCACAGGCTCTGCTGCCGCTGGAAACAGGCTTTTGCGTAGGACTTGTGGTTTGTCCTGTGTTGTGACTGAGTTGCCTTGGTAACGGGTGCAACTACTGAAGCAAGTACACCCAAAGAAATTTTTGTCTAATAGGTACAGCAGGACTGAAAATATATATCTTAGGAGGAGTTATAATGGCTCCATATATATATAAAAATTTTTTTAATTTTTATTTTTTTCTCAGTACAGGGCAATGCAGAAAATGAAACATCATCAGTTTTCTTGGGCAGCCTGGAGACCCGCTTCATGACAAACGTGCTTCTACAATAATGCTGCAAAGTTAAATAAATACAATGAGACAGTTAAGGTGTTTTTGAGGTGCTTAGCACCCTCCGGATAAATTTGATCTTGTGGCAGCTGCAGTCTCAGCTGAAGAACAAATGTACCACTTTCTGCCTCACTTTATTTGTGAGATAACTGCCAGTCTCTGAAATGAGCCTGTCTGCCCTCTGATGAAAGCATGGGATTGTTTTGTCCCACTTTTACATGTGAATGTGGGTCACTGAGATGCAGGACATTCTAGCGTGACAATTTTAGGCCTGAAAGGACAGTGTTGACTATTGATGCGTGTTAGAGTGTGAAAGTCAGGACTTCTAGGTCAGCTATTACCAGTTGATGGGCTTGATGCAAGTGTTGTTGAAAGCCTCGGCTTTAACAGAGAAAAGGCTGGTTTTGACTTGTTCTTTTCTGCGTGTTAATAACAGAATTTGAGTCTTGGCTTTTAGGGAAGAAAAAAAAAGCCTGAGAGTTGGAGCATTGCTTGGAGACAGCTCAGAAATGGTGTGGTGCATCTCCTTTCTGTGGCTGGGAACTGTGCCTGTCTGAATGCTGCGCTTGGTCCTGCTGTTCATGGTAGGACCATGACCGCCTCTTCATCTTCATCAGCTTCTGAGACCTGGTGTGGGTTGAGGCCTTGAATGTGTTGTGTCTCCCTGGACTGTGTATCGCTCTGTTACTGAGCAGCAATATAAAAAGTACACGTTAAGGCTGCATTTCTTGCACTGGCTAATAGCTGAGCAACGATGCAATGGCATCTGGTGGGCCAAGCAGCTGAAGAAAAGAGGTTCAGAGAGTGTGGTCCTTCCGCCTTGGTGTGGGCAGCTGGTCCTCTGAGCACCTCCAGCCTGGAAGCACTGTTGTATGACACGACCATGTCATTTTATGAGAGGGGCTTATCTTTCTTGTGTCTGTCTGAGGGAGCAAAACTATGTGGATGATTTGTTACCTGCATGTTTTGCATGGAAGGACAAATTAGCTGGAACTCAACATAGGAAGAGTAAACTGAATTTTAATCTCTGCAGCAGTATGATAGCAATTGACCTCAGTGTTTGTTCTTGTTCGTTACATGCCTTTGCAGCTCTGATAGGAGTTGCAGTGTGCGTCGCTGTGTTGGCGACAGGAGGCAAAAATCTCTAAGAACATTTTACGAATGAAGGCGGAAACGATGATTGCTGCAAATTTCAATATCCTTACCAACTGTAGTCCTACGTGGGCTTCTGGCATTGACTGCTGTTTCGGTGGCAGGTACAAAGTATAGCCAAAATTTCTGGTCTCATTTTGCGCTGCTGCACGAGCATTTCCAGAAACTGGATAAAATTATGTTACTTGTTGCAGCAGGTCTCTGTGCTGAATGATGCTTGTTAGGGATTGTTAACATCTCGCTTGTGGGTGCCAAGTCCGGATGCCGCTGTCAGAAAGGCCGTGGTGATGAAGCCCAGCACTTAGCAGCAGTTTCAGAGGCGGTCTGCCTGTCTGCTTGTCCTGAGTGTATTCTTATGTTTGTATCCCGCAGGTCGTATTGATCATGGACAGTGAGGAAATCCCGACTTTTTCGAGTCCAAAGGAGGAAACCGCGTACTGGAAAGAGCTTTCCTTGAAGTACAAACAAAGGTACTGTTGTAGATTTGCAGGCTGGGTTTAGTTCTTAATGTCCAGAACATTGTTTGATCAATTTCTCTGCAAGGCTACACCAAGATGGGAATTAGATATTTTGGAAAGAATCATTGCATTTTGAGCTTTAAAATTTCCAGCCTTGTGGGAGCTGAGTGTTTCTTGCACAGTGTTACCATGCCACAAACTCCAGGCTATGTTTTGGGCATGTTTGAGCAAGAGCAGAGCCCTTTTGCAACCATGTGCATCTTTGTATAATTAAGGTGCTGCCTTAAGTAGTATCTTGACGTTTTATCAGGAGAAGGCGCCTTTGGGCTTGCCTGTGTCACTACTGTTCCCTTGAGGTTCTTGTAGTTGAGGTACTGGTATGAAAAGTGGCTGATTTGCTCTCTGCTGTGATTTGTTGAAGTGTATTGTGCCTCATAGTCCAGCCTGTACCAGTGGTTTGCATCTTTTAGGGGACACAGGACTTTTTGGTTGCCAGAAGCAACAAGAGAGGTGGTTGTATTGAGCAATGCTCTGCCTCTTGTGGGAGTGGGATTCTTTTGTTTTGAGTGGGGAGCATTAGAGGCTCCCAGTTTATTTTCTTTGGAAAGCTTTCTTTGCTTTCAGTGTTACTCATGTGCAACTAAGGTGAAGCCAGTGAAACCTCTCTCAAATCCAAAGAGCCTAAGGTGCAAGTTATTTTTTTGTTTGGTTTTAGGGTTTTTTTTTGGAGAGGAGGTGTTTGGCATGTGGAGGATCCTGTCCATGTGGAGAACCCTAGGCTGTTCTTGGGTGTCAGAAAATTGTCTTAGACACCAGTGGATATGTTGTTTCCTAATACCTTGTTAACTTTCTCTGCAGCATGCTAAGAGCTGAGCTATTGTGTATGGTAAAGATGGAAATTTAATAAGCAAAGTATGTGGACTGGCTACTTCTAGTATTTACTAATTTGCAGTGGTGTCAGGTAGGTATGTGCTGGCTTCCTGCCACAGTGCTCAGTAACCCTAAGGTTCAAACCTTCACGCTTTTCAAGAACCTTAAATTTCCAGGTAGTGCAGAGATTCAGAAACTGTTGTTCTCTCTTACAGTGTTTGACCAAAATCAGGTTAAATGTGTCTTTAATTGACTCTATCAAGTCTCCTCACAGTGAAATCTAATGGAGTACAAAGTGGTTGTCACTCACATGAATCCTGTAAATAGCTTTGATACAAGTTTGTGTTCACACATGTGTTTAATATAGCTGTTTGTTTGATGCAAGAGATTTAATTTCCTTTTATAGCTAAGCTTAATGTAATTTCTCTGTTTCCTCATTTTTGTTTTTCCCCTTAGAGGTCTATGGATCACACTGAAGTACTTTACAAACTCTTTCCCCCCACCCCCCGCCCCCCCAGATTATTTTAAGAGCTGTGGATTTTGTTTTAGCTTGGGAGATACTGGATTTTCAACTGATAAAATCCTTTCCTTTCAGCTTCCAGGAAGCTCGTGAAGAGCTGGCTGAATTTCAGGAGGGAAGCAGGGAATTGGAAGCTGAGTTGGAGGCACAGCTAGTGCAAGCTGAGCAGAGGAATAGAGATTTGCAAGCAGATAACCAAAGACTGAAGTATGAAGTGGAAACATTAAAGGTAGGTCTAGCACTGCTTATTCTTACAGATATGTTTTGGATCTTGTTTTAGAATGTCTGGTCTGTTCTTGGTCACTGAATATCCAAATGAAGTAAAGGAGTTGGCTGTTTAAGGTCCAGGCTTGAGTATGGCATGTACTCCAAATAAGGCCAGCAACTTAGTAGGGAAATTTCTGGCGGAATTTTTCTTGTTCGCATCATGAAACTCTTGTCATGGAGGCTGTACTCATTTGTTTGAATTCTGCAGGCTTTGCCAAGTAGTAGCTTTATTAGTTACACAGGCAACACCAGCGTAGCAACAGGGTGGACAACACAGTATGTTTTGTCAGGCCACTGCATTGTCATCTTTCTCTGCATACTAGTTTTTTTTGCCCAGAAGGTCTCCTTGGTTTTCTGAGACTTTAAAGAAGGCTGAAGATGGGCAATTTGTGCACATCTTTCAGAGAGAATCTCCTGACTCAACAGCTGTGTCTCTGCAGACAGGAATTGCATAAGGATCTGCATGTGAAGAAGGTGACTTTTAGTTGATGCCTCTAAGTTAGCAAGTTCTTGCCTCTTTCAGAATCTTGGAAAAGCATTATTTTTGGTAGTCTTGGGTTATTTTTGTGAAGGCAAAGGTTGGAAACTTACCCAGTGGAAATAAAGTTTATGGGATTGCTTGTTTGCATATGCAGTCCCAGCTATATTTGGAAGGTCAGTACGTGTTTTGTAAGGTCAGTAGTTTTTCCATAAGCCATTCTGTGTACCTTCAGAGCTGGTAAAAGCCTGTTTGGGAATGAATTCTTCCAGTCTTTTGAAAATGAGCCTCTGGACCTGCAGGTTTTGTGAGAGATTTCAGTGGCTCTTGTTTTTGCTAATGGAGATGTCAGGCAAGTTCGGGTAACAGCGTGGCTATTGTCAAGGGACAGGCACTGAAGGGGAGGCTGTGCAGTTAATTTCTCTCTGGCTTCCTAGACCTTTGAGGTTTTGGAGCAGCTGTCAGTGCAGGCTGTTGGCAACAGATGCAGGGATACATCTCTGAGCAGCCAGCTGTGTCGTGGCAAGATGTCTGTGCACAATACAATGTTTGTGATTTTACACTGTGTCCAGTTTTGGTGTTCAGAGCATGTTCCTTCTAACTCTCCAGTTTTTTTTTACCAGCAATCCCACATCAGCAGACTGCAACGAGTGTCTTACTTTTTGTCTCATTTTACTACCGATGACTTGGACAGTGCATGTGACTGATATTTATCTCACTACTTCTTTCTTTTAGGAGAAACTGGAGCACCAGTATGCACAAAGTTACAAGCAGGTGTCGTTGTTAGAGGATGACCTTAGCCAGACACGGGCAATTAAAGATCAGTTGCATAAGTATGTGCGGGAGCTGGAACAGGCCAATGATGACTTGGAACGTGCAAAGAGGTGAAGGCTGCAGGCCTCTTCCTTAAAGTTTTCACCGGAGCTTTTCTTCTCTAACTCAGATTGATATTTCATTGTTCTTTAAAAGGGAAAATAACACACATTCAAAAAACCTGAAACAAATCCCTAGACACTTGATTCTTTGTGAAGTGCAGTTTATCCTTGGATTCACCTCCATCAGCTGGTAGTGTTACGTTACAGCAAGAAAGGCACGGAGACCGAAGTGCTTTGTGTTCCTGGGAGAAACAAGCAGTGCAAGTAGGTGCAGAGCAAGCCTGGCCAGTGCACTGCTTCTGATACTACCAGCTAGGTGACTCTTACATTTGTGATCCTTGTAGCTTAAAGCCCCTTTGAAGTAAGAAGTTAATACTTTACGTAGTCCCTTTTAAATGAAACAGGCCAAAGGGGTCTCCTCTTCCCTTCCATAACAGCGTAGTGACTGTAGGGAACAAATGTGTCCTGTGTAAGCGCGTGAAAGGAGCAGGCTGCTGTTAGAAACACCCGGTTTTGGAGTAGGTCATGCTTCTGTTTTGCTGAATGGGAATTTTACCATTGATTCAGTGGGACCAGGAATGAGCCTCTGGCTATCTGGCAAAAAGATCTGAGAGCTGAGGCCCTGTTTCCACAAGGCTCTTAACCTCGTGACTAACTTTTGACACACGTGAGTTATCCCGCTGAAATCATGGAGCAAACTGGGTCTTAGGTAACATCCCAGTGCCCTGCTTTCTGTACTCACTGAGCTGTTGGCCTGTCCAGAGCTCTGAAGAGTACGGCACCACCTGAGCTAATGCACTGATTGAATGTACGGCTTTGGAGCATGGCTTGGGAAAAATGGAGATGGGTGTTGGGGAAAAATGAAGATGGGTGCACTGGACTGGCTCTTTCCCAGCTCTGTGGTACATCTCTGAGAGCCAGATGCTATCATGTTCTTCTCCTGTTTCTTTGGAGTTTAGTCTTTTTTAAGAAGCATTTCCATAGCTTTCAAATCTTGAGTGTAACATTCCGTAGCATTCAAAACTTGAATGTAGACCCTGCTAACGTTTTTCTCCTATTACGTTTTTGAATACGCTTTTATGTTGGCCGAGCTGAAGAACCTAATATTCTGGATTTTGTTTTTAGGGCAACAATAGTTTCATTGGAAGACTTTGAACAAAGGCTGAACCAAGCTATTGAGAGAAACGCGTTTTTAGAAAGTGAACTGGATGACAAGGAATCATTACTTGTTTCTGTACAGAGATTAAAGGACGAAGCGAGAGGTATGGCTTGCTCGATTAGTTCAGTGTCTTGGTACATTGTTGGCTTGCTAAGAGAGACGTGTAGCAACCGAAGCTCATGTTTATAGAAAGCCTCACGTAATGAGACTCGAACTGGACGTGTAATACAAGCATTAAGTGTTGCTAACAGCATGTTCTCTATTCTTTGTATGTCCAGTGTTGCTAAGAGGAAAAATTTCCTCATGTAGGGCAAAATTAATGCCAGATTCATTCAGGATTTTTGACACAGGTGAGTACAAAAATGCTATGTTCCACGGATGTAATAGAATTGCAGAAGTGTGCTTCAAAAGTTCTCACTGCCTGTAGTTTTATGCCTTGTACGGGAAGGAAGAGCACAGGAAATTACAGGGAAATACATGATAAATGGTTAAATAACTTTCTTCAAAAATCCTGGCTTCTGTGTTCCTTGTAAACCTCTTGGAAATTGCCTGGTTGGTTTAAGATATTCCAGTAAAGACTGGTTGGAACTGTGGGATCAGCGATGTTTGAGATGGTGTTCTGGGGTGTGATTAGGAGTGGGGAATTCACAGTGGATTTCACATTCAGGATGCTGGGGAAGCCTTTTTTTAATGGTTGATGGAAACTGATTTCTCTAATAGTGTAGATGATCTGCTCGTAAGCCTGTGCCTGCCATTAATGTAGTTTAGAGATCAGTGGTTTTAAACTTTGTTTCCTGAGTGAAGCTTTCTGAAGTAATTCTTCAGTTAAAGTCTAGATCTGAGTGTAAGGCAACAGGCTGGGATTTTTTTGTTGTTCTCCTTTGGTAACCTCTTTGAGCCAAGTTTGTGTCCCACAAATTAAAAGCCTCTATTGGAAGCACAGGGTTTTTATAATAAATACAAAAAAGGAGATTAAGTATTTTTTGAGGAAATATATACATATTGTAATTTGGGGTTAGGGCAATAATACTGGAAAAAAAGCAAAACCTAGGGGACTTTTCTAGAACACTGGAATAATTGGCAAAAAAGACATCTTGTTTCTTAGATGAGTCATTTGGAATTTTTTTTAGCATTTGTTAGAGTAGCAAAGCTGCATGTTATTCCCCCTGACAGCAAGCAGGAACATTAGCCACTAAAAGAACTGATATGGTGTCAAACTCAAAAATAATGTTACTGATTGAACAGCCACAAATCCTCTTCTAGGACCCAAAACAGATTTCACTTCAGCTGTACTGTTTTACTTAAAATCAGTTCTAAATATTTCTAACTTAAAAGCCATAATGTAAAAACAATTTTGCTCTTGCATGTTGTACCAGATTGAGGCAACGAATAAGAGGTCTGTGAAAGATTAAGTTGCTCTACCTGAAAAGGAACAACTCCCTTGTAATGCATTTTTTATTTGCATCTAGTCCTTTCTAAGGATTTTATAGATTCATTGTTGAGCTGTCCTGCATGCTCCTTAAAGCAATTACATGTGGAAGTGGGAGGGGACCAGCTAGGGGTAAGCAGCAGTCTGGCGAGGAGGTGAGAATAAAACATGGGTTTCCTGATCTCCAGTCTCTTTCCCTGTCATTTGGGCTACCCAGCATCTCCAGGCTGCTCTTCTACTTTTTGAGGCATCCAGAAACTGAATACAACCCTTTGACTGTCTTTTGGCTAGTGTGGAGTCCTGTGGATTATTGACTGGAGGAGTAACATAGCGAATTGGAAACACAAGAATAGGTTTTTCCTCCCTTTTTTTCAACTTGTGTTTGAGGGGGAGCTGAATGTAGTTCACCAGGCATTTGTGATCAGCTGCAGTTTCTGTAACACACTTTCCGTGGGACTCGCACTACAGATGGGGAAAAGTACTGAGGCTAAGTCACCTGCTGCACTCGCTGGGACCACACAGTGCTCTGGTCCAGGGAGGGCTCTGTTTGCTGTCTCTCCACTCCCAGGTGTAATGGGAAGTGATGGTGCTGGGCTGTGACTGCTCGGAGGTGGGGGTCCTTGCTGCTGGAGAAAGCCAGCAGCAGGCAGTTAATACAGGGTTGTTGTGAAGTGTCATCTCCTCCTCCCTCCCAAATGAATAGAGAGTGTTTGTTAGAGAAATCAGTCACTAATATGTACTTTTGTTTTGTTTTGGTTTTTTTTCCTCTCAACCCTTAGACTTACGGCAAGAGCTAGCAGTACGGGAAAGGCAGCAGGAAGTCACCCGAAAGTCAGCACCCAGTTCTCCGACTCTCGACTGTGACAAGATGGATTCGGCTGTCCAGGCGTCTCTCTCCTTGCCAGCTACTCCCGTTGGAAAAGGATCAGAAAATAACTTTCCTTCCCCAAAAGGTATAATTCACAGAGAATGCATCTAGTTGTTTAGCAGTATGTTCAGCATGTTAACAAACCAGGTGCTTGTTATTGAATTTGAAGTAAATATGTGGATCCCACATGCACTCCATAAGGTGTGGTTAAATCCTGGGGCAGCATTAGGTGCATTTAAGGAATATAATGAGTGAATAGCACGGAAAAGAAACACAGTGAAGCTTGGATACCGCATTTGGAGGGGGTTTGCACAGATACCTGCAGTATAGCGCTGAAAGCATTTGGAATTTCGGGGAAAGGCAGTGACTGATGCTTCTGCTTAAATGTGGAGTAGCAGCTGTGGGTAAACAGCGGTCAGTAATTCTGACAGTCTAGAGTCTCTGCTACCACACATACTTTTCAGGGATCCTGTTTTCTTTCTGAGGCATCAGGATCTTAGTCCAGTCCCCTTCCCCATCTGAAAGGCTCTAGACAATCACAAGGATTAAAACATTATTTTCAAATTAGAAAGGGTAGATTCCAGAGGAAGCTCTGGCTGGATTAGATGGATTGCAAGCAATAGCCTTGCAGATGGAGAGTGCATGAACTCTGCGGGTAGGTCTAATGGGAAAGGGCTGTGGGCAGGAATTAAGCTTTTTCATTTTTCCATGGCTAGTGATCATGTTATTGTGGGGTAATTGTATGAAAAGTCTGCAGTAGGATTTTACATTTACCTTTTTATATAGAAGTTGATTTATTTTAAGTTGTGGTTTTGGTTGTTTTTTTTTTGTTTGTTTTTAAATGAACTGTGGAGGAGTGGAGCATATAATAAAAAATGTCTGTGTTTGCAGCTATACCAAATGGATTCGGTACCAGCCCCCTTACTCCTTCAGCTAGAATATCTGCACTCAACATTGTGGGAGATCTCTTACGGAAAGTCGGGGTGAGTGCTCTGAACTGAAGTATTCCTTGCTCTGTGCTGCTATCACTGAGCTTTCACCCTTCTGCACAGTTACAAGGCCTTGGCCTGTGTTAAATACATGCTGTAGTTTCCAAATCATCCACATTCAGTGTTTAGTATGCGCTAACATTTTTTGAATTATCTTAATTTGTAAAGCATATTACTTGGGTTCTGATGCCAATCTTGGGTGTCAAAATTCATATTTTGAGTAAAAAGTTTCTCAAGCATTTTGTTATATGGGGTTAGACGCCATCAGCTGCTTGTTCTTACTTTAAATGCGGCTTCATCTTCCTCTGTAGTGAGACTGAGATGCAGAGCTGGACCTCAGACTCCAGGTGCCTGCTGCACACACGAGCGAGGAGCTGAGATCACACTGCCAGTGTCTCCTCGTGTGCCTGGGGAGATCTGCAACAGTGCTGAAAATGAAAAAATCTAGAAACCTTTGATAAGAAAGTGAGAAAACAAATCAGGAGAAAGCAGGATGTTCCCATCTGTAGTTGATGGGGAACTGAAATGTGTGAGCCTTTAAAGGGATTACCGCTGTAAGCGGGGAAGAAGAGGTTTAAACATCTGTTACGGTGTTGGATAGAATGCCAGGCTTTCCAGTTGAATGAAGGCATGACTTGAGTTATGAGAAGCTTGCTGATGTGTCTCAGTGATTACTGTTCTGAGTGGAAGCATGGATTGGTGTCTAGCCTCCAGTGCTGGCTTTCCTCCGTTTCTTGTGGTGAACACTGAGAGCAGCAATAGCTGCAGTAGAGACAGTTGTTTTAGCAAAGTTTGAAATTAAAAATTACCTCATTGCTCACATTTGGAGCCAATGAGCTCGTAGTTGGTTTGAAAGGGCAGCAGGACGACTCGGGGTTACAGAGTGACATGTTTAAAATGGGATCATTGTGAGTAAAAGTCTGCAGGGGATTTAGGGAGCTTAATCACAATCCTGTGTGATTACTCTGCAAGGACAGGAAATGCCAAATAAGCATGCTTCCTTCCTAGCTTGCTCTTAGACACACGCGCTGCCACTGATACAAAATTCCAGCTCATGCATTTGTCTAGTAACAATTACAGGATGTTCAGGATTTCTTTGGGTTTGGCTACTCACAAAATGCTTCATCCCAAGCCTTAGGCTCCCTTTCTCTGCAAGAAGTTTCCCTCAGCTTTCTTGGTTGCAGTTGAGACAGGAAGTCACTTGGCAGAGGTTACACTGGCTGGTAGGTGCTTTGAGACCAAGAGAGAGGTTGTTAGGTCATTAACTATCTCTGCATATGTAGTCACTAAGTAAGCTTACATGGATTTTTAGCAGACTGGAATATTTTTCTATGTGGAACAGATCCAGAGCCCACGTTGGAGCAGAAAAGTTTTTGACTTTCTGCTAGACCAGACAGATACTCAAGTTAAGCCTCAGTTGGTGACAGACAGCAGAAAGGGCAGGTGATGTTCTGAAGTAAAGGAGAGAATCAGGGTTTTGGTCTCCCTCCTGCCAGGAGTCAGTGATGAGGCAGAGCCTCCCACCTTTTATAGGGGGAAAAGATCTCATCAGGCTTGCTTGGAAATGGCAGAGATGACCACGGAGGCAGGCTTGGTTGCTGCTTTTGGTTCCTTCTTGTGATGCTGTGGCTGTAGCACCTCTTCTTCTGAAGCATAGCCATGGGGTTTAAGGAACTGGCTTTGTTTTCCAGGCCAAGATTATGGAAAAAAAATGCTAGAAGGCATTGTTCTGGGGAAAAAATTCAACTTTCCAAATACACAGTCCCTACCAAAACTTGAGGATTCTGCTTCAGGCTCTGCCTTAGTCTTCTGATTAGCTTATGCCAGCTTTACTGCAGCTGCTGAAACAAGAAGTTTTGATAACTCCTGCTAGGAGTTGGCTTCCTTATTTTAGGTAATTGACAGTTGAAATATTCTAAAATCTGAGCCCTAATGGAACTGAGCTGTGCCTGGCAGCCTGCATCAGCATCTCATTGTGTGGGTTTCCTTTGTAACTGGGTGACAGGGAAAACGACAGCTTTGTTCCCATTTAGTTCAGTTTTCACCAAATCACACTGGGGTCCTGATCATGGTGATCTTGGGGTCATAACAAAGCCTGAACTTGAGCAGCAAAATACTCTCTTAGTTGTAGTACTTTTTTGAGATCACTTTTTCCTTTTCACAGGCCTTAGAATCCAAATTAGCTGCTTGCAGAAATTTTGCAAAGGACCAGGCGTCACGGAAATCCTACATTTCAGGGAACGTTAACAGCGGCGTGATGAACAGCAATGGTACAAAGTACCCTCATCCAGGGCATACTTCTTTCTTTGACAAAGGGTAAGTAAGGATATGTTTTTGCCTCAAAGGGGAAGTGTGTTTTCGTGATGCCACCTGGAGCAGAAGTTTTTCTTGGCTTGCCTTTAGCCCACCATGGCTTTACTACGATGGACAAATAATTTGTGGAGCCAAAGTCTCACGGGGATGGGGAAGGTGACAGTGCTGATTTCTGTAAAGCAAGTGTGATTGACTTATAGCTGGTAGGATGTCAGTGCCTGTTCTGTCCCTCTGCCGCCTAATCTCTTGGCGGCTGCATCTCAGGTAGTACAAAAGCCTCGGGCAGCAAACCTGCTAGTGAAGTGAAATGAACATGCCCTTCGAAGGGATCTCAAGTAAATAGTGGTGAAGTTGCCATAGCTACTGGTGCACTCGTGTGTGGGGAAGTACATTAACCGCAAATCTGGAGATTCCCCTGGTGAGAACAGCTGAGCGCAGGCAGCAAATGCTCACTTGAAGGGTGGTGCCCTGTTTGCTCTACTTCCCCCTCTGTTAGGTGAAAAAAACCCCTGTCAATAATGGTGTAATTCTGGCTGATAGAGGGGGCAACTGTCACCGTGCTGGCTGTGCTGTGCGTCAACCGTGAAGCCAGAAAGTGCTTTCATGGGCAAAAGTACCCTGTCTGTCTCCGGTGGTTTGCCCATGGTCAGAGCTTTCCCTGGGGCACTGGGAAGTGGTTCAGCAGGAGGATTTTCCCACAGTCCCTTGTAGTGCAGGGCCCTGTGCTTGTATGAGGAGCGGGGTGAAAAGCACAGCAGTGCTCTGGTGTTAGCAAGGTTTGCTTGGTGTTGCTGGGCAAAACACCCTCCATGCTCCCTGTATGGTAGCAGTCTTCCATGCTAAACCTCAAGCTAGTGCAATTTAATGCTAATATTCAGTACATCCTCAATCTAGAATTTATTTTGGATAATTAGATGAGCAGTTACCAATCTGAAGAGTGCCATATACAGAGCAGACAAGCTGAGCTTCCTACAGTCATCCTCGTTTGAGCTGAGTTGCGTTGCTACGTGGGTAGCAGGGCAAGTTACATCTTAGAAACTGGCATTCAGAGTTTTTAGAACCACTGTTTGCTTCTTTTGGAAAGAGTTCAGAGACTTAGCAAAGGCAGTGTCATGTGCGGACTGGGCAGACTTTTGGGTTGTCTGTATCCTGCGGGGCTGGCTGGGGTCTGTGCATCACCCCAGCAGCGCACAGACTACATTTCGGGTGCAAGCTGTCAGGGTAGCTGCTGGGGAGAGATTAGAGCTGTTCCTAGGAGGCAGCATGGCTATATTGAGTTGTGGTGTGACAAATAAGCTGATTGCTATGTGGGGTGGTGGTCACTTTTAATTATCCAGATTGTCATCACGCTTCTTGTCTGTGCTGGCTGCCTGGAGTTAGGAGTAGGCTGTAGCTGAAAAAGGCTTAGAAACCCAGCCTCCTGACAGAGAACCTCTACAGCAGAGTTGGAGGATGTTAGTGGGCTTGAAAAAGGGGGTGGAAATGACTGATGGGCTTATTTGCAAATTGTGAGAGATTCCTGCACGCTCCTGCTGTCCTGTCCTTCTCCTCTGCACCCCTATGTGGTGTTCACAGCGGCGTCGGTGGCCCGCATCTCTCCCCTTACATCGGCTCCTGCTCCACCTTGCTGCCCTTGTTAGGGTCTGTGCAGGTTGGGAGTGATCAGTGTCTGTGCTGTGTGGTTGCTGTGTAAAACCCGTATAACTGCGACTGCATGTGTAAGCTGAACCGTGCTGTTGCCTAAACAAGGCCAGCCCCATCGTGCCTGCGTGCTGCAGCGGTTACCAAGCTCCCAGCCACGCATCGCTGGCAGGCGTCGATTCAGAGTGTGTTGTGGTGGCTGGGCACAAGGGGCCGAGTCAAGGCATGCCCTTTCTTCTCCACATCATTACAGTTCTGTTTACTTCCTTCCTCTGCCATTTTCTCGGTTGAAATGTTTGATGGATCTCCATCTCCCATCAAACCCCTGCTCTTTGCTTGCTGAGTGGAGCTGGGCAGGCAGCTGAAGGCAAGAGCTGGTGTAGGGGAGCGTTGCTTTAGGGGAGGCCTGGAGGGCAGCTGGGCTTGCACCAAAGCTTTGGAGAATTGGAAGAGTCAGGACTTAGCTCCTTTTTAAAATCTCAACAATGTCTAGTGTAAGATTAGTTTCCTGCAGACTTGTTCCTTCAGGAACATGCTGTTTCTGTCCAGATGCCAGGGCATGGCAGAACAGCCCCTGAGGATGTTCTCAGATACTTGTTTTTTGCTGTTGTAATTGTTCTTGTTTGGTTCTTAACTTCGATCCAGTTGGGGAGCAAAATAGGTCTGACCTTAGGCTCTGCAGAGGCCTGGCACTTGAACAGCAGAGCTGAGTCAGGGTGTGAGCCAATGTGGGGTGTTTGTTCCGTGGGGCATTAACTGCTTGTTCACTGCTCCCTTGCTCCCCTTCCTGCACTCTTGAATGTCAAACTCCTTGTAGGTGATGTTTATTCTTAAATTATTTTTGTGAATCTGTTAGACTTTGTAATAAAACAAGCTAAAGTTTGAGTGTGAGAAGTGCCTCTGCTTGCGTGCTGACAGCAGCCCCTTGAAGCATGTAGGTGTATTTACACAGTGGACACTTGTCCACAACCCTGATCCTAACGCGTCAGGCTGTGAAATCGGGGTTCTGTTCCCTAGCCCGCCTTATTAAAAAGTTTCCCTGGAAAAGAGGGAACTGTGGGTGACTCAGATGCAGGTGAGTAATCCCAGGTCCTGTAACGTGCTTTGCAACGCTCTGGGCTTTTATCTGGGACATGCGCTTCCAGCCAGGGAGTCTGGTGAGTGCTGGTGGTCGCTGAAATAAGACCCCTGTGCAGAGCAGAGTCTCATTGTGCAGAAGTCAAAGAGGAGAGGCCTGGTGAGGTTTAGTGTAGCACCTTTGCTTTGCCCCATGTCTTGCATCCAGGGTTATGCCCAAGAATGTCTTTAACGTGTGCATAAACTGTTTCAATTTTTCTCCACTAGGCGCGAAAAGGTCGTATTCCCCACCTTGGTCATGGGTAAATGAATTCATTTGCAATGATAAGCTGCATGCATCTAACTGGGTGCTTGGAGGTGCGGAGTTGGTGGTTATGCTAACTGCATGAGGTAGTTCTCTAGCAATACAAACTAATGGTCTGTGATCAAAGCCTGAGGCTGTAATCTTTTTCTTTACTTTAGATAAACTTCTCTGGTGCTGTGACCTGTTGCAACCATAAGATTTTGAGCGCTGCTTGCTTTCTTGATCCAATTAACATTTCTTCAAAGACGTGCATGTTTCTGATTGGATCAGTCACGTCAGAGATATGGGATGAAGTATCGCTGCTGTTAATTTAGTTAATTTTGACAGTTAGCTTGCCCTTTGGTCATGTTTTTCCTTCAAGGTTTGGTCAGCTATCAGCTTGCCAATGCTTGGTTGCCGTGGTTCTGCCTAATGGGAAAGCAAACAGAGGCACAGATGTGCTGGGAGCGGGCCAGGGTTATGGCGCAGGGGGAGAGGACATCGTGTTCTGAAGCACGTGGGTAGAGACAGCGGTGCTGCTGCTCGGTGTCCCCATCCCTGCCCCGTGCCGCCATGCCGGCTGTAAGCACCCGGGGTGGCACGGTTCTGCCAGCACGGCTCTGCGGGTATCAGGGGCGCGGCTCCTGCGGCACGGCGGCTCCGTTGCCCTGACAAAAGGTGGGACTCATCCCGCTTGTCTGCCTGGTAAGGGAGTGTGGAGGGTTCCCCATGCTGTCAAAAAGTGCAGGGCCCTACCAGGCTCATCTGCCACAGCCTTGTCCCCATCTTCCTCCTTACATCCCATGCTGGGCATTTCTCTACCTCCTTGTGCTCAGGACAGTCAGTGGCTTATTTTAAAGCACCGACCTGCCTGAAAACTCGCTCTTCTCCTTATTTCCTTGTATGAGGAGCGGGGTGAAAAGCACAGCAGTGCTCCGGTGTTAGCAAGGTTTGCTTGGTGTTGCTGGGCAAAACACCCTCCATGCTCCCTGTATGGTAGCAGTCTTCCATGCTAAACCTCAAGCTAGTGCAATTTAATGCTAAAGGACCACATGCCTTTACTCCTCAGGCTGGGCTGTTCAGTTACAGGAGAATCTTCTGCTGAGGTTTTGTTGGATGCTTAGAGTTGAAGGAGTCTTGGAGATGAGGTGCAAAGTACAAAATACAGCTTGAGTAGCAATCTATCTTTAGCAATCGGGGCAGACACAGCAGTTGGAAATGGGCACAGAGGCCACGCCGCTGTAGGGACAGGCAGTCAGGAATGCTGACAGAAACCACTGCGGGGAGCGTTTCCAGCAGGGACCAGTGCGCCTGGCTCCGTTTGAAGCCCTGGAGCCCAGTTTCTCAGGAAGGCCAGAGCAAGGGCACAGCATGGGCCCCACAGAGCATTGTTGGGTCACGTGGGGGAATGGGGCAGAAGCAGGAGGCGAGTGCCCTGTCTGGGATTAATTGCTGCAGGCAGGTCTCCAGGCCGTCGGGCAGTGTCAGCTCCGTGCAGCAGCCCTGCACGTGTGCCAGGCCTGGGCAGAGCAGCCAGAGGCTGGAGCGATGTGTGCGTCCCTCCCGTCCTCCTGAGACACTGGAGTCCGAGCACAAGGGCTTCTCTTCCCAGCTCACTTCTGGGAGGTTAGGCAGGCATCATCCAGCACAACTTGTGGTTTGTTTGGTTTTTTTTTTGTTTGGTTTTTTTTTGTTTTTATTTTTACAGTTGTTCTGTTTAACGTATTTTATTTTCCTTTAACTCTGTTTCTAACTGCAGTAATGCTGATTTCTTTCCCTTTTGTTGGTGCATTTTTGTGTTACCAACAGAAATCCACAGCGTGGCTGAGCTCAGTAAGCTCAGCCATAACGCCAGTTTTCAGTACCTCACATCCCCCAGTTGCTGCTCCTATTTGAAGCCTTTCCCAGTGCCCCGCTTACTGACCTGGCTTTCAGCAAATCAAAGCTGCTGCTTTACACTTCTGCAGGGAGTGCAGGTTTGGGCTGGCAGGATGCAATGAAAAAAACAGGTAACTGACTCCTGGGGCTGATCCTGGGGAAGCTGCCACAAACAAGCCCTCTGCACTGCCTTCCTGATCTTTTTTTTTTTTTTTTTTTTTTTCTAATTAGCAAACAATGGGGAACCTCAAAAGGATTCTAAAAAGGGTTTCCAGCTTCTCCATCTTCAGCAGAGAGCTTGCTCGTGTCTCCCTTGCGCATCACAGTGCTGTGAGTGCTCCCCATCTCGTGCTGCTTCACACTTGTGACACGTAATGCTTGCAGCACTCATCTTCTCACTGCCCCAGCTCTGCGGTGGGGCTGGGTGTCCCAGCTTGTCGTGGGCTTCGCTGGGTGACTTGCAGCACTGGGGGTTCAGGCAGAGTCCCGCCGCGTCCGTGTGACATCTCTGCTGAGCGCCTGCTCGCTGCATGGCTTCTGCCCTTCCTCATGTAGCTCTGGGCGGTGGAAAAGGGCACCCAAGCTGCTAAGCGTGCCTCTGAGGAGGACCTGAAGAGGGTTAGACGTGTGTTGCTTCATTTGAAAGGAGAAACTGCCTCCAGAGGCAGGTCTGTCAGATGGCAGTGGCTGCGGGGAGGTGTTCTCCCCACGGACCCTGGGTGCTGGAAGCCTGGTGTGGGAGCTGTTGGTGCCCCAGAAACGGCAATATTTGAAAAGTTTCTATTGTCTGGTTTGGCCCATCTGGGGCGTAGTGCCGTGTGTTGGGTTTGGATTCAAATCCATCACGGCAGGGAGGCAGACAGGTGCTGGCAGGGAGGGCAGCTGGCTGGTGCGGAAGGGGATAACGTGCCGAGGCGTGAGCACTGCGGGGATGCTGGGTTGCAAAGGCTGGGTGGGGAGCGGTGGCATTGCTGTGGGCTTGAAAGGGGTCAGTTGTCCTCCCCGGCCTGCCTGTCCCAGTGCTGGGGCAGCACAGCTGGGATGTCTCGGTGGACACTGGTGCTCGTTCAGCAGAGCTGCAGGCCTGGCCGGCCTGCCCAGGGTGCTGGCGTTGGCCTGGCCACATCCTGCACATGGTAGGGGCTGGGCGCCATCCCACAGTCGCTGTCAGGTGCAGAGTGGCTCAGAATTCAGTGCAGGAAAAGTAATAAATCCATAGAGCTTGGCTTTAATGGGAATTGTCACACACAGGCTGCTGATGTTGAGTGTTGCTTTCCTCTGACCCTTTCAAAAGGGAGTGAAGTACCACACTTTAGTCCTGTTGGGTGGTGGTTGGATTTTTTTTTTTTCCACTGTCCTACTTGGAAAAGGTGCTTTCTAGCTGATAACTGATTTGCAGAGTTGTGTTGGCTTCATGCTGCTTCGCCCAAATGTGAACAGTGAAATACATCTGCCCCTAAGCCTCTGCTAGCAGCTCCTGATTGCGTGCGGCCAGGGAGGCACTTGCCTTTTGGAAATGGATTGAAGCAACCCTCAAATGGGAGCTGAAGTTTCCAGCTTAATGGGGAGGCAGTGGGAGGGACAGGTTTCTCTCTGCTCTGCCCGTGGTGCTGGGCTGTGCCTCGGGCTGTGCTGCTGTGGGTGTTTAACAGGAAGAGAGGGAAAGGAAACAGCCCGGCTTCGTACGGCAGTGAGCTGCGTTACCATGGGAATCTGTCCTTGCTAGCAAGTGTTGAGGTTCTCGCTCTTCGTCTGCTCTTCCGGAAGGATTTTGTAACTGCCCCGCGCAACGGCCTCCTGGGTTTACTGGCAGGGTTTTTGCGTCCCTGATGCAGGAGGTGCGAGGGCACCGGTGAATGTAAGCTGCCCAGGACCGCATGCCGTGCGGAAGGGAGTGTGGAAATGCACTGCTCTGTCCTGGGGACGCTGTTGGAAGCCACCCATGCGTGAGCTGCTGGCACGTGGGTCCCTTGGGCCAGGATGGCAGCGAGCAGGACCCGCTCCTCTGAGTGCTTGCACAGGGTGCAGCCTGGGAGTGCCAGCTCCCGGGTTGGCTTTTCCTCATCAGTAGAGCTCTCGCATTTCTTTTTCTTGCTTCTACTCGCCACAACTCTCCGATCTAAGCAGCAAAGGCTGTCTCCTGAGTGTTGCTTCTCACAAGCGTAGCTCTGCCGGGAATGATCCGAATGGCCTCGTCTGGTGTGCGGTGGTCAGGCGCAGCTGGTGAGGGGCTGCAGGGGCATTTCTGGGGAGCAGGCAGGCATTGGCGCAGGGACCTGCCCTGCCTTGCTGGGGTGTGGGGGTTCTCCCCTCCACCTTCAGTGTCGCAAACGTGACCATGAGGGCAGGGTGCTGGCTCTGGAACAGTGGCAGTGGACTGTCGCGATGCAGGGATTTCATCTCTTCTGGTTGTCAAGGCTGTGGTGATGGTGATCAGCAGATGTTGAGCCTAATTGACAGATCTTCTGCAAAGCCATAACAGCGTAGAGATGGAAAATGGTCAGACCCACATTTTCCTTTCCTTAGCCCATCAGGAAGCCAGCTTTTCCATACCTGCACCTCTCCCATGGGGGAAAGGGGGAACCCATGGCTCCTGGGGGTGTGGAGACACCCGCAGCTGGGGGTAGCAGCGTTGAGTAACTCTGTGCTTTAACGCATCCCTGCCTGCTCTCGCAGAGCCCGTGTGCGTGTCCATCCCCGTTACTGGGCAGAGCTTGTACAGCTGCCCCTGAAGGACGTGGGGATGCTGGGAGTCGGCCCCAGCCCTGCGCGATGGTGCGGCAGCACAGTGCAGCCTGCATGGCCCTTGGGGCTGTGCGTTGCCTGTGGGTGTCTGCACAGGGGGGCCAATGGGCAGCGATTAAGAGGGGAAGGGGAGCTGAGGGTGGGGACCAAGCCTGCAGCGATCCTGTGCCTGCTGCCTTCAGCTGCACTGTCCCCATCCTGCAGCCCCAGAGGTGGGAGCCCTGTCGCAGTCGTATGTCAGCCCCACTCCTGCACACACCAAGCAGCCGCGGTACAGTCAGGGTGACAGAGGGAGGAGAGGGGTAGGTCTGTCTTCCAGCTGCTGGTGGTGGGGAACGGGGAGTGGTGCCGGCTGCGGGGCTGCTCATCACTTAACAGCCTGTCTCCTGTTGCTTCTCAGGGCAGTAAACGGCTTTGATCAAGGTCCCCCCGGACTGGGAGCATCCCGACCTTCCTCAGCGCCTGGCATGCTCCCCCTGAGCGTATGAGCCCACAGGAGGTCGTGTTCGGACTTGTGGATGCTTTTCTCAGCCCACCCAGAGAAGAACTGCTCCTGCATCCTCTCCATTCCCACCCTGCTAGAACACGACCTATACCATGCTGCCAGAGGAGACCCTGTGCTCACCGCCCTTCATGTCATGTTAATACAGTTCATTTTCTCCTGTTGCTGTAGTGGATGTTCTCTTCCTTGGCCCCAGGCCCTGTGCTGCACAAGCAGACACCCACAGCGCTCTGGGGCAGAGGAGGCAGGAGTCTTGCTTGCCAAACCTCGGCCAGGCCCTCCTCAGCACCTGGCTTGATCTCCTCTCTAGCTTAGGTTTGGTGTGACACAAACAGCTCTGCTGAAAGGCTCTGCTTCTCCCTGCCTGCTCCAGCATCCTGCTGCTTCTGAGGTGCAGCTGCTGCTCTCCCAGGGAGGCTCAGACCGCCTGAAGGGGCCCTGGGTGAGGCTGTGGGAGGGCGCTTTGGACACTTGTGCCTGGGAAGTGGGTCCAGGTATGGGACTCTCTTACTGCAGCTCAGTAAATCACTGCGGGGCAGGTGTGTGGCTGCTGCTGTCAATGCCTCTGGCCATGTGTTGGAGCAGGAGTGGGGGATGACTGTGTCCAGCTCCCACCTCCAGCTGCAGAGGGCCATGCACATCAGTTAACCTTCCACACCCCTCCACCACAGCCATTCCGCAGAAGCATTAGAAAGCTGCCCATCCAACTGGCTGCACTGGCCATGGCCCCCCCCGCCTCCCCAGATCCTGTAACCATCACCATCCTGTTCTGATCTGTGTAGTAGATGACTGGATTCTTACAGCGTCACCTATGGGCTTCTGTAAGTTTGGGGCGACTGTGTGCCTCGTGGGTCTTTCAAGCAACGTATTTGTGCGATTTCTCTGTTTCTGTGCCTCAGTGGGTGGATTTTTTTTTTAAAATGAACCAGTAAACCCAGTCAGGGTTTGATCTGTGGGTTGGGAAATAGTCATTCCTGGTCTGGTCCATCGTGTTCCGTTGGCTCTGCAGCTCCAGGTTGATTTATTTACAAGCGTTGAGAAAAACCATTGGCCCCAGCAGAAGGGAGGTGGGAAGTTGCTCCCTCTTTCTGTTAGGGTTTGTGTGGTCCTCCTTTCCTGAGCATCCTCTGCTGCATTTGACTGTTTACATTTGTTTTGTTGTACATAGATTTGTAAACATAATATCTTTGCTGAAGGTCTTTGTATATAACTTGGGCTTTGTAGCTTTATTTATTCAGAAATCTCTATGGCATGTTTCCGTAGGACAGTGTACCGTACCACCGTGGTGACACAGCTCAACCAACAACAGAGGGTAATCTTCCACAAATAAAGTTCTTTTAATGTGGAGTCAGTGGATTTTACAGAAGTGGTGTCAGTGGCTGTGATTTGTCACGTCCTGGTGGCAGCAGTGGCTCTGTGCTGCCACGCTGGGAGCCTGTGCAGAGGGGAACAGCGGCTGCAGGGCCAGGGCTGAGCAGACACCGTTCCAAACTGCAGCCGTGCCCTGTTTCTGCCTTCTCCAAGGAGGGGAAAGGTTTTTCCCTCTGCAGAACAGCAGTGCTGGGGCCCTTCCCTAGGGTGCTCCTCCCCTTCCCCTGGGCTGATGGGGCCCTCAACATGGTCTGTGCCTGTGCCCAGCCCTGCCTCCCAACCCCCCTCCCAAGCAGGGCCAGGCCTTGCACCCCACCTGTCCCCAGCTCGCTCCTGGGGCTGCAGGGTCACTCTCCTTGTAGTCACCCCACCCTCCCCCTTAAAAAGCCCCAGGTAGGAGGAAGCTGTTCTTGTACAGACCCTGGTGCAGAAGGACCCCCCTGGTCCCCATCAGCCCCAGGTGCTGAGAGGCATCCCCAGCCCAGGCAGCTGGAACTGAGGTAACCCCTGAAAGGGTCAGAGCAGCTCCCACCAGCTCTGTGCTGCCGTTACAGTTCCAAGGCAAAGGCTCAGCCCTTGGCTAGACCCTTTACACTGTATTTAGATCAAAAATAAAAGAAAAAAAAAAAAAAGAAAAGCCAACAAAAGAGTAAGAAAGGAAAAGGCAGCTTCCAGTCATATTCTCGTTTATTAAGGTCTATGTCAGCCTCAGGAGACAGCTCTTCCTGTAAGTAAACAGAGCAGGCGGCCACATCTATAATGAATAAATTTATTGTCTTACAAAAATCATTGTCTAGAAATATGGGTAATACAAGAAAACAAGATATTTGCAGTCAGATGCCTGGTGGTCAACAGCCAGTTTGATTAAAAATATCCAAACACACACAACAAAACCTTTGCAACAGATGTTAAAGCTTTTAACCAAAAAATAAGAAATCCATGGGTTTTTTTGAGCGTGTGGCAGAGGAAGGTTCCTAGTTAACACTGATTCATTGTCACTAATATCAATAATACCACTTGGACTAGAGAGGTACATGATATGAAGCACAGTCAAAATTAATACATTAAATCATTGTTATATAGGCAAATTATATATGTAACATTGTCTTAGTACTGTAGTGTCTAAGGCACTTTCTGTAATGTCAGTTTTTCAGCTATTTAAACAAAAAGAACACTAACTACTTGCTGTAATACTGTTCAAAATAAAAAAAAAAAAAAAAAAACAACAACAACAAAAAGGATTCACATCCACTGGCATGTTAACTCGTAGACAGGCAACATCCATGGCCGAACCCCTGTAACCAGCGGCTCCACGCCAGGCCCATGCTGCACAGTTGGGGCGGCCCCGCGGCCACGGGCCGGCGCCTCAGTGACACCAGGCTGGCTGCGAAGGATCGCGCCAGCCTCGTCTCACTGTGCAGCCGCTCAGCTCTACGTCCCAAAGCCTAACTCTCTCAGCCATACGTTAATAAGTTAATTTTGCCTGTGTGGTAGGGCTGTTTTCCACTGGTGTTCACATGATGCTAGCCTGAATATATACACAGACCTGCTGGGCATGGCGAGAGCAGGTCTCTGCCAACGCAGGAGTACTGTACAGAGGAGGAACGGTGACGCTATTTCAGCTTGCCTGTACTGCAGGAACACTAACTGACGAAGCAGGTGCTGAGAACACTTCAAAATGATACTGCAGGTTAAAAATGGACACTACTCATTCATCCCTACGTCTCCCTCTAACACTTCCCAAGGCCTTTTCACAGTTCGCTCACTGATTGTGTGCTGATCACAACAATTAGGAGAAAAAGAAAGATTACAGGTGCAGTTTGGTCTTCAATGATCCAACAGACTCCAGACAGCCGGGGGCCATCTGAGCACAGAAGAAATGGAAGGATGTTGTCTGTACAACAAAACATGCATAGTCATGACAATGGGGCTGTCCCAACCACCTACCCTCTGGGAATGAAGTTTCTGGATCGATTAAAAAGAAAAAAAAAAAAACAACAAACCAAACCAACCCAAGTTTTATCCTTCACATGATGCTTTATAAAATGGCTTTACGATGAGTATCTGGAAAAGAGATGCACTGAACAGAGACGATCCCAGTTTTTACGCTCTATAAAAAAGCAGTTGTACCTATATCTGAAGCAGGGTACAGTATGGTGAGGCTGGAGAGCCTTAAGACATAGTTGACCTATGATAAGTAACCTTGTAGCGTGCCGACGTTTCGTAAGGCAGATTTAGGGCCACAAGGCAGTTGGGTGGTCAGGAAAGTCCTCCTCCTTCTGCCGACTGTCGTGTCAAAGGTCTCTGCATGCAAACGGTGTGAGGGGGCTCTACTCAGCAGGGGCCGGCTGCGCTTCGTTCACGTCGCTGCCTTTGCTCTCCGCGTCGTCGTCTGAGAGCTCCAGAGAGGCCCCTTCGATGTGCAGCTGGCGTCTCCCAGATCGGCTCGAGGAGAAGGTGATGGGGCCCCCCCTCCTGCAAACAAGCAGAGGGCAATTGCTGATGGGTCACGGCCTCACTCACAGCCCGAGTCCCCACGCTGGTGGCTGCTCCTCTCTACTGAGCTGTGGAGGAACACAGCAGCACAGCTCTAGGACACCCACGGGGCAAATTTCACACGTGGTGTTTTGAAACCATGTCTCTCTGACCAAGGGGTCAACATGCTGTGTGCAAACACATTCTGGTGCTCTGGTATCCCTGCTTAGTTTATACCATCACCTTAATTTGGCAAGGCCCAAGTCCCTTACAATCTTGTCTCTGTACGAGCACGAAGTGCAGATCAAGAGTGGGTTCTCCAAAAAAATATCAACTGCTCGTTTGTGAAGCACTGCACTGCACCCCTCCTGCCATTCCTAGCAGCCAGCCATTCCAACGCCCTGTACCTCTGGAGAGGGTTCCTGCTCTGCACCAGCCTCACCTTTGCTGACTCCCATCTGTACTCACACAGACCTTGATCTCAGGGAAAGTGCTGAAACACTCCCACGGGGTGGGTCAGGAAAAAAGGGATCAGTACCAGCCACTGGAAAAGCACGGCTGAGCTCTCTCTCCTCTGTCACTTTGACCTACAGCTGGAATGAACCAGCAGCCCCAGGGAACGTGCCAGTGTAAGCTCTGAAGAGCTCAGGCTCCAGAGTTGTCAGAAATATCCCTGTGGTCTGGCAGCTTCCTTGTTACCATCATCAGGCTCGCTCAGCAGCTCCCAGCAGGCTCCAGTTTGACCCACCTCCCAGCGTCAGCAGCTGCGTTTCTGCAGTGCCACAGCTGGGCACTCCCCAAGGACGCGTTACGGAGTCCGTGTGCACACCAGAGCTTGGATAAACCCTTCCCGCTGCTGCCGCCACTCACCTTAGCCTGTTTTTCAGGGTGCTGACCTCCCGGCTCAGGCCCTCGTTAGCCTCTGTGGCATCGTCTAGCTCACGCTGCAGTTTACGTCGGGAAGCGTTTGCACGTGTGGCTTCCTCTTCAGCCTCCTCCAGCTGGCGTTTGAGCTGCTTCATTCTGGCGTTTGCCTTTTCCATCTGAAATACAAACCCAGGTATCAGGATCAAACTCTGCAGCTGCAACCCCACGATTTGGGAGGTCAGCGAGGTTAGCTAATGCCCTGTCCTCCTCCCCAGCCACCATGAGGAGATGGACCATCAGCCTCACTGCAGAGTCCAGCCTGGACTCCTGGAAACACTGCAGAGCTCCTGGGTCTGGGAGGCCAGGGTGCACAATGGATCATCACCCCAGAGCTAACACAGGGAGGGCTTTGACTGCTGGGAGCTGGTTTAGTGATCAAGATGGGGATTCCCTCAAGTGTTTTCATTAAAATGCTTCTCAACAAGCCCCTTCTAACTCAAATTAGAATTTTAGTTGCCTTTTCTGAGAAATACGCCTCAGAAGCTAAGCCCCTCCACATACCTGCTCCTTGTACTGGTCTGCATGTCGACGCTCATCCTCCACCTGCATGAAGACTTCTTTCAATTTCTTCTCTGTACGACGCACCAGTTTGTTAGCAGCTGCTCTTTCCCTAGAACAAGCAAAACCCATGATTTGTCCCAGTACTTGAAGGCTAGGAACACAAGATCGGTCCTTTCTGACAGGCTCTTCTCTCATTGTGTAACTCATATTTGGGTCCTCCTAACACATCTGCTACCACCAACAGAACCGATATGGTTTTAACGTGCTGGTGGTTGGCTGGGATGTAGCTTTGGAAGTGTAAAGTCAGCACTCGAGGAATCTGAGTATAGTATGCAGGCTAAAAAGAGGGATAAGAAGGGGTTTCTTCACAATGAGATTGAACAGAGCAGTTTTAAAGTTACTGCTAACTAGTAACACAGTCCTCCCACAGAGCACAGAAAAAAATGGAGATGGTGGTAGGACAGCCCACCTTCAGATTCTGGGAGGAGCTACCAAAAAAACCCCCAAAACACCACAATGTTGAGGACCAAGATGGAAAGGAGAGACAGGAAGAGCTCACTGCAGAAAGACTTCTGCAGAGCACAGGATTCATCTCAACGAATTCAAGCTGTCACACCTAAGCTCTTCAGCTTGCTTCCTCTAACCAAAGAGAGCAGGTGTCTCAAGGGGATGTTTTATCTGGTCTCAAGAAACTTGTGCAGCACGCTGTGGATCTTGGGACTACCAGTCACCATATTCACCTGGTTAACTCCAAGAGCTAGTTCAGCAGTTTCAGTTATGGAGCAAGTAGATTCTGAAACGTTTAACCTGTTACTTTACAGCTGTTTTGTTTAAGGGTGTCCCCTGAACAGCAGGTTTCTAGATAATAAAATCTAACTCCTGTGCTGTAAGCTCACAGCTCAGCCCTACATAAACGTAAGGCATGGAGGTTTCAGACACGCAACTGACAGAGCAAACACTGGCAAACAGATTTTTTTCCTTACTTGGCTTCCTGCTCAAGCTGTTCTTCTAGCTGCACAATCTTGGCTTCTAGAGTAGAAATCGTTGCCTTGAACTTAGACTTCACCGATCCCTCCAGTTCCTGCAGCTTGGCTTTCAGCTCCTTGTTCTGCCTTTCCAGCTGCTGCCGTGCATTTTCACTCTTCTGGGCAGCGCTCCGCTCCCCAGCTAGCTCAGAATTAAGTGTGTCAACCTTTCAGAGGAGAAGAGCAAAAGATTATTTGGTGCTATTCAGAGCCTCCACTTAACCGCACACAAACACAAATTGCCCCACCAGCATTGCCAACAACGGATTCACCTGCAGTGTGGTCTTTCGGAACCGCTCATTGAGAAGCTCCATGTTGCTCTGCTCTTCCTCCAGCTCTTCCTCCAACTGTGCAATACGAGCTTCCAGCCGGCGCTTCTCATCCAGCAGCGCTGACCTAGAAAGGAAGTATTTGGGTCAAGACATGTTCAGATATGATACAAAGCCACCAGCAACTTTAGACTCTGCAAATCATCATGAGAAGCTACCATGTAAGGAATTCCCTTCATAACAAGGAATTTCTGTCATGAAGACAGGTCAATACAGAATTTACAAGCAGACTACCAAGAACCACAGCTGCTGGTGCCTGAAGTTCTTCAGATGCACAATTAATGCACTTGGTGACTCACTTTCCTGAAGCGCTGTTTGCAATCTCATCAGCCAACTCGTCCCTTTCTTGCTCAGCGTGACGACGGGCTCTTTCAGACGCAGCAAACTCCTGCAAAGGTTTAGGAAAGGATTCATTACAGCATTAGGAATCTCAAAGCTTCTGCAAACAATTTAGCCCTGTAATAACTTCTGGGAGGTGCTGTGAAGTGTGATATCCCTGAGGTCTTTTAACGGAGAAGCAGAAGCAACAGCTGTAGAAGCTACCAGGACACATTATCTCAGTATTTCCCCCCTTAGCTGTCGTAAGACTACAATGGATTTACTTCTCCCTGTACCTGAAGTGTTCTTCCAAAATGAAGGAAAAAAAATAAAAAATAAAAAATCTGTGAAGATCAGTAACCTTGAAGCCCTAAACAGCAGGAGAAAACCATTCTGTCACATGCTCTAATAAACACATTCAGTGTAAAGTGGGCACTAAATTAAGCAAGTTTTTTTAGGCTCTGACAGAGCATGAATGCCAGCAAAGTACAAAAAAAAAAACCAAAAACTTTAGCACAATAGTATAAACAATGCTGGATCTTACATTATAAAACTGTATTAAGTGGCAGAAACTCCTAGGCATTTGCTAAGAAGGACAAATAAATGCACTGCAAGTGCAAGACTGACAAGTTTGAAGTCCACAAGAGGGCTTCTCCATGTCATTCTGGTAAGTTGTAGGTTCTCTGTAAAGGCTCAAACAGTAAGTGTAGTGAAATCTGAGAGACTGCGTCAAGCTTTGGTCTGCGGCTAACACAGGAGAAAAGAGGCAGTCTCTCACATCAGGCAATTCTGCTGTTTCACCTCATGGCAGACAAGGAGACAACAGGACAGAAGTGATACGCAGCAAGACTTGGAGCTCTTACATGAATTGCTAACAATGAGGGAACACTTGCCCATAAGAGAAAGGGATGAGGACCCAAGATGGCAGAGTGATAAACCTCCGCAGACTTAAATGGTCCACTGAAGTAGGGGAGATTGTTAGGTTTCTATACATTTCCAGTAATCAGTTTTAGTACTGACACTGTGCACCACACCGTCCAGAGACTTCTGAACTACCTTGGAAATTTTAGTGAGGCCTCGAATCTGTTTAAGCAGTAGTACAGCTTTCCTGCTATCCAGGCAGAGAAATGAAGTCCAGACTGCTGGAATGATTCCTACAAAGCTATAAGGAGCTCACTAATGACATGGGGCAAGGGAGAAGAGAAAGATCTCCAGGCTCCCATTTCTCTGTTCAACTCACTAGATTGCTTTTTACCTTTTTTTTTTTTTGAAAAAAAATTTTAGATTTCAATCTCACCTCTTGGAGCTGGAGTATTTCTGCTTCAAGACCTTTGAGCTTCTTTTCACTCTCTTTGGACTGCGCAAAGATCTCGTCTCTGGACGCACGGGCTTCTTCCAGCTCCCGCTGGTAGTCTTTCATTTGAGCCTGCAGTTGGAAAGCAGCAGAAAGAATAAGCCATGATGCAGCAAGGCAACTACAAGATTTGTAGCTCTGAAGCATTTGGGCCCTTAAGAGGTAAGGCCTTCCTCCCCGAGTGCCTTCCTTCACTTAAAATATATTTTCAGTTCTTATTATCATAGTAAAGCTTCATTTTCTCATCTTTCCATCACTGATTCCTTGTCAGAAATATCCCATTATAAGACTTCACTTCATTGACAAGTCTATTTCTTGCAGGAAAAAACACCCTCCAGTAAACAGCTGCTCAATTACATTTATCATGAAACTTGTAGAGAGGTAATACTCTTGGAATTGAGTTGGAAAAAATAATCTATTTATTTAAATTGACTGATAAAACCTATTGCAAGTATGCAAAGTAAGAAACTTCTCAGCGTAGGAGTAACACAATTCACCATTTTGCACATGTAATACGGACGCACATACTCATCCTTCCCTTCAGACACCGTTAACAGACTGCAATCTTAACTCACGCAAGTTTGACTTGAGATGCTAAACAGAGTAATGAAGTTGGAGAAACTGCATTACTGCATTTAAGTTGTATTTGCATCTTTAGAATACCACCACTCATGAGACAACTAATTTCAGGTGTTTGGATGAAAGCGCACAGAGATCAGGAATGAACTCTGTACCTGACCTGACCTTGTGGAATCGAGAAGCAGGGTACAGGCACATACCAGCATTTCTTGCTTTAATCTATGTTTCATACTCCTGTAGCTTTTGGCCATGGCACTGAAACCTTGGGCAAAACTGAACTCTGCTAAATGTTCAATATTTTTCTGGAAATGGGAAATAAAATCCTTGACACAAGTACTTTTGTTGCCCAACTAAAAAGAATGGGCATCCTGGAGCTTTTTAAACACAACTAAAATTTATTCCTCCTTTTTCTCCAGAGCTTTTTTGGCTGAAAATGCCTTAAAAATATAACTCGAGGAAGCAGCACTCAGCAAGAGCTGAGCTCAAATCACTAAATTCAAAGATACAAACAACTATCAATTTTAAAAATGCAGCCTCAGTAAATCCTTATGCAAAGTGTTGAAATGAAGAAAAAGATGACTATTTAATAGAAGTATGTGAGGACAATCCTAACTCCTTCCTGACAGAAGCATGAGAGGGTTTTGAGCTGGTGATAAGTTCAAGCCAGATACTCTAACATACGTGAGCATAGTTGGATCTGATACATTTGTAGTGTGAAGGCAAGAGAAGTATTTGATGACAAGCAACGCTCTTGACAGACTGTCACCTGGAGAGAAAGCAGCTCAGCTGATTAGCTGTGCCTACCTGGAGCTTACGTAGCTGTTTGATGGCTTCATCTCGAGCCTTGTTTGCAGCTTCTATCTGACCTTCCAGGTCTTTCAGATCCATCTCCATTTTCTTCTTGGCTGCCACAGCAAGAGCCCTCTGTTTGCGCTCGTCTTCCAGTTCTGCCTCCAGCTCTCGCACCTGTGAAATCCAAGGGTTTAACAGACTCAGTTCCAGGAACGAAGCAAACATGAAATCCTAACAAAAGGGCTGATGAATCTAAAAGGCCTTTGCAGAGCAGAATTAGCATTACTCCACTGGAAGAGACTACAGAAAGCAAGCCACTGCAGATGGTAAAGACAAATCCACAAATTGGAAGCAGAGATGTCCGAACTGACAAAAAAAAGAAAAAAAGAAAAAAAGGAAAATAAAAACAGCGTCTGAAGCATTTCCGTTTCAGCTACTCAGTGATCAGCTTCTTGCCCAGCACATCTATCCACATTTAATTACATTTGTCACTAATTCCAATTGAACCGCTAAGCGGAAAATAAGACATGGAATCACCTAATTTTCTCAAGGAAAAAAAAAAAAAAGAAATATTTCTCTTTAAAACTAGCATTTTTACACCAACTCTATTCAAAACAAAACAGAAAAAACAAAGTATCTAAGGAGCCAGCCAATATGAACTAAGCTGAACTCAATAAAAAAATAAAACTGAGCCAGAAATGCCACAGGTTACCAACATGAAAGAACGTATTTAATTTTGAATCAAGCCTCCTTCCTCATGCCAGGTCAAGACCTCTTGTCCAGAAGATAATAGCAATTTTGCATTGCAGTGAACTTCAAAAGCCTTCCAGGCCAATACTTGTGTTTATTTCTAAGAGATCTCTATATCCGTGATTCTCAGTAATTGTAAGTTGTTGGGTTTCTGTGGTAAATCTTGAAATAGTAGGTGTTTTTTCCTTAAAGCTTTAGGAACATTAATTTAGAATCATCTTCTCTCACAGGCATGAAATTTTAAAAGGTATTTATTGAGAATCCTAGTAACACAAAGCAGCTCTGAAGAGACTCAAGTCTGACCAATCTGAAGTCTTTGCCACAATTTTCATTTAGGAAACTGTTCACCTAACTACAGTCTTTTAGTCTACGTCATGGATTTGTTCCTGTACACCAAACAGGATGGGCTTGAAACACACCCATGCAGCAACAGTCAAATCTACTTGCATGTTGAGTGCTTTAGGCAAAATACAGTTGAACTGGAGGACCACCAGCAGCAGATTAACACTACCAGTTGACAGTGGCCAGTCCTCAACAAGACCTATCCTATTGTTTGTAAACATCAGCACTCGGGATTTCTACAGGATGGGATCATTAAGCAAAGAGTTTTATTATTCTGGTAGTAAGTTGTCACCACAGCCACAGAGCTTCGGCAAAATATCATCACCCCCTTTCCTCTATGAAGTACAGTAAAACAGACATACCTGTTTAACCAGCATCCTCTTTTTCTCTTCATTCTGTTCATCTCTGGCTTGCAGATCTCTCTCAAACTGGGCTTTCATAGCTTGCATGTTCACCTCCAAACGAAGCTTAGCATCTTCTGTGGCCTGCAGTTCATCTTCCAGTTCCTCAAGCTGAGTTCTCATCTCTTCAACCTGTTGCTCTAAAGTTCTCTTCGACTTCTCCAGTTCATGGACCTAAGCCACAAACATTAATCAGACCCTCTTCTTCAGGTAGCTCAACACCAGCAGTTATTAACAGCAAAATAAGACGTTATGTGAACTCAGTACACTACATTTTATGATGCTCTGAATCAGACAATGAAGCAGAACAGGCAGAGCAGCATCTCTAAGTCTGTATGAGAGAACCCAACAAACATTTATGCAGGTGACTGGAGAGAAGGGCTGTGCCATACAGTAGTGAGACAAACTCTTAGATTCAGTGCAGGTGCCATTGGTCATTTGGCCAGCAACTTCTGCTCTCCATGTCTTCACAATTTCTGAAGAGGCTTCATGTGAGTAAGGACCACCCCCTTATTCTGAGCATTAATTCCTCCAGAATTTTGGGTTACAGATCAGCTTCAAAAAATTATATTTGTGTGTCAAAAAGACTTCTCCAGTCAGGGAGTTTTCCTGTGTTATTCCCTATGCTGTACATAACAAAACACGGTGTGGAAGTGTACTTACATTTTTGCCCACGTCATCTTTAGAGCTCATTAAGTCTTCCATATCTGCACGTAACTGTTTGTTCTGTCTTTCAAATTCTTCCTTAGCTTCCAGGGCTTCTTCCAAAGCCCGAGCCAGAGACAGTGCTTTGGTTTCCTTCTCCCTTGCTTCTGCTTCAGCACGATCTCTTTCCTCTGCGTATCTGGCAGAAATGTTCTTTTCTTCTGCCAGCATCTGAACATCAGAAATAATTAATTCATCTCAAGTTCTATAATCAGGTCTTTCCTGCCTCAGGTGTTTTAGTCAATGAAGTGGTTAAAGCTCTCAGTTCAACTGACCTTCAGAAGCTGTCTAGTCTCTCGATCAAAGTGCTGGTAAGAAAACAGCTACAGCTACTCTGGGATGAGATAAGGAAAGCAAGCTACTAATCAAGGTTATTAAGTTTTATATTATTTTCATCTTTCAGTCTACACATCCTTTCTTAGTCTATCTTGTGGGACTACAATAATGCTCTTAAGTTTTTGTTCCACTATAATTTCCTTTGTGTGTATAAAGAACTTATTACTTGATCTACCAAGACTCAAAGCTGGCATTTAGCTCACTGAAATTATAAGTGACAAGTTACTCTCAACAAAAGCCAAACTGCTCACAAAAGACTTATCAATAACCACAGTACACCAGTCAGACCCTTCGTTATATAGGGCTCATTTACGCAGTAACAATATAAACAAGATGTCATTTAAAAATTGTAGAAAGCAGCAAGACAGGAAACTAGATTACCTGATCAAATTTCTTCTGCTTTTTCTCCAAGTTAGAAACAATCTGGCGCTGATGATCTAGGTCTACCATCAAGTCATCCAGCTCTTGCTGCAGGCGATTCTTTGTCTTTTCCAGTTTGTCAAAAGCCATTGCCTTCTCCTCTAGGCGTTGGCCTAAGGACTCCATGTCCTTCAATAATTTCTTCTTGTTTTCCTCCAAGCCTTCAATGGTTCCCAAGTCATCATCTACCTTTTTCTTAGCATCAGCCAGCTGAAATTTAATAAAAAAAAAAATAACGTTCCTTAGCGCATCATGAGAAAGAAAGGCAGGCATCGGGCCCAAAATACAGAACCAGAAATAGATGTTATTGCTAGCTAAAGTAACACAAAAATTGTGAGCTAGCAGGATATGCAGTAGGAAAAAGTCCTGCCCACTGCAGTCAGTTGTACTAGTCCTTACTGGAGTGGAGAAAGACCACAGGAAATTTTATTCCAAAGTCTGGTCTAGCACGTGTGCAAGTTACACGCCATTCTTCGGAGAGGTTTGGGACACCCATTCATCTCTCCTGAAATGCGTAGGCTTTACAGAAGTCCTGCTACTTACAACAGCTTACCTGTGCTTGCAAGGCGAGCATTTGTTTCTCCAAGTTCTTTCTGGCCTCCTCTTCCTCTTCCTGCTGCTCTTGCAGGTTGTTCTTCTCCTCTTCCAGCTGCCTAATCCTACTGCTCAGGTTGAGTTTCTGGCGGGTTTCTTCCTGAAGCAGCTCCTGTTACACAGCCAGGCAAATTCAAAGTTCAGTTTGGTTCACAATGTGTAAACTGAGGCCTTGGGCGACCGCCCTCCACGACTCTATATGGAGTTTCAGGTTTGATTATTTTTCTCACAGCATTTTTGTACAAGGACATACTTATGGAGACATCTGTATTTAAGTTTTCAAAAAGGCCCTGCTTATTCATTTCAAGCACACTAAACCTTTATACAGCGTATTTCTGATCAGGGAATCTGTGCCACTGCCTGTCCTAGAAGTTAGTGGAAGATACTTTTCCATCTTTAAAGGGACAAGTATACAAGTCACCTTCAGTATTTTTCTTCTTTCAGACAAGCATACAGAGTCCCGATTTTAAACCACATGGAAAGAATACATAGCAGCAAATCCTGTAATGGCAGCATGCTTCCAAGTTTTGCTGCACTGCTTAAATATAAAGGTCAGTTTAAAGATAGCTGTAATTTGGCAGCAGAAGCTTCTGTCATAACGGAAACTAATGAAAGGTGTAAACACCGTCCCCCTCGCCCATCCTCTTCCTCACAGACCTCTCCAATTGTGATTAACATTATTCAAGTAGTCACCATTAGCATTTTTACAAAGGGGAAAAAAAAAGAGTATATTTAAATGATTAATAGATGCATACAGCTGCATTATTTAACTCAAAACCAAACACCAGCAGTTTTAAGAACTTAAGCTGTCAGTAAAAGACAGAGTATTGTCCCTTGTGCCTTTCATATACCCCAAGGATCTTATTTATATTACCATTTAACTTGGGTTTTTTTGACTTAGTACTTATCTCCCACAGAGTAAGAAATTAAAGAGAAACTGAAAGGCTACAATCTAACAAGTACAGAGTCTTAGACAATGAAAAACTGGCTCTACACATAGCTGAGCAGTCATTATACATCGCATTTCACTAGACTTCAACAGGAAATGCAGCTTCTACCCAACGGTGTTTCCACACCATGAATGAAAATGTATTTTTTGTTATGCAGCTAGCATTTCAGTGAGGAACAAAGCTTCAGTGCAAAGTTCAAGCTTCACTGCACACACACCTGTGTATCCTGAAGCTGAGATTCCAAACTAGCTGCATCTTTGGCAAACTTAATGCCTTTCTTCTCTGCTTCCTCCAGGAGACTTGAGACGTTATCCAACTCGTTCTGCAAAGCAAGAAGTCCAAAGGTAACAGCGTGCAGCTGATTCACAGCAAGAACTAAATCTCACTGGGAGCTGGAACTGCAGGACACAAAACCTCAACAAATTCCAGATGCGGCAAGACAACAATAGATCCCAGTACAGAGATACAACAAACTAAAAATGCTGAGGTTTGGTCAGAAACTTGAAGTTGGATGTCAATCTTGAACTTAAGAGTATAACACAACAAGAGCTAAGCATCCTATCTAGCAGAACATGTCATTCCAGGATCTAATACCTAAATGCTATTTTTAATTATAAGCACATACATTTTACAGGACTATTAATTCAGGAATTATCAGGGTGGCAGTTGGGTTTAAAGCATCATTGCAATATAAAAGGTTACTGCCAGGTGCCAACTCTTGCTATCTTAGGCTATGCTTCTTGTATATACAGTGAGAGACTGTCTGAAAGCTTCCCTCAAAAAGCACTGGGCCATTCCCTTTTCGAAGCATTTTAGCTTGATTTACCTGAACTACTCGTTGCTGTGGTTTAAAGCCAGCCCTGACTGCATTTTGTCCATTTTCTCAGTTTCCCAGAAGAATACGCCTTTACTTGCAATCCCTATCTGTCAAGCTCCCAACTTTGAAGCACAAAAGGAAACCTGTGGCCATCATCAATCCGTACATTCTTGCTTAAGCCTACAAATGAGCTCAGCCCAATCTTTTCAATTCCATATCCAAGCCAAAAACCTGTAGGCCAGCTTTCAGCAGTCTCCTACAGGATTTGGTCTCCAGGATGGGAAGCCATGTACTTAGAAGCCACTATAACTCTCACATAACCCAAAAAGTTCAGAATTAATGTCAAAGCCATCCAGCTATCTCCACCTGAGGCACATCACCACTTTAAGGCCTCTCAAGTACAGGAGTGCATGACTGAGGTCACCTCCCACATAAACTCCCAGAACCAGTTCCTGTAGACCTTGCTGCATATTTGAAAGTCATTTCTCCTAGCCATTTCTGCATATGGTTAAGGCTTTACTTTCTTGCCTATTTTTCAGCCGTTTAGGACTTCCACACAGCCTTACCTGCAGCTTGTTAGCCTTCTCCGCCAGTTCCACCCTCAGTCTCTCTCCTTCTGTGACCTTAGCAGTTAACTCTTGTACTTGAGCATCAAGCTTCTTCCTCTTGTGTTCAGACTCTGCCTTGACCTGCTGTAGTACCTTCACTTCACAGGCTAGCTCCTTGTTGTCAGACTCTAGGCCTTGCTTGTTTTTTTCAAGATTTGCTTTGAACTAGGAAAAACAAATGGAAAGAAATTAACTTTTTACATATCAGTAAAGTTTTCTGCTAAAAATATTCAGTCCAGCAAATCAGGTTTACAAGTTAAAAAATAAAACAAATGCTCAGCAAGCTGTAAGCAAGGAGTGTTTACGACGCTGCCATGTAATATTCTGTGTATGTTAATCAAAAACTAAGTTAAGGCAAGTTATTCCACTCAGATACCACAGGCAGCAGTGAAGATCAGAAAATCCTTCTATGAATTCAACAAGACCTGGGATGTCAGTGCTGTAAAATGACAGTTTGAGTAGCACTGTAAGTAGGAAGGAATGTGCCCATTAACAGATCAGCATGGCTCATCTCACAGAAATAAAAGGAAAAATATCAACTACAGCTGCCCTGATTTTGGTAGGCGTGGCAGCCTGGAAGTGCGTACAAAGCACTTTTCACCACTGCACCGACATTTGACAAAAACCTTTTAAAAAAGTAATAATTAGCATAAGGGATGTTTAAGTGCCATTCTTATGATATCATCAGAACTGACATCATGTTATCACAGGACCTTTATTTATGATTGCAGGGTATTTTTCCATCTTTTCATGCTCTTATTGAGAATATTTAATGAATAAGGAGCAGAAGGCATGCATAAGATCTTCAGGTGAACAAACTATGATTTCCACCACCTTTAACTACTACATTTCTCAGTTTAAAATACTAAGGAAGCTTGTGAAGCATTCTTTACATTAAAAAAAACTATTAGTACAGTGTATGAACTGTCCATATATACATTTGTGAATGACCAAAACTATTATTTCACAAACTAAAGATACTTATTTTTGGGGGGGGCAGTGTTGGAATAATTCTACATTTGAATTCAAGCCACACTAGTAGGAACCATGCTATCCTGGTGTGTCTTCTCCTGCCTGCTCTGGTGGTGGCTGCCAGAGAACATGTGAAAATTAGCAAGATACTCCACAGATACCTAGCACTGGAGGTCACAGTATGAGCATGAAGTTAGAGTAGCCAAACAACTTCTACACTACCTGCGCTCACGGTTCGTTATTTGCAAGTGCTGACATTACAATTACCTTATTTGGAAGCATTCTGCAGTTCATTCATGCAGAGAACTGCTTTTCACCAAATAAGCACGTGGACTGCTGGAGAATTCCTACAGAAGTACTACAGGATTTACCTCTAGGTGCATCGCTTCCACGTCTAACGAACACAGAGAGATGCCAAGGCTGTCTAATGGTTGCAATATATTCAAACCAGCATGATATATTTTATTAAATTGCAATTGTTATGCACATATAGAAGACAACTTAGCTCTGCAGATATCAGTGGAAGAGACCATAATGCTTATGGTACTTAGAAATCCTGAAACAGACAAGTGTATCTCTAATTCATTTTCATCTCACCCTTTTGGCCTGTTCAAGCTGTTCAGAGAGCTCTTCCAGGGCAGTAGCATGCCTCTGCCGGATTTCCTGGATCTGTGCTTCATGGTTTTTGGTTTCCTCTTCAATTGCTTTCTTCAGTTCAGCCACCTCCTGCTCACGCTTTGTCCTAGAGGAAGCGTCAAGAATTATCAAAACCAACACTTTAGTCTTTTGTAAATTAAAGATAATTTTAATGGTTACATATGATCCTACCTCAGCTCTTGCTGTGCTGCAGTGGTATCCAAGGTATCTTCCAGTTCAGTTTTTAAAGCCTCCAGCTCTTCACTTAAATCTCTTTTCTGCTTTTCTGCCTTGTTGCGTGATGCCTTCTCAGACTCAAGATCCTCCTGGAGTTCTGCAATTTGAGCCTGCAACTCTCTTATCACTTTTAGAGCGTTGTTTTTCTGAACTGCTTCTTCATCCCCTCTGTTAAAGAGAGGCAGAACAGTTGATGATATTTCACAGCTTCAGATCTATTCTCGTAACAATCTAGTTTTATTTAAGTTATGTACATAAATGATATCTTAACTTCTACATTACAATAGAACAGATCTTCTAAAACTTCATAGATAAAACCCACTACTGTTGTTCTCCAGATCCTGACAAGCACAGTGCCCCACATACTACAGATGCACCAGAAGGATCAAGCTTTCAAGTTGACATTCAAGTATTCAAATGTTGTAGATTTCAACAGTACCCCAAAAATGCACTGCCTGTAGAATTTTCTCTTCCTGTAAAAATTACGGATCATTACTCAAAAAATACAAATGGTGTTTAACTTATATCATAACATGTGACTGCAAGACTACCACACAAATCTTGATAATGTCTGTCCTACTCAGTCATAGGACGTACTCCATTAGGGTGGCTCACTGAGAATTACACATTTTTTCTCTCCTGAGCCTGAATTCTGGGAGACTAAAAAGCCTTCCAGAGCCCAAACATTATTATACCCTGGAGAAACTTTTTTTTTTTTGCAGCTTTGTAGAGCAAAGATGCCGATAAAACACTAAGTCACCTTTTTTGCCATGTCTAGAGACACCCTAGTACAAATGTGAAGTGGCGTCTGCTTTAACATTCCCAGTTCCAATGTTTGCAGTCAGTTGACATCCTGCCTGGGAAAGCAGGTTTCTACCATACTTCTGTAGCGGTAAGCACCATCGTGCCCTCACCTAGCAAGAGCAGCCTGCAGTTCTTCCTCTTTCTTGGCAAGCTGGATCTTCAGCTCTTCAATCTGGGCTTGCAGCTCAGCTATTTGGTCCTGTAGGTCTGTTGTTTCACCATCAAGTTTTCTTTTAGCTTTTTCTAATTCTTGGCGGGTCTTCTCCTCCTTTTTTAAGCGCTCTAAAGAAGCAAAGAGTTATATTTACATGCAATTTTTTCTCTTGCCATCCTCAGAAGGTTTAGGGGCAGGGCCGCAGGATGGTAGGAAGGGAGAGAAGGTTAATTTAGACTGTGGCAATTCTTTCTCCTGTCTGGAGCTGGAAGGCTGACTGGGGAAGACAAAATAGCAAAATAGAACTGCATGATTTAGATAGAAAGGCAAGAAAAAGTCAATGACTGGAGAAAAAAGTTTTAAGGGAACAGAAGTGTAACCTAATCTTGATAGAAAATACAGAGTGAGATCAAACAGAAGAGCAGTGTGAGCTGCTAGGCCAGATAATCACAGACATCAAGATCCAAAAAATGAAGTTCAGATACAGACTGGAAAAAATGATGGCTTGCATAATTGTGGAAGGGCTAGGCTAGACTCCAAAAGGTCTAGTAGCAAACAGTACAGTTTGAAGAAAACCACTTTTGTGAGTATCTGTGCTACTACCTCACATCCTACTGATATTCAGCAAGACTTTGCAACCCTGATAGCTTCCAGTAATTTACTTGTGTAGCTGAGATACTCCTGCCCTAAAGTATTTATTCGTGAAAACCATCAGTTATCAGTGCCATAGCAAAAAAAGACATTTAGTTGATCTGCCTGCTGTCTGATTAGGACACTTAGGGGCTGCATTGTTTACAGTTAGCTAGTGAGCAGGGATGTAGCACATTTAAGTCACAGGAAGGTTTTGCTTAGCATAGCGTTAGCACAATTCTAGGTGCATTAGCATAAACTAAGTTCTTCAACTTGTTCAATGCTTTGTGGGTCCTCAGGGCAGAGATTTCTCTCACAGCCTTCCTAAGCCTGCTACTGGATCAGAACATCATCTTTCTACATGAGAAGGGAGCCATGTTCAAGAATAATCTCTTAGAGCTACTCAGGGCTATTTGGGATTTTCCAAACTGAAGTAACACTGTTTTTCTCTAGGCAGTTCTGATTAAAAAAAAAATAATTAAAAAAAAAAATTGCACTTTTCCTTCTGTTTTTACATTACATTCCTGGCGAGTGACAGTTAGAACAGTGTCATAAGACCCAATTTTCTAAGTTCATAGTAAGCTGAATAAATTTTTTTTTCTTGAAGTATCAGTGCCTAGCAGTGCCAAGACTCCAACAGAGAGATCTTAATGGCGTCTTGAATCATCTCCAAGAGTAAATATCGTTTTACTGTGCTTTACTAGCCAAGAAATTGCATGCCTTATATTTAAGCTTTAATTTCCATTTCCAAGGTCATCAGTCTTGGAACGGTACCAGAACCAAACATGTGTCAACTATCTTCAGAAACACTAGTCCTGATTTAAGGACAGAACTACCCAAGCATTATTTTCCAGTCAGTAAAGCTTACTTATGCCTATCTTAAGGTCTCTATGATTTTTAAAGAAAAAGTACGTCAATAACCTACTATCCCTATTAGTTCAACACTTTCCTAAACAGATAAGATGAAACTTTGGTATTCTTCCATAAGCACATCAGTTTTAAAGTATGTAGCATAATAAGTAAGTGAAAAAACTATTTCCAAATTAGGGCACAGAAAGAAACTTTGCCTTATATTTTGCAGCTTTGACTTGGCAGTTCATTAATGTTGCACAATAGCTATCTACAGCCGTAAGTAATTTTCAAACCCCATAAAATCAAGATAGATTACATATAGGGCTAGTTTATCCGGTGACAACACAGGGAAAACAATTAGAAATAAATGGGCAAAGAAATTGAACCATTTTAGATAAACAAAGCATGAAGAAAAGCAAAACAATTCAGATTTGTTTGTTCAAAAAAAATATTGGAAGCCTAATGAACGCCTACTAACATTCTTCCAGAAATACATTGCTCTAATGTGTTATTACAGCAGAGTGTAGCAGCGACCCAAGAGACAGATGTTCTACCTTGTTACTAAGGGATCTACGCAACATGAGTTTCTGAGTGCATCTATAAATGAAATGGATTCTCAAAAATGAAAATCTAACAAGTTAAATATAAGGTTTAGCAGCCAGATGCAACAAGTCTTGCAAGCAACACAAATTTCTTTCAAGGTTTAGATAAAAATAACAGCTATTAAGGTCTCTACATACAAGGTTACACTTAGACTGGACCAAATACTGCATGCATCGTAATAAGCGTTCCATTCCTTTCTAGCATGATTTCCAAGCTGTTAATAGGCAAATCTAGTACAAACAAACCTTCCAAATCGGTGATCATCATTTCCTGCTTGTTCTTGAGTTTGGCCAAGTTTTTGGCCTTTTCTTCTTCTTCAGCCAGCTGAGAAGTACATTCAGCAATCCGATCCTCCATCAGCTTCTTTTCCTAGTTAGGAAAAAGGGGAGAAAGAATAACTTCTAAAATGCTATTTGACCAGTCTCTAAGCAGCATGAAAAACTGAATATACAGAAACCATAATACAGGTTTTTATTTCAAGTGACTGACCTGTCAATATTAAGGATCAATTGGAACAGTATAGAAACATGAACACTGGTTTTCCAAGAAAGCGAGACTTGGAATTTAACATAAAGGAGGCCTGGTTTTAACACAGCATGTGCTGTATGCTTTTGTAAATCTGTTTGCAAAGAACAATGGTAGCTATGATAAACACTGTTTCCAGCTCTTAAATTTGGAAGACTCATGAAATTGGAAAAAATGCATGACAAATACCTCCCTTTTGGATGTCAGTTCGAAAGAATTTAAGTGTCTCAGCTTCAACCTGTCTAAACCCCACAAGACTTCAGGCACAAGCTTTATAGATAACGTAATAGCAGTTTCAGAGCTATCACCTGGCACTGCTATTACTTATGTGCAGAATCTCCACCATGCATACTGGTCTCACCTTCAAAAATTTGGAATTTTGGTCCTCCAACAGTAGGATCTCTTCCTCCATCTTCTTAATCTTAGCTTCAGCTGTTACTTTTTCAAGCTGCAACTTCTGTCGAGCTCCCTCCTCCTCATCAAGCTGTTCCTCTAGGTCCTGGGAAGAAATGCAATTGTATTTGTGCATTTTCCAGGTTACCCATGTGTTAATTTTTTCTTTAACTTGGTGACAAAGATGTATTATTTTGAAAAGCCACCTGCCTTAACTAACTTTAAAAATGCATTTATTCTGTTAGACTAGTTTATAGTATCAATGATCTGGTAATGAAATTAAGGCTCATGTGACACACATGGAATATTTTATGCCCTGTATTTCAGCTTTGGCTGACCTATGCTGTGTAGGAAACATACACTCACTTAATCACGTCTTTCACCTTCCTAATTCTGACCATAAAACAAAAAATTCTACTTAATAACCAAATCAGATCAGGCTTTATGTCATAGACTTCCTAGCATACTGCATCTGAATAGGGCAACTTGTGTAAAAGTGCAAGTGTCTAGGAAGAAACAACAGGAAAGATCTCCCGACTTCAATATAAATCTAGATCTCAGTATTACAGCTGAAATGGTTCAAAAATTGGCACAAATAGCTAGATGTGACTAGAAAAGCAAAAATGTATTGTGCTTCTATTCATCTGTAGTTTTAATAAGATTATCAGCCACATACTAATGGACACTTATTAAAAGGCATCAAGAGCTGTGAGATGTGGGGTTTATTTTCCCTTCAAGTACATTGAATATTTTGAAAGATGGGCAAGTTCTCGGTTTTCCCTTTTTCAGGGTGCCCATTATGCAAAAAGAAGCATCTAAATCATCTGATTTTCACAAAAATCTTCAAGTAATTTGGAGGAGATGAAGTTGTCTTAGTTTTGTATAAGTCAAAGAATAAATACTCTTCATGATATTCACCAGATTTCAGTCAAAAGGGAACATTTCTCTCAAGTGAGATCATCCCATCAGTCTTTGTTTCTGTAAGAAAGCAGCCATTCCTGGTTCCTCCTCACTCAAAAATGCTTACTACCTTTAACACTCTATCTGCATACACTATAGCTAACAGAGCATTTTGACTTTTCTTTTTCTTTCCTCACCCTCATATGCCTGGAGACCACAAGAAGCTAAACTCACAGGAAGGAAAACAACACAGGAAGGAAAAAAAAAAATCAAATTTCTTTTATTCCACAGATGGTGCTAAGGAGCTAAATTCCTACGGGCCATAGAGATGTTGAGGGAGCTTCCTCATGCTTAACTGTTCTGTTTGCATGCTTTTCCCTTTCCAGTTACCGAGAGGCATACCTGAATATGGCCCTGCATTTTCTTTTTCTCATTCTGCAATATTTGGTTTCTTTCCTCTTCCTCCTCAACCCTGGACTCCAAATCATGGAGAATTTCTTCCAACTCTTGTTTTTTGGCAGCTAAGCGAGCCCTCATCTCCTCAGCTTCTGCAAAGAGCTCCGTCTCAGCCTGTAGCTGCTCTGCAAGAATGTTCTTCTCTTCTAGAAGCTGCAAAAGGTAGTAAAAATGATGTTTCAAAGTCCCTCACGAGAGATTATACGTATGACACCTACAAAGTTACTTACAGGCCAAGTTCTGCTCCAACTCTCTGGTCAATATCCAAAATCAAAGACTTTTAGGAGAGGGCTTTGTTAGCAGTCCAGAAGACATCAGCTTTCTTACCAGGGCTACAGCAATATTCACTCACTTGCCCCCGTCCCCAGTTTAAGGAACGGATCCCGCTGTAGCTACCCAACGTGCCCTCTTCTACCAGCAGCAAAAACGTGAGGGAAGTGCCTGTTTCCCAGACTGTTCCTTGCACTCATTGCTGCATAGCAGCAGAGCAGTGCCATGGGGAGTTGAGCTGAAAATGTCACCTGGAGGTACTGAAACAGAACTGGAACACATTACTACTTCCTGTGTAAACCTGACAATAGAATAAAATAGTTCTAATTGGGAGGGACAACAATAATTTAGTCCAACTGCCTGATCACTTCAGGGCTGACCAAAAGTTAAAGCATATTAAGGGCATTGTCCAAATGCCTTTTAAACACTGACGAGCATGGGGCACCGACCACCTCTTTAGGAAGCCTGTGTTTGACCACCCTCTTGGCAATGAAATGTTTCCTAAAATATAGTCTGAACCTCCGCAGATGTAGCTTTGAACCACTCCCATGTGTCCTATCACGGGATCCCAGGGAGAAGAGATCAGCACCTCCCTCTCCACTTCCCCCTCCGCAGGAGGCTGTAGAGAGCAATGTCTCCCCTCAAGCTCCTTTTCTCCAAACTAAGACAAACCCAGTGTCCTTAGACACTCCTCATAAGCCATGCCTTCCAGCCCTTTCATCAACAGGAATCGATGCTTTGCCATTCTACATATCCATCCCAGTTCTATAATGTCTCAAAATTACCACAGAGATAAATACACATCTGTCTATACTGACATCCTCTAAGCTTCTCTTTATGCTGATAAATAACATTATCAGTTTAAGCTCATTTTCAGTTTTGTCCAATAATTGTCATAACTGCCTCCTCATGTCTTAAACCTCACATGTACACCACAGAAGTATCCTACCCTGCAAACACATCTGAAAAGGAAAATGACACTGCTACTGAAATTCGCCTGTAAACTAGAAAAGGCCAAAAAAAAAAGTTTAGTTTCATTAACATGATGTTTCTGCATTCCTGAAGGAATAGCTCATGCCATATCTTCCTACTCCAGATTTCAGCAGAATGTGAAAGCAGTTAGCTCTCCTGATTCACAGTGCTTTTGCTCACAAGCATCTCCCCAACACGGTTCACTCACACAGGATATAGTGCATTATACGTTCTACATATCAAAAGCTGATCTTGGGCACAAACCTGTTGATGTTTCCTTTCCATTTCCTCAAGTTCTGCCTCCACTTTTGTCTGTTTTTCTTTCACCTTCATTAGCTCCTCGTCCTTGGCTTGAAGTTCTTCTTCTTGACGAGTGACCTGAAGAAGGGGCTTCACCTGCAAAGATTTGAAATGAACAAGTTAAAACATGCATCTACCTATTTACAAAAGTCAAATAAAGTGATAGAATATAATGAACCTTCGTGAAGACTCTCCACCACTGCCAGTGCCTAAGCTTTAAATAGGCAGCGCAATTCCTCTGCAGGATTTTCAGTGCACTCAGTTGCTGTTGCTTCTTTGCAAAGGCCCTGAAGATGGAAAGATCAAAACATTTTGTGTTAAATCCAGCTGAGCATCTGTCAGTGCTTTTAGTTTTTAGGTTACCCAACCCTAGAACATTTGCAGACCATAAATAGGCTTATTTTTAAGTTTCGGTGACTACACTGATTTATGAGTACTCATTCCTTATATGAAGAGGCAGAGCAAGAGCTGGATTCACCATTTCAAAACAATAATTAGAGCTATTTGTTCTTACTCTTAACAGATATTTTTCTTAAAAAGATAAAATCAGGATGGATTAACCGCTGAACTGTCCCTTTAACTTCAAAGAAACAGCTGTCCAGAGTATCTCTAAGAACCTCCAGTGGAGTAGAAAGATTTTTTTTTTGCAGCCATTAGCTGTACCATGAACAGCTGCATGTGTCACAAAGAGAACATTAAGGAAAGGAGATATTGCTGTGGAATGAAGGTACAGATTCTTACCATTAGGTAAAAATTCACCTGTTTACCCTGGATACAACTATAGTTTATCAGGGAACACACTTTCTTAAGAAATTTCTCCTGAAATTGAAGTTTGAATGCATAGCTCCTTATCAAAGAGATTTAAGTTTACCACAAGAAAGATCAAACCATAACAGCACACGTACTTTCTAGCCAGGTATCCTCTACAGACTGCCTGGAAGAAGATGATAATGTCTGTGATCTTCAGATCTCGTTCTTCTTCTAAGTGTGCCAAGACACCAGCTCGGAAAAAGATCTTGCTCTGTCCAATTCTGTACAAGTTGGGGTCCAGCTCTAATGCTCTGATCTAAATGGACAGGCAAGCATATTGGTTTTTATTAAGGAAAGGACAATTTTTATTTTAACTTTTCAATGTTTTAACAATATATAGGTATAAACACTTACCATACGCTCACAGGCTTGCTTACCATCCATAAAACCTTTTGGAATTGCATTGGGAGTAAGGATCTCATACCTTTAAGTCAAATAAAAAAAAAAAACCAAACATTTTTACATTCAACAATAAGCTATGCTATTATAAACCCATAAACCTACAGTCATCAAGGGCACGGCTAAGGAATTTCTCCAGAAAGTTTTTCCAGAAGTCCATTTTAGATTTGTTTCCCCTTCCCTAGTGTCTTTAGACTAAACTTGCAATATTTAACTGCTTCAAGTTCAAGTGACTTCAAGAGCTCACGTACGGCTTTGGATTTTCTTCCAGTTGGTTTGGGGGAGGGAGTAGGGGTGTGGGGTGTCTTCAATGATTTAACAAGGATCTATCTCACAAAAGCCTCAAAAGTTCCTGCTGTTACCTCTGTCTAAATTCCTGGAACACTATCCTGTTTGGAAATCCTTGTCGACAAATCCTTATTCCTTCTAAAACACCGTTGCAACGAAGCTGATCTAGAACCAGATGTGGATCCAATTTTCCAGCCTAGGCAAACAAAACAAGTATTATTTTTAGTCTTTTAATTTGTATTAATGAAAAACTATAGTTTAAGTTTTTCAGGCTACCTACTACAAAGTAAACTGTCTAAATAAGGGGATGTGTAGGGAGTACTGAGAAGATATTTGATCAGTGTGAAAACCTTGGAAACCTGGCTTCCGATTTCAAAAGGAAGACACAGAGAGCATGTATGACTTAAAACGCATGTAAAGACTTTAATAAAGAGAAAGGATTAGAGGAGCAGTCTGTAGTACATACCCTCTTTTCATGATTTGGAATGATGCAGCGAACAAAATTAGGATTAGTGTTTCGGAGCGTTGCCATCAGCTTGGTGAGAGATTCTTTGTAGAGCTGGCCAACAGTACGGAACATGCCCTTCTTGGTCTTGTACGCAGAGCCAAAAGCTGTCTCTGTTATTCCAGTGACCTGATCCAGACCCACGATACGATCCACTGGGAAGGACAAGAGAAAATAATTAAGTGGACTTTATACCTGACAAAGATTAAAGATAGGCAGAGAGAGGAGCAGTAGTGCAGCAGCAGAAGCTTTGTGGAACAAATGACAGAAGATGCCATCAGTAGGCAAGGCAGTCAGCATGTACTAGGGACGCTGTGCAGAAGCAGTGGAACCAAAAGCCACAAACTCATACAGCAAAAGAGTGTAGCTTTAGTAGGTACAGACTAAAATATCCAGCTCTTTACTTGCAGTTCTACATGACCAGTAAAGCCATTTTCTTTATCTGAAGTCAACTTTCCTCTCTTAAAAGATGCCTGGAAACTGGCAATTATTTAAACTCTTACGATGCAAAATTCTTTCAAGTTGAATATTTGGAATTAGTATCTGGGCGTATTTGCTTGAAATCAAGTCACTTATGGTAACTACACAGCTCAAATCTGAGTTTCATTGAATATTCACGTGTTTTGAAAGCATAACTATTTACAGAAGAGTTGGAAAGAGTGTTAGTGCAGTGACAAGAGTAGGGAAGAAAAAAAAAAAGTGGTATCTACCAGACTTCTGCTAGTCTGCTAGTTTGAAGAATTCTTCCAAGTTTTATATACAGCTGCAAAGACCTCCCTAGCCAAAAGACAAATTTCAAAACAAGGAAAACTGCACACCAAACCACTTCAAAGCTGCCATAAAGCATGTGAATAGAGATTTTTCTTTGGTTTTTTGAACATTTTGGGTAAGGATTTCTATGGTTTCTTCCTCAGAAGCACAAATTAGAAATCTGAGTGCTATTATTAAAAGCTTTAGGTCAAAAACATGAATGTGATTCTGTGTGTGTGTCAGTAATTATTGAAACTGCTCACTAAAAAAAAATACAGAGGTGGCTTAACACCTTAATAATTATACCTGGTACTTAGTGCTGAGCAAATACACAACATATATTGGTTCTCCATGAAGTTCAAACTGGCCAGCCAGAAACAAGCAACTATACGTAGGCTATGATTTAAATTTTGTAAAGTTATCTTCAAATTCATTCAAACCAAAGCAAAGGGAATTACGCTTTGCTACCAGAATTAGTTTTGTATATGAGAAATAAGTGGCAGTATTTTATTTCATACTCATACTCAACTGGTTTTCGAAGGTCTATAAAAAGTAAATTAAAAGCAGAAAAATACAGGGCAGTAAGTTTGAATAATCACTTCTAAGTCTTGCATGTAGTATAGAGCAGAGTCTAGATCCTCCACACAGTTCTGAACACAAGAATCTAAGCAGCTTATTAAAGTTAGAAGAATAAGCAGGTGGCAAGTTGTTCATAAGATCATATCCCAAACATTTACTTTGAAGCTGAATTCAGTTCTAAATCAGAAATGGGGGAGATATTACTGGGAACCAGCCTTACAGAGGATGAACACAACAGCTTGTAAATATTAGAAACATGTACCCACCAGACACCAGTAATGACTGGACACCATTCGGCTTTTGTTTGGCCACGTACTTTTTAAATTTTTGTAAATATATCTGTTAGTTGTGCATCTTTTGTCTTGCTCCCCTCTGTCCTCCAACTATAATACTGTTCTGTATACGTCAGTGAGGATTATTGAAGTTAAATGTCAGCCTTCCCTATAGGTTAAGAGCAGTCATTGACCAGCATGGCTAGACAATCATCCATCAGCTAAAGTCTCCGATCACAAGCCCTCTCATAATTACTTTAGGAAACACCACTAACTTCCTCAAGTATGGGATGTACCATAAGTAGTGGAAGATAAACCCAAGTAAAGATCGAAAGTCTGAAGACACAACCTTCACATACACTTATTTCTAAACTTGGAGAGGAGTACAAGAAGGATGAGGAAGAGGTTGCATAAAATATCTAAAGCATCTTCAAAAAGACATTTCAAATAAGTGAGTTTGTTGATTTTGCAATACCTCAGAAAATGTGTGCAGCTTCTACAAAGGGAAATATTAAAATTAAGAGGTTTTTAAATAAAAAAAAGCAATTCCAACAAGTCTGGAAGAAGCTTATTTCACTTACTACCCCCACTACAACTGCAGCATTCATTCTGATATTTCAATAGATTCTTCAGCTCTCCTCCCAAAAAATACAGGCACGTTCTAAAATGTTGCAGAGTTTTGTCAATGTTGGACTGCAGAAAGAAGCTTGATAGTGTTCCAAAGCTTACGCATTCTCTCAAATGCTTGGAGCTACCAGAATTATCACTTAAGAAGCAATTCTGCATCTCAACATGGGACTAGAAAGCAACAAACCTTTTTATCTGCAATGCTTCAATGCAATGCATAAAATATAGATGCTATATGTATGCAGCAGCAACAGAATAGGTATGCACTCAGGGACCATTTGCCTTGTGGAGGTATACCTAAGTTTAGCATGAAATGAAAAAGTTCATGCAAGCCTACGAGCAAAAATGGTTTTCCTGTAGATACAACAGCCCTGCCTTTAGTAGGCCTACTGTTTTTATATCCATTCACCTGGTGGATCATGAAGACCAGTAATATTGTCATAGAAACAGGCTCTCTGAATATTCTGAATCTCTAAGGCAGAGAAACAGCAAAAACAGAAAGACAGAAGAGCAGATACACAAGACACTTCAGTTAGTATACAGAACAGGTTTATCAATTGCAAACAGACTTAACTGTGCTACGAAAGCAATTAGGCCACAACATATTCCATGCACATTTCAATTATCGGTGGAAGCAGGTTTTGCATATTTGGACCTAAACACTTTTGCTTCTGTGCGTGGACTCAAAAGGAAAGGACCAGATCCCCAACCAAAGAGTTCTTTATATAATTATTAAAACTGCTCTCTGTAGCTGAACTAATGTTCCTGAGAATAAGAGGAAAACTCAGTATTAACCTACAGCATCATCTATATCACAAGATTAATTTCCTGTGGAATAAGAAACTACAAGTTCTTATAAGTATTTATTTGGCTATTTCTGCTTCTTGAGGTATTTTGGGAAAAAATTTGATAAATACTTTAAGCTGATATGCAGGTAGACTAGCAAAACAGCAGTTTACAGCTAAAATAGAAAAATATTGCATTAGATTTTAATATGCAATATCTAAGCACCAGTATGGCTGTTGAATTTTACTTTAGGACATGTAGATTTCCAGGATATGACCCACCACTGCACAAGAAACAACTGTGCTGGTGCTCACATGAGACATTTTATTAACAGCAAGTACCACTACAGCTGTTTACAGTCAGGACTTAACTGCAGTAATCCAAACTCAGAGTTTTGGACAAGATTCTACAGATGAAATCTGACACAGGCTAACAAGTAGTAAGCGAATATCAGTTCGAATAATGAACGTGAGAAGCAGCTACTCAGAAATGGTACATGTGCAAGGGACCATAGGTGCAACCCAGCTTCCTTGTACTTTAGGCACTAAACAACACAGAAAATGCTGTAGATATTTACAATGTGGAGGTGGAGGGTGAGGAGGGAATAGGCACAAAAAAAAGATAACTCATCTAGCAGGGTAAAATCACTAAGAACGTGTATACTCGAGCACACGATCTCTTACCATCCTTCCAAAGCTCTGCAACAAATTTGTCAGACGACTGGTGCAAGAGGGTAGCCACGTTGTCATTCAGAGGGTCCATGTTCTTCATCAGCCACTCATCTGCCTTGTAGTCCACCTGTAGAGCAGCCAAGTTGCACATGATCAGACAGACTATCAGCTTTAGCTTTAAACTCATCAGCATCAAAGAGAAAAGTTTCAAAACACTACACTGAAGTTTTCCTCCTACTCTCGATATTTGCTTGCTATGAATTTGTGCCTCCTTAGAACAGTTCAACCTACCACAAAAAGTTATTCTTTTGAAGGAGTAAATGGGAGTTTTCTTAAATTTAGCAATCTGACTTTTTGCTTACTAACAGCTGGTATATCTTCTCAGCCTACTGTTATTGCCAAAACAAGGTTTCACTGTGAAGACATAAAAACTCTCATATAGATCCTAATTACTTTATCTAAATTACTAGAGCGTATATTAAGGATGTGCTGCAACACGATTTTTTAAATTTCACTGTAGCAGTTAAGCCTAAACACTTTGTTCTATAAAGAAAACAAACAAAGCTCGTATCTTGAAAGAACCAATTCCGTAGTTTGCAATTAAACTATTGCTCAGCAGTTTAAAACTCAATGCTACCAGCACAGCTTCATCCCAATCCAAAAGAGCCCTAAATTCCCTAAGTCCAACAAGACCTCTGTGTAGACTAGCATGTTTTTGCTTTAAACAAACCTTGAGTTTTCCATATTCAAATAAGGGCTCTGGAAGAAAAGCCATGCTTAAATGCTTCCAGCATCCAAAACCAAGTCAGATCATCATCTTGGTACCTTCTTGCAGTAAAGGCTATTTTAAAAATAATTCCAGTTTTGAAGGAAATACACATTCTGATTCCTTCTGTCAGAGGAAGATATGCAATGCAGCGCCAGCATCCCAGAAATGCCCACTCAGTTTGGCAGAAGTAAAGTGCTCTTCAGAACAATTACTTTCTAGTAGTCAGGCACCACACTGTTTTCCTTCATTTTTATTACCTAAAAGTAACCTTGTGTTTCACAACTAATCTACTATTAACTGCAGTAACAGTGATTAATTCATTATATTTAAGTTACTCTTTTAAGTATTGATACAATGAAATGTATATTTTTTTATTTCAATTTTTGCTACAATTATCTACTTGGCACCACTGGCATCAAAGAATAGATAACAACAAGCCATTAGTACTTTAAACAAAAACTGAAGGATGGCTGTTAATAATTTGCACAGTTTCTTCTAAATTTCAGGGCAAAAACTGTATTAGGATTAAGTTTTAAGGATTTATGAACTAATTACAAAGCATGGTCCTATGGAATAGACCTGGTGATCGTGAAGGTTGCACAAACTGCTGTCAACAATTGCATGGTTCATGGGCCTGTTCACACTGCAGCTGAGCTCCACCTCTCAGTGGGAGAATAAAGATTGAACTAACAGTAAAAGTGAAGATATCAGCTTACCTAGAGAAGGGGATATACGGAAAATTTTACGTGAACTGAGGAGATAAAAGCAAAGAGCGTACTGACATAGCCCTACTTCAAGCATTGCTATCAACCTGAAAACAGATATTCCAAAGACTCCTTTCAATACAAGTCTTGAAAAAACTCACCTGTAAGACCTGACAACAAAATTAAAGGAAACTAAAATATTTGCTTCATTTAATACTAAATTTATATTTTTCAGTTCTATCTATTTGGTAACAGGAGTTCTATCAGAGCACTCCTGAATATGTTGAAGAAAATAAAAACAAGGCCACCCTCCTGCACAAGTATTTCTAAGTTTGGTTGCCATACCACATAATACTTTCCCAAAACCAACATTTCTAACCAAGTCTTTAACATTTAACCCTTACCTTCCCTGCATAATGAATGATGCAGAAATCTGCTTTGTCCTTTAGCTGTCTTGGCTTTTGGAACTTCGAGTGGGTTCCCTGCTCTTGGACCAGTTTTTCCACAAATGTCTTGTCAGTAGCTTTAGGGAACCAGCATTCTTCATCCAGTAACGCTAACACACCAGGAGGATTTGCCTGAAATCCAGTTGGATTGAATATGTGTTAATATTTTATATATATATATGTTTACATTTTAACATTTAAAACACACCACCCAATGCCACAATAAGAAGTTATCTAAAAACTGATTCAAATTTGATTGAAATTAGAACAAGTCATGGGGTATTTTTGTTCCATGAATGACACTGACTGGTTCAAACAAACTCATTCCAACATATACTGGAGCCAAACAGGAGTCACCTGATCTAGCGCTGACTAGAGCCTTGCTTTGAGCAGAGCCTGGAATAGATGACCTCCAGAGTTACCTTCCAAACATTTCTGTGACATGTACGTACACAGCGGCTCACTCGCATCTCCACAGTAGTTAATGTCATGTTTCAATGTGGGCTAAACTGAGGACAATTATCCCTCATAGCAGTGTGGCAGCCACCAAGCCTCCCCGTGCCAAGCCCTGTGTTGATATCCAGTAGCAGCATCCAGAGAGACTCAGCAGGCTTAACTCGGGCAGCCAGCATAGTTTCATATACTCCCTCTCTTTCCATACAATTTAAGCACTCCATTTGAATTTTTTTTTATTTAAGTGAAGTGGGGAACAAGCAATGTCTGTACTTTGTAGCTGAAAAACTGACAGGATCATTTTCCTCAGGGAATACAGACTGGTGTACACAGGAAAGCAACAGAAAAAAAAAAGAATTTGTAATAATTTATACTTCAGAAGTTTCTAGTGAATATAAAAGTTTGCACATTTGAAGAGAGATGTTTCTATTTGCCTACTACATGGCACCACATTTACAGAACCATTATGAAGGTACTGACATTTGCTTTCAAAAAAAAAGTTTGATGCATTTTAGGATTTTCACCTAAACATCTGCATAGTGAAAGCACCCACACTTACCCCCTCAGGCTTTTTTGGCAGAGATTTTACATTCCAAGGAGGCAGAACTTTCTGAAGTTCCACACACAAAGTGCAAACCTTTGATACCTGAAAGAAGATTTCCCTTTTCCTTCTCTAAAGAAAACCAATGTGGCTCATGGGTTTCTCTGCTCTTCACAATGCATAGCATCACTGGCAGCACATGCGTACTCTAGCATACACACACAGAAATGTACAGAGTGGTAACTGCAACACCCTACGTCTAATTTAAAAGATTGTAAAATCATTTTGACAGCATGGTTCTGAGGTGTGAAGAATAACAACTTTCAGGAATTCTGATCTTTGTTCTCCCTCTTCCCACCACCCAACCCAACCGCTCTTTGAAGCCCGCTTCACCTTCCATATATTGAGCAACCTGAAGAATTTACTAAAAAGCGGTGATTAAAACCACTTTTAAGATACTGCTTTGCTTTTTGCAAGGCAGATTTTTGGGGAAAAGCCTACCCTAAATGAAGTTTCAGAAATTTTTCCTGTCGATCTCAAATGAAAAAAAGTTTTCTGTAAGTCTTGAAAAGCTTTCAAACTGAGCCACCACTCTAAAGCTCCTATAATGCAATGGCATTATTTAACAGGAAAGTGACAGGACTAAACACTTCATCAGTACTAGGGAAAAAGAAGTATAAAAACAGTAGCTTAATATCTTAGCTCAATGTTCTACCCTAACATCAGGGCAAAATCCCACAAGGATAAATGCTTTTACTAATACATGTTATTTTAGACTCTGGATTTCAGTCTTCCAAGTTAATTCACTTTTTGTGATAGCTCCACAAGAAATCTCTGTACAGACCTACAATTTGCGGGTAGTAAAAGACAAACCCATAAATGGGACATCATCTCCTTAGAGCATTAATGCACAAACTTACGGGTCTTTCGATTAAGTCGATGCAAGGCTGCAGATCCAGTCCAAAGTCAATGAAATTCCACTCTATGCCCTCTCGTTGGTACTCCTCTTGCTCCAGGATAAACATCGTGTGGTTAAATAACTGCTGAAGCTTCTCATTGGTGTAGTTAATGCAGAGTTGCTCAAAGGAGTTCAACTACAAAAATAACATTAGTAAGCAAGAGTAACTCAGGGACAGGATTTATCACATATCTGGAAGTAAAAAATGTGATGTTACAAGGGAATTTCCCAAAACTCCGCAACATTTAAATATATTGTAAAGAAAACTGGAAAATGCATTATTCAAGTCTCTTATATTCCCTGTTACAAATAATTAAGTAATGTATAGGAGGAAAAACCACCTATAGGAGGAAAAACCACCTAAAAATCACCTATAAAAGAACAATTTAGACTAAAGTAGGACTTTTTGGCACTGTGATTTAGGGTTGTCAAAGCATTTACATGCTACAAAACAAAACTCTCCTGCAGCCTTGGAGCACGCATGCATTAAGTGGCTCTACACTTAGTCCTGAACGCACATCAAGAGGGAAAAGAAAAATCCAATTAACAGTGTTTTGAAGTACCTCGAAGATTTCAAATCCAGCGATATCCAAAATTCCAATAAAAGACGCTCCCTGTCGTTTGGTCCTGTCCAAAGCTTTATTAATGCGGTGAACAAGCCAGCGGAAGAGGCGTTCATAGGTGGCCTTTGCCAAAGCTTCCACTGCAAAGTCTGCCTGAAAATCCAAACAGGAAAATTTATTTACCCTGGAGAAGCCATCAAAAGAACACAGATATGGATGTTATCACAAATAGCTTAGTAACAGAAGTAGTTTAATTGAGTTAATATCACTGAGGAATGAAAACAAGCAGCAGAAACAGTATGCAGTTTGATTAATGTTTTGAAAAAAAATGGTCTTTAAACCGTTCCAGAAAAAAAAAAAAAACAAAAGCTCTCTGTGCATTTGATACATGCAAAAATGACATTAAAGGAAGAGACCAGCAGAAGGTCAAGGAAAGGGAAAGGTTTCTTCTACTCTACCAATGATTTTTACCATATAAAGAACTTTTAACAAAGGCGGTAAGCGTAAACAAGTCGGTGGCAGTACGCACTTAATTCCAGTTTTATGAAGAGGTATTCAGGATGAGATATGGTTTCACTTCATCTTTAAAGCATCAAAACTTACTTGTTCTTTGGTCTGGGCTTTCTGAACGTAGTCTCTGCCGACTTTGATGCGCGGTGTCAGGATGGCCCGGGTGAACTCCATTACGTTCATTCCCAGTAGATGGCAGAGTTTCTGTGCGACTGGAGATCAGAGCAATAAATGGAAGCGTTTAAATCCTCCACCCTCCACAGCAGCTAGCTGAACTATTTTAAACTATTTAAAACATGGGTTTGTAATATTTTATGTAGAATAACAACACAAGCAGCAGCGCACTTTCTTTAGACAGCATGAACTCTCCTGGTGTCATGCTCACTATTTGAAATAACGCGTTACCCACACCAGCGTTACATATTCTCACTGCATCAATTCCTTTTCCTAAATAAATTTTCTAGCAGGTTAGGTGTTTATGATTCCATACTTCTAAAAATGAAAGTGACGCTAGAGGTATTTTTAGGTCTGGGTAAGTGTTGCACTTCAGCAGAGAGCCCTCCACGCTATCCAGTGCGTGCTTGCTTTAACCTATTATCTTCAATCTCACCACTCCTTGTTTTACTGACAAAATTAAAAAAGCTATTTTTTACAAATCAGCATTGGAAAATAGATTTTGATACCAACATATAAGAGCTTCCTCTGCATTTTTGGTTTTTTTTGCTGGTATCAAAACCACTACTACTTGCTCTTGATGTTGAGATTCTCTGGCTGTATATTCATTAGAAGGGTTCATGAATCAAGCCAACTTAATCAGTGAAATTAGGGTAGCGTCAAATTGAGCACTCCTTTTACTTTATCTACATACAGGAGTATTCTGTGCTTTGAGTATTAAAATACAGATCAGCACACCAGATTAAACTTACAGTCTTTGGCGTGAAGCAGCAAGTGCTGTCAGGATCTTTTAAAAAAAAACAACAAAAACCAAAAAACCAAGAACTTGAAAATATTAAGCAGCCATGAGCATCATCTTGGTACTGTAGCATAATGGATACTATACAAGCGATATTACAGTTTTAAAGGAAGGAGAGGTTTTTTCCCCCTCCATGAAGTACTCTGAACACTACACTCAGCTCTTTCATGAACTTGTGACATGGAATTTATCATCCCTACCTTTCCAGTTTGTAATAATCCATAGCTTAGGTAACAATAACAACAATAAACCATAGCAGAGGTAAAACAAAAAAACAAACAAACAAAAAAAATCACATCTGATTCAAGCAGTGAAGGAGGCTGTAGCTAGCATTTCAAAGGTTGGACTGAAGGAAATTAAACCATTTTCAAGGCAAAGCTCTATCACTTCTAAGGGTAGAACTGTTTCACGCTATTTCAGCTTGATTAATCTCGCACTTTAAAAAAAGCTTAATTCATCTTGTTTGTTTAACTAAGCAAGGTCCATTTAAAAGGTGCGACTGAACAAAACCCTGACTATCCTGACTTGTGTTTTATTACTATTGAGTTTTGGATATAAAATTCTGAATTATTATACAGCAAAGATACTGAAAAGCTTGTATGGTAGTTGAAGCATGAACTTTACGAGGTTGCTTACAAACCTCTGCCCTTTCTGCAGAAAGGCTTCTTCCAGATCTGGTAGGCACAAAATGGTTTTCTAAAGACAGCTTCTCCCTCCTCTTCATCCATGGAGGCTATATGGCTTTCTTGCCATCTCTTGTATCTATACTTGAACCTGATATTTGTTTCTCTATAGCCATTACGTATAGGGTAGAATTTGCTTTCTATATTCTTTGAATAGGTTCACATCTCCACTACCCACACAAATTCCTGCCCCCCTATGGAGACACTAACCTGACCCATTTCAGACATAGGTCTCTAAATGAGACAAATTGCTGTCAAGACACACTTATTTCTCTGGAGGATGCTAGGGAAACTCATTACAGTGAGATGTGACAACACAGGTGACAAGAAGGGAGCAAGTAGTTTCACTCAGAATCTTCAGAAAGAAACAATAACAAAGACCACATAACCAAATAAAGTAATTTTAAAATACAAGAGAACAGGAACATGTTTAACTGATCTGAGCTTTTCAGCTTCTTTGCTTTATAATTCAGAATTTTGTATTCAGTATTACAAATATCCAATAGTATCAATATATTTAAATTCAGTATTATAATTCAGAATTTATGTCCAAAAAACAACAGTAATACAACAAAAGTCAAGATAAGTCAGGAAGTAAGAAGCACCTGTATCTTTCTACATCACATTTTCTAAATGGACAAAGACTCAGTTGAGTTGTCTAAGCTGCCACTAAAAGCCCAAAAAACTAGTCTCTCACTCAACCTTTTTTCCTCACTACAAAACTAAAAGTGGCAACTGCCAACCAAATATCAAGTCAATGACTACTGAACTTTAATCCACACCTGCTTGCTGGAGCATTTCAGCCAGCAGGTCACTGCCTTGAGAAATTACAAAAGTTTCGGACGTTGCAAGCAACCTACATGCACAGCAATTTAGGACAATTATGAAACGAGACACAGACAAGAATTAGAGTTGAGAAGGTCCTGTGAATGATGGTTCTTACAGCTCTTTCCACTGATGTTGATTCTCAAAGCTGACTTCTCATGAAAGCATTCAAAAGGCTGAAGTACTAAATCAAAAACCTGGATATTTGCTTCAGCAGCTACCGTTTTTTGTGAGGAACCACACTCCTCGAGATGCTGATCGCATTGTGGGTACTAACTGATAAATTAAATCTTAGTTACTCTGCCATGCCACTTCAGAAATCAGATTTTTCTAAATACAGCATTCTTATGTTCGGTTATTTCACTATGGAAGCTGTGCTTGGCTCCAGGGCTCTTACCATTGGCAAGAAAACTGCTGTCAGGAACCAAAGAAAACAAACCGATTGAAGCATGCACATTCTCCTAGTGCCTAAATCTTTGTAGATAGCAATAAACAAGACTACAACTGAAATACTTGTTCAAAGTTCAGAAGCAATGCAAACAGCACAAATTCTGTTGATGGATGCTTAAATTTGCCTGCATTACAAGAATGGAAGAGAAGAGTTTTAATAATTGCCCATCGGCTGCCACCACAACAGTAATGGCCTGGTTTTGGCACAGAAGACTATCAAGGCAGCTTAGAAGCCTGCTCTGTAGTTTTAAAGATATGCACTAAACAAAAGTCAGGAAGAAAACTACAGTGAAAGTCAAAGGAAAAACTACAGTGAAAGTCAAAGGAAGCCATACAAACTTGATCAACTTACCAGTATTCTCTGGCATAGAAGCTTGATCGGTATTCCTCTCCTTCTTAAAGGAAATATTTCCAAATTGTAGCACTGAAGACACCACTTTCAGCATTGCTGTGTTAAAAGAAGACACATGCAATGGTTTAATTGAAGAGGGCTCAGCTTAACAAATTTTTCTTCTGTTACCTGTGTCACTTCCCTTCGAAATTCAAAGCATGAGTTCAGAATTGAAATAAAGTTTGTACTGTATTTTTTGGGCAAATAGCTTTAATTCAACTCCAGCTCATATTAAGCAAACATTTGCTGTAGGCTATCAAGACACTGAAGCAACATTAAATTTGGTGACATTAAATTAGCAAGCGCATGTGCAAAAGAAAAAATACACTTTAAAAATCCGCAAGTCTCAATAACTTACACAAGATCTCATCGTGTGAAAATCCCATGATATGCATGGCTTCCATAGTCTCCTGAAAGTTATCCTTGTCTTGTTGCCCAGGAATGGGGATGTAGCCATTCGATAAAAATCTGTAATTGTTAAATCCTTCAAGCAGCAAGTCAGCTGTATTTGGAAGGAGACAGAAAAACAAGCTGAAGAAATGCTATTCACACCCACCTGTATTCTGTTCTCACTAAATGTGCAAACTATGCTTTACAAAATCAGTTCCTCAGATATGGTACAAGCCAATATATCAGTTTCTGAAACTCTAAAATTAAGTGAATCTTAGAAGCTGAAGCCAGATTCACAGAATCTATCTGTAGCAACCTATAGTAGCTCTTTAATGCATTAAGCCTGTAAACAGAACATTACCCAACCCAGATCTAGCATAATCTGAAATCCCTACTCGGAATATCCTAAAAGAAATATCTCTCCTGAAAGGTAAACAGACACAGGCAGAAATGGGGTTAGGTATTGATGACTACCACGTCAAGGATGCTAGACATCTAATGCAGGAGAAGAAAGAGCGGATCAATTCTCTGAAGTCTGTACCTTCATACAGTTTCACTTATCACAACCTAACAGAAATTCCCAGTTACCGAGGCGAAAAGAAAAAGTAGAAGACAACCAACATAGTACTGCAATGGCTGAAGATAGCTGCAGGGTTTCATTATGTTCTGATAAAATGGCTGCTTTTCTACCCAGTTTGAAGGCGTTGTCCAGAATAGATACAGCTGTCAATGCTGACCAGTATGTTATTTATCAGCTGGGAGCACTGCAGTTTCAACTCAGCGATTCCCAGGCCAGAAGCTGCCCAAACTGGACTTCATCATGCAGGAGCCGTTTGCTTGAAATGCAACAGTTGCTTGACAACACACTTGATAAAACACAGAAGTTATTTCAATGCACAGCCACCTGGCTTTTCATTCGTCTTTTAAACCCCACTGTTTCAAGACCAAATAACCATTCAAACATGACTGCGGTAACACTGAAATAACAAACATGGCATGCAGAAGCAACAGGTTTACAAAATGAGAGTCTCAACTTACACTTCAGGTGCTCTCCTGCTCCAGCTAAAAGCTGATAGAAGATATGAAACGTCCGCTCATCTTTAGCCTGACGAACAGCGCGAGACTTTTCCAACAAGTCTGATTATAGCTAGTCAAGGATCTACAATTTTTTGGTTAAAAACATCCAATGCAAACAAAACTTTCAAAGCAGTCTATGTAATGACTTTAAGACTAACTAGAACTTTAACAGTAATGACAGGACTACGTCCAATATGAACTTTCAGTAACGTTAATTAAGAGATTTCAAATTTAGACTGGTGAAGCCCACAGTTAATTTCAGCAAACTCATTTATTGGTTGTTGATGTATTTCCCTGCTACAGGCAGCTGACAATTGTCTGCAATGGATCAGCTGAAGTCTAAGTGAGAGGGGGAGCCACCCATTCTTTTTTGATCTTTTCTTCTGTTAAGGTCATAGCTGAACTCAGTACCCAAAACCCAGCAGCTGCTGAACTCAGAAGTCTTGATCTGAAGTGCATTTGCCATTTCTCTCAAGCGCTGTATTTTTACATACAATCTGCACTGCCTTTAAACAGCTCCCAAACTCAATCTCTGCAGCAGATATGGCAGCTTATTAGATGCTAAGTTGTAATGTTATTGAAGTTTTTACTTCTTGAAATTCCATACTGTAAAATAAACATGGGACAGGGATTTGAAATGGCCCAAGTTGTGATGAAGAAAAAAAATTCCCTAAGAGTCCCTAAGTCCTCCTGTTTTCACAAAGCTCTAGGCAAACCAATTCATCTGAACTTTCACAACAGCAAAAATTGCCTTCACTCCTGCGCTGTGCTGAATGACAGGTCATTTATCATTAAAGCACATTTTGAATAATGATACATTTTCCCAAGCCTTACTGGGAAATTTTATCTTGTGACAGTTCCAAACATTCAACGCATTTAGCATTAAGCAGTTTAACTCCTAGCAACAGAATGAAAGCTTAACTGCAGCATTGTTTATGTTTAATATTCACATGATAATTGTTTACTAAGACTTCTGATTTCACAATTTTTTTGACCACTGTATTGCTATTCCCCTAGAAAACAGGCTAAACAAACTAAAAAAAATTACATACATACTTCTAGTACAAAAAACAATTTTAGAGAAGGGCCTTCAGTGCAAGTATTTTTACTTACTGTTATGCAATCATAAATAAAAATGAACCTTAAAGCTAAAACTGAATTAGGCTTCAGTATTAATCGCTAGTAGGTCCGGTGCTATTAAGCCTACACTGGGATCTAGAAGACCTAAGAAAATAGAAGGTGTCCCAGTGCTTTCAGCTCTGTCACTTTATAAAGAGCATAATCTCCTTCCAGGCAGAGAGCTGCTTCTGCAGCGCTGACGAGCAAAGGCAAGCTTTTGGCACAATGTGGTAGCTCAGCTTCTGATCAGGAAGGTGTTTTTTGTTTGGTCCCCCCCGCCCCCCCCAAATGTTAATAGAGCAAGCACACTTTAAATGGTTTCCCTATTTAACACAACCCAATTTTAAGGCAAGTCTGAAAACCCAGCAGATTTCAGAGTGCTAAGTTTTGGAGTATTCTATTTCTAAGTATGAGGAAGCATGCTGACTTTGTGATATTTGATTGGCTATTTTGAAACAAAGGAAGACATGGATGTTGTCAAAGGAATGTAGAAATGTGGTAACCTTTCACTGCATTCCAATGAATTCTAGGGTTAAAAGCAAAACAATCGGGAAACTTGCATTTTACAATAACATGGCATGGAGTAGGATACACGTCTCAATGTTGGCCCCAACAATGTAACCAGTAACATCAAAGTTAATCCTAATGAACTTGCCCTGCAAAGAAAGGAGATTTTTCTGTAATTACTATTTTTTTATTAAGATAATAATGCTGTCTGTATAAAAACATAATCCTACTACCATTCATATAATAAGCATTTTGCACAAGTTCAGATGAAACCTTTTCCCTTCAATGTGCTCAGCCATCACTTCAACGGGATGTTACACTGCACACAAACGCTTCTGAAAGATTAAAGAACTAGTATTCTAGGCATGGTTGTAATCCAGACTTACGAAAAACTCTTCTGAAACTGAAGCTCAATTTCTTGCATTAATAAAACATGCTGTCTAAGGTTGAAAACGACACCGAGATTTTAGGTGCACCAAGTCACTGGTGCCTCGAGGTGCTTTGTCTGCAGCAACCCCAAATCTCAGGGTGCCACCCAGCCCATCTCACTTCTACTTTCATTTCCAAAACCAGGATGGCTGCTACCTGCATGGTCTGTTTTCTAGTGGTTGGTAAAGAAAGGACTAAGAGAGATACTATATCCATTTCTTCCACATACATCTCCTTTTCTCCACACAGACCAAATAAAGAGCACACTTCCCACATGCAGAGCAGCCCTTGGAAAGAAAGCGGTTGCAAGTGGATTTATTATACCAGTTTTAAGCCACATCAGTTCCCTAATCTGATTTGTCACTTGGCTATGGACATTCCCAACAGGACAACAGGCTTTGGCGTGGAGCTGGACCACTTTGAAGAGCACTGTTACTGTATTTCAAGTTTGTGCTCGTTAAACTGTGAGGTGTTCTCCTGGTTGCAAACACGTGAAGAAACCAGTGGGAATACCCAGTGACTAGAGTGGGCCCTCCATCTTCATTACATCCAATTTCTATAGTCCCGTATCCACATCCAAACAAGTTTTGGAGATCAGGAGGCATCACAGCAGTTTGCTAACAGTTGTCTAAACGCTCCTTTTGATGGTATCTGCACAAAGCCACCTCCTAATACCTTTGGCTCTTTTACAATCAGTATCCAAATCCTCACTCAAGTCTGACTGATGAGCGCTTTAGTACGTTAAAGTGAATTCCTTTTTGGCAGATCCATTCAGCTCAGGGACCGTACTATTAATTTTCATATTAAATATTCTATTCTTGTAGAATATATGTGCTCTAGCAACGGCCCGACCTAGCAAGCGTATATTGAGGGGTATGCTGCCGTGCTGCAAACTTAAGTCTGAACAAGCTGCTGCAATCATTTGAGCTACTGCAACTTCTTACCAGAACATCCTACCCTTCGACTTACACTTTTTGTTCAGTAACAATTCCAGAAAGCTATATTTTTAACTGTCAAAGGATGAACTGACATTTTACTGAAATTCAGCCAATAGACTAGATACATAACGCATGTGTCAGCACTAGCGTGTCAGGAATGGCAGCTGACAATGTTTTACCCAGAACAGGTACTATAGAGCCTTTTCAGAATGACATGGCTTGAATTTGCCACGTTACATGTGAAAACAAACATGAAGCATTGCATAAGGTCTAGTCAGTGGCTTTTTCTGATACAATTCTGCAGCACTTTACTCTGTTCCACCCCTAAAACTCATCTAGTTTCTGCTGTCAAGTCTCCAGTTCCATGAACAAAAATAATTGAGAGGAAATGCAGTCATTAAATGAGCTGACACATCCAAAGAGGGGGACCCACACACTCCCTGCTTTAAAGTTCAGGCATCACTGAAGTTTATACTAGAGGTCACTTATCTAATACATCCTATTTCAGTCCTAGCTGATATTACCAACAAGCAGGGAACAGGTTGGCGTCCTCGTGCCACATGGTAATGACTGTCAAGCCTGTATGGGCTGAACAACAGCGCTCCTCGCTTTGTGGGAGGATGCATTTATTTATTTTTATTTTTTTTAAAGTCAGGTTTTAAAATGGTTGTTACTAAAGATTATTTTTTTCTGCATGAGATGACACCATCTGGAGTGCATTATACTTGCTCCTTTATAAAAATAGAGCTGGAGCCATCTGAGTGATTATGTTCACGATGGCAACTCAGACTTCAATATAATACAAACCAGATGCGAACATCTTTTAGGAAAAAAGTATCCTCATTAAATTAGTACAATCTTTGATGGATTCAAGACATGTAACAAAGTAAAATTATTGTGCAGTGAAACCTGTTAATACTATAAATCCTACACCAAAAATATACAAGCATCAAGCAATGCTGTAAATAATGACGCTATAAAATTATCAAAGTTGAATTTCTACAGTACTCCCCCTTCTTGATTGGAAGGGCTAAGGGGTTTAGTCATACAGTTTTCCAGAGTCCTTATCACTGCAGCCAAGTTCATATGTTATAAATCCAAGCAACCGTTGAAACATCAAAGCAGCCAAAAAAAAAAAATAATCTTTCATTTGTTCTGTAAATTTTAGTTTTGTTCTTGAAAGAATAAAGATTTAATATCTCATATATTTAAGTTGTACTGAAAACATCTTTCCCCTGAAATAGGAGATGGCTTTTTTTTTCCCATCAAAGGAAAGAAAATTTTAAGAAGTGGTAAACAGCTATTCACCCCTAGTTTCACCACTATTTTTAAAACAGTGCCATACATCAAAAGGAGTTATCTGCCACCAAAACAGCACGTGAACAGAAGGCACTGACCTAATACAGACGTCAACCAGCTACAAGAGCACCCAGCACCCTGAATCAGTCATAGGGCCTTTTTGACTTTCCTTCAGTAAATCAGTCAAACAGAAGGGCATGGAAATTGAGAGGTTTTGTGCTTTTTAAAAAAAATGCAAGCTTTGTGCTTTTTTTAAAATGGAGGATGTTCTCTCCAAAGCAATCAATTGATAAAGTCATAGCTATTGCCAAGAAAGCTATGTATTTAGACAAATTCCTTGTTGATGCCATACTCCTTCATAGTTCAGCAGTAGTTTGTGCACGCCAGCCACAGTTTAGCTCTACAGCATACTTATTTTTGTTATACTATGAACCCTACTGTCAGTTCAAGGATGATTGAAGTTAGAAACTGGATAAAATCAAAGCAAGTTTTGCCAGGAGCCAGTGAGGATACATCTTCAGTGACCTCAACACAATGCAGAAAGCGCTGTAAGAGAACTCGAATTCATGGAGGAAAAAGAATAAGGAAAGCTTCTAACACTAATTAGACAAATTCCTAAAAGGGGAATTTCTCCAAAAACAGTAATCCAGATTTCCAATCTCTAAAGAGAAAAGGGGTAACTCACAAAGCGGGAGGAGTTGTCATTTTTCACTGTCTTTGCATTCCCGAAGGATTCCAGAATGGGATTTGCCTGAAGAAGCTGACGCTCCAGCTCCCCCTAAAAACCACACAAATAGAAAAATAAACAGACATAAGCACAGTGCTCAGTCAATTAAGGGTCCTATATTCTGCTTCCTCCTGAGAGTCATTTTACCCAGGTTGTGGCAGTGAAGGGGGTTATCATTTTTCCCCTCACTTCTAAATCCGCTGATAGTCTCCTCCATCCAGTGAAGAATGCGTTTTTATTTTTGTTGATTTTTTTAATACACACACACATACACACACAAACAGAGCAGCGACCAAATAGGACGTAATGGATGCTGAAAATCATTGAACGTGGAAAAGAAAATTCACATTCAGGGCCAATGAAATTAGGCACAGACTTTGAGTCCTTCCTTCAGAGGTAAAACTAATTTAACTGTTTTAAGATTTTTAGTGCAAGGTTATACTTAAACTTCCTTTTTAGTGATTTGACAATATAGCTACTTTGTAATATCTCTTTTCAAAACTTACGTTCAAATCAGTGAAATGCTCACTTTCAGTCAGCCAGACATTGATATCCTTGCAACATCTCTGACCTGAGCGCACCTGAGGAGCATGCCGGAATGGCATAATGGCAACTGAGCAACACCAAACACAAAGATCATTTTCAAATTGCTCAACTCAGCCAACATTGCTCAGGATGTTTAATGCATTCTTTTAAATGTTTCTTTAAGTTCAAGGCAAATCAAAGTACTTATCTTAAGGAAATTGCACAACAGCTTTTACAACTGCTGTCCATGAGGAGGTCTGGTAACAAAAAATGTCTGTGCTGCTTCCATGAGCCCAGGAGGCATGTATGTACACAGGGAAATATGATATTGCCTTCCTGCTCTGAAGGATGGTTTAAAAAAAAAAACCTGTCTGGAATGTAGTCTCAAAAACTGACATTTATGTTCATAAACCTGCTTTTTCCAATTATTTATAGCATAGATTAATAAAGGCTCCAGACTGAGCATCAAGGAATAGGAAATGTTAAGTCTCTTAAGGCTTCCACGAGGTCAATTCTTACAGAGGAGTTTTTAAAATTCACTAGTTAACACCTAAAAGAGGCTTTTACTTGTATATTGAAATACATTTCAAGTCCTCCTGGAAACCAACAGCTGCTTGTTCTTTAATGTGACCTCAAGTTATCTGCTCAGAACTTGTTTGCTTCCAAATACATTCCCTTTGGGACTACATATTCTCTGAATTCTGAAGAAACTAAAGGATAAATAAATGCATGAGCCTTAGCCCAGAGCACACTAAACACTACTCAGGCCACAGTGTCTAGGCACTCGCTACATGTGAGGTCTGCCAACATTACAGTTCTCAAGTTTTAAATTGACAAAAAACCCCACAATTGCAGGAAAGCCAGACCCCTGTTATAATCACCATGTGCACATCTGTAATTTATATTTTGAAAGTTTCCTATGTAAATGCATCAGACAGTGGGGAAGCATTTCCTCACACCACTCCTCCCGTTCCCCTCTCCCCACCATGCCATCAGCTCCTGCTAAGACATCACGGATGAAAACGAGAAGCTTGCTTACCATGCTGTACACAGCTTGAAATAAACCACATTGCGTATATTAAACGCAGCAAGCATGTCACAGCTTACATTTCAAATTCTAGCTATTCTGGAAAAGAAAGCACACTGACTTCAAAATTTGACTTCTCCACAGAACATCGCAGTGCCACTTGAAAGCAGCTCACTGCAAGCACGCTTCATCCATGCTTTAAAGTGCTGCTGTGTACCACAACCTGAATTTCATTTTGTGCAGAGGAACTTCTGCAACGGATCGTAAAATAATTTTACTCAACTGAATGCAAAAAGTTCTTAGTAGCTCATTTTGTACAATCATCTGAGGATTTGAAGAAAACGTTCAGTTGGGTCCTCAGATGTGGGTGAGAACCGTGAGAACAAACAGAGCAATCGCAGCCTCGCCAGCCTCTGTGGTTTGCACTCGCAAATAGATTTGTAGCCACCACTGAGAAACAGCAAACCTCTCACACCACGTTAAACAGCTTCTGATTTAGGAGTTTTCAATTTTAGACAGACTGCTTTACAGCCAAAGAAATAATTCTCTTTTTTTAGAAGCGTTCAGTGTTTCGGAAAGAGTGTAAATTCGGCCTATAGGTGTTATCTCCTGCACAAGCATCTAAAGAGAACTTGGAAAAAGCAGTATCAGTATTGTGGAAAAAGTGAAGCCATGCAGTATTTCATGCAGGGTAACATTAAGACAAGGACAGGTTATTGTCTCAGTTTCAGAAAACCAGCATCCCAGTGATTCGGTTCATCGTGAAGCCTGGGTGAGGCAGGGAAAACTACATGCTACTCACATACAACAGGGATCCACTCTGTAGTTCAAAATGACATTGAAACAAATGTTAACGATTATGGTTTATGCAATATCAACACTTCTGGATTAGCATGTTTCCACTGACACATTTAAAATGTTTGCCAACAAACGGTTTATTTCAACTCTGGCATGCTAACTCTAAGCAAAAGGAGGGTTAAACTAAACACTGCTCTGTCTATTTTTGGGAACAGAGAAATATTTTAGTAAAAACCCTTAGAACTGACTGAGGTTTGCAAGGAGGGAGGATTAGGTTAAAAACTAAGAATGTCTGTAACTTCTGAAAATGCGACCGTGGGCTCAGACACATGATTGGGTTACAGAGGTTTAACAAGTTACCACACACCAGCAAAGGCATCACAGCTGTCCGTGTGATTTCTTTTTGCTTCCAATATACCAGACCCAACTTGAAGCTTCTTTTATTATTTTCCCTTCCTCTACAGTTCAAGTTGCACTACAGTCAGCTTTCAGAAAAATGTAAGGGGAAGAGTCAACGAGCTAAACTAACTCATGGTAGCTTCAAGTTTCCAAGCCTCGGTTACACCATATAGAGCCGTTGCAAAGCTCTTTCTTTACTTCAAAGTTCACGCTCATGACAAAAAGGCATCACTTACCATCTCAGGTTAGAGTGTGGAGCATTTATCTTGCATAATATGTGGCAGCGATTGTTTGTCTCTTTACAGTCTTACCCTCAACTTCCACCTAACTCTCCTCTTTACGCTCCCTCACAAGTATGCTCGGCAGCACTCAGTACTGCAATTCCCACTCTCATACAAGAAGCTAGACCAGACTGACTACTGCTGCCCACGGGAAGAGAGGGATTTGGGGAGCAGGAAATGGGCAGTGTTATCTGCAGGGCAGCTCCAGCCAACCTGAGGAATAAGAGCAGCTGAAGCTCAAATGAGGAAACGTTAATTCAGGCAGCAGCACTGAACAGACACCGCGTTGCTCACGCCACGTATCCTAGAAAGCCATGGGAAACACTTGATTTCAGAAGACGATCGGTTATGCTAAGCCTTTTATACTTGAGATCGGAGTCTTTATCAGGTTATCTGAGAAGCTATAGAAATATTCGACAAAACAGTACATTCATTAAAATTATTTTGTAGCTTCCGTTAACCCTTCTCTTTTACTTAGTACTGTGTTTAATATTTAAAAAGTGTTTGGCACTCTCTCAGCTTGTGTACTGTGCACACTCTCAAGTGTACACACAGCACACTGGAGACAGCCGCAGAGAGGGTGAACCTTTTGCTTCAGGACAGAGTAACGCCGCTTTAAAGCGGTGAGAAGCATTTCATTCGAAGGAGGCATTTCGTTTGCTGAGGCACTTGGAAGCCGTTCGCTAGCCCACACTCTCAAAGCCAGTTAAATACTCACAAATTTTACTGTTAGCCTTATACCTCTACGAGATTTCCCACGTTATAAATACAAATCGACAAAAAAAAAAATAGAAGAATATATATCAGTTCACCTACATAACTTTAAAAGCATAAAGAAAACCACTTGCCTGATGTTTCACGGGTTTAGGTGATTCGGGCTGTTCATTGCAAACAAACAAATGCATATGTTAGCAAGCAAGCATTCCAGCTGCAAGTTACATCCCAAATTATTCATGTCAGTAGGATTAGTTTAACTATATGCTCACTTCATCGAAACTGTTTAATTTAGATTTAGAAAAGAAGTTACTCATTTATCATTGCATGCGCAAAATACTAAAACCTGTGTTTATGCAGAGGACTAATTCCAAATAAAATACAAGATGACAAATGGACCTCGAGCAGCAAGGAAAAAGGGCAATAGTTTAATTAGTTGTGTACTGCTTTCCACAGTTTTGCCAAGAACAACAAAAAAAAGGAACCCACAACACCAAGTAAGTTTACAGCCTTAGTCACTGCAAGGTGGTTTTGTTTGGACAAGATCATTTTTCTTCAAAAATCAATGAGATTATGAAAGAACAAAGAGAAATCAATACTTAAGGAGATTGGGGTTTTGTTTTTGCACTGTACTTCAAGTATTTAGGAAATGCAAACCTACAATTGAGACAATTTCTTCTTTCTTTCTTTCAAGAAAGACCGTCCACATGAGAAGAAGCAAAACCTTAAGAAAGTGGAAGTCCTTCAAATTTAGCCACAGAAGGAAGGGTAAACTGAACATGAATGTAATAAAGTAAAATAAAAAACCTCAAAATTCAAATTTGCACAGTTTCTGCAGAAATTTTTGATTCCATTATTATTTCGCTGGCACAATCTGCAAGTTTAATAACCTTGAGTTTCACATCAGAGAGCCTAGGGGGTAACATCGCGGTGAAACACACACACCAAGAAATCTCCATACCAAGCCAGATGCACACTACCTCTGTTTATGGCTATTACCTTAAGCAACTAGCACTGTTTTAGTGCAGAATTACACATTTTGACAGAGGTCTGTAAAGCAGCTGGCAAAGGTTTGGGTTATTCAGCTAAGTGATACGAATTTTGCAAAGCTGCATCATACCTGCTCGGAAAACAACTGGGGTTAGAAAAAGGTTAGGTGTTCCAGTCTGAAACTACCACTCCTTCTGTAATCGCTGGAGAAGGACAGGTACACCAGGAACCTAGGAGGCATTTTGTTGGCTTATCTTCAGACAAGATTAATTGCTCTATCAGGGTGTCTATTTCTGTCCTCACTTAGAAGCAGAACTGAGCATAATGAGACACACATTTAACTTCTGGGTTTAAATTGGTGCAGTTAAAGCTCATCTGGGAAATCCTCGCTAAGGGAAGCTTCAGTCTGAGTGAGCCTACTCACGATCCTGTACTTCAAAACCAATTATGTTTCCTTCTAAATTAATAAAACAGATTAAACAATTTAATATTTCAGCTATAAAAGGCAAATGCAGTTACTGAAAGAAGTCACTAACCTGAAGTACCAGTAATTATGTTACAGTTGCACTTGATCTTAAACGTCTTTTCCAACCAAAATGATACTAGGATTCTATTTCTGAAGATTAAAGGCACTACCTTGAAAGCTGAATTTTAGTGAAAACAGAGGTAGTTTAAGGTGGGAAGGCTTTGGGGAGACGTGCACAAAAGTCTAATTCCATTCATCGGAACCAGAGGTGCATAGCACCAGGGTGACTGGAAGGGGAGACAGCAGTGGTGGATGGATGCAGTTATTTATAGAACTTAACCACTTCCTACTCTGCCATGACTGAAAACATCTGCAGGTTTCACTTATTTGGCCATGAACAGGGTCCAGGTATGTTCACAGTCTCCAAGTACAGCCAAGTATCCCCCAACCTCACGCAGCCTGTAGAACATGCAAGTTCATGGCACTCTGTTGGCAGTAAGTGACAACCAGCGCTTTTCCTTCCTTTGGAAAGCCATGTACGCAATTATTCCTTTTTAATTATTTCTATATTTTGCACTGCTGTCCTCCCCATCCAAAACACAAAGTCTGTAAACTGAAGCAGAACACAAGAGTCAGAATTAAGATTCACTATTTAACCATGTTAAAGCAGCTCTAACACAACATTAACAACAGTGTCATTCTTCTCCCTTTCCCACCTCACTTAGGGCATATGGAACTGAGAAGCCACAAAGCTAAGCAGTTTAGAAGTCTCCTCTTCCTTCCAACCCTCATTGCTTCATCTGTCCAAAACCCTCTCTAGACACATCAGCCTCCTTCCCATGCTCACCAGTCACCTGCCCTTGTTCTCTTCCTCTCCTTCTGTTTTAAATATCCTTTTCTTCACACTTCCTGAGCCTAGAGAAGAATAACTGAGAGGGAAGGTGAGAGAGGCTCCTACATGTGGCCTAGAAGCATGGCATAGGAGTTGACCAGACCAACAGATACCAGTGTGGGTCACTTTTGGTCTGAGATGCCCAAGCTAAAGCACAATGCTTGCCTTTATAAAGCCAGTCCACGCATGGCACAGTTAATGGAATAAACCACAATATTTTGCCAGCACCAAGCATATTCCAATTCACCGGCAAAGTTCTTAACACTACCACCACACTCCCCCCAAATTCTTCAGAGCTCAAATTTGTTGGATGGGAATCTAAAGTTTCCAGTTATTTACAACAGGTATCTTCCACCTTCTCTCTCACTACACGCCAATGAGGATGGTACATGGGTCAGTTCTGATGCTCAACCAAGCACACTGCATTCAGGGATTGCGGCTCCCCTTCAGCCCACCTTCAGTCTTTAGATGAGCCTATGTTTATAGCTCCCTGCCAAGCACTTTTCCCTCCCCTCTGTTATTTGGCTCCAGAAAGCCCAGACTCTATTCCTAATTTAAGAGACTACTCTAGTCTCACCTAGCTCTGCCAAGTCTCGTGATCACTAAAGCTTCTCTTCTACATTTTACCACCACCACTTCGCCGCTTCCTAGCGCGCTGCCCAAGACAATACCTCTAATATTTTTTGCGATTAAACAGGAAATGAGACAGCGTAGCTACAAATTCAAACAACACTCAAAAATTAGGAAATGCTAGTATTAAGGCCGTTCAGCGCTGCAGTTCCACCCTCTGTGGCTACAATGCGTTACTGACTCCGTTTCCCACAGGATGCCCGTCTGAGGATGACATGCCAAGGGCTGTGCAGGACTCCTGCAGGCACAGTCACTAGCTACTACGAAAGAGGGCTGTTGGGAAATAAAAGTCTCATGGACAAGCAGCTCAATGCCAAACATGATGAGGATGTCCAAAGAATGGATGGATAGAGCTCCTACGTGATGTTCCTCACATAAGCCGACCATTTCACAATCAGCGCTGCTGGTGAGCGTACTTGGTGAGCATCTGTGGCACCGCAGAACACCAGTGCTACTTGGCCATGGCCTGAGGTGTCAAACGGGGGGATACATTTCATTGTAACGCTCTTACAGCAAGCACTCTGTCAGACTAAACAAAGTCAACTCTAGACTTCAGAACACTGATGGGAAGATAATTATTCCTTCATCAGCATGTAAATTGCTTCATAAAAAAAATGATGCAGCATTCAGAACAGTCTCAGTAATATGCATATCGCTGATAATTATTTGTGAGAAGATGGATAAAAATAAATCCATGACTAGCAGTTTATTAATCAAGCCTATTTAGCATCTCCTCTGTGCAGAGAATCATGCTAAAGGTTGTACGGATGGGTACTATGGGTCACCACCAGCCCTCCACAGTTTTCTAACAAATATGTAAACAATAACAAATTAGGGCTGCATCTATAACCCCAGCTCTGACACTTCCTAACTTTGGAGTGTTAGGTGTCTAGGTTTGACATTCTTGGTTTGCAATATACAAGCAAAACTGAATTGTTACAGAAAAGGAAGATGCATTTGTATTTTCAACACTGTTTCGGTTGCACAAACATTCTACATTTTTCATAAATGTAGTGCTTACTATGGCACTGCAGTGAATGGAGTGCACACTAAAGTATTGATCTTTCTTTCAGGACACTGCTCCATTCTTCTTATTGTGCTTAAACTGTATTGAATTAGCTAACACTGCATTAAAAAGAGCAAGTCATCCTTTCCTTCTCCACTTTCCCCTTTCTTTCCTGTGCCTCCACTGTACATCAGTCATGCAGCCATTCAGTAAACACAACGAAGGGAAATTGTTTCGGTTAAAGCCAGTTGGTCTTTTTAAGAACACTAGTTTGAGTCTGCATCAGTTTCCAAACCCAGTGATGGGCCACAGGAATTGTTATGATGACAGAAATACCCATTTTTGAGCTTTATTAGCAGGAGGTACTGGCACAAAGTGCTTCTGGAAACACAACGTGAGGAAGGCCAAACGAACACGGAGTGCTTTTTAAACATTCAAAAATAAGCCCTCAACTGGTTAAACAGATTGGAAGAAAGTTTGCATAATCTCCATCCCTCGAGATTTTGAAACCTTGGCTCAAATAAGGCCTTTAGCAACATAATCTAACTTTGAAGGAAGGCACGTGTTGAAAGGAAGCTGGACCAAAGGCTTCCAGAAGTCTCTTTCAACCTGAGGTACTTGAAGTTGTTGATAGCATATTTAGAAGTACTTGGTGCAAACCCTGCACAATCCCCTTCTCTACATAATCCCCACCTCCCTCAGAAAGCTGTAGGCAATTTGAGTCCTGTGGAAACTGAAAAAAAAAAAATGCTAGTTTTGTTCCAGTCTGCACAGCACTAAAGCCAAGAACATACATAAGTCAAAGCCTACACAGGAAGTCAAGTCTGATGGGTGACATTCTAAACAGCATTCCCCAGCGCTCTATATTCTCCCAACACACAGTAAGGCTGTGAACACACGCTGCTGCGGACACGCCATCACGAGAAACTTCCTTCTAAGGCCTGTAACTGACATGGACACAACCTGCAGCATGCTCTGGCTGCATGATAAATACTCTGAAAGACTAATTTTGATCTTTTCTGTGCAATAAAGCAGCAACAGTTTGACTAAGTATCACCACACAGGGTCATATTTGCGCTGGATGAGAGCAAATATTAGAGTTTCCCCATACACTTAACTAGATTTCATCAAATCCACCTGCAGAGCAATCTTTTCTTCTCTCTTGCTTCAAATCCTTGCCTTTTTTTTTTCCTCCTTCACAGACTGGTCAAAAGTAATCTATTTTTCCAAGAGTTTGAGTCTTGACACATTCAATAATGTCTTAACGTTAAATACCATGCACCAGACATTAGACAGTGTGGTTCCTAAGTCAGATGACACAGCCTGAAAGCTTCCAACCACAAGAGCCACCTGCGGTACGACTGGAGAGAAGCAGATGTAAGCCAGTATTGCTTATAGTATGCCACTTGCTTGTAGCTAGTTGAATTAACACCTCACTGCAAAGAGATCCGAGTGCTCATAGCAACAGGTACTCAAGCACATTCATATTTTTTGAAGAAAAAAATTGCTAAAAATTCAGTGCAAATTTTGAAGTCTGGCAGTAAGTCTGAAGAAAGTTCTACATACATCACAGTGACCAAAAAATCCAAGGTTCTCCAACATAAAAGCGTATAAAGCTCTTGTTTGTAATGTAATAAAAACTGAGCTTTTTATTAGCTGCTGACTTCTAGATACAGCAAGTCTACAGCAGTTTTTAAGCTACAAGCTTTTTTTCTAAGAAGAGAAAGCTTGTTCACAAAGTGGCCAAAACTTGATCTGGTGGGAACTAAATTCACCAAGCATTGCCCAAGTTAATTAAATTTTTGGAAAATTGGGGTTTACTGCAACAGAAAGCTTTGATACTTTGTAACTATTTCTAGTTACAAAGTTTGCATAAAGCCTTTGATTTCACAACACAAGTTAATCAGCTAACATGAAATGGAAATTTTGATTTAACTGCTCATTTCAGCCACTACTAAAGAGAAAATAATGGTTGAGACAAAATTACATGGATTACATTACAGCTTATCTTTAATAAAGAAGGTGTGGGTTTTTAAATGCAAAGATAGGAGTTTACACAAAGAGCAATAAACAAATAAGAAAATGCCCAAACTTACAGGAATATTATGGTCCTTTCTTCCTTTATGGGAGGAAGCAACATGAGCAAGGTATTGAATAACCTTCTTCGTATTTTCAGTCTTCCCAGCACCAGATTCACCTCTGCAAAACATGTCAGACATTTTCTTCAAAATTAATTTGCAACAACTTATTAATCCTTTTTCGAATAGCAATCTCATTTCATTCCATTTATGGCTTTGACTGTGCCACAGACCTTCAACAACCATCTAAATCCAAAAGCACTGAGGCTGCAGGAGAACTACAGAGTGTTTGTTTAAAATACTTTCTCCATCCTAAAGATCTCCTTAGCATTAAGATGTTGATATAACGTGTAACATTAGTTTGATTAAAAGCTTTTGACTTTATTCCTGAATTTCTTTGTTACCTTAAGGAACAAAAACTGACTTGTCCTCTGCCTTGACAGCAAGGCCAGAGTTTTTCAGAGTGCAGATACATATTTTAAAAATCATTAGATATATATACACACTTTTATATTTAGCATCATTTTAATATATTGAATATTCTTGGAGGCTGTGAGAAATACCAAGTTAATGGAAATATTCAGCATCTTTAGAAGTACAAAACTAACCAGACTCCTTGCACTGCTCATCTCAGACTCTTACCTAGTTTGAAGAATACATTTATGGCCACTGGGCTACACGAATTCATTAAGAAGTGAATTTATTAGTGCAGAGCGGTACAGTACACAGATCAATAAAGATTGCAAATGCACATTTCATTTTTAAGACAGAGGCAGATTTAAAGCAGATCATGTTTAGACAGAATTTATTGCCAGGTTTACGTCTGGCATATTCTGGGCAGGAAATGCGACTAAGCTCACATCACAGCAGTCACAAATGGTGTTACTACAGGTCTGGTCTTTGGCTAAATCCACCCACCAAAGGGATCGTTACCAGGTCTAACTCAGCCATGATTCCATGGCAGTAAACTACGGCAGAAAGATCCCATTTCAAGTGAGACAATGACTGTCACTAGCAACTTTGAAGTGTGTGAAGCTAAAAAGGATTTTATTATGAGGATTTGCATGGAAAGACTGAAAGTACTTCTGTCATTCAACAGTTGTTCAGAAATTAAAGTCTGGAAGCTAACTTCTTTGTAAGAATGACAAGTACACATTTTGTGTGCTTGCAGATTTCTCAGCCACTTATAATGGAAGTGTTAATTTACACGGGGGGGAATTGAAGCACATTCTTTTGCAGTCTTCATAAATACCTTCCTCCACCACATGCGTACCCTAGTTCTGTAGCTAGTCTACATTTACTGAGGTATTCAGTACCTTCAGACCTGCACTTCCTGAAGGCAGCTTAGTTTATTCCTATCCTCACATCACACTTACCATCTCCAAAAATGAGACAATATAGCACTTGAGATTAACTCTGCACATGGAGAAAGAATATTACCTCAGATTTTCAAAGAGAACAGTCTAAAACAATCATTTCTTCTTACTCTTAAACTATGGAAACCCCACAGGACAACTGCACTACCAGAGGTGGCCTCTTGCTAAGAGATGGCAGGATGTGCGTTTCTCCATCCATGAGCAAGAAGTAATAGGGACTGAAGAAGCTCACTTAGAGCAGCTTCGCAAACTCACAGAAGAGTAGCCTACAAGAGCTAGACAAAAGCTTCAGGTGAAACAGCCGATCTGTTTGACCTGACAGAACAGTATCAGCCCCTAGGCTTTGCAAGGGAAAACTTTGAAAACACTTTAAAAAGATACTGCAGACAAGCTGTGAGATATTTATCACAGCCCTAGTTACCAAATTGTTGCCTGCAATACCAGAGCATCAACCACCACACTCCATTCTCTTGATGGCATCTGATTCTCAAAAGCAACTGCATCAACCTAAAACAATTTTTGTCCCCTTTCTCCTCACAAGACAACAAACATCAATGGAAAATAAAAAGATTAGAAATCATTGTACTGAATTACTCAAAACTTTCTGGAGATAGAGAGGGTAGTTCTCTCGAAACTTGTTGACTCTGCTAGCTTTGCTCATTGAATGAGAAAACTTGGAAGGCATTACCTGAAAAGCTAGTTACAAAGATGATTACTCTGAGAATTAGCTAATGGATAACTGGGTTTCCTTTTTTGCCAAGATACCATCCATATGCAACACAAACTGGGTGTACTTTGAGACCGTTGCAAATGGAACACCACACTGACTCTTAATGAAAAAAAAATCCCATTTTTACCTGGCCCAGAGTCGCCACATACGTGGCTGACAAACATGAACACTGATAAGGGGAAAAAAAGACCTCAGATGCCAATTCTTGCTTCCCAATTAGTCTTCATTTCTAGTTTCCCTTTTGCTGCAGTGTTTACATTAACATAATTCATGACTATAAGCAATAATAAAAGCAGTCTTGCCTGTTTCTGGATGTGTATTAAAATATGCTTAATGCTAAACTATTCCAGCAGGTAAGAGAAGCAAGAGAAGTAGTACAGCAAAATACACATTTACATTTTAAAACAATACAATTTGTTCTTATTGTCACCAGAGCTTGGGCACACATTGCTAGCTGTGCCTTTAAAACTAGTAAATAATCTTTCCTGTCAAATTATGGAAACAAAGTTTAGACAATTTTAAGAAGGAAAATCTATTTTGACACATCTAGAGAAGAGAAAATAGTACAATAAATACAGCCCAGATGTCGACTTACTAAAAGAGCAGTACGCAGTTTTCAAAGAACTTTCTAACCAACAGGCTTTTGTGGCGTACACACTGGTAAAGCTTCATACGGCACAGGAAGGTCAAAAGCTTGCAATACATTCCTTTTGCTAAAAAGCCTGTAAATCTAATAGGTTTGGTTTTGTTTTTTTTTTTTTTTTTTAGATAAAGTCTTTATGCAAGTCCTCATTCAAAAGCCACACTAATGGATGTTATCATCCCAGTTCTCCTCTCCCTGGAGCTTACAAGTATGCCAAATATTTCCTGCAGGATACAGCGTTAGATAGCTTTACTGCCGTGTACTACAAAGGAATTCAAAGATTTAGGATAAAGTCCTTTTCATTTATAGAAATAATGACATCTGCATACTTTAGTTATTTCCCAGGAGTGCAAACACACAAAATATAAAAATAAATTAAAATCTTCTACCTCTATCAACCTGCCCAAAAAAGGTAAACTTTTACTAACACGATGTACAATATTTATGGAACAGAGATAGTATAACGAAGCTAAAGATTAACTTTTTCAAAACCTTGTTTTAATATAACTCAATTAATATGTTACCATAAATTAAACAACTAGAATCCTTGGCTGAGATCCTAGCCTTACTTCAGTCAACAGCAGCTTTGCTAACGACTTCAGCAGGGTCATAATTTCGCCTCCTTTACTTCAGTCTCAATTCCACTTTGTAGAAATAAAACCTTATGAGACTGAGTTGAAGTGCTGTACCACCTCAAGCCATGGGCTATGTCAAACAGTGCCTCCAAGTCTTCAGCAGTAGCCTCAAGTTGGAGGTATAACATTATCCCATCAATTAGCTGAAGGATCTCTCCCTTACAGACTATGTTAGAGACAGGTCAAAGAAAATCTGACAGTCTCTGGTAAATTTATGCAGTATCTAGAGTTAAAGTGCTTTTCCCTAGAGCAGCAAAGCTTCTGCTTTGAAGCAGTTTCAAGCACATTCAAAATAAGAAAAGCTTAGCTAGCGTGAGCACTTTACATTTTTACATGAGTTTAATTTCATTGCATGTAAAGCTGTAGTGTCATTTTCAATAAAGGAAAGGACTCTTCAGGCAAATTTATCTCAGCTACAATTTGCTTAGCAAAAATTAGCGACTGACTTCAACCAGCTGCAATTTTTTTTCCCCCGTGAGCAACTTGAGCCCAAATCTTGCACAGAAGGGGCATTTGCTCTGTTGAACAGACTGTCATCTAGAGAACAGGAGAAACAAACATAGCAGGAGATGACTCGCAGGTCACAAAGCAACCAGGAATGGAAGCTGGTCTTCTGACTTCCGGGAGAGCAGTGTGCTCTCCCCACACAGCCCACTTACAACGGCAGTTATCCTTCCATGAACAGGCCAAATGCCTGTCTAGGAAAGATCTATTCTAAGGGGAAATGCTGCTCTAAAGGAAAATAGCAGTGAAACAGTTGCTTTTCTTACTGTCAAGCAGGTTTGAAGCATCTACACATCTCCTTGTGACAGTTACAGCAATCAGTATGGCTGGACAAAGCAACACCACCACCCCTTCATGATTTGGCAAATGAGTTTCTGGGTTTTAGGGAAGCCAAATTAGATTCAAGTTGCTTAACTGAAGTCCCACTACAAGGACTGGCACCTTTCTAGCAGCACCCAGCTAGCCATTAGTATCACCGGCAGATTAGGGGCTACGCAGGACATACAAAGTGTAGTGCCATGAGTCACATAAGACAGAAGGACATAAAGATGTGTACAAAGAAAAATTCAAAGATAGACTTCTCTTCATCTTGCTACCTCTGCACAAAGTCTCTACTGCAAGCTAACACTACTTGTGAAGATAAGCATCTGGGATATATTAGGATGGTCAGGTGCAGTTAGTGTCATCTATCCCATTACAGATCATCTCTGTGACTGGAATTACTGGAAACTAACCAAAAAACCCAGTATTTTCCACGCTGGAAGCCTGGATCACTCAAACCTTTCCTCTGCCCTAGGAGTTTCAGTCTATTTCTAACATTCCTGATCAGCAACAAGCTCTGGGATGAGAAGTTGTTCATCTGGAAGCAGAAAGTCCTTCCACAAAGGAGAAGTGGCATCACCACCTTGGCACCTGGGCAAGTTCTCCTAGCTGCCTCATCTCACAAGACACAGGAATCCCAACCTGCTGCTCACAGGTCCTGTGGCCAGCAACGCCTCCTTTCATACAAAGCAGTCACTTACAAAAAGCATCAAAACATGAACGTATGCACTTAAATTGTTTGCAGGAGAAAGTAACTGCATAAGAGTCTCAACAATGGTTTTTTGTCCTTCTCACAACAGCAGTTGCAAAGAACAGAAGAGACACTTATTCTCAGACACAACTGAGCAGACCTGCCAGTTACAAGTTAACAGATATTTACAGCCAAGTTCTGTAATTAAAAGGATATCTTAATCACTTGGCTAATTTTCTGAAGCGAAGAGGTGTAACTGATAGTTTGAACTAGCGCAGAAGAGTCAGTAATTTGCTTTACTATTTACAACGCTGCTTTATAGCTCCTCCATTTATCTCTAGATGCTTCACATCATCTCACCACCAGTTGTCTAGGGAATGTTACAAGCTGGACTCCAGCCAGAGGTTGTATACAAAAATGCTTGGTATTTGCTGCTGTTGTCCTTTAATAAGCAGCCTCTATTCCCTCCACACCCCACCACTCCCACTGAAGCCAATTCAGATTAGATATCCTCGTAGGGCTGCAAGCATCTGCTAAATGACTGTTTATCCAGCCCCGTCCCAGTTTCGAGAACACCATACGCTTGTGGTAAGATCCTCCAATTCAGAACATACTAACTTAAAAAAGTGCAGTGCGGCATATTTTCATATTTTACTTTCCAAAAGTCGCCTTGCAGCTAAAGTCAACAAAGCCAGGCAAAGTTTGAATATTTCTCAGATTCCTAGAGTATCACAACAGAAATTTCTTCATTTTGGTCATCAGCCTCTAACAGCCTGGCATGCCCATTTAACACTGACAGACAGCCATAACCAAAGAGAAATAAAAAAAACCTTAGCAAAACGCCATCAGTTGTGGCTTCTCAAAGAAAATTAAAAAAGCCTGCAAAGTTGTTTATTATAAATTCATATCTTACAGAAATTAAAAAAAAAATAAATACATGCCACAAGCACCACTTCTCTGTAATTGGTTTCTTATGGATGCTGTGTTAATACCAGCCAATAACATACTTACAAGCTAGCATGAACATGAAGTTGCTGAACTACATGCATTTTCCTTTTCAGCAAACTAAGATTTGCAGACAGAAGATCCTAAACAAATGATCCAGCCAAGGGAGAGAGGAGTGATTAGATGGAAGTTAGTCAAGTCTAGCTTCCTAGAGATCTGCCGATTTTGGGGGTTGCTTGTTTCTCTCTTAATTGAAAGCTTGGTGAACTGAACTAAAAAGCAATAGAGAGCTCCAGCAACCTTACTAACAATTTGCTAGCAGTTAGCATCCCAAGATTAAACCATCCAACTCCAAAATTCAAAAGGAATTATCACCATTATTGTTCATTTAGCACCTCTCATGTCATCATTAACCAGGCTTTCACCAAGGTCTGATGAATTGTCCAACAGATTCAGGAACTGCAGGTGTATGTGCCTGTGCACATATTTGGGTTTTTCAGTTGGTGAAAGGCCGAAGGGCACATAAAAATCTCATCACTACTACCTGATGATATCAGGGTTACACCATGGAGCAGGGAGAGTCCTTCTAGACATAGGAAAATTACTTTTGGTTCACTCAGAAAAGCCTCTCCATAAGAAGTAATTTCATCAAAAAGTTTTCCCTACAAACTCTGTCCCTGGGGCTCAAGTACTAACCAGTTTACAGGAACAGATGTGGTTGGGGCAAAGAGGGGGGCACAATGAAACAAAAAAAAGACCAGAAGAAAGTAAGTTAGTGCATATCTAAGATTATACACCACTATCTCAGAAAAAAGCCCTGCAGACTAGTCTCCTCAGCAATAAATTGTCTATATTTGGTTCCATATAAGACAGATTGGAAAACAGGAAGAGAGCAGAGAGTAACAAAGTGAGAGGAAGAAGGTACCCCATTTTATGTCCTGAGACAACTCTTATTTCTACAGCAAGGGTAGAAAGTCATCTGTGGCATCACGGTTGGATTGGAGAACTGAATGACAGTCATATTAATTGACAATGAGTGACACTCTCCTCAAGAACCAGCTTCCATTGTTAGGTGAAGGACAAGATGTTCTGCTGAGACAGGCATCCAGAAAGATGCAGCAGCAGCTTCCTTCCCCACCCCCGCCCTGGTCTAGTATTAAGTTTGACTTTGCAAAAATATTAGATTAGATTAAGTTTAAGACCACCAGTTTATGCAAAACTCCTCATCTTTAGGGCATGTTGGAGCCCAAACGCCTCATGGAACATCAGCATGTTATGAAGTTGAGACAGGAAACCTCCAAGTAATCCCACTACCTTTGAAATAAGAGATGTGCTTAGAGGCACGCTTGGAGAGCCATCCATCAGCAATTTAGATGCATGCCTGTGTCTGCAGCATTGCAATGGAACACGGTGGCATGGAAGGGAAACACACACGTTTACCTTTCTACCACAGAAACAGCAATGCAAGAGGAGTCCTGAACATCCTCGATCAAAACATGAGACCTCCTTTTGGCCTGCTACACAAGCGAGTTTGCCATAGCCTTGTCCTTTTCACGACAGGGGTTTAAGATCCCAGCCAACCAGATAATGCAAACCTGACAAAGGAATACAGCTGCCCCACAAAGCCCACGAGGGAAACCACGTTAGGGACAGTACCGCAGCAGACAGCTGTGTAGTCCATTTGTTCAAAAGGTGCACACAAAGGAATACAAATAGTTTCGATGGCACTTCTCTCTGAATTGGACGCAGCTGAAAAGCAGCCTAAGACAAACCTATTTTAAGATAAAAGCATTTATTAATCCGAACAGCAGTTCCTTTTTTTATAGTCAGCATCTAAATGGTACTCATGGTTACACAGAGTTAGCAAGATCTCCTGGGCTATGGTGGAACTTTGGTGTTCAGCTTCAAGACAACAGAAACACCTTGGATCCTAGCAACTATCATATCACGTATCTTCATATTCTCAAAAAGTAAGACTTAGACTGGATGTTCTTTGGTCCTGTACATCCAGTTTGGAGATACAATGCCTTACACTCTTCATCATTTTGAGGTCACATCATCCAAATTATTGATGAAATCCATATCTCCTTGTAAACCATGCTCAGTGACACTGACCTTTTTAACCTTGTTTTCCTTTATGCTGCTGCGTGAGTACTTCAGTAAGAAATGCAAGTTAAAGCAGCAAGACAGCCAACAGAGCCTGGAAGCTGTTGTTCAGACAAACAGCTTTATTAAGACTCCGCCACGCTTCTGTTAAGTGTAGCCTTTAGCAGTGGTACAACCAAGACACTGAATTAAAGGTAGCAAAACTTGTCCAGCGTCATAGTACTAATAGTTTCAGTACTTAGTATTGAAGATGTATTGTTCACTGCTTCTTAGCACCAGCTTCTGAAATTCTACAAGGAGTAGTATATTTATCAAACATTTCACATGTCCAACAGAGGAGATGTCCTCAGGGACATCTCTTGAGGGTCTTAATATCAGGACTGCACCCACAGCAGTCCCCAGCAGCTCCAGACTTCAGTACTGGATATGGTCACATTCTCCCGAGGTCTGACTGTAAGGAAGTGCATCTATTCCCCATCCCTCACCATCTGGAAGCAAGCGTCTCTGCAAATGGATGTACAGCAAGCAGCTTATCAACCACCTAGCCAAGATGTGGTACCTATCACAAGATCCAGATATTTTGTGTTGAAATATGCTGTTCCGGATATAAAACAGAGTTCAATTGCCTATTCAGTGAAGAAGGATCAAAAGATTACCGTAACCTTACAGGTGAGGTAATAACAAAATTGAAGGCAAGAGAGCTTAAAGGCTTTCCAATTTGCAAATGAACAGATCAGACATTCACTAAATCCTGTAGCACTGCCACTCCAACCTCCGTGGTCTCAGCTGACCAGGTAAAGGAGGGCAAGGTTCACACACAGGCACAAAACATGAAGCTACTTCAAGAAAAAAATTCACCTGAGGCAAGCACACACTGCTGAAGCATCCACAAACACACAAGAACAAAGCACTTATTTTCGCTCTGGGATCCCATCCCTGCTTTGAGGGCTGTTTTGTACATTGCACATGAAGTAGTCATCACATGGAAACAGAAGTCGTACTAAGAGCAGAGACCACAAACCTAGACAAGCCTGTGTTAACTGGATCAAGTTTTACCTCAGCTACAGAACAGTATTTGCTTCTGTATCCTTACGCCCCGTGAATCTTGTACTCGTAGCATCCCTAGCTCAAAAAAGCATGGCTTGAAAGGATCCACCTTCAGTCCTGTATAGAGTCGGATAGTAAAGGCACTTTTTTAGGAAGTAGAAGATGAAGATTTGAATCTCATGTCAAGAAAGAAACTGAACCCAGGTCTCTTTCCAGCAACTAATCTAACGATTGAGCTATTTGAGGAAGCAGGCACCCTCACAAACTATGGCCTCAATGCAGCTGGTATGCACTGGCACACAGTATGGCCAACTGATCACATAACCAAGTCAGAGGCATGCAAGCTACCGTGTCTTCCCTCTCTCTCTCTCAGACAACTGAATATGCTAAGTTATACTCAAGATTGCTAACCGCAAGCAGTTTGAGGATGGAGCCAAGGTGTGGTTTTACAATGCAGATGAACCAACCTAACCCTCAGGCTGCTACCAACAGCGACAGTTCCCCTCCTGCATGTTCATACCTCCTGCTTCGGGCTAGTACTCCCCTGAGCCCAGAGTGCAGACCCAGAGAAATGAACTCATGACAAGCAACATTTTGTGGCTAGGTCGGTTTTCTACCAGCTTCGCTCCCTGAATGGGCTTATCACACTGGCTGCCAACCCCCAGCACTAGCACAAGAGGCTGCCATAACACATAGCTTATGTGGGAGAGGAAAGGAAACTGGATCACCTCCTTTTAACAGCAGCGCAAAGATAGATCAGCTCAGTAGCTTCACAAGCCTGAAAGCGCATTCATACTCTCCTGACTATCCCACCATTGCATTTCCAGATCCCAGAGAAATTTAAGCTGAAGCTAGAAGGTTGCTCCTGGGTGGGGCAAATTCAGGTGCACACAGAGAAAGCAAGAGGAAACCCTAGTGTCAACTTGTTCAGAGCTCTCCCGTTTGAAGTAGATCCAAATCCAAGCTGTTGCTCAGCAGGGTTTCTAGACCAACTTTTGATTCATATCCCCCTCGGGTGCTACACATTGAGTAGTTACAGCACAGCATTTCAGACAGATGTACACTTTTTAAAGCTTTTTGTTTCTGATTCAGATCTCTTGACTGACACTTCTTACATGGCACATGCCTATAAAACTTTCAATAAGGTGAATTACAGTATTAAAAGAACATATACTCACATTAAATATTACTTCATGCTACATTAGTCACCGCCTGTCAGAATTAAAGATCAAGTTTTGACTACTACAGCTGTATCAGACCCCCTTCACAATACAGATTTCCAAAAATCAAAATCAAAAGTGTTCACTTACGTGCAGAGAATTGATTGGTCCTCACGATCTGCAAAATAAAAAACAAACACAGTTATTGTTTTTGTTTACAGTGTCCTGTAATTTGCAAGACAGTTTCTTTAAATGAATATTTTTAAAATGCAGCTTTTCAGCTTAACAATTCTAAGGACACTCCCAAGCAATTTTAAGAATACCCCTTAAACGTTCGAGTTCACACACACATCCCCCTAAAACACAGCTTAGACATTCCTAAGAGTTCCGTGATTTCATGTAATAAAGCCAAAATTTTAGTTAAATTTAGTAATAGTTCACGGTAATCTTTTCAACCATATTTTCAGACAAAGCTGGCCCAACATCATTTATTCTGCACGCACCCTTCTCCAGATTATTTACATTATTTAAAATCAAGCAAGGAAAAAAAAGTTTCAAGTACAGAATACTAATAACCAGACACGTGGAAACAGAATTAACATCTCCAGTAAACAAGTGCTTTAGTTTACAGTTGTTTTTTCTTTTCTAAATGAAAATGCAAGCCTAAAGTGCTTCCATAATTTAGCTTATTCATTAAAAAGACTTGTCGAAAGGACATCCAGGGAAATACTGAACAGAGCCAAACTCCGCAATATGGTGTGGCTCAGCACTTTTTTTGACACCCACTGCCATGTTCATGACCTTTGAAAAGAATGCCTGAAGGTCAGTTATATCCTTGCAAGATTTATTTCATAAATAAATCTTTACAGGATCTTTACAAAATACATTTCAACATCATGCACTCAATATTAAAAATCATAGAATCAAAATGTTTAAATATACCTGCAAAAAAGTGAAACATTTCAGTTAAAGGTTTTTTCCACCCCCTGAGCCTGAGTTTTTAACAAGTTCAACATCTTTTCCATAAATCTGCATCACAAAGATCTTGCTTTTACACTCCAGCTATTTGTCACTAGCTCCAGAACACCACAATTGCCTCCCGCAAGCTCAGAACTTCAAACAGGTTTTCTGTTCTGATTGGCAATTTGTAACAGATTACATCATAATAAATAAAAACCAGGCTGCATTTTGTTCAAGTGTAAAGCTCAGGGCTACAGGTTAGACTCCCCGCCATTCTCTGCATACACCCTTGGTAACGTGACGATCATTATTCTTATCATTATTCTGTTATTTTTCTATGATCATTCCTTCTAGGACGCAGTTCAGTACCAGCAGGATGAACAGAGAGCTTTGGTTGCTGTAAGGCAGCCTCCCCACACATTTAATAGGTTTGAAGCAGATCTATGTCCATATATACAATGTCAATACATTTGTGACCATTTCTGGTAAGCAGAGTAAAGTGAACACCACTTCACGTTGTTTCTAAATGGGTCCAGAAAAACTATTGTTCAAGTTAAAGAGTTGCAAATTACCGCTGAGTTTCACAGACGGTATGAAACCAGTCATCCTACCTATGCAAGGAGCTGAGTTCACAGTGCTGTTGCATAACATTTAGTATTGAAGCAGAATTTCAACCTTAGCTAGGTAGCACGTAAAAAAAAAAACAATTAAAAATCCAGCAGCGAGCTGTGTTTCCCCCCACTGCACTGCCTGATGAACAACTCGGACACAAATCCAGTTCATGTTCAGCTACATCCGCTCCCTGAGCGGCCTTGCCGCGCAGCAGAAATGCGGGTTTCAGCACAGACAGGCAGGACTGGCGATGGGGGGAGAGACAGGCGCCTGGATTTAGATCAGCACGGGCTGCCAGGGAGCCTGGCGACCAGGGTGCGCAGCCAAAATAAAGACAGGCTGCTGTTCAAGGGGCAGTCGTGTCCTGTCCCCTTCCTCCGACTGTGCCAGCACTCATGTCATCTGTAGCACAGCCAAGGGCTGAGCAGGAAAGCTGCCTGACAAACTCTTTTTTGGTCCGTTGAGCTGAATCAGTGCCCTCTACGCTGCACAAGTGTACAAAAACCTGTACTGGAGGAAGGAAGATCCGAGATCTCTTTTCTACACAGCAGTCTCAATTTTCCTTAGACCAAGAGGCTATGTTCATACAGATGCAATGTATCTAAAAAAGCAAACCAGCTAAAAAAGACCTGGTCTCAGCAAAAAAAAAAAAAAAAAAAAAAAAAAAAGAAAAAAAAAGGTTATTGTAATTAGTTTATGAATAGAAAGTTTGAAGGATACGCCCTCAAAGCAGGCAGATGCTACTGCATATTGCCACAGCTGGCTAAACCAGAAGTTTGTGGACTGCACCATTGGCAAGTTTTAGACTACATTTTAACACCAAATACGACAGAAAATACAAGGTGCTTTCTGACCAAAAGATGTTAAAATATGTAAACAGTTGTACTTTAAACCCCTTGTACTAGCTGGTTCAAAAGTGGCAAGAAATACCAGTGATCCTCTTGGCCACTGTGCAGACAAACTGCATGGGGCTGCACTTCGCCAGGAGCACAACTCAAATGCTGCACCCCCGTGACTACCTGTGCCTTGCAAGCAGATGGTACCTCCAAAAGTCCTACCTACAGGCTAACAAACAGAGCAATGATTGTAGTAGTAGAGTAGAAAAGTATTAGTTTAGATTCTAAACAGTGGGAAAGAAAATAAGATTCAAAACGTTGGTGGTACTCCTGACAAGAGTGCAGGGATGGATCATTTCCTACATCTGCACAATGTACAGCAACTCCTGTACAGACCCACAAAAAAAAAAAAGGCAAGGGGGAAGCCTGTCACTGCAAGAAATAAAAGCTGAAAGTAGGCAAAAGCAGTGGGAGTATGACAACAGAAACATTAAGAGAAAACTCTGAAAAAGTTTGTGTTCTTCTGGTTTTGATATACTACAGCTGGTCTTGCTAGTCCTATCAGAAATAACTTTTGGTACCAGCAGGAGACAAACCCCGGATTGCCAGCAGCAGTCAGACGTACCGCGTGCCCAGCTGTCAGCATAAACCAGAAAAATGTGCAAGTTTCTGACCCTGACCTGTTTCCAGGGGTAGCTAACAGCGACTCAGGCACTTCACAAGCTACTCCATACTCCAACAAACAAATCAAGATGACATAGGACAAAATAAATCATTTGCTCTTTCAGAAGAAATTGCTGAACGAACGCCAAGTTGGTACCATGAGTAGAGTGGAAAGTTAATATTCCTAGCGTCAACATTTATTGAGACATTTTCTAAAGTGACAACTTGATTTTCCCCTTTGTCACTTCCCAAGAATAACTTCTCCCTGTAATTTTGTCTCTGAGGCTAGACCACTGTCAACAAATACAGTCTCCTCTAAACTACAGCTCTTCAGTTTATAACTTCTTAAAAACTTTAGAACACAGGTAACATTCTCTTTGAAATTGAAGGTAGTTTATTTGAAGGCACTGTGTATTTGTCAGTGCTCTGTATCATAACATTTTACCTGTTGGTTTACCACACAAAGCTAGTGTTCCACAACAAGCAAGATACACTGTGTAAATGAATTTTCTTACTCAATTAGTCCTAGAGAAAGCCTCCAAGTCCAGACAGTTGTATGTATTTTTGTCACTGAAAGAGTCTCTAGCAAACACAGCAAAGCTTTTTTATCTTCTAGGTCCAGGAGCCTGAATTGACACAGATCTTATAAAGTAAGCTACCTGGTACTGAAGTATGTTACCCCACATCCATTTTTCTGTGTGCATCTGGACTCTGAACCCCTCAAACTATGAAAGTGGAAGTAAGACAACAGCAAACTTCAAGTTTTGCCTTCTGATCACTTACTTATGCTAACAGTTGAGTGCTAGGTGCTGGAACTGGCCAACAACAACAGAAAAATACAGCTTGAAGGCTTAGGATGCTGCTTTATGCATTGTCAAATACCAGATGCCTTTTGTCCCAAGAAAAAGGGATCTCTCCAGACTCATTCTGAACAAGATTCTGACAGAATGACTAACATGGAAGAGTTATTTATGTTTTGTTTGTTTTGATTTTATCCTCCCCCAATAACACAATTTATCTGTAGTTTTCATTTCAAAAGCAGCTGGTCCCCTTCCTAAAGGCTCCTCAGAGCACTAGCTACATATCTGTTAGTCTGTCTTTTGAAAGACCTGAGCCCTTATCTGGCACTTTTGCAAGAATTGTTATCTGGGGCAGGGAAGGAGGACTAAATTTCTCATCTTTGGACATACATCCCAATAATACTTTCAAAAAACCGTGTGATTCTCTGTGACCCAGCTTCAATCTCAAGGGCAAACAGCCCACAAGGCTTTTTTTAAATGACAGAGAACAGACCTGCCTAAGTCTTAAAAATAATCTGCCATCCTCTGTAAAAGTTTTAATAGCAATCCTCAGAGTTTTGAGGTGATTGTTCATGGAAACCTGGGGAAAAAAATTTGGAAAGCACTTAAGTTTCTATATATAAAGTCTTGTGATTCTTAAGAATAGACCAAAACCATCTCTCTCTAGCAAAGAGATATCAGACAAACAGATTTGTAGGAATACATAAAGACTAGATCAACTCAACAAATCCCTTAGGATTTATAAGCAAATTGCAGCAGAAAAAAAAGCAGAACAAGTTAGCAGACAATCCTCATCCTCAACCTTTAGAGCAACGGAAATAGGAAATAAGTAAATTACTCTCATGAATAGCATCAGCAAGTCTGACATTCATTGTCTCTGTTACTCCATCCAAAGGGTGAGAAAGTGTGCTGGTCTGGAACGGCTGATGCTCTGGACAATCACAACAGATTCGTTATATTTAGAGCACAAAAGTAAACGATTTGAGGAGGGGGGAAGCACTTATAAGACAACTTAGATAACAAAAATTTTGCTATCGGCATAAACGTCTTTCAAGTTACTCCCACATAGCCCAATACAGTTTCATTATAAGGCTGAGCAAACTAACAACTTCCAGTCTCCAGGGGAATGGCATGTCACATTTCTGCCACACCAACAGCACAGTTTGTCCTCTCAACAGACTCTGGTGCTCGTCTGATCATAGGTTAATGCAACTCAGCTCACTAATCAGATACTCAGTAAGTCAATTTAACTCTGTCAGATGAATATAAGCATGAGGACAAGTATGTGGTGGGAGAGGATGAAATAAGAGGACCAAGCTCCTAATTCAAGCTGCATCATAAGATCAACCCTTTGGTTTTAAACCTTTAGTTTTTTTAGAAAAGTTTCATTTTGCACCAAATCAGCTCCCTGATCCAGTTTATAACATGGACACCTAAACACTGGAATTAGCACATGGAAAGTGATAGAACCACTTCGTATACCAGCTAGCCATGCTCTGGTCACCCTAAAGCTACCACAAAAGCACAGTCCCCAGCTCAGGTGAGCCACAAACTGTTCCCCACCAGGTCACTGCTCCCAGCAGAAGGTGCCACCTCCTCCTTCCCCAGCGTACATTCACAGTGCCTCCCCTTGAGCCAGCACTGGTAGTCACCCCCACCTACAATTAGTTGTTCCAGGAGTCATACTAGCACAAAACTAATTCTATAGAAATATATTAAAAGGGAGAAGGTGGTGGGGGGGGAGAGCAGTCAGCAGAAAGGAGATGGAGCAACAAATAACCAGAGCGGGACTTACTCTTTTGGCAGCGGCTAATCGTTAAATTGGCTTACACTGTATCAAGCTATATATTTAGCATCTGGAAGTACCAGACATCAAAGCATTTCTTTCACCCTTGCTCTCCTCCTTCTTTTGTGTCCATCCAAAGGAAGACTGACTTTCACACCTCAAGGTAAGAATTAGTTGCCGTGTTTAACACCTACTGCCACAGAGCTGAAAGACATCTTACTGACGCAAGAAGCAGCAGCCACATTAGGGAAACCCAGTCATACAACAGTGAACAGTACAAATGCTTTGAAGAGAGGCCGAGGAGAATTACCAGAACTCAAGAAGGACAAGAAAAATTACAGCTCTGAAAGCCATTTTTCCCTACACTCTTAACCCTACGTCGCTCTCGTCTCCACAGAGGAATATGCTCTGGAAACAGTAACTGGCAGCTCCTCAAACAAACCTGTTGCTTGGCTGCAAAAGAGTTGCTGTATTTCTTGTTTGAAAAATCCAGTAAGAATAGATCCTGATGTTTCCCTTACTATGCATATATAACAGAACGCATGAAGTTTTGATTGTCAGATTATAAAACATTTTATTCCACTTCCCTTCTCTCACCAAACTATGGAACTATTTTTTACCCCCTAACAGACTAGACCTAGCAAAAGCCCTGTTAACACTGGGGAAGGCTCCAGATGTACATTAAACACATTTGTTGGGTAATTGGTTCAGTCAGGATGTTCTGAAAAGTTGTAGCTCAAAGCTATAGAGTCTGTCTACAAAGGAATTACTGTATTTTAACAAAGCAGCTTTTCTTAAAAGCATGGCTTAGTTCTGCTTTGGTCACACTATAGTAATTCATAAATTGATACAAGATCATCAAACTGAAAAGGAAGAATCTGTCTTCTATTTTCTTCCGAAACACAAAGGCAATAGCTTTGCAAGCACAGAAGTTTTATTACAGAACAGATCTTGCAAGGAAACGGATGCCCAGCCCCTACGACTGCCTTTGCTCTAAATACTGCAAATGCCCAGATTTGCCTTTACACCTCATGATTTGACTCTGAATTACTGGAAGAAGCCATGCGGAGCTACCCCACACAGTGAACTGTCCAATTAGAAAGCCATTTTTTTTTAGCTTAACAGATAGGCAAATCTATGAAAACAGTTCCAGAGATGTGTTACATGCTGTCAGATCTAACTTATCTCTGATTACTTTGACAACAACCACAATTCTTGTCAAACCTTCATACAAACATTTACTGTCTAACAATCCCACCTCCCTTCCTACAAGCACCTTCCCTTTAGGTACATCAAGGGTTGTCCCTTCCTAAAACCCAATGAATACTCTTCCAGATCATTCATTTTGTCAGAGCCCTTCCTGCTATCTCTCCAGAGCACGAAATACCTATTCAGCAGTGATAAAATGCCAGCCTCATTTCTGTAGGCAGCAGAACCAAAAGAAGTTGCTGCTTTTGTTGGGGTGGAAGAGGGCAACTTCTTTGACATTTCTCAAGTGGGGAAAATTGTTGTCTTTCCAAAAAGAGACAGTGGTACAGGGGAAAAGGAGAGTTCTTGTTTGTTTTTAGGTAATATTTAATACTCAGGTGCCATAGCCCATAAACCAAGAGAAGGCTGGTTCCCTGGTCGATAGCTTTGTTTGTTGTGGATGTGAAGCTTGGAAAAAATCTGTGTATATTTGCCCTCTACTGTAAGTGAACAGGCTCAAATATCAATCTATTCAAGGACACTTAAAAATTGAATTCCTGACAAGTTTTGTGAAAATGGGTCACTGCCTGGAGCAAAGAGACCTTCCCATCAGCAGAGATTTTGCTGCTACCAGAGCATTCACAGGATTGGGTCATCAATGCTACCTAGGTTATAAAACACACAGGTGGTCTGACAATCTGCCATTCTTTGACTCCAAGCTCAGAATTTTTTTTTTTTTTTCCTGTAAACCAAGTCCTACTGGTCCGATAAGCACAGAAAGAGATCCGGTTACAGAGATGAAGCATGCTGTTATATTTTGTGTTTATCCTTAAAATGTTGCCTAGTTACTCCATAAACTATTATCAAACACTTAGCACTATGGAGTGACTTGCAACAAACAACTCTTAACAAACATAACAGGAAGACTGACAGGCACAAGTTTGTTGAGTACCTACCTTACTGCAGAGCAAATACACCCTGACACACTTATGCTCGCCACGAGATTTCTGCAATAGCAATGTTTATCCTGCGTTTCACCTCTACCTTCAGTTGTGCAATAACCTTTGCTATGTACAGCTTAGTCATGCACCCTTCCATTTGCGTTCTGCAACTTCACAAAGACAAGGGCAGTTTACAGGAACAGTCAGTATTTTGCCAACAGTAACTCATTAAACATTCAAGTGAACTTTTCAGAAAGTATGTAATTTGCTAACACTATAAAGCTGCCATTTCAAGCTGTAATACCTAGATTTAATTAAGTCCCTACTGACTAAGGAAGCTGAAGCTACACATGCCCAGAGCATCTGATGCGATACATCCAGCAGTGCTAGAGGAACTGGACAAAATCATTGTCAGCTTCCTCTCTTTGGGAGGTTTCAGATGACTGAAAGGAGAGAGACATCACAACTATCTTCAGGAACAGCAAGTAGGATCATTGCACTATCCTTCTAAAAGCTGGAAGGAACCTCTGGAATTCAGAAGTAATCGAGGACACTGGTACTCTTTAGGGGAAAACCACCTCTCTTGATGTACCTTGAAACAGCATTTATCTTTTTCTTCTTGCCCTGTCATCATCAGCTTACTCATCCGTCTGTCAGTTTTTACATCCAAGCCTTACTTCTTTGAAACTGTCAAGCAATAAACTTGCAGAGATTCTCATTCTTCGTCCCAAAACATGTAACACAAATTTATACTAGAAGTAAGATCAAATTCAGGTGCACTTGACTCCTCATGGGTGTCCAGTGGTTTTAAGATTTAGAATAACAATATTTATCTTTTTTTCTTCATCAGTGCTCAGACACTTTTTCCACAGAGCGCTGAAAGCCCCCTATACTGGCTCAGACATCAGCCCATTAAGAATTACATCAACACTCTCCCTCCAGCCCAATGTCATCCCCTTCAAAGACAAAGCCAACAGCGCTGTTTTAAATCAATTACCAATTCCCAACTTCATCAGTTTTCCTAGTAGATCCCATATGGCATGATACAGGACACAGACAGCCAGTGTCTGATACATTTCCTCTGCCTAGAAACCAGCCTGAGAGAGCTGTCAGGTTGAGTTGCCACAAGCCACTTTTGACAGACCAGTATTTCACTCTTGCCTCTTTCGTGTACTTTGTCTACTTACACCAAGATACCTCCAAGTTGTTAGTGAGAGGTTGGAGAAGGCACCTCTTCACTGTGGGGTAGAGGCCTTGATGTAGACACTCTATAGGTGTTCCTGCTATTTGTGAAGTTTAAATAACAAAAGCTTTAAGAAAAGAAAAAAAAAGTGGTTCTATCCCTTACTCTGAAAGCTGTGAGATTTGAGATAAATCACAACAGTCATACTTCAGTTTTGTTTGCTGACTGCTAAATATGTTGAGTTAATTATTATGACATAAAGCATAGCAGAGGTCAGTCAAACCTCAGTCACGGTTTACCCTGCAGCTCGTTTACAGTGAACCGTAGCACTGAATAGAAGTATTGCTTGCATGTCTACAGGAGACTTCATGAGCACCTTCATTATCTGCTCTCTCACCCCAGACAGCCCAAGCTGCTGTACAAGCACTCCAGCACAGACACCTAACACAGCATCAAACTCTGGAAGAATAAGCCAAGCTATGAATTGAGGCTACTTTAGAAGTCACAAGTTAGGTATTTGCAACATGAGCTTGAAATTACTCAAATTCCTAAAGAAAAAATTGTGACATTTGTTTTCAGATTTGCTAGCCAGGGTTGAATCAGCATAAGGAGAAAACAAATAGCTGTCAGACTGTGTCCTGCCCACTTAACAACACCGTGGGTAGCTTCTCCGTTACAGACCAGATAGAATTTGAATTATTTTTTTCAGTCCTCATTAAGTTTGAAGAAGCTTAAACGTGGTTTATGTTTTCACTGGCAGTCTTTCACTATCTTTGTGAACTATCATTAAAAGAAGCTTTATTAAGTCTTAACTTAGAAATTTAAACAGAGTTGCTACATTTGTGAGCAGAAGTTAATAGGTAACACATTCCTTCCCCAACAAATTCATTCAAACAGGTATGGATTTACAACAAGACTTGCAAACATCCCATATCTATTACGTAGTACCAAATGTATTTAGCCTTTTGAAATGAGTGACTGCTGTCGTTTAGGAGAAGAACGGAGAAGACACATCAGCCTTCAGCTTGAAGAAAGATCAGAGAAAGCCACGGTCCCAAGGGCTGATCCACACCGCAAGCACAGACTGCGATGCACAACCGATACACGAAGATGGAAACAACTTCAGCTGTGAGAGCACTCCCAATGCACCACACCAGCGAGCCAGTCCGGCCAGCTACAGCAACAGATGCGACTGATTTACCGTCAGAGCCAAGGACTGATTCTCACAGAAGCATTTAATGCAGCTTCGCTGAAGGGCAGTAACAATCCGTAAGGCAGCAACTTCTTAAACCACCCCAGCTAGAGCTGCAAGGACTTGCTCACTTATGCTTATTGTTCTTTAAATGATACAGATGAGGTCTCAGCCTTCCTGATTTGTGGCTTCCAAAGTGCTTTCCCAGTAAAATGAGCAGCTCCTAAATCTTCTACATAGGCTGTCCCTATGCTTACTTTTCAATTTTTATTTGCATGCTGCTTAGAAGTAACTTAGGAGCAGTAGTAGTTGGCAAGCCACAGACTGGAAAAGGTTTATTTAGACTGCTGGAGCATTCAGCTCAGCAGTGGTTTCTATTTTCCCTCAGCCCTGCTTAAGTTGCTCTGTTTCCCACGTAGTACAATTTTGTCTAGACAAAAGACTACATTGTCAATCAAAATAAATTATTCAAGGAGGTCCTTTAACTCTAATATCTGCCATTTAAGCTCACTCATTTAACTTTTGCACTTCTTCCCAAACAAATCAACAAGCACAAACCACTTAAACCTGGCTGTGAACCAACTTTCACTCGTGGGCTCTTCCTAAGCTGTTTCATTATGCCAGAACTCCACAAGTTTGGAAAGCTAGCGAGTATGATAACAGCGCATCGCTAGGCCTTCTAACTTCACAGTACGGTCAGTCACTTGGCTGGTTGTGCTCAGTCACACACAGGAGGGGACACGGATCATATTTAGCATAGCACCCCATCCCCTGTGAGGTCAGCCACACTACACACACTGGTGATTTTAACACACCGCCTATCAAGAGCTATGCTAAAAAGTTGTAAGCATTTTTCTGATGGACATTTTCTAAGACTTATAACAAGCTTTTTGACTAGTATGCTTATCCGAAAATATTTTAAGTCCTATATTTGCTGTATAGACTTCTTATACCTCTGCTCATCTGCAGTAGAGTTATTTTCCCAATCACTGAACACCACAAGCAGTTCTAAAACACTTTCCCAAGAGAACATGTAAAAGCCACTGTTACAGTTTCATGAGACATTTCAGGAGACAAAAGCTCATGAGCTTCCACCACACATCACACTGTTGAGGCCACCTTGTGAGTATCGACAAACTTCATATGCTGTGCAATGTTTAAAATAAACATTTTTCTACAATTTCTAAACATGGCCATCATATATTCCTTACATTATTTACAGAGGGAGAAAAACCTTAAAATCCTCTTTTCTCTCTCTCTCTCCCTTGAGCTGTGACATGACACAAACATTTGTTCCTAGAAATACAAAGCGCTAACATTCATCTGATAGTTCCACTGTATCTGCTGACAATTAAAGTAATCCTTCCCTATCAGAAATGGCAATGAACAATCATTGCTTACAGAACGGCTTCGATTGGTGTTTTTTTCTACGTAGCTTAATACTGTTTTCATCTAAAAATCTAGTGTATATTACCCGAAGGGGAGTGTAATATCTCCCTAGTGAGGGCATGAGGGGAAGAGGAAAAGCATCTCCGCAGCAACTACAGCTTTTCTGCACTCATTTTGAGCACTTAACACCCCCTTTCTTCCAGCCTTTGTCTTCATTAAGAAAGGCATTTGAAAAACGATATGAGAAAGAAGAGAATAATCATTGTAGGAATTTTTTGACCCAGTAACTACTGTGAATTCATTCCTGTACTAAAGGCAATGTTTCCCTGCGGTTTTGTGGGAAAAATTTAACCTCATCTTTTAAATCTATTTAATTTGAGATGCTGAATTTAGCCATAAACAACTGCTGTTTAAAGAAGAGATACAATGACATTTTTCCAGTTCCATCTTCTCCGTCAGTTTAACACTTCCATGTAGTAAGAAATAGTACAGAAAGCACTCCAATAAAGACTAATTAAGCTCCATGCTTAATAATAAACTAACAGCCATGCTACAGTTTCTAATAGTCTCATCAGCCTCTTAAAAGCCAGCTGCAGCAGATTCCTACACTCCTACCACTCCCATGCCCTGCATAGTGAGGCACCCACTAACCCATCACACTCCACAACCCTCCAGTGTTATGAAGGCATAATGACCATTTAATCCATGGGCACTTCTAAACGCAGGTTACAAAGTAAACTTACTGATATAGCCAGACAGATCGCATACAAACAGAACTGGTATCCCACACTCCAACACTAGAAGCGTAAGGACCAAAATTAGCAGGTAAGAATGATTCCCCAGAACACCTTCCCAGCAGCCAGCAAATTCTCCTGCAATTTCCTGATCCATCATCCTTAAAACTTTACACTCATTAATTTCTCAAATTGCTTTTTGGACAAGCATAGGCTTTCAGCACCCATGATATACTGAGGTACAGACTATCACAGTTTAGCTATGCTGTTAAAAAAAAAAAAAAAAAAGATGCTTCGTTTTGTTATTTTGAACACGTCACTTGTGAATTACCAGTAACGACCCTTTGTTCTCGCATAGGAAGAGATGGGGTGGGGAGGGAGGATCACTGTTCCCTCTCCCTGTGCCACTTCACATTTAGACTTCTGTTATATCTGACCTGGATTACTATTTCCATGCTGAACACAGTTTTGATAATTTCAGTTGTTTTTCTGAGTGTTTCCTGTCATATTACCTCTTCACCCAAAGCAGGGAAGGCCAGTGCTGCACAAAGTGTTGAAGATAAAATGTATTATAAGTCCATGGGAAAAGTTTGTACTGGTTTGATCCTTTTTCCAGATACTCCTTGCATTCTCTACATGACTCATAACCATTGCTGAACACTGAATTTAGATACCCACAGATGTTTCATCCCCTACAGCTCCTACTCAAGCAGTAACAGCTCCAACACTATTAAAGTTCATTCTCCTCAGTACATCTCCTATGTGCCACTCCACAAGAGCAGCCTCACACACTATGTTAACCTCCTACACACTCTGAAGTACAGTTCTTCACACTGGGCTCTCATTTTTGCTACCCTAGATAACAAGATAAGCCAAGCATCCCCTCACAACCTCTTATCTTTTCCAGACAAGAAGTTTATAAACGAGAAGCATAAACATAAACACAAGCTCCACAGGGGCATTTTAATAGTACCAGTAAAAGCTGAAAACAAGGGACAATCTGGTCAATCTTTAACCAGTTCTTTACATACACGAAGGCCTTTCCTCCTATTGCAGTTACCTAAGAGCCTCTGCTTAGGATCATTATCAAACTACTTTTGGAAAGCCACATAAGGCGTATCAGATAGCCCTCCCTTGTTCATACAGATTCATTCACAGATGAATGCAAGCCATATGGAGTCCTTATATATGATTATATACGTATGCACGTTCCTGCAAAGGCTAGTTTTATACTTCAAAACAGTTTTCTACCAACATGTTTGGCACTGATCATGAACATACTGCTTCTCATATTCTCAGATCCGAAAAGAAATCTCAAAGATGGCATGCAGTAGCTAACATCTGGGTACTTTGGTACCAAATGTTCACGTACAGCACAGTCAGTCGGTCAGCTATTCCATTTTGGAGGTTAAGAATTTGGTTCTTGCAGTTTGCTGTCATCACTTTTCTATTTACTAACCCTTCAGCTTGAGAGCTATTCCCTGATGTTCTCCCCAAAGGAACATTCCCAGCCTGAGAACTTCCATAAGTAACTTCATAGCAGACCCACACAGAAATAGGTAGTCACATTTTTTCCTGCTTTTTCATGCAAGTTTGCCTTCTACGCATCATCCGATGGCTTTACCACCACTCTGAAAAAGCCCTAAAACAAAAAGAATTTTAATGCCCTGAAGTATTCAGAAAGCCATGAGCTTTTACCCACCTTGCTTTGTGAAACAGCATACTAGAGGCACACAACACCTTGCAGCTCTGAATCACTGAGGAAGGCACACAAAGTCTGCCAGGAGTTACCTAAGCAGCCAAATACCTGAAAGCATCAGGTATGAACAAGTGAAAGGATGCTAGATGATACCATCACTCCTGGTTACGAAGCTGGATATACACTGAGATATACATTGGCAATCACGTTGGTGATGGCAGCCTTGGGTTACTGAACACGAAGAGCAGAATACCACCAGCCCTGCACCATTTCTCTCCACTTGCTAAGTGCTTAAAGCAGCTCCCACTTCTTGTTGCTTCCTTGCCAGAATACAGGAATCAAATTGAAGTAAAGAGGAAGGGGGAGGCAAAAGTTGCTACTGCAATTGCTATCAGTAGTAGTTAACACATAGCTAAACTCTCAGTTCAACACCCCAGAGGAACGCAGACGTGACTGACAAAAGCCAGTTATTGTGTGAAGCACGCACCACCTAGCAGTGCTGTTACAGTGTACAGTGCAGTGTGCTGCCAAGATTAGAATACATTTAAGTTTTTCTTGCACAAGCAATAGTGTCTTGAAGGCTAAAGCCAAGCAGAAGTGAATTATTCATTTCACAACTACCTATAAATAAATGGAGTTTAATTTAAACTAAAGCTTCAGAGTAGAAGCAGCTGCTAGATGCGTAATATGCAGAAAATGATTCATCTCACGAATTATTTCATAAATTGGATGCACTTAGTCTTGAATTCCTGTCTGTAGGCTAGCACAGTCACAATTCAATTATGAGGCCAGCTCGCATAGCAAATTTTAAAATTAAATCATCAGCAGCTGGTCAGAACATCAACTGAAGAGACCATGGAACAGGCTAATCTGCTGCAACGCTCCACTTCAGAAGTGTGGAGAAAACAGTCAAGGCATCGAAGAATCTAAGAATTCTCTATGTAACATTTGTCACTCCCATCTCATTTTTAAATATGATAAAGTTACTTCTTGAAGTTATACAAAAAGATTTAAGTCAACCACTTCAAGTAATACTTTTAAGCATCTGAAGCTTAAGAAAAAAAAAGTAGTTTACTGTAGATATCATTATGCCTAATTAAGTTTGTAACCTTGAGGTTAAACATCAATAAAGACCAAGGATCCAAACATATTTTTACACAGGGAAAGACAAAGGTTAGGAACTATAGTCACAAACACTAAAGTACTAAAACTTTTCCAAGAGTAACAGAAAAGGATACGGTACTATACTATAATCTAGTTCTAGAAACTAAGTTCAACCGATTTGTTGGGTAAGTAATTGCTGCTGATGTCATTCAGAGATGGTCTAACAAGGTGCAATAATTTAAATAATGAAAATAACTTCACTGAAGCACACAGATTTAATACCAAGAGACAGAACACAAGAGGGAAAGGAGATGAAATACTGCACAAGAGTTTCAGCTGACAGAAGCATTTCTCATTTTATTTCAAATTCAAAAACAATGAAGTAGAAGACTATTTCAGCATGATGGATATCAGGGTTTTTTTCTACTTAACTTCTTGCTTCAAGAATCTCTCTCCCTCCACTCAGCCATTAAGACAACTGTATATCACATTCCTATCGGTATACAAACCAGTTTTGATGTTAATGTTATTGTCACCTAAGTACTTATATTCCACAGCAGCCTGGTCAGACAAAGTGAAAACATAGGAATCACAGTGTAACACTAGAGAGAAGTATAAGTCCTTCACATTACATGCACCACACAGCCAGTTTTGCTTAGACTGGTCATCCTGAACTTTGTAACTAGTTAAAAAGCTTTGGGAAATCATTTGATAAGACAAGATATAATGAAAATATCAATAATACTAGTTGCACACGTAACAGGTTCTATATACTCCTCACACGACAGAGAATGCCAGTCATCACTCCCAGGCTTTTTAGTCTAAGAGCAATTTTTTGCTCTTCCATTTGAAGATTTAATAGCCCTTTAAAGAAGAGTTGTCATGTTTTTGTTTCAATTCTTTTCTTCCATATCTTTGGGAAGGGGGAAAACAAAACACATAAAATCACATCCCCAAAGGCAGGATTTAAAATTAACTAAAAATACAGATCAGTATGACGTTTTTGAGAGAAGTACTGCATCTGTAGACGGCACTGGCTTCTCCAACACCAAGTGTTCACTTCACGTATTACGCTGTTTCCGATAAACCTTCTCTGCAACAGGATTAAAGGCAGTCCTAAAATATCAGTGCTAATTTAGTGCTCATCAAGATGTCCTCAGGGAAACAGGATAAAAAGGAGAGACTAAGCATAATTATACAAGAGTAATATCAGTAAGCAAACTGGTCTTTGGCAACAAAAAGCAAGTTTTCCTTAATATTTCCTCCAAAGCACTTTTAAAAGTCAATGAATAAAGAGGCACAATAAAACAATGCTGTGCTTCCTCTAGAAACACAGTGGGAGAACAGGAAGGGAGGAGGGAGAAGAGAAGGCCAAGTATGGCAAAAGCACTAGAGAAAAATTTATCTTAGTGCTGCTTTCACACAATCAAGTCTCCCTCACTAGTAAAATAAAGATAAGTCAATAGACGAACTATTAGACTTACAGAATTAGCTTTCTTAAAGAAAATTTTTGTCCCTGTCAAAACGTTTTCTTCTTGTTGCCTATAACTTTTAGCAGTACAGGAGAACACTAGCAAGTCTTGCAAATTGTATTACCAAATAGAATTAAGGTCAATGTTGTCACAGGGATTAGGATGCAGCTCCTTCTGACCATGTCAACTGTCCCGCGGCTGTGAAAAGCCCAGTCTAGAATTCTTCTGTGAAGCACTCCAACTCCAACCCTAGGCATTTCTGTATTTGATTTCTGTCTAGGGTTAAACAATTTGAATATGCCTAGGAGCCTCTGGGTTATGTGTACTTGATGCTTCTACACAACACTAGGAAAATGAAGAGACAGCACAGGAGAAATTCACTAAACCACCTGTGAAGTAACATTTACTCTACTACCACACTATTTTGAAAAATAATTACTAGGGCAGAGAGAGGGGAAATCCAGTATGTAAAGCTGAGTCGCATGTTACTATCTTCTGAGATCAAGGCACCAGGTAATGAGTCTTTTCCTGAAGAGAAATCCTGACTGGCATCATCAGAATGCACCCAAAGTCTTGCTTGTTTTTAATAAGACTGCGTTCACACTCAATCTTTCCTACAAGTCTTGCAGAAAAGGCAACACTTACAAGACCACGCAATCAATGAGGTTTGACTCCCCTTGCAAAATTTGCCTCAAATCCCTAGCGCATCACAGCTGCACCACCACTAACTGCAACACTCAGCCATTAAAAATAATTCTGCACCCCCTCCCTTCTTGTGACAGCTTATACTAATTCAATGCACCTCTCTGGGGAATACTATTCCCTCTCCAAAACGGCAAACCGGGCTTCTTGAACATATTCTCTGTTTTTCAGCTCTCCTCCCCACCACCCTGCCCCTTTGACCTCCATGTTTAACAAGCGCTGAAATAGATTTTCAGTCCGTTCTCCTCCCCACTAAAGGGCACGATGAGAGCTGACCTGTGAAGACTGCAGGGCTGAAGGTCCTCCTAAACAGGAAATTCTTTGAGGGGACAATAATAGAGAGGCAGTTTGATGACTGGCAGTTAGCAATGCTTCCATGTAACCTTTTCCTAACAGAGCACGTGCTGCGCAGTGCTCTGCTTATATCACCAGTTTAACTAAATGGAGGATTTCCAGCAACATTTAAGACAAGGAATAACTGTCAAAATGAATGTGTCAATTGTTTATGAAAGCAAAAGGTATTTTTGGTCAATAGAATCTAAAACAGAAATCCATATTCTTTTTGTTTAAGCACTAATATTAAACATACAAAACTCCAGATTAGCAGAAACTTGAAGCTGATCTCTAATCATCCATGTTCGGAATCAAAGGCACGAAAGCATTAAGATACCGAGTAGCAGTTTGCTCACTGTGCCTATTACTAGCACAGTAAAATTGTGTTTCATGAAATCAAGTTGCTCAGAGTCACAGCTTAGGGTCAGATATTCTGTTAATCAGTGTAAACACATCTCAAACACCTAGAAAATTAGTAGTTTGCTACAAGGAAAGTAAACATGATTATCATGAAAAAATACTACTGAATAGACCCGAAAAATACAGCCATCCACTTTCACTGACTTAAATTAGTAGCTAAGATATTTCTATAAGGGTATGGTCATATTATCTAAATGGATTGCATTCCTATGGTTTCAATTTCAGGTTTCAATCCTAATAATTAAACTTTAGATGTCAAATACTGGAAATGCAGGAGTCATTCCTATCAAAAGAAAACTCTGAATATGCTATAACAACAGCATGCCTTGCAATAATACTGAAAAAATTTATCTCCCCTACCCAACTCTCTCAGCCATCCCGTCTCTACCTCCCAAAGCATCTGTGTGCACAAACACGAACATGAAATGTAGAATAACAGTTTTATAGTTATAACTGTGTTAGTAACTTATCAGCGAAAGCATCTTGGTCAAGGATTACGCTGCAATTAAATGCTAGCAGAGACCTCTGATGGCTTGGTCTGAAGCATTGTGATTAATACAGCTAGTTCTTGGTTAGAGATCTATTTCTACTAGTCAAAGGTTTCTGATACATATTTTCTGTTTCATTCATTAAAGACTAAAAGTCTAGCAAAACATAAGGCATCGTTGGAAGACTAAGGACATTTTGTGCGTTATGTTAAATGCTTGGCTGGCAGAGAAAACCTAGCTCTGCCTACCAGATTCTAGGCATACTCTGTAGTTGATCTCGTGTTGTCACTGATAACCAGAAAATAAATTGAATATTGTAGTAGTCTCCTACTGTTAACAAAAGTATTATTTGATGCTGTAGTGACTAGAAAACCTTAGTTGTTCTTCTCGCAAGTTTTATTTTATACGGAGACTTAAATTCAGTTCCCTGAAGTGCCCCTGTCTCTCTGCATCAGGTCCCACCCAGAGGCTCTGGAAGCAGAGGGACCGGCACTGAGCAGCGCTAGTGTCAGACTTCTCCACTCATCCTGCCTTAGACAAATACTCAGTAGTCATTTTCATAGTGACCCATCACTGCTTCACAAGACTATGTAAAGCCAAGGTGACTGTATAAAATGACCAATACAAACAGCAGGGAGTCTCATACTTCATGCTACCATATCTCCAAGAGAAGTCTGTATACCAGACTTATTCCAATCTATGGCTTCATTCTTTCAAATAAAAAGAATTCAGACTACCCAGATCAAAAAGAAAGCAAGCACAGAAAGACATAAACAGATATTTGATACAAGATATAAATGGCCATATATCAGTATGGAAAGAAAACAAGACTGGAACCAAACATATACCATCATAAGAATTTTGTTTTCATTTCATGTTCCAAAAATAGTAAGATTTGTACATGTAGCAAGATCTCCAGAGGTATAAATCAGTACCAGCACGGTATGTGAACAAATATATAGAGCACCTGAAGTGTGATAACTGCTGACATTGACTTACTTTATTAGAGGACAGACATTTCCAAAAATACTGTGCCTTTTGAGTGGGAAGCCCTTAACCATAAATCACTTGAGACTGTGAGGAATAAACTCCTTAAAACAATCTTACAATCTGCTCTATTCTTCCACATACAGTTATTAGAGGTCCCCTGATCTGAGCTGTTAGAGGTTGTCATTCTAGTCAAGAGGCCATAGTTTTTCTTTCACAAAAACATGTGAAAACAGAGCCCTAAATATCCATTGAAAAGCATGACAACTCTTGGTGGTCCCAATTTGCTGCTTTTCCATTGTTTGCCCCCGCATCACCCCACTCAGTGGCAACAGCCTAGTTTATTCTGGGGTGAAAGAGCACTCAGCAACCCAGCAACTTGTAGTTTATTATAAGCAGCCCTAAAGACAAAGGCACAACTGAAGAAACAAAGACTTACAGTTATCTAAAGGCAAGAGATGTCTTAAAAGAAATTTACATTTAAATACTTGGTTAACCTGGTAGCAGAAACAGTGTTTTAGTTTGTGTTAACTAAGTCAAATAGCTTTTACCCTACTTCCCGTACATCTATGCTAGGCCTATAGCAGAAAACACAGTAAGTTTTTCAGACCTGCCTCTTTGTTACACACACTTTTCTAGGTACAATGTGCTGGTGTTTCCAGATCAGCAAAACAGGCACCTAAATATGAACCCATACTGGATCACAGGAGCTGTGCTTCCAACATACTGTGCCAGAAGTGCAATTAAAAAATGTCAGATTCACAGTTCTTATATTTGATCAGCACAGCAGATTCACAGTTCTTATATTTGATCAGCACAGCCTTAAAGCCAAAATTCAAAGCATGTGCCCACCAAAAACTTACTTTGTTCTACTACAGATATGACCTATACCAGCTTGAAAAAAAAAAAACCACCAAAAAACAAGAAACAACACTTCAAGGTTAAGCATTTCCCTGACCCTTTTTTGAACTCAAACATACTATTGTTTCATTGTCACTTCAGATCATTTGTCAGCTGCCAAAAGCCAAAAGTTTTATAGAATTAGAGAGATGAGTCATGAACATACTTTAGCTTTCCCTTTTCAATCATACTTCTTCATTCTTACTTCATTCAAAGCCAGTGCACTAACATCTTTTGACATTAATCTTCTCTCTCCTTTCTTAAAGACGAAAGTATTTCTACTACAAGTTTCAGTGCCACCAGCTGGCACAGTGTATTTCCTGTAAGCGTTAGTTTGCTTCTCTGCCTCAGTAAGTCAGAGAAATACGCTGACAGGGGTCAATCTCCAAGTTATTTCTGTTCTGAAAGTTTAAGGTTTTAGGTAAGAAAGTTTTTTTTCACCCCTTTAAATAGTAGAAAAGATTCTGATACTGTTAGAAATTACTATGTAGCTGGATAAAGAAGCTCTTGAGTTTTAGATACAGTTAGTTGACAACTCTTCGCAATGTTAAATAACATTTAACCAATTCTTACCTTGCAGCATGCATCGATACGCAGATTCAGATATTGCATAAATGTGCGGTGGCATTTCGTGGCGCTTCTTCCCTCTGTACATCTCGATAATGTTTTCTGAATAAATCGGGAGGTTCTTGTAAGGATTTATAACTACACAGAACAGCCCTGAATAGGTCTTAAAAAAAAAATAAAAGAAACATTTCTGTTAGTAAACAGTATTGAAATAGAGGCATAAAGAGCAGAAATTTTTTCACAGGTTTTGTAGCATTTATCTCAGAGCAAAATTGAGGTCCTTTTTGTTGAGCAACTCAAAGTACATGCTGTATTCAAATTATTGGTTTACAGTTCTCTTAAAAGGCTCTTTAATTACCTGCATAAAAAGTAATTTAAAAGTAATAAATGTGAGTAAATATGCAGTGGAGCATCTGATCTTTCCCACAGATATTTAAATTTCCCCTCCATTTGCCAAGTTACAGGATTTATGGACATCTTTTGATGTTCAACTCCCTCAGTAAAATGTGCATTCAAAGTTATCTTTTTATTTTTGAAGGAACTGATAATCTTGATTAGTAAATAATTTGGGTAAGGAAAAAAGCCTCTTTCCAACCACCACCACTTCTGTTATTGTACTGTTTTCTCATATCTGTATGTCTTTCCTGCTCATCAACCCTTCTGAATCCTAAAGCAGTCTCCTTCTGGAGAGGTCATTCCCTCCACTGTCCCACCCCAGCTGATAAGAGTGCCTGGCAGCTGGCACTGCAGACAACGCTACATACTCTGCTTTTAGAGTTGATCACGAACAGAAGTTACCAGCACTACATCGAGAAACTCAAGCACAAATTTCACTTTGCTCATTTCATTGACTCCTACTGAGGCATTTCTGTTTAGTCAAAAAAATGCCTCAAGTTTTACAAAATTGAGCACACAATTGCAAACAATACACACAGGTCCACATTTCCCTGCAAGTGAAATATCAAAGACTACTTCAGAGCAATTCAATCTCTGCCTCATAGAAGTTACTTCAAAGGAATTTATCATATAAATATATATGGAAGAAAAAAAATGCATACAGCCAGCCACCCATGCTTTGTTATCTGGGAGGGACAGATCAGCCCGGCTTAGCTGCATGGGCTTTACTAGGGATCAAAGATTCAAGCTCACACACAGATAGTTTTGGATCATGCAAAAACAGAGCTAATCCACGGTGTTTCCCTGAACCAAGGCATGTGGATGGCTCTTGCCTTTCCAAAATTAACTAAACTGATGGGTTTAGTAAAATCTCCTGTTCACTTTTATTTCAATGTGGTTTCAAAGCACACTGTATTTTAGTCATTAACGCTATTCACATCTTTACTGGCACAGGAATGTTAGCAAGAGACCAGTTTTGATGGAAATAGGGAGTATTTCTCAATGCCAGGAAAACTGTTTTTCCTGCCTTTCCAGGCTGAGAGGAGAGAAGAAATGGAGACAGTAAGCACACAGCGTTACCAGCTGTTGAGAGCCCATAGCATTAAGCAGATAACTCTTATTCTTACCACATTCATCAATTTTAAAAAAAAAAATTATACTACACACATATGAACAGAGTAGCTGAAATTAATGACCTGCCTTTTTTTACATATATAAAAGATTTATTTGAACGAAAAGGTGTCCTGTTTTTTCTACACTACAAGAGATTCTAGAAAGACAGACAGAAGGTGATCTCTGAATCACCTTGAGTTAGGAACACCACCGGTAAAGAAAAAGCACTTGGTTTATGCCAGATGTCCTGACATAAGGACATCTTATGCCCTGTAGGAAAACAATCTCTCCACTTTGGTCAAATCTGCTGGATGATAAGCACTGCACTGCCTTACCCAGCCAAACGTCTCTCTTTGGTAACAAGGTATTTATTTCTCAAGGGAAAGGAAACAGATGTTATCAGGTCAACTGACCCAAGCATAAAGAACAACTTATCAGTCATCAACTCAACATAAGCATAGGTCTGCTGGCAAGTGGGCAGCTCCTCCCCAGCCTCGTGTTCCTACCGCTGTCCCTCCTGCCAGCGCCAGAGCCCTTGCAGTAACTTACCGAGCAGGATACTACGGAAGATAACTTTCAAAAAGAATTGGTTGGCAGTAGAATCAGTTCCCTAACCAAACTCATTTAGGGCCACTAGTGATACTGTAAGGGAGAGGGCAGACAAGATGGTTATTTTAATAGCATGGTACAACTGACCAAGGACTCAATCTGTGTTCCCAGCCAGCCATCTTCCCTGTCGTGCTCAACTGAGGTCACTCGCATTCATCTGTAATTACTATGGGTGACATGAAGGCAGCGAGAATCACCACAAGCCTGATTTCCATTCTAGTCTTCAAATAAGGGTAACGAGAAGAAAGGCCCACATTCACCAAGCCCATCATATTGTCACCAGCTTGAAACCACAGACAGCATAGGTGCTGCTCATTCTCCACTATAACCACATCTAATAAAAAATAAAAAGAAAAAAAAAAAAAAAGACTTGTTTATTGCTGACTGCAGATGAGATCTGGTCACCAGCAAGAAGTCACACAGCCAAAGTCCATTTCCAGATCTGTCCCAATACATCCTCTAGCCAGTGTAGTGGCACGAACACTTGCTTAAACCAGCAGAGCTCTTTGTTCCAGGATGATTCTGGACTCTCACCCAGCAGCATTTCTCAGCCCTGGTCTGTTTTTCACTCATCCGGCTTCAGATATTTGCCATTTACCTCCGTGGGCTGCTGGTTGTATCTTACTGTGGATGGGAACTCTCAAAACAGTGACTGACAGCTAAGCTGTAAGAGCAAATTGCTGTATATACTAACCATACTACAGCCATCCTCTTTCAAGAGTAACACTTCTATTTCTGTGCAAATTCATCTAAACCTTTAATCGGTTGTTTTGGTCCTTTTATGTTCACAAAGGAAAATTGTCAGGTTTTCCCCTGTAGCACTGCCCTTCCCCAGACATGAATAAACTGATCTGATACGTGTTAAAAAGTAAAAAATAAAAATCATAAGTGCTAGAATAAGAACAGCCATTTGAAGATCATCCTTCCCTCCTCCACCCAGTTGCTTCGGCACCTTTGGTTTACTTCCTCAACACAGACACGGAGTAAACATTATTACTATTCAGCTACATAAAGAATTAATAATTTATAGAAACAAACTTAACAATCCTTCAGACCTCTATTGATTATGCCTAACCTGGAAGCCTTTCTGGACTATCTCCCAATGCAATAATTGCATGGATCAGTGAACCTGGAATGATCAGAATAAGCAAAATCCAACTAGATGTCAACATAACACACCCAATCTAGAGGAAAACCAGCAAACATCCTGGGCAAATGAAAAGGGTTACTTTAAGAGGCTCTATACTGAACAGAGCCAAATTAGAAGTTATGAAACTCAGTACTGCTGGAACTGTAGCATTTTGTGCTCCATTTCTTTGAAACTAAATCTAAAGGACAGGCTTTTATCCCCGATCATTAAGCCTGTGTAATGACATAGCTCTTCACCTGCACCACCTTGAACTCCAACATCTTGATCTCCTGCACATCTGTCACTCAAGTTCACTCTCCTGTCATTCTTGCAGAACTTAAAAATCACACTTTCTTCAAAACATCACCACAGTGTATAGTCTTCATTTATTCAGAGGAAGATGGATTCGAGTTCTCCCATGAGGCTCTCAAATTTCCTGACCATGATATATTGCAGAAAGCATCATATGAACAGATTGGTGGGTTGTTTTTGTGGCTTGGTAGGCATAGAAACACAGAAAGGATGCTTTCATTGAGTCAAATTTAATTGGGAGGGAGGTAAGTGGTACAAAAATTTTACACAGCTATTTTGTGACTGCAGGTCTCACAGTACAAGTATATTACCACATCTAACCCAGCAGACTGGAGGTATGGGCTTTCTGCAGGCAAATGGAAGACATGAAGAGTACAGTGAGATTGTTTTACACACCTTGAAAAGCTTCTGGGTGACCAGCCATAGAAAGAATTAACAGGAATACTCGCACACTTGCCTTACAAATGGACACCCTACTTCATGAAGACCACCATATAACTATTAAAGATGCTCCGAGCTTTCCGACACACCAAAGGGGCAGTGCAGTGCCCTGTGCCTCCTCTCTGTTCTGCAGTACATGGACCCTGCCAAAACTGTCAGATTTGAGTTACAGTTGGGAACAGGCACTGAAGAGCTGCAGTAACTAGCCAGACTGGATGAAGAACCAAACTTCATTAATTTTTCAGCTGACAGAGGTAGATATTAAGAACTTAAAGGCAACTAAAGATGCTTATTCACCTTGAGATCAGGGGCTCAGCTGTAAACAAGCTAGTTGCTTGAAACATACACACACTGCTTTACCAAGGAACAGGATATAGCCAATATCAGCCAACGCAATAAAGCATCCAGAATGCACACTCTCTAGGCAAGGCTCCAGAGACAAATAGTAAAGCAGTGCTCTGACAGAGGTTTGTTATACAAACTTTCCTTCACGACACTAATTGTGGAGTTTGAGTGTTTCCAGATGCTTACAAGCCTTTATTCAGTAGTATATCATTTAGGAATTTGGATTTTGGTAAGCTGTCCCAGACTGCAGAGTTCAGGTTCCTGGTGCTGGTCTATTTGAGCACTACACTCTATTCCCAGCAGTAAGTAACCTGAGAAAGAAGTATATGTAAGTGAACTACTGGCAAAAAGAGTGTGCATTATTTCCAGGTGAAAGCACATGGGAATTTAGGCTCTAAATCTGGAGTGTGGGCTCCAGAGCAAGAAAGGTTTCCATGGCCTGTCTTCCCTTAAAACCATATCAAACCTTCACTGTGTATACACTTATGGTGGGATTAGTGTCAAAAGCCTTGCACAATTCCTCAGATTAATAGCTCAGCCTTACACTTCTTGCAGCGGGGAGAAGCTGTTATGACTGCTAGGTTAGTTCCTCCTGCCACAACATCAAAAGGCCTCTTTAAAGCATCATTTCAGAGTGCATTAGCAAGATACAGGTAAAATTTTGGAATTTTTAACAATCCGTTTACATCACTGGAGCACCCAGGCTCAACATTCATCTCCAGTTCTTCAAATATACGAAATGACAGATTTACTCTACTACTACATAAATAATTAAGCTGAAGTAAGCATCTAGACATCTCCTATTATTACCTGAAATATAAACCAGCAGTCTCTAGCCTAGACAATACATATTTTAAGCAGTATCCCATTACTAAAGGGGTAGAGCACATTCTCCAGATTGATAAGTTACATCATCATCATAGCATTTTCTTGTCTGGTTTCACTTCCTGAGGTTATGGACCAACCTTTCACACTCCAAGATCTATTAAGTCCGCCAAGCTTGACATAGTTTTCACAGACACTACCTTTCCTCCCTAAATAAGACAGTCATCCAATCCTAAATTCAAGCCTTAAAGAAGGGCAGGCAGCTCTTCAGTCTCAGAGGGGAATAAAGTGAGGCTGTGGCCTGAGGTGGAACACATTCTTTGCTGTGCACAGCAGCTGCCCAGCTATGATCCCACCTCCCCTCAGGGCAGGGGCAGAGGGGGCACAGCTGCCCCAGCACCATGGGCAGCCTCTGCACCACCACCCTAAGCCTGTGCTCCCCAGCCAGGGCACAGTCAAGACTGGAACCCAGAAATTATCCCAGACATCTCTATACAAGCCCAAACTGCTAGGAAAAAAAAAAAACCAAACCACTAAGTCCTTCTGGCATCCAAGAAGTTGGAGTCAAGGGTGCCAACAAGGGTAAGGAACCCCCTGTGGAGTACGAGGAACCTCAGCTCTGACACAGGCTGGGGGACAAGAGCCACTGACTGTTACTCAGGGCAACTAAAGGGTAAATCTGTGCACGAGGAGAATGAGAAAGGGAAGGAGCACAACACATACACAAGCCACGTGTACATGGAAAAAAAAAAAAGCACAGCTCAAACTTCAGAAGACTTGTCTATGGATGTTTCCACAGCTAGCACTGAAGAGAGGAGGTTCACCAGGACCGTATTTTCACATTTATAGCCTTAAGGTTATGTGTTTAAAGAGGGAAAAACCAACATTAGCTCCGCAGTGCGGGCTATACTCCTGCTCAGTCAGCTCAGATAGACGGGCTCAGCGTCACAGCCACCCAGCACGACTGCTTCAGCCACAGCAACTGCTAAGAGGTAAAACATGATCTTAGGTTGCACCAGGGCCAGAAAAGTATTAATATCCTTCCAAAAAGGCTCCTGTATAGCTGCATGTTAGAGCTTGACCACTCTTACAACAGGCTACCTGTGACTTCTGATGCAGGCATACAGCATGAAGGGGTGTCCTGCAGCACAGTGCATTCCACTGAGCACTTCAACAGAAGTCCATAATCCAAATTACCGCAACTTTTTAGGCTGCTAAACTACCATTTTTAATAGAAACAGAATATTTGACAAGAACATGCACTTCTTCCTACCTTTGCTTGCCCAAGGGAAAGGAAGGGATTGATTCATTTCCCTTAAATCCCTCAGATATTTCAACTTGATCACATTTATTAATCTTCTGAAAATCAGAGTTAATTTAAAAACAAGTTCTTGCATCTAAACAGCCCTTACAATCTGAACCCCAGCATTTCTTCTGCCATATGTTAGGTACTAGATCCAGTGACTGGTTTGTGTCAAGGAAAAGATGAAATTAAGTAACAAACTCCATTTCTTGCAGGTTCTTTTAATACCAGCCTTCAAAACTCAGTAACGTGAAACATTCCCAAGTGGACCAGCAGGAAAATTAAAGCAATTAGAACACAGAAGCTTATATAATAACACAGATTGTTCTAGGTTACGCTCTGGCCTCACAGGAGGCAGCGGCTTAAGAGAAGAAACAGCTTATAGACAGCTTCTCAAGTGCAGTTTTATAAGAGCTTCCACCCACAGCAGGCTCTGGAACTGGGGACTACAGCATATTTTTCATTCTTTCCCTCTTCTGCCCCAATAAAATGGAAAGTACTTTAAAAAAAAAAATGAAAGTAGCACATGGCTCCACACTAATTACAGAGGTAATACCTGTAATTATCAAAAAAATATCTGCTGAAGTATTTTGAATTGCGCAACAGTAAACATGCTTTCTTCTTTACTGGTAGAAAGAAAACCCAGTAGGCACATACACAGAGAGCGATAACTAGCAGCAAGGTTCCAGGAGCCCTCAGCCTTACATGAGCAGTTTCCAACCCTTTCTGAAAAAGTCTTTGCTAAAAAAAAGTAAAAGTGGAATAGTGGGTGGGGAAGATAATGCATAGTTTGTTAGAGTTTGGAGTCCTTCGAAGTTGAATCTAACCCTTTCCTCAAAGTGCTTCACTATCTACTTGCCCCTCCTCACGGAACAGCAAAACTAGTCCTCTCTAACTTGGCTTCACCTACAGAATGCACACATCTTGCACCACATGTCCCCACCTGAAACTTCCTAGCCCAAACGTAGGTCATGGGCTCACCAACAACAGACAGCACCAGGGGAACATCCCAAATACAGTCACACCAAGGCAAGACACCATCTGGACATGGACGTGGGTTAACAGAAGTCAAGCATTTGAGAAATTCTATTAATTGTAATCCTTTCGACTGTGTGAGGTTAGGAAGCAGTTAAGTAGTAATTGGAATGATTTATGGGAGCATCAGAAAGCTACAGATCATCAACTGTGGGCAATGGACTTCCTCCAGGAGAGCTGGGACTAGAACTGATGTGCAATATTTTTGGAAATAGATTCTAATAAAGCCCATTGGATTCTGAATATCTTCGCTTTTACTCTAGCTTAATCACATCCTGTGTTTGAGCGAGCAGTTCCTTCATCCCCTCTAATTGCACTGGGTACAGGAATGGGAATTTTTGACTGCAGAAGACAGACTTTTGGTCCTGTGAGATTTTCTTTCAGTTAGAAAAGGTAATCAAACTCAAACATTTATAGACACAAGGAGTAGACAACATGCCATTGATCCAGGGACTTTTCAGAGATTAGTCTGCACTTACCAGTCAGACCATTAAAATACAGTCACCTGCAACTCAGAGGTTACACTTTTCTGGAACATCAGTAAGGTACACCAAACCTCGACAAGATCCATACTATAGTGCTTGCTAGTGCACCTGGTGAGAAACCCCTTTTACTTTAATAAAATATTTCTGTTAACAAAATAAGTATGAGGTTACAGAATCACAGAAGGGTTTGAGTGGGAAGAGACCGTTAAAGCCCACCCAGTTCAGCCCCCCTGCAGGGAGCAGGGACATCTCCAACCACATCAGGTTGCTCAGAGCCCCGGCCAACCTGGCCTTGAACGTTTCCAGGGATGGGGCATCCACCACCTCTCTGGGCAACCCTGGCCAGTGTCTCACCACTCTCAGCGTAAAAAATTTCCTCCGTATATATAGTCTAAATCTAACTCCTTCTAGTTTAAAATCATTACCCCTTGTCCTATCACTACAAGCCCTGCTAAAAAGTTTCTCCTGATCTCTCTTATAAATCACCTTTCGGTATTAGAAGGCCTCTGTAAGCTCTCCCCAGAGCCTCCTCTTCTCCCAGCTGAACAGCCCCAGCTCTCTCAGCCTGGCCTCACAGGAAAGGTGCTCCAGCCCTCTGATCATCTTCGTGGCCTCCTCTGGACCCTCTCCAACTGGTCCATGTCCTTCTTATGTTGGGGGCTCCAGAACTGGATGCAGCACTGTAGGTGAGGTCTCACAAGAGCAGAGTAGAGGTGCAGAACCACCTCCGTCAATCTGCTGGCCACGCTTCTTGTGATGCAGCCCAAGATGTGGTTGGCCTCCTGGGCTGCAAGCTGGCTGGCTCATGTTGAGCTTCTCATCCACCAGTACCCCAAGACCTTCTCCTCAGGGCTGCTTTCAATCCATTCTCCACCCAATCTGCCTTTGTACTTGGGATTGCCCCAACCCACACGTAGGACATTGCACTTGACCTTGAACTTCATAAGGTTTGCACAGGCCCACCTCTCCAGCCTGTCAAGGTCCCTCTGGATGGCATCCCTTCCCTCCAGCATGTCAACCGCACCACACAGACTGGTGTCACTGGCAAACTTGCTGAGGGTACACTCAATCTCACTGTCCACATCGCCGACAAAGATGTTAAACAGCACCAGTCCCAATGCTGACCCCCGAGGAACGCCACTCATTACCAGCCTCCACTTGGACATTAAGCCATTGACCACAACTCTGAGTGTGACCATCCAGCCAATTCCTTATCCAGAGTGGTACGGTTTTACATTCATTAACAGAGTATGTAGGCACATAGAAACATTTAAAATGTGCTTTAAAAGTGAAACAGAAGGGTCTTTCTTGCCATCAAGAGGTACTAACACAAAAGTACAGCTTTAAATTGCTGAAAAAAAGCATCACCTAACCCTCACTTAGAAGTATTAACAGTCATTAGCTTATTCATTCAAATTCCAGCCAGTATCTGCAATATCAAGAACAAGTTGCTTTCCATTTAAGTAGAAATGAGGTATTTACATTCCTGATCTATGAAACTAGCTGCTTTTTGATTAACTGAAATGCTTTTAATAGACTTAAAAGTTTGAAATACTAAGAAAGTTATAACCAGAATGCTGCCCAACAAAGCATTGAAACATTTAGAGCAATGAGGAACACTTCTGAGCACTTTGCTTTTTGCAGTTATAGAAGTGGTATAGCATATGTCAAAGTTTACATTCATTCAGAGTTAAAAAAAAAAAAAAGGAATTATCTTGCTCTGAAGTGAAAACAACTCTCAAACTGCACACTAACTAGCCACTCTCTTCCAAGTGCAGAGCAAACAAAATGGTAAAAAACAACTTAAATACTTTTTTAAAAAATACTAACACAGCTCTTTCCTTCACATCAGCCATATGAGTCAAATTAGATTGCAAACTTTGAGTAGAAGCCTAATTTTGAACATAACTGACATGCCTACATATAAGCTTTCTGCATAGACATTGAAGCTAATATTGTTGTATTGAAGTGCAGAGATCAAGAGGGAGAAGGCACCTCTTCCTACACCAGAAACTCCTTCGCAGCTTTCAGACATTATTTGTAGCTCTCCATCAAAGCACTTACGTATTCCTCCCCTCCATATCAAGTGCAGCATGTGTCCTCCTAGCACTGTATTTTCAGAATAAATCCTCCTCCTTATCTCCCCTGCCGCTTCCATCCCTTCCCACCAAAACCAGAGACCCATTTCAAGTGTCTCCCTTTTCAAAGGGCTCCAGCTGAAGGAGACAGCTATAGCTCAAAGTCACTTCTTCAGCTGGGCTTCACACACCCCCCACAAGAGCAAACTAACACCACAAACCTCTGAGCCATGAACAAAATGCTCCTGAACACTGTAACCCTACAGCTTACAGCCCGGCAGTTTAAAAAAATCAAAGTCCATCATTTCCTATGTTCAAATGCCATATTGGACTATGAAGAGTTTGGAAGCTGGTTCACGAGAAACCCTGAACCTCATGAAGCAGTGACAAGGAGAATTACCAGAGCAGTAACCCTGCCTATCACAGCTCATCACAAAGCATTAAGGCAACAGTAGTCTTGAGACTTTAGTAGCACTCAAGGCTGCTGGACCCTTAACATCCACTCGTCTCTGTTTCATTGTCTGATTTAAGGATTATTTTCTCGCCTCCATGAAATTAGATTTTGCTTACATGACTTAAACAGAAACTAAAATCTAAGGCTGATATCTAGAAGTCTTCACAGTGGTATTTTACACCGAAGTCTCGTAAAAATAAAGATGTTTCCTCACTCAGGCTACAGACGTTGGTGACCCAAAACCTCTGACAACTAGACTCCTTTCTTAAAGCAATGCCCCCAGAAAGATATCTGGAACTCAGTTCATCATGGTACAATGATATTCAGGAATCATCACAGAAACAGTCTGAGCAAAATCATGTTTATTCCAAATCTTCAAAGGCCTCTGGGTATTACTCCTAGGTACCCTTACAGTGAACCACCTCCAGTTTCTGGTCTACAGCTATGAAGGTTATTACTGGTTACACACTGCAGCTAGCGTTAAAGCTGGTCACTCTAAAGCAGAGCAGGCAGAAGAGTAAATTTTTATATAATGCTGAAGAACTGACAGCTCACAAGGATTTACGGTAACCAAGACCCATGAGAATCTGTCACTACAGCAAGACATGAGACCAGTTTAGACTATTAATGACTCAAACAATACATCCCTGCCATAAAAAATGCTGATACCCTAAGAAAAATCAGCTATGAAACATAAGGAAGAGCAAAAACTCCTACCAAAGGTAGAAGCAGTGAGAAAGAAAACTGCTGTAGATGGCTGTACCTTCACAGAACCAACGCTTGCACTTGATGAAAACCAAGCCTCAAATATGAGCAGAGATCATCTCAGGAATGCTGAGATTCTGTAGGATCACGCTTGGTCATTGATGGGTTACGGAAAAAAGTCCAAGTGCAGGAAGTCATAATGATAGCTTTAGCCAATCTCAGGGGTCAAAAATATAGAGCCAGAGTATACTTCAAAAGAATTTGCAAAGATAGTACAGCTTCTCTAGGAAAGATCCTTTTAACATATTCTTCAGTTACACTCAAGCCTTAAGGCAAGAATAGGTGATGTTAAACCTGCAGCAAGAAATGAAGTTATTTCATCTCCAGAGCAAAATTGGCACCACTACAGTTGACATTCCAGCTATTCTTCCCAGCAGCTCTTGTACAAGTCCTACCACCTTTCATCTTCTCTGCTGTCCTGAACAGATCAGAAATAAAGTCAGAACCAAGCATGGACACCATGCTTTTACAAGCCACATTCCACATTCTCCAGTTGTGTTCATCTCCCACAGCACAGTAACAATGCAACTCAGAGGCCAAGACCACACCACTTGGCAGCCATTAGAAATGCTAGAAGTTCCAGAAAGTCCTCACCATCCCTACTTAGATGTTACATGAAACTCTTCTTGATGAAGTGAGCACCAGTGCCCAGTCCATGCCTACTGGCACTAGCTAGTTTTAGTCAGCCCTCTCTGTTCCTCCAGCTGTGTCATCCTGAAGAGGCAGATTATAAACCGATGACCAGACCCACTGACCAAATGCCTCAGCCCATTTGCTTCCTTTCTAGGGACAGAAAAGAAACATGTATCGACTTCAGTTGACAGTCTTTCATCTTCTACTTCCTAGAAAAGCAGTGCTGACTATTGTGAACTAAAGGAAACCAAAACAGATTCACCATCTCCACCTTAACTATTTGAGATCAACACCAAAATGTAAAATTTTGGTTTGGTTATTATGAGTGCTAACTGGAAATCAAAACATACCTTGAACTGACTTTTGTCACAGCCAAATCACCATAATTCACTTAATCAGCTCAGTTCATATTGGCTCTTTTCTTTATACCAAGCGAACATCAGCAGGTTACACAGGCAACGGGAATTGCTCTGGGCTGTGCAGTCAGCAGCAGCAACGAGAGTGCCACACCCAAGAGGTTTAAGGATCCTTGACGGAGATCTCTACCAGAACTGCACTAAAATCCCCACCAGCTCAAGTTCTTGATTAAGCTTCCCTCTGTGGCCTATTGATCTTTGCTAGTATTCAGCCTCTACTGTAATAGTACTCGCAACTGCTTTCCTTCTGCTCCAAAAAATAAGCTGAGTTTTAATTTCAAACAAGAAGTCACTATTACAGCTGCACAGAAACATTTGTGGTAACAGGAGCATCCTCCAGTAACGTCCCTGTAACTCAGGCCTCCAGTTAAGGCCAAGAAATCCATTAGCTTCTTGATCCCAACCAACTTCTTCCAGCTTGAGGGCAGGGGAGGTCATCAGTAATATACCAGTCCTCCTATGTGACAGCAGTATGCCAAGGAACCAAGTTTTAGAGTCTGCCTCAACAGTTAAAGAATGAAAAAAGAAAGCACTTTTTTGGTAAGCAGAGGGGAGGGGGGGGAAGGTAAGTCACCTATAGGATATCAATTATAAACTCCACATATATGACAAGCTAGCCTTTCACAAAGGAGAATATTTTCATCTGTCAGCCATCCAAAGTCACACAGTACTGTATCATCTGTGTCTACAGAAGAGTGACAGGTTCTCAACGCCATCCTCCAGAAGCATTTGTGGCTATGTTTACTGTATGGAGTCCTTGGACTACTGCTTGCTGTGACATTTAAGGCCTTCAGCTTTTAACCTTCATAATGAAATACAGTTACAACAGTTATAATGAATTTCATAACAACCAACATTATAATTGATACATATACCGAAAGCTTTTAACCTATCAACTTGTTTACTTTTAATTTTCAATCCAGTTCTTACTAATTATCCAATTAGTTTACTTATAAGCTTGCAGGAAGCATTCCAGAAGTGCTTTTTTGCTGAGCTCTGCTTTAAGGGCCTTGGTGGAAGGCCTTGGAAGGGTAAAAACCAAAAACCCACAATGAAAACTCAAAGCAGCACAAACATGAAGAGTATTTGGAAGGTGCATATAATTTTTAATAAGTCCAAATATTACCAAGGGCCAAGCAAAAAAGTACTCCATTAAGACCTAGATGGAGGGGAAATGAGCCAACTAACTAGCAGAACTAAATAAAAATGGATTTAAGCTTTAGAACAAGTGTTTATTAAAGTGAGCCACGCATTTAAGCAGATGTTCCAGTTTCTTTTAAGATAGAAAGTCCACTTGTAGCTCTTAACGATACTCTGACTCAACAAGTCACTATGCGATCGGTTTGCCAAGAGACAAGGAGCTACTCTTAACCGTATGGCACAGACACTCATTTAACATTGTTCAAGGAAGGGACGGAGTGAAAAGCAGCATCAATGGCACTGTGATTTCTAACTCTATAGAAAGATTGTGATAAGCCAGATGTTCCAATCAGTGCTTCAAAACCACTGAAAAAAAAGAAAGCTTTATCTTATTGGTTTATTTTAAGCACTTGAACACATTCTTTCCTGGCCCACTAAGTTGATACTAGATTCCAAAAAGACATTTCGCATTCCTAGCGCTCTCCAACCTCAGCTTTTAAAATAATAGCACAGCCTCTTATTATAATTTTTAATACGCAAGTTAAAACAAGATATATGCTTATTCATATGAGCAATTAAACAACAGTAATTCAGCAAAGTTAGGTTTTGTAATCTCTCGTAAGCTCAAACAAGCCATTTGATACTATTCACTGTATCAGTTAAGTATGTCTGAGGCAAGTGCTCTAACGAGCGGCATGAGCTAAGCACCCAGAGTTGCCATTTAGCATTCTATTTTTGAAAGATGCTTGCAGAATTATTTCCATAGGAGAATTTTTTTTATTATTTGTTTTATGACAACAGAGTTCTTGACCTGTACGCAGCATGGAAAAAAAGACCCTGGACTAATGTAAATGCTACGGACACAAAGTAGCATCAAAATTAGAGACAAGACCCACTTTCTCCATTTCAAACAGGTAAAGGAATGGGAGTCAGGTAAGTTCAGCTGAATTAGCACCCATAACGAATCTAGTAATTAGTACTTACATAGATGAGCCCAGAGTAATACCGATCCTTTAAATTATGCAATACAGAGGCTTCATTTAAACAGGTTAATTCTGCCATGTCTTCCACTTTAGAGAACTTGGGGGGATTCATCTTCTGAATATCATCTTTATTGACTAGTGCTTTCTTTCCATTCTCTGCCAGTTCAACCAACACTTCATCCCCTTTTTCCTCCTTGATGCTGGCCGCCTCAAAACCATGGCGCTCTGAAGGAATCCACACCAACTTCTTAGCAGTCCAATCAGCCTGGGTGGCAGGGTTGTAGATCACAGCCCTATCCACGAAGAGGTATCTCTCCGGATCTTCCTGTCCAGATCTCTGTGCCATTGTAGAAAGTGAAGGTGTCCACTATCAGTTACCCTGTAAATTGGAGAGGAAGAAAGTAAAGAGTACGTTACATACCATATTCTTATCGATTAAATGAACAGAGCTATGACACACCAATTAAATGATCTCTTTCTAATAACTGTATCTTCCCTTGATAAAGAAGCATCGCTAATTTCTTCCATAGTCTAAAGAAGTTGCTACACAACTGGGAGCACCTAGTCACACAGCAGCCCTCTGAATAAACAAACAGCCATATAAAAGTTAAAATGACCTGGCAAGTATGATCCCAGACCCAGAACAGAAAACTCAGTATAAACTGGTTCTAATTGTATGCCAACTATGGAGAGACATTGCAACAAATATGAGAACTACAAGTAGGAAAAACACAGATCTGTCTTCTGTGTTTGAATAGTAAGAGCAAATTTGACAAAAGCTTGACAGTAAACTCAACTTCAATTGAACAGTAATAAAAAAAAAAAATTAAAATATTAAAATATGTTCAGGGGATAGCTAACTACAGTAACCAGAATGTAGCAAGAATGTTTTAAAACGTGGATTTTCAACTACAGACAGAAACTTGAGACACTTGAAGTTTCTAGAGGCCACTAAGCTAGCTGACTCTTGCTCGTATTCTTCCCAAAAAAACATAAGACTTTGCATTTCTACAGCCTGTTTCTGTTCTCAGTCGTGAGCACTGACATTACCATATTCCAAAAAAATGTCTCCAGATCTCAAGTTTACCTTGAGGCTTGAGATGCAGCAAGGACTGATGTTAGATTTTCCAGCAGCTTCATGGGTAATTTGAAGGGGAAAGAAAAACTGCTGACAAGAGCTCCAGCACGCTCATTTTACCCATTTGCCTCTATCTAAGAGATGCCACTGTATCTTGCGTTAATAATACTGTCACCTCCAGGATTCCTAGAGCTTGCAGTTTCATCTGTAACTGCCTGAGGAGCAACAAGGTCAAGCCTGACACCTAGTACTCGGGTCATTAAGCATCTTGTTTTTTCCACACACTACATCTTTTCTGCTGAAGAATGTTACATTAGCTAATGGTAGCCTTTTCCAGCAGGTAACCTAAAGGTTAGCTTCAAAAGCAAGGACGGTTTCGCAAACTGCGTTTGTCATCTTTCATACTATGGTATGCACCCCGATGGAAGTTCTGCAACACACCCATCCTCAGAAGAACATGTAATTAAACACAATAGTTGCGTCTCCATCTATGGCATGGACGTTTGTTACATTGACCAACTTCAATGTAAAGTAAGCACAAAGTCACTGAACCCTTCAGAGGTTTGAGGAGCAGACCGTTTACTACAGGCGGCTTAATTCAAATCAAGAGGTGATGACTCAACATTTAAAGTATTTTTTAGAAGAGCCTCTTAGAGAAAAATCCAGTGAAGAAAAAGGCAACCGTTGAAGGGACACCTTAAGTGACAGCTGGACTCCTCAGCCAGGAAAATGAAGAAATTAGTCAAGGAATGCTACAGTTAGCTCAAGAAGCCCACAAATTTAATATCTGAGCCTTCAACCCCAATTCAAATAGCTGTGTGTCTCCCCTGTGCTAGACTAGAGCTGAAGTTCCAACAAAGACCTGAAACACCATTGCCGCCCTCATGCGCAAATGCATCTTGGTGTCAAGTCTCTGAAAGCTCCCTGGCCAGGTATGACAGGCAGCCAAACACAGTTATAAGCTCGGTCTCATTTTTGCACACACTTAGATGTAGTGAAATCTAGAGGTCAAATAAAACTCACATGACAAAATTAATCATTATTGTTCCCCGGTGGAATTAAAGGCTGAAATGAATGCATGGGCTGACTTCATGCCAGTTCCTGAGGAATATACCTAACACCGAGGGATCACAGTCAGTTTCAGGGTCATTTTTCTACTTTGGCTTTTAATCCCGCAGAGCCCTTCACAAAAGACCCTCCGCAGCAGCAAAGCAAGTTGCAGCTTACTCTACCCGGGGCTCCTCTGTTAACAATGGCATTCAAATGAAATACACAAATGAGCACATTTATCATGCAGGAATCCAGCACTCCCAAAAGACGACTAGTGGGAAAAAAAAAGGAAAAGAAAAAAAAAAAACACCAAAAAAAAAAATCAAAAAACCCTACACATGTTCTGCTCCTCTAAACAAAAGGGGGGCGGGGGGAGCACCAGCGGAGATGGGGAGTGGCATCCCTCAGCGCAGCCCGGGCATTTTCAAGGACAGGGGCAGCCCGAGGAGCCGCACAACCCGCACCGCCCCCGGGCGCCGAGGGCCGATGCTCGCCGCCCTCCTGCTGCCGAGCCCCCTTCTCAGGGCCGCAGGCCCCGCCGCCGCCCCGAAAGACAAAGGAGGCGACCGGGGCTGCTCGGGCCCGCCGGGGCCCGGGAGCGGCCCCCTCCCCGGCGCAGCTCGGCCCCAGCCCCGCGCCCCCCACCCAGCCGCCGCCCCGCCCGCGCGAAGGCTGCGGGAATGGGAGAAAATGGCCACCTTCCCCTCACCGAGGCGGCCGGGAGGGGAGCGGCGGCGATGCGGCGGAGCGGGGGGTCGGGAGGAGGGGGAGATGCGGCGGCGCGGGCGGGCCGGGCGGGCGGGCGGCGCGGCCCACACAAGGGGGTCTTTGTGTGCCGGGCCCACCGCCGCCGCCCCACCCCCACCGCGGGCGGGCTCGGCCGCGCGCCCCCGGCGCGCCCCCACCTCCTCAGCCCGCCCCGGGCAGCCGGAGCTGCCGCCGCCGCCGGGCCCCGCCGCCTCACCTGTGTAGCGCCCGGCCGCCGCCGTGCCCCGGAGCTCGCGCCGCCCGCCCGGCTCCCCAGCACTCGCGCCGCTCCGCCCCCCGCCCGCCGCGCTCCTTTAGCGCCACACCGGGCCCTCCGCCCCCAGCTCGCCGCCGCCGCAGGCCCCGCCCCCGCCCCCGCCGACCGCCGCTCTCCCATTGGGCGGCGCCCACGTCCGTCCGCCGCAGCGCGCTCGCCCATTGGCCCGCGGCGCGGCCGCTCTCCAGCCATGGCCATAGCAACCTCCACACGCTACCCTCCAAACCCCGCCTCCTCTCTTCGCCCCGCTTCCTCAGCCTTCATTGGCGAGCTCCGCCCGCCCGTCGGCCCACAGCGCTCCTCTCACTGGGCGCCCGCCACGCCTGTCGGAGCGAGCTCCGCCTCTCGCTGCAGCACGCCCGGCGGGGGGCGCGGCGCGGCCTCGGCGCTGCAGCGGGCGGTGCGCGCGGTGCTGCAGCGCGGGGCGTGCGCGCGGGAGCGCGCTTCCCGCTCACCCACCCACATTTCTCTCCTCTCCCCGCCCCTGTATTTTGGTCCGATTTAGGGTTTTTCAGCCGCCCCGGCCCCTGCGCCGGCTTCCACCGGCGTGAGAGATAACGGGGAAACCCGTCCGCGGGCGCTGGCAGCGCGCGGTGCCCTCCTGCCAGGCCCCGCCGTGCTGCGGAGTCGCCTCACGCCCTGCTCCGTGGTGCCCGTCGGAGGTGGCCGTCACTGGTTTCCAGGCCCTGGGCGGAATGGCGATCCAGCAGAAAAGCACCCAGACCCGATTCCCGAACTTCCAGTTCTAGAAACTCTGCCGCAGCCCTCAATAATGGCTCCCGGGGATAATTACCCTCTCTATTAAAAATAAAACCCCAACCCTCGCTGCCAGTCTGACGTGGTCTCCCAGCCCCCAGATCCGGTCGAGTGTCTCCATTCGAAGCACATTCCTGCGTGGAGGCCGTTCAGCCTCCACCGAGCTGCCCCAGCCTCCTCTGCCCCAGGCCAGCCAGCTGAGCTTGTGCTCACATGCATGTTCTTCTCCTTCCTCAAACATAATCCTGAGGCTTTTTGGAACCCTCGCCTGTTTGCCAGCATCTTTTCTGGATCAGGAGGCTGCAGCATGGGAAAAAAAAAAAGCCATTTGCAGAGTCTCTGAGAGTTTCTTGAGCTCACATGGATGGGTTCCAAGTGTAATACCTTGGGGGGCTGCTGCCCCACGCACTCCGGTGCTGCCACTGCTTTAGCAGGCACGGGATTTCGAGATGGAGAGCTTCAACACCATGGTGGCCTTCCCCATTATTTTGCAAAATCTTTCCTGTGTTTTGCTCCCTGGCTGAGAGAAATCCCACGTGGTGCATTGAACCTCCAGGGAATGGGCACAACCTCTTGCCTCAGCCATGGCTTGCTCCAGCCCTGCGTGCGAGCAAGGTAGCTAAGAGCGAGCCCGAGCTGGGGGTTTCGTTTCTCCGCCCAGACCCAATGCAAATGCAAAGTGGCTCAGGAATTACAGCTATTTGGGTGGAAGGAATTTGCAGCAGATCCTTCTGACCAAGTTGATGAGCAGAGAGAAGCAGCAGGAAGGAGCGTCGAGCCTGGCACAGGGCAAAGCTGCAGCAGGGCATCCCGGGAAGGGCTGGGAGTGTCGGGCAGTGCCTAGGGACAGGACTAATGATGTCTCCCATTTCCCCTGTGCTTAGGAAGCAGGACTTTCTATGGACTACTTGCACAAATGGAAATGTTTCAAAGCAGCATCTGGCATTTCAATACAACTTAGCATTTTTGGATGAGTTGCGCGGTTCAAAAAGGGAGGCAATAGGGTAAAACGGGGGGAACCAGGCTCCTGGCACAGAGCTGGAAATCATTCGGTCATCTCTGCTCACCTCTGCACACAAATCAGTTCATGCGCAACTCCTGGCACTTGGATTTATATGAAAGTCTCCCTCTTAATTACCATGTCAGTGGGAGGTCTCGTACATCCTGTTTCGCCGAAAAATAAGGGTGTTGACTCGCAAACGCAGGTAGATGAAAGCCAAAAGGCTGAACTGGTTACTCCCCAGCTGTTTTTCGCTTTGCAAGGACTGCCACTCCTGGGGCCGGGACAGCTGAGCTGCGTGGTGAGCCACTGTAGGCAGCAGAGAAAGGCCAACACCGCACGGACTTTGGGTTTCTTAAATACAGGCATCCAGCACGCCGCACCTCCTAGGATTTACAGTTTTTTGTCGCTCAGCCAACAGGTCTCCATGAGGTGCTCGGCTGGCTTTCGTGGAGCAGTGCCAGCCCCTCAGCAGCACCAGGGCTATGCCACAGAACAGCCTGATGAGTATTTTGCTCCCTGTGGAAAACCAACGTGCCCAAGGAGCAGCATTGTGCACTGGTTACGGTCGCCCGTTGGGGCGGCTGAAGCCTTGGGCCGGTGGAGCACCTACACCCTGATGCCCTCACGCTCCGGGTCAGCACCTCCACAACACGCTGCTTTGGGCTTCAGTCACAAAACTTCCATTTTTAGGCATATAGCGTCTTTCAAAAGAAAAATAAAACCGGAAAACATTATTCTAGAGACAAGCTTGATGCAGAGTTTAGTTTCTTTTAGAAAATGATTTCCATGGAAAATCTTTGAGGATCCTGTAGATGCCACATGGAGCGTGTCAGGGTTATAGCACTGAGTTATTATTTTCATCACACAATTATTTTTATCCAGGCCGGTGCTAGGAGGGAATTCCCCAAATCCACTGAATGTCTTTAACCCGTGCAGGGAAAGATTATGTTTTTATCTTCCCCAGGAGACTGGGAAAAGCAGCAAGAAACATCTTTTATAAAGGATTTTTATTTGAAATAGAAACTCAGGTGATCCCTAATCCTAAAATTGTTTCCCTGCCTTTAAACAGAAGGCTAATGATACCATTGCTACTAGGTCATGCGTGTGCTTAAGGCAGAGCATGTCCCGTGAGTGTTTCCAGAGCTGGAACCTGAACAGGTAAATAAGAACCACTTAAGTTTAAAGCAGTACATGAGATTTTTAGAACAATGTGAAGGATTTAGGCAAAGATGCTCTGTTCCTTTCTAATTTAGAGGTCTTACTACTGTTGGCATGTATTGGAAAGCTAATTTCCATACTGGGCAATGTGTGCCTCCATCTCCAGTCTGCTTTGGGCATTGCTGGGCAGAACGAACTTCTGCAACGGCAGAGCACACAACTGACATCCACCAGCTGCTTGTCCTGTCCCATGTCCCTACCATCACCCACCAGTAAGCCAAACAACCCTCGTTCCTTGATTATTTCCCAACTTTGCTTCCTGCAGAGCCTGACATATTCCCTCCCTGCCCTGCTTTCTGACTGTGGCAGGTTTTGGGTGCATCTCCAAGACGTACACACTCAGGTCTGGCTTCCCACAAGAGCCCCATGTCTCTGCAAAGCAGGACAACTTAGCATCTTTCTGGGTCAAATTTTTCTCCGTGACTTCAGGTACTGAACAATACTGAGCCAGGGTTTAGAATTAAATATTTAAATGCAGGAGTTGCATACGCACAGGCATGGTCTGTGCTTAGTGATGACAAGGGGACACATGAATAAAATCCATGCGAATTCAGATTCCAGTTCAAATCCTGACTTGCTGTGGCTTTGAGCAGCCACGGTTCCTTCCCTGCCCTCGCTCACCCTGCAAAGGGAAGAGAGTTTGTTACGCCCGTTTGCCATGTCAGAAGGGAAATCATGTTGGATGTATAATGTGCTTTGACACCTTCAGAAGGAAGGTGCGAGGAAAAGGCAGAGTTGCTCATGTGAAAACTGCCTGCTTTGTTGCTTGGGATCAAAACACAGAGCAGTGTAGGAATAAAAGAAAAATTATTCCACAGTAAAAGTACTTTATAGTAAACATTTATATGGGAGCAGCTTAAAAGGAATTGGAAATTCAAGCCCCATGCTTAATGCTTGAGTTTCAAAGCTTTCTGAGATGCAATAAATTACAGTAAGATGAGGTTACACTTATTTCTTGAAGCACGCTGTCCTCCAGGAGCGCGCCGTTTATTTTATCTCGTATGTCAATAGGAAAGGTTCTGAAACAGGAGGTGTTCTCCAGGGTGGCGCGCAGGGATCAGCACCAAATATGAGCTTTGTTGTCTCACCCATCATATATTTTAGTCCTGGATAGTCTAAAAAGTTAGCTAAATCAGGAATGGAAAGTCTGCTTCTTACTCACAAAAGGGGATTGCACAATAGTTGGTCGGACAGGCTGCTGTGAACCTGATGTCAGATCAGCAAAAATAGCCACCTCTGCAGCAAATGAGTCAAGATCTGAGCAGCAGAATGAAAGATTTGCACTCCAAGCAAGCCTCTAACAACCACACAGCCGTTTTCTGACAGGTTTTGCTGGAAGCCAAGACACTCCGTAGAAAATCTCGAGCTTCTTTGAACATGAAGGGCCAAGGGGAGGACCTGGGATGAGATCCATCTCGGATCAGCCTGCTGCAGTCATCCTAGGAGCGAGACCCAGGCACGCACAGAGATCGGTGCTCACCAGCTCCTTGCTTTCTCTCTTCCTTCCCCATTCCCCCATCCATCACACTGGGAAAGAGCAGAGGCCGAGAAGGTAGAGCAGGATTTTCACAACTGTGCCTTCCACCCTCCGCGCAAGGGTTTGGCGCGCGTTTCTCTTCCCTCAAGGAAAAGGAGGGCTCATTCGCAAGCCTCCACTGAAAACCAGACAGAAATCTGAACCTGCCTTTTCCCTGCGAAGCAGGAACTTGTCTGCAAAATCTGTCCTCCCCCGCCTCGCTCACCACACCCAGAGATCGGAAATCGTCCCCGGGAAAACCACGTGCGGCAGGTTTAGGGAGCTGCCCTTTTCCTTCTGGCTAGCTGGGAAATTATGATTCACTGGGCCAGATTCTCATCTCAGTTACACCAGTTTGCATTGCAGAAGAACTTCTCACTTGCAGTTCTGTTTTTAAGAGAAAATAATTTAGCTATTATATTGTAGAAAGGGCAGATGAAAAGTTTCTTAGGTATGATAGGATCAGAGGGTAATTCAAGCTCAAGGAATGGAGCTCAGAAGATCATCTAGTTCAACCTAGCTAGGATTTTGGAGACATAAAAAAAATAAAGAAAATGGTGGAGGTTTCCCATGGAGCCACTTGCAAAGGGCACGTTTCCCTGGGGATCTCTGCCTCGTCCAGAACTGGCCTTTACTCAGCACAACTGCAAGATTAGGTGCTCGGATGCCAGCGGGATGAGCACACCACGCATACCTCTCCCGATGGGAAAGATTCCCCTCCTTGCATTTTGGATGTGAGGTTTATTTGTAGCCTGCTCTCTCATGCCCCATCTTCATTTCCCGTAGGCAGGGCTCGTGCATCCGTACTGGTACAGCACTGGAATAGGCTGGAAACCCTATTTATCCCCTCACTTTCCTTCCCTTGTCCCACTTCCCATGCTGCCAGCGCTCACAGAATGTTTTTGAATTTCAACTAAATGCCCCATTTGTAGCTGGGCAAACCCAGCAGGGTTTTTTTGAGATTTGTTGTGTAAAAATACAAAAATTATGCCAAGGAACACAAGTCTCCTGCACGGTCCAGGGTTTGGGCTGCCCGTGTGCTGGAGGGGCCGGGCAGAAATCGAGGGGATGTCCCTGAAAGAGGTCACTGCAGCAAAGCCCCAGGGTGGGAAAGCTGAGCTCTCATTGTGGCTGGCGAGTGGGCAAGGGGCAGCTCCCCAGGGCCCATTTCTCGTCACCCCATGGTGGCCCTTGGCTGGGCTGAAGGAACCAAATCCTTCCTCTTGGGTCAGAACCTCATCAGGTGTGAGCTCCTCGGGGTCCACCTCAGGAAGCATGGACATGCCCAAGTGCACCAGCAGGTCCCACCAGACAGCGAGCAGTCTCCAGGGCTAGAAGCGACTTTAGTTTCTTCAGACCTGACCCTGAGAACTTGTGTCTGCTTGGAAAACCACTGAAAACCATTCCCGAGCCCTGCCTCATGTTTGGACACGGGGCACAGGTGCTGCCAGCTCTCCTAACTGTGTAAAACCCTCTCATACTTCAAAAGTCTGCGTTTGCAGGGCCAGGCTGCAGCACTGCACCCTCTGACCATCTCCAGTCCCCTGCAAGCGGCAAGCAGCGGCACGCAGGGTTTGCCCCGGCGATTTCGGCATACCGGGGACTTTCCCAGCTTCAAATGGAGCCTCCTGTTAGAGTCAGTGTAGTCTTTAATTGGAGCTGATTTACGGCATTTTTATTGCTGCAGACAGCCAGCAGTTGGCACGGCAGGCAGCTTTAATATTACTTTTGCATTTTGTTATTGAATCACCAGCTTGGAAGGCAATTGCAGGGCTTTTTATAGCTGCTGCCTGCTCACGAGCAGCCTGTCACAGCAGCCCCTCTCCAGTCTTTGAATGAATAACTCTCGCCGTCTGGGCCAGCAGAAGCTCGTCCGGTTGTCCATCAGTGGACTCAGACGCCGGGGCACAAGCGTGTCTGAGCACGGCAGGTCAGGGAGCCGCTCATCCCGCTCGGCAGCTCCAGCAGCACGGCCGCATTTCAGCCGCTGCTCTGGGGCTCGTTGGTGGGTTTATGGTCCTGGAAGGTTGGCCTTGAGGTTCTTGCCTGGAGATTTTCACCATGGATGTGCAAGTGCTTCTCCCAGGGTGCAAAATGCAGCTTCTGCTGTGGAAGAGGAGATACAGGCCAGGCTGGACCTGCTGCCTGCCTCGGGCACATCTCAGTCGCTCCCGGCTCAGGACAGCTCAGAGCCTGGGGCAGAGGAGCGTGTCCCAGCCACCCTCACCCTCCTGTGTCCATGGGACAGACCCAATGGCTCTAGGATGTGTCTTCTGCTGCAGCTCACGCTTTCCATTCATGCTAGTACCTCACTTCTTGCTCTCACAGGCATGAAGGATCTCTGCCGTGGTCCAGTTCACCCCTGCACAAGGGGCGTGACAGTAAGGCTAAAAGGGAGGGGGGTCATCTGCTCCCGTTATCAATTATCACACACAGTTTGTTTTATCATATTACATTCAAAGGAGCCAGTTGGTCTTTTCAAGCCTCCTCCATGGCTATTTATCTTTGACTTGAAAGCAGGAGGGTCAGGCCTTGTGGACACCAGCTTCCTGACACTGGTTAAGGGCCAGCTGGAAAAACCCTCTCCTCTAGAAACCCAGCAGCTGAGCCCAGTGCATATGGGCTGGGAGATAAATTATTCCTGGGGGATGTTCCTGCGAGGGGAAGCAATCAGTGATCCTCCTATCACATCCATATTGCAGCATGCCGGCTCTGCCGGGGCACGCTGCACAGGGAGATCTCACCACAGCCGGGCTCGCCCTGGGATGTTAGTCCACAGCCACCATCTAATTCAATTTAATTCAATCCAATTTAATGATTGACTGAACCCTGCTCATTTACTTAGCAAGCCAATACTCAGCTATCAGCTGGTCGTTGTAACTCGTGCAAACTCCTCCCCTGTGTTGGGGAGGGGGAACAGAGGGATCATCTCTTCTGGGCTCCAGCAAATGAACTCCCTCCAGCAGATAAGGATGAGCAGGATGAGGAGCAGTTAACCCCTGGCACAGCCCACATGGCACATCAGCGCCGCAGAGCTCAGCTCCATTGTCAGATGGGTGCCAGCACCCGCCAGTCCCAGCAGGGACAACTCAGCCATGGGATGACTTTTTAAATGCCTCCATCGCTTGTTCACACCCTGTGAATGGCGCTGGTTTGAGTTCTGTGGGTGGAAAATGCAAGTGCTGCATGGGAAGGGTGGGAGACAACCACAGCACAGAGCTTGAAGCTCTTGGGTACCACAGAAATGGCTCACAGAAGTGCAAAAATACCATTTCTACAGCGTGACATCAGGGGCTGAAAGGGCAGAGCATCATGGTAAGCAGGGTACTTCCAACATGGTCATCTCTCCACTCTCATGAGCATAACCCTGTTTCCATGGTCATCTCCTCCTTCCTCTGATCATCGCCCCACTCCCATGATCATCGCCCTGCTCCCGCACAGTGTTCCAATTTCCCACCTTGGTGTGGGTGCAGCCCATGTCAGGGGCATGGAGAAACCAGAGATGCACACTCCTCAATAATTGCTCACAGAGGCAGAGGAGGGCCGAGCACCATAGTGACGATGCTTGGTAGAGCTTTAAGATGAAGATAAAGGTGATTTGCAAATGACTCAATGATTTTGTTTTTAATTGGACTCATGCCTTTTCTCATCTGTTTAAGATGGATGAGATTGGTCTGAGCATCTGAAAAGGTTGTTTGTAAAACAAACAAACAGGCTATTAATTATCCTGGATGTTAACCTTGGTCTTCTTTGACTTTGCTGGAAGGCAGCATAGGAAGGTCTGCTCTTGCTTAAGGATGAAGCCCGCTGGGTTCGGGTAGCCAGGTGCAGCTCCTGGTGCAGGTATTCATTCGCATATCAGCATCGGAGCGGTTGCAACCACCTTCACTTAACCACCCGCAACCTGATTGAAGAGAAGCCCGGTTGCATCAGTTTGACGAACCTATCTAGAGATGAATTTACGGCAATCTGGAGACAAAGCCGCTGCAACCTCCCCCACCTCTGCTGAAGGATCTTGATGCTCAATATTTAACGGAGACTTCCTTCCTCCACGTGTATGTGCACCCTAGGGTTTAAAGAGGCTGAAATGAATGTCTCTTTTAGTAGCTCAAATTTTTTGTCATTAGTTTATGTTTTTATTATTTCTCAGTTGTAATTTTATACGTGTGTTTTTATTCAGTCACCAACAGATCTCAGCACTGGGCGGAAACTAAACCTCATTCTGGGCAAGATAAAATACCCCTTTTTAAAAACTGTTTTCTGCTTGAACAACCTCTGCAGGTGCTGCTGTGCCTCCAGGGCAGAGAGTCGAGGGATTTTTCCATGTAAAATCGTGTGGCAGTAAGCACAGAGGTGAGTGCTCAAACAGGGACTGTGTTTAAGTAGTGCTAAGCGACGATGGTTTTGCATGGTGCAGAGAACACCAAAGGAAGTGAAACAGCACAGAAGAGATGAGCAGAGCTTCAAGTTGAAGGGAATTCCCTAATTTCAGCCCTGCAGGAGGGAAATCAGAAGTCACCAACAATAAATACCAGGGGCACCGCACCCTTAGCTCTGGTGCGTTAGCTGGGGGGATGGCGCTTCCCCGGGGGGGGGGGGGCAAAGCCACTATTTTGGGGTGTGTAAAGCCCCCACCATCCCCAGCTTGGGCACGCATGGGATAACCATGTCATCAGCACGTCCGTGCAATTACCGGAACGTTTTCAACGGCGGCAGCCCATGCTGCAGGGGACAGGGCTATCGATTTGCAACAGGACATGCAGCCAACAGGGAGTTTTATCCTTGTCAAGAATTTTATTTTTCCATAGGGCTCTTTCCCCTCCCTCCTCCCATTTCAATGTAAATTTTCTGTCAGGGTCCCAAAAGAGGCCAGCCCTCACCCCCAGCCGAACACATGCAGGACCTGTAATGAGTTCGGGCTGAATTCCTGCCAGCCCTTCTGGTAACGTTTAAAGAGGATGCTGGCGGCTGTCCGAACCCCGAGCGCTGCGGAGGAAAGAAAGGCAGCGCTTGACGGGAGTTAAGATATTGCAGGATGTCTGGGAGACAAAACCATCCAGGGCAATATTGCAGCCCGCGGTAGCGAGGTAAATCCATGAACAGAGAGAGGCTGATGAGCTCCCCCGTAGCCGAAGGACCCCTCGAAACCAAGGAGACAGAATGCAATTTATTTCTTTCTAATATTTAAAAATCTATTTACTTGAAGGCATTTGGTAGAGGGAGAGATTTCAAATCCTCCTGTGTATTTCTTTTTTTCTTTTTTGAGGGGGGAAACAACCTTTTTCTGGAAGGCCTGGTATAGCCACAAACTGACTGTGGCCGGGCATCTCTTCACAGCGCTGCGACTCCTCTGGGAGAAATCCCAGTTTATTTGGTGAGGGCTCGGTCCTGCCCATGGCCAGGCCACCACCCCAATCACAGTGTCACTGTATCTGAAGTGGCGGACGCTTGCGTGGCTGCTGCAGCTGCCTGCTTGCCTTGCTTTCCCCAGCCCGTGCCTTCCTTCCCAACGGCATTTATCTCTGCCTGCCCGTGTGCTCCCAGCGTGGCCAGTGCAGGAGGTGTGGGGGCGCGAGGGTGATGCAGCAGCACGATCCACCACTCCACATCTCTGCGCAACAGCGAGGAAAGCTTTCCCTAGCTCAAGGATAGTGGCAGGCTGTCCCACACCTGACCATATCTCCTTAAGCAGGGCAGGACGTACTCCCCCATTTTTTGTGCCCCATCAAAGGTGCCCGTTGTGCTCCCTGGGCATCTCCTCTCAGGCGATGGGGACCCTGGGCAGTGGGCAGCCCAGGAAGCACCTGGGTGCCCATGATCTACCTCCAGTGTCTCACACCTCCTCCCCCAGCCTCTCCTCCCAGGAATGCTGCGAATGCAAAATCTGACAGCTGCCCAAACCAGCTTTTACCCTTTTATAGTATCTGCTTACGCTCTTCTCTCCCGAAAGCCGGGCTGGAAAACTTGATGACAGTGTGGGAAGATAAAGGGCCGCTGCCAGAGCGGGGATAAATATTTGTCATTTTCCATCACTTTGTAAGAGCAGGCATCAGGGATCACAGGCAACCTGCAATTAAACCAGATTCCAATCTGATTAACAGCGACTTCGCTGACTTAACCCTTCTGCGCCCACCCACCCGCCCAGCCAGTGTGGTACCACCAGCACTGGAGGGGTTACCGCTCTGCATCCAGGGAGCAAACTGTCACCGGGGATTAACTGCAAGTGCGAAGGCTTGGTGGGGTGCTCCCCTGGCAGCAAGGACTGGATGCAAACAGTGGGTGACAGCTGAAGCAGGGAGGTGTCCTGGAGCGGAGCCCCTTTCTCGGCCGTTCCTGGCCCAGAGCACCCATCTCCTGCTCTCCGCCAACTCTGACAAGATGTTCGCATTTCCAGCTTTCCCTTTGTAGGCACAGAAATTACATTTCCTCTCTTTTTTGAGTCCCCTGGGTCTGTGGTTTTCTCAAACATCCTCATTCCTGCTTAAGAATAACCAAAACTTGCATGTGTAGCGGGAGGAAGGTGTGCTGACAGGCTGGACCACACAAAGCCGTGCACGGGAGCTGGGTGCAAATGTATTTGTTAAATCACGATCTTGTACCCCCCTCTGCTTTTCTCTGCGTTTCTGGAGGTGCTTCCTCTGCTCTGCAGTGGCACAGGGGAACGACACCCTCGCTGCGGCTGGATTAGATGTAACCCGCTTTACAGACATGTTTCATTTCTCCCCTCCCTGGTCTCACTACAGGTGTCTTGTGCCTGATCCCTGCATTCCTGACGTGCCTGAAATTCCCTGACGCTTAACCTCAGCTCCGAATTTCCTGGATTTATAACATTTGGGTTTAGGTTAATAGCAATGACCTTATAATATTATTCACCCCAAGCTACTGATATCTGAGCTCCCCCATAACTCCAGCTTAGTGCAATTTTTTGCATGCGACACACATTTGTTCTGCCTGTCAGAGCAGCCTCAAGAGATTCGGTGCTCTGTTTCTATTCAAACTCATCCAATATCCCAGGCCGAGGGAGCAGTGAAAAGACTGATTTTAATCAGAAATCTCTCCGTCTCGCACACGCATGCTTGGTGGGATGCAGACCTGAAATGCACCCGAGCATCCTCCAGCTCCACACCCAGCATCTCATCCCATGGCCGTGAGCTCTCCTGCATCTCCTGCACCTTCTGGGAACTCCTTGGCAGGAGGACCTTTCCCCAGGCACCTGCTGGGCCAACTCCAGCCATCAGCTCTTTCCTTCCCAGCACTGAAGAAGTCCCTAAAATATTTTTAAGCAGCTGAGCTGTGGTGCAGAGCTCTTCTGCCTGCGAGAAATACCAGTCTAGATGGTATAATCCCAGTGCCACATGGTGAGCGGGTGTAAAGCAGCACAGCTCTGGAGGCTGCTTTGGGGGATGGCGCTTTACACCAGCTGAAAACCTGGCTTCTGCTGCTTGAAGAAGTTGTGTGTCCTGGTAATAACTGCAGGGCAATGGGTAAAGGGTAGAAACCTGAAAGGCCCTTGAAGGCAAATACCTGTGTGTGTGGTTTACAGTGTGGTTCGGCGCTGATGCTTGTCCGGACAGGAGAGGGGCTGGTGGCTCCTTGCTGGCTCAGCGCCCGTGGAGGATGGAGGATGCAGAATGGTAGAAGGGGTGGCCGTGCGGAAGGTTATCCTGCTGGCATGGGAGCCAAACTGCATTTCATCCCCAGGATGAGCCGCACAGCCGAGTTCTGTCCTTATTCCAAATCAGGAGTAACAGCCCTGCGCTCAGCTCGGCTGACTGGGTGGAAAATCAGTGGGATCGAGCCCAAGGCTGAGTCCCGACGTGGCGTTACCTGCCGCGCGCCCTGCCCCTGCTCGCTCAGTGGTTTCCTATCGACCGCGGCATCGCTTCGCCTTTGAGGGAGCTGCTGGAGATAAATGGCGCTTGGCAAGTCTGAGCGGCTGCCCCTGCGCTGGCAACGCGAGCAGCCCTGCCTGCAGCTCAGCTTCCTCTGGCCTGCTGAGGGGTGATCCTTGCTGAGGACGTGCTGGAGGGTCTCAGGCAAGGAAGAGGAGGTGTTGATCCATAGACCTAGCAGTCCTGCACAAGACCCATCCTGGAGATGCGCAGCCACTGCATGGGAGCGGAGAGATGCATGAGGAGGAGGAGGAGCAGGCGCAGTGGAAGCTCCACCTCGCACCTCACCATTGCCACCATCACCTGCGGGCAGCCCTGTGAGGCCCCGTGCAGGCTCTTACCACACAAAGAGAGGCTGGTCTCTCCCCTCTTCCAACAAAATGACCTTTGCAGAAACAAACTAGCTAGAAAATGAGAAGCTGGTGAAGCTGAAAGGCTCAGAAAGTAAAGATCCCTCTGTTTATTTTTACTCTGAAGTGGTGATTATTTGAATGCTTGTGGTTAGAGAGACCACCCTGGCAAGAGGGGGCCCTGGATACCCCATGCCTGAGCCTCCTCTGAGCTCTCCTGGTGTCAGGGTGGCCACCAGCCAGGAGCTACCTCCAGCCTTCTCCTGCTTGGCCCTCCGTGAACCACACACTGCATCTCCCCAGCTGAGATCTTTGGGCTGTGCTCGGCTCCTGGGATGAGACCCTGCAGTGGGGACCTGAGCATCATGTGGCCAAGCTGGCTTCAACCTGACCCAGGCTCTCAGCTGATGGTCAGGGTCTCCAGCCAGGAACCTCTCATGCTCTGGTGAGATCGTTGGCCTCCTCCTGGCCAGACTTCAGGAGGATATCACAGAGCAGATGTTTCTCAGCAGTCTGGCAGTCCCACTGTGGCTGTCAATGATTCTGTCTCCCTCCCGTACCATTCCTTCCTCTCCACCTTGATGGCTTGGTGCTTCCTGCCTTGGTTTACAGCCGTGACGGATCTTCTCCTTCCCAGGAACCACAGTTTGCAGTAAAGTCTGAAATGTGAATCATGCAAGTCACGGGTTACTGAACAGGGCTGATGTCATTTGGAGGCCTTGAAACTGGCTCTCGAGCTTTCTCAGCTCTGGTCCAAGTCACCAAGTTTGCATAGGGAGAGGACAGCAGGGGAATGTGGTTCATTCCAGCAACCCTCCAGTCTGACCTGTGCAACTGTGCACATTTACTGGCCTGGAAGATCTTTGCTTTGTGGACATGGCCACGGAGGTGAAGCTGGGATCCCTGGATGTGAATATGTTCACCCAGAAGTGGATATTTTCACCTTCCCCCCTTTGCCCTGTTATTCCCCATCAGGCTGTTCCCTCCAGCTGTGCCACGTCTCCAACTTCCAGAGCAGAGCAACAGCTTTTCTGTTAGAAATACTTTTGTCCTGAAATGTTTTCCCTTTGGTTCGTTTTACAGAAAATCTTCTGGGATACAGATTTTTGTAAAAAACTCACCCCAAAGTGAAACAATCCCTTGACTTGAAACAGGGATTGAGCCATCTCCTGAGCCACCCAGCTCCTGGCTCAGGTCCCACGTGCACTCTACACCGGACCTTTGAGAGCCTCCTTGCTCAGCATCGCGAGGTGCTCAGCATGCCACTGGCGTCCTGCACCCTCCTGCTAACCCCAGGGACACTGGGTGGCTCAGTGGCGGGACCCTGCGAAGAGCTGGAAGAGCATCTAGTGCCACCAACATCAGAGGGACAGGTTAGAGCTGAAAAAGGAAGCTGAGCTCCTGCATCTCAGTGGGATATTGGATGCGAGAGAAACGGTCTCATGGGAAAGACAACGGAGGGAGATTTCTTTTACGGAGGGAGATTTCTTTTACTGAAACCTGAGGGATTTGCCCTCATTTTCTGCTGAATGGGAAATAAAATATTAAAACTTGGTTTTGTGGTCCTGTGGCTGGCAAACATTATGGGGGAAGCCCTGCAAACTCAAGGGTTGAGAGTCGCCCCTTCCACACCTTTGGCTGTCCCAAATAGTTTTTTGCTGGTAGAAGGTGGGGGGTAGTTTTTATCTCCTGAAGGCTACACTGGTTCAGACCAAATGTCTGGTTTGCCCATCTCTTGTCCCCAGCAGTGGCCCAGCTCCCAGAGCCTCTTGCTGAGGTTTTGGTAGCTTTTCTCACCTTTTTATTTACACCTTCCCCATGGGAGGGACCTTTTTTTTTTTTTTAATTTTTTTTTTACATCTTCCCATGATATGGTGGGACCATCTTCTCTGCCTCCTTGGTCCTGGCCAAGCTGTCCATCCCCAGAGGCAGCAGAAGGGAGCTCAGCAGGGCAATCCCACTGACTGTGCAGCCTCTTTCATCCCTCTTCAGTCACATCTCCAGGCAGAGCCTTTGAGGGTGATAGGTACTGTCAGGGTTGCTTAGCTTGTGGTCCCTCCACCCTGACTCGCAGTTTAAGTGGTGTGATGTTTTGACTTCTCCCTTTCTCTGTCATCCCCCATAATCACATCAAATTCCCTTTCTGAAGATTCCCTCTAGGGAAGAGAGGAGGATTTTGTGGTTGCTGGAGGGGCTGACACCCAGCCCTCAGGAGGAATTCAATAGAAACAGTGGACATAAGTGACCAGGGAAGAGTAACATTAGGATAAGCAGGTACAGTTTGTCCCCTAGATACTTTCCCAGCCTCCAACTTCTTTTGTGTGCAAGACTTTCTGAGCCTGATGTGGTTTGTTGGTTTAGCAAATCTCAACAGATCTGTTTTTCAAGTACTTACTCAGTATCTCCTCGAATCCTTGAAAACCTTCTGCAGTCACATCTTTGGCAAGGAGTTCCCCTGATTCACCAGCTTTCCTGGATGAACAACACATTCATTTGAGATATATTTGGCCTGTCCTAGCTCTGTATGATGACCTTTAGCTTTTGCAGTGGAGGAGGTGGTGAACAGGGTGGTGATCTTCTCCATTTTTAGATGGATCTCTGAGTTCTCCGGACCCTGAACCGTCTCCGATTCATGCTGAATGGCTCCAGTGTCATGGCTGCTATTGTAGGAGTCAGCCCAGATGAGCTGAAAGAGCAGATAACTAAAGCCAAGTCATCATCCACCAAAACAGGACGAGGTCTTCTAGCCAAGTGGTGTTTGAGCAGGCCCTGTGAGTAATGCCATCTACACCAACACTCCTGTAAGACAGGGTCTGTATGTGACCCTCAGTCCTTGTCCAGCATGCAGGTGATCCTGCTGTTCCTCATCCTGCAGCTCTACAAGCCAAACTCACTCTTCCATCACTTTTTAGTGCCTGGAGTAACCACCACCTCAAGCAGTGGCAGCTCTCAGATGCAGAAACCTCAACTTTCCATGTCTCCAGGAGCTGCAGCCAGTTCTGCTGGGGCTGGGACTGAGGGGTCATGCACCATCCTCCTTCCCTGTAGCCACTGGCTTTGAAAGTGACTTTTGAGCATGCAAATTGAGGCATCTAGAAGGAGCTTAACAAGTGTTTCCTAAACCTGCCCGTTGCCTCACTCCCAGCCCAGCCTAACCAGGGTGAGCGGTGCTACCTGACCGGTTTCTATCCAGCTTGGCTGGTTTGGCTGTTGCCTTGCTAGTTGCTGGCGAGACAACTGTATTTTCTGGTTTTACTTGCAGCAGCTTTAATGTGGAATGAGCTTGCTGGATGATCTGCTTGTACGTTGTAGCTCCAGCACAGCTTGGGGCTGGAGGAGCTCCCGTGCACACACAGATCTGTGGTGGTGCAGCCAGAGAGGACCAAGATCTTCTCAGCAGTAACAGCCACTGCTTGGGCACTGGGAACGTCCCAATCCAGGTGGCCATATATCCAGATTGTCCCCTACACGGAAGACCTCCAGTGGCTCAAAACTGCTTTGCATCCCATGGCTGGATGCAGGATGCTCAACCAAAGGGCATCTGGGCTGGACGTGGGGACTCAACAGCAGGACTCCTCAGACAGCCATGGGCACTCTGTGCTGTCCTGGCCAAAATCTACTTGTGCTAGTGCCAGGAAGGCAGAGCATTGGCCTCACCCCTGATAAGACAGATCACTCCCATCCCGGAAATGCTGCTGTGTGGGTTTAGGTTTAAGCAGGCGTCTTACTTGAAGTCACCCAGGGAATCTCCGACAAAGCCAGGAGCTGGATGCAGATCTCCTAAATCTCATTTGATATCTTCACTGCTAGGCTTGCCTTCTTCTGCCAAGTCACGTCTAGGGTCAGTGACAGAGCTAAAGAGCAAGGAAGCGAACCCAAGCGTCCCAACTCCTCCTCCTCCTCTCCGTTTCTTTCCACCTGGGTTGGTTTTCCATAAATAAAGGATTCATTGAGGCTGTTACAGTTAACTTGAAAACACCCTGCAGCGTAAATTCATGATCCTAAACATAACCAGCTTCAGGTTGGTAATTAGTGCATTTCACTGTGCATCACAAGTGCATGCTGGGAGCTCTGAAACAAGTACAGGATGAGCAGGAAAAATACCTGGAAGTGATGGCAGGGATTTCAGATAACTCTCTGGCTTGAAAACCAAACTGAATTATTGCTGCCTGCCTCATTAGAACTACTCCGTTACTGGAAAGCCTTTAGGAATTATGGCAAAATCCTCAAATTTCATCTCCTCAGAAGTGAGGGCCCCCCATAATTCCCGTATCGCAGAGCTGGCTGGACCCACTCCAGTGTGAGCATGGACAAGTCACTTCATCGTCCCATGACTCATTTTCTCCTTCTCTAAAATGGCAGCAGTGTTTCTGTGCCTTGGAGGGGTGATGAACATTTGCACAGAGCTTTGGTGTTCTTGGATGAAGGGATAAAATCCCACTGAAATGCTGTGGTTCTCCCCCTGCTCGGTGAGTCACGCTCAGGTCAGCGACCATGGGGGAGAGGAGCATGTTTTGGGGCCAGCACTCGGAACAGGACGGGAGTTAGGCCCGAGGAAGTCTACATGCAGAACGTGATAAATCACAGCTTTCACTGAATCCCCCCGGGGGGAAACTTGAAGCTGCTTTGTCCAAGCTTGTTAAGTTGTAATACATTAAGAAGGAGCCGATTCGTGTCTTCCAGGAGCTGAAACTCTTCCTTGAACAACGAGATGTCATGGGATGTGATAGGCCTTCCCAGGCGCTAGGAGCTGGGTGGCCTTTGGGCAGAGCTGGGGTCTGAAGGCTATGCCAGGATGAGATTCGTAACCCTGTTTTGGTGGGGAAGATGAGTTCCTGGAAGTGTTTTTTCTCTTTATTTCTGGTGTTTGCCCAATGCTGTCTTTGTCCCTCTGCTCTCAGCCCCCTCTCACCTCTCCAGCATCCTGGCGGAGAGCATCCTGGCCAGGTCAGCCTTGGAGGTGGACACTGGGGCTGAGCCTTTGCTGGTCAAACCCAGCGTCCCTCTGATGCTGCTGTGACAGTGGCTCCAGGGTGCAATGACCCCAGTGATGCTCAGGGGCCATGTGAAGGGTCCTTGTGCTGATGGGAGCAGTGCCAAGACAAGTGTCACCTTGCTCTAGACCTTGCCAGGAGGGAATGTCCATGTAGACGGGGACCAAATCTTATACCTCCTTTTCCTTCATTTTCCTCTCTTTCTCCTAGTCATCTTCCTGAGATCTGTGATTTTCCAGCCATCCTCACCTGTGATTTCCCAGGAATTCCTCTCTCTGTCCCCATTCCTGCCCCTCCCCATCCCTTGATTACCTCCTGTTTCAAGTATGTTCAAAATTAGGCAAAACAAGTTCTGCCTGTGGCCCTCAAAGTCCCTGCCTGGGAGGTAAATCTGGTATCTGCTGACGAGGACCACACATCCTCATTTGATGGCCCAGGAGTCGAGCTGGCCAGGGCAGCGAGGACAGGTTTCGTTTCAGTAACTGCATCCTCCCAGCAGCAGGGTACGTGCGCGGGAAGACGTGTTTATTTTCCCAGCTCCTTCCCCTGCAGCCCACTGCAGACGTCTGGCTGACGGTGGGAGCACTGCTGTGCGCCTTTTGATGGGTGATTTCATCGCCGGGCGGGAAGGGTTTAGTCTGGGAATCCAAGTGCTGAGTCCTAGCCAGATCCCGGCATGGGGCATTTCTGGGAGCAAAGGGCAGAGGTACTGCTGGGGAAGGTCCAGCCAATTCGCCGTGCTCCCGAGAGGTGCAGGGCAGGGTCTGGCTGTGCCACTGATCTCTGCTCTGCGGCAGTGGCCACGGGACACAGAGGTGTTGGGTCTGAGCTGGATGAGACAGACCACAGTGTTGTGGGGTATCCAGGATTTTTTGGATGAGCCAACTTGGCCCTGATGTTATACTGTAGGGATGTCTGCGTTAGTGACTGCTGTCTCCAGGCAAGGGCTGATGGGGTGCAGGTCCCAACAGGTCTGGGGTCTCACCCACCCCCAGCCAGCACATCCGAGCCCTGGGACGCTACCAGGCCGCTCCTGCTGTGGTTGTGGTGGAGAGGTGCCCACGCACGCTGCCTCCCTCCTCATGCAGGACTACATGTTGGAGAAACGGTGCCCAGGGCTACTGGAGAGGCTCCCTCCATCACACTGATGCATCAGAGCAGAGCGATCAGACCAAAGCAGGTCTCTGCCACAGCCCTGGACTCTGAAGCTGCTGAGCTTCCCATAGGATCAGAAGAAAATGAGCTAAGAAAATGTATGGAGTGAAAGAGTGGAGCAGTTAAAGCTCTGGAGGGGAACCTCCATGAGCGTGGAGAGAGGGTTTAAACAGAGCTTTGCTCTGTGTATGGAGACCAACAGGAAGGGAAAGGTGGAGGCAGCCTGATTTCAGCACTTGACACTTCATGGCCTTTGTGTAACTCAGTGAAAGCCAGTAACAAAGCTGCTGGAGAAGTCTCTGGTGTCCTGCACTCAGCAGGCAAATGGGACCGAGAGAGATGCTTTTAAAATGGAAGATGCGAGGAGGTGAAGACCACACTGGGGCTGAGAGACAGTCATGCAGTTTGGCAAGAAGGCAAACCGAGTCCCCAGGACAAAACCAAACTGCAACAGAGAGCAGGGGCAAACATCCTAGAGCCCTGGAGATGTCTTTGGGCAAGCACACATATCTGGTCCACACCAAACCTATTGGATGCATGGGGCTGTGCCAGCCTGGGAGTGACTGCAAACCCAAGGACTGGAGGGCAGGAGACCCAAGGCAGAAGGCTCTGCCGTCTCTGGATTTGGGCTGCCTGGGACACCGCAAATGAAGCCAGTAGGAAGGGCTAGGAGTTACTCTGGACTCTGTTGCTTTCCAGGGCTGTGCCAGCACAGGCAGCAGCTCCTCTGTCGCAGGAAGTTCTTCATAGGAACGTTGTCAGTGCCAAAGAGGACAAGCAGACCAGCAGGCTGTAAGCAATCAGGGCATTTTTATTTGTAAGCTAGATCCCAGAGCAGCAGCTGGGGTGGCTTCAGGAGCCAGTGAACTGGAAGGCACACATGCAGGCATGAGGGAGACGTTAGACCAGACTTGCCATCCTGTACTTTTCCCTACTGAGGATCTGAGCAATCTGAGCACAAAGGTACAAACTGAAAAATACACAGTTGAGAGTGTTGTGAGGGTGAACAGTACCTGTGAGCAGGCAGAAAGTGCTAGGAGCAAAGATTTCATAGCAGCACTCTTGCTGGGTGGGGGGCTAGAGCAGTAGAAGATCTTGAAGACATCTTCCTCCGACCAGAGAAACAGCTCCGTGCAAAGAGCTAGAAGAGCCCAGTGGTGCCCCAGTCCATCCCCAGAGGGTAAGAGGAGGAAGAGGTAAGAGAAGAGCCAGGCGTCAGATTGCTCCGGACGCCCACGCCAGGGTGGAGGTGTGCAGTGATCACCGCGGGAAAGCAGCTGACACAACTCCCCACTCACACCCAGACCCAACGTGCGACGTATGTAGGAGGAATATTTCCACTGCTTTCAAGGGGAAAAATTCTCGGGAAGGTGACTCATGCCAAACGTTTTTACGTTGTGTGCATTAGCAGGACTCTGGCAGGTAGGCTTGGAAAAACAGGAGCAATCTGATGTGCAGTGAGCTCTCCCTTAGGATACGCTGACCTCACCGCCGTTTGGGTGGTAGGCAGCACTGGGGGGTAGCACAGAAAAATAAAACCATTTATTTGGGGCATTTTGTATTATACAGGGGATGTTTTGAGTTGGAAAGAGTAGAGGAACATGATTGATGGGTCTGAGCCACTCTAACATCCAGAGCTGCTGTACTCAGTCAAAAAAATGAAGACAAAGACTTCTATAATGGAAATAATGTGCCTAAGTGAGAAGTTAGTGCAACTCGGTGTGAAAGATAAGGATGAGGGCATGGCAGCAGCCCCCTCCAATGACAGAGGAATACAACAAATCTTTGAGTATGAGTGGTGTTGGGAACCGCATGTTCTTCTGCAAGGCTGGCCAAACACCTCCAGGAGTCGTGGGTCCGTGAGACCCTAGGAGGACACCAATACCCATCTTTGCAACAGCACAGTTGAACCCAGAGACCAATTTGGTGCTGGAGCACCAAAATCCACAGAGGAGGAGAAACCAGCATGAATATTTCATGTCTTTATTTCCAGGAAGCCAGTATCAGTGAAACCTGCTTGACAAACTGCCCCCACAAGACTGCAGAAATACCTTTTCCATCTGTAAATGGGCTGTTAACAGGAGGAGATTTAGTGGTTTCAAATGCGCTCCAAGAGTGTTTGATAAAAGTGCGTGTGAGCGGAGTCCAGAGCTTCAACTAATACTTCTCCGCTGGATCAAAAACGCTCGTCTGGACTCCGGCAGGATGCGAAGCGAGTGCCAGAGCTACTGCTGAAGAGGAGGCTGCAGGGAGCCGCTCCGTTATTACCCCGGCACTGTTTGTTGGTTAGCGGGGGCTCTTTAAACCCAGTAGGGTCTTGTTTAAAGCTTGGTGATTCATAAGACAAAAATAAGGTCTAGAGGATATATAGTATTGCTTCAGCACTGGAAAATCCAAGATAAAGGCCAGAAATATTTTAAACTGAGCTCCAGCGAAGATGGAGATAGGGAAGGATGTTAGGGCTTATGGCATGTGCCAAAAATAGAGTACATCAAGGAAAACAGCCTGAACAATGGCACAGGAAACGCTTATCTGCAGGAGGAAAGTAGCACAGGTTTCTTTATACTGCCTGAAAAAAAAACCAAAACGAAACAAAAATATGTTATTGTTCTAGATCCTTATTCCCAGATGTCTGAAACAGCCTTCCCAGATCCACCACAGCTACTAAGGATGCAAATAAAATGCATTGCTGGCGGATGTGGCTCACCTGGCCAAGCAGGGGCAGGGCCACATGTCAGTGCTAATAAATTTAAGCAAATTGCAATGAAAGGTGGAAATAGAAGCACAGCATCTAATCTTCGTTACCGCAGCTTCATAAAAGGATGCAAAATGAGGAGCTGGGCTGCAGGTCGCATGATAAAATCGCACACCGATACCAGTGAAGGCAGCTCCCTCCTGCTGACGAGTGCTGTCAGAACCCGATGCCATGGGGGGCCTGGAGGCATGTGAACTGTTAACGAAAGCAAACCAAGGTCTCTGATCTCAGTCAGAATTTGCCACTGCTTCATGAAAAAATCTCTGGTCGTATCTACCTGGGGACAATAATGTCCATCAAGGACAATGATGTCCATCAAGGACAATGATGTCCAAGGGTGTTGCAGGAGGCAGCCTATGTGCACTTCTCTAGATCCAGAAAATTACCAAGCCCTTCTGAAAATATGACAGGAAGGGACCACCAGATCAGGCATGTCATCAGGAAGGTCTTTGGCAACAAACACAACCAGTGGGAGTAGCTGAAAGTTTGGGTAGGACAGAGTGAGATGGACAGACAGCCACTGGGTATGGTGGGATGAGTTGGGATGGACAGAGAGTTGCTGGACCGCAGGAAGGCTGTTGGCTTATAGAGGAGAAGCAGGTCCCCTGGGGCAGTAACCTGATAGTCCGGGGTTGACATGACTGTGGTTCACTGTTACGTGACTGGTGTTCATGAGCGGGGCACGGGGAACACTGCCTGTCAGCATCTCTGGCCGAGACATGGCTCTTTTCATCACTCTAATCTCGCTGTGTGAACAAAGGTGGAAGAAACACCCATGTGCTTACCCAAGGGATGCTGCAACGCAAAATTTCAGCATCCACCCAGGCGAGTGCCAGCTGCTGGGTATCCACACACCCTGAGCAAGACGAGCAGGAGCTCAGCAGGGCAAGGAAGCCTTGGGTTTTGGGATGTACAAAAGCAGATGTGCAGATGCTCAGCCCCGTGCTGCCCACGCTTGGCTGGACAGACCATAGCCAGGGTTCATCTGAGATCTCCTGTCCGGTGCTGTGCGGAACGGCAGGTTTTAACACGCTGTTCTTTTAATTGCTCCAGCCCAGCCAGATGAGCGGGTGAACACACTCCCTAGCCCCACTCCCGAAAAAGTGCAAGGCTTTCGACTGCTTGATAGACGCAACTCCTTGCAGCCAGCAGTGCAGGGTGGAATGGGGCCAGAAAGCCCAGGAAAGCCGCCACGGGGGCAATGTGAGATGCCCATGGGCACCAGGACTGCAGCGGCCAGCCTGGGATTTCCTCCTCCGGGCTGGGGCGATGCTCAAGTGGGACCTGCTGCAACCAGGACACCACAAAACCCCTGTGAGTGCAGTATCGTGAGGACTGTATAAATGTTTTGATTAGCTTCTCCTTGAATTTAGATGAAGGGGAGATTTTTATCGCATTTACTGACAAAACAGCTTTTTTTTTTTTTTTTTTTTTTTTTTTCTGGGAGGGAGGAGGAGGCTGACTAACTGCTAGATGAGGATTCCTGGAGTGATTTAATACCAGATGAAAGCAGCCAGATAGGAGATGCTGCTCCCCAGGAGCAAGTGGACAGCCACTGACAGCAAGTGTGTTGAACATGGACCGCCTTACGATCCCTGTTGATGGGGACACATTTGACAAACCTGCCTGTCTGCTCAGGGCTGACACGTGGGTATGGGGCAGCGTGAGGTGCCGCAGAGCGTGTCCGGCTCCACTGGCAGCTTGGGGCCCTGGCAGCCCGGCGAGGGGGCCTGGCTCCCTCCTCACTCTGCAGCAGCTCGCACGGTTTGTTTGAAGGGCTTTGGTTTAATCCCTGTGCGTTGGCTGGCACGGTGTCCATCGTATTAACACAGCCTGTAAATAACTCTGCGCTAGCCCGTGCCAGCGGGGAGATGGGCTTCACAGCACGGTTCACACCAACGCAACTGCTCTGTGGGGAGGTGGCTCCTCCGCTGCGGTCTGGACCCGTCCCAGCGCAAGCCCTCCAGAGCTGCTGTGGGACCAGAGGACATCCTCTCCTTACCAGAAGTCCCCAGGGGAAGTTCAGCTGAGCCTGCAAACAGCAGGTGCCCAAAACAGTGGAGAAAGGCTGTGACTAATGAAGATGGGATGGGTGGCATTTCCATCAGCAGAGTTTGCCTGGATCAGAGCCGGGCAGAGGACCTCTGTGGAGGTGCCACCTTCCATGGCTTTCTTTCCTGTGGTAAAATGTGCCGTGGTCTTCCTCAGTTCATCTGACAGAGGCTCTTTGGTGGAGGCAGAGCACTAAGCACAACCAGCGACAGCTTTTGCTTCAGGGCTACAATAACTTTGTTCCCCCAAAACAACTGACCCTCGCGGGCTTGTCGGTCATGGAGATTGTCCCAGCTGTGGGGCTGCTTGCCCCTGTGAAAAATCTCCTCTGGTAATTTAAACATTTGTGAATGCTTTGCATAAAAATTTTCAAAGTCTGCTTTGCTCTGAATAGGAGAATGAAATGACGAAAAGATGTTTCAGGGCGTGAAAAGGTATTGGGGGAGTTGAAATGCATCGTTGACAGTGCCCAATGGCACCTGCACGGTCCATCTTCGCCTCGCCGCCGCTGCGGGTCGGGGCAGTCCCCACATGGTAGCTGGGCTGCCGTAAAAACCACGGCAGCAGTTTGCAGACGGCTGTTAGAGCCTCATGATCCGAAGTCCTGATTTATTACGCAAGCCTAGGTTGTCAACAGATTGGTTATGATAGAGGGCAGCTAACAAGCTATTTTGCGTGCTGATTAGACTGGCTTGTCAGTGAATGCCTGCGCGATCGCTATCGCGAGGAGTGCGTCATGGCTGGGATTGCTTCTCCTGTCTTTGATGCCACAAAACCCCCCCCCAAACCCACAAAATGCAGGACTGTGGCAAGAAAACAAATAGCGTTGCGCCGGTGCAATCTGCGAAGCCGGCGTTCGTGTCAGGGTGTGGGCACGGTGCCCCACCAGCAGCCCTTGCATGGGGGAAAACATGGAAGAGGGCAGAAGTGAGATTTTAAAATAGCCCTGTTGGGTGGGGGACTTTAAATGACGCTGGGATGTGATGAGGTGATGAGCAGCAAAGCTGGAAGGATGGGGATGTGCTGGGAGAGAGGGTGGAGGGCAGGAGGAGGAGGAGGAGAAGGAGGAGGAGGAGGCAGGGAATGGGAGACATTCCTCTCTGGGTACAGGGGAGCTGTGCAGCACTCAGCCTCCCGTCCCCGTACCATCCTCTGCTCAGCACAGCTCTTCCAACAGTCAAGCAGAGAAGTCCCATGTGATCACAAAGAGGAAACCTCTCCATCCTCTCAAAATAATTTCAGGAGTTCAGAGCAAGACCTGCAGTGGGACGGGGCTTCCTGAATCCTGGACTGCCCAAGAGCCTTGGGCACCTCGTTCCCATTAAAATGAATAATTCCTAACTATCCTGGAGTTACTGGAGTCACAGAGGTGCTTTGGAAAGCCTGGGCCCAGGTATATTTTCAGAGCTACCCAGTTTTGGCTGGTGTCTTCTCTCTGTCACATTGCATTTGCCTCCAGATTGGCAGTCCATTCAAGAGCCAGGAGCTTTTTATTGTTTTAGAGCAAGTTGACTTAGTGGAGCAATTGCTGTGTGAAAAAGATGCTTCTCTGTCGCTGTAAAGGTCAAACGCCTCGTTAGCAGGACTTGTGCTAATGGATGGTCTCTTGCGTTGTCCTTCAGGAGATCCCCCACTCGTGGCCTGGGAGCATCCCCCGCTGTGGAAATGCCACATGCGGGAAGCCCCTGCATCTTCCTCCCACGGGTCCATCCTCCCGTCCCACTAGCCCACCTGGGGATGTGGCGCTGGTGCTGTGAACCCAGGGCTGTGCAGACGAGTTCAGTCCTCGGCTGTGCTCCGTGCTGTCAAGCCCCAGGCGCTCGCCTCGCTGCACGCCAAAGCTTCGCTGTACGCCAAAGCTTCGCTGCCTGCTCTGTGGCTTTTTCCCAGACCCGCAGCCTTCGCTTTCCTCCCCCAGCAGCCAAGGCCGGATAGTCCTGCAGTCGTCTTTCCTGTGGCTGCCCCATCCCCTTCACCCTCCCGGAGAAAAGAATGTAAGGCAGGAACAAAGCAGAAAAGAGCAGTTTTGTATTATTTTCTTTTCTGGGCCATTTTGAATTGATTAAGGAATGTGATCTAAACTATAAATACCCTCCTTCACGTATGATTTATGGCCTGTTTGTTCTGGATTGGTATGTGCTTAATCTCTAATTGTAAGCCCACCATCTGTTTTTATTGATCTGCCTGCCAGGAGAGTTATTGCTCTCCTTGGCCTTATATGGGAAAATTAGGTATGTGGTGAGCAAGCCAGCTCCGGGGCTGCTCTTACGTCAGCCTTGGAGCTGCTGGGGAGTGCGCTTCCCAGCTCTGCTCCGGCCCCACGCTTCTGCCGGTCTCTGTTTACCCGGTGAAACTTGAACTTCTGGGCCCCACAAAGCCTCCGTTACTCACAGGAGCATCTGCCCGTCTCAGCATCCCTCTGTGTCAATCCCCCTTCAGCCCCTAGAATGGTTTTGCTCTTAAAACAACAACAACAACAAAAAAAAAAAAACAAAAAAAACAAGGGAAGAAGAAGAGGCTGGCATGGCCTTGGTGGTTTTGGCTGTAAATCAGGCTGCCGCCAACTCAGCCTGAGTGCTTTCAATGGTGGGAGTGTCTCCATGAGAAAACAGGCTGGATTTATTCCTTAAACCTGGGGGGATTCAGCTGCGTTGGTAACCGGTGAAGATAACAGCGCCCGAGCCCAGCTTGTGCGCTCTGCGCGGCTGGAGCGGTGAGGGGAGGACCAAAGGAAGCCCGTGGATTTGAAGAAAGAAGGGCAATTTATTTGCAGAGCTGGGAAGCAGAGAAAGGCAGCGATGGTGCTGTGGGAGAGCCACCCTCAAAGGGAAGAGGGTCTCCGTCCCCCTCCACCAGCTGATCCCAACTGGGCCGGGTGATCCCACTCAACTGTGGGTGGGAGCCCCCAGGGAAGAGTGGGATGAGTCGCTCTCCCTTCGGAGGGCGTTTTGGGCTTAAGGATGGGTAAAAAGGGAAAAGTGGGACAGAGAGAGCGATTGAGGCATGGCTGCTGAGGAAGGGAGGTCTTGAGTTTGGAGATGGCTTGTTCAATAAAAAAATGGGGCTTAGTTTGGGGAAAGCAGGTCTGGCTTGACGGCAGGGGCTTTGCTGGGGAAGCTGTGGCACAGGGACATGGACCTGAGGAGATATTGGCTCCCTTCCCTTCCCTTCCCTTCCCTTCCCTTCCCTTCCCTTCCCTTCCCTTCCCTTCCCTTCCCTTCCCTTCCCTTCCCTTCCCTTCCCTTCCCTTCCCTTCCCTTCCCTTCCCTTCCCTTCCCTTCCCTTCCCTCCCTTCCCTCTGGCTCTACATTTATATCTCAACCATGAAATGCCCCCTAGATACTTTTGCAGTTGGGAAGGAGCTCTCCTGATTTGCTCAGCCTCCCACGTCCTCCCCTGGTTGTTATTTCAAGCCATTCCCCCAATTTCAGGGCCCAGGTCTGGAGATCCCCATTCCCAGACTGACTGATGCGTGCGATGACAGAAATTCTGCTGTTCGGCAAATTAGTTTCCCATGGGATTGCGTCCTAATATATAAATATAAAACTGACACATTTTTACTCAGTTGAAAATGAAATAGCTCCAGCTCAAGTTTACGTGAGATAATGTTTCCAGGAGATAAGGCGGCAGCTGGAGTGCGAATCGCCGTGTGGATCCCATTTTTCCCACAGATCCCCAGCAATGTTTGTTGGCCGGGCTGCGCGACATCAGCTTTTGATTAGCGCCAGCCGGCACTAACGCAATGTTTGTGTTCTGCTTCGTCTCACCCCACACCTGCCTTTTCCCGGGCAAAGCAAATGCCCAGTGCATTCGTGAGGGGAATCCTGGAGCCATGGTGGTGCTGGGGGAGGCTGGTCGGACCCCAGCCGTGATGCCTCCAAGTTGGAATCGCAGCAGCCTGGTCTGGAGGAGGGCAGTGAGGGTCCTTCATGCAAGGGAGGTGATGGATAGCTTCTCCCTGACAAATGGTCAGTTCCCAACTGGGTCAAAGGGATGGTGGATCTCCTTTCTCCTCCTCCAGGAAGAGAACCATTGAGACAATAATTTGGGGAATGGGATTTCCACCCTTGCGGGCAGGATCGTGCCGGTGCTGAAAACAGGGCAGCTGGGGCCAAGGTCCTGGCTCCCAGCCCGCTGCTGGGTGAGCTGGTGTAATCCAGAGCTGTCTCTAAGGCCCCTTTGTGTACGAGCCCCAGCGAGCGGGAGGTTGTGAGCCCGGGGTGGCTCTGTGCCTCCGGGGACCAGGCTGTATTTGGAAGTTGATCTCAGGGCCCTGAAGCCCTGGATCCATTAGCACATGCAGCAGAAATGAGCGTGTTCGATCCAGAGATCCTGACCTCAGCCCTTATAAATAAACCAACCGGGGCCGCACAGAGTGCCTAAAAGTTTGGCTCCTCTGCTCCCAGAGCAGTCATCTCCTCTCCTGCCTCTGCCGAGCTCCCTCACTGCCCTGGGAACCTGCCCCCTCCCTCATCAGGATGATTCAGTCCTGAAGAATGTGCTTGGGGCTCTGCAGGCACCGAGGCAGAGATGGCTGGTGGGACATGTGGTGGGAGGGCTGGGCAGAGCCCACGTACCAGAGGGGGCTTATCTCCAGGCTGCATAAGCCAGGCACAACCAGAGCCCCTTGGCTTGGACATGGGTCCAGGCAGAGCCCATCCCATCCCATCCCATCCCATCCCATCCCCTCCCGTCTCATCCCATCCCCTCCCGTCCCATCCCATCCCACCCCATCCCACCCCCTCCCATCCCATCCCACCCCATCCCACCCCACCCCACCCCATCCCACCCCACCTCACCCCATCCCACCCGATCCCACCCCACCCCATCCCACCCCATCCCATCCCATCCCATCCCATCCCACCCCATCCCATCCTCTTTGCCTGGGCCCTCTGCAGTGTCAGACGTTACAGCGGCTCACTGTGAGCTTTCCCTTCTTCCAGATACGCCGCTTGAAGCTCCCCCAGGGACTGCTGGATTCATGGGTCACCGCAGCCCTGCAGTCTGGCGCTGCCTTTCCGGAGGGACTTTCCCCGTGCCGCTCAGCTGCGGCTGTTAGATCCAACACACGGCCAGGGCTCTCACTGGCCATGGCCAGGATGGCAGGATGCATCCCGTACCCAGTGGCAGTGGAGACAGACAGGAACACTGGCCCTGGAGCTGTCTGTGGGGCATTAGGGGTTACCCCCTTCCAGGGTTTCCTCTGTGTCCGGAGAGAAATCTGCTTCAGCAGAGCCTGGCAATGCTCACAGCCTGCCGAACCCTGTGGGGAATTAAATGGCACATAAATCTTGTGCTGCCCCAGGACCAGAAGCTTTGGCTGGTTGCTGACAAAACTGCAGGAAAGATGTGCTGGACCAAGACTTGATCAAGACTTGGTTTGCTCATTTCGCAGTCCAGGAGTGCTTCAGGATAGAAGGAGGAGGCCTGTAGGTCTGGGGTTACCAAAGCACGGGAGCTGGGATGCATCTCCATGAGATGGACCAACCAAACAGGGATGTGCTGGGGAAACAGCGCGGTGGGCAAGCAACTCTTGAAAAGCAGATCTGAGCAAATAACACCAAACCTAGAAGGATTTCTCCTTTCTCAGAGCACTCTGCTTGCAAAGCACGTGCATGCTTAGAAAGAGCTCCAGGGCACGTTGCAAAATCCACCACGTTTGGAGTAGGGTTTGAACACTTCAGTCCCTCTTTAATGATACTGTCCAGGAAATGACAAGCTTTTGGAAAACAAACGGGCTGAGCTCTCGCTTGGTCCATTTCAAATCCTTGCGCAGATTTTTTTTTTTTGTGTGGCTTGCTGAATCACAGCAAAAACACACAATATCCTGCCCCAACTTTTCTTGTTTCTCTGACACTTCTGGCATGAAAATTGGACACTGCAGCAGATTCCAAGGCTCAATTATATCCAGGTTTGCCCCAATGCTACGGGAATCTGGTTTTCATGGCACTATTTCCAAGTTCATAGATGACAGCTGCACCGTGATTTTAGGAAAAAGCTCCCCCTGAGACGTGTCCTGGGGCCAGGTCCTCTGCTTCTTCAGCAGTAACCTCCTGATACCTGTGGATGGACGGCACCATCCACATTTTTTCACTTTTTCCCAGTGAAAATGGCCACTGTTTATGGAGTGCAGTATAGACATAGATGGGTTTCGAGTACTCCACGTGCACCATCTTCAAAGAAAACTTCGCTAGGGAAAAGAAAATAAAAACTTGTTGTTCTTCCAGGAGTTAATGAGTAAATATTAATCTGTTCTGCATTTTTGGTACAGGAGACGTTTTATGCAGTTATAGCTTTTAAAACAGAAAATTGGGACCCTTTCTGCTAAATCGAGGGCATAGAGGAGAGGAGGTTACACTTGAAAGAAACCCACATTAGATTTATTATCTCTACTTTGAGCTGTAGTGAGAAGGGAGGCCCAGGGGAAGAATCAGAAGCATCTCCAGAAATCGCTTCCTTCTAACCTGGGTGTGCAAACAGCAAAACGCAAGATTTGGCATTAGGCAGTGTTTTTGTGAAAGCAGACCGTGCCGCTCTGAGACACGCATGGAGCCACACCTGAACAGCATTGCAGCTGCATGTTTGAGCCCAGAGCAAAAAACCAGGATTAGTGTCAGGGTCAGGAGCTCTGCAGAGTCAAGGTCTCCACGGGACAGAGCGGGAAGCAGTGACTGCCTCCAGGGAGGTGGCGTGGGGCCGCTGATGGGATGCAGAGATCGAGCAGGCAGGGAAATGCAGCGTGGGAGCAATGAACTGCAGACCCAAGCAGGGGGAGATGAGCCAAACATCTGGTCCAGCATCCGTTTCAGCTCTGCAGCCTGCAAGCAGATTTCGACTAACCGCAGAGCGATGCCAGGAGACTGCACAGGCTCGCGAATTCCCCGAAACCAGGCGATGCTGTGGCACTGGCTCCATGCAGGAAGGAGGAACATCAGGGTTGTTTGCAGCTCGCTGATGATGTTCCACCTGGGAGGGTTGCAGGACAGCCTGGCATCTCCTGGCAATCCCAAACCATTGCAAATCCCTAAGGCACCCATGTGCTTTGGATTCCTTTTACTGGGGCACAGTGGAGGCACAGGAATGGGAACAAGGGCAAAGGGCTAGGCACATGTCTTCTGCAGAGGTCTCCAGTGACACCTTTGAAGATGAGGAGCAGGAACATTGAAGACATCCCTGCTCCTTGCAGGGGGGTTGGACTGGATGGCCTTTAAAGGTCCCTTCCCACCCAAACCATTCTATGATTCTATGATCTCCCCATGCCTCCAGGATCAAGGCTGCTGCTTTGCTTCAGCAACCCAGGCCTGGCTGGCTGAGGGCAAGGGATCTCCTAGCAGGGCAGAGACCACAGGGCAGGATGGTATGGGATGTCCTGGGGAAGCCAGCCCATCTTAGGAGGAGCTAAGGGACACGAGGAGCTGGGGTGCAGCCGGCAAGGATCCCATGAGGCTGGGCGATGGGCTAGAGACATCGCAGGCTCTGCTACAGGGTCTCTGCTAGCTCTTTAGAAGTTGAAATGAGAGATGAGAAAAGCAGCGGCAGGCCCTGTGGTGCAGCAGGGTGGGGAGCCCACTCTGAGACAGCCCACGTTGGGGCCCAGCAAGGATTCACACCCCCCACCTTCCCCAGCAAAGTCCCTTGGAGGGTCACAGCTCCAGGTCCTGCAGCGCTGGTCCTGGCTGGAGCGGCCACTGCGCGGTCAGCACCACAGCAGAGCCAGGGATGCACATCCCTGCCTCAAGCTGCAGCTCCAACACTACGCCTTTGCTCTTTTCCTGGGGATTTGTCACAAAAATGTTGGGAATTTCTTACTGGGAAGCGGTTGGGAGGTGGCTGCCAGTTCCTCTTAGCCATCAGTTGTTGGGGGCATGTGCAATAGACACTGATTTCCTCCAGGACCTTCACACATCAGCCTGAGCGAAGCAGCTCATTAAAAGTGACTAATTGCTACAGTCAGTTGTGACATGAATTTTACAAGGTTAATTTAGCTTAGCACGGAGAGTTCTCCATTTATCTCTGAAGAGAGTGAACCACACGCGCTGCACAGCCACCCCTCCGCGGCATCGCTCCTCTGTGGACAGACTGCCTGGGATGGGGAGTTCAAATTTGGAACATCCTCGGGGACTGTTGAGCTGTGATGAGGAAACCCGGCTTGGAGGGTGCGAAGCTGGCACCGCGCTGGCAGGGGGACCAGCAGGCCGGCTGAGTTTGTGCTTTCCTTTGTCTTGAGATGAGCAGTTCCTTCAGAAGTCCTTTTAACCATTTACCTGAGCTTACAGGAATGCTGGGGAAAGCAGAATGCGAAATGTGATGTGTTCAGTGAAATTTTCCTGTTCACCTCCCTTATCCCATTTCCTCTTCGCCATGAATTTCCATAAGCAAATCTCCCTGTCTGAGCAGCTCCCAGATGGTATTAAAGACACCAGTAACTGTTTAGGGGGAAAATATTTGCTGGGACTGTGACAGTGCTTGGCGTTGGAATAATTTTCTGCAGTCTTGCAGCCTAAAAGCAAGACCAAGGAAGAAAACAAGAGCAATGCCTTTTTCTGGTGGGGCATTTCAGGTCCAGCTGTGGAGGGCTGTACCAGAATTTGCTGTCTCCTTTGTGAATGACTGCGCAAAAGCAGGGGTTTTGGGACTGTGGGACAGCAAATGTGACGACGCTGCTCGCTTACCACATAGAAGCAGTGGGGACCTCTGTCCATCTGTCCGCACACTGTGCATCAGCAACCATGTCCCCGCGGAAGGAATCAGCCCAACCTTGCCCAATTTGGGGTGTGCCGGGGCCGAGAGCTGGCGCGCAGGGAGCACCCTGAGCCCCAGCATCCCCACGCTGTGCAGCGGCACGGTGGGGGTGCTGGTCCCAGCATGGGGCTGCCGCCCCACCAGACACCCGTGGCTGAGGTGTGCGTGGCCCCGGGGTGCGGCGCTGGAGGGGACCCCGCAGAGTTTCGCCCATCCCACCTGAGCAGAGGCTGGCTTGGCACCCACCGTCAGGCGGGGAAGGGAGATCAGCAGTTTAAGGAGTGCATCCTGTGTTTACGGAGGGCCCACCAGCTACCACAATGCAGATGTTTCCTGTCTCCCTACATCTGCAAACAGCCGTTTGCTGGCTGAACGCCGCTCCTACCACAAATCTGCGCAATCAAGCTTCGCTTCTGCGATGGCAGACAGCGACTGACCTCCAGCCAGCGGGGACGTGTCCAGACAGTGACCATCTCACCCTCTCCAGGGGTTAGCGCCCGTCTGCGGCCGGTCTGGTGCTGCACCCCCAGGCAGGAAAGCCCAACTCAAAGGCTGGTGCAAGCTCGGCTGCCCCGTGGCATGATGCAAGGCCTCCTGGGGAGGGACGGGGCCGCACGGAGTGTGGTCGGCCCTGTGCGGGACGTGGTGCTCCGCAGGTAGGCAGGAAGATCCCACGTGTGAGCAGGATGGGAGGATGTGACCCTGTTCACTGCCCACCCTTGTTGAGTCTCCGTCCTTTCCTTGTCTGCCCAACATCCACCTTCCCTGCGTGACCTAGACCCCTGGAGCTGAGTGTTGCCGTGTCTTCTGGCTAAAGCAGAAGGATAGGGAGCAGATAAAATCCAGGTTCAACCCCTTTTCTTTCTTGAGGACAACCTTCTGGCACGGCTGGGTGGAAACACTCCCTTTCTTTGCCCAAACAAGCCACTGTGCAGCAAAGACACCAAAGAGCAGCTGTAAAACGCACAGGGCAAAGCAATTGGGAAACTGAGGAAGGGCTTGGCTGTGGCCCAGCATTAAGGACACTTTGCTAAATGGATCTCCTGGGCGCTGGTCCCTTTTCTCTCCAGGATGCGTCATGTGAACAAATTCAACTGTTTTTCTAGTCTCAAGACCAGGATCTGGTCTGGGGCTGTGGCTCTGACGAGTGAGATACACAATCAGGAGAACCAGGATCAGCAGTCAGGATGGCCGAGTGGTCTAAGGCGCTGCGTTCAGGTCGCAGTCTCCTCTGGAGGCGTGGGTTCGAATCCCACTCCTGACAGCCCTTGATCTCAGGAGAAGGGGTAACGTAACCCCCATTTTTAAAAAGGGAAACAAAGAAGACCCAGGCAGCTACATGCCAGTCAGCAATGGACATCATCTACCTGGACTTGTGCAAGGCATTTGACACTGGCCCGCACAACGTCCTTCTCTCTAAACTAGAGAGACATGGGTCTGATGGATGGACCACTCGGTGGATGAAGAGTTGGCTGGATGGCCGCACTCAGAGTTGTGGTCAACGGCTCAATGTCCATGTGGAGACAGGTCACGAGTGGCGTCCCTCAGGGGTCCGTGTTGGGCCCGGCCCTGTTCAACATCTTTATCGGCGACCTGGACAGTGACCAAGCTGCGTGGTGCTGTCGATGCACTGGAGAGGAGGGATGCCATCCAGAGGGACCTTAACAGGCTGGAGAGGTGGGCCTGTGCAAACCACGTGTAATTCAACCAGGCCAAGTGCAAGGTCCTGCACCTGGGTCATGGCAATCCCAGGCACAAATCCAGGCTGGGCGGAGAATGGATGGAGAGCAGCCCTGAGGAGAAGGACTTGGGAGTGCAGGTGGACAAGAAGCTCAACATGAGCTGGCAATACGCCCTTGCAGCCCAGAAGGCCAACTGCATCCTGGGCTGCATCAAGAGGATGCCAGCAGGTCAAGGGAGGGGATTCTGCCCCTCTACTCCGCTCTGGTGAGACCTCACCTGGAGTACTGCATCCAGCTCTGGAGCCCACAACGTCAGAAGGACGTGGACCTGTTGGAGAGGGTCCAGAGGAGGCCATGAAGATGATCAGAGGGCTGGAGCACCTCTCTTATTAGGACAAGCTGAGAGAGTTGGGGCTGTTCAGCCTGGAGAAGAGGAGGCTCCAGGGAGACCTGAGAGCGGCCTCCCAGTGCCTAAAGGGGGCTGGTGGGAAACTAGGGAGGGGCTTTTGACAAGGGCATGGAGTGACAGGACAAGTGGTAATGGCTTTAAACTGGAAGGAGGTAGATTTAGACTGGACATTAGGAAGAAATTTTTTACACTGAGGGTGGTGGAGCACTGGCCCAGGTTGCCCAGAGAGGTGGTGGAAGCCCCATCCCTGGAAACATTCCAGGCCAGATTGGCCGGGGCTCTGAGCAACCTGATCTGGCTGGAGATGTCCCTGCTCCTTGCAGCGGGGTTGGACTGGATGGGCTTTAAAGGTGCCTTCCTTCCAACCCTAATGATTCTATGATCAACAGAGTCACAGCCCAGATCCCCAGGTGAGGTGGCATCAGTCTGGATTCTTCCATCCAAAGACTGGTGGTGGGAAGCTCCCAGAGAGGACTCCTTGTCGTGTCACCTGCAAGTCCTGGCCTCTGGCAGGTTCACAGACCATGGAAGCCAATAAGAGAGGCAAGTCCTTTTAGTGCTCCCCTGAACAAGGCTGGTGTTCTTAAAAAAAAAAGACCTGCAGTCAGAGGCACCTCTGGAGGTCTCTGATCCAAGCTCTGCTCCAGGTAGGGCCAACATAGATTGGTTAGCGGAGGACTGTGGTCAGCATACCTCCAAGGATGGAGATCCCTCAGCCTCATTGGATCCCTATTCCAGGGTCTGGCCACCCTCATGCTGAAGGGAATTTTTTGTTAAATCTCATCAGAATTTCCCTGTTTGTTACTTGTGTCTGTGGCCTCTTGTCCTTTCACTGAGACCTCTGAAAAGAGACCACCACTGCTGTCTCTGTACCCTCCCATTAGGGATTTGAAGACAGCTAGCTACCAGATGCTCCCTTCACCTTCTCCAGGCTGAAGAAACTCAGCTTTCTCAACCTCTTCTCACATGTCCTGTGCTCCAGGTCCCTAACCATCTCAGAGCCTTCCCACCAGGCTCTCTCCAGTTTGTCAGTGTCATTCTTGTACTGCGGGCCCCCAAATTAAACACAATTAATTCAGAAGTGGCCCCACAAGTGCATATAGAGGGAACAATTAGTTCCCTCTCTTGATGCTCTCCAGTCTTCCTCCCTTACATGTGTGGAGTCTTTTGGGAACCACAAGAGTGTAGAGACCATGATGGGTCCGTAGCACATACCACTCAGAAGCCACCTTCTCTGACGAAGGGCATCAGGGATGGTTTGCTTTTAACTGGCTCAGCATCAATGAGTCTCAACACTTTTCTCTAAACAGAAAAGTGTGAGAAGTCTTGCAGCAAAGAAGTCCTATTTTCATCCCAGTTTGCAATGAAAAGCCAGGCCAAATGAGCAGGACACCAAGAGGAATGGAAACACTGACTGGTTTGCTTTACTTTGCTATTTAATAGCAGAAAATCCAGCACTCCTTATTCGCCTGCATCTCCTTTTCCTTTCCCATCTTGCCAGCTTTCCAAGAATCTGAAGCTCTTTTGGAGCCTGTGGTGGATTTTCCCCTCTCTGCTGTAGGAGTTCACCACCGTGCCCACCAACTCATTGCCAGGGCCCCTCGTGTTGTGTCTCCCTTGAGGTGTCTGAGTTTCTTGGGCTGTTGCCACCTGGGCTTCATTCAAATTGCAGAATGCAGCAAGGGAGAGGCCCTGGGCAGGGTGAGGGGGGTCCTTTTTTGTCAGCCACCTCAGAAATGCTGATGAGCAGGCACCCTACGGCCCCAGGGGGAGGGAAGGGGGTGCCAGATCCACTCATGGACATGTCAGCTGGTGCAGTGTGATCTGGGTCGGACTGCCCAGGTTGAGTTGACCCACTGTGAGAGGAGAAGGCATGCAAGCCCAGGGCACACGTGGGTCACCTCCCCAGCTGAGATATTAATGGTCCACGGGATGGGAGAGCCAAATCCCCCCCTCTACTGAGAGTGGTGCCTGTTTGCTGGCATGGAGCCGGGGCAGAGTGAGCAATGAGCCAGCTCCCACCCACTCGTGCAGGGCTCAGGACTTCTCTGGTTTCTATCAGGCTGTGTCAGAGCCCTTCCCAAGGCATGAAAACGAAATGCAGTGCCAAGAGACATCTCTCCCGTCCCTCACGTGGGAGGAACCTTGGACAGCAGATTGTTTTGCTTCTGTCGTGGTTTCTTTGTCTCTTCTCATCACAAACCCAGGCAGATACTGGGAACAGCTCCTGGTTGGAGCAGAGCGCAGCTGGTGGAGCCCTCATGGACAATGTTTGCTTTGCAAAGCTGCTGTCCTCCAGAGAAACTGCTGGGGCCAACGTCTTTGCTTATCTTCACTGCCTCACTGCTACCAAAGCTCAGCTTTTGGATGGGCATGGTAGGCTCTGAGCTGCTGGGGGGCTTTCAGTTCCCCGTTTTCCTCTTGTCCCCCCTGAATCCTCTTCCTGACTCTTTGGTTTCTCTCTCCAGTGAGAAACCTCTGGAGCAGGGAGTGTCTGGGCATGACCAAGTCCTCACCTGGGCTGACCCATGCGCTTTTCCCGTGCAATGCGCCAGGAGCAAATATTTCCTCTGATGTCTCATGCACTGCAGTGCTGGAGCAAGTTCTGGGTAAGGATGCCACCCTCGGTGAGGATTTCTACCTGCACCATTTCCTACCACCACGGAAACACGGGGGTAAATTCCCTCCCTGCAGACTGAACAAGTGAATTGCTCTGCGTGGAGCAGAAATTCTCTCTCAGCCCTGTCCAGCCCCAGTGAGGAGCAGCTAACCATCAGGCCAGGCTGGTCTGGAGGTCACAGGGAAGGCTGGCTTGTCACCAGTGGACCAAGGTGTCACTTGGGCCAGCCCCTCCACTTCTCCATGCCTGGTTTCTCTAGACCTCAGGAGGACACAGGCTTCAGAGCAGGGTGAATCCCCTCCAGCAGTCCCAGAGGAGGCACATTGGGTACCTGGTGGACAGTTTCAAGCTGTGCTTGAGCCCAGAGAAGCCTGTCCTTTTGGCCCTCTCTCTCTGCAGGGCATCCAGGATACTGGCTGGGGATGCAGGACAGGGATGCTGCAGCACAGACTGCTCTGTCCCTTGGTGACCTGGGGTGACACACAGCCCTTGAGGTCCTTCCCAGTGGGAAGGGGACCACTGGCTGCAGGATGGCTGTGTCCTGGGGTGATACACACCCCTTGAGGTCTTCACCAGTGTGGAGGGGAGCACTGGCTGCAGGACAGCTGTGGACCTGTGCTGTGCATCTGGAGCTGTGGAGCTGCAAACTCTGCTTGGATGCTGCATGTGTGAAGATGGAGAGGGGCAGGGATTGTATGTCAAATCATGCATTTGCCTACCAAGCTGTGGGACAGCCTCGATGACCTCCAGCCCTCCCTGCCTGCCGACTGTCCTGCCTGGCAGCGGGAGCAGAAAGCCGGCATCCTGCCCCAGTGTTGTCAGTGTTGCCCCGGGCTGGACATGGAGGATGCTCTGGATGCCTCAAAACCAGAGGAGGTGAAAAACTCATGGAGATTGAAGCCAAAACTGGACAATTTAGCCCCTGTTCCTGAAAACACCTACTCGGTGCCAGAGCTTCAGTGCCCATCTGCATTTGCCACCCTCAGCTGGGCCAACCCACATGCAGCGATGGGAGATGTGGTGAACAGGGCTCTGAGAGAGCTCTGCTGGCACATCCCTGAGAAAAAGAGGGGGTTAACTCCAGAGGAAGGGCCACAGCAAAGCAAACAGGAGGGAGGCAATCGGGAATGGGAGCCAAAAGCGCAAGCGGAGCGCTGTGGTCTGGCAGTGGGAGTGCTGTGCTGGGAAAATCCTCAGATTTATTGCGAGAGGTCTCGCAGCTTGAGGCAAGAGGGAAACAAGGCCCTGAGCAGAGTTTCTAAGAAGCGGCCACTCCCCAGGTCTTTTCCCCAGATTTTCTGCAGGATGGGGCAGAAGGGCTGTGTGGACACGTGGCATGGGAGCCTTGGGGCTGCCCTTCTCGCTGTGCTGCAGCCTGAGCGGGGATCCAGCACCCCATGGTGGGTGTCCCTCGGGATCCAGCACCCCACGGTGGGTGTCCCTAAGGAAAAACCGGCTGTGAAAGCAAACAAGGCATTTGTGGTGGGGAATTTCAGAGGTGGGCAGGTGGGACAGCAGCCACACTGTTCCTCTGCTTACAGGGGCTGCGGCAGCCAGGGCGCCCTGACTGTGCCTGTCTATCCCAACCTGAGGAGCACAGTGAGTGTGAACATCCAACCCTCTCCAAAACAGACCGGAGACTGTAGGCAGTTGAGTGTCCCAGCAGAGGTGGATGTCTTGGCCTAGTGGGTGTTGGTATTGAGGGTGTAGCTCTTGTGCAATAGGGAGTGGCCCTGGAGACCCCTTTGGAGAAATGTGCCGTTTCCACTCCTGGGGAAGCCTCTGCCCTCTCCAGCTCTCAGAGCTCCTTCCAGCCCTCCTTGGACTCACGGCTGCTGTGCAGGGAGGACCACAGCAGCCCCATCCTGAACCTCAGTCGTCTCCTCCCCGCTCCATCATGTCACACAGCCCCGCTGAGGCTGAGATGTGCTGTGATGAAGCCACAGCTGCACAAGGTCTCCTCCATGCCTCGCAGAGGTGCCTCTCGGCAGCACAGAGAGGGTGGTTTGCTCTGGTTGTCCCACCAGGACACTCGCAGTGGCTGCCACATGGCCCTGGCTGCCGGACAAGGCTGCGGGACGTGGGTGGAGCCCTGGAGCCCTGTGGCACATGGCCAGGATCATCCCAGCAACTCGCCTGCCTTCCCGCACAGGCCGTGGGCTGGCTCCCGTCCTCCTGGCTGCTTGGGGTCCTTCCAGAAAACGTGCAGTGTAAATGTCACGACTGGGGTCCCTGGGGAAATGAGAGTTTGTAAGTGACATCCTCACTTAAAAACAGATTATCCCTCTGGCTCCTCTGGCTCCCGCTCACCCAGAAGCAGCAGGGCTCTCCGTGCAGGCTCCTAGCCCCAGCAGAGCTGGTTTTGCAGGTGTTTTTTCTTAGCACCTCCTGAAAATTGGGGAAGGGGTTCCTATTTTCTTCAGACAGGGTCCCAAAATCAGCAGGAGTTTGCTGGAAGTGTGATCTCTGGAGCTTAGGGTTCACCCCAGCCCCAGGGCGATGCTGGGGAGATGTCTCAGGGAGGAATGAGCTGTGCTCCTGTTGCAGGCGGCTCCGGTCCCCATTGTGCACGGGGACCGGCTGGCACCCCATGCCCTGGCACTCCTGGGTCCATCCCCAGTCCCACTATACATCCCTGGAGCAATTCCCTTCCGAGCTGGGGGAGCCGGCACTGCCAAGCAGAAGGGGCCCGGAGCTGCCTGTCCAGGAGAGACGGGAACGTGCTGTGGGTTTTCCCTCACCTGCTCCGTGCGTGGCTTGCTCCCGGCTCTCACAACAGGCTCAGCACTTTGCAAACAAGATTTAGCCACAACCCAGAATGTGTTACCAAAAAATCAAACAAACAACACATTCTTCTCCTGAATTCCTTGGCTCCTTCTGCCTCTGACCTCCCGGGTGGACCCTGGCAGCCCGCGTGCTCAGGGAAGGGTTGGCTCCCTTTCCTGCAGCTTCTGTGCATGCGAGGTCCCACCCTGTTACGCGCACAGCCTCCCGGGGTGGCCAAGGGCTGCTCTGCAGAACTGCATGCCAGGTGACCTGTGAGCCCGGCTGTGCCGCCCGCAGGCAGCCCCGCAGCCCAGCACACAATCCGGCTGCCGGGAAACCACGGGCAGCAGCACCGGGCAGGTCTTGGTTCTGCATTTAAAGGCAGGGTGAGGCATGAACCACACTCAAAGAATCCTAGAATCACAGAAGGGTTTGGGTGGGAAGGGACCTTCAAAGCCCATCCAGTCCAACCCCCCTGCCAGGAGCAGGGACATCTCCAACCAGATCAGGTTGCTCAGAGCCCCAGCCAACCTGGCCTGGAATGTTTCCAGGGATGGGGCATCCACCACCTCTCTGGGCAACGTGGGCCATTGTTCACTACCCTCAGCATAAAATATTTCCTCGTTATATATAGTCTAAATCTACCTCCTTCTATTTTAAAACCCTTACCCCTCGTCCTGTCACAACAGGCCCTGCTAAAAAGTTTCTCCTGATCTTTCCTGTAGCCCCCTTTAGGCACTGGGAGGTCGCTCTAAGGTCTCCCCGGAGCCTCCTCTTCTCCAGGCTGAACAGCCCCAGCTCTCCCAGCCTGTCCTCACAGGAGAGGTGCTCCTCGTTCCCAGGCAAGTCCTTTCTTGGCTGGCTTTGCAGGTTTGCTTGAAGGATTCAAGGGTCTTGGGGGATCTCGTGCTGGGTTGCTGAGCCCTGGTGCCTTTCCCTGCTCTTCACCTTGGGAACAGGTGAAGAGCAGGGGGAACAGGGGTCTGCCCAGCTCTTTGCACCACCTCTTGCTCCTTATGAGAGTCATCATCCCACAGAGGGGACACAGCCACAAACGGGAGAGTGGAGGGGACCCAACGGGCACAGCTGGGCCATGGACACACAGAGCTATGTCCCCTGCTCCACCATGGGCCATCCTGATGTTCAGGCTCAGCTCTGGCTTCAAACACGCCCCAGATTCCAGTTCCTGTGGCCAAGCAGGAGCCCTGGGAACAGCTTTGCTCCACAGGGAGTTTGGGTCAGTTGGAGACCATCCAGCCCAGGGCTCCTGCAACCAGGGCAGAGCCCTTCTCTCCTGCCATGGGTGATCCTGGGTGATGAGCCAGGGAGAGAATGAGCCTTGGAGAAACAGGCGTTTGCCTTGCAGGCAGCCCACTGCGGCAGGTTTTCACATGCTTTTCCACTCCGAAAAGCTGCCAAAGGCTTCCAACCTCGGAAGCCCATTTGTTAGCAGCAGCTGCATGTAAATAAGATGGGGAATTGGTGGGCAGCAGGGAGTTTCCACGAGGATCAGGATCGCCAGCCCTGTGGAAGGGTCCGACATGGCATCAGGGCCCCTGCTTGTGCTTTCCTGGACACCTTCCCTGGGCAACCTCTATCATCATATCCTGGCAATATATCCTCTGTAGCCCCTCCAGCAATGCTGTGGGTTGAAAGCCAAAGGGACATACAGGCAGTATCAAACCAGGGCTCCCTATATGTCCTGGTCTTGGTAAAGGCTGGAGGGGAAAATGCTGGCTGCATCTCAGCATCCAGCTCTTCCAAAGCTCTGCAGATGAGAGGCAGGCTCCTGCTTGTCCCTTGGTTTTATCTAGCCCTGACCAGCTGATGCTGCGGGGTGCAGAAGGGCATCAGCTGCCTGCACCACTCCGGGAGGTGAAATTCCCATGCAGGACCTCTTAGAGACCCATCGTGGGATGACAAAAGACTGCAGCTCACTGGGGAAGCAGAAGTGAGCTGACACCATCTCCAAGAGCTGCTGTGCTCCTGGGGATCCATCGCTTGCCTGAATGTTTAGTTTTTGCATTGCCTCATCTCGGCCAGACTTTTATGACCGGCTGGGGATTTGGGCTTGTTCTGAACTCTTGTGCCCCGTACATAGTTTGAATTTCCTTGCTGTGATTCAGGGGACATGCTGAACTCTGTGGAAGCCAGAGGATGGCACCTCCTTGCTTCCCTGAGCAGCGCAGACACCTCCGTGAGCGCCTGGAGGGCTTCCCCGGTGCCCCTCGCTGCAGGAGGGTGGCACAGTGGGCAGCTGGTCCCACAGAAAGCACCTGCAGAAAGTGGGCCAGGGCCGTATGTAGCCCCACACTCCTTGCAGCCACCCCAGAGAGACCATAGCAAGACTTTGGGGGGTGGCAGACACATCCCTGCCTGCTGTCCACCCAGGGACAGCACACCCTTCTCCATGGTAGTGGCAGCAGCCCCAGGGGGGCTGAAGCACATCCATCCCTCATTGCCACCCTCACCTACCCCTGGTGCAATGTGGCCTATTTGCCCTTCCTCAGTACAGGCAGCAGTCAGGTTACCACCTCACCCCTTACTTTTCAGGGTGCCCGGAACCCCACTATCCCCAGGCCAGCTCAGACCAGAGCAGCTCCTGCACCAAGCGGCTGTGATGGAGATGATGTACCTGGGGGAAAATGGGACACTGGACATGGATTGGGTACTGGTTCCCTCTCCCAGCCTCCCACAGTTCACCTGCATCCAGATGGTCTCTACCACACCATCCAGGCTGCACTTGTCCCCCAGCCTCAGCTTTTCTGTCTATCTCAGGACTAGTACTCAGAGCTGGCTGGTCCCAGGACAGCACTGGCCATTTCGCCTCTTTTGGCTCCTTGACATGGGAAACGTTTTGGTTTTGGGCAGGATTTCAAGCGCTTGCATCTCACAGACACGTCCATCCTCCCAGTGGAGAGCTGCTGAGGAGGGAAGGAGCTGAGGAGACGTGAGGAGCCCCTGACCAGTGGCTTTGACCATGGCCCCTGGTTTATTTATGTGTGTAGCGCTCAGAAATGCAGAGGCAGTTGCCAGCGAAGGCCTTGCATCCTCGCAGCTCTAGCCCCATGGGACCCCGATCCCTGATGGAGCTGAGAAGAGTATGAAACACACCACAGAGCCCAGACAAGCTCAACAAAGTCATCCAGCATCCCAAGATGATGAGCAGGGGGTTTGCCAGTCACCAGGGCAGTCAGCAAAACTTGCTGCGGTTTTTCTCTCTGCCAGGGGGATGCTCCGTAGGGACAGGCTCTCCTCCTGAGCATCCCTCCTTCCCAGCCCTCCTGTCCCCAGGATTCAGGCTCAGGCACCCTCACCCACTCCCTGGGAGCCTGGAGACTGCTCATTTTGGATACCCCAGGCCTTGGGGGCCATGGGGAGGGAGAGTAAGGGGGCCTGTACACCAGCCAGCATCAGACATGCAACATTGCTTGTGGGGCTTTCTCAGCTTCTCTTCATCCTTCCTTTCCCAAGGCAAAAAGCACAAAACTGTTGGCCCAAATCAAAATTGTCTTTTTTTCCAAATATCTTCACGATAAGAAGGTGACCCCTGGGGGGAAGTGGTGCTCTGCTATCCAGAGGGCAAGTGCGAATTCAGGGGCAAGAAAGGAGCAGCATGCCAGCCTCAGACCAGCAATGCTGTTAAACCTAAGCCAGCCAAGTTTTTGCTCCGGGATTTGATGGTGTCCTTGGTCCCAGCCACAGACACCTGAGCTGGAAATGGGAAGCAAATGAGATGTGTGAAGTGCTTGGTGGCTGCCAGCCGTTCAGTGACACTGTCCCCTTTTTGAAGAGTCACTGCTCTTTGTGGCTTGCAGGCTCTCCCGGGTGACATCCCAGTGTCACGAGCCCACAGTCCAGCACAGGCATGGGAAAAGGAAAACCAAGGCACAACCGTCACTCCCCGCTTCCAGTCTGCCCCCAGTCGAGTCTCAGTCCGGTTTGGACCATCCTGGAAATCCCTGGTCTTGCTGGTGGCACCATGGGGCCAGCGAGCGGGGAAGGTCCTCCCAGACTATCTGAGGACTGGAACCACTTGCTGCAGGATCTCAAGAGATGGGTGGGATGGAGAAGAGACAAATCAGAGTCTTGACAGTGCCTGGGAGAGGCAGGTAGGTCTGCAGCTCTCCAGGTGGAGGGAGCAGCTCTCTGTGAAAGGGGAGACAGCCTTTCCTAAGAGGGACCATGCCCTGCCATCACATCCACTTCCCTGAAGCCCTCAGAGCTGTGCATTTCTTAGCACAACTCATTGCAGCAGAGATCGTTAGCAATACTGCCAGCTAATTAATCTGAGCGCCCAGTGCGAGCTCCCATAAAACTGCCTTAATAGACTTCCAGCTGTACACCTGCTCTGTGAGAAAGACTGGGCCATGTGTCTTTAAACAGGAGCAAAACCCCACACCACATTCACCCTGCAGGTCCTTCTCCCTTTAAACGCTCCAGTGGGGTCTTTAACAGCCGATGAAGGGATATTGTGGTGGGAGTTATTGGATGTACCTGCCAATAACTGCAGAAATCACATGCCATTATGGGTTCAGGACCTCAAAATGAAGGGCACCAAGATAAAGGATGCTTGCACCCCAGGAGAGGGAAGAGACCCCCCAGTACCTCTGGAGAACAGCCCCATCTAGAGGGTTTTGGCCTCAGCCAACCCAAGTCCCAGGGAGCTTCCCAAATCCCAGGGGCAGCCTCGTCACCTCACTGCCAGGGCCCCTGGGCAGGGACTACAAGGTCTGGGGACTTTAGAAGTGGAGGAAGAGAAGGAAGGGAACGGGAGGGTAGGGGAGACCTGCAGCCCTACACCAAAGCAGCATCCTGCTCTGCCCACAGTTTCCTCAGCTCCACTGAAGGAAGGTGGAGACCCTGTCCCCAGTGACCCCTCAGCTGAGCTCCATCCACCAGACTCAGAGCCTTGTTCACTCCAGTTGAAGACACTCAAATTGTCTAATCTGGGACACATTCTTCCCTGATGGGCTCCAGGACCCCAAATCTGTGTGCAAAACCCATCCTCTGGCTCAGACCCGGCAGCCGTGTGTCCCCTGGTCTCCACAGACCACAGTGCATCAGCCCACCTTCTCTCTCCATCTTCAGGGCAGGACAAAGCCCTCTAGGTCATGGCTCAGTCTGCCGCTTGGCAGCTTGGCAGCTTGGACTCAAGACCTGTCCTCAGAGACTCTACACAGTCTTGCAGACCTCTGGAGGGCTTTGGGGACCCCCAGTGACACACTAGTGTCTGCTGAGCAGGTAGAAGCCTGGAGCGGCCAGTGAAGAGGAGCTGTGTGTCCCTGGAGACCAGCATTGCTTCCTGAAGGGCACCTGGAGGATGCCGAGACCCGGGGCTGTAGGAGGGAGAAGACAGCGATGGAAACCAGCGCTGGTTCCTCATCCCCAGGCACCCCTCATCCATCCCTGGGTGTGCACTCCAGCTGCCCATCTCCTTCTCGCTGTCCAACCCTCTGCTATTTTTCCCAGAGCCTGGGGATGGCATCACCTCCTCATTTTTCTGGATGTGCGGCGAGGAGCTGGAGGCACACGGGTTTCCCAGTCCTCTGTACCAGACATGCCGCGCCCCGCAGAGAGCAAGAGTGTGTGGATGAGGGGCTTGGTTTGCTGGAAAACGAAGAGATGCCACATTTAAATCAGAACTCTTCACTCATTTCCAGCTTCAGGCAAGGGTTGACCAGGGAAAGGGTACAAGTGCAGACTTCAGGAGAAGTGCAGGTGAAAGATGAGGATTCAGAACACAAGGATAAAAAAGGTGGGATATGGACATACATGAAAAAAGCAGGGATCAGCCCACAGGGACCTTCCTGGCAGGGGATCTGTGAGGGTGAGGAGGGCAGGAAAGCCAGCAGCTCCTGAGGAGGAGGGCTCTATCTTAGCTCCATGGGAAATGTCCACCGCACAGAGAAACACTGGGCACACCAGGAGAGGAGCGGGAGGGCTGCACGAGCCCTCCAACACCGGCGCTTCAAAAAGAAGAGCAAACGAGCATGACTGAACCTGGAAGGGTAGCATGAGGAAGCAGGTTGGTGATGAAAGCAGAGGCTGCTGCGTGCAGGGGCAGCGCAGGCAAAGGGAAGAGCATCTGCGGGGAGGAAGGTGAGGAAGATGAGGAAGAGCTTCAGCTCGCTGCTTAGCAGGAGAGAAGAACAAACAGAGGAGGATGCAGGGAATGCAGAGGAGTTTGATGGTTTCTTTTTTTTAGTGTTAATTTTCATAAAAATCCAGATGTGAGCTGACAGTTAATGAAAGGGGAGGTGAGGAAACAGGCCAGAGGAGGAGAGGCGGGATAAAGGAGCGCGGAGATGCACGGGATGTGTTTGGGGTGGGCAGCCTCAGGGAGCTTATGGGGATGCTGGAGAGAACAGGAAGATGAGCCAGAAAAAGGGGAAGGATTGTCAGCCCATCACCAGAGTGATATCAGACCAGGGTGAATTATTAAATGGTTTATAAACACTAACACCATCAATTCACACCAAATAAGCCTCACATCCTCTTCACAGCACTGATGGCCTGATGGAAAGGAAGGAGCGATGCTATCAGGTGTACCAACATTTTGGGCTGCCCTGTATCTTTTCTGTTGGTCTCAATGTTTTTCAGGTGGTTCCTTCCCCGACCTGATGCAGGGCAGGGATACCCAGACACTTGTGCCAATGCGGAGGGGTGTGAAGGGCTGGGAATGAGCAGCTGGGGATGAGGGACTGGGCTGCATCTCCAGGAGGCACAGACGGATTATGGCAGCTTAACACGTTCCTCAGGATCCAGCCCCCACCCTGGGTGACTGTCAGGCTGCAGGAGTGGTTCAAGGGAGGTTGTTGAGGCTCCTTCATGGATTTCTGAACTGTATTTTCCCTCCTGATTTGGAGTGTCAAATCTAGACCTGGGCAGGTCTAACACCGAAATCTTCCTGTTGTTCGCTTGGCACTGATGTCAGCAGGATTTGTTGGTGTCTAGGGGTGACGAAAGATCTGGTACACCACTATGGAGCAGTAGGAAAGCGCTTGAAAAGGCTTCTGCTCTGTTGCAGGGCTTTGTAGGGAAAAGCTTGGTCTCCAGAGGGTAAAAAAACACCTGAGCATCCCCTTCCCAGTGGTGATCCCAGTCTGTGAGCAGCTCCCGTCTCTGATCCTGGCTGCAGACTGGGATGGCCGCTGCTGCCTTGTGTGAGGAAGGGCAGCTTTGCCCTTCATCCATGCTTTTTGGCCTCGTCGATTTGAGCCTCCCCACAGGGACTTCATGTTTCTCAGGTCAGGTTCTCTTCAGGAGCCTTGGTCACAGCGGAGACATCCAAGCATCCCTTTGTGGTGGTCCCTGGGCCACCCCAGGATCCTGTTTATTCTCCTGCCCAGCAGCTCTGCCGTCTGCCTGCTGTACACTACCAAAGAGCCACCTCTGCCTGGGTCTCCTCTGATGGAGGAGACTCTCAATGGAGTCAGATGTGGGGTCTGGTGCCACCAGGAGGGTTTTCAAAGCCTGAGAGCAAGAGCTAACCCAGGACTGAATGCATGGAAAAGGGCTTTGAGCTCCTCTTGGTTACCAGAGAGCTGAGTCCAGCCCAGGAAATCTGAAGACCTCCAGCTTTGCAATTATCCTGCTGTGTATTTGAGCTCCCGCAGAGCTGAAATCAAACTTTTGATCGGGAAGAAAGAGAGGGCAAGACCTTTCCAGCAGCCGTGGCAGATGAGGCAGCTTCAACTGATGTGAGTGCAGGAAGCTCATTATCTCAAAAAAAAACCCCTCTGGTGCACTGGAGCTGAGTGCAGGAGCTGTGGGGATTTATTCATGGCAGGTCTCGCTGCAGCTGCGACTCTGCCCAGACGCACCTTGGGGATCAGGTCACCATCCCTGGCCCCAGGCTGGGCAGTGTGAGAACAGCTTCAGGCTGCTGCCACGTTCCAGGACTTGCCTCATTCCAGCAAAAACAAACAAAAAAAAATCTAAGATGAAAAAGGAGGCACTTTCTTTTCACCCTGATGCCTCCAGTGCCCTTCTGATGTTGCCAGAAGGCTGGCTGCCCTGAAACCCTTGGGAAGGCTGTGAGCCTTCCCTATTGTCTGGTGGTAATGTCTTTTTTGAGCAGTTTAGGCTCTAAAGAAGGAGCAGCAACCTATTCCTGAGGAAAAAAAAAATGTCTGCTGCTGCTTTGTGTTTGTGGCCTGGGGACCAGCTCTCAAAGCTGGAGAATAGGCGACATCCGAAGGCTGGAAGCAGACCCACCCCTCCTCCTCCAGCTATTGCCTCCTCCCCACTGCACAGCAAATGAATGAGCCCATTCCGACACAGCCCAGTGATTGCTGCCGCTATGGGGATGTCTGGACTCTGAATCATAGTTTCCTTTTCATTTCTGCTGCATCACCCTTATTTTCTGATTCATGGACCACTCTGTGCGTGAAAGAGCAAACTGTCCTTTTTGATCTCTTTTACTTGCTACAAAGGCTTGCTCAGCAAATGAGGTCTTGAAATGGAAACATCCATGGATACCTGTGTTGAGTTGATCTTCTCCGATCAGAGATCCTTTTTCTCTTATCCACACAAATACCCAGGCTGCTGTTCTCTTGCACTGTGGGCTGGCAGTACATACTCACCATCTCCTCGCTTCACTGCCATGCGCAGGCATCCTTCTTCTAAACACCCCTGGGAACAAGCAGCTGAAGCACCAGGCATGGTGCTTCAGCATCAGCCCCCAAGCCTGAGCCTCCTGCTCCCCCAAGACACCACATGGGAGGTGCACCCTGAGGTGCCCGTTGGATTGGGGTGCAGGTGTTGGGACAAATCCATGTCACGGAGCCCCACAAGAGGGAAAACATCTGCTCTGCAGAGCAGAGCCCAGCCTGCTCAAGAGGCATTGAGGTTCTCAGAGGACATGGGCATCTGTGACAGTCTAGGCTTTCTGGGGGTTAAGCCAAAATCCTGCTGTGCCAGATGACTCAGAGAGAAGGTAGCAGGGCAGCGCGGGGGCCTGGGGGAAGAGGCAGGAGCAGTGACTCAGGCTCCTCCAACCCTTCCCCCGTACGATCAGCACATCTATCCTGCTTTGCCGTCAGCATCCACTGCACTCACGTGGCAGGGCAGACTGGGATGGGAAGAGGGTAGAGGAAGGGTGTGCTGTGCAGAAAGGCCAGACCCTTGCCCACCACCAGAAAGGCTGCCTGGAGTTAACCCAGGGCAAGGAAATGGGGCAGGACCGGGACTGCATCTGGGACTGCACACTTGTTTAATAAGTGCTCCCTCTCCTGGGCCATGGCCACACTGTCCCAGAGAAAATTCAAGTGCTTTTGGCAAATTAGGAGATATCTCAGACTGGACAGACTCCTGGAGTGGGACAGGGACCTTCCCTCAGCTCTGGACTGACCGAGTTCCACATGGGAATGGCTCCACATCTCAAAAAATCCCTGGGCAATGAAGATACCGTGTTTGAATATCTCCATGCTGTCTGTCCCCACCAAGATACAGCATCATGCTCTCCCTGGACAGAAGCTCATCTCCTCCCTTAAGCCTGTCCCTTGGGGACCTAAGAACTGAGGAAAGATGCTGGGAAGAGATTTGGCCATTCAAAATCATGCCAATACAGAGCTCAGTGTGATTGAGAGGAATCAGCTATCACCAAGGGCATTTTGTACTGCGCTGGGAGCCTCTGAAGGCCAGAAGGGAAAGTCTCTGTCAGCTTTCATCGGCTTTCAACTCCAGGGGCTTCAAGAGCAGAGGAGATTTAAAAGAAAAAAAAATAAATAATGCAGTTTCCTTCAAAGAGTAAAAAGGTGGGAGATGCACCTAAAGGATGAAGAGAAGAGGTTTCTCCTGGGTAGCTGTGACTCAGAAATGGCATTTTCTATATTCTAATAAGGGATGTCAAGCTAGAGGTAATTTATTCATGGCAAGTTGATGCAGTTGCTATGGAGAGCATAATAGGAAGAAACTCTTTTTTAACGCATAGTGTATTGAGGAGGAAAGTGTTTGTTGAAGAAAAAACCTCGGCATGAGGATAAAAGGAGCAAATGGTGATTAGGAACATTAAAAAAAAGAAAAAAAAAAGCTGTCTGTGGGCACTTTCCCCACAGCTGTGAAACTCAGTGTCTGATCTCATCCTTCGCAGCCTCTCTCCAGGCAGGGAGAGAACTAATTTCCAGCTCAGGGCTTCCCATCCACCGAACACCAGGAGGGCCCAGCACCCCAGGAAGAGGGTCCACAGAGAGGGTCTGTTGGTTTCGTAGCAAGGAATGGCCAGGAGAGCATCTGGTTCTGGGTGGCTCGTGGGCTGGGTTTGCCCATCCCATGGAGATGAGGATGCTCTAAGACTGAGGAGGGAGGTGATACAGATGCCCAGAGAACCACAGTGCTGCACGGACACTACTCGTGTGGCACTGGGTATTTGAAATTGAGGTGTCTTCGTGTCAGGCCAGCCAGCAGCCTGTCCACCTGCAGGGGAAACACACACAAGGTGTATTTTCAGACCCACTTGGTCACCCACATCTTTCCCTCTCCAGCCATCCCAGCATTTCCTCTTGCTCCATCCCAAACCTTGCTCCTTCAAGCGCTGCTTTGTCTCCTCATTTTCGCCCAACCATGAGGGCTGAGATCACCTTTCCTAGCTTAGGTTGTCCCTGTGTCTGCAGGACAGTGGCTGTTTGGTGGTAGTCCTTCTTTTAATTCCTGGCCAGGCAATGCGAGCATGAAAGGCTCCTCCAGAGCCTGGATGCGCTGGAGATGACTGTTGGGTAAGATGTGAAGGGGATCATCCTTGCAAACATGCAAGAGCCCAGAGAAACACTGGCAGGGAGGACCCTTGCCTGATACCCTGGCCCAGCCACAGAAAACCGTGAGCACATACAAGTGGTCAGTCCCCTCACTGTCACGGGGGGATCACCTCACTTCAGTTCCAAGTAACCGCCCAAGCATTGTCTGACTGCCCCTGGCAACCATTCCATACCAACTGGCCACCAACATCTGGTGGCCACAGGCAGGACGAGGGCAACGGAGGTCCTGGGAAAACAGGCAAGAGGCACCCAGGGGCGCATCCCCTGCCCTGCCTCGCCCGTGTACTGCCAAGCCCTCAGGCTTGCAGGGCAGCTCATGGGCTGAACTGGGAGAGAAGCAGTGCTGGGAGGACCTGCGCTCTCTGAGCCCTGCTGCTGGCTAGAGCAATGGCTTCTAAGGACGATGAGGACCTGTTGGACTATTTCCACACATTCTACAGGCAGAACCTCCTGTCCTTGCTCAGGTGAGGGTGCTCCTCCACCCACCTTCATCCACTCCCTCCTCCTGTCTCCTCCTTCCTCCACCGTGACAAACTCCCATCCCCTATTTCCACCACTTCAGTCTCCTCTCATAGCTCCCTTCCCCAGCCCTGTTCCTCCCTGTAACATTCCTTTGCTCTGTCGGTGGGATCCCTGCGGGGGAGGGGTGGGGATGCCATGCTGCCAGATGGGATCTGAGATGGTGTTGGGTTGCTCTGTCCTGTCATCTCATCTGGGACACAGTCCTGGGTGGGGTGACAGGGCAGAGCAATCTGACACCCTGCCAAGGTACTGAACCCAGTGTGTAAACTCGAGGAAAACTTCTCTGACAGGAAACTTGGACTGACAGAGGAGGACTTTGTGTCTCCACTTATTCGCCTCCAGGAAAAGAAGAAACAAGCCAAATGGATGCATAAGGCTCTGGAGGTGAAGGAAGAGGTAAGAAAAATGGGAGGGTGCTGGGACACAATTGGGAAGGCTTGTGGTTTTTTTGGAGGGCAGCAGTGGGCAGGTGACTGGCTCCAGGTGCAGGCAGCCATGTCATAGAATCACAGAACCATGGAACAGTTTGATTTGGAAGGGCTCATATGATGGTTTGGGTTGGAAGGGACCTTAAAGATCATAGAATCATAGAGTATGTTGACTCGGATGGGACCTTCAAAGGTCATCTAATCCCAATGTGGGATTAGATGTGGCTAGAGCTCTCACCAGTGAAGACTGAGGCAAAAAAGTCATTGAGTACCTCAGCCTTCTCCATGTCCTAGATAACCAAGTGTCCCGTTTCCTTCTGGAATGGGCTCACGTTTTCTGTAGTCTTCTTTTTAACCCTGTTCGCTCTTACATCTCCGCTCTCTATTTATTTTATCCGCACTTGCTTTATTTATTTATGTCACTCTTGCTCTGGTGCTGCCAGGCCTTCAAAGAGAAGATGAAAGTCCTAACCTGCCAGTGGAGGGACCTCCACACCAAGGATGCTCAGCAGAAAACCTCCTTGAAGAAATCTGGGAGAATTTTAAAGGTACATCTGCCCCTGATCAGCTCAGCTGACATGACCCTGAGCCACACCACCACCTCCTCCCCTCCTCTGAGAGACAGTCTCGGGCCATCACGTCTGTCCAAGCCTCCCTTGAGTGTGGAGGTGTGAAGAACAGGACTGATAGGGCACAGAGTTTCGTACCACAGATGTGGAAAGCTCTGGAAGGGCTTGGGTGGAAGAGAGCTTGTCCTGTACCAGTGTGATCTCTTCAGGGCCCCAAGCATCCCCCAAGAAGGGTCTCAGCCTATCCCCACTGTTGGTACCCAGGTGTCTTCTAGGGACAAATACCGGTAGGTCTGAAAATCAGAGTGCTGTCCCAGGTGCCTGTCTCCAAGACTGAAAGGTCAATGCAAGAGGGATGGCCATTTTAACTGGGGAGTGAAAATGCTCCCAGGGGTGCTACAATACTGGTCCCTCCTCTGTGAAGGTTTCTCCTCCCAGTGCTGTTGAGTGACCCAGTTCCATCTTCCCTTGCCTTCCTTTCCCTCTTGTGTGTTAGTGGGGGAAACATCACCAGGAAAATGATGAAATACGAATCCAAGCTCTGAACAAAGCCATCAAAGAGAGAGAAGGGAAGATGCAAAAGGAGAGTGAGCTTTTGAGAGCTAAGAAGGAACTGGAAGTCCTGAGAAAAAAGCACCAGAAACTCCGCAACATGGTGCAGAAGTACTCCATCTTCAATAAATACCTGGAGGATGTGGTGAAGATCTCACAGGTGAGTTTAGACATGAGAGAGACAGATCACGGCCTCGAGGAGGACCTTACATGGGTGTTAAACCTAGAGGAGATAAGGCAAGTCCAGGGAAATCATAACACTTGGTCAAACTCAGAGACCTCAGATGGGATAGGAAGAGGTTCCTTGCAACCGAGGTGAGCCAAGGGGACCAGAGTTAGGAGATGAGAACCAGGAAAGGAGGTGAAGGCTTGAGATAACCAAAGAAAAACTGTTAGAAGGGGGAAAAGCACAGGGTTGAGGGGAATGGGGACCCCTTTGTGTCACTATTTCACGTCACATTGATGGTTTGGGAGAAGTGAAAAGCTGCCCAGGCATGAGAACCCAGGCATTTGTCAAAAAAAAAGCTGTGCGCTCTCTCAAGGATGCCTGGGCATCCTTCCATGCATCGCTCATAGTCCTGCAGTCCCAGCTGTCCCCTCCCATGCCTAGGTGACTCAGCACTGGCAGTTGCAGTTGTGCTTTGTGTTTTATCAGAGCACTGCTCACCTGGGGATGAGGTGTAACATCTCCCCTTGCTTACGGCAGTGACAGCTCTGGAACTGGCACAGTGGGATGTCACACAGGGGATGTTGAGATGCTCATAGACCAACTGGGGCAATAGTCCCATCAAGAAGGGAAGATCTTTCAGCTGGGAGAGGTGGTGTCCCTGGTCAGGGTGCATGAGACTTGCAGTCACAATGAGGGGAGGGCAGGGGGATTACTAACCCCAGGAGCCCTGTGCTACAGTTTGAGGAGATCCAGGACGTCATTTGGCGCTGCAAGACGCTGATGAGGATCCACAAGGACCTGTTGCAGTCACAACAGAGCCACAAGGAAATGATTGAGCAAGCCAAGGTGCTCCTGGACCAGTACATGGCAGACAAAGAAGCTGAGATCCTGCAGTACCAAGATGAGCTGGTGCAGCTCCAACTACGTTTTGACCAGGCTCAAAGTGACGTCCTCCCCTGGGTGAGGAAATCTTGGGCGGGCAGGGGAAGATCTCCAAGTCTTGGTTGTGTCAGAACTAGCTGATGGTTCGTCCCTAAGCCATGGGGTTAAGGCAAGACCTAGTAGCAGTCTGTGACTGGAGGAGTTGCCTGATCTCATCCCTCCAAGGAGTTATAGAATGAAGAATGACAGGTGAGGTCTAGAGCAAGTTACAGCAGAGGTTAAAATAAGGCCCTCACAAAGCCATTGTGATCTTTAACTTCTTGCTTGAACTCATAGTCAAGAGATCAGCTAACCAGGCATTGGGGAGGTCTGCCTTGGCACAAAACCCAAGCATACTCTAACATGTGTCCCTTGGGTTTGTCTAGCCTGGTCATACTCATTTCCATTCACCATTCCTTGCAGCATCATCCCTGAAATAGGGCTTCAGTGTGGCCCCATTGTCTCATGGTCTCCACTGTTCATGGCTCAGGCCTCAGAGTGAAGTTGTTTTTCCTGATTTTTATTATTTGTTTTCATCCTTTGCACAGCATCTGCCCACCAGGGCTCATCCCTTCTCCTCCCTCCTTACCAGTCCAAAAGTGATGGTAAACTGGGATGTAATGAGCCACATCAATGTGCAGCCAGTGCTCAGCGTGCAGAAATGCCCTCAGCTCTGCTCCTTTTGCACCATTCTGAGGGAGCCTTGCCAAATTCCTTTGTTGAATACTCCAGGCTCCAGGAGCTGGGTCCCATCAGGCAAAGCTGGAAAGTAGTAGTCTGGGAGGGTGGCAGTGGGATGCGCTGCTCCCAGGGTATCAGCTATTCCTGCTGTGGGGAGCGCAAATGGGGTCTGCAGGGAGGACCCACCAAAGTGGGGACCACAGGAGCTGACAGAGGCTGTGGTTGTTCGGGGATCTGTTTCCACCACACCAAGCTAAACCATCTCCAGCACAGCCCTGGGCAATGACAGGTTCTTCCTAGCAAAACAGAAGAGTGTGGAAGTTAGGGTCTCCAATCCAGGGTCTCCAGTGCTGAATCAGCATCTTTGCTGGGGCATGTCCCCATGCTGAATGCCTTCTCTCCTCTCAGGAGACTCGCTGGGCTGACATCCAGAACACAGCTGCCGAGAAAACCCTGCGGCTGGGGACCATCAAGATGGCCATCCTCAACCTCTTCCAGTGCATGAGCCTGCAGCTGAAAGCAAACTTGAACGTGCCAGTGGATGACAGCCACGGACAGCTGAACACGGTAGAGCCAAACCAGACCCCTTCTCCCTGCCCTGAAAGAGCAGCAGTGATGACCCTTAGCTGCCCAAAGGGAGGGGAAAGCCCAGGGAAATCAAGGTGCCCACCAGACATCTTCCTTTTCACTTGGGCAAGGGGAATGGGCACAGGACAGCAGGCAAATCAGTCTCATTGGAGGAGGAAGAGCAGGGTGTGGGTCCCTGTGGGGACAGAAGGAGTGGGAGCCAGGCAGGCTGGGCAGGGGATGCAGATCAACCCGTGGCCAAAATTTGGCTTCATTCACCCCTGCCCTGAACTCAGACTCAACCTCAAAAGCCCATGCTGGTGGTGCAGATCCAGCAAGGCAAATGTCTTATCATCCTACTCAGTTTGGTTGGTGAAATTTGCCCTCCAAAAGGCCCAACAAGCTCCCCTCTGCCTCCTATTCCCATCCCTCCTCTGAGCTCCACCATCTCTCTTTCCTACCTTAGATTCAGCCATTTATCCAAGACCTCACAGCAATCTGGAGGGAATTGAAAGGAGATGCAGAACGCACGTGAGCAGATGTACCTACGGAGCTATAAGGGACGTGCCAACATGACTTTCTCTGCCAGCAAAGGCTCAGCAGGGTAGGAAGGGCAAGAGGAGGACAGAAGGCCCTACAGATGTTGTAGACTCCAGGTATCAGGGTTTCCGTTCTGTGATGCTGTGCATAATAAACACCTTTTTTTTTGTTAATAGTTAATAGCTTGCCTTCTCCTTGAGGAATTGCATGGTTTGGATTTGTTTGCATGGTGTTTTTTGGGTTTGGCTGTAAGATTTCTTTCTCTTGGCACAAAGAGAGAATTCAAGTATTGGCTAAATCTGCAGTTTGTTTTGCCTTTTGTTGATGGAAAATCCCCAGCACCTTGAGATGTTGTTACTGGTTTAACCTGGACTCCATCAACATTTCCTCTGGAGCAGCCTGCTACTCCATCAACGTGGGCGTGAGCTACCAACACCGGAATTCGCTGCTGCACTCCCTGCTCTGCGGGGCAGCTCTGCCCCAGCACTGATGGTGGGACTCCCACTGGAGGGGGTTATACCTCACCGTGCAGTCCAAGTGACAGGGACATGCTCTGCCACAGAGCACAGCCGCACGGAAAAGCACTGTCAAGCTCCAGATCCCTTAGGATGCTCTCCCCTGGAGACCTGCGACCTCCCCGCTCTCACAGGGACAACCCTGCGCTAGCACCGATCGCTGTCGTCAGCAGTGACTTCAGAAGACGTCGCTGGCTTGTTAACCCCACGATTAGCACTTATCCGGGACTTGGCACGCCGAGTGCCATCAGGTGCCAGATGGCAAAGGCGTGAAAGTCATTAAAGCTGAATTAGAGATTGTTCTTGCGCATGCAGTTTCCAGCCACCTGATCCAAGAGGGGATGAGGGTGCCAGAGCTGCCTGGTCCCTCTCAGCAGTCACTGGCATAAAAGCACATCATGTCTGTGAGTGACAGAGAGCTTCCCTGGTCCTGCATAACTGACGAGACCTAGCAAAGCACAGTCTCTCCCATGCCTCTCTGCTCCTACCTGGCCCATCTCCCACCTCCTTGTCTTTCCCAGCATGTCCACCACAAGATGCTTTTCCTATCCTCTTTAATCACCCACCCTAAGGACAGACAGCTCCCAAACCCCCAAGACCCTACTGTTTGCAGGCCTGCCAGTCCTACTTCTCCTCCTGAGGGATGGGATACAGGAGGAGGAGAGTTGGGGTGCCAAGAGAAGAGATGGTGCAGCCAAAGCCCCTTCAGTGCTCCATTAAGCCAAGTGCCACATATAGAAGACATTTGATGTGCTACAAACGGTACCGTTGAGGCTTGGTGAGGACAGAAGGCTGGTATCAGTGAACAAATATATCAAAACAGTTCAAGGCTCTGAGCGTTACAGGATATTAACTCAAGGAGGCAGTCTCTTGCCTTTCCAGTGATTTTTGAGCCTGGCCTAGAAGTTAAATGTTAGACCAAGAGCCAGAAATGGGAGAGTTCGATATCACTGCAGCAGCAGGAGCTGCTCTGTACTGCTGCAACACCAAAACCCAGCCTGACTTTTCAGGATCTTGTTTCCATTCCACTTCAACCACCCTGAGAGGTCTCTCCCCCTGTGACACAGCCTGAGACATCTCTCTGCAAAAGTCCCAGGTGGGGAACATATCTAGAAGCCAAGCTTCCAACAGACATTTATTTGGGTTGAAATCAATGCACATGAAACGGTGGCACTCCCGTGTGCTGCGCACCTTTGCCAAATAGCATCGTATGACCAGGACAGCAGCCTGTCTCCTTCTCCATGACCAGCCACACAAACACAGCTAGCAATCACAGAACAAAACAGGCCAGGACCTTGCTCATCTCCTCCCGGCCATCCTCCCTGCCTGCCCAAGGTCTGCTCAGCAGCTGAAGTCTGAGTCTTGGCGCCTTGTGGGGTGGAGGTAGGGATGAATTTGGGGAAAAAGTTGTGGATCAAGGGCCCTTCCTTGCCTTTGGCTCTCTTTTGGTCCAACCAACCAAACTGGCTCAGTTACCCTTCCCAAGAAGACCCTGGGGAAGGCAAGGATGGTGAGGGGAGTCTTCTAAGTCTTGAGCCTTTGGTCAAAGCAAATACCCACATTGCACCACGTGTGTGACTGCAAAGTGCCCAAGCAAAGCAGCCACTGGACAGGATTCCCCCTCAAACCCACACTGAACCCTCCTCAAAGCGAGGAGAGTACCAGGAACTGGCAGGTGGTGTTTGCAGGATGCAGTAGGTCATTAGCAATAAGCCACACAAAATATAAGCAGGATTCAGACTGAGACTGTTGAAGTCATCTTAGAGGTGACATGAACCAAAGCAGGGTCTAGTTTGCTAGAGATGACCAGATGCCATGTTGGTCCATTTGGGCTTTGCTCCTGGTCTGTGAGTGTGCAGAGGGACTGGCTTAGTGTGTGGACTTTTCTGGCTGCTGTTGAGATCCATATGGGGAGGAGATTGCTCAGGAAGTGAGTAGAAACCCCCTTGCCAAGGTTCGAGAACAGGTTCCCGCACACTGGGTTTTCTGGCAGTGCTGTTAAAGAAATGCAGGAGGAACTTGGACCTGCTTACGGCATTGCACAATGCTCACCTGCATTGTGTTTCATAAAGATGAATGTGCTATCAGGTAGAATGGAAAGAGCCAGATGGATTGTGACCATCTCACTGGCATGAGCATGTCAGACAGTGACCCAGGCAGGAACATCATCTCAAGATCCTACAGCAAGCGGCAGCAGGACTGAACTGGAGGAATCAGCATTTTGGCCAGAGGGCAACCAGAACTCTTGGGCAGCCACCCACATGGGAGGCCACCCCAGGACACCCAGTGACGCCATAGTAGCCTACAGGGCAGGAGATGAGTGGAGTGAGAGGCCTTCACTTCCAGCAAGAAAGAGAACTTCAGTCCTGCTGTGATGGCCATCAGCAGCTCTGGCTGTGCCGTATCAACATGGGTGGATGCTTAGAAGGGACAATAGGAACTGAGACACTGGGTGACATCAGGGTGCCATGAGTCTTTTGCACAGGACTTTCTCCAGCTCATGGTGCCAAGCCCATTGGTGCTGGCTGGACTGAATGCCCTCTTGGCAGTGAGAGTGTCTCTCACCTGCTGTCTCCCTGCCACTTTTCCAGACGCCTGTTTGGTTTTCATTTCCCTCTGCATGTTGCCCTGTTCCTCTGAATTTCCTCCTTTTTCTTGGAGCTGAAAACTGAGCCCAGTAGAAGTGAGATGGGGAAAGCAACTCATCTGCCTATAGTTCAACACACCAGCTCTGTGCTCAGGTGATAACTTCACCAGAATTAGCCCTTCATTCTGTCGACTCTGGGGACTGCCCTTTCCACTTTGCCCAGCTCTACCCAGAGCCATAGGGCACCTTGCCATAAAACCAGTGCAGACACAACAAAACCCAGACCAGAGACACTTCCCACCAAGAGTCCTTAGGAATCGTCCCGTAGAGACTCACAAGGTGGTACAAGGCTAAGGATGAGACATCGTCTGTGGCCACAGCACGTCTTGGATGGTGGAGCACAATGTCTCCAAACGCCAGGTCCCAGTGCTTGTTTTATTACTCTGTCCAGGTGAAGGACTGCACCAGTCCTCTTTGTCATGGACTCGCTTGCTGCTGCTGCACGCACCTCTTCCAAGCTGAGCTCAGGTGGAATTCGGTGTGTGTTGATGTCATGGAGGGGACAACCACTGACGTGGTACCGGGGACATATGCCATCATTCAAGCTTGCACCAGCCTGCTTGGGAAGTCTCTTCAGTGGTGGTGCTGCAGTGGGAAGCATGAACAATGACAGGAAGTTGAAACTCTCAGAGGAGAGCACATTGTGGACTCTGGCTGGAGACCTGGGGAGGAAAGGCAAGAGATAGGAAACCGTGGGTTGCAACCATGGGATCCCCTTGGCACCTCCCTTCTCCAATGGCTAGAGAGCCAATCCTACTTTTAAGAGTGCCTAATGCCAACGAGCCTAACTCTTGGGTGTCTGTCCATCTGCCACAATTGAAGTCTCCAGCAATATTAAGGATGAGATGTATCCTCCCACAGAGACTACAACCCACTGGACCTCCATTACCATCACCTTCCTCTTACACAGTGCTTGTCGCACATGCTGTCAGTCAGGACCTAGCACTCAACTTTGGCCATGCTCATCACCTACTGGGTGAAGACCAGGCACGGAGGACAGTGGTAGCTCAGTGGACAGGTGGTTTCACCTCCTTGCCAAGTTCCTTGTGATAGCTGTAAGGTCTGGACTTAGATTTGTGCTGCTCGAGCCCAGATTTCACTTCAACTGTATTAAAGCACATCCTTATGGACCTAACTTCATCTCAGCTATGACTTGCTTCACCTGTCCTCACCACACTCTGGCATGAGTGAGCTCAGCTCACCAGCGATCATCGCCTGTGCTCCATCCCACATGAAGCCATTCAGGCCTCGCTTGACTTGACTGCACCCCACAGACACCGATTTTGACAGCGTGTGCTGTGGAGCAGTGTCATGCACAGGCATAGGAGTAGACAGGCAGCTTCCAACCACCCTCCTCTGTCAGCCTGATCGCTTCAGCCTCCTCCTGGGATAAGGCGGGGAAGTGCTGTGCATGTCCCAGACATCGATGCTCACCCACCCCACACAGGCACACTTGGCTGTTTCAGCACCCTGGGGAAGCCCCTCTTGCCCGGCCCAGCTTCCCAGGACATGTACACTTACCATGGTCATGTCCTGTGCAGAGAAGCTGGGCGCTGGCCTACATGATGGAGCAGGTGAAGCCACAGCACTCTTTGAGCAGGGTGAGGCCCGTTTTGGTCATGTACGGTGCGGAGGTTTGCTGCCCCCTGGAAGTCATTTTCTTCTCTTTGACAGGAGCTATGGAAAGAGGAATCGAAGTCTACCTGGTGACATAGAGCACAGGCCCATTGCTGCTTCTTAGAGCTCCTTTCAGGGCTAAGATGCTGACCCTCTTCAGACCCACAGCTGGGCATGAGCTCCTGCATCCAGGAGACACATCACCATGTGTGCTACAGGCACAGGGATCCTGGGCTGGAAATGCCTTCCACCACACTGGGGAGGTGCTCCTCCAGCAATGATGGAGGCACAGGGAAGAGGGCAGCCATCAAAGGCATGAAGAAAGGAGGACTGTATGGGTACCACAGCTTGTGACCTTGGCTAATGGTGTGATGAAATGTAAGGAGCTGGTTGGAAAGGGTCAGATGAAGTACATCAGCCATGAAAGGACACCTACCCATCCCCATTTTCATAGGATGTGCTGGCTGGGAAATGCCAGGATGGAAGTGGAAGCATAACATCTGCACCAATTTGGGATGTTTCCACTACCATGTTATCTCAAGCACAAGCACCCCCCAGTTGCCATTTCTCCACACTCTCTTCCAGCAGCAGATGGCCTCCAGGTAAGCTAGCCCCATGCAGAGCAACAAAATCTTGGAGTCAGAGTGCTTAGGAAAGGGGAGAAACCGCCATGGAGGTGCAATACAAGGAATAAAATCCATTAACCACCTACTTGCTTTCTGGAGGTAGCTTTTGGAGAGCTTACTTTGCAGGAACTCAGCCATTTCCTTGTCTTCTTCCCTTTCCCTGTGACAAAGAGATTGGTTAGCACTCAGGAAAGGAGCAGCAAGGCACCCAGGACCATTTGGCAAGGCACGATACAGATCAGAGGACAGACTGCACTGCCCTCAGTGCAAGGAATAAATTGCACCCAGCTACCTGAGCCTCTCGAACTCCACATCATCCACCAGGAAATCCCGCGTTTCCACCAGCTTGTGTATCTGCTGTACCAGCTCTTCTTCCTTCTGCTTCTCCTCGTTGGATTTTTCATTCTCTGCAGCACAGGTAACATATTTAACACACCATCAGGGGCCACCCTGCCCATGCCAAGGCCAACCCAAAATAAGCACCTGGACCCAGAGACAGGCTGCTAAACGAGCAACAACCTCATCCCAAACCACCCCAGGTCTGGTGTCATCAAACTTTGAATTTTTAGCTTCTCCTCCAAATTTTCATGGGGCTGATCCACTGCAAGATGCAGCAGTGAATTCTGCAGAGCAGAGGAAGGTCACCTCTCTGGTGGAAGATGACCATGACTCCCCTGGGGCCTTCACTGCTGAAGTGGCTGGGTACCAGGTGCTCAGAAATGTCAGACCTAGATGTCATCCTTCAGTCAGGATGTGCTTAACCCACATTTCCCATGCCAGAACACCCAACCACTCTCAGCTTGGCCCTGAGCTGGGCCCTCAACTGGGCCCAGAGACCTCTGAGCCAGGTCCTCCATGGGGCTGAGAAACCAGCCAGGGATTCAGGTGCATGGGGAATTACCAACAATCCCAGATGCCTTGGGAACACCTCACACCATCATTTATCCCATACATACAGAGACATGAAAACCAACACAAACCACTGGTTTTTGAAGCCGTTTTCCCTTGCTGAACACAGTCCCAGTGATCTCATCCTCTACATCTGACCTTTCAAAACCCATTCCCACCCCAACAAGGATGACCACAAGTGTCTGCCAGGCTACTTTGAATGCACCAACCTTGGTTGTCACCCGAACCTCCAACTGACCTATCTTGAGCACAGTGGGACCCACTTGTGCCACATAGCTTGGGGCAGTGAGTTAGTGAAGACCTGGAAAGCTCTCACATCGCTATGAAGCCATGGCTCATATAAATTGGTACGTAATGGCAAGTGGGATACGTGAAAATGATAGAAATAGGGCTAAGGAGCATTAAATATAAATTGAGAGCCACTTTAGGTGGAAACTATGACTGTCTGTGTTGCAGATATTTAATACCATTTCTGAATTCAGCAGCCATCTCCAAAATCAATCCAGCACAAGACAGATCAATCTCGAGTCTTCCTTCAGCTAAATAAAAATGCAATGAAATTCACAGTGTGGAGCAAACCCCATAGGCTGGGTCTCAGCAGTTACCTAAACGATGTATTGATCTGTAGTTTAAAGTCTGCTATATATTGATCGGAGGTGCTGCTGCAGGGATCTGAGTAGGAGGAACTTCTCATAATCATCACGTTGTGAAAAACATCCCCAGGAAACAAAAGTTTCTCCTACAATTTTGGTCTTGTGCAGGGAGCGAGCTCGAGCTTCCTGGCAGAGAAATCTGCTCTGGACCGAGGTCTGGACCACAGGCACTGACCTTAGAGCATGTCCAAGTTAACATACCCACTGTAGAAACACTGCACCTTTTTTTCCAACTTGTTTATGTCAGAGGCCATCACGGCCATGGTACCTGTCTCAACTATTAAAGACACCTTGGTCTGGTGAGATTTCAAGCCACAGGTCTGGCTGAGCTCTGAGTAAGCACTGACGTGTTTGAGTCTTTATCAGAACCAAAGTTCAACGCCTATTTTTATGAATGATCTGCTGTGACAGAACCACAGCGATTTGCAGGATTTTTCCAGCACAGTCTGATTTGAGCCAAGTTATAAAGAGCAGAAAAAGAGCATCCCTGATGCAAGCAGCATTTCTGCTCTCAGCTGAATCTGGGAATACTGAAAAGGCTCAAAATGAAAGACCAAAGCAGATGAAGGAAAGCCAGCCACATTTCTTAAGCTTCAGAAAAGGTCAAGTTTATCTCTGCTCCTGAGTCATCGTTTAGGTCAAGTCTTATTTTATGAACTGGTAGGTGTTTGAATTAAAAGCCCACATGAGATTCAGGTCTATGTTTTGCAAGCAGCTCTCATTTTTATGGCAGAATCCTTCCCTCCCCTGTCTGAACCTCCCTCTGGATGCAGCCAGGTTGTATTAAACTGATCAAGACCTGCATATTAAGCAGCAGTTGAGCTCCAACTGCGTGCTGGTGATTCACAAGCACATACAGCATAGCAACAGTATGGCATTAGGAAGGGTCAAAGTTTCTTGCCATCCTTGGCTTTGAGATAGCCTTGGGTACAGAACTGATGAGCTGAGCTGCTGCTCTGGGAAACAGATGTGCACAGCTGGTCCCTTGTCTGCATCCAAGCCTCACTCCCTGCTACACATTCACTGGTCTCAGTGACCGCAGCATCTTCAGAGAGATACTTGTGGTGGTCCAGGTCTTACTGCTTGGATGGGCACAAACAAGCAGGGCTATGTCTCCCATCCAGTTCCAAAAACACACATTGCAGTCCTTACTCCTCCTAGGAGGAGGCACAGCCTTAGCAATGGTGATGGACACAGCTTGTGGGGAAGCCTTTCTTGCTCATTCTCATTGAAACCCTGAGCTCTTCGGCGTGTGTTTTCATTTGAATACTTTGGCTGAAGGGGATCATTTAGAGAAAGGAGGTTTGGCCTTTCCTGGATTGTGAAGGGACATGGTGGCACAGTCCACTCTGGCTGTGACAGGGTCAAGGAGGGTCACTGGTCATGGTAAGGGAGGGACAAAAGTAGCATTTCCTCCCAGATGAAGTTCTCATATATGTTGCCCTGGACTGTTTGCATCTTTCCTACATCCTGAATGATGAATTCACCTAAATCAGGGACATCACTGAACCCCTTTGGCATGACATCCCCCTAGCACCCATCCTACCATGGCTGCAACCAGGAACCCTTCCCTGCTGCCACCTGCCCCATCACTGACATACATTTCTGACATGGCCACAGCAAGAATTCACTGGTTTTCACGGACTTGAGCCCTTTGAAGGCACCTTCCCTCCTGCTACGTGTGGTCTGACAATGTCCCCTGCTTGTCCTCTCAACTCATTTGGGGATCCCTCCTCAGTACACAGGGCAGGTCCCAATGTGTCAGCATTCATTGCCACCTCACTCAACTCCTGTCCTCCTCCCACACCAGGGCCATGCTCCTCTACCTCAAAGGACTCATGTTTTTTCTCCTTTTCTGTTTCCTCTGCCTTTCAGCCCAGGCCTGGACAGGGTCTTCCTGGCAGCAAGCAGCAAAGCTCCCAAGAAAGATCTCAGGTCCAACCCAAGAAGCCATGTTTCTTGATGCTCTTGCACTGTCTGCAGCAGCAGTGTCTCTGGGAGCATCCCGGGATGCTGGATGCTCTGGGAGCATCCCTGGGAGCCATTCAGGAGGCCCTTGTATTTCATGGAAACCCTTCCGCTGATTGCAGCAACAAAACGCAGCTCTCTGAACCTTTACAAAGCCTTACCTGGAAGGGCTAGAAGTTTTTGGAGCTCCTTTTTCAGCCGGCTGATTTCTTTGCAAAGCTGAATGTCATCCATCCTACAAAGACACAAATGAAACCAATGAGGGAAAGACTGGGAGAGAAAAGATTCAAAACATGCAGAGCAACACCCAAAACAACACTGGAAGGCAATGGGCTCAGTGCCCACAGCGGGGAGCACAGATTAACCTGTCTGCCCATGGGAAACGGCAGTCTGCTTCATCTCAGGGCTTTTGTGGATGCTGCATGGGTTGGCAAAGAAAGAGGTTCATCATTCTGATGACAACGAAGCCTTACTAAAGCCTGGCACATCCACCATACAATAGCAGTTGTGTTTCTCCTTCTCCCAAAAAGTAATCCCCAAACAGCAAAATGCAAAACCAAATGGAAGCTGCTGCCACATAAAAAGATCTGAAAATTTTTATACTGACTTTTTGCAGAATTAAAAAAAAAAAAAAGGGAGAAAAATGAAACACAACAAGGTGGGGGGGGGAAATGTGCAAACTTTGCAGGTGTCCGCTGAGAAATAAGGTCATTTCAACAGCAGAAAAGGAGCCTGCCAAAGCCGCAGGCAGTGGAACCATCTCTAGTTCAAACTACAGGACAGCAGCAAGACAGCGATCAGGACGGGCTCAACACAAAAGCCAGCAGCAGCTGCTGATGGAGCGGATGGGGCATGCGTGGCCCTGTCCGTGCTGGAAGCAGTTTGATGATGCCTCAGAAGCACCGCAGGTACTCAGTCCCTCCGTGGGTGGACCAGCTCAAGTGCAGCTCGCTGCTCAGTAGGGCTGGCAGAGGAGACTTCATTCAATTTATTTATTAATTTATTTTTAAAAATTGCATGCCTATGCCCTCACTCCTCCTCCACAGAGGAACGATGGCGTCTGGCCATGACAAGCATCAGTGCTTCAGTTCAAAGTGCTTTATGCACTCGTCTGTGGTGAGGGAAGCCCCAAGAGCAGACAGTGCTCATGGCTGAGACCTCTCTCCACCATGAACCAAGCCATCCTTGAGGATCTCCTCTGGGTAGGTGACACCACAGAAGATGAGACAAGACAACTCCAATAACCCCCAAAGCTGCCCCTGGTCTGCAGGCTGTGCTCTCCACCTCCCGACATCTCTCATGCCAGCAGCCTCTGGCTTTGGAGACCTTTGCGCTCTGCCCTTTAGGGTCCTTTCCTCAAAGTCCTCCTGCTTTCTGCCAGCAACTCATACACCCAGCCAGCAGTGACCCAATGGCTGCCCTTCTGCCCTTCCAGCAGTCTCCAGGGTTACAGCCTAGGGCCAACCTTGGCCAGCCAAAGCACAAGACCAACCCATTTGACACTTTTGCTCCTGCTTGAGTCCTCCCTGGGCTCCACACATATTATCTCTCTCTGGGAAGATGAGGAAAAGCCAAGGATTAAAAAAAAAAAAAAAAAAAAAAAGGTTTTTTTTTTTTTGCTTTTTTTTTCCCCTTTGCTTAAAAAAGCCCTTTGAAATCCCAGGTCCCCATCCTGTTTAATGCTATACTGCAGCATCCAGGTCTGGGATTCCTCTCCCTCAGCAGTGATGCTCAGGGATGCTCTCAGCTTTCCCCACCTCGCAGAGCCGAGGCTCCAGTTCCCCACAGCGCTTCCAAACCACTCAGACATGTAATCCATGGTGCTTCCAGACTGCCAGGTGATCACTTTTGCAGCCATACCCACCCCAGTCTGTGGTTTCTGTAGGTGAATTCCTTTTGTTTTCCAAGTATAAGCCAAGGAAGAACACAAAAGGATAAGAAAAAGCAAGAGATGCGAGTGTTGACAGCTCCTGTGACATTTCAGTACCAGTTGCCATATAAAGCATTTAAGAACTACATTTTTTTTATGATTTCCAAAAATCCTTTTCAACAATACATTCAGGGGGTACTGTGCCTCCAAGAGGTCATCACTCCAAATCGGAGCCCCGAAATCACAGTCCAGCTCTCAGCTTCCCCAGAGAGTGGATTTACGCAGGCATCTCCAGGCTCGGTGATCCCTGAAGCACAAGGACCAGTGGGGACTCAGACACATTTCAAAAGCAGCATATCAAGTACTGCAACCCAGTAAATATGATTTTTGCTGTTACCAGTAAAAAAATCCCAGGCTTTGTGCTGACCTGACAGCATGGGATCTCAGGACTAGGCTGCCTACAGCAATTTATGGTATTTAAAAGCTTAATCAACACAGACCATGAACGCTAGTCAGTCCTTTTCCTCCCAGATCATAAAATCTCCCCATACACCCAGGAAAAATGTTCTTTATCACCCTACGTGCTGGTTAGAACTGCTGCAACACAGCAACTGTTTGATTGCCTGAAATGTGAAAAGCTTGCAGATTTTTACTCAAAGATTGCTTTGATTGTTGAAATGCACCCTGGAGAAAAAATCCTTCCCCCCTCATCCGGCTGCAAAGGCTGTGCTGGGAGAGGATGTGGTGTGGAGATGGGCACCAGGCACTGATGCTGGTCCAGCCCCGAGGCCAGTCCAGCCCCAAGGACACCTGATGTCCCCCAGCAGCCACAGGATGCGGGGGGGAAAGGAGATGTAATACTGCCACATGGGGAGAATAAACTGTGCTCATTTGGCTGTTCAACAGCCACAGATCTGCATGCTGTGGAAAGTGGCCTCAGCTCTGCTCATCCCCAGGGAAGAGCCGCATTTGATTGGGCAGGTGAAAAATGCTGGCTGACCCTGGGAAGGGGAGACAGGGTGGGAGGAGGCAGGTACTCACATGTACCGCAGCTCTGACTCCCTCCTCACCAGGATCTCCCTGATCCTCTCGATTTTGAAGAGCTCGCCTTCAATGTCATCGATGGTGGTGGTCGAGTCGGCCATGGAAACAATCTCATCCTCTGCAAATGAAACGGGAGCCACCTTAGTCAGCAGGAAATGTTGAACACGGGCTGAGGACAGCAGGGACGACTGGGCTGGCACAGGGACCCCCATCTCCCCGCCCCCGCAAACACCAGCATAACGACTACGCTTTACACTCATTTCCAGGCTCCTGGCTGCCCTGCTGGGTGCTGCAAGCAGAGACAGCCCAATAGGCACATGGAAAGCCACCAACATACGCAATGGCATTGAGCTGCCGGCGACTGTTTTGCCTTTCTTTATGCTTCCTGTGAGGCTGGCACTGGAACAGGCTGTGTTAGCATCACAGCCTGTTTGGCTTGCTGAGCACAGCTCGAAACAATACGCATGAAGCATCTGCGTGAAAGAAGACTTTGGAGGCCAGCAGACCACCTCATCTGAGCTTGCAGCCTTAGAAATAAGCATCATCCTGCCTGCTCGTACTGGCTTTGCAGCACACCCATTTCCAGGGGTCTTTGCTAAAAACCGCTGGAGGGAAGGACAAGAATACATCTCTCTCTTTTCAGAGCCATGTAAGTCTCATGCTTCTCCAACACAAGACCAGCCATCCAGAGACATGAGCTTGTCCTCCAATATGTGTCAGGACCAAATGCTGGGCCCATACAGCACAGAGGGGCCTCCTAAGGAGTTGTGGAGGTGCAGCTCCCATAGCTGGTCTCTTTCTATCACAGGCTGGCTGAAGATCCCCCCATCCTTCCCAACTCGTCAGGGGAAAAAGCCCTCACGGTATCCAACAGGCCAGTTTGGCTTCCTCAGCCCCTGGAGTGCTGAGCATCACCTCTATAATCCCCTTGGGGAAACTGAGGCAGGGAAAGGGGATGCCATTTGCTCAGGGCAAGAGGTTCACAGCAAAATGCAGGAAAAATTGGTTGTAATTTATATTTTAGAAGAGCGCAGTGGCAAGCCCAGGGACAGAGAGGAAAAGAGCCCAGCAACCTCGACCCATTGCTTTGGCCACCAGCTCCGCCTCGCCCCTCTCCACCGGTTCACACACAGCTGTCCCTCTGATGCTCCCCTGGTTCACACAAGGCTGTCACCCTGGTTTACACAAGGCTGTCACCCTGGTTTACACAAGGATGCTGCACTGATTCACCCAGTGCGTGCGACCCTGCCCATCCCGCAGTGGCCCCCAGCCCGTTTTATGGGGATAGCAGAGGTTTTGCTCCCAGGCCAGCTCCCACCCCCCATTCCAGTCTGGCTTGCAGAGCCACATCACCCAGCGTGTTATCAGCAACATGCAGCAGCACATTCATCACATGCAGGCTCGTCTGCCTCTCCTGTGATGTGCCACAGCCCAGGATGGGGAGGGGGAGCTCAGCAGCTACAGCAAAGCCAGGCTATGAGAAAACATTAAAAATCAAACATCAGGGGCAAATTTTGCTTCCTTTGAATCTCCACAGGACACATCTCCCCTCTGAGACTGCCTTCCTGCAGCCCTGGGAGCTTTCCCATGCAGGGAGAGGGGAAAACACAGCCAAGGAGCATCAGACCCAGGAGCAGAATCTTCTGGGCTGCCAAGGTCTGGGAACGGGACGTGTCAGAAATGGAGCGTGTGGCTTGGGGATCCCAAAGGGGACCCAGGCCAGTGCCAAGCATTACAGGTCAGGAAGGCACAAGGCAAAACACTCTGCACTCACTGGTCCTCAACCCACCACGGAAAACCGTTTGAGAAGCCATTCTCAGAGTGAGGGATGTTTCTGAGGCTGGTGGTCGAGAAGGTGGAAATACGAGCGGTTTGAGTTAGCACGACTGGTTTGGAGAACAGTTTTCCACTGTTTCTGGCTTATAAGCTCATGAGGACTACTTGGAGATTATCTCACGCTTACACTCCCCACAAAGACCACATTCAGCCAACGCCAGACTGCTGAATCCCCGACCGATCCCCATTCTGAGCTGCCAGGAACCAGTGCCTGCTCAGGACAGATCAGCAGATACAGAGGTGGGATGTGCTGCCTTCCATCCGCTCTTGCTCAATGCCTCTGCTGCAAATTTGCACAGAAATCCTGCCTTAGCCTTGTTTCTACGGGCCTGAAGGGGGTTGCTAGGGGACCGGACTGGGGTTGCTACAGGACCAGTACGCGGTTGCTAGGGGACCGCACTGCAGTTGCTAGGGGAGCGGGATGCCGAGGTCCCTGGTCCCAAGCATCCTGCTGCTCTGCCACCCCAGAGCTCCTCTTCCCCAGGATATTTTGCTGCACCCGGACCCAGCGCTGCTGAGCAGCTGGGGCCAGGCAGGGTCTCCCTGAGTTTGAGGGCAGGCACGCAGGTAACACCACACGCAGACGGTGCAGACAGTACAGCCGCTTGTAGGCAGCCGCTCCCTGGGGTTCGGCTGTACTTCAGCGCATCTCTAGACCTGTCAGCAAACAGCTGCACCCTCCAAGCGTCGCTTCTGTGACCAGGCTAAAATGACAAGGCTGATAATTTTACAGACACACCAGTAAACAAGAATGCAAGCTTACTGCAGCCTTCATGAGCCAAGGACAAATCCAATCACCCCTAGGAGCACTGGGGTGGGTCTGGGGGAGGCAGGCTGTCACTCCTGGCCTGGGTGGGTGGGTGAATAATCCAGAAAATCTTTGATCACTGGTGGCAGAAGTATTTGGCTGAAGCTATCAGCCAGCTGTTTCCCAGTGGGTGAGCACAAGGGTTTGAAATCAGTGTCAGCATCACCTCTTCTCCCTTCTCATCCCAGAACCTCATTAGCAGAAGCCACTCCAGATGGGAGACGTGAATCCTCACCTGTGTACACAAAGGGAGGAGGTGGCATTGCTGATTTGCTCTCCCCCCTCCATGGCAGGAGGCTGGGATGTGATTTCAGCCTGTAGGCAGCTGCCCACAGGAGCAAGAAAGCTCCTGGCTCAGCTCTGGATGGGTTCCCACCAGAGACAAGGAATACAGCGTGGCTGGGACCACCTCACACACTCCCTCATGTCACCTTTCAGTAGGACCCTCCCCCAGCAGCCTCCTGATGCAGGTCAGGAGCATTCTGTGAGATGAGGACAGCGGACAGGTCAGAGCAATGGTTGCAGGACTCCAGCTCAATCCTTGGCTGTGCCTTCAGGCGGTGCAGTCGGGGTGACAGCACCCTGCATCCCTCAGGCAAGCCACATCCTCGGGCACCCCAGGAAACTGCTCACTGGAGCAGTAAGTCCCAGACAAGAAGCTCTAAGAGGACAGTGATGTGCCTGCAGCTGCAAGCAGCCTTGGTCCGTTGCAGCTGGGGGGATCTGTCTGGCTGTGCTTGCGCAGCCCCTGCCACAGCCACGCCACTGGGGCTGTGTTAGAGAGCCAGAAAAAAAGACCAGAGTCCATGGGTGAGGTCCCCTGGGATGACTTACGGGGGCATCACCAGGGGTGCAGCCCCGCTGTCTTGTGCGCGCTGCCCTGGTCACCTCTGGAGCACAAGCAGGGCAATAGGCTGCACGAGCTCAGCGCTTCACAGGCTTGGCCTGAGATTTCCTGGGATTCAGGGCAAAAGCAGAGGAAGGGCAGTCCCAGGAGAATGCTCCTGCAAATGAAGCCCAAGAACCCTGGGAGGGAACACCTGGACAAGGAGACACCGAGCTACGGCTCTGCACCAAAACCAGCCACTAAACCTCACCAGAGATCAGTGACTCCACACAGGTGACTAAAGGCAGCTGACAAGATGGGAAGATGAACTTGCTGATAGAGAGTCCTTCCATCTGCCCAGGACCACAGGTCTCACCATGTGAAGACCTGCACTCCTGGGTGAAGTCAGGGGCTGGGGCACAGCACAGACAAGGAGAGGCTGAGAGCAGCAGGTTGAAGGGTTGTTCGGGCACTGGAATAGGGGTCAGAGAGGCTGTGGGATCTCCATCTCTGATCCAGGATACTGAGTTCAACCCCTTGGAACCCCAGGAGGTATCTCCAGAGGTCCCTCCCAATCCAAATTACTCTGATTCCACGTAATGAGATCAGCCTGTGACAACCAATGGGGATGTGCATGGATCTTCCCTGCTAGCTCAGGAGATGCTTTCTCCAGGCAGATACAAGGTATTGCTGAGTTCCCGAGCCCCAGCAGCTACAGGCATGGGCCAGATCACAGGTTTCCCGAGATGATGGTGAGAGCAAAGGGCACTGTGCACCCATGAGGCCATGCCATGGCAGCGAGACCAAACAGCAGTCACAAATGGTGGGTACAGACACTTGGAGCTCACAAGGGATTAAAACCCATCACATCCTGCAAGCAGCTGGGCAAAAGGTTTCCCTCGAGATGGCTTTGCCAAAGCTGAGAATGAGTTTCTTACACCCTGCCTAAGTGTCTGGCACTAGCGAGGGCCTAAAGCAGGGATGTTTATTAAAGCTGTGATCAAGCTCACAGTCCAGAGTCTCCCTTTGGAGATGGAGAGGGATGACGCTCATGTGCGGCCACGCTGTGGGGGTCCCTTTGCTCATACAACAGCAGAACTAGGCACAGATATCGACCCCACGCTGCCCAAGCTAAAGAATCCCTGACTGGCACCATTTCAACCCAGCAAACCAAGGAAGGGGAGAAAGCTTTGATTTAAACTTGGAGATGCTCTAATCATCACACACGGCCCAGGGGAAGCAAGGATCGTTAATGAGGAGTATAATAGCCAGAGTCTTCCACTCCATATGGCTTTGGTGAAAATATTTAGACAGCCAGCAGCAAGCCCAAGATGAGTCACAGCAACAACCAGCGCAGGGTTGAGTTTCAAGTGATTTGCTTCATGATTAAAGTTGGGCAAGTGATTGACAGTCCCTGTGGAGGGAGTCAGAACTCTTTACTTGGGCTCCATCTCAAGAGGCCTTTAACTCAGCTGTGTGCTTTTCTCTACCACGGAAAGCAGGGGGCATCCACCCCATCAAAATCTCTAAAACAGGGAGAAACGCACAACCTCGGCCCATTGCAGCTGGGGGAATCTCTGGCTGTGTTTGCGCAGCCCCTGCCACAGCCACGCCACTGGGGCTGTGTTAGAGAACCAGAAAAAAGACCAGAGTCCATGGGTGAGGTCCCCTGGGATGACTTACGGGGGCATCACCAGGGGTGCAGCCCTGCTGTCTTGTGCACACTGCCCTGGTCACCTTCCGTGCACAAGCAGGGCAATAGGCTGCGCGTGCTCAGCGCTTCACAGGCTTGGCCTGAGATTTCCTGGGATGGCAGCAAACAGCAGAGCAGCATTCAAAAACCAGACATGGACCATTGCCATGTTCTTGCCCAGTTTGAGGGCTCCCCAGGAACTGGCAGTTTACAAAAAGGCATTGAACCAGCAAACATTACAACCACCACAACCCTGCTCACAGGCACCCGAAGGAGATGCCTGGGTCACACCCAGCACCCTGAGTGCCCAGAAGTGATTGACACTTCTCTGGACCACCCTGATGTCACTTGGCTACTGGGAGCACAAGATCTAGGTGATGGAAGTGCTCAGACCCTGCCAAGGGCACGTAGACCCTCTTCCCAAGCAGGAGAGGTAAGGGATGGCAGAGGGAGGATACATATTGATGTGCTGGAAGGCACAAAGAAGAAGGGATAAAACTTTGTGCAGCTCACTCAGGAGCTGAGCAGACTCACAGGCAGCACCCCCCCACAGCAGGACCAGGCAGGATGCTGGAGTTTGCTCCATCCCTCCTTCTCTGCCTTCCCAGCTGCCTGTCCCTATCCCGCCAGCTGCAAGGGGCTAAGGGGGTGCAGAAAGGGATGGGGAAGGGGAGAGGTCAGAGGGAGGCCATGGCAGAAGGGCTGCAGGAGCTTTCCCGCCCCAGGATGTTACCCACAGCACAGAACTGGGCCCCTTCCTTCCACCTTAAAGCTGGGGGCCCTGGACAATCCCCCTGCTCCGTGTCCCCAACTCTGTTTCGTACTGGAGGAACTGGTCAGAGAGGGGGAAAAGACAGCGAAGGACAGGATGGGCATCCCAGCCTCAGCCATGCCCACAGCCGGGCACGACAGCGGCTCCGGGTCTCTCCGGGCAGCATCAGATAGATGGTGGGCCCCGTCCCTCCATCCATAGTTCCCTCCATCCCTCCCTCCTCCCATCCAGTCCCTTCTCTCCATCATCCCCTGCATTCCTCCCCACCTTCCCCGCCCCACTCCCGACGGCCGCGCCGCGGAAGCTCCGGCGGTACCGGTACCGCTCCGTTGGGTGGATGAAGCCGCCGCGTTCCCCCGCCAGCTCCCGGGGCTCGGGGAGTCCCGCATCCACCCGTGCCGGGGCTTGACGTGGGGTGAAGGGGGGGGGGGGTGGAAAGTTTGGATCCGGCGGCGGCCGCCCCGTCCGGCCCGCTCCCTCCGCGCTCACCTGGCCCCGCGCCGGCGGGCGGCCAGCGGGTGGGCTCCAGCGCTCCGTAGCGGGGGGCGGCCCCGCTCCCGTCCATGCCGCAGCCCCGCACCGCTCCGCGCCGCTCCGCCGGGGGCTCCCGCAGCTCAGCGCCCCCTGCCGGGCCCCGCCGCGCAGGCGCCCCGCTCCCCCCGCAACCCCCACCGGGGAGGAGGGTGGTGGGATACGCGTTGCTCCTGTCGCTAAACACGAGTGGGCTTTGCAGAGCCTGTGCGGGGCACGGGGCGCGGTGTGGGGCCAGGCACAGCGATGGACAGGACCCCACTAAGGGGAGAGCGGGGAGGTGGGGCAGGGTGGCTGCGCTTCCCGGGAGAAGTGACTTTTCCCTATGGAAAAACACAACAGCGAGGGTTTGAACGCGTTCAAAAAAATGAATAAAATGAAACAATGAAACCCACGGGCTGGGTGGTAGCGGCTTGGCAGTACCCACAGCAAGGGGATCCCAGCTGCGACCTCCTCTCTCCAGCCAGGCTCTCCTGTGGGACACAGCAGCCACCAGTTCCACCACAGAATCACAGAAGGGTTTGGGTTGGAAGGGACCGTTAAAGCCCACCCAGTCCAACCCCCCTGCCAGGAGCAGGGACATCTCCAACCAGATCAGGTTGCTCAGAGCCCCGGCCAACCTGGCCTGGAATGTTTCCAGGGATGGGGCATCCACCACCTCTCTGGGCAACCTGGGCCAGTGCTCCACCACCCTCAGCGTAAAAAATTTCTTCCTAATATCTAATCTAAATCTTCCTCCCTGTATTTTAAAACCATCACCCCTAGTCCTATCACAACAGGCCCTGCTGAAGAGTTTCTCCCCACCTTTCCTGCAGCCCCCTTTAGGCACCGGGAGGCCGCTCTAAGGTCTCCCCGGAGCCTCCTCTTCTCCAGGCTGAACAGCCCCAGCTCTCTCAGCCTGGCCTCACAGCAGAGCTTCTCCAGCCCTCTGGTCATTGAAGGCTTGAAGCCACCTCATCTTGAAGGCTTGTCCCATCAAACTGGTATGGGGAAGGTGAGGACGGGGTGTGGATTGTAAACCTTCCCGCTCGCAGGGTGTTACGCTTCTCACTCACTGACACCAGAAGCACTTGCTCCACTGAGTAATCACAATCTGCGGTGCTCTGTGTAGGCACACGTCAGCACCACCTTCCCCAAAACATGGAGGGGACATACGTCCTCTGCTAGGACATATTTCTCTGCTGCGAAATGTGTCCCATGTGTCTCAGTGGCTTTGTGCAAGAGCACAGGTCCAAGGCAAGGGTGAGGGACACACTACCTTTGTGAAGGGACACACCACCTTTGTGAAGGGACACCCTCCAGCACCAGTACCAAACAACAGCAATACAATCTCCCAGGCTCTTGAAAGGTGCCGACAAATACAAAGAATTAAAACGCAGCTTGGAGAACATGAGGATGGACGCAGTCATCAGAAGCTCTTTGAAGAACCACCCTGAGCAGGCAACAGCAAACAAGAGATACCACCAAGGCACACTCAACAAATTCTGAGTCTTCAAAAACGCTTCCAAGGCGATGCTCACAGGGCCTTTTGCTGCCAACTCAATCAGGCACATCTTGATGCTAGAAGGAAGCTGAGCTTTTTAATTTGTCACTTGTTGAGAAAGGACTGTGGTCCCAAGAACCTGAATGCCTGTTCCTGTGGAGGGATGTACACATCAGGACAACTGGTTTGGAGTTTGTCATAGATCAGCCCCACTCAGGGCCAAGCTACACGGTCTGTCACTCACTCCCCCCACCCTCCACTGGGACAGGGAGGAGAATTGGTATAGAAAAGAAGGCAAAACTCCTGGGCTGAGATAAACAAAAAAATTCAAGGGAACAACAGAGAAGAAGAAAACGGAAATTGAAAACAAACAATCAAAAAACAGTAACAGAAAACATTTAAGCAAGAAATTTACAGTACCGTAGCTTGCTGTGGATCCTGATGCCCAGCTCCTTCCCCAGCAGCAACACCCTCCCCTCAGCCCCATCCCCACTTTATACACTGAGCGTGGTGGCCCATGGGGTGGAAGGGCCCTTGGGCCAATTTGGGTAAAGGATCCCAGCTGTTGGCTGATCAGTGACCTGTCCCAGCTGTGTCCCCAGCCACAGGGGCCACCGGCTCCAGCTCTCCCAGGTCAGGTGAGAATTAACTCTGTCCTAGCCAGAACCAGGACAGAGTTACTTAATAAGTTTATTTTCCTTAGAATTTGTCAAAAAATCAGGTTCATGTTTCTCAGTTCATGCTTTGAATATTAAAGCTCTTTCAGCAGGTGATTGTGTTTCCTGGCTAAAAATTCGTTTTACTAACAATAACCCCAGTTAACACAGCCTCCTGGTGTCACAGCTGCCTCCATAGTTCTGACCTTTCAGCCTGATCAGAGCTAGAAATGTTCTCAAGGATTCAAAAATGGAGCAGTTGTTGCCAACAACTGCCCGGTCTGCTGTACTGGTGAGGTGGTGATAAGATAACTGCATTTTCTGTTCCTTGATTTCTTCAGGCAAGATTTCTAAATATTAAAGATGAAGCAAAGCTTAATTTTAATCTTGCCTCATAGTCACCTCTACATTTGGGTTCACAGTTTTACGGGACAATATACCCAATTTAAAGTAAAAAATTGCCCTTGGCTAGAAACGTCATTTATATTACAGCAAAACCAGGCCCCAGGGAGAAACCATGCAGAAAAAAAAATAAATTATCTATTCCCTGAGAAATGTACAGTCTAAATTAGCAGAGATTCTTTCACATTGGCTCTCTCTTGATAAACACAGCAATACAGATGCCAAGCTGAGAGTGTCAAGATATTTCAAGACAGCCTCTTTCCCCTCTCCCCTCCCCGCACCAGTACTGCTCAGTGCTCGTGCCATTAATGGTCAGGAGCTGCTCAATACTTTTAAGAAGTCCGTCGGGGACCCGTATTACAAAGGTACAGATTTTCAGTATCATGCTGTAATCACAGTTCACCTAAGAGTTCAAACCAGAATGGGAATGTCTTGTCTGGACTTTAAAGATGAACAAAATGAGGAACAATTTTATTAGACAGCACTGAAGACAGCACACATCGAGTCATTACACCCCGTTAGGGAAGAAAAGAAAATTCAAGAGCTCTTGATTGAAGATTCAGAATACGCAGAATAACTCTGCAGCTCTGAAAAACATCCCTCCCCCTTTCTTGTGAAACTACGGCTGAATGGACTTACCTCAAATGGACCACATCTACAATTTTGGGAAATGACTCATTACAAAAATACAAAAACCTCTCTGTGAATTCATCTGGGCAGATTTCACTACAGAAAGAAACACGCTGTGGTTGTCGCTGAATTATAGAAATCCTTGGATAACACTGGAAAGGATCTTAGTATGCTGGTCAGATCCACAAGAAAAATGGACATTTAGAGATGAGTGCCCACTGAGTTTTGCCTCTTTTCAGATTCTGAACGCGGCGCACTATTTAACTCAACTGCAGATGTGAGGTGCACACAGAGAGGAGCTGAAGGAAATATTTGCCACAGCCCATCATAAAAAAAAACCTGCCAGAAAGACAGAATCTGTAATTTTAGTTCCCTTATCACTTGGGAACAAGTTTTTAAAAGCAAGATAAGGTGTCTGATGCAATGAGTTACGCAGATCCCAGTTCAGCTGCATCAGCTGTACACCCAAACTACCTGCAGGGCCCGGCGGTTGCTTCACGATACGCAGAGAGGCCGTTGTGATTTTTTTTGGCAAATGATGACTCATCTAATAAAAGTGATTTATTGAGATCATTTGAAAGCTCTCACGAAGTACACATACATTGAGCTACAGGAAATACAAAATCTAAAAGCTCAAAGACCGTCACCGTACGGAACTTGTTCCTCAGCGCTAATGGTGGTTTGCCTCCTGAGCTCAATTAAAGCTAATTGTATTCAGAGGAGGGCGCAGCTCAGCTTAGCCCCTGGAGTCACATCAAGGGGCAAAAAAAAAAAAAAAAAGAAGTATTTCTACATACAAGCCCATGAAATTTGCTTAAAGGTCACTGTGAAGTAGGCAAACAGTAAAAATGTATGTGATTTTATAATCACTTTTAACCTTACAATTGTTGTTTAAGAATAAAAATATAAACAAACAGAAGCTTCTACCTCAATTTTTTGGCCAATAGTTGCAAAGTAATGCAAAAATAACCGCTGATGTGGTTGGAAATACATCCTGAGAATCTCTTTTCCCCAAAGGCAGTTTGGTTCTTCTCATTTACATCTTACTGCCAACAGCATGACACGCGTTGGCACATCCTTACTTCTGCAGGAACAATAAAGCCATGCTCCAAGCGGACACGTCTCGTGCAGAACAATTTAAGTCCACTTCCTTCCTTACCCTTTTGGCTTGCAGAGTCTGTGACCATCAGAGAGGAAGAAATTGAGTCACCAGTGTTGTAGAGCTCACACACAGAAACTGTATAAACCTCAGTGGAAAGTTATTTAACCAAATTGGTGCAATTTCTGCAGTGAATGAGCCCTCTACCATGTTCACTTCCATAGTGGTTTGTAATTCAGAATGTATTCCAAACTATAAAAATATTATTCTTCCCTGAATCACCACCAAATGTTTATTGGGTTAATTTTTTTTTTTAAATCTTATTATGCGACATTATTACACTGAAGGGATTTTATGCTAATAAGGATGGGATAAATTCTTGATGCTAAAATTGTTCTCAACTTGAGTTTGAATTCCTGGGAGAAGGTAACATCTTAATAAGAAGTTCCAGCTATTCTTGGCACGAGGACAATTCTATCTATACAGTTATTCCAGTAGAGTATTCTGCATGGCGTAGTGGATTTGTGCCAGGAAAACAGAGAGCTAACTGCCCCGAAAGCACGCGATGTACAGATAATCTGGAATCGATGCACACAGAGAAAGAGATTATCGTCAGTGGCACTGCTTTTCCTCATCTCCGGCCGCTCTCTGCTGAGTCCAGAGCGCGGCAGGGTGACGGATTGCAATGCTATTTGCATGTTACATATTAAATATTCTGCTTTTTGCAGCTGCCTGTCTCATGGCTTGTAAAACATTGGGAAGATGTTATTAAAATCTATCCCTCTGCAAAGGAATGGTGTCGTTTGGAAGGACGGAATAAACTGACAACAGCTTTTGATGGTAGCTGAAGGGACTGTAAGGCTCAAAGCTTCTCCGCCAGCCCTGTTTAAGGTCTGACCTGGATCTTTGAATGAAGTCAGACCACCAATTTTTCATTTGTAAGCAAATCTTACCTACTGAAGAGGTGTTGAATTCTGTACGCTTCTGAGGTTAAGCCAAGGCAGCCTGAGGATCCTTCTGGAGTCAGCAGACCCTGTTCAGGACACAGATTTAGTTCTAAACAGGAAACACGAGAAGAGGGCTGCCCTCAGGCCAGACTGACCCAGGGACAATGACCAGCTTCAAGCAGACCAATTCTGCCAGTGCCAAGTTCCTCCTGAATGAACATTGCCCTACGTCAATTCCCAGCCCACAGAAGTGACTCAAACGCGGAGGGCAGACTGGTCACCCTGAATGCTGGGTGCCACCTTAGGTAAATAAACACAAGGAAGTCCACGGGCTGCTCTGCTCGATTTGGACAGCCAGCAGGCACTACTTGCGCGCAGACATGGTAGGTTTTTTTTCCAATAGATGCCGATGCAGAAGCACTTAAATTACAAAACATGAGAAGATGGACAGTCTGTAGCAAAAAGTGATTTTACAAATCAAAGCAAAGCAAATGAACCATTTTTTTTTTATTCACATCCCTTATTCAGCAAAAGGAGTTCACAGACATAGCACCTTGAAAAAGTTTAGTGTGTTATTAGCATTACAGTATTTTTCGTTCAATTGTGTCGAAGTACAGGTCACAGCTTTCGCTCACAGTTTCCACATCAGCTCTGGGGAGTGAGAATTCGATTCAAGTTTGATTTTTGACTAAAAACTTTGCTACGTTCATTTCAGCAAACGTATACCTGAAATACATTGGTTTGATTTTGCAAGCAAAATCATCAAGGTAAAAGAAAAAATACTACAAGAACGCTATAAATTAAGAAAATAAAAAGATTTATAAAATTTTTAAAATAAAAATCTGTCCTGTCAGATATACACTGTGTATATTTAGCACTTCAGAATTAATGGTCATTTCTGGGCATCATCATCATCACACCACTCCATTCAAGTGCAGATTAGCTGATCCCGCGCTGCTGTGACCAATTCCTATTAAAGCTTTCATCCTTCATAGCTTTTACCAGCCAGTCCCTCTCGTTCTCCTCATCAGAGGCACTCATATCGCTGGAATCAGCAGCCAGAAGACGAGAATAATTAATTTTTTTCTGCTGCGGCAATTTCGACTGGACAATTAAGAACAAGAAGAGCCACAGCACCAGGGACAGGCAGCACGCCCTGTACAGAACTGCGAGGCCAAAGTGCTTCACCACAAATCCCCCTGCAAAACTGCCCAAGCTTGCTCCTCCACCATAGCAGAGGCTCTGGAAAACGGCGTGCAGGGACCTCTCCATGCCTGGGGTGGCTATGTCGTCCACTGTCACGTTAACCACCCACCACAAAGCACCGCTACTAAAGGCAGATAAAATCTGGATAAGGAGAACTGACCACACAGTCCACAAGAAGGAGTAGCCCAGAAGCTGTACTGCCAGGAGGCTGAGACTGACTGCAACAATTTTGCTGCTCGAGAAAGTCCTCAGCAATTTCCCTTTGAAGAAATAAAGCAAAATTTCAGCAAGCAGCCCAACAGCCACAGAGAGCCCCATGTACAGCTCACTGCTGCCTTGGTCCTGCATCTGCCAGAAGAGAAAGTTCTGCACCGCAGACCCAGCTGCACCGGTGAGGAAGACTGTGACGGCGTGCAGGATTACTCGGCCATCGCTCCACAGAAGGGCCAGGGCTTTGGCGGTTTTGTTAACGTGGTCGGTTCTCTTGGGAACGTGGACAGGAAAAAAGACAGTGACAATCAATGAGAGTGTTACCAGGAGAGCATAGCCATAGAAATGGACAGCGAGGTGGGTGACTGTACTGCTGAGGAAGCAATTCAGTTGATCCACGAATACGGCAATGCTGCAGGCACCTACAGATGCACCCAGGTAACTCCAGATCCACAGCTTGCCGTACCTGTCAGTGGCATCAACGAAGTCCAGATATTCATAGAGACTCTCATCCACTGTCCATTCAAGAGATGTAGCTAACAGCTCCCAAAGCACAACAGCACCCAGCACCATAAGAAAAATCTGATGCTCTCTGTCCTGAAAGATGTTTTGCACCACCCCAAAGTCGACATCTTGAGCATCTTTCCAGTGGTCTGAAAGGTTTCTAGATGTATAAGCATCTCCAACAGTAGAAAGAGTTGTTGTAATCAAAGGGAGCTCATTATTTTCAGTAGCATAAAGGCTTTCTTTAGCACTATCAACATTTGTCGCAGCAGAACCCAGACTGCTTGTTTCCTTCTCGAGACCACGCAAGGGAGGTCTGTAGGGAGTTGGCATTTCTGGTTCTTGTGTCTCCCAGTTAGCTGCTTCCACAGAAGCTGTCCAGCCAGAGGGACCATCAGAGTAGCCACTTATACCACCGTCACCAGTCCCTCCACCTTTTTTCTCAAGCGTATCTGTCAGGCCAAAGAATCCCTGGAAGGCAGCACTGGTTAGCGTTGGCTTTCTGCTCGCTATGGAAACATCGGCCGTTGTTTTCACCATTTCTTTCGACACCGCTTTTGCGTTCATAGCGGCACTCATGCTTAAAACACTGTGGCTGCTGGTGCCCGGACCGGGCACCGTGGTGGTGGCCCCTCGGTCACCTGGCTGCTGGCTGGCGTTACAGTACCGGTACCCCGCGTCCCCGCCGGCGGGTGGGATGAGGGTGAGCAGCAGGCTGGCCCCCGCCGAGCCCAGCAAGGAGCCGGCAATCAGGAGGCGCCGGTTCCTGCGGCCCTTGGGGCAGCGGGAGCAGAAGGCGGCCCAGAGAGCTGCCGCCAGGTGCTGGGCACCGGCCACGACGCCGACCAGCGGGGCCGGCAGCCCCAGGTGCCGGAGGTACAGCGTTAGGAACGGGGCGGCGCAGGCCCTGCCCGCACCCTGCAGAAGACGGAAGAGGCCGGAGAGGGCCAGGGCCCGGCCGACGTCCCACTGCTCGCTCATGGCGCCGCCGCATGCTCCTCCCGCGGGCACCGGCGAAGCGGCGGCACGCCCCGGAGAGCCCCCTCCAAACCCTTCCGGGGCCGCAGTGACCGTACCTGCACGGCGCAGGGCTCCGCTACCGCACGGCCCAGCCCGGCCCGGCCCGGCCCGCACCTGCCGCCACCCGCGGGGCCGCGCCCCGGGCCCGCCCCGTTGCTAGGAGACGGCGTGCGGTGCGGAAGACAGCGCCACCTTCCGGCCGGGAGGGAAAGCACCGCGGCCCGCCGCCGTCACCTCGGCCCCGGGCTCCCCGGGGAGAAAGGGGGGTCCTGGAGCCCCCACCCGCTGCACCACGCCGGGAAGGTGTCGGGGGGCCGCCGGGCGGGGAGCCAGGGGAACCCTGGAAGGAGTGAGATTTGCAGCCCATGCCCGTGGGATGCACATGGTCGCCCGCTGCGAGGTCTCTCCCGTCGTGCCTTCCCCCGCCAGACGGTTTGTGTCCGAGAGCCCCAGCCGCTGCGAGAAGGAGCAGCGGATATTTGCTGCCTTTCCACACACAAAATAAGGGACATAAGGGGTTTTGTCCCTGAAGTGGTGGCAGGAATGTTCCAGCTCGGTTCAGGTCCCAAAAGAAGACATTATTTGCTGTAATGTTTCCTCTTATGTGGGAAAATAAAAGCAAAAGTCCTCAATTCAGAGTCAGGATGGATTTTGAGAACCAAAACCTTCCATGCTGGTCACAAAGCAGAAAGGAAAAGCTTTCCCTTTTTCCTATAAAAATCTCGTCAGCTCCACACAAAGTGTTTCCAAGCAAGACAACCCTCTGGCATCGTGTACCCCTCAGCCCACTCCCCCTGCAAAATAACCCTCCTGCTTTCAGCCCCATGCCGCGGAGACACGCAGACCTGGCCTGGTCGCTGCAGTGGAATAAGGCGTGGATCCAGCACTGGGTTTTGTGCGAGACGCTTTGCTCAGGCGTGGGAGCTCCCTCCATCCCTCCCCATCGCTGTCAGGGCTGGCTTGGATCCTCTGCCCACCTGCAGTGTCCCTCCCGTGCCCTCTCACGGGTAACCATCCCGTTTTCTGGGCAGCCATACCCGCTCCCCTCTTGTCAGTGGGGCTGTAATGTCACCCTGTAAATCCCATGTAGAAGTCAGCCGGTCTGGCTCCCAAGGCTGTTAAGGCTTGTTTCCACAAAGGTTAGAAAAATTTACATCCTAATCCCACCACAAGAACCAATCACTTTTTGCACCATTCCTGGCATTCAGCTTATCCAGAGTGTTCCCAAGTGGATTTCACACCCTAACGGTTTCAGCTGCTTTAGGGCAGCAGCCCCAGGGTTGCAGCTACATCCCATGGCCCCCACGGCTCTCTGCTCACAGTTCCTCTGGATGCTCACGCCTGCGCTCTGCTCCTCTCCTTTTGAGCCCTGGGAAGCTCGGGAAGGGCTGGCTGCTGAGCACTTACACCATGCAGCCCCGTAAGGGAACAGTTATTCAGATATGGCAATGGGAAAAATGCAAGGAAACACAAAAAACAGGCTCATAAATCACTGCATTCAGAAGCTCAGCGCAGTCAGATCTCTTAAATCATTGTTCGTGATGGAGAATACACTTCTGCACGGATTCTTCATTTTTGTTCCCATGTGTTGAGTGATGTGTTCCTGGTCCTGCTTTACCACAGTGCTTTGTAGCCGGCTGTTCTGCGTGCCGTGCCGCGTGTTCGTGGCGTTCACAAGAGCTGTCATGACACTGACGTCCCATGGAGCTGTTTCCAGCCCCTGGGGTCACCCAGAAAACACACACCAACAGTGTAGCGCAGCACAGAAACCGTCAGAACCTCGATTTTAGTGAACCCAAAGCAAGACACGGGGAGATTGCATCCTCCTTGCTTTGAAACACCTTTAAGAGGGGCTTTTCCCCTGATCTGCCTTTATCCCAGCAGTGTTTGAAGGCTGCTCTCGACTGGCTTTCTGGTCTGTCCTGGATGCTGGATGCTCGTGGAGGGCTCAGTGAGTTCAGCCAAGAAAGGGGAAGAGCTGCCTGAGCTGCTGAAACCACCCTGGTGGGATACAAAATATGGATGAGGCTGTGAACACGGCTGTTAGAGCTGATTTATTCCCGGCAGCGGCACTGCTGGGGAGGTCGTACGACGAAGACACATTGATCGCTGTTAAAGGCCGCGCAGCCTTGTCCTCCCCCTCGATCAGTCCGTGGGTTTTCACACAGAGCTGGCAGAAAATGAATCTTCTTTCCATATGCAGAAGTGCTCTATACCAGGATTTTATTGCTGGGTTTATTCCGCCTCTGAAGGTTTTAATTTTGGTGCAGAACGCTCCTTGGAAAAGAGGAGATTTTTATTCTTTTTTTTTCACGAAGTGTTTAATAATGTGCAGGCAGTGGGTGTTCTCAGGTTGTCCTAGGCGGTATTTCGGGAGTGATGATGGCAGTAGAAGGTTGTTCAGCATGCAGAGCTCACAGGCAGCCAGCTGGGGCTTGCCTCAAGTACCTGCAAGTGCCAAAGCACTGCTTTTCCCCCCGGGCTGGTCTTGATTTGTGCAGGAGGAGGTGGCGGTGGCTCACGCTGGGAGCCAGACCTGGCATGACACAGCTGGGACCGTGATGTGACACGGCAAGCCACTGCGCTAGGACCCACGTGGGCTCTGGCCAAGCCAGCTCGACGTCAGCCGCTGGAGAGCTGTTTGTGCCTCCGCTCGGCATCGAGCCAGGCACGCAGACAGTGCCATGCACATTTTGGTGTGACAAAGGCAAGCACGCTGTAATGGCTTAAGTAAAGGTATTCAGGAGGGGCTTTGAAAGGCTGGAGGGAGGTAAGGAATCCTGCCAGGTGAAACCACTGACAAGGCTGTGCCAGGAGGGTTTGCGCCTGCAGGCTCTACCTCCAGGCTCTGTTATTTAACAACGCACCCTGCACTTGGGTTTCCTGCACTCTCCCAGTCTCCAGGCAATCCCATCCACCCGCATCCCCTTGAGGTCCACCTGCCACGTTCACCCAGACGCTGTGCAGAAGACGGAGCTGCTCTGAAGCCGGCAGTTCCTGGGTACAGGTCATACCTGAACGCTGTCCCTGTCCTATGGTTGCTCTGTGACCTGCATTAGCTGCCTATGATTTCAAGGGGTGAATGAAACAACCTGTGAAATTCTCTTTCTCACAGCTGTAATAATTTATTAACACGAGTTCATGAACTGTTTCTGCTCTATCGATAAGCAGCTCCTCTGGGCAGTGGGATCAGAGGGCTTTAGAGGATGCTTGGAGAAAGCCAGCATTTCAGTCTTCTCCCAGCCCAAGCCTATGTGTGCTGGGCCAAGCACTGGTCCCACTAAGGGAATGGGGTGCTTTGAAGGGACAGACTTTGAGAGGGGGGACAGAGAGGAATCGAGGGGCAGAGGGCATGGGGGGTCCAGACTTCTGCTTCGAAATCTCTGCAGTTCAGCCATTTCTGCCCATCCCTTCACAGAAGAGCTCTTTGGCCATGAACATTCTATGTAACATAGCATGTAGCCCCAAGGTGGGGAGAGAGGAGAAGACTTCAGCCACAGAGGGACAAATGACACCAATGTCTTTCTAATCCTCCCAGCTTACTCTCACTCACCTCAGCTACACACAAACGTAAAGAAAACAACCAAATTGACAGTTTCTGATGTTTTTTTTCTAATTTCTTTTTAATTGGCATTAAAAGGATTGCACCTTCTGATCCAGATCGTCTCTAACACCTATACAAATAACTTATAATCCATCTACATCATTTACAACTGTACAGAGTAAACTCTGGACGCCGCAGCCCATGCTCCAACCCAGCGCACGGTCTCTTGCCTTTGTAAGCGTTTGCCTTGCGTGCCAGGGCACATGGACCCCTCAGTGAAGCCCCAAGGATGCAGAAGAGCTGCTGGTCACCCCTTAAGCTCCCTGTTACCCTACGCAGAGCTCTCAGAGGAAAACAGCTGGTGCAAGCAGGCGTTTCCTGACTTGTTTCTGAGCCTCCTGTCTAAATCCAGCTTCCTTCAGGGCCAAAATGCTTGCTGCCCAAGTCTGGCATTGGTGGGCATCAACCTTTTTTTTTTTTCATTTGTGAGCAAATGGAGGTCAGCACTGAAGAACCTGCTGAGACCCTGCAGCTTTGTGACTGCTGTGAGGCGATGCTAAGACTTGGGGACCGTGCTTGGCTCTGCCGGCAGCAAGGGGCTACATCTGCCAGCGTTTCAGGGTAGCTTCCTTAGAAAATGGTCATTCCAACGTGATCCTTCAATTGTTCGTGCTGGTTTGGGATTAAATATTTCTTGGGCCCTGGAGGCTTTTTTTACACTGCTGAATAATCCATCACCTGCCGACAGCGCTAAGCTGCTGTGCCCCCAGTAGTGTATCTCAGCACTGTTTTGGGGTGCATGGTACATTCAAAGCGAGAGTGAATAAAACTGTAACTTGGGAACAGGAAGCGACAATGCCTGCAGTGCCAGGTGACAGCGGGGGACAGGAACAGGAGTATGGCAACCCTGCACTTGCTGGCAAAGAGAGGGACCAGGGAAGGCTGAGGGTTGAACCCCGAAAGCCTTGTGCATGTGGCAAGAAACGCAAGGAAGATTTCCATGGGGCCTAACCAGCTGAGACAACCCACACGTTCCGAGCAGCTCTGCGGAAGGGAAAATCCTCTCCAGTACCCCAGACTGGGATACCTGGAGGTGAGCTCCTTGTTCCAGGAGTGGATGGTGAAACAGAAGCGACTTTCCAGAGGTGCAGCTCCTCAGGGCCAGGCAGACGTGGCACGGACAGGACAGAGAGGTGGATTTGTCCCCAGCCGTCAGGGCTGGGGTCACACAAGGGTTTGCCAATGCCACTGCAGCTGGGTCAGCATCACCCTGGAGCACAGAGCTGGCTGTAGGGACTCGCCATTGGTGACAGCCAGAGATGGCTGGGAATAGCTGCTCTGCACATACACAAAGCTAAAGGACACTTTCTGTGGACTGCTGATCCAAGCAAGCAACCCTGAGTGAAGGCAGCCCAGGTAATGAGTTATCTCATGATAGTGTCATAGAAGGAGTGCCCCCAAATTCCCTCTAATGCGAATTTAGGGAAGACTCTCTGGAGACACCCCAGAAACCACAGATCCCATTCAGAAAGTCAATAAATACACACTGTGTTTCTTCCATTATTTTAGTCAGCCACAAACTGGAACGAAGACAGGGTCCTCCTGCACGATCATCCTTAGCACCAGGTTAGTTTGACCCTGGGTGGAAGCAGGATTTATGCTGTTTCTGCTCAGCCTCACCCATCGGCAAACCAGGGGATGGCTTCTGCGCCGTGGTAGCAGCAGAGGAAAGGAACGGAGAAGTCTTGCAGGCATCCTGCCCATCCATCATTCCCAGGAACACTACTCCACTCCGCTACACCCCTTGCCCACACAGCACAGACCAAACCAGGGCTGCAAGGCGGACTGGGATGCAGAGGTATCGCTGGCTGATCTCACGGAGGAGGTCCGCGGCTGCTGGGGCTGTAGGTGGTTGCTCCTGGGATGCACAGCTGGAGGAACGCAACTGCTGCTCGTGAGGCTCCAGACCAGATGTGGAGAGGCTGCATAGTGAAGCAACAGTGAAATCCCAGCTGGGCTCGAAGGTACAGCCCAGATGTCAAAGACATCCCACAGCACTGCCTAGGCAGCCTGAGCTGTTCTTGCCCCGTTCGTCACTGCCAAATCTTTCACTGGCTTTCCCATGTCCCTGTTCCACACCATTCATCATTACTTTCTGCTGCCCCTTCAAAACAACAGCAGGTTTTCCACTGCCTTCCACAGAAGCTGCACTAAACACACACGCTCTCCCAGTTGTGGTCAGGCTTACAGTGAGGTTTCCTCCATCAGTCAGTGAATAATTGCTGGTTTGCCCAAATGTATCACCCTGGGCCAGAACCCCGCACAGCAGGCCCTGATCCCCTGCCAGGCTGTGAGACGTCACCATAATAAATATTACTGACAGCAACTGCTCTGTGATCCACAAGCACTGCAAGCACCATCACCTCCGCTGTGTTTTCCCCAGTCTTCCTCAAATGAGGAAGCTCAGAGGTTTTCCCTGACTTGTGCAAAAGGTTAAAACTCAGTTCTCCAGCCACGCTCTGGCGTTAGCTGTGGTCATCACTGTCGTTCAGCGGGGCACGGCTGTCCTCCCTGAGCCCTCTCCGCCTCCGCTGTTGCGGCTTTTAACACCATTACCGTTGTAAAATCAGTGTTGGTGGCTTTTAGTGTGTTTTCTTTTTCCGTCTCCTCTGTGGTGACCCAATCTCACACCAGCTTTTTCTCGTTTTCTTCACTGGATGATGCCTGCAAATGTGTTGATAGGCAACAGCAGAGACTTGGGCATGTATTTCACAAGACCCATATCTTCTTTTTCATGTATATTGAATTTCATTGTCCTTGTCTTTTGCAAGCAGTAGCTGGGCTCTAGGCAAGGAGACACTTCCACACTGCAAGAGCAACAAGAACATATTTACTGCCCGTGCAAATCTGCCCTTGAGGGCCAGAGTCTGATCTCAGACTAAACATCAGGTCTCTCCGCTGACTGCTGAGGGGGGGCTGTCACATTGAGATCTGCTTTTATGCTTTTTCAACTGGTTTTGGCTGGAGAGATGAGCTGATGTGTGTTAGTGTTTGACCACAAAACCAGTATCCTTAAGCCTGGTTCAGTTTGATTCTCAGAAATTCACATTTTGTCTATGTTCCATATGTCCCATGGACCTTGAACCACCTGTCTGCTTCCAACACATCATGTGTCACTGGAAATACTATAGGGACATCAATTCCTGCTACTTTCACAGGGCTGAACTCCCTCCCCCTACTTTCATTTGCTTGAGATACCTTGGTGAGGAATGCAGTCACTGGAGAGAGCATCAGCTCCACGATATAATTAAGGAGATCTAACATCAGGGTTTGTTCCTGGAGGTTCCTATCCTTCTGCTGACTTAATGACAGCACCTTACTTAAAATGGAAGACCCTTTTTGTTTCTCACACCATCACCCAAAAACACAAAGGTAGGAGAGCACCACTCAGCCCTGCTTTCCCTGGAGAAGCAATGTATTTGCCTGAGGGTCTTTTGTCACGTATGAGGATCAAGACTAGGACTCCCTGGGAAAGAGCTCTGCCACCTTGGGAGCCCTTCCAGGGAGGGATGCAAGGTCATCCTGAGCCTGGCAGGTGTGGTCTTCTCACCTGATCACGTTCCTGTAGGCTCGTCTGCTGTCCTTGTCCAGACACACCGTGAAGGGCTTCTGCTCGGTGCTCCTGATTGTGATACTGCGTGTTTTCAACCTGTTTGCCACAGCCTGGATCGAGAGACGAAGAGGATCTCAGTGAGTGTCTTGCTTCCCTTGGCTGTGTGGTGATGGGAAGTGTGTGCATACTGGGAATGAAAGGGACAAATGCACATGTTGCCGGGTTTGGGATGTCGTGGTGCAGCAGGTCAATCCTTCAGCATCTCCTGAGACAGGATTCAATGTGGCATTGACCAGCGGGGATGGCATTTGGGGCTTTGGCTCAAAAATCTAGACTTTTCCATGGAAAGTAATTGCAAAACACTCTCTGAGCAGGGTGGCCCCAAAGCCTTCTCCTCCCTACATGCTTTTCTCTGTTGTCATAAGGGATTTCCATGCATTGGATGACCCCTCCAGGGCCGTGAGCATCCACAGCTACTTACCGAGAACGATCGTCCTGACAAGTTGTTGATCCTAACGATTTCAGTGATGTTCACGTTCAGACACACCAGGTCTGCAACAGAAGCAGCAGGTTAGCCTTAGAGCATGGCATGATCTCAGCTCAGCTTTGAATAGGGCTGGTGCCAGATCCAACATTTGGGTGCACTGCCAGGAGTCTGTGGGATACGTAGGACGGAGAAAAGGAGGACTCTAGCAAGCTCCACGGGTTAAGAGTTTGCGTGGGATCATGCTCAGGGTGGAAACCTCAGAGGCTATGCTAAGGGAAAAGAGGAAGGTTGCAGCAAGAGGAAGATGCTGCCAAGCCTAGCTTATGGTTGTGCTGAACCCCACGTTATAGGGAGCCCCAGGCCTGTCATTCACGAGAAAATGCACAACCATAGACTTTGGTGATACCAATGTCATGTCACGTCAGTGATTCAACCCCCACAGCCCAGACACAATTGGCACTAAGTACCATGGTCAGATTTACTCTATCGAGCACCAGAAAGCTCAGCAAACCCTCTTCACATGGTTCCAAGCAGAAAGAACCCACCTTCAGCCTCATCCGCAGGGATGGCTTTCATCACCAGACCCGTGGAGCGCAGGGACATAGCCAGCTCCTTCGCCCGGTCGCTCACCACAACCTGCAGGAAAGGCTCAGTTAATTCACCCCAGCAGAGAGGTCTGGGGGCAGTTTTTCACAAATGCAAGGTTAGTGAACAGGCTTTTAAAGTTCACCATGATCTCTCTGTCCTCTCCTGGAGTGCAATTCCAAAGGAGGAAGGAGGTCCAGAGCACTCCTTTTAGGAGATCTGTGCCATGACGAGGATCCTTGTGAACAGAGACATTTGGGCTGCCAAGAGCCCCACTTACCTTTCTGTATGTTACTGTGAGATCTATGCCAGGGCCATCCAGAGTAGTTTTCTTCTTGGGCATGCTTAACTCTGCAAAGACGGAACCGGGTAGGATTGAGGTTTCACTCATCCCACCTGTCTGTGGTCAGCAGAGAGGAGTCCTCCCATGGGACGAGCCACCCCCTCCATCATACAGCAGTCACGGTCTGACACACCGGCCCTTCTCTCCTTGCCTACGGGAGCTGAGGCTCTGTGTGCTCAACAGTGAGACGGACTCAATCGAGGGTCTATGCCCAATCGCAATGGCGAGCATCCATTGGATCAGACAATGGGGTGCACTGATGGAAGGACTGGATGTCACGTCTGTAATGGTCCAGCCTTCAAGCACCCTTGTCCTATCACAAGCAACTCAAGGAAGCTGAGTTTCTAATAGGGAAAACATCTGACAAACGGGACAGCTGTACAGCCCAGCTTGTTTCCTCAAGAAAAATATGGTACTTGTCCAACTTCAGAGGGTCCTGGAGCCAACGAGAGGCACAGTCTACAAAACCTGGTTGAGACCAGGAGCCAGTGACCACAAGGTCTCTCATTTAGCCTGGTGTCATGTGCCCAAGAGGGAAATGGAGATGTTTAGGGAAGCCTCCTGCTCATCAGGGAGGAAGGGATATTGCCCCATGGCATGGCCTTGACTGCTGCAGGCTGAGGGATGGGATGAGTGGAAACTGGGGCTGGCAGGACCCCCGCCGAGGATGGCAGCCCCTGCTGCAGGGCTCAGCTTGGGAGGACGCACACACCTTTGTAGGAGACGCTTTCCTGCACCTGGGTGCACAGCTCCGTGAGGAACACATCCTCAGCCGGCTCCTGTGCCGGGTCGTTGAAGAAAATCTGAAAGAGAGTAAAATATCTAAGAACAGCTTCTCCTCAGTCGCTCTACGGCATCATACTAGGGTTGTGATATCAAAAGGTTCTCCAGAGCACCCTGTGTGTCGCCAGTGTGACCCCATCATGGCAGACAGGGGTTCTGTGTGATGGACAGAATTGCTTTTGCTCTCCTTTCTGAAGCCCAGGAGTATGGCAGGCCTTACCAGGAGGCTGGTGGACCTGGCTAGAAGGGCCACGGGCAGTATCCCCGGCCACTGGGTGTCACTGCGCACTCACAGATGTGTCTGGTCCCAGCCATCCACCCACGGGCAACCCAGGTCAAGGGGAGCAGCTTCCCAGGCCTGACTGCAGATGCTGGCTGAGCTTCAAGGCACCTAATTTCTATCCGATACATCTAAATCAACTGATCACTTCAGACCTATTAGTTATGTTTTCTTCATGGGCTTATTTTGAGCAAAATGTGAAGATAAAGTCCCGAAGAACCTCTCCTAGCCCTACGTCCAACTCCTGTGGGACTTAATCCTCGCTTCAAGGAAAAATCTCTTCAGCCAAAAAGAAACAGCGTGCTCTTAACCAAAAAGGCAAACCAGGCTTAGTGTTCCCAGCTGAAGCAGCGTCACACCCTGTATGACAACAGGGTAGGCTAGGTGCCTCTATCTGAAAACCACATCTGGAGTCAGTTCCTCTTGCTCTGCTTCAGTCACCCCCTCTCTTGCTTGCTTTTGATTTTTGTCTTCGAGGAGAAATGAGTGGAATAAAAATTCACCAAAAAACCCCAAATCCCCAGCCACACAAGCTGAGGACCAGGCGCTCTAAATGTTTACAAGCTACGTGTTATTAGTTCAAGTCTTGGTGATGCTCTATCAGTAATCACCAAAGTTCTTCCAGCTCTTTTTCAAGCCGTACGCCAGTTTGCTCATGAAATGGCTGCTCCTTTGCTGCAATAGTTTACCACGTTGGCTACGCGTAGATTAGAAGGAGATACCTGCACCAGTGCCACCCTAAGCTTTGAAGGGGCAAAACTGCCAGCGGAGCAGATGGGGGGTTGATGTTACATGACCGAATACAGGAGTTTTTTGCTCTCATATCAAATGCCAGCTCTCATTCTGATACCATTTCTGAGAAAAGCTGGCAGGAAATAAATAAATGGTGTTTCAGGAAGCCCTGCAAAGCCCCTGCAAGGTAGAGGAAGGTTTTTGGCAAAACCACTCAGAAAACCCCCGTTTGCTCACAGCATCCAAAGCAGCAGGAGGTGCGAGAGCTCCTGAGCAAACCTGGCTCCAACGGAGCAGTAAATCTGTGTCATCGAGGTAATTTCAAGGCTCACTTTGCTGACCTGTGTGATCCTGAAATAGCCATCCCGGGATCATCGGATCATTGACTCTGGCTGAGCTGTGCTCCACAGACAGAGTCGCCAGATTCAGGAGGGGCCAGGCTTGGGAGCATGGAGATCCAGGCTCAGATCTGCTGAAAGCCCCCAGACCCCATCTGGGCAACTGGAAGCCCTTGCAGGGCCACCTGAAGGCACAAGAGATGCGGCATGGCACCCACCTTCACGGCGTAGACCTGGAAGCAGACGGGCTGGACGCCCATGCGAACGTAGTAAGCGATCACATCCGTGAGGAACAGATCAGTCACAAGATGTTTGCTCGGAGACGAAGGCTGGGGGGGAGCAAATCACATTATGGATCAGCCACAGTCACTTCCCAAAAACACTACCACAAACCTTCGTGCCTTTCTAGACAAACAAGAAGCAACGAGCTGTTGCCCAGGGCTGTGCTGAGCTGCTCTGCTACAACCAGTCAAAGCAAACAGGAGAAGCGAAGGCTTGCAACCAACTGCCAGCCTGTTTTTTTGTAGGCCATGGATGGTGGCTCAAACTGCCAGGAAATGAGAACTGGGGGTATTTCGGCAAATGCCTCATTTACATTTTCTTTCTTGAAATCTGCCATTTCCTGTCCCTTGGCCAAAAAAAAACCCCCATCGCAGCAAGTGGGTCTTGTGGGCTGGGGCAGCGTCAGCATGCACCTTCCTGGCTGCTGGAGTGGGTTTGCAGGGAGAAAGCCTCTGTCTAGGGCACGGAGGAGCCTCGCAGGGCACAAGCGCATCCTCAGGTACAGCAGATGTGTTTGGGGGAGGTGGCAAGATTTCCCTCATACCATGGTGGCCAGCTTGGGAATCACGTGGCACAGTGTGTTGATGTTGCTCTCGTACCATGGGTCGGCTCTGCCCAGGTACCCGGCCACCTCGCAGAGCTCCTCTTGGCTGGTGGCAGTGTGATCCTGTGGGAGAAACGTACAGCTGAGAGCACGATCATGGCTCAAAATACCAGGAGCCAATGGGGAGGCAGGAGAAGCTGGGGTACGAAGGCCCTGTGAGCAGGTCCCCCATCCCTCCCTGGTTCAGAGACAATGGCAAAACGTTTCTTGCAGCATTCATTTAGCAGGTGCTGTTTATTTATCACTGTCTTGAGGCTGTCAGAGGGGAGGAGATGTGCCCAAGATAAACGGCAAGGTGGTGACTTGCAGAACTAAAACTGAGGCTATGACCAAGCAGGCAAAGCCCTCAGTAAGGGATGATCGCTTCCAGTAAGAGTTTGGGAGGTGAGAAAACCATCAGTCCTTTGTTGAAGATCCCTCAATCCTCCTATAGCTGGGGCATAGAAGCAAAACCGAATATGATTTCTAGGCGGTGAGTTATCACCCATCAGAGTGGATGGAGCAACCGGAATGTCTCTGGGGCTGATGGATTCCCAAAGCCAGTTTTCAAACTGAGCCCAACCACCCTGCCTTGGCTCCCGTCGTCCTTGTTCTAGGAACAAGGCATTAACAGATATGAGTTCCCGTAAACCCCGCTGCTCTTCCTCCAGAAACACAGTCAGCCGCTGGCAGCAGCGCCCAGAGCTGCCGAGCCCGGACTCACCGTAACAGCCGAGGTGTTCAGCTGCCCCGTCACGACCGGGATGTAGTAGAACTGCAGGTTCAGCCTGAGAGTCAGGAACACTCGCCGCGTTTCTCGTTTCCTTGAAATGGAAAAATAAATAGCCGTGTCATGAGGGGAAGGTGGAAGAACATGGCTCTTGGCCAAGGCTGGGCAGTGCCAGGAGACTGCAGCTGCTCTGCCATGGGAGCACGTGCTCTCCTCATATGCCTCCCTTGCCCAGCGTGACAGGGTGGCGGTAATGCCTCTGGGTGCCCAAACCCAGCAAGGGGAAAGGATGGGGGTAAGGGGTGACCCGCACACAGGCTCTTGGCTGGGACTGCTGGTCCCCGCTGCCCCAGCTCTGCTCCCCAGGCTGCTGCCCGCACTGTGAACCAGACCCACCCCACGCTGCTCTCCTGGCCCCGCTGAACCAGCTGGAAAACAGCTTTTCTTCAGGATTTTTCCCTTTTGCCCAGGAAAACATCTCACCTCGTTTATTGTTCATTTAACCCACCCCATGGACAGAAGGGAAAAACTCCCTGTGTGCATCATTTGGGCCAACAGAGCCAAACGAAGCCATGCAGCCAGTGAAGTCAGATGCATCTGGGTGCAAAACACCCGGGTCCCATCCTGTCCCCGGTAACGCTGGAGCCCAACCCTGTCTCCATCCATCCTGGATGCTTCAATGGGCTAAAGAGCAAAGCCCTCACTCCGTCCTCCCTTCCCTCAGTTCCTCTGAGCCAAAGAGGCTGTGGTCACCGCTTACCTCAAAGAGTGGTAGGCTTGGGCCAGGCGCCCCAGGATCCGATCGTCCCCCAGCAGCACGATGCGGGCAGTGCGCAGCCTCTGTAGCGGGGCTGTGGGCTCCGAGGCGATGCCCGTTCTCCTCTGCAGCTTCACTGGAGGCTTTGCCCTGGGACTGTGGCAACCAGCCTGCAGGAAGGCCATGCTCTCCAGCGGCGACGGCTTTTTTTTAATGCCACCCTTCCTGTGGAGCCGAGATTGCTCCATTTCGGCGCTGCAAGGGGCGAAGGGCTCCTCGGCGGATGCGGGCAGGTCTCGTTCGATGCCACTGTCGGTGGAGAGCATGGAGAAGCGGGTCTGCTCGCAGCACTCGCAGTCCGAAATGATGTCCTGGATCTCAAAGTTGTCCAGGTCCTGGCTCAGGCAGTCGGGCTCACAGCTCTGCGACAGCGGGCGGATGAACAGCACCAGTTCCTTCCCTGCGGGCAGAAGGGAGCTCGAGAAGGGAAATACGACCAAACCCAGGCCGAGCCATGGTCCTCCCCGGCTCCTCTCGTGCCATGCACACTGGAGGGCCAATATCTCCACCAGTGGGTCCCAGAGGAGTCATTCAGCCCCATTTCACATTGCACCATGAAGAGAGCTCAGTCTCACTCGAATCGGGTACTTCGGGCACATCCTGCTGCAGCCTGTCCCACATGGGTCCCTCCCTCACCTCCTTTGCCCCCTCCCTGCCTAATCCCCTCCTCTGACCCACAAGAAGGAAAGCTGTGCACTCAGCACAAGCCCCCACAAGCTTGGCCCTTGGGCAACGGTTATGAAATTGTCAGAATCGAGCCCAAAGGGTGTGTTCTGCACAGGCTTCGCAGCCTCCAGTACCATCCGAACTCTCCACAGCCCCCCCTGGGGCACTCACAGAGCTGATCGTCTTCTGTCCAGAGGTGAAAGCTGATGTTGGGGTTGGGCAGAGGGGTACCCTGCAGCCCTTCCAGGGGAGCATCACCTAGGGGAAACAAGGATGCTTGTAGCACTCAGGAGGAGTTTTCCTGCACAGGTGCATGAAGACCCACTGGTGCTGTGCTTCAGATGCTGGCTGAAACAGCCTGTGCTGAGGTGAGGAGCCATAAGGAGTTATCTACAACATCAGTGGAAGGGAGACATGAAGACAGGGAAACTGAGGCATGGGCAAGCGAAGGATGTTGTTTTGCTGCAGACGGCAGAATAAATAAAACATTAAATAAATAAAACATTATTCTAGCACTGAGCCTCCAATGCACGTGGCAGGACCCCACCATCGCTGGCTATTTTTAACCCATCGCGGCTCTGTGAGAAGCAATGAGATGATATAACTGCTCACTGCCACCAAAAGGAGATGGTCCCACTCCTCTCCCTGCACCACTGGTTGTTCCTCCCCATATCTTACACTGGGACAGTCTCCAGCTCTTTCTGGGGACGGGGCTGGGATGTAGGCACCTTACACCAGGAGTAGCCAGGAAGAGGGAAACATGGCCCCCATTTCCCTCTGGTCCACCTCAGATTTATATGAGGAGCTGTGATAGACGGGAACGTTTGTTACAGTCCATGTAGCCCCATGGCAGCAAGGCTGGAACAAAACACTGCCAGAGATGGAAGGAGATGACGTTACCACTGTCCACCACACCGGTACGAGGAGGTTTTAGGGAGTGGTGCACAGTGTCTGCCCAGTCTAGGCCATGGCAGGCTGTATCTTATGCCAGCAGAGCACTAGAGAGTCTGTCCAGCCTCGCCTGGTTGACATCTGCGGCACCTTTTGCAAACAATGGAGACATGTCTCTGGGCCTCAGGGCAGCAGAGTTAGCAGCAGAGGTTGCCACAGCCCCTTTCCTCAAGTGAAAAATCCGCCTTCCACTGCCACGTGCAGTGTGCCACCTTGGACATCAGGTCACTGCAAGGACCTCATCTTGGTGATGGAGCCTGCTAAAGTGGAGGCAGATGGAGGTAGGGATGGACAGATGTAGGAGGGCAGTGACAAGGACACGGCAGCGAGGCAGGAGCTTGCCAGCTCCGTAACCCACCACATGTGGCTGGCTGGGAGCTCACCTGCTTGCGACAAGCTGAGGATGGCGTGGTAAATCTTCTCCAGCCTCGCCGCGTGCTGGCCGCGGTCTGCGCTCACCTCGTTTCCTGCACACTCAACTGCCGTCACCACTTGCCGGAACCAGTGCTCGATGTCGTTCGTGGGCATATTCTGTTGTGAGGAGTAGCTGTTAACACCCCCCAGGCATGAAAAGAGGAGATGCTCCATTGGCAGGGCCGTGGGACGGGGCGGAAAGAAGGCAAATGAGTCTTGCAAAAATTGTTGTTTAGCAGCAGAGGGCACAAATGGCCTCCTGTCCCTGGGGAAGGCTGGAGGAGAAGAGATGCTGGCCATACTGTCTGCTTAAAGCTTTTTTTCTGGCAGGTTTGGAGCTGATGGGCACTGTGCTCCCAGCTGCCATGAGCTCGGGGTCAGCAGCAGAGCTGGCAGCTCGAGGGGTCCTCGGGAGACGTGGACAGCAGACACACAAAGGTATCCTTGGAGTGGAAATCACTGAAAGCCCCTGCAAAGTTGCCTTTCTGAATTGGACATTTGTCTTACTGTAGTCCCACAGCTCCTTGAAGGAGGTTTTGGAGAAAACTGGTTGAAACATTTCCACCGAGATGTTTTGGCAATGACCAGTGGCTCACAGAGGAGCCGATATTTCAGCCACAGAGCCCAGCTTTGCTGTGCAAAGCTGAAGACTCAAACTGAAGATTCAAAACTTCTAGGGTCCCACTGCACCATCTCTTTTATATTTTAAGAATTTTTTAATTTAACACCAGCTCTGCTCATAGCCCAGCCTTGAAAGTGACACTGGGGCTACTGAGGATGGAGACCAGCAGTGAGGAGCCAAGTAGGGCTCTCCACTTGCCAAAAAACCTTTCCCTGCTCTGAGGTGCCCAGCAAGAGCAGGACCTTTGGAAAACCATCTGTGGTGCCAGTTACCTGGAGGGTCCCCTTCAAGCCACCGACGTCACAGCCCTCGCCCAGGGCCGCCTGCATGGCGTGGATGATCACGTAGCACATGCACGCCCGGGGGCTCTGGGAGACCTGAGCTGCCTCTGTGTCGGTGACCAGCGCGTTGCAGACGGCTTCGGAGAGCAGCTCCGGATCGGCAAATATGAAAATCCTGTGTAGGGCGAGAGGATTGGAGGAGAGGGAGATGAGATGAGGACTCCCCGATATAATGAGCAGCTCACATCCCCGTTATCCCATGCAGGCAAAAAGGGTTCCTGCCGATATTCCCCTTCCCTGCCCTTTCTCCCTGCCAAGGGAGGCTTCCTGCCTCCCAGGACCACAGAAATAAATTGGGACACATGGGAGGAACATGCTCCTGCCAACACAAAGCTCATTTTAGCAAGGCACTGCATGCCACCAGACTGCATTCCCCAAGACCACGTGCTGCCACATGGTTTATGTCCCAATTGTCCCTTCCATCTGACATTAATTCAGAGTGCAGGAAAAGGACAGATTTCACTAGGAGACTACAAAAGAAATAAAAATAACAACCTGTGAGAAGAGGGTGCTACTCACTTTTCCTGATAAGGGTACGGGTCACTTTTAAGACTTTGTTCGGAAATGACCATTCTTTGGTACAACATGCCTAGCAAACGCAAGAAGACAAACACGCAGGAGTCAGAGCATGAGCAATAACAACACGACTCACCAGAGCAGCTCAGCGCTGCTCCCAGTTGTGTCTGCCAACAGCCATTGCTGGAAAGATGATGTAAAAGAGCCAAGAATCGGGCCCAGAGTTAAAAATAGTCAAGGACAAAGATAGACCATGCTACATAAAAAGAAAATCCCTTCTATTCAGGGACGATTTCCTGTGTTTCCCTTCCTTTGTTTAGTGGATTATGAGCTTGGGAGCAGAGTCGGAAGCAGGAGGAAGAGCCCGACTCCCAGCCTCTGTCCCTGGGGCCACACTGGGGGACAGCATTGGAGTGAATGTGAAGAGCACGAGCTTCTGAACCAGGAGAGATGTACTTTACCCGCACCCAGTTCCGGGGTGGGGAAGATACATCCACCCCGCGTTGCTCAGGTGCAATCATCTTGTGAACCTTGTGGCACCCCGCTGGAGATCCTCACCTCTCCACAGAGAATCATTGTTTTACCAGAAGCCAGGTGAGATGAGGGTAGACCTTGGAGCTTCTGACAAAGTGGTTCTGGGGAAGAGCAGTCAGGGTGACGGTGGTGGGTTGAGACTACCAAGAGTGGCACTTTCTCTCTAATTTCCCACCGGGTTTCTCATCTTTTACCTGCACCTCACAAGGTGTCTGCAAAAATAGGCAATTTCCAGGTATGGAACCCCCCCAAAACCCCCACTGCTGTTGCCTTGAAATCCCAAGCCATGCATGGGCAGAGAGTGGAGAAGCCCTCGTACCTGGCGCCGTCCTTTCCATCTTCAGCCTGACAGCATAGTCCAAACCGATGGTGCAGAAAGGCTTGGGCAGGGTGAGAAGCTTCTTACAGAAATCGTACACCCTGCCGCAGAGCTCGTCCGAGATGCAAGGAGCCTGGAGCGAGAAAGGGGCAGATGAGGAGATGCCACAGGCAGTGGTCCCTAACCATGCTCTCCCCACAACAGACCCCAAGGTGGGAGGGTACAGGGCTACACCTAATACAACCTGGATTTAAATGCAATATATGAAGCAGCACCAGGCCCTACGATGGTTTGGAAAGCTCCAGCGATACCTGCTGAAGGGCTGTGGGCACACATTTTTGCCAGGGTGTAGCTTCCTGCACCATCAGGCACCAAAACACCTCCAGAAAAGGGAGTCAGCTGGAAGGACCTGTGACTCCCATAGATGTCACGTGTGCCAATGTCTCAGCCGTCACACAGCACACTGGGAAATGCACAGTTGAGTCCACCCATGGTAGTCCCAGGGCTTTGCTGGGCAGGTACTGGGATATTTCAGCATAGGAATAGGTGCTGAGTGACTTCAGGTGGCCCCTCCTGTGGCTTCTGATTTCCCTGGGTCTCGCCCCAGCACACCGGCGGTAGGTTACCTTGATCAAGGTGTACATCAGCGTGTGCAGCAAGGGGATGATGTAATGTCTGAAGTCACCTCGCTCTGCCTGTGGGACCAAAAGGCACAGTCAGCACAGCCAGCGCCTGGCAGGGACCAGAGCCCAGGGAGCCACTGGGATGTGCCCGTGGGATGCCAGATGGATGCTGAAGCCAACACAGCCCTGGCCCCTCCCTGCAGCCTGGCTCTGACATGGAATGCCCTTGGATAAACCTGGGAAAGGTATTTCCATCCCAAAGATTTTTCCAGCACCTTTTCTCAGGCTTGCTGTGCTGATGGATCTGAGTTAAGTGGAACTGACTGGCAGCAAGGCTTTAGAGATTACCAGTAAACTGAATCGTACTGAATTGCTGGGACCAGCGCCTCATAGGAACTCGGGCATGAAATTGCTAAATTATTATCTGTGGTTGGTACTGACTACTCAGAGCTGCTGCAGTACCAGAGGAATTAAAAAAAAAAAAAAAAAAAAAAAGTGACACTGATTCCTAAGAAAAGCTTCAGGGAGATGAAGGGAATCACGGAGCGGGCAGCCTGACATCCCTCCTGGGAAGGACAGATAAGGGTAGCAGAGCGATAATAGGTGTAACGGGGAGGGACTGACGTAGCTTTTGGAAGGAACTCAGACCTTAAGTCACCTGGGGGAATCCCTGCATCCCCAGCCAAGGGTGGTGTGGGTGCTCCTGCCTCTCTGGCTTTGCGAAAGCTGCTTGGTAAGATCCCTCCCCAAGGCGCTGATGGATGCTAAACCGCCGCAGTGTGCAGAAACAGCGTGCAAAGGGCCTCAGAGCTGCTCAAACGGCAGGAAACAGAGATTGGCAATAACAGGAGTCTGTGCTGGGCTGGCGAAGCTCACGGTGTGATACGGGAACATCGATGGAAGGGGGTCAGTGGGGCTGAGCAGCGGCTGGCAGGAGACGGAGCAACACTGAGCAAGGCGGCTCCGTCCTAGCTCGAAAGGAGAAACAGCAAAGATGCAGAGAAAATGGTACGGGGAGGTTTCTGCGCAAAGGACAGCTAGCAGGGGCTGGTCACCAGGATGAGGAGGAGAAAGGGGAGGGGGCACATGGACTCTTCCTCCCCTGCACCGGAATGAGAGGGCGCTGCGCAAAATGAGGCAGGGTCCTAAGAGAGAAAAGGTGCTACTCCTACACGTGACGTCTCATCAGACCACAAACCAGGTCACCCCAGGGTGCTGAGGGTGCTGGAGTTTTACACAAGACCAGAAAATGATAAGATAAATCAATGAAACAAAAAAGTCCATCACAAGGTTTCCATCAGACACTCTCAGAACAGGATAGTGGGTGAGATGTTTGTGCTCCGACACCCTCTGGGGATGAAATGAGTGACATGGAGGAGAAATTTCCGCTCTGCCTGTGACTACAGCTGGCTGGGGGGGGATAAGCGAGATTTAGGGGTGGTCAGAAGTGTTTTGCATTTTGTTATTTGCAAGCCGCAGAGGCCGGCTGCCTTTGGCTGCTTCAGCGTTGAGGAGCCCGGGGAGGTTCCCCGCTCACCATCATTTCTAGGGCAAACCCTCATCCCTGCAGCCGTCACCTGGGGACGAGCTACAGCTCTGCCCTGGTGCCCCATGGAGTTTTCCACTCTTTGCTATGAGCCACAGTCCCCAGCCAGGCTCAAGGTCCCTAAAAACACCTTAGCCTTCTCAAGCCCTGTGGGTGCAGCTGAGTCCCCATTCCCCTGCTCCCCCACACCCCGCTGAAGGGGACATGCCATGGAGGGGCTGATCCCATCACTCAGGGGATGTCTCTGAGGCAGCACTCACCCTTTCCAGCTCCTTCACCAGGATCCTGACCAGGACAGAGCTGTTACTGGGATTCTGGTCGATTTTTTTATGCAGGGTCCATCGCAGCATCCCTGAGAAGTGAGAGCCAAGAAAGAGGTCAGGTTGCCAAGTAGGGCAGCGATGGACCAGGGGCAGCATTCCCCAGAGGAATCAGGAGACCTTACTGCAAAAATCACCCTCTGGCTTGCTACACGGACATTGCTGTCAGAGCTAAACCATGCTTCTCTGCCCTCCGTCTCAACCAGTGACCCTCTGCAAGGAGACGTCATGCTGCTGCCCTGATTCTGGATGCAGCATCGATGGGTCATGCCTCTAATGCTAGGAAACCTTTGGGAAAAGGTCCTGGAGATGTTTCCTGTTCCCTCTGTTTCTCTGTTTATGACTGCGTGCTCCGAGGAATTTGGGTTCCCGCTGGTCCCACCACAGCGCCTGAATGCTGGCTGCTGATAGCTCACACTCAGAACAGGGACCACAAAGCATCTCAGCCCTGCAGATGCCAAGGCTCATTCCAGACAAAATAAAATTTAACTAACTGTAAAATATTCCATGTGCTCCAAGCAAAATTGATTTTTTCAAAATTAATGAAGTTTCCTAGGGCTATAGCAGTCCATTTGCTGGGTCAGCCTGGGGTTTTGTTCTCCAAAACTGTAACTCAGCAGGGATTTCAACGAACCCTTCAGCGAGGAGCTGAGCAGTGTGTGGCAAAGTGATCCCTGCAGGGAGAGTCCACCCCAGAGGTGTTAAGTGAGTTGGACAGGGCCGTGCGGTGAGTCGGTGTCAGAGTTGGGAACAGCATCACAAACTCTGGTGTCTGATGTCCCACCAGTGCTGGACCCTCTGGGCGAGTGAAAAAGGATGTAACAGCCACGTAGAGGAGGGATGAAAGCTGCTGAGGGTGGTGCACACCGGTAACTTGCCAAAGATTTATCATCTCCGAGAGCAGGTTAGACAGGGTAGAGCAGCGCCAGGGAGGTGAGGCCACCCCGTGTCCCCCCACCCTGGCACCATCGGAGAGAGGGGAGCGGTGGGGGTTTGGAGCCAAGCAATGTCTCAGCACGGGGGACGGCGTGCCGGGGGTCTGCCCTACCTCGGTCGCACTGGCAGGAGGGGTGGTGGCCATCCAGCTCTCGCAGCAGCGTGCGGACGCGGCGCAGGATGTCCGACTCCACCTCTGCAGAGACAAAAAGGAGGTGAGCAGCCAGGCCAGCATCCCCAGGAGACTGGCACCTGGGGACCACCCCGGGGGAAGAGGCACCGGTTTGGGTGTGCAGTGAGTGCAGGGATTACGTCTTCGTCACATCCCTCAGGATGGCCATCTCAGCAGGCTTCAAGCCTGGATGAGCCTCGATGGAAACAGGTCATAGCGCTCCCCGGGGCCACTGGAGCTGGGGGGCAAATGCCACCCCATGGACTGGTGGCCCGTGGATCCATACTGAAGAGCCAAGCGCTCCAGCGGGGACGTGGCAGTAGAGAAGCTCTGCAGAGCTCATGCATGAGCTCCACAAAGCCCCCCTTCTCCTCTTGTTCAATAAAAAAATCACACATTAAATATAGAAACTAACAAAATTAAACCACAACTCGGCACCATGACAGAGCAGAAACACCTCTGCGTTTTGGCACCGCACGAATTTTGCCTCAGCCTTACACCCATTGCAAGGAGCACTCTTGCAACAAGGTCTGCTGCCCACGCCAGCATCCCACCCCCTCCCGGGAAAGCCAGGCAGAGTCACCAGGCTGGACAGGTCACCTCCTGCCATCCACCCACGACCCCTCACACCCTCTCCCCAACATGCGACCACCCACCCGCGGGCCCCAAGCACCTTCTCCTTCCTAGGCAGGGACTCGAGATCAGTGCTTCTGCCTGATAACCACCATGCGTGCCTCGTACACGTCAAAACCAAACTGCATCCTGCTTTGGGCCAAAAATAAGACCCAGTTTGGGGTATGACTTGTACACGAGGCAAGGGCTCGTGATTACAAGTGAGCTTGCACGGCAGCTGGCCGGCCATGTGCGCTGAGATGTTGCAGATGTAAAATGAAAGTCAGCCCTGAAAGGAGGGCAGGAAAAGCTGCAAGGGTCTTTTGCTCCACCATGGTCCGACTTTGTGTCCCTCCTTACACTGGGCTAGTCTTTCCCTTGCCCTTTTGTGATGAAAAAGAGCATTATATGAAGTTGGGTGTTATTAGATGATGTTCTCCTTCTGTAGGAAGGCGTAGGCTGGAGCAGGCAGAACATAGCCTGATGCAGGGTAGGATCTCAGATGTTTGTGGTCACCATATCCCGGGGCTCTTTCCCGGGGCAGGTTCCTGCCTCTCCGTTCACCGTTGGGGCCCGGACCGTTGCCAGCAGTGGCTGAGCGGGTCTCACCTGCATGCCAAGGGTGCAAACAAGGAGCAACTTAGCAGGTCCTAAGGGAGCTCCAGACACATACTGCCCCATCTGAGCTGTCTCATCCACATAGGATTGCCTTTTGGTATTGGTGTCATTACCACCACATTTCCTGCTCAGTTTTGGTCCTGAATTTGCTCATTTCCTCCACACCTTCTTCTGCCACAGCTCTGTCTTCCCTAACATCAGGGAGATGCTGGATGGACAGTGGTGGGCACTCATCTTCACTACTTAAGAGCTGTCCTGAGGGACCACAGCCTCCAAACATCATTCCTTGGCTCTGGAAGGAGATAAACCCAACCGGGCTGGGTCTTGCTGGTGGAGCAGGTGGTGCTTCGGGCTTTACAAGGAGCAGTTCCCGGTGCAGGTGGGTTGGGAGCTGGCTGGTTGGGAGCTACGGGAAAGGAACCAGGAAAATACAGAGGGGATTTTACAAGGCACTCTCACCCTCTCCAAACCCAAGACCACAGTGCCATGGGTCCAGTGAGAGGGTGAGCAGGGCACAGGGGCAGCAGACACAAGCCCTGCATAAAAGACAACTAGGAAATGCAAAATTCGAAGTTATTGGTGATGGCCTGCTCCTGAGTACACTCCAAAACCAAAATAGTCCACCTATCTACTGACCCCAGGGAAGTGCATCCCCTTAAGGATGCTTGTACGAAGGATTCATTCAATTCAGGCTTCTTCTGCAGAGGAGTGCTTACTGCTGTGGCTTCAGCCAAAGCTGTGTTAGAAAGCAACCGTGCACTTGGGTTCACAATTATTCACAAGTGCCGGTGAAGTTGTGTGTGGACACAAGAAGTCCCGTCTCTGCCAGCACAGTTCATGCCATCGTACCCACACGGGGGAAACCACAGTGCAAAAATATCCTTTGAAACATTATTTTTCTCATTTTGGAATTGTCATTTGGGGAAATGTCAGAATTTTGCTTTGGAAATTTCTGGTTTCTCTCCTTTTTGTTTTCTCTCCCGTGATTTTGTAAAGCTCCTCAGGTTCCCAATTATGTTCATTGGTTTTGCACTAGGGAATTAGACAATAATGGACTATTTCAAATTTCCTATTATTTTCATTTGTGTATGTTTTTAATTAGCAGGTGAAGTTTTTCCTGACCACTGATACAAATACTGTCCTCTTTTTCTGAATCAAAGCAACTATGGTCATGATACGCTGAGGTTTCTTCATGGGGAGCAGAGCATCAAAGGGTTCATCCCAACACAAACAAGAGGCACTTTGATCTAAAAACAGCCTCGACCTCCCAACAACAAACAGTAGTGGCTTAGAAATAAAATAAAATGTTTCGGCATGGATATCCTGACCTCGGAGTGCCGGGAGACCAACAACACCTTGTGAAACAGCATGGAAATAAAACACAGATGGGGAAAAAAGCAGACACACAAAAAAAATACAATAAAACATAAAACTGCTTTAAAATCCGAATGGGAATGGTTGGAAACCTGGTGTTTTTGGAGTACCCCGCTACCGAAAATCTTTTGGCTGCCCCTCTGTTGCCTCATGCCTCGTTTCCCATCTATCCAGGAGGGCTGGCCAACGCCTTGAAAAGAAATGTCCGCCCAGCAGCAATGTATCCTCCTGAGATATCCACGTATTTTATCGGGGGCTAATCGAGGCAGAAGAAGGTGGGTTCATTCGATTGGGACACCCTGGGTTGCTCAGCGTCACCCACCTGCGCTCTCCATGGCCGGGCTGAGGCTGCGGCACGGGGCGGGCACAGCTGCCGCGGGGCGACTGCGACGATAGGGCGAGTGCACAGCTGCTCCTCACTCCTCACGGGCATGGCCTTGGGTCCTCTGTCTCGCCTGCGAAAATACAGGGCACGATCAGCTCACGCTGGCGATGGAGACGGGGCTCAGTCTGACCCATGGAGGGGACACAGAGCTACAGGGATACTGTGGGCAGGGGACCCCAGTGTGGATGGTGTCTGTCAGGGAGGCAGAGCCCTAAGTGTGAGCACAGCATGTCTCAGGGGTTGCATTTTGCTGGAGAAAACTTCAGCTTGCAGCTGAACACGTCTGAACATTTGGCCCCCAAAGCCTCCCGCAGCGAGGATGGAGCGTCAGCATCATAGAACAGGGCAGGATCGGGAACCTCATCCTCCCCAGGGCTTAAGAAGAAATGCAGGTTAATTTAAACTGAGTCCAAAATGCGAAGTCCAACCAGAAAAATAAAATAAAAAAAAATAAAGCCCACATTTCCATGATGTTTCTGTGCTGGTTGTGCTGATCCGCTGCCATCCTGAGCAGCATCCTAGAGAAACAAACCCCGAGGAAAGCTCAGGGGCCAGTTACGCTGCAGAGGGAAGCCAGCCTGAAGCCGGACGGCTTCCCTTGCCCTCAAGCATGGTTTTCTCCAAAGAGATAAAAAAAAATAATCCTAAGAGCTGAGGAGGAAGGAAGGGAGATTTGCCTGTGACACGACTACAAGTAGGCTGGGAAGCCAGCGTGGGGCAGCCATGGGGGAGGAGAGGAGATGCAGGCATCTCCTTTGCAAAACACCGCCACTGAGATGCTCAGCTGTGTGATCTACCTGCAACCAGGTCTCTCCCAGCCCACGGGTCTGGCACCTCGTGGTCCTGCCCCGCCAGCATGTTGTATTTACAGCCTGAGTGAGCTGCAACACCGCTTTCGGCATTTCTACACGGAGGCTTTCCCAGCCTGCAGGTTTTGCCCTCTCTTCTTGCCTTTAGGGATGGAAAAAAATCCAGCCCACAGCTCTGAGTTCTGTGATTTCCCTGGAACACCCACGCTTGTGGCTGGTAGCAGCAAGCCCACTTCCAGCGGTCCCCAAACCAGCGCTGGCAGCAGTCACAGCACAGTCCCGTCGGTCCCCCGCATCCCTCAGGCGCAGCCGGGCCATCAGCCCACGCTTGTGCTCACAGCTTTGCTCTATTTAGGATTTGCTTGATTTAATCTGTAGATTTAGGACCTGACTTGATGCAGGTAGATCCTAAATCCATAAATACCCATCACCAGAGCCAACAGCTCTGCGGATGCAAGGGGAGATGGATGCACACACTGGGAACCCCGGTGCCACGCACCACGCGAGCCCCCGGAGCATTCTGCTCTCAGCAGCTCTCAGAAGCTCATGAAAGGTTTCATGTGAAGTTTTCAAAACTCACGCCAGACCCAAGTGGCCTTTATCGCCGGCCCCAGGGCCGGATGACACGGCCTGGCACCGAGCCTCCGCAGTGGAGGAGGCTTTCATGCATGAAAGTGGAGAGGGGGAAAGGGGTCGTTCTGCAGGCCAGGGGCTTACTGTAGCCAAACCCATGGCCAAACAGCTGGCAGGCAGCTTGGTCCAGGGCCGGGAGTGGGGAGGAGATGCCAACCCTCTGCTGGCTCAGCTGGGTTCTGGATATGAACCTCGGAATCGCGTCTCTGTGGCACGTGGTTACTGCTGCGGCTTACCCCAAGGTGACAGCTCGGGTGCACCGGGGCTGCATGGCAGGGCAGAGGGCGTCTACCAAGGCCAGCAAACCATCTCCCCCTCCACGCCCCACTCTGATGGCCTGCAGGCAAGTCACGGTGCTGCCCACAGGTTGTTCCTTCCTTTCCCTGGCGCCCACGCTGCCAGCCCTGCCCAGGCATCGGAGATGCTTGGCAGCCCTGGTGCAGGGCGGTGGGCAAGGAAAGGATGCTCTGACAGCCCAGCCAGAGCCAAGCGCAGCACTGACAGCCTGCACCCAGCATCAGCCTGTGAACAAAGAGGCCTTTGCTTCTACAGGCAGAAATGGGATGAAATGAGTATGTCAGGATCTCGGCCAGAGGAGGAGAACATCAGTTAACCCTCCCAGTCTCAAAAATTACAGATTACCCTCTCGAATCACCGACTACAGAAGGAAAGTGAATGACACTCATAATCATAAGAGCACCAAATGCCATACAGCAGTGTTACACAGACGGTGAGTTAGTTGGCACAGCAATTCTCAACATGATTTTTTTACACTGAGGGTTGTAGAACCCTGGCCCAGGTTGCCCAGAGAGGTGGTGGATGCCCCATCCCTGGAAACATTCCAGGCCAGGTTGGACGGGGCTCTGAGCAACCTGATCTGGTTGGAGATGTCCCTGCTTCTTGCAGGGGGGTTGGGCTGGGTGGGCTTTGAAGGTCCCTTCCAACTCTAACCATTCTATGATTCTATGATATTTTCCTGCTGGGAAAAACACTGGGGTCTCCGATGCTGTGAGAGACCCACTGCGCCTGTGCCGAGCAGCGGAGCCAGGGCTGCACGCCGGGCTCCTTCACAGCGCCTGTCTCGGGGCTCGGAGAAGCTGCCTGCCAAAGCGAAACGCAGCCCGCTGCTAATTGTGTTGGTGGCTTTCCACATCCGCATCCTACCTGCCCGCACGTGGGAGGGGAGCTGGTGACCAAACGTGGAACCTGCTCAACAGCGCTGGGTTTCCAGATTTAGAAAAGGGCCCAGAGTGACGTGAGCTCCTCCTGTCTGAGAAACTTTGGTTCTCAGTTCATCTGTCTGCTTGAAAAGTGCTGGCTTTCCTCGCTGTTGGCAAAGAGGAGCTGGGATTGAATCCATAGTCCACCTGCCTGCTCCGAGTACTTGGGTCTCACAAAAAAAATTCAAGATAAAATGCCAAAAACTGATCCCCAGCATATTGAGGGTCCAGTCATGCCATCCGTGGGAGGACAGGAGATGTCGTATGAGAAGAGGCACAAAAGGACATACATGGAAACAGGCTGGTGAGGAAAACTCGGGTCAGTCTGGTTCCCTCCAGGCACCAGCTACTGGTCCTCACTTGGCCTGGCCATAACCAGCACGGGGACCTAAAGGAGCAGAAAATCACCCATTTCAACTGGGGGTATTTTCTGCCGCCTTTGCTCCCCCAGGGTGAGAGCATCAGGGCTACCAAAGAGGAGGAGGGATGCTGGGCTGAGGATGGGAAGGGCTGGAGAGCATCAGCCCCAGTTTGGAGCAGTTCAGACAGCAGGGCCACATCTGCCCTCCCTGGCCACGACAGCCAGGGATGCTGCCTGACCTTCCCTCCTGGGCTTCATTGGGATTTTACCGAGAACGCTTGGCTCTGCAATCACCCCAACACAAACCCAAACCCAGGAACACATTGAGGAAGGCTTTGAAGATGCAGGTGTCTGTGCTGTAACTGAGGACTAAACCCAGCCCCTGTGCAGAGGATTTATAGACAGGTCCTTGCCTGTGGAGATGGAGGCTGCTCCTCAGCCGAGATGCTTTTGAGTGACATGAATGAAGCCAGCCTTGATTTATGCCGGATGATCTGACCTTGGCATCTCTTTGGATGAGTGGAGAGTGGCAGGGAGCAAAGACCCAACCTCTGCACCCCCGGGAAGGAGACTGACCCCTGGGCAGAGGCTGACCAGCAGGGATGAAGCCCATCACCTGGGTAAGGCCATGTGGGCAGGAGGGAGTCCTAGAACATCACCAAGAAGCCATGTGTCACTGCAGGGACACAATAACAAGCTGAAACGCCAATGTCACACTTAGAGCTGCTGGTTTGGGTGAAAAAGCCTTTTAGCAGATGGTGTGTGGAGCTGCAGGCGCACACCAGAGGGACCTGGAGAGGGATGTCCCTGCCTTCTCTGCATGCAGGGACAAAACCCTTTCTGCTGAGTCCTTTGCCATGGCCACCCCCTCTGATCACAGACCATGGGGCCAAACATGCCAGTTACAGCCACCTCTGCACTTTGTGCCCATCGAATGCTGACCCACCACATGCTACGACCCGGCCGAGGGGGCCTCCATGCCCACGGCTCGCTCAGGCGCTGCGTGAGGACAGCAGGCACAGAGACACTGCTGAGCTGCACTGCAGCTCCCCCCTTCTCATCCAGGGGTCCAGGTGAGCCACATCCCTTCTCCCAGGTTTGCACTGGGACACTCTCAGCCAAGGGGACTTCACCGAGCCTCTAGGATCAGACCCTCACCATTGACTGTGCCGTGTCCCCACATCCCAGGGTATCAGAGCACTGGCGGGAAGAATGGGAGCACAAAGCATCAGAACTCCCTACAGGCAGCCCTCTCTGCCTGCCTCATCCCTCCCAAAATGACTGATCCTTGGTGCAAGTAGGGGAATATTGTCCTCAATTCTGGGGACGGGCTCTGCACCAGTCCCAGTGCCTGGTGGAGAGAGAGGGTCCCAGGCCTGGGAACCCCTGCCCAGCTCCCCCAAGGGCTGGGGATAGGGTCCCCCACCACAGCTTGGCCCCACACTGTCCCCGCTGTGAATGGGAGCAAAGAGACCACGCGAGGAAGGACCCCATCCCCAACCTGCCCGGCTCCAGGCTGCACTCACCTTCCCCTGCCTCCTTCCAGCTCCCAGCATCACCGCTCTCTTCAGGACACCGGACCGTCCCGTCCCAGCAGGCACATTGCAGGGAGGAGAAGGATCAGGCGCAGCCGAAGGACACCGGCTCCTCGGCCGAGGTGCAGTGGGCGGGAGCTACACAGCGAAGCAGCGATCCCCGCGGCATCCGCGCTGGAGCCCACACACAGCACTGCCGAGCACGGACGAGGCTCGCTTCTGCTCCGTCTGCATGTGGCTGCGCTCACCGATGGCCACAAGCTTCCTACCCAGAAACAGGAAGGGCTCACAGGCCCCAGCTGATGCACATGACCTCAGGGAGATGATAGACCAGTTGAGGGGAAATATGACGGCGCGGCCGGTAAAAGCAAGCCTTGCAAAAGTGCTGGCAAGAGACAGAAGCCGCTCAGTTCCCTGCTCCACACGCGTGAGAACTCTCTGCTTTCTGTCCCCCTCCTCCTGCCTTGGATCTCTTCCCTTCCCTGCAGCAGACACACGACACATTTCATCCCCTAACTTGTTATTTTGCTGTCTGCCAGCTCAGCAAGACCAGAGTCTTCGCTGCGTTCGTCCCACTTCTTTGCAGAGCTGCAAATCCCTGCTTCCTCTCTGAGATTCTTAAAATACCCATGGCATCAGCTGTATTTTATTTCATTCGCAGGAAAAAAAATTAAAAGGAAGAGCAAGAAGAGAAGTCACATTTGTCCCTTCAGTTTTCAGTAACTCCAAGGTTTTTTTTTGTGAAAAAAAAACCTTAGCAAACCAAAAGTCACTTCTCCCAGGAGTTTGGGGTAGTTTTGGGAACCATCTGGCTATATTCTTAAAAATTAAGAACTTCATGTTGAAAGCAGAGTTGACACTGATAACAGGCAAATAAGGCCATGAGTTAAAGGATTTTGCAGCCTTCTCCTCCTTTTCCAGACTGCCAGGGTGGTGGAGAGAGTGTGAGCAGGACCTGGCTGAGCATCAGGTGCTGGGCACCCCATAAACCCATCCCCAGTGTCCCTCCTCTGCAGGCCAGCAGTTCATGGGGACCCAGAGGTGGGGGACACTTTGTGACAGCTGCTGCTCTATTTTAGCCAAGCTAAGACAAGATGGAGTGCAGTCCCATACGGAGGTGAGGTGGGCTCCTTCCTTCACCCCTCCATCCTCCCAGTGCTCACCCCATTGAACCTCTGTCCTCCTAAGCAGGGGTTCCCCATTTGCGTCACGCTCTGGTCCAGGTCTGCACAAGGAAACGGTCACCTTCCTCCAGAGCCGTCCCCTCCCCAGTGACGCGTGGTGGGGAGAGCACACCCATGCCCTCTCCTTTCTCTGAGGGCCAGAGTAAGACATCGCACCATCACAGCCTCACCACCGAGAGAGCCCAGGGCCAACACACTGCCAGCAAACACCCAAGAGCCTCCACGAGTTGTAGGGAAATCCAGCCTGCCCAGCTAGGTCCCAGGAAGCCACTGAGCCATGTCCCACTCCACAGCATCCCAGATCACCCAGCCTGTTCCATCTGCTGACCATTACCACAAAGCCCAGCCAGGGAAACTTCCTAGCGAGCAAGTGGCACGGGAAAGGGATTGCCTCCCCAGCCTGGTGCATCCGCTGGAGGCATAGTCCAGCTCCGAGGAATGCATGTCCCTGTCCCAAGAAAAGAATATTTCCCTCTTAGCTCTGATCCATGGCAGGAGTTGAAGCTCAGTCCTTCTCTCAGCATGAGAGGATGCTGGGGTGGGACTGAAATCCCGTGGGAGAAGGATGGAGATGTGTCCATCCACACGGGCCATCCCGACCCCACCATACTTAGTGCAGAGTAGTGACTGGGGCTGTCCCCTGGAGACATTCAACGCGGGGAGGCACTGCCTCCCCAAAAGACCTGCTGCTCTGTCCAACAGATCATCAAAATCTGGCTGACATCACTACAACCTGGAACCCCTAGACCAGGTGAAACACGTGAGACACAGACCATGCGATGCAGAAACACCTGAAGCTGTGAAAGGAAACCTAAACCCAAGCCCTTCGGCGGTGGGACCTGAGCCAGCAGCAACCGGGTGGGTTCCCTTGGGAAACGGAGTCACATTGTCCTGCCCCCGTCCCCCAGCCCTGGATGACGTCCCCTCTCCCACCTCCCCGCTTCCCCCACGGCCAGCACTGACACAGCCGGGCAAGCACAGCCCGTAGCGTGCGCACGCTTGCTTTCTCCGAGTTATATTTAGTCCTGCTCCAAAGTCCGTCTCTCCGCGCCTTCTGCAGCCCTGTATTTGGTTACAAATTCACTACCCGGGTACATCTGAGGTTTCCTGTGGTTGTTTATCAGCTCGGCTACAGACGCTCGCAAAGAAAAACCCGCATATTGCACAGGGACGGGGCATGGGAAGCTGCTCCCCACGCTCCTCCTCTCCCCCCATCCCACCACCAGTTACCGCCCCGATTCCAACTCTTCCCATTCCCGCAGCGGACACCCCAGCTTGCTCCCGGTGTGTACAAAATACCATCGGCAGCGGTGAGCGAGTGGTTCGGCACCGGAGCGTCCTGAAGAGAGCTGTCGGGGAGGCACACGAGCACATGTCCTGGCGGTGTTTCGTCATGAGATGACAGATGTCCTGCGGAGCAGACCAGAATCCGCCACCCCCTCGTGCTGCCCTCCCCCTTCTGCCCACAGTTGCCTTCGGGCGTGAGGCCGGTTATGAAAGTAGCACGTCGGAGGCTTCGTCTAACGTTACAAAGCGCTCACTCCGGGGCGGCTGCCCACCCCGCGTTTCCTCTTTTCTCTGCTGAGAGCAGCCGGAGCACAAGTATCAAACATGAGCCAAAGGAGGATTTCTGTTTTCCCCAAGCCAACCTGAGTATTTGACATCGCATCCTCCGGGCTGCTCAGAACCGCAGCCCACAGCTCCTGAAACGAAGCGCAATTCCCGCTCCAGACCCAGCGTCGCCGCTCACACCAGGACAAAGTGATGCTGCAGGGAAATCTCTGCAGGGAGCCCACGGGGGGCAGCTCTGACATCCCCACTGCGCCCTCCTCTTAAACCGTCTGCCAGTGGAGCAGCCGCTATTTTTGGCCCTGATCCTGACCTCCAGCCCAGCTGCGCAGCTCAGGTAGGAAAGGCAGGAAAGTGCATTTTTCCAGGAAACAGCAGCTCCAGGCTCCCCCGAGGACCCAAACCGTGGCCAAGGATAAACGCCAAGGGCAGGGTGTGGCTCCGTCTCACCTTACCTCAACCGCCCCGGAGCAAGGCGCTGCTGTTAAAATGAAAACTAAGCCAAACTTTAGTTATTAAACTGAAAAAAACCCACATAAAGATCACCTGCCTCATTTCTGGCCCCATTCGGATGGGCTGCTGGGGCGGAGGAGACCTGCAGAAGAGGCAGGGGGACCAGCCTGGAGCCCCCCTCCTGGGCTGATTTTCAGTTTCAGCTCAAAACCTGGCAGGGTTTGTGGTTTCAGACAGCTCTGATATGAAACCAGATGCTCTGCCTCAGGCTCTCACTGCCAAGGAAACGCATTTCCAGCTCAGACGCTGCTTTCCAGCAATGCTTCGCTGGGCCGCTTGCCTGCTGACTGCGCCGGCAAGGCACGTCCCTGCCGGGAGACTCCATCCCATGGATGGAGAAGGCGAGAACAGCTCTTACAGCCATTTCAAGTCATGAAACACCTTGGCAGCTCACGCTGTAGCGGGCGATCATCTGGCCATCAGCGCTGAATGAGCCCTGAAGCCTTTTGCTAAGGCCAGTGTGGAAGTCGAGCAGCTTCCTGGACACTAACGACTCTTTGGAGACTTCCTCGCCAACGTCACGTTTCATTCTTTCTAAGGAAAGAAATGAGTTTTCCGGAAACATCAGCTTTTTAGATTTAGCATCTCTCTTTCCATTTCCAGAGTCGACTTTGGGAAAAAACAATTAGAGGGAAAAAATAAGTGCGTTTTGAAAACGGCTGCCAGGTTTGCTTGCACAAACAGCCCAGGCAAGTACTGTCCACCTGTGGTGGAAATAAAAATGGGCAGAGCTCAGGCTCCCAAATGTGTCCAGCCTGGGAGGTCACTGGGACTCAGGGAGGGCACAGGGCGATTGCCCAGGGGCTTGGAGGGGTCACCGGAGGAGGGTGACCAGTGTGACCCCAGTATGTTGGGCATGGCACAATCCTCCAGCATCAGCAGATGACCAGGCTACTGGTGTGCTCTTGGCATTGCCCTGGCCATGGGGAACAAACAACGTGACAACTGCTGATGGGGCTAAGGCAGAGCAGGAAGAGAAACAGATTAGCAAGGAAGGGGGCGAGCAGGTGACGTTGCACCGGCAGGACAAAGTCAATAACGAGATTTAATTACACGGCACAGGCAACAACAGAAGCCACTGCTTTCAGTAGCACCATGAAGGCCCCCCAGTACACCAGTCTGGACTGAAGAATCACGCCGTGGACTCGTGAGCAAAACCCATCCCAGCACAGCTCACTCACAGCAGCTCCCTTGGAGCACTCCTGCCCAAACCACGGTTTGATGGACCGTGCTGGCTTCAAGGCATGTCACACCTCAAAATAGAACAACGTGACTCAGCCAACATGGCATCTGCCTCCAGAACAGCCATTAACACCAGCAAAGTGCACAACAGCAAGAAAGTAACTGGGAAAGCAGCTCCCAAGAGCCCCCGTGGCTGGGTGGGAGATGTGGGCAGCGTTAGGAAGGCTGGACACAACCAAAATGAGAGTCCTCTTGGATCGGCTCTTTCCCAAACACTTGGAGCGGAGAAGCTCTTATTTCTCGTGAAAAGCAGAGCTTCCCTCTGCCGAATTTCCACTGAGGGATGCTGGGGAGGGGTGCTGCTGCTGCCCACATCCCAACAGCTGCAAACCCTTATGGTTCCATAAAGCAGAGATTATTTTGGTTTTGTAGCAAAAAAGAAAGCAATGTTTCCGTCATACAACAACATGAACATGTTGTCCCAAAAGGTCCAGGAAACTCCAGTAAAACCATTGCCAGCTGGCCTGTGCCATTTTGCCCAGTGCCAAGAAGTCTTCTCTTCTGTCAAATTTGGGTTCATCCAGCCAGGACTGTGGGCTATCCCCAACTGATGGATGGACAACAGGCAGCGAAGTCTCATAGGCTGGTCTCTTTAGGAAACAGGAATAAAAGAACCAAAATATACGGCAAGATATTTTGGGGTAGAAACACTGCCACAGACAATCTTACAGGAGCCCCAGCATCTCCTGGCTGGTGGGAGAGGCCGCAGGGCAGAGCCGTGCGGAGGCCAGCACCGGCTGCGAGCAGCAAGGCCCAGGTGTTGCCAGAACCACTTGAGGCTTTGTGGCCTCACGCTATTTCCTCAGGTCAAATTAATGCTGGAGAGAAAGCTGTGCAGTTTGGACAGATTCACATGACAGAGCAGAGGCTGGTTGTGTATTTCACCAGACTGACCCGTGTTTTCTTCCACTGCAGATGTAGGACGTACCTTTAGATGTTCAGCGGGCAGTAAAGGCTGCATAATATCCTGTGGATTTGGGCCATCCACAGAGGAACTCAGAAACTGTTTGAGAAAGCCTTGGGAGCCACAAACGTGGCCAAAGGACCAAACAAGTACACACCTAAAAGTTTGTGTGATACTCAGAGATGATAAGTCAGGCCTTGAAGCCCAGAGGAATTAGTTTCTGTGTTTTCCGACTTAGTCAAGAGGCAGAAAAAAAGCTGCTATGTTGCACAAACACTCAGAGAGCTCCCATGGGAGGGCAACAGCATCGCAGGGAGGTGCGGGGTCACCTCTAACACTCCTCTGCACCTCTGATGCTGCTGGAAGAAAATGCTCAGCAGGGCACAGGGGGAAGGAGGACTAAAACCTGCCTGTTGCACAGAGTTGGCTCATCTACAGTTTTTTTTTTTTTTGAAGCTTCAGCCCCACACGCTCCCCTTTTGTTTCCTTTCTGGACAGAGCTGCTGCGCTCTCCTCCTTATCGCCGCGACCATCGCTGTTTATTACCGTCTCAGGGCTGCGGCGCTCAGGGCCCCCATGGGACCGATGAGGCCGCGGGCCAAGGGGAGGAGAAGCCAGGCAACCACACGACTGCACAAACAGCCAGCGCCGGAGCGTGCACCACCCCAGCCACCCCCAGCCTGCAGCAAAAACCAGGGCACGGCCCTCGCCGGGGCTTGGGGCTGCATGCACGAGCATCACCTGCACTATGGGGTGAGGAGCTGGGAGCGGGGAGCCCTAGGAACGCCGGGGCAAGAGCAGAGGATGGCTGGGAGCAGGTGACTCCCTTCCTTGCAACTGGGAGTTGTTTCACGCAAAGCAAAATGAATAAGCATGAGGTAGTGCTGAAACAGCCCCAAATCGGTGATGCAACTCCCTCGCCCCAGCTGGGCTGAGCAGCGAGTGGCCGCTGGCCGTCCGCGGGGCGCACGCGGGGGACGCGCGTGCAGTGAGCGGCCAGGGGCCTTGAACAAGTGCCAGAGCAGTAACAACATCAAAACCACCCACGGCTTTTCCAGCAAAGTCCCCGCGCTCCTCCCTGGGACAGGCTCCAGGGCAAACCCTGGGTCTCCCACCAGGACCCTGCTCACCGGCGGGGTGCGGAGGGGAAGTAGGCAGAAACGTTCCCTTCCTGCAGAGCAGCAGCGTGCTCCTCTTCTCCTGCACCAGCGGCGCCCCTGCCCCTAATTCACCCCGAGAAAGGAAACAGCACTGACCCCACTAAAGTGCTTTTCCAGGGTATTTTGCTCACAGGGATGCAGCACTCGTGCACACACTGCTAACCTCTAAGACAAAAAGCACTCCCCAGTTAAAATGCAGCGCTGGGAACCAGCAGAGAAGCAGGTTCCCCTAAAAGGAGCAGAGAGAAGACAGGAGAGAAGGCGAGCACTGCATTTCCCCTTCCAGGACACTACCTGCTTCTTCAGGGCAGGCACTGGGGAGCCCAGCGCATCACGGGTGCGCCCGAGGTCCCATCCAGCGCTGGGGAGCCTCCCAGCGCAGTCCCGGAGGGGTCATGGTGGGGTCCACTTCGCCCAGCGAGGAGGTCGGTGGACGCCAGGACAGCGCCGGGGCGGCTGCCAGGCTCTTCAGCACACTTCAAAGTCTGCAAAGCGAAAAGGGAAAAGCCGGAGTTATTTCAAGACAACTTCCTCTTTCATAGAGAAGTCCCTCAAGGAGAAACCTGTCCCCGCGCAGCTCACGCTCACCTCGCCCTCTCCGGCTGTGAAGAGCGTGAAGGAGGGCTCAGCCGTGCCCTGCCTCTAATCCTCAAAAACCAGCTGTGCAGGTCAGGCTGCTGGGGGACGAGCCTGTCCCGGGGCAGACGCGATGAGCTCCGGTGCTGGCACAGCCTCCGCCACGCTGCGGACCACCCCGCGCGGGGGCAACTCCGGCGGTGCTGCCGCTTCCCAGGCGAGGTGGAGAGCGTGCCTGAGGCTGCACAGCCAGTGCCTGGAAATAAACAGTGTTGCTACGAGAGACAAGGAGGAGTCTGTCCAAGGAGACACTTTTCCAGCTCCCCGTTCCAAGCACAGCATTCCGTCCTTCTGCCAGTGCCTCCCGCCCGGAGCATCTCGCCCGCATCTGCTTTTGCTCAATGCCAGCGCTGCTCATGCAGCTGCCCGGAGCAGCCCCTGCCTGCTGCTGGCGTGAGGATGCTGGGATGCTGGGCAGGGGATGCCTGGCCCCTTCTGGAACGGGTCCACAAAGATATTTGCCATTGCATTGACAGAGATGCTGGCTGCGCGTTGGCCAGAGGAGGTCTGGCTGTGCTCACAGGGCGTCACATTGTCACCACTCGTGACTCAGTGGTGGGCTGAGCCCAGACAGGACCCCAGGTGAGGCTGCTGCGGTCTGTCTGTGCACTGACACGCTGTTAGGGCCAAGGCTTGTTTGCACGTTAGCGTAAGCCCAGGCTGGCGCACGAGAGGGACGCGTGGACCCGGCGGACCCAGCCCAGCTCAGGAGATGAACGCTCATCTCTGTGGGATGTGGGGTGAGCCCACCAGCTCTGGCACCCCAGCCAGCGATGGGCCACGTGCCCCACGCTTCACTGCGCAAAGGGCTCGGGAAAGCTCAGTCCCCTCCAGCCGGGGACTGCCACAACCAGTGCCGTCCCTGCTTATGGCCGGGGGTCTGCCAGATCAGGTCAGCACCCCCAGTGTTACCTAGAGCAATGCTTGAGGCACGGAGCCTTTCTGAGGTACGTGGGCTGGGGGAGAAAGCGCTTACAGAGGGAACGTGGGAACTGCAGCTGATACCGCATCACTTCCCATCTTCTTGTACATGAGAAAAAGGATTAGGTACAGTTACATACCTGGGCCCCAGATTTAAAAATAACCTACTTCCTTCCTGACGGGGAGAGAAAGGCGGGAGGAGGCAGTTTAACTGGCTGTCAGCATTACTTGCGTTCAATTCCCACCCATTGCACTGGTGCCAAGTCGCCGTGCTGAGCAGCGTCCCCTTCCCCGGCGAGCTCGCCGCCCCGTGCGGCTCAGCAGCCGTCCTGCGGGCAGGAAGGCTCCGGGGAAACAGCAGCAGCACACAACAGCAGATGATAACATCCTCGTTTCCCCTGTCTTGTTTTCATTCATATTCACTCCCATTCATGAAGCACGCACGCACGCACGTGTCCTGGCCCTGGTCCAGAACCGCTGCAGAGCACAGTGGCACTGGTGGCCCACAGCCCAGCTCTGCAGCCAGTGTGGTTTTGGCATATGCACGTGGGAAACTTTGCAAAGGCTTTGTCCCTGCTAGCATCAAAATTAGCTTCAGCACACCTGGGCTCAGGTTTTGGGCAGCGCTGTTCAATAGCTCATTGTCCCGTGCCTGTCCCTCAGTCCTGATGCCGCATTGCATCCATCCAGAGTCTGTCCGTCCGTACCCGGAGTGCAGGAGCTCCTGACACAGGCAGGAACCACCGCACAGATGCCATTTCCCATGCAAATGCCAGAGGAAAGCAAGTCGCGAAGCCAAGGCACTGACATGAGTGGGGTTTTAGCCCCGCGTGGTTGCAGAGGAGGGGAAAAGGGTGGCACCGGCTACATGACACCCCTTTGGTGATGGTGATGCTTCACAAGCCTCTTTCAAGGCCAGGATCTCCTACTCGCTGCTAGATATTTTCACTCCTCACCTCTCAGTGACTGCAGGTCCCAAACCTTCACCCTCCCCGCTATTTTTGCTAGAATTGGTCTGTCTCCCACTGCACAGCTACAGAAGGACAACGCCAGTGAGCTTCCTTGGACGGCTCCCATAGCACACACTCAGCACGACTCTCATTGCCATCAGCTTTGGGATCCCAACCCAAAATTCACATGACTAAAGGGCCCTTCTGGAGACCTTCCCCTCCTGCCTTTTCTGTACGCGCCGTCTCATAGCAGCAGTTGGATTTCAGCATCAGCCCTCCTCCGGGCAGAGAAGCATATCCTCTTGTGGCAACGCGTGTAATGGGGAGGAAGGGGTTGGTTCTCCCTGTTTTCTGTCACGAGCTGCCAGTTAGCAGCTGGTATCATTAAACACTGAAGCAGGTCTGGCTGCTACCCTGAGAACAAGGTGGGGAGCTGTCAGATCACCCCAGATAACATCACACCTCTGCCAGGCTGTGCTGACAACAGCAAGAGGAACCAGGTATGACCCCACTCAAACAAAGGCGTCAGTCAGAAGACAAAAAAAAAAAAAAAAAAAAAAGGAAAGAACCAAAATAAAGCAGAAATGCTCTTGTGTGGCAAGCAGCAATTTGTCCCTGCAAATGTCCCTGTCCCTTCTGTGATTTAGAGGATTGCCACACAGAGCCATGCCTGCACGCTTCTGTGCATCAGTGGGATACACAACAGTGATAAACTGGTCTGAGTCCCCCTCACGCGGAAGAAGTCTGCCTCACAAAATAAACAGAAAGAGCTCACCTGCAGCACTAATTCAGGAGGGGCTTTCCAGCCTGAGGAGGAACTCACTGCCCAGAAGGGGGCTTTCCTGCCCTCTCCCCTCTTGAGACACCGCAGCCGCCGGCCCCTGAACTCATGCCAGCAGCAGCAGCTCCCCGCCGGAGAGCACGTCGTACAACCCCCGGGGAGAGGGAAAGCCAAGCAAACAGCCAGTTTTGATGGTCTTTAAGTTGCCTTTTTGATTTCTCCAAACTAAGCTATCTTTAATACTTTTTTTTTTTTAATCTTCAAAAAATCCATAATAAGGTTGTAAGAAGCAAGCAGAAGACAATAATAATAATAATAAAAAAACATGGACTTTCCAAGTCTAAGCAGTGTCTCAATATGTCCTGCAAGGGTGGAAATTGTCATCTGGTTTGATAAAGACTCCACAGGTACAAGTACCAGGAGACATGACCACTCAACCTAATTATGAGTTTGAAAATCCAAGCATATTGATTGCACTAAGCATGAGCAAACCGCAGATAAGAAACCAGCAAGCGTTGTCTTTTTGTCCTATCTAGAGACCAGCTCCCACCGTCCTCAGGGGTGCAATTACGTGCCTGGTATCACACAACTGCCCGATGAAAAACCCGCTGTGAAAACCCGCTTGTGAGCAGGAAACTCTGAGACACCCCGTAGGAAATGGTCGAGAGCTGCTGGTGGGTGCTGCACCCATCCCGTGCCGATGAGCGTGTCTGTGCTCGCGCGGGGTGTCGGTGACGTGCCAGTGCCAAGGAAGAGATCAGCTGCTTGAAATGGTGAGAGATTGATTTTTATCCAAATCTTCAGTGCTGCATGCGTGCATGCCAAGGGTTATAGGTTTCTGCTGCTCACACCTCCCAGGACATTTTTTCCCCAGAATTTACGGCTCTCCCGTGGATACCAAGGTGACAGTTTTGGAATGACATCAAATCCTTGAGCTTATCGGTTCTGCCAGTGATAACGTGCAACAGGAAACAGCTCTTTTTAATCACAGCCACCCTGCTCCACTCGTTGGGCTGATAAGCTGAGTGGAGAAGCTGTTTCTGCAGTTGTTTTTCAGAATGGATGAGCAGGGCTTTTGAAATGCTGCTTGAGCTTCCAACCTTCTGCGTAAGGCAGAGAAAGGGCCAGGTTGTTGCTTAATCCCAAGGCTTGCTTGTTCCGAGAATCCCAGGACAGGGCTGGACCCAGAAACCAGTCCCCAGTGCGTGCCCAAGGACCATCTCTGCTCCCCCTGCGCGGCCTTGCCTGCCCCGTCACCCTGCCTAACCTGAACATGTCCCGCAGCATCTCCTATGATCGGCCTTCTCCAGTGGAATCTAAACATCACCTCTCCTCTCAGAGGCCACGTTGTCCATCATTCGGCAGTTTGTAGAGGAAAGAGGGTGGACCTGGCTGTTTCATGCCAGTGGTGCTCCTCCTGTGACACCTGACCTGTGACACCTGGGTGGGACACAGCAGCTCAGAGCCAGCTGGTGACCCCCAGCATCCCAGCAGCTTTTCCAACCTGCTGCCCCACCAGCCGCTCCCCGGCCCCCACCATGTAGCTGCCACTCCTGCCCCAAGGGGAAAACTGGTGCTTGTCGCTGTTGAGTGGCAACCTATGGAGAGGTAAAACACCTGGATTCAACTCAACTCACTTTAAATTCCAGTCCTCCAGTGCGGTCACCATCCTGCCCAGCCTCATGCAATTCAGGTGCTCTTTGCGCCATGAGATTGGAAAGCCCCACCAGCAAGACAGGCCCAGCACAGCCACCTTCCTCCATCCTCCCAGCTTGGCAACTAGCCTTCGCTCAGAGCTGGCCTCCCACCCAGCTCGCGGTGGCTGCCCCAGGTCTATGTTTCCCCAGTTCCCTTACAGGCAGTGCAGGAGGGGCAGCAGAAACCCCACCGTGCTCCGACAGCTCTTCAATGTCCTTGGGGCTCCTTGTGCTGCCATTGGGGCAAAACCACGTTGGCTTAACTCGGTTTGGTTCTGATAAATCCCCAGTTTGGTTCTGATAGATCCCCCGCGTCCCTGTTGTTGCCAGGTACTCGCAAAGGGCTGGTTTGTTTACGCTGGCGTTTTCCCAGCAGTTGAATTAAGCGGAGAGTGCTCCAGCTCCTTCCCCCTTTCTAAAAGCTGGTCCTTCACTTGCCCTTCTCCAGTCTCACAACCTCACTTCTTTCTCCACCCGTTCCCAAAAGTCACTGCAAGAGGGAGCCCTTAGCTGGGTCCTGAAGCAGTTGTACTGAAGCCACCAGCTCCCAGCTGGGCTCTTCCCAGTTTGTGCAAACATGCCTTTAACACTTTCAACATCACCCATGGATAGCTTTCCCCCTCCAGAAAGGACTTGACCAGCTTTTCCTTGTCGACCTCTCACTGCTAACACGCTCACAGGGTGAGTGTACGTTGCTGTCGTGCTCCTGGAGCCCAGTGTCTCCTTTACCTTTCCTAATGCTGAGGTGCTCCTGTGTTTGTTCGTCACCTGCCTTCACCCCAGTACCTCGGCCATGGCCTCCTCATCGCAGGTGAGGACCTTGCAGCTTAGCCAGGTGGCTCTGGCATCATATCTCCTTCTCTTTACTCCACAATGGGATGATCTGCACATGTAGGCTGAGGGAAATGATATTGTCCTCTTGGGGAACCATGGGGAGATCTACTGGTGCCACCCAGTGAAAGCAAGGGACTGCTGACACTATCAAAGATGGAGAAAGTTGCTTCCTGAAAAGGCAAAACTGTTTGCTGATACCAACCTCTCTCTCTTACCTTTGTAGCTGTGAAGAATTTCCCCACTGGAGTCCCGTCATGGCATTGTCTCATTCCTGTTGGGTCTGCCTCTGCTTTACAGACCAGCTCCACATTTCTTAAATAGGGACATCAGAACCAGGTAAAACAGGTCAGTTTTAAACACATCAAAAACATTACAAACTATTTTATTTATTCACTATTTCCTTTTTCTCTTCACATTTCCTCACTGCTGGAGATCTTTTTCCTACAGTCCCCTACCTTAGGGACTTCATTTCTTGGGACTTTTTAAAGGAAAAAGAAGATAGGCAGGAGAAAACCACAAAGGAAAAATGAAAGAAAAATCATAACAAACAAGGCTTAAAAACACCACAGAGAAAAAACAGAATTTGGGATGAAGCATCTCTTTCCAGCACCGTGCAATGTAGTGATCGCACCTTTACTCAGAAGTTATTTTGCCAGTTTTTCAGTCCACTTCATCTGCTGGCAGCCAAAACTCATCTTCCCCTCGGTTGTGGGAACACCCGGGCAGAGGGTGATGAGGCAGCTCCTCCAGTGCGTCTCCATGGGGCGAGGAAGTGCTGAGCCCCCCGCACACGTGGGGCTGGCTGCAGCGTGGGCGTCCCTGCCCCCCAGCACCCACGGGGCCGAGGCAGCCCCCCACCCACGCCCCACCTTGGGGGAAGAGCTGTGTGTGTGCTGGAGCAAAACCTTCACGGGCAGGGGATTTTCACTGCCTGGCTGCAGCTGCTCACAGAACAAGGGGCTGCTCATATTTCTGGGTTTTTTTTTTTGTTTTGTTTTCATGTCTATTGAAAGAGAAAGTTTACATAAAGAGCAGGCATACGCCCATGCGCCTACCTGCCGTATCTGGCCAGGTCAGATATTAATAACCAAACCATATCTATCCACAGCCCATTGCTTCCTCTACTTCATAATACAGCTGGGGAGGGTGGAGCTGTGTAAGTAGCAGAGTCACACTGCACACCGTCTCCCCACAAATCTATACATTTCACCACACAGAGTACGTGGAACTATTTTCTATGCTAAAAAAAGTGTGCAGCTTGTAGGTACATATCCACCCACCTGCCCACATCTGTCCTGTATTTGTCATTCATATTATATTCATATTGCAGCACACAGAGTCACAGAAGGGTTTGGGTGGGAAGGGACAGCTAAAGCCCACCCAGTCCAACCCCCCTGCAAGGAGCAGGGACATCTCCAACCAGATCAGGTTGCTCAGAGCCCCAGCCAACCTGGCCTTGGATGTCTCCAGGGATGGGGCATCCACCACCTCTCTGGGCAACCTGGGCCAGTGCTCCAACACCTTCAGCGTAAAACATTTCTTAAAATCTAATCTGAATCTCCCTCCCTCTATTTTAAAACCATTACTCCTTGTCCTGTCACACCAGGCCCTGCTGAAGAGTCTCTCCCCATCTTTCCTGCAGCCCCCTTTAGGTACTGGCTCTAAGGTCTCCCCGGAGCCTCCTCTTCTCCAGGCTGAACAGCCCCAGCTCTCTCAGCCACAAGCTGAATGTGTGTGTTACGCACATGATTCATTGGTAGGTACATGGAGATAAGCAGGTAGATGGATAAATACTCGTAGGTGTATCTCCTGGCATGGTTGTACGCACAAGGGGAATTCAAAGGCTTTAAAATGACTAACAGACTCAGTTCATGCAAACTCAAGCCCACAGCTTGCATATTTAGACACACAAGTTATACGGGGAGAGTTTAGAAAACATCTCTTGCTATCTTAAACTATTTGTAAACACATTCTAACGGAAAGTGAGAGACACAAAGGTATCACAACCCCCTTTAGCCACATCTTGTAATTGACGATCAACAGCTGTTAGCGGCGCTCACTCTGCCCATCAGCGCAGAGGACGACTTACGGGCTGCATCCACCCCGTGGTGCCCACCTCTGTCAGGGGACCTCCGGGGCTCCAGGTAAATGTCCACATGGTCTCCCTGGGGAGAGAGGGATGGAGGGCAGCATGGGCTCAATCTGTTGCTCCATCCTGCACTGGAGGAAGTAATTCACTGCAACGGAGGTCATTTGTCCTGAGCATCCCAGGGGCAGAGGGCAGCATGGGAAGGCTGCTGGAACACCTCAGATGGTCCCACAGGTGCACGAGGCTAGTTGCTCTTTACGGATGGTTTCCACGAAACAGAAGAGTGGACACAAGTTCGCAGCCAGACATCTCCATCCTTGCTTGCACCCAGCCCAGGCTCCTCACCAAAGTGTCTTTCCCTGAGTTGTTTCTGATTAGGATAGATGCCTCTTCTGCTCTTCCTTCTTGGTCTTGGTTACGCACAGGCTTGAGTCATATGTTAAACTACAGATGGGTCCTTAGGATGGGAAGAGGTTGGCTTCTCACTAAAGATTAGCACATGTTTCCTCTTGCAATGGCTGTGAAGTTAAACAGAGGAGGAATCTCAGCTATCGCTCAATCTCACCCCTACCCAGATTGTTCACGATGGTTCCAGCGTATCACACCTCGGAGGGACCACATGCCTCTCAGTGACCCAGTCCGCTGCAGGAAGGGGTTCAGATGATGGTCCGGAGCACACAGATATATGAGACAGTGCCTGCGCTCAGTCCCTTCTTTCATCCCTTGCCCAGTCTCCCAGGGACTGGCTGCAGAGTTCTGCATTGGCCACCACGGCTGGAGCTACCCCATTGCTTCCCGTACCCAGTGCACCATTAAAAAAAGCCCTAGAAAAGCAAAAATTTACTCAGTGGCTTTAAGATTACAGTTCAGCTGGGTACCTGGGCAGGAAACCCTCAATGGGCTGAAGTTTCTTCTAGGAACCTCTCACAAGAGCGTCCTGTCCTCAAGCAGTTTAACCTGGACCACTGCTGTCGGTAAGTCAACACAGAGACCAACTGTGGAAAAAACCACGCACTGTTGTACAGGGAAAGTACTGATGATTCAGGGTCTCATTTTACCCTGCAAGCCAGCACCCACCTGCTGCCCACAGGCAGTGCAGAGGAGCAGCACTGCGTCACCCACTCCTGAGAGCCTGCCGTCGGCGAAGATCTCCCAGTAGACCTGAGGGTGGAGTACCCAGGTCCTGGATACCCTGACAGGTCCGTGCACAAGTTTCTGATTACAAGGGCAACATCTCAGCCTGCCATTCATAGGTGTCTCCTAGAACATCTCCAGACACAGCAGAAGCGTTCGACTGGCTGAGCCGCCCTGTCCAAGTTCCTCTCTGCGGATGGAAATACCAGCTAAAGCCACCGCATTACGCTGGCCCATTGCTGACCAGAAAGTTTTATGGAGTCCAGCACAAGTCTAGGTTATCCTAGAGCTGGGCAAACACCACAAAATATTTTCCATGCTCGCTTTGATTTGGTTACCACCCCGTTACTCTTCTTTGAATTTCGCCTGCTAGGAAAACTCCATTCCTTACGCAGGCACAGGGAGCCTTGTTAACTTTTAATTGATCATTAATTAGCACAAGTAAGTTAAGGATGGTGGAGCTGCAGGCATTGCCAGGAGAGATAAAGAGCTGCCCACGGCCCAGAAATGTTTCACTGGTCCAGCTTTGCTCTCCTTAGTCCTGAGCAAGGGTCAGTCCTGAGACAAATGGCAGTCAATGCCCTTTTGAGTCTTGAGCACTGGCCAAAACCCTTCAGAAACTAGCAAAATTCACTGAAATTTCCAATTTTTCTACTTTACGACTGTCTGAAAGAGCAGCTAAACCATGCGCATGGGAAACAGCCTGATCTACCAGCCTGGAAACCCGCAGCTGCAGAGGGAACTAGGGCAGCAAGTGTGGCAGAAGAAGATATTCCCTGGATTTTCTGCTGCTTCTCCTTTTTCTTCTGAAAGTGCTGGGCTATCGGTGGGTCTCTCGATAAATGCCCCCCATCACCTCCCGTATGCTGGTGTCTCACTGCAGGGCAGCTGGAAGCGCCACCCACAACGCCGCACATTTCTCTACCAGGAAGCAAAAGCTCAGGAGCACGGTTCTCCTCATCACTTCTACAAACAGCTCGTTGAGGATGAGGAAGGGAGCAGAGGTGCTGAGCTGCCAGGCGAGGAGCCCCATCGCCAGCCAAACGCTTGGGCTATTTTTGTCCCCGCACACCAAACCCGGGCAGAGGTTCCAGCGTTCCCCAGGCCTGGGCCTAGCAGACCTCTGCTCCCCGCTGGCAGATGGCATGAACTTTTTCCACAACATGACAGTAAAGCTAAAGAAAAGTCAGTCTAAACAAGTCACACATTTAGGAGTGAATGTATTTTTCCTCTTACTCAAAATGCTTCAAGACACAACTGTTATTCATCGTGCCTCATAGCAACGTCTCCATTCGGACAACCTGCTGACCCCCTTAGACCATGGAAGGTGGGTTCTAGCACCCCAGCTGCCAAAAAAAGGTGGCACCTGCTTTTTCTGCCTTTCAGAGGAGCATCTTAACGACTTTAATAGTGGACCCAGCACATGCAATCTCATTCCTGCCTACTGATGCTAATTCATTCCATATTCCTAATTAGCCAGTGGGTCAGAATTGGCCTCTTAAGGACCCGTTCTCTGGATTATAATGGGCTTATATTGTTCTCCACTTCATGCGCTAGAACATCTGCACCCCTGAAGCTGTTCAAACCTTGGCTGGACCCTGAGCAAGCCAACTGACACTGCCTGCATGTGTTGAGCTCTTTGCTCCCTGCCAGCACTGAGCCATGGTGGCTCTGGGGTGGCAGATTTGGCTCTCAACCAACTCCCGTGGCACACTGGTACCTGACACAGAGAAGCTCCTTGTGGTGCTGGTGAGGAGAAGCTGTGGGGATCGCACCAGTAAACACGAGGAGCACCTGTGCACAAAGCACCACTGAAGAAGAGCAGAGGATGGAGGGTCACCACTGATGGTGGGTGTTGAGGAGTCACCCCAGGGTACGTTCCCACACTGCATCTCCATGTCCCACCTCACCGGCAGTGGAGCGTGGCTGACTCCAGCTGTGCTGTGGCCAGCAGCTTCGGCTGAGGTGGCTGTGGGATGACAACCCCTGACGGAGCAGGGGACCATCTCAAACTGCCACTGCACCTTGACAAATTAACACCTACCAAAATCCCAAGGCATGGTTTTTGGGGTAACCTCATTCAGGAAGCCAACGTAAGTTGGTGTTCCCAGCCCAAAACACTGAACACAGCTTATCTACTGTCTTCCCATCCCTCACAGACACAGACAGGCCACAGACCAGCTCAACTTTGATGCTGAGGAGTCGCAAAAAAAGCTCCATCGAGTTGATTTGACCATATCTACAAGAGCCTAAACCAGTTTTGTTGAACAGTCTAGCCTTAACCCAGCCTTGCTTATTTTATCAGCAGCTGTTTGCTAAATCTTTTGTACTGACAAGAACAAAACCCCCAGCTATGCAGCACTTCAAGGATCAGACTTGAGCCCTGATCCTAAACTTTTCGTCATGCACATTTTCAGAACAAAGTACTTTCTGCTTCAGATTTAAGCACGCGTGTTTTGCTTCCCACTTTTCTTTTAGAAAGAAAAGAACAGGGAAAGGGGATTTGTGGCTTACAGTTTGGGGTTTTTTTTTTTTTTTTTTTGTTGTTGTTGTTGAGAACAAACAAAAGCAGATTATCATTCCAGCTTGGAAAATAAAGTATTTTCCTTTGGAATTTTGTTTGCCTTTTCAAAAGAGCCTTTTCTTTTTATTCAAAAGCCACCTTTTGTTATTCTCTAATCAGAGTGAAAAAAAAAATTGATAGCTAATACATAACAAAGTGCTGATTAACAAAAGCCATTCTCATCCAGGTTTTGGCTCCTCTGAGCCAAAATGACTTTTCCCACGTTGTTTATTTGATTGCAACACGCTGGCCCTCACACCTCCTGACTAAGCCTCTTTCCCCAAGCATCCACAATGAGAGGCGGCACCACCTGAGGCAGTTAAACATTTGCAAGTGTCATTTCATATTTCAGAGTGCTTTCGGTAGCAACAGCTCCATCTGCAAGGTCTGCATCCCCAACAATGCAGAAGAGATTTCCCAGTCGGAAATACCCCAAAAACCTGGCTGGTGGGCAAAAATCTGCTGACCTCGAGCAGTCACTCCTCATCCCGGGGCTCTGCACCCCAAAGCTGGACCTTGCCCATGGCCCCAGGAGCTCAACTCTCAGCATAATTCTTATTTCTCTGGAAAGCAACACAGCAAAGGTCAAGGAGCCTCCTAGAATAGAAAGCCAAGTACTTGTACTCGAAATAAATCAATTTTTAATATTTTACAATTACCTTAAAAAGTTCTTTGAACAGTATTTTACAGATCAGCACAGACTTTACACAGATTTGGTGAGGCTGCACAAATCTACAAGGACGACCTGAAAGAACCTCGGACTTCCATTTCCAGAAAGCATCAGAGGTCAAAGCCTCAGCCAGGATTACGAGTCCCCAGAGCTTGGGCTTGTTTTTCTCTATGAGATGGAAATTCTGTCCTCCAGTATTTCTGTAGGGCCAGCTGAAACCCAAGAGGTTTAGATCATTAACAGCGGCAGGGATATATTTAGCCACGGATATCAAGATCACAAATAGCAATGTTTTGGCAGGATAAGGTGCTATTTTAAAGTATTGAACCAAAGGAAAAAAAAAATAAAAAAAGACAGCTGTCAAATTCCAGCCCCATTTGAGAGGACACACACAAACCAGTTTGGGAAATGAAAAGTCGGTGGGGAAGCTTTTTCCAAGTGCATGGAAAGAGTGATTAAAATCTGTTTCTGATCCCTTGAGCCTATTGGACTACTGATGTGCAGGAGCATACAGCAACGTGCGCTCCCACATCGTCCCACAGGCACCCTGTGAGAGAGGGGACAGCCCACCACAACCTGGCAGTGGCTCGGTGCCCCTGCCTGCTGCGAGCAAAGGAAAGACACTGCTCCACGCAGGTAGGAAAAGATGGGAGCTCCCGGAGAGCCAGTGCACGGCCAGGGAAGGTGGGTCCTTGCTGGAAGTCCAAACTGGCTTTGCATCATGGTGGAGCCAGAGCGCCTGCTTACGTTCAAGTGATGCTTTGCCCCACTTGAGGGTCTTGTCTTGGAGTCCACAAGGTAACACCATCCTTGGGATGGTTTATTCAAGTAGAAGGACGAAGCACAGAGGCCCTCAGGAGCGCGTTTGGGAACATGTCTTGGGAGCGTGTTCACACCTTGGCTTTGTCCTTCTCTGGCTATTGGCAGAAGCTGCATCCAGAGCTGCTGAGGACACCAATGAGCCAGCTAGCACCTTCTTAACTCAAGCCCAGACCAAGCCATCTCCAAACAAGAGGCAGTGGGAACAGAAAGCGGGTCCAGCAGCCAGGGGGGCCAGGATCGGAGTTGACAGTGCAGAAGGGATCCCCCAAACACTTCCAGGAGGGATGTGGAAGATTCCAGCAGACAAGCCTGACCCACACTCCTCCAAGACAACTGAAGCCCTCAGGGGCTCTGGCCCTTTTCCTGGCAGATTTAACCTCAAATGACACTGCTGCTGTGCCACCAGCCCTTGGGGACAGAGCCCAACCCTGTTCTAACTATTGCTCGAATACCCCCAGCAGTATTGGGGGTCCCTTCCAGATGTTTCCAGGGAGCACATCTCCTCAACCTGCTCTTCTGCCTGTTACCATTATTAGTGCAATCACCAAAAACTACTGGGAAACAGCTTGAGTGCTCTGAAACCAGGCAAGGATTTCCAGTCTCTTTTTTTTGCTCCTGGGGTCAGAATACCTCTGAATACCCCCAAATATTACACCTTTCTGTACCTACAGCCTTGTAGAGAGAAGGAAGAGGACGGAGAGCCTCTTTGGAGGTGAGTGGGGATCTCAAATCCTGTCATCGCTTGCAAGTGTCACTAGTGTTTTTGGTGCTGGGACCTTCTCTAGCAGAGCTGCCTCTCCAGGTGAGCTAGTTTTCCTAGTAGTTTTCCTAGTACTTCCCTTCCATCCATGAGTGTGAGCGTGGTTCCTGCCATATTTCAAGCACCTATTGAGGATTCAGGCTCTGGGATGTCCCTGTCATAGAGTGCTGGGGAGCAGGATGCAAGAATTTGAGCTCAACAGGGAGTACATCTCATGCATGAACTCTGAAATTCTGCAGAAATTGGAAGTTCATCTTCTGCAGGTCCTGGATTTACAGTAAATACAAGACAGGCTGTCCATGCCCTGGTGTGGCCTATTGCACTCAATTCACTGGAACACAAGCAGCAGTCTACAACCCACACTGGGGTCTTTGTGGGCCTCAGCTGGGATGCTCTGCAACCGTTTCTCTGCAAGACACCCAACCTTCACAATGTAAAGGAAACCTTGAGAAAGCCTGTCTCCATCCCCTAAGAACTGTCCTGAGCATCCTTGACCTGTTATGGGTGAAATGCCATCAGGACTTCGATTGGGTGGTCTGCAATTCCACATGCATTGAAGGTGACCTACCACCACTCAGCCAAGGATATTCATTTTCCAAAATGTCCCCCCATGAGCTCTCCCTAGATCACACTGGCCTCACAGTCACTGTCAAATACAGCCACAGCACCATTTGCTGGCAGGACAATATCACTGTCCTCGCTTTGCCCTCTCAGTCCAGGTGTCGGCAGTCTGCTGAATCAGGTGGAGATCTCAAGGCAACCACTTTCCTCCTATTGCTGAGGAATCCTGAGAGATACCAGAGCGCACCATCAATGTTCCCATTTCCCAAGGATGGGCTAAGCCCAGACCAGGAGCAGCTCAGCCACCACGCTAACGCTTCGGCTGCAGGATGTCTTGGACAAGAATGGCTGGGTCTCCAGCCCAAAGGAGGACAGTCAACGTCCTCTTCCTGAGGCTGCTTTGGTGTTGGACACAAGTCTGGCCTGAGATGAGACAGGGTTCTTCTATGGCAGTGCTCCACTGAAGGTGGCAATGGGTAAACACAGGAGAGAATGAAACTCAGAGGGGTCCTGGGGAGGCAAAGAGGACCTTCTCAGTGCAAAGGGATCTCCGTCCCTGGGTTTGTAGCACACAGAGATCTCACATCTGCAAGGGAACAAAAAGAAACCAAGTTAGAAGTAAAGTATGTGGCTGAGAATCATGGTCCTCAGCTGCAGCAGAAATATCCGCAAACAGGAATCACTGCAGTCTTTAAGACCTGAGAGTTCAGGTCTTTAAGCTGGCTCAGACTGGGAGCTAGAGCAGAAGCATCCATAAAGAGTAATCTCTGAAACTCATCAGGGAAAATGAGAAACTTTGCATTCCCCAAGTTTTGAGGAGAGGGAAGTGGCTCCTTTTTCATTTCACGCATTAAACTCCTCCACTAGCCCCTTCAGTTGCACAACAAACAAGTTCAGTAAAACACTTCTCTTTAGAGTTATGTAAGAATAAGATCCAAGATCTTTTTCCATTGGAGGCATCATAAACTTGCAGAGTTCTGCACTCTCTGAGGGGAAATTAAAATGCTTGCAAATTTTTAAGACCTGTGGACGAACGGTCTGATCTATTTGTGCAAATGGAAGTGGAAGTATCTTGTCTAAAGTGAGTTTTCCGATTCCATTATCTGGGGAGCCAGCTTGGTGCCCTGGGGACACAACTGATGGATAAGCAGTCAAATGAACAATTCTTGCTCTCCCCTTGTCTCTCCCATGAAAACAGTGGGTTCCTTCTGCCATGGGTATGCCATGGAGACCTCAATGAGGTCTAGAAGTTGAAGGCTCTGCTCATATGCCCAGTGCTCTCCAAATATCTATTTGTGTTGCACAGCTTTCCCTTGGCTTATGATTGGTCTTGCTGAAAGAGCTGTTTTTACAGAGTTGAACAGTTGACTGGGGATCACCCTTTAGACTGTGGCAGTCATGAAGGTAAACTGCTGCTGAGATCTGAGCAGGACCATCCATCCCAGCTGAGCTCAGCTGCACTAGAGAGCTTGGAGCTATGTCACCCAGGCTGGCCATCTGGCATAGATCTGCCATGGTGCTCAGGACCTTTTCTCCCCAGTGGCCACCCATGCTTCATGGACAAGTCCTTACTCAAAGGACACACCATCCCAGGAAGGCTGACTGCGGTGGGCAGATGGCCACACTGCAGTTCCTACCTGGTTACACTCTGCAGGATCTTCTGCTCATCCTGGTCCAGGCAGACGGCGAAGGAGGACTGGAGACCAATAATCTGGACCTTGTCTACTTTTATCTGGGACACGCTGATCTGCTGATAGAACAAGAGTTCAAGTGAGGGAGCTGCCAGGCTCAATGCATTGTCCCCACGCAGGGAAGGGGAGCAGGCAAGCTGGGCACCCCTAAGCCAGGTCTGGTAGCCAACAGCAAACAAATCCCCCAAGGAGCTACTCTACTTTCTCCTGTTCTGCTTCTCTCCCAGCTGAGCCAGGTGACCTCCTGCTACCAAACGTAAAAGCACCATGATTTGAGTTACCTGATTGAAACTTTTTTTGGATTTGGAGTTCTGCCTTTTGACCACCTCCGTCATGGTTAAGTTGAGACATTCTGTCTTTGAGGCTGGTAACAAAAGGAAACTGTTATCACTTAGGGCTTCCGGGCCACTGGTGGGAACTCAAAGAGGTCCCTCCACCCCTCAAAGCATCCCAGGACCCCACTGTTGGGGGAAACGCAGCACAGTTCTTGTTTTCCTTCACTCATGCTAACCTGCACGGAAAGAAAGCAATCAGAGACACAGAGGTGAACATCCTCTGTAATTTCCAGCTGCTTTCCAAACAGAGCAGAAAAGGACATTTAATTCTCCTAGGACCTAAACAGGAGAAAAAACTGCCCCATCATCATGAGGAAACTCTAGCTCTCCCAGCGTGGCCTCTCCTGCAGTCCACCTGGAGATGCTTTTCTGTGTCTGGAATTACAGTGACATCCTGTGGTCACACCGCTGAATGAGAAAACCAACGGAGACAATCAAGGGGACTGGGTTTCCCTTGGAAGACAGGAGATTCATGAAGGAGAAGTTTCTCCCCAGTGTAGAGCTGAGGACACCCCCTGAAGCAAACGCACAGTGCTGGCAGCACAAGTGAAGCTCCTGAACCAGTCCAGAAACACCCACCTCAAAATGCATAGAGGAGGTAAGAAATTAATTCCTGCTGGGATTTTTCCAGGGTCATCTGCATGGCTTCATGGATGGGGCAGCAACAGGAGGGACAGAGGTTTAGGCTGAGCTCCATGGGGCATGTAGGAGCTGTCTCCTATTTGGTAGATCACCCGTTTGCCCCGACTACTCCACTCACAAACCCCACATCTGCCAGACACGAGGAAAGAGGAACCAAAAACCCCCTCATTTTACTCAGAACTGGGTGTCTGACCGCCAAAACAGCAATTCTTAAGCAAGAAAGAACAGGTATTGCTTCTAAATACACCCAGAGACTACAAGTCTCACTGCTTTTAAAAGGCTCAAAGCCATATTAATACCCCATCGGAAACCTGATTAGAAAAAAAAGTTATGAAGCAAAAACCCTGTGGCAGCCAGCTATCTGAGCTGCAGGAAGGAAACCAGGCTGAAGCACCAGCTCAGCGCGCGCCTGCTGAAAGCTGGCTGCAAGGCAGAACTGCTGGGGCTGGCAGGACAAGCGCCCTCTCCCTTGGTCCTGCTTCACTTACCGACCATTTTGTCTCTCCTCTCCTTACTAAACGGGTATTGTGATCATTCTGGTGCTTGGACTGTACCAGCTCTGTCCCTAACGGACATCCCGTTTCCCTGGCTGGAAGCCTTAGGACAGTGGGAAATGAAATGCCCTTCATCCCTGACATGGTGCCAAGGACTACAGTACGCCCCAGGGAACACCAGGCACCTCCCACGTGTCTTCTCCTGCAGTCATGCATCCCCACTTTGCTCCAGCTAAGAGATCCACACCATCCTCTTCCTCCACCAGTTACTCCCATTGCTCCCCATGCAAAGCCACAAAGACCACCTCTACCCACCTAGTTCTTCGTACTTCTTGCAGGCTTTGCTAAGGTTGACGGATGTGCAGACCTTCTCGACGTCGTCCCAGTGACTTCTTCCACTGATGGCTGTCTGCAGAGACCAACCAAAGCCTGTGAGATCCAACGCTCCAGGCTGATGCTACCCTCCCTCCCACCCCAACCATACAGCTGGACTAGCCCAGGTCTGGATTCATCTGGAGCTTCACATAGTTTGAGCAGGCATTCAAATTAATTTAACCTTGGATTTACAAAAATTGCCCAGGCTTAACACTAAAGAACTGCAGAGGAACCAACAAAATAAGAGGACTGGAGGACTGCTGCGACCAGCAGAAGATTGCTCACTAGAAGTAAAGTCCACCAGTGTACAATGGGACTGAGTACACATCCAGTCTATAGAAACTGTCTGCACTTCTCCTATTTCACTGGGCTGAACTGGGAGCCCAGTGTAAAGCCACTCCCAATTAGCCAGTAAGTAGACAATTAGCTTGAGTTTGGCTCTTCTGGGCTTGGATTCAGGCTCTGTCAGCGTTTGCCCGTCCCAGCCCCAGCAGAGACGTGTTTGCCCACCACCGAAGTGGTTTTCTGTTCCGTTTATCTTCGTGCAAGTCCCGCGCACTCACCTTGCTGTAGGCAATCTGTAGTGTTAGCGGGATTGCTTCTCTGTCTCCGTCTATGCCCAGCCTTTTGCTGCCCGGACCTGTCGAAAACAAGGAGCACAAGTCACGCGGCGGCCTTTTACCCCCGTTCTTCCACAGGCTACCCATACAGCAGCACACTCGCTACCTACAGAAAAGGGGAAAAAAAAAAAAAAATGGTTTGCTGAACACAGCTGCAGAGCAAAAAGGCAAAAAGAAAAGGTGGCTTAAAAGCTGCCAGAAAGCAATTAACGCAGTGCAGAGATTTCAACACAACGCGCAACAAGCCGCTCTGCACGACTGAAAGCGACGCTAGCTAAGCCGGCGCGGAGGGGTCAGCGCCGCAAAGCTCCTGCTTTGCCGGGCATATTTGTGCCCACATTAAATTAGCCTGGAAATACTGTGCCCCACGCTTACTAACTTTTTTTTCCCCTGGATAATTTTTTGCAGATGTTAAGTGGTGGGTTGTCAGACAACCCCAGGAAAAGAAAAAAAAAAAAGAAAAAAAAAAAAAAAAACAAAGTCAGAAAGGATCGGTGGTTTCATGAGTTATTGGGAAGAGGTCTCGGCCAAGCCTGTGTTTTGGGGGAGTGGGGTGGTGACAACGTCACATGGATGATATTTTATGGGCTCTGTTTAGAAAGACAAGGCAAGATCACAGAAAAGCAATTGGTTAAAAAAAATTAAGCAACATGGTTAAGTGCAGTATTGCGGGTTGGCCATGAGACGTCTCTGCGAGCTGCACCGCGCCTGACAGCATGTTGTCCTCGGTACCCAGCAGAGCTGAAGACCAGGCAGATGCTTCTGCCACTGCTTCTTGTCTCTAGTGATTTTATAAATTCCTGGTGTAAAAGGCCATGCATCTCTCTTGCAGGAAGGCTACAAGTACATGCACGACCCTTGCTTTGTCCAGTAAACTAAGGAATATGGCAAGAGGATTTTATAAATGACACTGCCGGACAACGCACAAACAGAAAGCAGCAAAAAAAGAAAAGATGGAGAGCTGCACTTGGCCAGGTGCTGACAAGAGGAAGGAAATGGGCTTGAAGCTGTCTAACTGCAAGCACATTTTAGAGTTAACAGCAGCAAAAACAAGCAGGCATTGCCGCAGCTTCGCTCTTGAAGAGGAATGTGAGAACCATGATGTTTCGCTTCCAAATTTGTGGAAAGATGTCTGGATCTTTGCTCACGATGCAGCCTGGGCTCAGACACCTCCTGCAGCCCACGCTCCCTCCAGCTCCTCTTTGCACCTATCCCCCAGCCCAGCAGCTTGCAAACCTCCACCCCGCGGCGGCGGCTGCGGAAGCAGGCACAGACCTGACGCCTTGATGGCCCGCGTGGCCGCTGAGTGGCCCAGCTCGAGGGAATGGATGAAGACTTCGGTCATCTTTTCTCCCCCGATGAAGGTGAGCTGCCAGGGGGAGAAAGAGGGAAGATGTGGTGGGGACAAGACCCAGCCCGCACCAGGCAACGTTCCCCCTCTCACTTTCTTTGGGAAAATCCTTTCACATTTCCAAAATACACCTTTCAAGAACTGTCTTGGGTGACGCTTGCCTTCTGCTGTACTCTGACTGTTTTAACAGATCACCAGCAAGTAAAACAATCCAAAAACCTGATTTTCACTTAAAACCCACCCACTGGAAAGAAAACCCACGACGAGCTTAACAGCAGGGTCTGGGCATCGCTTTGGGTGACACAAATCCCACGAACAGCAGCAACTGTGCTTGCCACAGCCCCGCTGCAGCCGGTCCCATGCCACAGCAGCCATCCTTCCTCACATCCGCTCCGCGTGGAGGAGCCCGAGCTCAGCCTTACCAGCACGCGGGGGCTGTGCCATCCCCCCATCCGCTTCACAGGCGGATTCCCAGTCAGTGGCTCGAGCAGAAGACCCCCCATTTCCCCTCGTCAAGATGACACCAAGCCCCTTTGCCTACCTCCGTCTGGTAGAGCTGCAGCAGGACGGGGCGTGTGGCGAAGCGGCAGTAGTAGAGGATCATGTCAGCCAGGATGGGTAGCTGCTCCTGGGAGTCCTCCTGGGGCTCAGCCTCCGGCTTGGCAGACTGCGGCAAGAGGACTAGTCACAACCCAGATGAGGCACATGGTACCCACAGCCCGGTGCCAACAACTGCCCGTCCCACTCCACCGGGGACAAAACCCTCCATCCTGGTGTCCAGTAGCACATCCCGCTGCACAGGAGCATGGTGGCCCAGTGCTAACTGGAAGCTCTCTGCTCAGCTCCCCTGTACCTCAAAAGAAAGGGGTTCGTCGAGCCCCACCAGCCAGACACACACGTACCTGACACAAGACATCCATGGGTAGGTTCATCAGCCCAAAAACGTTGCGCTCGTACCATGGGTCCAACATGCCGATGTAGTGGGAGATGTCGTTGGTGCTGCTCTCCGTCCTAGCCGAGGTGGGATCCTGAAACCAGACACATGGAGGTCATGCTGGGGGCCCCTCCAGGCTCCTCACCCAATGCCTGGGGCTGGTGGAACAGACACCAACGCTCCCCTTAACCTGCCCTGCCAGCCTTCTCGCACCCCGCTCTCGGGGCCAAGCAGAGCACTGGTGGCACCATGAGTCCCGTGGAGAGCAGGACACCTACCGCCTGTGCCGAGACCCGAAGCTGTGGGTCCCCCAGGGATGGGGAGGGATGCATCAGTGGGGTCAATGGAGCCAGGCAGCTCCTCTTCACAGGGACGTAGAAAAACTGCAGCTTGAAGTACCTTGTCAGTGAGGGGCAGGCGCTCTCCTTGAGCCTAGGAGAAGGCAGGAGAGGGTTGGGTGAGCCAAGGCCACTGGCACGTCTCAGCAGGGCCAGGGACCTGCAGCTGGGTCCCCCCACATCACCCGCTCACCTGAGGTTGCTGTAGGCTCGGGCCACTTTCCCTGAGATGCGGTCGGAGCCGAAGACCACGACGCGCAGCGTGGACACCTTGGCATCCTCATCGTAGCTGAGGAAAGGCCGCCGGTGGAGGCTGAGGTGCCGCGGGGCGAGCGGGGCTGGCAGCCGCTGGCTCAGGACGTGCTGCGGCAGCGAGTGAGCACGCCGGGAGCGCGCTGGGATGCGGTGCTTGGCCTGGGGGGTGTACAGGCTCTCTGCCCGGCGCAGGGGCAACGAGAGCGAGCCCGTGTCCGGGCAGTCCTTCAGGTCTCTCCTCAAGACCAGTTGGCTTTTGCTCTTGAACAGTTTGTAGATCTTGTTGGTCAGTGTGTGTCTGTATTTGTGGTGGGTCTTCTCCACCTTCAGCTCCGGCCTCCCCACCATGTCCAGGGAGCTCTCGTCGCTGTCCTCTGCGTACCCGCTGTCCATGCAGTCCTTCAGGCTGGAGACAAATGACTTCAAGGACCTTCTGGAGACCACCGTCAGCTCCGAGATGGAGTCCTTGGAGGTGGTGAAGAGGGACACTCGCGAGGGCTTAGGTCCCTCCTCCGACAGCGCTGAGTACACAGAGTCTTTGGAAATGGCGCAGATGGGGGAAAGCAGCGAGTCCCGCTCGGGGGAACAGCCATCAGTTTCCACCTCCTCCTCCTCCTCTTCATCCTCCTCCTCGTTCTCTGAGGCCATGGGCTCAACAACACTGCACTCTTTGCTGAGGACATCATTGAGGATATCTGAAAGGCAACCGGAGAGAAATCACATCTGGCACAGGCTCCAGCATAAGCACTGGAAACGTGATGATGCCAGACAACACTACTACAGCATGGCAAAAGCTCCCTTTGATCCCGCACGGTTTCAAACAAGGAGCTGAAACCCTCCCACTGAATGGTTTTAGATTTCCAGAAGGCGCTCAGATGCAATGCAAAACAAACTGTGTTTCTCTCCTTGAGCTCACATTCTGTTTGGGTTCTCAAAAGTCAACCAGCTGGGGTTTTGCTTCCTTCCTCCACAGATTTAACAACACACTCGCATCCGATTTGGGTTTCACTGGAGGGCAGGAGGAAAGCGAGGTGTTTGGCTAATCAAACCCCAAATCACCCACACTGCAGGTGGCCTCCCAGCACGGCTGGACTCACTGCGAAGCCCAACCCAGAGCTCTGGTCCGGCTCACTGGGGCCAGCAGGCAACAAACACTAAGCCTTCACAGGAACAGAAAATGTCTTCCAGGAATGGGGAAGCTGGAATAACCAGCTCAGCAGAAGGGGAAGCCACTGCTTCCCCTGCAAAACTGCTGTGGCTGGGCTGAGAGCACGGCACAGGCACCCTCGGGTGCTACGGGTGGGGAAGAGCTGTAAAGTCCAAGGGGTCTCACCCCACAAAGCCCTGACATCGCGGTGTGGTCAAGTTTTTCCAGCAACAATTATTTCCAAGGCATGAGCAAGGCTTACTCCTTGCAGAGGAGCCTTCAACCAAGCAAGGTCTCCATCCCACCCACATCCTCACGGATCCAGGTGCGACAAATTTCTTCCAGCTTAATGCAAGGCACAACTTTGCCCAGGAGATTAAGCCCCGCACGATTTGTCTCTGGCAACACGTGTTTTGGGGCTACCAGTGACCTCGTGCCCACCGCTCAGATGAGGGCTTTGCTTGGCTTGCCCATGCTGATGCCCACATCCTCTCCCATCTGGAGGATGCCGGCACCCAGTCTGTCAGCTCTCCCTCCAACACCAACAATTGTGGCAGCCCCAGCCAAGCTGAAACGCGGCTCAGCCGCCCCGGGGATGCGGAGCGGAGGGCTGCGGTCTTGCTAGGAGGGACGCAGGACCCCCTCCACTTACCAAAGTTATCCTGATCCCAGCTGTAAGCGTAGCAGCGCGCGGTGGGGATGGGGATGGTGTGGAGCTTGCGGGGCTGAGCTTCGCCTGGGAAGAGAGGAGGGAGAGGAGTTAGCTTGCAGGGAACCCCAATACCACTCCTGACAGCGCTCCTGGCCCGTGGGAGATGCCACCCACCCCACGCACGTGTTTTGGGCAGCCCGGGTCATGCAGAACACCGATGCTGCTGTCGTTCTCCCCATGAAGTCACATACAATTAGGACAAGGGGACATTTAACATCTCAAAGAGCCATCAGACATCACTGCTGCCATCAGTCTCTGATTTCATATCTTCATCTCACCCACAAAGGCTGGAGAATTTTTTTTTTTTTGTTCCTGCTTTCATCAAAGATGAGAAACAATTTCTGGCTCATCACGTGGTTATGAAATAGGACCTAGGTTGGTGGGGTTTTTGTTGTAGCTGTTGTCACGCTAGGTTGAAACTTTGTGCAAAACAGGGTTTTGCACTTCAAAGAGCTGGCTCCCAGCGCACAGCATAGGGGAGCTCATCACCACTGAAGGGGCTGAGCCAGGAGGAAAGAGGGGCACGGATGGGGTTCTCACCCGCGATGGCAGGAAAGGACGCAGCCCCGGCGATGTCCCGCAGCACGGACTGCAGTCGCTCCCGGGCCAGGACAGCGTCGCTGCTGGCGGCTGCAATCTCCTGCGCGTCAGCAGCGCTGGCGTAGATCTCAGAGAGCTCTTCCAGTGTCTTGGACTAGGGGGAGCAGAGCCAAGGTGAGAGATCAGTATGGAAAAGACATGGACCTGTTGGAGCAGGTCCAGAGGAGGCCACAAAGATGCTCAGAGGGCTGGAGCATCTTTCCTATGAGCACAGGCTGAGAGAGCTGGGGCTGTTCAGCCTGGAGAAGAGGAGGCTCCGGGGAGACCTTAGAGCGGCCTCCCAGTGCTAAAGGGGGCTGCAGGAAAGATGGGGAGAAACTCTTCAGCAGGGCCTGTTGTGAGAGGATGAGAGGCAATGGTTTTAAAATAGAAGGAGGTAGATTCAGACTAGATGTAAGGAAAAAAAAAATATGTTGAAGGTGGTCTTTTTCCTACAAGAAGTGTTATAAAAACTTTTTTTTCTTTGTCAATCAAATATTATTTCAGTCAGGAAATCCAACTGCATGAAACTGCTGCCACCAGCACCGCAGCATCCCTGAGGTCAAAGGAAGCTCTCCCAGCCTACCTTCAGGAGGTGGTGTAGGCTGTCCAGGTCACAGCGGGTGCCAAAGTTGGCCTGGTAGAGATGCTCGAGGAGCAGGACGAGCGTGGCGTGCTGTGGGGGCTCGCTGGCACTCAGCTTCTCAGCGATGGAGAGGAACTCGCTCTGCACCTCGGAGCGGTTGAGCAGCAGCACCGTCCTGGGGACAAGGGGACAGCGGTTAGGTCGAGCAGCTAGGTTTGGACACTGGTGGCACATGAAGTTCTTGGACAAAGTCACACTAGATGGCAGTGTCCTCTCACTGTCCCAGCTGGAGGGTTTCGGGGCTGCACAGGGGTGCCGGACCCATGCTGCTGTACCAGCCAGGGGCAGGGAGCAGGTAAGGGATGAGCATCCTCCACCCTGCTCCTCAGCACGATCCTTGGCAGCATCTCTCCTACCACATCTGCAATCACCAGCCCAATAACTGGTCAATCAGCCCCAGACAGGGTTCTGGCCCAGCAACCAGTTGTCCTAACTGGACACCCAGTGCATGCGATGAAAAGGGCATGTAGAGAAAAAAAAAAGTGACCCCTGAAACACCTTCCCCTTGCAACATAGGTCAGAGCATCACTTTTTAAAAGAGATGTAGGTGTGGCACTTTGGGACATGGTTTGGTGGTGGACTTGGCAGTGTTAGGTTTATGGTTGGACCCCATGATCTTAAAGGTCTTTTCCAACCTAAATGATTCTGGGCTTCAAGGAGAAGAGCCACATCTTTCAGCTGCATTTTTGCTCTACACAACAACAGGAATATCCACACAAGCTTTGAATTCCAAACCTGCAGCCTGGAGAGCGTGTGCTTCCATTCATGGAGGAGAGCAGTCCACCGGGCTGTGCAAAAAGGGCTCTGGACTAAGGACGTGCTCTGGTGTGCTCGGTTCTAGAAAGCTCAGGCAATGGGCACAAGCTTTCAAGAAGCCCACGGTTCAGCTTGTGTACAGCTTTGTGCCAGGTTTTCAGGGCTTTTTATGCAAATACAGCCGTCCCGCTGTAAGTCAGCGGTGGTTGCACATGCACCAGTTTAGAGCAGGGGAGCTGTACTGGGAAAGCAACACAGCAGCACCAGTGCAGCCGGGTGGGATCAGGTGCAGGTCCAGAGCTGCACAGCGTGAGGGGACAAGCTGGAACCATCAGGACACCCGTCCCGCACAGAGCGGAGGCGGCTGCACGCGAAGGACCATCGCTGGAGCCCGGACGGGCACACACCGCCCCGGCTCATTTTCCTGTTCACAAATCAGGTGCCCTGGCAGGAGGAAAGCCACAGCCCTTGAATAAGGTGCAAAGTCTGACTGTGCTCAGAGCTGCAAGGCTTTTGCACTGAGACTGGCTTGCTTCTGTCCCACCTCGGGCTGGTGGCTCCCCAACACGCAGATCAAAGCCTCTCCTGGCTGTTCTCCAGCGCGTGCTGAGATCAGCAGCTCCCTGCAGAGCAACCTTTGCCTTTCCCAGCTGTTTTCACCCCAATCTGCATCCCTGCAGTAAGCAGGGCTGTAGGATAACCAACATAGGGACCCACAGACCCCAGCCCATGGCTCTGGAAGTGCCACAGCCACTTTCCTTGTTCCTTCCCACAGCTCAGCCCAGCTACCCTGCTCTTCTCCCCTGCACCCACCACCACACCTTTGAGATGCTGTTCACTGCAACCCTACTGCTGCTCGAGCAGCGTGGGGCAGTGAGGATGCTCCAGAGAGGGACACCAGCGGCTGTACTTACACAGTGGAGCTCTGGTAGTTCTTCACGGGCAGCCCCTGCTCTGTCCTCACCAGCCTCTGGAAGGAGATCCCTGGGGGAGAAAGCACAGGACATGAGACATGGCACCACTGCAGATCGCTTTGCCTCAGGAGCGCATTGAATTCATCTTCTAACATGGCCCTGACCTGGCTGAGATGCTGCCCGAAGCACACATGGCAGCACCAAGAGTCCTTTTGAGGATGAGGCACAGCCACCGTGTAAGGATGGAGAGTTGCTCCATTCTCAGTCCCTTCTGCCCCACTGCTGATGGGGGATGTGAAGTGCACGGATGATATTTAAGCAGTTTCTGCCACATGCTTTAGCCCCCCAGGCCTGGATCTCCCTTATGGACAGCAGGTCACTGCCACCTTCCCTCCTGCCGTGATGGAGCCCAGACTGGCCCCAGCAGAAGAGAGGCTGGTGTGGGCAGCCCATGTCCCTGGAGCCCTCCCTGGGACTGTCTCCAGGAAGCCATCGGGAACCCCAACCAGATGACATTGGATGGATCTGAACTGGATGGCAACAGCAAAGCCTGTGTCACCCCCAACCAGCAGAAGGACTGGGGTACATCTTGGGAAAGACCTCATGGTGCCAACAAGATCCAGCACCCTTGTTACTGCAGGCAGCCGCATCCCAACCGCAGATAAAAGCTCTTGCATTCTTGGCAAATATTGACAGCAGCTTGTTCTCAGTTAATATTTACCCTCCTCTCAATAAAATGCTCTTGCTTCAGCCTCACAGCAGGTCACAGAGGCCGTGCCAGCCCCGGCAGGCCAATGCCTCCCACACGGCATCTTTTGGCAGGGGTGGGGGAATCTCATATGCTTGTAGGAGGGGAAAAGCTTTTGGACCAAAGTCCCCAGCCCACTCAGCCTCGGGCATCAGTGATGGTGGTGATGGCACAAGAGCAGGATGCAGCAAAACCCCCCCAGCACTGGGGCTTTCCCAGAGTCTGTAAAAAAAAGGCCCTGCCCAGTGTCACAGCAATAAATGACCAGGAGGGAGCTGGGGAAGTCCACGGCTGCAGCAGCGCGAGATGAGTGTCCCCACGTCCCTGCAGCCCTGAGCTGGAGCCTGGACACAGTAATGGCCCAGTCAGACCTTGCCTGACGGCCATTTATGCTGGTGGAGCCTTGAGCTGGGGGTAAATCAGCCAGTCCAGTGCCAACACTGCAGAGGGTTTGGGATTTTCTTTAAATCTTTTTGTTCCTTTAAAAGCATCTTCTATCCCATCTGCACGGGACGTTGCTGCTGTGACAGAGACTGTGTTTCATGTCCCAGTTGGGGCTCTCCAAAGCCCAGTTTGAGGACGTGAGGCAGCACCCCCAGCTCACATACCCATCCAAGGCCTCCCAAGCCCTGCTCAGACCCCGTCGCGCTGCCGCAGCCCCGCCCAGGATTAAACAAGGGCTGAGATCTGCTCTGTGTGATAACAGCTCACCAAAAGGCGGGGAGATGAGGAGAAAGGGCCTTTTAGAAATAATTGGAAGAGCTGCTCCATTGGGAACAACAGGACATCTACGAGGAGTCCTTAATTAAGAGGAGCGCTGCTGCTGCCGATAGATGTGCCCAAAGCCGTATCACAAGGTAGTGTCTGGGCTGTAAAGAAAGAGCCAGGGAGTCCCTCAGGCCTATGGAAATCTCCACGCAAGGACAAGCTTGAAGGCTCCAGCTACCTTGATGCCGATGAATGGACCCACTGTTATCACCCCAGTTACACCACTGAGCATCTCAAAGCCCAGGGTTGGGCGGGAGCAGCCAGCACGTGCTTTGCCATGGAAAAGACCCACCAGACTGAAAGGCAGCCAGGAAACAGTTCCACATTTTGCTAATTCACACTGGTCCAGAGCTGAGAGGCCCTGGGGTGCTCCCACCACCTTGCAACGCAAGGCAGCCACCGAAAACAGAACCCTGCCCTGCTCCTCCTGAGGAATCTGGTCTCACCCTGCACTGGAAAATCATCCAGAGGGAAGAGGGCAGAGATCCTCACCTCCTGGAAAAGTGGAGGTGTGGGATGTGCAGGGTAAACGCTGACATCACGCTCACGGGATTCATGAAACAAGTGGGGCAGGAGACAGCAACACCACGGGGCGGTCACAGCAACGGGTGTTTTTGGGGAAAGCAGGGCCAGCAGCACGTGAAAACCCCACGGCAGGGTGGGAGCGCTTACCAGGGGCTTTGAGCTCATCGCTGATGAAGGTGAGGAGCTCGCGGAAGATGTCGCAGTAGGGCACGGGCCAGGTCAGGAAGCTGTGGTATACGCTGGCGGCTTTCAGGAGCAGGTCAGAGCCCGGCGGGAAGTGGGGAGCCTGCGGGGGACAGGGAGACCTGGTTAGAAAGGAAGCAAGGACACGGGCCTTGAGCACCGCGTAAAAACCCGAGAGCTGAGGCTGGAAGTGGGAGGAGAAGTGGACTGGAGCTTCATCCTGTGACACCCCATCCTCTCCCAAGGAAGGGACAAAGGATCCCCACTGGGCACAGCTACGAGAAAGCTTCATCCACCCTGCGCCCTCCTCACCTCCGAGCTGTGGCTCACGTGCCAGAGCCTATACATAAAATTCTTTTTAACAGCCACAGATCCATACAGATGAATCACATTACAGCCTGTGCTTCTGCAAGGCCTGGCAGCAATGATTTCCTTGGGATAATGATGCATTGTGCTAATAATAATAATAAAAAAAAGTATTTCCTGTGAAGGCTCTGCTCCTTTTCATTACCGTTGCCTATATATTTTGCACAAGTATAAAGGGTAATGAAGAAAAATTGCCTTCTCTGCACAGAGATATTGTCCGTCTGCCTTTCTGATTAGCCCATCTTTTTATTTAAAGATTAAAAACACTGAAGCTCAATTTTTTTGTCTCTCAGCTTGCGCTATGGTTGATCCCTGTAGATTCACATAGGATTTTTTTTTTTTTTTTTGAGATAAATTGATCAAAGCAGATCATGATGTTTCAGATGAAAGCCACCTTGATTTCTGTGGGCGTGTGGCTCCGCAGGGCCCTGGACCCCGTGTCTCCCCAGGGCTGGGATCAGGGTACGCGCGGCAGCTCAGCACTTACATACAGCACCGCGTAGTAGAAGAGCAGAGCCAGGGGCGTTACGAGATCGTAGTCACACTTCTCCTGCACCTGTAGGAAACAGCCCAAGGGCAGAGGGATGAGCAGGGCTGCTTGCCGTGACCATTAGCCGAAAGCATCCTTGGAGGTGCCGGGGACTCCCGGTCAGCGCAGCCAAGCACCCAACCCGTACCATCGCGTCACCATCCCCAGCAGGCTCCCTTGTCTCTGTGGAAAAATAACGCCTTAAACTGCAGCAAGCCACACTGATGGGACAGGCAGACCAGCACAGACCTGCCTTTACCCTGGAGAAGCATGGCCAACGCCCCAGCCCCCCGCTGCTCCTGACCCTTTCAGGGCTGCACGCGATGCTGTGGCAGGACTCAAAGCAGGCGGTTTGGAAAGGCGAGCAGGCAGCCCAAGTATCTTGCAGAGCACAGCAACACGGTGCAAACCACACATTTGTGTCCCAGCCTTTGCCAGCAGGATTATTTCACCGAGGAACGTCATGATGGTTCAAGGATACGCTTGTAGACACTATCTCTCCTTGTTTATGAGCATGGCATGAAGTGTAATAAACCCTCATGTAAACCCTAACGTAAATAAAACACTACCTGCAGCTACAGCAATTCCAGCCATTAAAAAATTTAAAAATGGATTAAAGGGAACCATGCTAATCTTAGCTGGTACTGGCTCTGCAGCCTGGCAGTTAGACAGCCAGGCTGTCCCAAAAAATGAAAGGCAGCATTTATTCCATCACAAGAATCCCAGCGCTGAGGCTTTAGGAAACACCACCGTTTCCTGCCACATCAAGGGATTCCTCCAAGTCTTCCCGGTCACAGCCTGAGCCGACCCGGCTCGACTGACAACGCTTCGAGCTTCTCCGGCACATGACAGGACCGCGGCAGGCTGACACCAGCGGCCCCGCTGCCGTTTCGCCTCCCCGCTGCGCTTGACCCGACCATCGCCTGCCAGGCTGCTACGCGGCGCGAATTCTGCCCATGGTCCCCAGCGTCCCAGCTCCGCTCCTGGCCCTGCAGGAAGCCTGGCAAAGCCATGCTAAAGTTTCCACCAAAAACAACAGGAAATCTTTAATTTGCTCTGATTTGCTCTGATTTGCTCCCAGTTATGCTGAGGGAAGGTCCAGGGAAGGCCGGCTCCATCCGCGCAGCCCTACGACCCGGGCTGCCCCGGCACGGCGCCAAGCAGCTCTTTGGGAAATCAAACCCCTTCCCCACAGATCTGTGGTGCTGCCCAAAGAGCAGGTATCACAGCTGGCTGTTCCCCTTGCAGTTCCCATGTGCTGAAAGCTGGTGGGACACACAGGGCTGCTCCCGCCAGCATTTCACAGCTGCCCACCCAGCATCACCCAGCCCCCAGCTCCACTGCTCCAGTAATACCTTACCACAACCCAAAATCATAGAATCACAGAAGGGTTTGGGTGGGAAGGGACAGCTAAAGCCCACCCAGTCCAATCCCCCTGCAAGGAGCAGGGACATCTCCAACCAGATCAGGTTGCTCAGAGCCCCGGCCAACCTGGCCTGGAATGTTTCCAGGGATGGGGCATCCACCACCTCTCTGGGCAACCTGGGCCAGTGTTTTACTACTCTCAGTGTAAAAAATTTCTTCCTAATATCCAATCGAAATCTCCCTCCCTCTATTTTGAAACCATTACCCCTCATCCTGTCACACCAGGCCCTGCTGAACAGTTTCTCCCCATCTTTCCTGCAGCCCCCTTTAGGTACTGGGAGGCCGCCCTCAGGTCTCCCCGGAGCCTCCTCTTCTCCAGGCTGAAGATCCCCAGCTCTCTCAGCCTGGCCTCACAGCAGAGCTGCTCCAGCCCTCTGAGCATCTTCCAAGCTCTCCACTTTGGGCAAGGCCTGGGGCAGACGCGATCTCGAAGGCTGCAGCCCTCCCCACCAGCCCCTCAACTCACCTCTTTGGCCTTGCCGAGAATCTTCTCCATGAGGATGAGGTAGTTGCCGGCGTCTCGGCTCACCAGCTCCTGCAGGCTCCAGCAGTTCAGGCACAGCCCGGCTGCGGGGGAGACAGAGCCACCATCACACGCAGTCCCGTCCAAAAAGGTCACACAAGAGATGAACAACGGGAAGGGGTCAGGGCGAAGGGGTTTGCCACCTACGTCAGATGGTGGCAGAGGAAAACACCTCGTGCCCTCGTTGTGGACAGATCTAATCTAGCCAAACAGCGCTTATCGCAGTGGCATCGCTTTGTACCCGAGTGCCTTCGTGCCTTCGCTCAGCTGGGCTGGATGCCTCTCCCCGAGAGAGGCCGGGTGCCTGATGCCCACGCTGCCCTGTGCATGCTGCAGAGACCGGAGGGATGTGCGTGGCACGGGCAGATGCCCACCTTTATTCTGCCCGAGCACAGAAAATCCCAACCGTTAACTCCCTCCAACGCCAGCAAAATCCAGCTCCCCGTCAGGCGCACATCCAGCCCCGTCCGACTGCATCACACCTGAGGGGAGATGCTGCAGTCCCCCGTCACATCAGCATCATGGCAGTCAGACCTCATATCAGCATCTTTGTTAAGCCTGCCCAGCGTTTATTCCATCTCTCAGCACCTTCAAATTTTCATGAAACATTAAAACCCCACCAGAAGATCAGCCAGATTGAGAGAGCGCCATGCAGAAGGATGGAGGGTCCTTCTCCCCAGCTGATCGAAACCCCCCATCCCCAGACATCTTGCTGCTGGGACCCGACCGGTGACAATGGCCCAAGGTGTTTCCCGAGACCGTCGCTTTTCTTGGCAGTTAGGGCCACCTCCCAGACGGTCTCAGAGGAAACAATCTGCGCAGAGGCGGCCGGGCGCCTCCATTCCTCCTGGTCCTGCATCCCAGCGGAGGAGGCAGCACTCACTCTTCCCAGCTCAGTCCAAAAGCAAAACCGAGAGAAACGGAGCATCTCTCACTGCAGGGAAGTGGGGCTAATGATCAGAGAGGAAAAATAAATATACACCCAGCCAGCGCTTCACTCACACAGTCTGTTAAGTGGCACAGAAACATAACAAACAGCAACCCACGTGTGTTGGCTGCCGTGCTGGAGCTCACAAGGAAGAAGCAATGCCGTGAGCTGGCAAGGGGACAGCAGTACTCCTCACAAATCTCCAGGTCACGCAGTCCGTCCCTCAAACATTATTCCCAGCTGCAGAGGTTACAAACTCATCACACATACAGACAAGTAAAGCAATAAAAATACCTTTACACACTCCCTAGGCGTTAAACGAGATGGATTTAAACCAGAGGAGAGGTCTGCCGTGGCGCAGCGGGAGGAGGAGGATGCCAAGACAAGCAAAGCCAGTGCTACGCTTGCAAAACCAGCCTTCACTTGTCCCCGCCACAGACAGGCGTTTGCTCACCAGGACACAGGCTATTTCTGTGGCTTTATGCCTTGCTCGTAGCTGAATTAATGGGGCAGGAGCCTTCCCCTCACAGGAGAGTCCTCCCACCGCCACGCAACTTTCTACTTTCAATGCATCAACGTTTTCCAGCAGGGAAGGATCCTACTGGAAAGCTTCCAAGGAGCTCAGCTGCTGTTAATTACAGCTGCAGTTTTTAAATTGCCTCTGGTACTCCCTGGCACCCTGCTGGCTTTGCCGATATCCGGAGCGCATCCTTAGACGCCGGTATCCTGTCAGCGAGGGCACAGCCACAGCGACCCAGTAATTCAGCGATGCTCCGGTTTTCCTTTGAGCCACTTCCACAAGGCAGCACGACAGCACAAAGCCGTGGCTCTGGCAGATCGCTCAAATAAATCGCTATTGTCCCAGTACGCGGCATCCTCCAGGGAAAGCCCCAGCACCTGCGAGATGGTCAAGGCAGCAACTGACCCAGCAGAAGCAGTTAGAGCTGCCGGGAGCTTTGCTGACCTCGGCAAGAAATGGCTAAGCTCACGTGCTACCTTGAAATAACCTGTCCTGCTTTGGCCGGGAGAATTATTTCACTCTGGCTGCCCTGCCTGGCCGTGCGGGACAGGATCCGCGAGAGCAGCGGAGCTGAGCTCCGTCGGGCTGCATCACCGGACGGGGAGAACGCCGCTTCCTGCGCGAACGTAACCGCAAATACAAACAGCCCGACGAGGCGCAGGCTTTTTCCTTCCTCTCACTTCTAGCAAGGGAGGAGGAAATTGTGGCGGCAGCCGCTCGCTGCATTATTCTGCGCTGAATGGGGCAGGGGGAGAGGTGCTGGGCTGCTTCCCCGGGGATTTGCTGAGACAAACCCGCGGTGAACAGGCTGGGGGGACGGGCAGGTAGCAGGGACAAGGGCAGGGCTCAAGGGAAGTGCCTTACAAATTTAACCTGAGGTCTTCTGACCCATTTTTGGGTCTTCTACAGTAACAACGAGCAGAAGCACAAGGATGCAGCCAGGTATATATAAATAACATCACTATAAGCAGAATTTCTGTTTAACTCACGGTCATGGCAAGGCACTGGGATTACACCAAACTGTGCTGGGAGCAGCAGGCTGCCAGGGTCTGAGCTCCTCGATTTGGTACAGCAGCATTAACCAAAAGACACACCAAACCAGCTGCATCCTCGCTAAAAATAATCCCAAGCACAAAATACAGCTCGGAAATCCTGGACACAATAAACGAAGACCACGCGGCAAAGCGAAGTGTCCGGCACCGCCAGGCAACAGTCAGGACAGGGGATCCAGACTGGAGTGGGAATTCCCTTCCCTCCACACACGGTCCAGGGCATGAGCATCTCAGCGCACCGGCACAGATGCTCCGCTGCTGGTTTGCTCCGACAGTGAACGATGCCACCGCGGCGGGTCAGGCCACAAATCACAGTGACAGCTCTGCAGCAATGTTTTACAACGGGTCAGATCAGCACAGAGCACAAAGTCCAAACTGGGTTCATTCCACTGTGCCAGCTGTGCCAGACCATGCCGGGCACCCGCCCTGTCCCAGGGTGTACGAGGGTAGGATGCGCACCGAGGGTATGCAGAAAGCCTGAACCAGACTTTCTCCTGGACTTTGCACTTGCTCTTTAATTCCCCAAAAAAACATTTCTCACTATGAGATGCACGGGAGGCCTCAAATCTGCATGGAGTGCGCAACTGGGGGATGCCCTGGGATGTCCTCCAAGGCGAGCGGGAGGATGCTGCCCGCCATCACGGCAAGCAGGAGCTGTGCTCCCTGTTACCCCCCCGCTATGGAGTTGTGCAAGCACTGGAAAGTCCTGGGTTGGTGGGGAAACATTTCACCTCACTCACCCAAACCCATACCAAGGCAGGGTTTGCAGAGCTCAGGCATGCGGGAAGTAAAATCCCACACACAAACCGCTCCACGCCTCAAAGGAGAGCGGTCCACACCGGAGCTGCGGAGTGATCTCCGGCTCCAGAGCTGTCGAGATCAGCTTTTAAAGATGCACCTTGGGCAGGCAGCACAAACCAGAACTTCACCTTCCAGCCCCTAAATCCTACAAGTTTGTCACAAGAGGCACCGGAGACCTCCCAGTATGGCAGCGGGAAGCCGCACAGCTCAAATAACTGCTTACATCCACCCTGCCCTCACGCTCATCCATCTGGTTTTGCTCTGCTAAAACAGCGACCTAGCTCTATTTATTTTTTCTTTATACATGGAGAATGAGTCAGATTTATCTGCCGGGAACGCAGGCAGCCCAGAGCACATCGCTGCCCCGGCTGCAGGATGCTGGGGCTACGAGACACGGAGCCGCAGCAGAATCAGGACGAAGCTGCGCTAACTCAGCATCCAACACACCACACTTAGACTGAGCCCAACGTGATGCAGACCCCCCAAAAAAATCCTCTGATCAAAGCCTCTGAGCAGGGAGCCAGCGCCGGTTAGAGGCTGCACCAAGACCCCCGCGCCAGGAGGGAGCTCGGGGCGCAGCGCGTGCTCTCGCTTTGATCACTATCAGCATCACGAAGATGCCGGCAGCGTGCCGGGAGCCGGGCGGCAGCGGCCCCGTGGGCGGCCTCGGAAGGATGAGGCTTCATGATTTCTTTTCTGAGAAGTACACCGAGACGCCCTCCTCCCAAGAGCAGCTCCTTCCTGACCTCAGTGGTTGACATTTCCCCTCTGCCACTCTTCATAGAGGGCAACTGTCAAGTCGGAAAAAAAAAGAAAAAAAAAAAAAAAAGAAGAAATAAAGCAGAAATACCGCATGCCCAAGCTGCCTTCGCCCACGGCACTTGGGCTGGGCATCGGCTCCTGGTGCCGTCAGAAGTGACACGGTTGGAGGGGTGAAAAGCAGATATCTCCGTTTCCTCCCTCCCCCAGACCCGCTCCCACAATTTCCACTACGCCCGCACCACAGGAAGGTGGTTTTCTCCACGGGACTGCCCAGAGGAAGGGCCGACTCGCAGCGGTTCGTAAGCAGCGGGGTTGGAGGTGCCCAAAGGACAAGGGACAGCAGAGCCCCGCAGTCACAGCATCCTCTTGGGACGCATCCTGCGCCGCGCAGGAGTCCACACTGAGGCTCCCATTTCCAAACAGCTGCTCAGAGCCCCCTGAGCGGGCACAGCGGCAGCTACCAGGGCCGGAGCCACCCTGGCGCTTCCCACCCAGCCTGGGCAGGGATTCCAGCAAGAAAACCCACCACAAGCCTGGAGAAATCTGCTCAAAGGTTAAAATTTGCAAGGTTTAGCAACCAGTGCATCTCAGTTCTGCACTCAGAGCTGCAAGTATTTCAGGCATCGCATTTTCCTACTTGGTGACTAAGCTGGAGCATCCCCACACCAGACTTCTGCCCATTCCCCGTGAGGGTATGTAGATAACTGCAGCGGAGCAGGATCTGAAGCTTCCCTTTGTTGGAGCTGAGCAAACTGAACTCCCTAGGCATCCCTAGGAGACTGAAGACTCCTCTTCTTCTCTGGTTCACCAGTGGTCTTCATCCATCCTCCCTCACCATCCTCCTTCATCCCTCTGACCCATGGCAGAGACGCTACAGCTCCTTCCCATCCCTGGGACCTTTCAAGCCGGGGGCTGCCCCACAGCCTCCCCAGCAGCTCCCCATCCCCTGCCATCCTCACACCTCTGACTCCCCAGCACAGCATGCCCGGCACCACCAGCAGCCAGACCCAAGCCCAGCACTTTCCTTCACCAAAAGCTCCCCATTTCACTGCTCACCAGTAAGGAAAACAATATTTTTCTTCCTTTAGGATGCTCTGATTTGACTATCATCTCTCTCCAGGAACACGGAGAAACACAGCTCTCTGAAGGGGGTCCCCACGAGGAAAGGAAGGTTGTCTTTCCTAGCACTTTTCTAACAGGGTTTTTTGAGAGTCATAGACAATTAACTTTAATTTGGTTCCTCCAATAAATGCTGCACTTCAGGAAAGATTTTCTGTTTTGACCCCAGAGCTGACCATAGGTTCACCCAGGGTATAAATCTGCGATGGCCCAAGCACTCGCGCTTCTCCTCTTTGCCGACTTCACAGACCTCAGCTATTCAGTCACTTACGTAGCGGGAGAGGACGCATCGGAAGCGATTACCCACCTGCTCTGGAGCAACCTCCTGTAAAATTATCATGTGAAAATAAAGCATTAAGTAATTTTCAAATGAACAAATCCCTAAGCAAGGTCTCAGCCCAAGAAGCTGCGACATGGCGCATGTTATTTTGGTGTACGGAAATGGTAAAAAGGAGGGGAAAGCAAATAAATGGGAAATAGAAGTGATGTAAGAAGTTAGAAACGAGAAAGGGGAAGGCTACTGCAGAGTTCAGAAGATGAGGGAGGGATTCATTGAGTATAAGAGGAACAGAGCCCTGCCATAAATAACAGCCTGGATCTGACACAGGATGGCAATAATTAAACTGCTGCTTGCAACGTGGGGAAGGCAGAAGAATGCGAAAACATTTTTACTCCATTTCTGAAAAGAAATAGGATGCACTGTTAAGGGGTGCAGGTATATCTGTGCATTACGTTCTGTTTTCCCTAAATCATGTGCATCACTGCCATAACTAACCGCTCCCTGCAAAGGGGTAGGATGTGAAACAGCAGCTCTGCAGAGCAAACATCAAAAGTCAGCAGGACTGGACAGCCCGCATGAGGAGCGCTGAAGGTGATGGCCAAGCAGTGCTGGCCCCAGATAATCTCCAGCAGCGGTACCCCGGGGCCAGGGCTCAGCGGAGCTGTGAACGTCGCATCCACCGACGACCGCGGAAACGGGGTTCACTGGTCAAGCCAAAGATTTTTGGCAGCAGCACAAGTGCTTTTGATGAAAGGGAACTTTTCGATGTGTAAAATGCCTGAGATTCTCCCAGGAATGCCAAGTCATCCTGCCAAACCCCACAAAAGCCACATGAAGAGGACTGGAAGCCAGCAGGCGACAGGGGAAAAATCATTAGAGATGAGGAATCACTAGGCAGCACAGCTGCTGCCAACAGAGACCACCCCACCCAACCCCTGCCCTGTAGTCTTGTCTTTGCTAATAAGCTGGAAAAGTTATGAAGTTGGTTTTTAAAGGCTGCCTTAACACAAACACCAGCGCTGAGGGGCTGGGATTAGAGAAGGGCAGAGTCTGTGAGTGACACAGGAATTGATTAATTATAATTACAGGAAGAGGTGCGTTACGCGGCGCACAATGAGTTGCTTGGCAAGATGGACTCCTTCGGACACGCACCGTAACGGCGCCAAACGCGAGGTCGCGCTTCCAGGAACCAGGAATGTAGGTCACGCTGCAGGGCCTGTTTCCCAGAACGTGGGGAGACCCAAAGGACCCAGGAGTCCTGGTCACAGCTGCGTGAACCAAGACCCGGGGTGATGCCACAGCACAGGGAGCTGGTATCGCTCCGGTGGGTGCGAGGAAGCGGGCATGGCCAGAGGGATGACTCCAGTATTTGGCAGCAGGGAAGATTACGTTTGCACCCCTTTCTGAACTTATAGGTAAACGGAAAAGCAGAAGAGGTTGAAAGAACTGCACAGACGAAAGGAAATCTGAATTTGACAGCTCCTCAAAATAATTTCATGTCTTTCATCCGTAAGAGGATTTGGGAGTGATTAATTGCAGCCTACAAGTGCGAGTATGAGGAAGACAGGTCAAAATGACATTCAGAAATTACTGCTTCCCTCTCATCACCACAATCCCAAATCCCTTCGCAATCCTCTGAACACGGATGAGGTCTTTACAGCCACCACATTATCTGATGTAGGTTTAAATAAAGCCGGCAGCAATATCTCCACACTTGCATCTGACAATGCAGCAGAGATTACACCCATGGGTCCTGAGGACTATACGCATGAAAGCAAGGCAAGGCTGGCTGATTACACAAAGGAGCCTTTCCTCATGGTGAGTGAAGACTCCTCCTCTTTTCAGCTCATGCACGGACAACTGGCAAGATGCACGGCTCCTCTGCTGAGCTTTACCTACGTAAGACCTAACGTGACTTGTTCAGCATCTTGGTACATCTTCTCATGGCAACGAGAATCAGGAAGATTCACTAAGGTGGATCCCATCTCCAACTTTCAACACTGGAAGGTAAAAAAGGTCTCCAAGACTCCAGTAGCCCCTCTTACCCACTCTCTTACCCAGGTGCCCATGTAGGTCAGCAGATCATGCAGAAACAGAAAAACAGAAGAGTCTGAACCCATCAAGGCTGCCAGGTATCAGGCTTGCAGCCAATACGCTCATGGTTAACAGGTCACCTACCAGCCCATCTGCTGGAGACCGCATCTCTGCTAAGCCCGTGCAGACATCTTTCCAGTGCGTGGTAGATCCTGTCCTCCGTGCACGTGGTGTGCTGCATTTTAATTCATCTCCTAAAGAGAGAGAAGGAAGAAAGTTAGTACACTGGCCCCTTAGTCAAGTGCGAGGAAGAGAGCACTGCAATACTTCTACTGCAGCACAGACAAAATGCTCCTGGTGCCATTCCCCCTCCTCACTGCCTCCTGTCACCCTTTTCAACCCTGAAGCCAACGATGTGCCATGCCCCGGTCCGCCAGCTGTCACCTTCCCACCACGGCAAAGCCAAGGAGATGGACACATCCCCAACCTGATCACGAGAGGCTGCGGGGCCGAGACGCCCTGAGCTGCGGCAGGCAGATCTGCCTTTTCACAAATTCCATCTGCGGGACAGATCAAGTCTCGCTTACGTGTTTGTGACAAGGAGGTAATCTTGGGTTAGCCTCCAACAAAGATAACACCGCAAGAGATTACAGCTGCAGCACCTTGCAACGGGGTCAACAGCCCAGGTTGGAAGGAATCTCAAAAGATCATCCAGTCCAACCCGGGAAAAGCGATGGCAGAGCCCAAGCTCCTACTCCTTGCGTTAGGCACAGATCGTCCTTGGTGGCAACGGTCACAAACCCACTCCCAAGCGCCAGCTCTGTACCAGACAGGAAAGCCTCCAGCACCCTCACCTTGCCGCCACACAGCCACCATGAGGAAAAGGTCCACGTGCCCGTGTGGCAACGCAGGAAAACACATAGGGGACGTCAGCCCCAACATCCGAGGACATTGTGAAACTGCGGATTGCGTGCCTGGCTGCAGCCTTTTCACAACGCAGCCCCATGCACCTCACCTCTGCTCCGCGGCCCAGGGCGCAAACCCAAACCTTGCACTGGCAGAGACTGTGCCCAGTGGGGGGAAGATTGTATCCCACTCAATTCATACCCATCTGTCTGGGACACCACGAAAATAAGAGCAACTTGCCCAGAAGGTTTACTCCTCAGATCTGTCCCAACCGTGAGCAAAGAGGTTTCTGGGCAGACATTTCCTCCCCCCTTGCAGTGCCAGCCCTGGCATCCAGAGGGACCCTGGGGCAGGCGCCTCCCCCCTTCCCCATAGCCAGGAGAAGGGTTCATCCTACAGATGATGCCTCTCAGTTAGACGCAACACAAATGCACAAAGTAACACAGGAAGAAGAAATAAAACCTGCCAGTACTACAAAAAAAAACCCCGAAGGAGGCCTCTGCCTTCACCCCAGCCAGCACATTTCTGTACGTATGCCACATGCTCATGCAGTTCTCAGCGCTACCCCAAAATTCTCAGTTCTTTGCTTATTTGGTCAAAGTCTGATGCTCAGTACTCAGTGGTGGCTGTACCCATCACAGCTCCTCACCTCCACCCCGGCGAGAAGAAAAGCCGCTGTGGTCTCGGCAGAGGCTCCACCCAGTCCCCCCTGCTTGACGCTCTCAGCACGGCCACCTCCACCCGCACAAAATTCCCAGGAATTCCCCCAAAAGGGCTCAGTAAAGCTGTGCCCAGCTGCTGGCGCTCCCCGAGAGCTCCAGCCCCACAACTTGGTCTTTCCTACACTGGAGAGCAGCCATCAATGGCTTCAAACAGGTGAAAGCAAACCCACAATGAGGAACCACTGACCTGCCAAACGCAAGCTCTCTCCTTTATCCCAAAGAGCCTCATGGGCTCCTGCCTGCTCTTGTGTCCCGCTGCCACAGCCTGTCGTGATGGTCTTCACCAAAAGTTTTACCCATCCACAGTGGGTGCGCGAGGAACACCCAAGGAACGCTCTACCACGGAGCCGGGGACTGAATGAGTGGGGAATCTGCACATCAGCACCTTAGTCATGACTTGTGGCAAGAGGAAAGCAGTGACTAAGAGCGCAGCATGACTCATTAGCACCCTTTACAACACCCAGCTCACAAAAATACTCCTCCCCGCACGTCAGTTTCTCTTAGAGCACAGCTCGGTCCTCAGAGGGGAACACACACCTCACCGCACGCTGCGAGCGAGCCCCGCACCAGCCCGGCCATCCCGTCCAGGTGCCTCTCAGGGATTTAAGGACAAAATATGACAAATATATTAGCATAACTTTCAAACCACAAAACACAGTATTTGGTTTTTTGTCTTTTTTTTTTTTCCTGGTATGCTATGGACCACACATGAATCTAAACCTCTTCTCCCAAGGTGCTTACGGAAGCATCTTCTGTGGGAGAGGACTCAGCTTGTCCACCACAACTGCACAGAAACTTTTCAACCACTTCCACTGTTTATTCCCCAAACTCTCCCTTCCTTCCCACCCACGCTGAGCAAAACGACAAGGCAGGGGACAGTTCTGGAGGACGTCATCAGACTTTCCAAGGAGCTCTGTTAAGCATCTCAAGAACAGTAAGAATTACGTGCTGAGGTCAAGGTTTTTAATCAATGCTTTGCAATGGTTTATGAGGGTGTTGAGCAACTCTGTGGAAAAAAAAAAAAAATCTATCCCTTCATCATCTCCCTCCAGCTGGACTCCCAAGTAGCAGAGCTGCCAAACGAAGAGTTGACAAAACAGCGAGGTGGAAGGTATTCGGAGCAGGTGGAAGGGATGGCGCAGTCACTGTGCTGTGAACTGTCTGCTGTCACGTTTCACAACACAACCAGAGCACACGCTGTGAGCGGTCATGCCCCAGCGCCCTTTGGGGACATCCTCGTCACTAAGGCTGGCTCTGTGCGTTTCCAAGCAGAGCAACATGTTGCAAAAGACATGGATTCCCCTGCCTTCTCCTCAGGTGTCAAGCACACTTTCAATAGAGCGCACAACCACCACCCAGGGAAGAAAGAAGGCTTTTGATGGACCAATTGAGAGAAAACAGCAGGGAGGATAACAAGAGACCTTCCCACATCGGATTGTCACAAATCTCCTGACAGCAGCTCTGCAGGCAATGCAAGACGGTGCCCATACATCTGTTCAGCCCCAACACGAAGCACCTAGAGATATTGTTCCTAGGAGGCAGGAGCGGAGAGGACACCACAGCAGTTGGCAACGACTGAGTATCACCCTTGGACAAGGCATGAACTTCCCCTCTTCAGAAGAGGAGTGGAGTGGATGAGAACATGGAAAAGTGTGGCCAGATCAACTGCCCTGCCCAGTCTCAGCAAGAGCTGAGCAAAGCAAGCAGAAGGGCTTTATCCCACCACACCTTGCTCATGCATCCGACCCCAGCCCTACAAAATCAGGCTATGGGACTTCAAGCCCTGGATGTTCTCTGAGATTGGTTTCCCCTTCTCCAGTAACTTTGCACCTTAAGAGCAGCCTCCAAACAGCATGCAAACCATACAGTCACCATTTAAGAGCCAGAGAAGTCAATGTCTGGAAATTTTAAGCCATTTTTCTGCTGTTCCACAGTGACTTGTGGCACAGCTGGGAGCAGAAGGCAAACCTCCAGCTCCCCAGGCATGTTCTTGACCTCCATGCCATCCTCCTGCCACCTGTGGTATCAGCACAGTCAGAAAGGACTGGACTTTTTGCCAGAAGACAGCTAGATCACACCTCGATAGAGTCCCCGTCGCCTCACACCGCTCCAGTCCAACGTAGCTGACCAACCAAGATAAACATCTACCATCGCACATCCCAAGAAACATCTTCCTCTCTGTCTCACCCACGCAGGACAGCCGCCCGTCATCAGCGGGGTGGCATCTGCAGACCGCCCCGACGGGGGTGGCAAGAGGAACTGACAGAGACCGAGAGGGGAACCGGGAACCAAAACCGCGTCGATCCAGGCACAGGGAGGCTTGCAAACAGCTCCAGGACAAGGCAGGCAGAAAGCAAAACTTGCTCTCATTAAAGTTACATCATGCCGGCAATGTTACGGCGTTCTCGGACACAACCGCGACAACATTTAAGCCCTCTGGTTTTAAGAATCCCACGTCCTGAGAGACATCAATTTGCCTCAAGGTTTTGCCCTGTTTTTGACAAATGGGCAACAATTAGCAACGTCATGGGCATGGGGTAAAGTTGAACCTACCCCCTCAGAAGGTCTGATTGCCCAAAAGGCACCTGATCATCTTCTAACAAAAAAAAAAAATTACTAAAGTGAGTGAGAAAAGGCATAGCACACCAAAGTTCAGTTTGGAAAGTATCTTAAAAGTATTTGTACAATTGTCCCAGCACCCTGCACGGATGTAAGATCTTTGGAGAATTTCTATCTGAGATTGGTGATAATAAGTCTTCTTCTGATTAGAAGTCTTCATTCATCTCTGTTTGTCAGAGTTAAAAAGGTGGACAGATAAATTACAATTTTTCTGTTAAGTGACATCAAGTAGGTAAACATTTATCCCTTGGTGGAAAGGTGGAATTTGCTGATCGTTGTTTTTAGATTTTCATTGTCTCTTTGAGGCACAAGGTTTGCAAAAATCCCAAAGTTTTCAAAAACTATGAAAAACACCACCAACAAAAAGAATATATTTTCCTGCTGGGCTGTGAAGCCTGAGGCCATGGGGAGCCCTCAGGGTGTCACAGCTCCGTGACAGGGGCTTTCCACTCAGCTGGGACAGACTGTGGTTCCCCCACTTGTCATCACCTCCCTGAGATCTTTCCCTTTCACAGTTTTTCTCAAGCCCAGGATGATGCTGCCCCACGAGCCAGGTGGAGGAGATGACTGAGGCCGTTAGCAGTTCCCACATGGTCGGGGCAGGGCATGTGAGGAGACAAATCAGGGGTCACACAGGCTTTTCTGCAAGTAGAAGCACTTTTCTTACAGTAAGGTGCACACCAGTCCTAACTCAAATGACTTCTTTGATTTCCTCCTGTAGTGATGGGAGTCCAGCGAAAGATCTCAAAGAGCAGGTCCAAAGCTGTTGGTCGATAAAGTAGGGAATTAGACCACTCCTTGCCAGGATGTACTCCTTGCCACCTCCAATCCAAGAATCAACCAGTAGGACAAATCCCTGCCCACTCACCCCACGCAGCTCCAGCACGATGCCCCAGGGAGGCACCACCCCAGCCAGCATCCTGCCCTGCTCTGACCTACCCCCCGAGAGAGGAAACCCAGGCAGCTATGCAATAAACTGAGATTTCCCCTTCCATGGCAGCAAATCCCAGCAGCAGCTCCCCAAGACGCCTGCGAGCAGGAAAGGACCTGGAAAGTCCTCTGCCTTCCCAGAGGGGATCCAGCAGCAGGGAAGCAAGGCACCAGAGAGAGCTCAGGGTACCTTCACAGCAGGATAAACGCCCTTTCCTGCTCTGATTGTTCTGAGGCTGCTGGCTGAGCATCCCAGGCAGGAAACTGGAGAGGAAAAACGAGCCCCTTCATCCACGGGATCAGCTCGTAAACACGCTGCCCAGGTTTACTGGCAATCGCAATGGGTGGAAGGACGCGGACCGCCTCGCAGAGTTGCTCAGCATGCAGCTCACCGCTGCAGTAGGGCTTAGGGCACCAGAGAGAAAAAGGCACGAAGTTTGATGAGACCAAAGAAAAAGGAGCTTGGGCTGATGCTGCAAGAGAAGGAAAATCACTTGACTGGGGATTAAAGCAATTGGATTCTAACCAGAGCTTTTTTCAGGGCAAGATCCTCATACAAGCACCTCGGCAAGGTCATCATCTCCCTCAAGCTGCACCTCAGCTTTCTGCCTCTTCCATTTCATCCTCAAAATGGGCAGTGGGCAGCATGGGAGCTCTGGAAGATGCATCCCATTTCAGTGGAGGAGCTGAATACGTGGCTGTGCCGTGCAACGGAGCAAGCGCACGCGTGGTACCTGCTCCTCCAATGAAAATGTCAGGTTTTCTTAGATTACAGAAGAAATCTTGGTTTTAACTATCCTTAGTTCGCAAGATTTTACTGCCTTACTGCCTCCTCTACACCCCGTACGAGAGCCAAAGATAGAAACTCAGAGCCGAGAGATGGAGCAGCTGGAGGAAGTCTTTGTAGAAATCGGGGCAACAAGAGGAGGAACTTGCAAGTCTTAAGATTCAAACCTCAGCCTTCGTGTGTTTACTACTCAAGTAAGTGCTCTGCAAAGAGCAGGGAGATGAAGGTGATAAGATGTTCTCAAACCACACAAAGGCAGCATATCAAAAGATCCAGGAGGTGGCTGGTTTGACAAACATCCTTTCAGGGCGCTCACAAAGGAGTGCACACCATTCGCACACCCCGCCACCGCACGACTTCCTTATAGGGCCGCGGGTTCCTGTCCCGCTGAGCAAGGGTGGAAGTCGCTCTTATCCCAAGGAGTAAGAGCACGCTGAGACACGACAGGGACCACGGACCTTCGCTCCTTGGACTGTCAAACCTCACCTCCAAGGAGCCTCCATTCCCTGAAGCAACAGAGAAACAGGCAGCAGAGGAGTGACATGAAGAATCTTTCCCAAAAACCATCTGGCAAAACTCAGACCAAGCCCTTACCAAATCTTGGCCATGGAAGAACTGACCAAAACCAACCACTGATGAGGCCACGAGGGCAAACGCAGGAGAAATCTATTTAGGTGCTAGCACCCAAATCTCAGCAAATCCTCCCGTACATCTACCCACCCACCCAGGCCGTTTTGGCTTGCTGAGCTCTTCACCATTACTGCTGCCAGGCAGTGGTGTGGGCTTGAGAGCTGAGGATAGGGCTGAAAAGCACGTGCCAAGGAGAAGTTATCCAGACAGAAAGGTGCTGAGTGGTGCACTCGTAATAAAGACATCAAGACCAGGGTGGTTTTTCAGAAGACCAAAACCACCAAAAAGTCAATAGGGCATTGGTTTGAACAAGCAACACCAGAAAGCATTTGGCCTCTTGGACACACAGGGTGTCTCGTGGTCCAGCAATCGTATCAATGTGCAAAACTACCACCAGGAATGAGCAGCCCTGCTAATCACTTGCAAATTCCATGTTTGAGGTGTCCAGCTACAGGGATGCATCTCTGCTGGGATGGATGGGATGATCTGCTGGGAGAATCCATCAGCATCTGAAGCAACCCATTTCTTGAACTGCTCTGGAAGGAAGTTTTCTACAGCAATTAGCCCCCTACTCTGGGATGGCTGGAGCAGCACAAGTAGAAAGTCTTAATGTAATAGATGAGCAACAAGCCATTATATGAACCAGTAACCTTAAAATTTCTGTGGGATTTGCACGTAATGCGGGATTCTGAGCAAACTGCAGTATTTGGAAGTAAAATGGGAGAGGTTTAGACAGTTATTTCATCTTAAAGTGAAAGATAAATCTTACGGCATAAGACGAAAACCTGCTTCTGGAATAATAATGACATCTTACAGGGTAAGCATGCTAAGGGATATTACTCCAGTGCAGGAATGGCGCAGGACACCCCCACCATGCTAACAGCAGGAAATGAGGATTTAACTACTTAGTGGCAAACGCTTTCTCAGGAAGAAGAGAGGTACCAGCCTGGTGGCTCCTTTGCGATGAAGATCTTCAGTCACAGCAGCACTATGGGACTGGAGAGCAGAAGGGTAATGTTGTTGTCTTGCTGAAGTGCAAAGGCTCATTTACACCAGAAAACGTGAGAAATGGAAAGCTTACTAAGACGTAGAGAGCGCTCCTTGTTCTCACTGCGCCTGAGAACCGGGCTGAATGAGAGACTCCCACCACAGAGCAGGGAAAGCACCTAACGTGCAAAAAGCGGTTTCGGAGTCCTTTTAATATCAAACTGCACCTACAGAAAGTAACACAAAAGAGGCAAAGCGGCACCCAGGTTTTACATCCAGGTTTGAATGCCAGCTCTGCTCTGGGTGCTGGCTGGGCACATCGGGGCTGGGGGCCAGCGGGGGTCCCTGCAGCAGCGCAGGGACAGGGGGCTCAGCTCAGCCTGAGAAATCGAAATGTGAGATGTGATTCATCTCACCAAACTGCCGACAGCTCAATTCAGACACCTCTGTGGGAGCTTCTCACCTGCGGCTGCTCAGCTTGTGCCAAGGGGCGTCCAGGATGGTCACTTGTGTCCGGCCGGGACGTGCCTGTTCCTCTGTACCAAACGCAAGGTGACTAGCTCCAGTGCTAGTCATGGATGAGCCCAGCCATGGACTTATATTATAAGAGGCTTCTTCACAGAAAGACCACCAAATTAATTCATAATACACATTCAGGAAAGAAAACAGCACAGTGGTGGCCATCACAACCACCACAGCCGTGGCACTGAGAGCTTCCCTGAGCATCTGAAGCAGCAGACTTAGCAGGTGGTTTGAAAGTTAAGTCTCACCTAACATTTGCACATCTGTATGGTCACTGCTGCTCCGCCTGACAGGCTGCTGACCACAGAAACACCAGCACGCAGCAGAATGAAATGCCTGTGGTCAGAGGGAAAAGGTCTCCAGCTTAGAAAACAGCTTAAAAACATACTGCAACCAGAGGATGGAGCACTGTCCAAGATGGAGGCAAGGAAAAAACTATCCAGGAGAGGCAGGGATCTTTACCACCTTCCTGTAACAAGCAGCCTCTGCTCATCAATTTTGTGTCTGCTACTTTGCCCGCAACAGCCAACCCACCAAGGAAGCACCCAAGGTGTCACACAACAGCAAAAACCTGGAGATACGCAGCGCCATGCGTCCCAGCGCCATGCCGCCGGGCAATTACGGATCCAGACAGGGATTCTCCCTAAAACAGGGCAGGATGGGTTTTCCTATTGCTCAGCGTGATTTTCCCAGCCCTGCACCACAGGCCACGCTGATGCTTTGCTCTCAGGGAAAAGCGAACGCACCAGAGGGGTGAACGCTGTGAGCTGCGAGGTCATGTCGCACGGCAGGAGCGAGGCGAGGGCAAGAAAGCGAGCAACAGCCACGAACCTCCGTGCACAAACACTCCACGTCACAGCCAGCAGCGCTCGGCATCACGTAGCCCTGAGCAACGGCAGCAAAAAAAAAAAAAAAAAAAACACACCAAAAAAAAAAACCAAAAAAACCTCAACAACCCAAATACGACGCCCCATGCATAGAAAGCAGGACTGCCACGGTCACAGGAAGCAGGTTACCCGGGGTGCGGGTCCGCGCGGATGCCGCAGCTCTGCCGCGCAATAACACCTCTCTGCAGAGCCGCGGGAGGAGGACAGGCTTCCGGAGTGGCTGGGGGGAAATATTTTGAACCTCCAGTGAAGCAGGGCAACTGGGGGTTTGGGGCTGTAGATCCCACAGTAGCGGTGCTTTTCAGCGGTAATCACAAGTGGTTTATTGCCCCAGATCCCTCCGGTACAGCCGCGCTCTCCGGCACTAAGTACCCCGGCTCAGGGGATCAGGAGAGAAAGCCAACAGGAAGCTGAGAAATGCCTAAGACACGTCAGCTGCACACAAACCCCTCCATCCAAGCCCTTCGCGTTGCTGCCAATGGGAATTACTTAACGGGATTTCCCAAATTCCATCCCCAAGATTACCTGCATTAGCAGCCAGAGCTTAAGGCCAACGCTTATGTGATGAAGCTGCTGTGAGCTCCAAAAAAATAAAACCAAGAGGTGCTAACAAACACTTAGCTCTGAATTGCAACTGCTTTTTGCTTCAGAGACTCAGGAAAAAAAAAATATCAGAAGCAGGGTCCTAATACTGCCCACCTTTGCTGTCTTTTGCACTGGGATCTGCTATCGTTGAGCCCATAAAGTCTCAGACGTGTTTTACAGCATCAGGAGCAGGACTCGCATCGCTCGCCGGCAGCCACCTAGAAGCAAGCCCATCCGTGCTCCAGGCGCTGGGTACCAACCGGCAAGGATGCGGCTGTGCCACATCCCACCCGCAGTCAGCACACAGGGTGGCTTCAGGACCCGTCCCCACGATTCACGGAGATGCTGCTTTAGGGTCAAGGTTTCAGAAGGGCGTGCATTTAACGAAAGCAACAAATTAGATCACAGGAGGAGCAAAAACAGGGATGCAAGAAACTTAGCAAAAAAAATCCCCAAAATAATTGGAGGAATTGTTTTGAGGTAAGCAAATTCCTCAGTGAATTGGACAGGGTTTCAGCTAAAACGCGTCTGCTCGGAGATTGCACAAGGCAAGGAGCGGAGAAAGAGAGGAGGTCTCGAGGACTCAGAACGAAACCTTTCGACTCACTTTGAAAGAATGTTTGCACTCATCTGACTCTGATTCAAAAAGTAAAAATCAAGCCAGAAAAAAAAATGAAACTTCTCATTTCTGATCAAATGAGACATTTTCCTCCACACACCCGTGTTTAGGTTCACGTTGCAACGAGAAAGCACCCACCAAGTCAGCTCTCCTGGGGACCAGCATCAACACCAGTTTTCAATTACACTGGCTGGGAAAACTGGTACCCAGGTGGTTACGTGCCACCAAGGATGCTTCTGTGCTGCTTCACCCACCTCCAGCATCCCTCAGGGAGCTGTAACCCCAAGCACCGCTGCGCTCCTGTGCCTCCAGAGCTCCCCAGCCGTTGGCACTCAATTCTTCACCCCATGAAATGTTTCTGGCTTCCTCAGAGCTGGGGAAAGGCATTAACCCCAGATGGGCAGGCAAAACATCTTGTCCAGGTCAGAGCGGTGAACTTGGAGCATCCCAGCTGGAGGAAGACCATCCCACGCTCAGAGGAGGTGGTCAGCTCGCACCCTGACAATTTTTTTTTTTTTTTTATGAATGGAAAAGCTTTTCAATTATTTCCCAGCTGGTTTCCCTGCTGGGAAGAGCCGACCAGGAGAGCCGGGCTCCCCTGAGCCCCAACTTGCCAGATGGTTGAGAGCAGGAAGAGCTCAGCTCAGCGCCAGCGGCACCAGAGTATTGTTTATCTGCTGGTTCCTGTTTTTAGTTTTGTCTCCGTTTTCTTTCTTTGTTCTAAAATTGTGTTGCAATGGCGATACCTGGTCTGAATGACACGGGGATTGCTTTGAAGTAAGAACCAGCCCGATGCTTCGTGCGGCTGAATTTTCTTATCTAATAAAAGAACAGAGGCCCCAGCCCCAAAGCAAACCGTACCCAGATTAACCCACATACCCTTTGTTTTCAAGATGAATCGGAGCAGAGATTAACGCTGCTCAGGAGCCCCTGGTATGAAGGCACACCCCAGGCCTGTCCAATCCTTCCAAACCTGGGGCTGTTAGCAGCGATACGTTTCCTGGGATGAAGCAGGGCTGCCACCAGCTCTCCATACTGGAAGAGCGGTTCAAGTGATGATGGGATTTGTCACCAGCATCTATTTGGGAGTAAGGAGCCAAGTAGCAAACTGTCATGCAAGTGCATCCTCATTGCAAAAAGTGACTACAGGGGCATTGCTGAAGCTGATGCAGGGTCTGCTGCTGATGGGCACGAAATCCTCCTGCAGTCCCGCTTGCCAGGGTTTCCTCTGAGTCTCAGTTTTACAGTGAGGGTGGTGGAGCACTGGCCCAGGTAGCCCAGAGAGGTGGTGGATGCCCCATCGCTGGAAACATCCAAGGCCAGGTTGGACGGGGCTCTGAGCAACCTGATCTGGTTGGAGATGTCCCTGCTCCTTGCAGGGGGCTTGGACGAGATGGGCTTTAAAGGTCCCTTACAGCTCTAACCATTCTGTGATTCAAGTGCGAGGCGGATGCGACCCAGCTTTGTCAGGAGGATGCTGCTCTTGGTCACACCCCTCACGGGCCCATCACCATGGTCCTTCTCCTCTCACCAAGACAAAGGGACAAGCAGTGGTCAAAGAGGTGGCCCATGAGCAGCTTGAGGATTTGATGCTCTTTGGTTTTGGGTCCCAGCAGGCCAGAAAAAGCCCTTTATCCCCCAGAGACAGCAGCACCCCTGAAGGACACGGGGACACTGATGCAACAGGCTGGTCCTTGCTTCCCCTGCGTCCCAGTGGCAGTGCCGACACCCCTGCACAGGGCCAGCCACATCCCGCTTCCCAGGGCCCCGGAGAAGGGCTCGGAGCATTTGGGGCAGGCCCGGCGCAGGGCTGACGGTGACGGCACCCAGCGGCAGCTCTTGGCTACTGAAAGAGCAGGCCCTCGAGCCTCAAGCCACAAGCACAGATGGGAGCCAGTCACACTCCAGCTGCAGCTCACAAACACACGTCCTGCCACTTGCCAAGGAGAGGTCAGGCTATGACAATGCTATATTTTTAGCAAATCAGGACCGAGCCCCAAAAAAACATGATGGTCCAATAATAGTCCTCTCCACGCAATCCCTGCCTGGCTTTGAAGACCTTGACCTTGGTTTCAGGCCTGTGGGTCCCCCACTTCCATCCTGCACCCTCACAGTACGGATGCCAGCCTCAAAATTCTCTGCTCCCATCATTTTTTCCTCCATTCTCAACTCCATGCCCAGCAGTCCCCATAGTGCCACTCACCACAGCCTCAGCTCAGGGTGACAGCACCAGAGCCCTGCGAGGGGCACAGGTTTGGGTAGAGCCCCTCCAACGGGACACTGGGCACAACCCACTTTATCAGAGAGCTGCAGAAAGAGAAACAGCCCCAATGCTTGCATAGCTTTTGGTTTAAAAAATACACAGGCTGTGCTTGAGAAGCCACATGTCACAGCCCTAAGGCTGAAACATTTGGTTCCCAAAGCTTAGATTAGCACCAGCTCCTCCCAGGAGCCACGATCTTTGGGAACTATTCACCCTCCATTCTCTCAGCACCAGACTTGGACATTATTTAATGCCCTGATCCTCAAATCACCCCTCCAAGGAAGAAAAGCGCACCACCATCCATGCAGTGATGGGGAAAGGCAAAGTGGCTTTGCCCAGGTCACCGTGGCAGGGCCACACCAGCATCCCGACAGCACCTTAAACCCAGAGCATTTCACCCCCAGAGCTGCTATAAAATCCTGTCACCATATTGATTCTGTGCTCTTCTTGGCTTTTCCACCTTTTCTGTTTCATCTGCAACACCCACGACTCAGGTCACACCTGAATTGAGCTGGTCACTCGGGGACCATTTCTTGTTTCTACGAAGTGCCCAGATGGTCTTTTTTGAAAATATTTTTAAAAAATAAAATAAACAGCACAGGTTCAGCAAAGCGAGGCCACTCTGCTCTGCCAGCCCATGGCTTTGGGAGGCTCGGAGCAGATCCGTGCGCTCCCCACCCCAGCTCTCCAGGGCCGGGAGCACCCTATTCCCCTTCTCTCACTTCCAGGGAGATCTCAAGTCGTTTCTTCGCTTTCAGCTTCAGAATGTTAACTCAAAATAACTGTGAGGTTCTTTTGACAGAGTTCAAGCTCCTGTCTCACATTTGCCAGCTCCCGGCTCACCTCCGGGAGGGATCAAAAGACCCAGAGAACCCATCGGGTCACCTTCCTGGGAAGCCCACCTCCCTTTGGGAGTATGCTCCCCTCTCCAAATTAACTGGGGAGGTGTAAAGACCTGTCTAATTAGCTAGCCTGACCCTTCTGCCTTTAGCAGAAAGGCCAATTAGCAGGCAATTTCCCTCTGACAGCGGTGGGTCCTTGGCAGATAAACAGTTGCTGCTTCTCTGGGAGGGCAGCTCTCAAGTGGGTTAAGTGCGAATTGCGTTTGGTCACGGCTTTCTGACATTTTGCAGCTATTTCTGCTCTCCTCCCCCAGCTCTTTGCCTGCAAAGCTCCTTCCAGTAACTGCAGCAGCTCTCCGTCCCCACAACCATTTTCACAAGCACAAGCAGCGCTAGCCCCACATCACCATTGGGTTTTGCCCTTTGCATCAGCCGAGGCCCAACCCAGCCCAGTTTGAAAGGGGTTGGCGGGCAGTGTAACCAGGTTAGACAGGACCAGCAGCATCCATGGTGGGTTCTGCCCGCAGCCGACCTCTGATCCCAAGAGCTGCAGAGGATGCCAGGAGCCAAGGACGGAAGATCAAAGCCCTTTCCTCAAGGCAGCAATGTTGAGAGTCTGTCTGTTGAAGCTGGCACCAACCTTGGCTTTTAAAGCTTAAAGAACATCCTCCTCCCTTCAGAGCCTTTAAATAGCTGTCTCCCGTTGGACACGACACAGTAGAAGTTAACGCAGGCAAAGGGACACTGCGTCTTCTCCTGTACGTCCCCTTTGATAAGGAAAGCCTTGGCAATCTCGAGGAGTAGGAGACCAAAGCAGAGCCACCCCCTGTAGATCTGCAGGACTGGAGGAGGACAAGCCAGCAAGATACATCTGGCAGTCTTTTGCATCACCTCATCCAATCATGGGCAAGTCATTAATTTTAGTTTTAGATGTTTACACCAGCAAACGAAGTGCCCTGTACACCAGGAGCCTGAATGCTGCCCAGTTTAGCACTGCCACTCTTTCTCTGGAGAGACCTTCCTGCCCTTGTCCCCAGCACAGACCCTCACTTTGGTCTCTCCACATCCCGGTTGCCCATCTGCAAACATGATGACGGCACCAGCAGCACATCAGCATCGCGAGCGTCCACCGGCCCCTGCGCTGGGCTCCCCAGTAGCAACAGCTGACAAGACCCCCGACGCTTTCCTCCCTCCCAGACCGCTCAGACCTCGCGCCAAGAAAACCCAGTGCTGTCTGGCGGTTACACAGGGAACCGAAAGCCCACAATAGAAACCAAGAGCGCCAGTGCCATGGCATGGCGAGTGACCTCTCTGTGCCTCAGTTTCCTCCTCCAAAATCAGAGACAGGGGGTCCCGCCACAGCATGCTCCGTTAGCCACTGGCTGCGAAGCAGTGGAAGATACGGGTGAAAGCCTAATTTTCTTTCATGCTCTTATTTTTATTTCCCACTGTAGCCTTCACAATCCCACTTATAACCCTGGCAGGTAAGGCTGGCAGAGCAGGATACGTCAAAAAGCATATTTACAATACATAAAAACCTACTAATATTTCTCAGAGGTTATTTCTAACCCACAAGAACCACTTGCCTTACCCAAGATATCCTGCCACGGGCACCTCAAGAGCAAAGGAGAACCCAGATACCCATCCGCAAACGTTTCGAGCAGTGAGACGACGACACGCAGTAAGAACTGCTCAGGCAGCGGCAAATTGCAGAAATCAAGCTAGGCATGAGAAAAACATGTGTTCTCAACGGCAGCGCACGCGGGGGAGCCGTGGATGCGACCGCTGCTACCAGAACTGCCTTGGAGCTCTGGTTTTTTTAAACCCCAAATTCCTAAGAAACAAAATACAGAACTGCCTTGTCCAGCCTATTGCAACAGCAGCAGCAGCAAGCACTCAGCTCAGTAAATCTAATTAATGAGCCAGGAAAAGTGTCATTCGTTTGCTAACTACTTCACCCAGGGCTGCCAAATAGACAGATAAAGGATTTAACTGGGGCTTGTTCCAGCCAAAGGAGCTGGGAATCTGGCAGAGATGGCAGAAGATTAGAGAGGGCTGAAAAGAAAAAGAGAGGAGGGGGAAAAAAAAAAAAAAAATCAAAATAGATTAGCACTTTCAAAATGCAAGCATGTAAATCAGCTTACGTTTTATATAATGCCACCTTTGTGAGCGTCTGGCCACGGGTCTGGTTACGGCGGTGTGCGAGAAGCCTCAGCTGAGCCGCGTTGGATTTGGGCTCAGGAATCTCACGCCACCAACTCCCTCACAAAACCAGCAGTTTTGTTTTTACCAACTTTGTAAATTCTCACAGGAAGCCAATTAGGGGGAACCTGGGAGCGGAGGAAGATTCATAATTGCAATTAAGGCTTCAAAGTACTTATCCCAACTGTGGCTGTTAAAATTAGAGCTGGGGAAGGAAAAAAAAAAAAGGATTTGAAACATCGAGGTTTCAGATACCCCCCAGGCTGGAAGAGCTGCTCGCTCCAGTAACAGTGCATCACTGGGCAGGCAGGAGCTGACCCCCAAGGGGACCCCAGCAGGACCAGCTCCGGGTGCCACCTCCCCTGCCAGCGCCTTGGCCGGGGATGCTCGGAGCCTGGCACCTCCTGCCTTTGGTTTTGGAAAGAAAGTTCAGTCCTGTGTACATGCAACTTCTCCCCGCTGAAAATCTTGGTGTTGAACAAAGCTTTTGCTCTGTTTGATGTTCTCAACTCGCAGGACTGCTCCTAACCCACCGCAGTAGCTCTGGCGAGGACAGAACGGCTTTGCAGATGAGGCTGCCTGCTAGAGATCTGGGGTTAAATCTACTGCCAAAGCCATCCAGCATTGGTCACTTCGTGCTACAGATCATGATCCTTCACGGCCATCACAAATGAAGACATCCTTTTAGAAGTTCAGCAGTGATCTGGATACTCAGGAACAGTGTCTAAACAGTGCAAATAACTGCATTTGCATCCGTTTGCAACGCGCCACAGCAGCTCAGTGGTCCCACAGAAATACTGCTGTGGCCACATCGACAGCCAGGAAACCTGGCCCTGCAGATGCACCTACAGCACCACTCACATGGACCTCACTGTCACCACGCGATGGAGGTGGCTCTTCTGGTTTTGATTTGACTTTCAAAGACAAAAGCCCCAGTTCAAGCTGGGGAGATGCTCCCCATGCTGGAGTTTACCCTCTCAGACAGAAAGCTGCAGCCACTTGGCTTGAGATTCACAACCCAACCAAGCAAGTGACAGAAGCTGAACCGCAGCTTCTCATTTTAGCAACCCCGAGACAGGCAAAACCTGAAAATATGATATGCCCAAATCAAACACATCTTAACCCATTGCCTGGTTTTGGCCATTTCAGCATGGAGTGGAACAAAGTTCAGTCCTTCAGCAGCAGCTGATCTAGGTTGGGGTCTTTTGCAAGTTGGAAGATGTCAATGACACATACAATCACCAGCCAGACACTTCCAAACAGGGCTACAAACTTCTTACATCTGGAGCGTGGGGCTGTGTATATATATTCCATAATCTTATATCTAGTCCTCCTCTGACAGAAAAACTCAAGTAGGGGAAGCACAATTTACAGGAACAACAGATCTGCACTAGGACATCTTGCAGCCCAGCACTGTCAGTCATGGATGGCCCCCCTTCACATCCCTCATCAACAGAAACAGTTGGGCTATGGTCCCAAACATCCAGACTCCCTGCTCTGACATGCCCCAGTATGAAAAAGGGTTGAAAAGAGCCAAGAGAAGAAAAAGTAACTCACCCAAGGTGTCAGGGCAAGCCCCTGGTAGATCTGGGAACAGACTATGGAGGTCCTGCAGCAGCCGTAGCCCTGGACTCACCACCGCTCCGCTCCGCCTGTTCTCACTGCCAACGCTCACAGACACTTCCCTCGTGACCGCACCTCCTCTCTAGACAACGCTCCCAACAGCGGCTTCTCTTCCAGCCCCTCCCAACCTCACCCTCTCTCTAAACAGATGGAGAACACCACGCTCCAGCCGACAGCAGAGCCGGGGTAAAAGCCGGAAAGGCTGCTCTCCTCAGCGGGGACGCACACTCTTCCTTCCCCCAGACACACCAAAGCCCCTGGAGCCCCAGCAACGCTCACGCCCAGCACGATCTGGAGGAGGTATGAACTGGTAAGGCCGTACGTGGGACCCAAGAACCAGCAGAGGCAAAGTGACTTACCCTCAGTCATCTTCATCCACAGCATCGGCTTTTCCCCAACCTACCTTCCCTGCACAGCCTCGCACAGCCCATCAGCTGCCTTACGCCACCACTGAGTCGTTCGCAAGGATTTTTGCGGGTGAGGCTCAGGGTCTACTGCAGGATCTGCTGTGTGACCTTGGAAAGTCATTTGCGTATCGGGAAACATACTGGCTCGAGGTATTTTTGCATAAGCTACTTTCCCTGTGGTGTTTTTGCCCTACCGCTGAGCACGTAGGGCTCTGTAATCAAATGAGGTCAAAGAAAATTCCAGCCAAAACCCCAGCAGCCCCAGTCCCTCCCCAGCAGCAGCTGCTGTGAGCAGCCAACAGCATCCCAACAAGCACAGCCCGGGCTTGGACGGTGGCTCTCCCCGTCTCCGGCAGCGCAAGACAAACCATCACAGAAAGCAGGAATAATCCTGTGGGATTAAGCAACGTGCCACAAGCAGGGTTGACATCTAAGACAACACACGGGCAAGCAAGGGCAGAAGAACTGGAGAAGACAACTCTCTGGAGCGAAGACTGCAGAGCCTGCAGCCCACCCATCCTCTGCCTCTCGTTACACACCGAGTAGACTTCCCGTCTGAAGAGAAAGCCACAAAGCCACGCGGCTGAATCCATCCGCACAAAAACATACCCCTCCCCACCGGCTGGGGCCGAGGGCTGCGCCGCGGGTTCGCTCATCAAGATGGTTTCCAAGAGCAACCTGCACTTCTGCATTTTCGACAGAGATCTTCTTACTTCATCTTCCCGTGCGCTGGTGCCGAAAGGAGAAGTGTTCTGGAGCTGGGGGGAAGTTGTGCCACCATTTCCTATTCTGGACAATGATTTCACTCTCCTGCCACATCCGAGAGCCACACGTGGCACTCGCCACGCTGCGCAAATGAGCTGTGAGGCTGTTAACATGCAAAGGGCTCTGGTTTGGGCCAAGCAGTTCCAGGAAACTCAACAGTCGCGTTCGAGAAAATACAAAAATAAAGACCACACACAAATGATCCAGTCAGAAATAACCGTGCTGTCCCTCGGCGCGCGCAAGGCTGCAAGACACCAAAGCAGGGCACGCGGCTCAGCAACGGAAAGGCTGGGGAGGGAAGGACACGGGAAAGCAGCCGTCTGAGTCCAAGACCTTCTGTGCTCCCCTAAACGATGACACACGTGGCTAGGTTGGGCTCAAGCAATCCTGGGGCCCTCTCTTCTTGTTTAAAGAGGGTCAGTTCCCTCGGCCCCTGCCTACGGCCACACAGCATCGTCTTGTGGTGGGAGAGAAGCAGATCCAGAGCAGCCAAGAGACCTGCTTCTCCTGGCACGTTCATGGAGCTGGACTCTTCCCACCTTGAAGCTAAAGGAACAGCAATGTACTGACTGACCACTGACAAAGGAAAGACTCCTTCCACCATTTATCACCAGATTCTCCCCGCATTTGCTCAGCGTGGGCATGGAGGCCGGGACTTACACTCCTCCCAAGCAGCTCGGCTCCATCTTCCAGTCTGGATGGCAGATTCAAGCATCACTCCATACGTAGGCGGCTTTCCTTACAGCCGTAATAGCTTGGGTTTCTGCTGACACCCACGGAAGTGTCCCTGTTTTGAGGGCAAAATCTCCCACCTCCCTTCCGCAAGGGGGTTTGATAAACCCCATTAGCAGACACTTTCTACAGCAGAGCTAAAGAGTGGATCAGGTCTTAAGACTTATTGCTGTAGCCTTATCCCCAGGGAGGCACCTCTAGATATTTTTAGAGGTAATATCTGCTAGCACAGGAGTTACAGTGCATTAATTAGCAGAGAGACGCATACTGATAGTCACAAGGTCAAAACACAACATCCATAATTCACACCTCGTTGGGAGTTACTGAGAAAACAGAACATTCAAGAGCCATCACAAGATCTTTAAGGGCTGTGAGTACAGAGGCTACATCTCCCCAGAACAAACAGGGAAAATTTACTTTCTCAGATGGACCAAATCCTCATGGACAGCAAAATCCAATGGGGGCTCTACAGATATATTGAGTAATCCGCATTTTGGTATCAGTGGCCACTCATGCTCAACAGACTCATGCAAGTCTCAGAGCAGACTCAGCCTTTCAGATGATGGGAGTACCTTAAATCCAAGAGATGGAGCTGCCTTTTTTAATGGCTAGTTAAGAGAAAGTTTTAAGTTGATTGGTCATGCAGATGGGCAGATTTACTGTCCTTAGCCACCTAGATGGTTCCTCAAGAAGTTCATAATCTAACCCTACCCTAACCAGCCTCTCTTCCCCCAGAGCTTCCTCCACAGGGTAAAAGTTATTGGCAAGGAAGTGTCCGAGTAAGTCAGGCTGCAACAGGACTTCCCACACTTCCCAGTGCACGCACAGACAGCATCAGTAGCAATAACCAGCTGCAACCTCAGCGCAATGGCCGAAGAGAAGGTATCACTCAGGTTTCACCACCGCTGAGCAGGACAACCCTGCCAGATGAGTGGATTAAGCAGGATAACTCAGTTCCCCTCCAAAAAAAATCCCCAAAGCGCAGCTGCTCAGAGGGAGAGAGAACCACTGTGAGATGCAAGAACGAGAGCAAGTCAATACTCACCATCATCTAAAGAAAACTGTGCCATTACTGGCCTACAACACACTTGATCATGACAAGGATTCAGATGAAATTAAGCCATCCAGAGCTGGCTGAGGGCGAGGTCAGGTGCACTCCCTTAGGTTCAGAAGGGGCTTATTCACATGCATGACAACTATTCAGTTAGATTTTCTGCCAGAGCGGTTGACACCCTCTTCTCTGAACACCCTGGACAACCAGCAGCCCCGCTGGCATCCCCACAAAGGTTCTTACCTTCCCAAAGTGCACAGTGATGTGAAGAAAGCCTCTAACACCATGAATACCTTTGTGAACCTGCTGCACAGCTCACAATAGATCAAGGCAAAGAAGACCAGCCAAAATTCTTGCTATCTTGTTTCTTACAATAACATATTTAAGGTTGGTACCTTCAGGATTATCATCCAGAGAGAAAAATAATGATGGAGTTCAAAGCATGAAGCAAGATAATTGAGAAAATATATATATATATATCTGGCGACTTTGGAGAATCCACATCAGCTATTTGCTCTGCTGTAAAGCTCCACAGTGACACTGGGTCTATCCCAGGGGTAGGATTCATTGCCTCCAACTTTACCTATGCAAAAATGAGGTGAATCTCTAAGCAAATCCACATCTACAGACAAAGCGAGCATGTGGTATGGAGGTCAGCTTATGCCCATCCAACTTGAACCCCTCTTCAGAGGTTGCTCACAGACTGAGTTAAATTAGAGGTCTAAATTTTTAGGCAGGCATCCTTAAGCAAGACAACTCCCATTCTTGTTCTCCTAAGCCGCTTCCCACATGCAAAGCAGGAATAATCACACTTCCTTCCGTAGCCAGCAGTTGCACAACCAAGGGTTTCAAAGCCTGTCAAAAGCTCAGATAGCGCAATAATGGAAACATGGAAATTGCAATACAGCCACTTAGTTTAGCTTTCACTTCTTTCACCCTCAAATTTGATTCATAACAAGCAAGAGTAGTAGCCAACGTTTCTGCAAGTGACTTTGCTCCAGATCCCCAGGACTCCTCACCAGACCTCCAGCCAGGGGTAAGCTCTGAGGAAGAGTGCCTGAGGCTGGAACGAGCTCTCAACAAACCAACAGTCCAAGACAGCTTTACAAGTGCACCACTTTAAAGTCTCTGCTGTAAAAACAGAGAGTTTTATCCACCTTTGAAGATGGAGCGTGTGCTGTAAAACTGCATAAGGTCAATTTTATGGGGCTGTTTCACAGACGAACTGCATTAGGGTACTGGTAATCCAGAAAACACAGACAAACGAGAAAATAAATCATCACTATTTAGTTATTTGGAGCACATGAGGGCTAGTAACAGATAGTCATAGACACCAGCAGGCCAACACGTGTGGGACAAGGCAGCAGGTCTCATTGCCACACCAAAGCTGCACTAGCTCTTCAGCCACTGGCAAAATTCCCATCAGCCATGGCAAGACCAGTCATGGAGCCTCACCTGAGGTTATTGAAGAAATCAACTGAACTATGCCTATAACCAAGGACTTCTCATCTCTTCTGGAGGGAAGATGCAACCTTTTTCCCAGCCTGTTCAGGCTGATCAACACAAGCTGGATTTGAAGTGATGGCAGAGGAGTGAGGAAGGCTCTAACACCCAACTGCCCATGGGAAGATCGTCACTGAACGCTGCTTTTTGGGGCTGTCACGGGCTCTCCTCTGGAGTAATTTTTTTTTCCAGTCATTTTTTAATAAGAAAAATTTAGACAAGTAGGTGGGACTGCCCCTAAAATGTACAAAACTCAACCAAACCAAAATTTTAGTGATTTCAGAGTGAAACCGCTCTTATGTGATCATCCTGCTAATGAACTTCTCATCACAATATTACCAACTGGACTCCAGCTCCAGGAGTTTATTTACACTTGCTGAAGCAGGAAAGACAGTCTCCACCTAAGCCTGACCAGAGACACCGAGGTAAAGCAAACTACAAAACACAGTGCAAGAGCTGGGAGGAGACACACAGCACCTGGGGCTGAGTTTGCAGCCAGTTTCTACTTCCAGTCACACCAGGACAAGTCTGGAGCAACGCACTGGTTCTAGTTTTAGCAAGGAAGTCACAGCAGGTAGTTGAAACCTCAACGTGAACCTTGGAGGTGGTAGGGCTGAGGGCAGCGCCAGCAACTCCCAGTCAATACTTAGCTATTGGAGCGGATCGAGGTGATCACAGAAACACGGTGATGTGCATCTGGCATGATGCGTATGAACCACCAACCCCATCATTTGCAGGAGATACCATGGGATGAGCTTCACGGAGACCACGTGCGGCTTATGAGACTCTCAGCACTCACAGAAAACCCCTCTGGTCCTTCCAGAGCCTGTCCCTGTGCAGTAATAGCTGCAGTTGGATAAAGTAATAGAAACGGAGTTTCAGCAGTGGGTAATAAGAGCAATCTGGAAGCTGCAACCCAGTCAAGTTCAACGAGTGTTGGATTAAAGACAAGTACATGCTGGTTTTGCAGCATCACTACCACCTTCCCCATCAACAGTGCTGGCAGCAAGTAAAGGCGTGGGATGAAAACAAAGCAAACCCCTTTTCCAGTCCTGGGGTCTCACAGGAACTGGTGAGAGAGAACGAGATCAGCAGCAGCTCACCAGTTGTGGGTGCCAGGTTCAGCCTTTCGGGTACCCAATTTGCAGTGGGGCACAGCGCCCATCCTCCTTGCACTGGACACTGAGAAGACGAGCAGTAGATTTTAGGAAGCCAAGGGAGCTCCCAGAAACAGATGTTCAACAGTAGTTGAGCAGGTATTACACCACTTTGCATCGGCATTGCATCTCAACTGGCCTGAGCTCAAACCCATCATTCAAAGGTTTGTTGCTTCCATATTCAGGCCTGAATTTTAGACTAACTGCATTTCCTTGGGAAACAGAAGTAGCCTGTGATCCATCACAGAGTCACACAAGCGGAACACACTTGCAGACCATTATGGGACTTTCTGTAAGCGAGCGATTCCCTCGCTGCGAGGTGAGCAACGTGAATGGGGCGGCTACGTGGACACCATGACCAGCGTTAGATCCTAGCAGCAAGGCTTAGGGGAAACTGAAACCACAGCAGCGCAGTAGTGTCCAGCGCAGAATTGTCTGCAAACCTGAGACTTCCTCTTGGCTTATTTTTAAAAATGTTCTTTTTTACAATTACACTTTTCAGGACAGAATCTAGCGTATTCTTGACAAACAGATAGTGGGGGAATTCCACTCGTTACCCCTTTAAAGCCATGATGTATTTTGATGCCGAGAAATACAAATCTCTAAATTAGTCCCACCGAGCCACCACCGAGAAGAACAGTTGCGATGATACCTTCTCTCTTTCTCCAAAAAGACGTTTCTCTGTATGTAACCCCAGTGACTCACTGCAGGTCCTTTCAACTGGAGATGCTCTTACCATTGGCAAGACACTGCCTTCATCTCCATCTCTATCTCCAAACACGGGCTGCACCCTTCATCTCTATATTCCGTTATTTTTAGCTCCTGGAACGCAACGCTCTTGAACTATTCAAGTATCAGGCTCTGGGAAATGAAAGGCATAGGGAGGAACGTGCTCCCCTGATGTTGTCAAAATAAGGTCTATTACTTTTTGCAATGGTTTCTGAAGGAAACTGCAAAAGTCCCATTCCTGGAGATGCTGAAGGACAAGCTTCAAATTGAAGGACAGGGAGGAAATATGCCCTGCTCTGGTGAGGGTGGGAAACGCGACAAACTCCATCACAGAGAGGCTGCTCTAAAGAGGAGGAGACCTCTCTGCGTCCATGTCCTTGAAGGCAGAACAAGCAGCAGCAGACTGAAATCGAATGACCGAAGGAGAGTGGTACGTGCCCCACGGCCGGGGAGGACTCACAGCAGCCCTTCCAGTCCCGACAGCCATTCCAGTCTGCACTCCTCCAGTCTGCACTCCTCCGTCCCCACTGCCTTTTCAAGCCTCCTGCCTCCAGGCAGATGAGCACCTACAGAGGTCTGTGGGAATTTCTTGGATTTCACCATTGTAAAGTACGTTTTGACACTGATCAGTAACTTCCTAAAAAAAAAAAAACAAAAAACCAAACCAAAACAACTAAAAAAAAAAAAAATTCCAGCGCTGCCTGGCATCCTCTCAGCCAGCCTGCAATGGGTGCGGAGAGCTGACCCAGCACATCAGCAACCCTGACCACCCCATGGGCTGTGAATTTGGCAAAACTCAGCCAGGGTAAGAAAAGCCTCCATTTTTCTCCTCAAAAACCCAGCAGAAATTACACATATCTGATGTGAGTAAGAAAAGGCCAGTTATACATACTCACTTTTCAGAGAGGAAAGGTACTTGTTCCTGGCACCAATTACGAAAACCTCTCGCCACATGATGCAAGAGTTAATTTTAGCTCATCTCAGTCTTTATCACAAGAGCCAAGGTTAAAGTTTCACCCAACATCACAGTCAATTACAAACCCAGTGTCAAGTTATGCCCCAAGAAGATTTAGGCTGGAGATAGCGATGGTGCTCGGCACAGCCCGGCTGGGTGCTGGGTGCTGTCAGCAGGATGTAATGGAAACTCCGGGGCTGCTCTTCAGGGAAGGTGGAAGTTCAGTAGAGAAGTAGCTGTGTGTCACAGGAGAGGACCAGGGAAAAAAATAAAAAATTCACCAAATGCATAATTTAGAGGGGGGGGGGGGAAAAAAACCAACCAAAAAACCAACCAAAATAGGTGTTTCCCAAAATAAAAGCAGCAGCCCAAGCTGGCCCTGCCAAGAAGGAAGTGAAGGACACGACAGTGTCAAATGCTTCCTCCCAACGCTCCCTGGGGTGGCTGTTCAACACGGTGGGACAGACCAAAAGGAGACATCCCAGTTGGAAGGGGCTTATGGCCACTCTCACAGGGCAAAGGGGACAAGACTCAGGTATTTCCACGCTCAGCAGGAGACACCCTTCTAAAAGCACGGAAGACACTTGGGGTTGAGGCCCATGCCCAGACGTCGCAGGCGCTACGCTCCCTCCCAAGCGGAAGACTTCACGGAGGCTGATGATGCTGGGCTCCCTCTCACACCGAAGACTTCACTTGAGGCTGAAGATGATACTCTGAAGTCTTCAGCTTGGGAGGGAGCCCCACACCTATGGGCACAGACCTCAACCCTAGCTGTCCCACGTGCCTTCTGCAGCAGTTGCGGTGGACATGGACATGGCCTTTGGCCACGACCCTTGGGGAAAATCCATTTTTACTGTGCGAAGTTGCATGTGGGTATCCCTGTCGTATTTAGGATAGCATCAAACACTAAAGAAAACAGCGATACCATGATATCATGAAAAATTCTCATCAGCTCTTCTTTGTTCCACTGACCCAGCACCGTCCTGTGCCTCCCCAAACTCTTCCCAAGCCTTCTTGCCCCGCAAAAATCGTGTCATGTTGCTCCCTACTCCCTACACTGGCTCACAGGGCAGGGTGCTGGGTTTTGGAGGGAGGGTTGGTTCAGTTTTGTTGTTTGGTTTTGGTTTTTTTCTATTGCAAAATCATCTATTAGCCCTCATAGGGCCAGGGACCATCCCCATCCTCCAACCGACCAAAGTGGCACGGAGCACCCCCAAACAAGGGTCCCTCCCAGCGGGGACCCCAGCCTCTGCCCCACGCTGCCTTCCCCCCGCGGCTTCCTGGCGATGAAGGACGTCGAGAGCTGATGCTAATTCCTTCAGCGTATTCGGAAAAACAAGTTTACACGCGAGATTTCAATTGGCTCCGTCTCCGCTTAACTACTCCAGCTGCGAAACAAAGTAAGCGAGAGACAAAGCACTACAAACAAGCAGCGTGACCATTTCTGAGGGCTTTTTGTGAGCTTTAACGCCAAACCCACTAAATAGATTAACTTACAGCATAAACAAGCAAGTAAATCTCTCCCCCAAGGCCCCGTGGATCCAAAGGAAGCTTTAGAAGTTGCTTCCTGCCATTGTGGAGGCCCTGCTGGGAACCCAGGAGCCTTTTCAGTCCCTGGCTTGGTTGCCCAAAACCTTCAATTCACTTCCAGCACTGCTGGCTGCAGCATCACAAAAGACAGATGATGGCAAGGACGTTTTTGACTGCTCCCCATCGCTCTCAGGCCAAGGGCAAGTGGGACCATGATTCACAGGCGCTTCCAAAGCTCCCTGAAGAGCGCGAGTCCCACTTTGGCCAGAGGAGTCAGTACAACCACAGCACCATCGTCATCATCGATGAGAAGAAAGGAAGTCTCCAATCGAGGAGACAGCCCAAGGAGAGCTGGGCATCCACCCAAGAGTGGGACAACCAGCAGTGGCCAACCCCACCAGGACGTTCAGCCCCCAAGCATCTTCAAGGAGCCCACAGCACTGAAATGTCACAGCAGCATCCACACTCGCCATTTGAGAGGGGAATGACAAGCCCAGGGCACAAAACCTTTCCAAACCCTCTGTTCACCTCTGGGAAGAAGCAGGCTCAAGCTGTGCTGGAGGCCACCGCTACATCCCAGACGTGCCAAACCCTGCAGAAGTGAAGAAGGGCAGGCTGCACAAAGTGAAGATGCTGGGTCTGGAGAGCTCAGCGCCATCTCGTCACAAGGAGCGAGGTCCAAACCCCTGGGCAATCCCTGGCTGAGAGTGGGACGCTGAGCTGGGCCATCCCAAAAAGCCATGGAGAAGACAAGCTGAAAGATATTCTCTTCACGCAGGGGCCCTATCCACCACTCTCCGTCCCTTCTCCCTGGCAGTGACTACATTTGAGGGTGACATGACACAGCAAGGGACACTGAGGGCACCCCATCCCTGAAGTGCCTCCAGCCACGCTGGCACAGCCCCAAGCCCCAGCAAATCCCCAAATCCCTCCCTGTCACAGATCACAGGAGCAAGGGGTGCAAGAGCTCACGCAGCAAGTGCAGCCTGAACCCCTTGAAGCCCCCAGATCCTCCCATGAGGGCCAGGAGCATCACAGCACGCAGGGCTGGTCCCCTGGCTCAGCTCTTCACTGGGAGCCAAGCTGGGAACTGGCACGGCTGCAAGCGTCCGGTTTCCGCGGACTCAAAGGCGGAACGCTTCACCCTAAAGCATCACGCTCACGGTGGTGGCCTGGTTGGAGGCCACGGGGAGCAGGCGGGATGCCATTCAATACCTGCCAGCTTGCCATCTCTTCTAAACCCAGCACCGCAATCCGGCCGCTCGGGACCCACCGCAAAAGAGATGCCCAGGCTCTGGGTGCACTCCGTACCAGCAAAAGCAGATTCAGACCCGCGCAGCCGTGCCTTCACACCATCCGAGTTCCCTGAAGGATGAGACACCCACAGGCATTCAGACCAGATCAACCCGGGAACAATTTGCGTTTAACGAGCCGTCCTTTGGGGGCTTGCTGGCAGAGGCCGCACGCAGCGCGCGTACCGATTGGCAAGGTTTGTCAACACGGAGGCACCGAGAACGCAGGAACGTTTGTGAGGTTTCACTTGTACGGATTGCCAGAAACAAGGAGAAAAGGGAAACGCCACCTGAAAGGATGAGAGCTTGTTCGCAGAGAAGCCTCTGGGCTGAGGGTTTAAATAGACACAGAGCCACGGGGGAAGCAGCTGAAAGGGGAAGCGTTTCATCCTGATTCGAGACAGCAAAGAATGGGCCTTTGTGGAAGGGATGCAAAACACTTTTGCAAGCTCAAGACAACACCGTCTTTCCCAAAGCCTGCACACAGCAGCCGCACGGCCATTCCCGCAGCGCTGCACCGCCACAGGCGTTAACCCCGTGTTGCAAATGCCTTGTTGTTACAGCACAAAACCCTCCAACACAGGCTAAAAAAAGATTACAAATTCCCTACAGCTGCAGCCGCTAAGGACAGTCACAAGATCGGGCCGAAGCCGAGCCCTTCCTGCTCGCGTGGAGCAGTGTCGGGCGGCCGCAAGCGGCGTGCGCAGGGGGACGATGCTCCAGCATCCGTTCCCAGTGCCCTTGTCACATGAGCTGCTTGTGCCAGGGTCTCCGCACTTCTGCTTAAGCAAAAATAAGGACAAGCGGCAATTTAGGAGCACCCGAGCTGCTCTCACCCCAAGCACTGCGGGAATTTTGGGTGATGTTTGAGGGAAAGCCAAGCCCCAAGCCCCATCTCTCTGACAAACACGGCCGGTCCCTCTGCGGCGCTGAGAGTCATTAATAATTGTCACAGCACCGCAGGAGCACGTCACCCAGCCAGGTAGCGTTTTCCTATTCCCCTTTTAACTCAGCAAGAGGGTCACGCTCACATCTGGCGGCTAAAAAACATCCGCAGCCCTTTTCACTGCCCGGCACAGCTGGCGAGGGAGCGCTGGAACCCGCTCTTCCCCGGGCACGTGCCAGAGGGTTCGCCGGCCCCGTTCCGGGAACGGCACCGCGCAGGTGGGAGCGCTGAACCCACACAGCTGCCCCAGCACCACCCGGCCCGCAGGGCTTTTTCTTACCAGTAGGAGACTGGAACCCGGGTGAACTCTCAGAGGTGGCAGGTTACGGTTAAATACAGCAATCGCGCTGGCAAGGAGAGGACATCTGAGACGAAAACAGCCGAGCCTCGGATGCGAAACCCCGCCACGGCGTTCCCAAACAAACCGCGCTTCCCCTAGCATCGCGCTGCCTCGGTGCTCGATGGAGCCAGCTCTCATCCAGCCACGCACCTGCGAACCCGGCCGAGCATCTCCCGCTGCGCCACGCCGGCAAGGGAGCGGATCATCCGACCGCAAGCCGAAGTTGCTTTTTTTTATTTTTAATTTTTTTTTTTTAATTTTCTTTTGCAGTGACAGAGCTTGAAATCAGAGATTAACAAGTCTGAAGGAGCTCACGCCTGGCCACTCATGTATTCCAGATGCACATGCTATAATCACAGCTTGCCAAACAGGATACGAGGCGTAAGAAAATAAAGCATTTTATCTTCAAGCTTTTCCAAGAGGGTATTAGAAACAATGGGGAGGAAATACAAAATTAACACTAGAGAAGAGCAATTGGCAGTGCCCCTCGCGAGCCTGTTCTTCATTACAAGGCTGCCTATTCAGTAGCTTTCATTAGGAAAATCGCATCGCAGAGCCGTTCCCAACAGTGTCCCTATTTCCTAATTAAGCTTCGCCAAAGAGCCGCGTCTTTTAGTTACCGCACGGCATACAATCACAACAATTACCATTTCATCACACCCTGCCTGATGAAAACCCGGCAATTAAAGCACCCGAGGAGTCACGCAGGGGCGTCATCTGGGAGACAAGTTCTCACGTCGTGCTAATTGGCGGCTAAAGACGAGATCAGAAAAATGGGAACGTCGGTTTTCGGTCTCCGCGCTGGGAAAAGGTGCTCGGGAGCTGCAGCCACTCCCCAGGCTCCCACCCCACGAGGCCGGTGAAGCGGGTTCGGGGACAGCGGCGAGCACCAGCAAAAGGTCCTGGCCACCCCACCGGGCAGCACCACAGGGTGATGCTCACCGTATCCTCCCGCACATCGCACCCACACCACCAGCCACGCTTTTGGGAAGGTGAATGACCCCAACCCAACGCAATGCAGCAGCGCATTGGGTGGTTTGCAGAGGTCACCTGGAGACCCCTCCAAACACAGCTTTGGATGGGTGGAACCCTCAGAGAAAGGGCTGGCAGTGAACTGGTGGCAAAAATGTCCCCACACCACCTCCAGACATGACAGATGAGGCAAAAATGGGGAGTCCTGCAATACTGGGGCTCTTTGGGAAGCAGAAGGGGAGTCTTGTATAGAGGAGGGAAAGAGCATGAGCTGCAGCTCTGGAGCCTGGATTGCACCCACAGGTCACATTTTCCTCCAGTGCAGTCAGGAGTGGCATTTCCAGCCCAAAATACCTCCCTGGCTGAGCACAGCTGCAAAGCGCGGAGCTGCAGCAAGGGAGGACATACCGGGCTGCAGTGTGATGCTGGGGGGAACCTCATCCCCTCTCCCCATCCTCTCACCTACTGCCCAGCACTGATGGGAGCAGAGTTTGGACACAGCAGGAGCCTCCCATCCCTCAAAACCAACCTCAGGGCACTCACCTGAGCGCCTCTCCCCCAAACTCACGCACAATTTTCCACTTGCAAAATAATAATGCAAAAACGGGCAGCCCCGTCATGCCAGGAACAGCTCAGCAGCCACCCAAAAAAAAAGAGAAGTCGAAACTACCCCAGGTGAGCTGCAGCATGGCAAGGCCACAGCGGTCCCCGTGCCACCCAGCGGGTGTCACAGCCCGGTCCCCGCCGCGGCCGGAGCACCGCACCGACGGCAAAGCTGCTGCCGCGTTCGGCATCCCTTGGCCCCGAGGGTGCCGCAGCACGGGGAGCGTGCCCCGCCAGAGTGGCATACGGTGCCTCTCCCAGTGCTTTGTCCGGATTCAATTCTTCTTTCTCAGTGCAAAATTCACATCTTAATTTTCACGCTGGGCGCAAGTTTTGGTTTGCGTTTCTCCAAGTTGGGGCCCCCAGTCTCCGCGGGGGAGGAGGGAGCGGCCAGCTGCACCATCCTGCAGCACCAGAGATGGGTGAGGAAATGCTGCTGGCGAGGAGCCCCTACCCCAAATCAGTGCACACTGGCACTACAGCTTCTCCCTCTGGACAAGCACCTCCAAGGCTTTTCATCCCCTTTCCTCTCGCCCCAACCAGGCTGCAGAGCTGCAGAAAGCGGTGGCTGCACGACGCCAGGGAAGGGAGACCAGTGAGCTCCTCCAGCTTCAATTTAACAGGACAACGCCACGAAGCCGGAGCCAGCCTCGGACCAAACACACCCCTGGCTCGCGATGCCGCAGAGCAGGGTCTGTGCCACCTCCAAATCTGCAGTGCGTCACCCAGCCCAGCTCCAAAGGACGCATCCAGCCATCGCCCGAGCCCTCCAACCTCACGCAGTCACTGTCACCGAGGGATGCAACCACCGCAACCACCGCTGCTAGGCTCTCGCTCTTTATCTTCTCATCTTTCTAGGTTTAAGCTCTAATCTGAGCCACACCCCGAGCTCCAAAACACTTTGCAATCATGTTTCAAAAACAATTTGCAACTCCATCCAAGTTTTTGCTCCGAACAAGAAAAAAAAAAAAAAAAAAAAAAACACAGACCCCTCCAACACACGAAAATGAAAGCATTGACAACCTGCACATCCCCGGAGTTTGCAGGCTCTGCATCAAACCAAGAGTTAGAAAATTAATCTAAATGGAAAACCTAAATAAATCGCAGCTGTTTGGCATCAGCCCCTTCAACAGCAGGGTGAGCAGCACCAGCCTGCAGCTGCCTCAGCTCCTGCTCGCTGCATGGAGAGCAGCGGCAGCACCGAAAACAAGCAATTAGCAAAGTTAACGGGTGCTGGGGTGACAGCGGTAAGGTTTTAATAAACATGAAAACAAAGATCTGAGATCTCTTTTCTCCCGCTTTCGTTAGTGATTTGAATCAGCCTAGCCTTTTCCTCCCTGAGAGCTGACACAGTCCAAAGCAGCTAAACATCCTTTCGGGGAGGGTGTTGCAGAATTAAACATAGCAGGAGACCAGGCTGGGTCCAGGGACCCTCCGGCCAGCGTTGGCCACTCAACGGGAGCCACCGGTGACGCGGTAAGGCCACAGAAGTACCTGATGGAAGATGCTCCTTGGCAAGCACAGTTACCAGCACAGGCCAGGGGACATCTCGGGGCTGGCACGTGTCCGGGCTGCGATGCCGGAGGGATGGCACGCTGCTGGGCTTGTCGCGTCCCAAGCCACATCCTGTTGCCAAAGCTGAACCCTCCCAAGGGGTCACACCTCTGTCCCCATGGGCTGCAGGGACCCGGCAAGGGTGACGGGAGCAACAGGCGACCCGTGGACCTAGGCTACCTCCAGCCCGGCAAAGAGAGCTCCTGCGGCAGCACCACGGGTGACTCACGTCACTGCCACCCCCACCAGTGACCCTGCCAAAACTCCAGGCGGGTACTGGAGAGCCCCCGGGATTTCCCAGGGACCCAGGCAGTGTGGGGTGGTCCCCCGGGGCCGGGCAGGGCCCCCACACCTGGGCCCCGAGCAGCAGCTCCGTGGGGCGGCGCGGAGGAAAACAAGCATGCGGTCCAGAAATGAGTCACGGCAGTGGGGCCCGGCCCCACTCGCGGGGTGACACCCGCTCCACCCGGCCAGGCTGCGAGGGGACCCAGAGGGGTGCAGGGTGACCCCTTCCAAGGAGAACCCTCCCAACCCGGGGCTGGTGTCAACCTCACCGGTGGGTTTAAGTGGGACACCCCTCCCCGTTACTCAGACACTCTGTTTATAAGTAGCCCTCCCCAAAAAATTACACAGCCCGCTCGGGGCACACCGGTACACAGTGCCCTCCCACCGCACGGCCCACTGGAGCACGGGTCCGTCGGTTACACGGACACCCCGGTTATAAGAAACCCCCTGCCCGCCCCCTCCACGGGCACACGTCTACAGACCTTCCACCCCCGCTTCATAGGGCCACCCCGGAGCCCCCCGCTTGCACCGGACACAGCGGGTACACGAAACCCCCCCGCCCCGGTTACACGGGACCCCCGCGCGGTCTCCCACCTGGGGGACGGCTGCCGCCGAGACCCCCTGCCCATCCTCGCCGCGCCTCGCCGGGCTCCAGGCCGGGCTGAGCTCCGCTCCGCTCCCCGGCGGCACCGGGGCGGGGCTACCGGTGGGACCCGCCCCACACGTGGGCACGGACCAGCCCCTCTGCCCCGCCACCTGCCCTCCCTCCGCCCACCCACCCATACGTCCCCCCCGCCGCTTCCCCTCCCACCCGTGCACCCTCCGTCCACCCCTTCCTCCTGCCATTCTCCCACAAAATCACAGAAGGGTTTGGGTGGGAAGCGGGGGGGGGGGAGACACCATTAAAGCCCGTCCAGTCCAGCCCCCCTGCAAGGAGCAGGGACATCTCCAACCAGATCAGGTTGCTCAGAGTCCCGGCCAACCTGGCCTGGAATGTTTCCAGGGATGGGGATTCACCCCTCCCTCCACTCCTCCATCCTTCTATCCATCCATCCCACCACCCCACTGTTCATCCATCTACCCCTCCCTCCATCAACGTCTCCCTCTTTCCCTCCGTCCATGCATCTTCCCACCACTCCATCCTCCTCTCTGTTCATCCACCTGCCCACACCTCCAGCCATCCATCTCCCTGCTCCCCCATCCCTCTCCCCCTCCTTCCACACCCCCACCCTATGCATTACGTGAGCTTGTTTCCCTTCCCTCCCTACGCACCCCATCTCTGCTGGAAGAGCCCTCAGCACTTCCCCAACACAAAGCCACTCACAGCCTGGGCTAGGTGACACCAGGTTGGGGACATGCTCCTGATTTCTGCTCTGGTGGCATCTCAGAGTGCTCTTTTCCTGCCGCCTTCAAGGTCATCCCTGAGAAAGGGCCTGTGTCACCTCGATCGCTGGCAACACTGGCCCCCAACACCGTCCCGCTGGCCTGTCCGCCGCACAGGGCTTGCGGCCAGATCCAGCCCAGCTGATATCGCAGGCAGGGGCAAGAATCTGGCTCTGGGTTCCTTTGCGGGTTTCGGTTTTTCAGAAGAGAGTGACCACTGCTACTGATGCTCCGAGACTCGAAAGCTGCTCGGAGGCCAAAATAGATGTGGGTTTCACAGTGAGATTCCAGCGAATTTTAAAAAAAAACAAACCCAATCAGAGCCAAAACCCCCTTTAATCAGTCACCCATCGAGACAACCACCCGTTGTGCAAACCGCATGGGACACCGGTGCTCAGAGCCTCCCGCTCCGACTGCGGTGCCGAGGCATCGCCCTGCGCCGGGTGAAACCTCCGCGGAGGGGGGATGTGGGCTCAACCTTTGCCAGTTGGGCAGCTGCCAGCAATTCGGAAGAAATCCTCCAGCAGCAAAAATAGACGGACGGGGAAAGTCTTGTGTCTACGTCACGGTGCCACCTGCCCCCGGGGCACTAGAAAAAAAAGCCAAATATTCAGGTGGAGCAGGCTTTGTGCCACAGCCTCCTCTCAGCTTGGCTCTTCACGCAAGCTTTAAAGGCTGCGTTCAGTTTTTGGGATGCCAACCTTGTCTTTCCCATCCCTTCTGCTCCATTTCCACCTCCTGGTTTCAGACTCAGCTTTTCAGGTGTATCCCTGAAGGAGATGAACTGGGAGATGTCAGAAGGCCAGACTTCTCTGGGTGTTGGAGCTGCAGCGTGTCCCCTCCCATCCCCTGCCCTCCCCACCTGACGTCCTGTGAGATGCTTGTTTTGCTCCTCAGGGTACGCTGCAGCCTGAGGAAGTTACCAAAAATGGTGGCTCAGGGGGCTCGTGCCAGCGGAAGGAAGCGGAGGAGCGCAGGGAGGTGCTGAGCTGTGCCCCAGCCACCGCCAAGCTGGCAGGGACAAGAGTGACAAACAACAGCGTGGTGGCCACCGGGCTGGAGCAGCCACCCTGGGGTCAGGGCTCCAGAGCAGAGGCACCTCTGAGGGCTGCCGATGCCAGCGTGCTTTGGGAGCTCCTGGGAGCAGGGCGTTACGCTGCTTCTCATCACTCAGTTTTTCTCATTTGATCCTGGAGACATCGGTGCCACGCTCCGGGATGACAGCAGGGCAGCGGGAAGGGATCTCAGGTGGCTTTTAGGGGCCTCAGGGAGAGCAGGGGAGGCAGCCCGAGTCACTCCCGCCCATGCGGTGGGGTTGCACTCAAGGCGGGCACGATAACACCGGCAGTGATGCCGAAACGAAGCAGGCTCCAGCCAGCCCAGGGCTGTGGAGCACGCCGGCGGCCTGCTGGGTGCATCTCATCCGCGCAGCTCTGCAGCTCAGTTCCTTTCCCTCGAGCTGCCCGGCCAGGGAGGAAGAAGCTGAGGCTGCGCTCTGACAACACACTTTGGGGTCTCGGGACCAGAGTAAACACTCCAGCGGCACGTGATGTGAAACAGTGACCTGAGGTAAACTCTCTCTGCCAGGGAAAACGTGGGGCCAGCCTGCTCCGATGGACACACTTCATGTTGGAGACACACGAGCTGTCAGCACCACTCTGCCTTTGTGCTCACCCGGTCATGTTTGTCCTGCAGCTGATGTGGCGAGATAAAAACACCCAAATACCAAACTGCAAGTTCCAGCTAACTCAGCAGAAAAGCTCATAGCCATGCAAATTCAGAGGGCAGAGATCTGGCCGCATCGCTGCTTCCAGATGCCCGGGGGACACCACCTCTTCTCCGAAGGATGCTCAACAGCCAGTACGGGGCTAGAGAGAAAGGACTGACACATAAACGTAATTTTTCCACAAGCAACTCCAAAGCAACTCATAGAAACACTTGGCTGGGAGAAGGGCAAAATAATTGCCACACAAAGCCCCTTTGGTGGTAGAAAGTGATTTCCATAGAGAACATTTCTAAGCAAATCAGGTTTGTGCTGTATGCAAAGGGACGGGGGTGCGCGAGTGCCAGCGGGCTGTAAACATTTCCCGCGAGAGCAGTCATTCTGCTTCAGTCAAATCCTTTTTCATTTCCAGGAATGTGAACTCACAAACCCAAATCTCCTTTGCTCAGCTTCTACTTTGGTTCCTCATCCTCCAAATCAGCACTAAGGTACCTCTTCCATGGCTGCTGAAGAGGGGACTTAACCCAAACTTGCAGAGGTGCTCAGAAATTCATCAGGTTCATGTTCCCGTTCCTCTCTCCTCAGCACACTTCTAAAATCTGTATTTGTACCACACACATACACACTTCCCTGGATCAACAACAACTTGCTGAGTCAGGCTGAGCAAAGTGGAATATCTCCAAATTTCTGTGATAAATACCAGGAAAACGGTTGTTCTGTCCCAAATCTTGCAATACCGATTTCTGCTTAGGATATGTTATTTATAGGCCATAAGAATGTTGTTCAGGGTGTGACGACCATCAGTCATAGTATTTATCTCGCTTGGGAATGTCCTATTGACAAATACTTTTAAAATCCAGTCAGAATAAAAGTCTGTGGGTAAAGAGTCACTGCCCAGCTCATGGCTGGAGGGCTCCCAAACTCCTCCTCTCCATCTCCACGTCCTTCACAGCAAAACGAGGAAAGGCTTTAACACTGTGAGGTTACAAAACAAGCAACTTGCACTTTCTGCAAATGCATCTTATCAAAGATGGTGGTTTGTTTCTTTTTCCTTCCTCCCTCCAGCAGCAGTTCCCATCCAGCCAGTGGATGGAGGCTCAGGGACAGCAGGGATGAGGATGCTGCCCCAAAGGAGCTCTGCGGATGCGGTGCTGACCCTTCCTCTCCACCGGCTATTTGAGCCAGGGGGTCCCTATGTCCAAACAAGCAGCAGGCTCAGGAGCTGGGAAATGCCCCAAAAGATCCCACACAGGCTTCCCCCTTCATCCTCCTCCCTCGCAGCAGCTTTCCAGTGCGTTTCTGGTGCTGTGTCTCTGGCCCTGCTGACCCTTCACAGGAATTCCAGTGGAAGATCCCCTCTCTGGGGGCAGCACCTCTGCAAAGCCTCTCCCTCCTCGGGCTGTGACCTGCTTTGGCCACATCAAATTCCCCCACGCAGGTCCACGCCTCCCCTGAAAACTCTCCCCCACACCCCAAATCCACCCTAGTTCTCTGCCCTGGATATGCTGCTGTCCAGAGACCTGGGCAGGAGGCACAGACACCGTGTGGGATGCATGGTTCCATCCATCTCCTGGGATGCAGCGGGGAGTGGGATGCAGGACTCAGCTGAACATCATCCAGGGAACAGGCAGGAAGAGGGAGCAAAACGGGCTGGCTACAGTCTGCCCTCTCAGCTAGAGAGGTGCTGGGGTGTCCTTGCTGGACTCAGACCGAGCTGCACACTGGAAACATAAAGATTCCACTCCCCAAAAATGCCATAATGTCACCATCTCCAGGCATGGTCCAACGGCTGCAGACCACAGCTGGCATATCTCCCTAGGATGCTTTATCTGGTGTCCAGACTGTGGGTTCCCCTGGATTTGGGATGGCTAAGTCTGCCCTTACACAGACACTCAGGCTGTCCACGCCACAGCTCTAGGTGTGCTCCTTGCTTCCTTCTCCCCACGTTCACTTAATGACGGAGCTTCAGGCTCTGTGGCCTCTCCCCACTGCCTGAACAGCTTCAGAGGGAAGGAGAAGCAGGATCCTCCGAAAAGGGAACCTGCTTTTTCTCGCTGGTTCCCCCCACAACTTGTGTTTTTCATTTCTCTGGTGCAACTCAAAGGATACTGAAAGATTGCTCAATGCCACCTGAGTCCGACCCTTGAGAAACGAAAATGGGCCATAGACTTCAGCGGTGGCAGATCTGACCCCAGATGTTCCCCTTCACCATGCAGGAGGTGAAAATGTAACCTTAAATGACCCGATCTGGAGAAGTGACAAAGGTTTCCTGGCCAGTTCTGGGGTGGAAGGGCTCCAGCACTGTCACACTTTTGGCAGGTGAACACTTGTCTGATCAGCACTTTTCTGTCCTCTCGCCCCGTGCAAGGGCTTGGGGTGCCTGGAGCAACCCCACGCCAGCTCCTGGCTCTCTTCCACCTCCTTTCTCGGGTGCCTTCTTCCACAGAGAAAGTCTGCTCCTGGTCTTGGGAGATCATGGGGGACATAAGCAGGTCACTTGGCCCTCCGTGCCTCAGTTTCCCATCTGTGAGAGGGTGATGCAGCAGGTCTCACTCTGGCTGGTCCATCCTGCAGCCCTCAGGACCAGTTCTAATTTAGGCTCTGACTTTTGGATGCTCAGAGCCACATGAATGCTTGCTGGAAACCATCCACGCTTGCCACAGGAAGAAGCAAGGTGAGTAAATGTCTGGGTAAAACTTTGATGCAGTAAAAACAAAAGATTTACCCCACTGTGACATTAACAATCATAGTGGCAATTGTAAGAGAAGTAGCCACAAGCCCCTCCCGCCCCCATGGTCGCGTCAGGCTGTGGTTTGGGTTTTCAAGAGAGCTATGCATTGCTATGCAAGCAGCTGGTGCTGTTTCCAGGACCCAGTTTGTAGATGGCAGTGGGTGAGGCAGAGCTGTGCAAGAGGACAGAGTGCTCTTTTCCTACAGGAGAAACAGGGAAGGACAGGAAAAGGGTGCAGAAATAGGGGCTGGGATGGAAGGTAGGAGATAGCTGGACCGCAAGGGACTGTTCCCACAGCCCCAGTCCTGCTGGGTTTTCCCAGCCCCTTGCTCACCTGACTTAGCTTGACCCACAGCCCCCAAATAGGTCCATAGTGACCCTTCCCCAGCACGGAGCTGAGCCAGGGGTTGGGTTTGCACCATCTCTCCTCATCTTTCCTCTCCTTTCAGCTTGGTGGGCATTTGCCCCTTTGCACAAGAGCACACTTCAGCAGGCAAAGATGCTCAGCTGCTCCAGCATCGCTCTGTGCCTGCTCAGCTGCTGCAGGAGCTGCATCCTGCCTGTACTCCATGACACCTCGAGGGAAGATGCTGCTGCAAAAAGTCCCCGTACATGCAGAGAGCTGGCCCTGTCCCATCCCTGCCTGAACAAAAAACCTCTATCCCAAGCTGCAATACCCCGTTCCTCGCATTTCAGACCTTCCCCTCCTGCCTCAGTTTCCCCAGGGCTTTGCAGCCGGGTGGTTCCCAGGCTGGAGCAGCCCCCGCGGCCCAGCGGGAACGGGCAGAGCCCTAGGGAGGAGCCGGGGCCGGCAGCGGCCGTGGCGTGGGCTGAGGTTTCCACCCTGTGTCCCGGCGCAGAACTGCAGCGGGCGCTGGGGGTCCGCACCGCTCGGTGGGGGCTCCGGTTGCACCCAACCGGGCCCTGCACCCCTGGAAGAGCATCTGTGCCTCCGGAGGCCGGTGACAGTCGGTGGGTACCATGGCAGCTGTGACCGTGGTGACCCTCAGCCCAGCATCCTCCGTCCCAGCCACCTCTGAGCCTCCAGAGCCACCACCATCTTCCAGACACCAGAGCGTCACGGCTGCTGGTGAGCCCCTCAGCAGCGGTCAATGCTTTCGGGGGACAAAGCCTGGAGCTCGCTCTGGGCACCGCGGCTTGGAGACCTGGCCATAAGCAGTTGGCTTTGCTCCATCTCATGATGGGGCTGGATAAACAAGGCCAGGACATGTCCACATGGACAGGGCTCTGAGCAACCTGATCTGGTTGGAGATGTCCCTGCTCCTTGCAGGGGGGTTGGACTGCATGGGCTTTAACACTCCCTTCCACCCAAACCATCCTGTGATTCTATCCCTGTTACCCAAGGGGAGAGGCACATTTTGGATGTGCATTTTATGACGGACAAGTGAGGCATCAGGTGTAAATCTGAAAACCAGATCAGCAAGTAGAAACCACAGGTGCCTGCATCCCTCGGGAGCCAGGCTCTCTCTCCCCAAATATAGGTGCCAAAATATTCTTTGCGAGTGCCAGCCCAGAGGAGCAGGAGACAGCCAAGCCCAAGCTGGAATGCTTGGGGCTCTCCAGCGGCTTTGCTCTCAAATGAGCCTGCAGCAGGAGAGGGCTGGATTCCGGACAGCAAGGATGGGGGCTTCTCCCTCTTCCCAGCGCACTGGAGGGCCCCCATCACCCCGGGCAGAAGCATCCCCATCCCGGGGCCGGCGCAGGTGGCTCAGTGCTCGGACTCCGGTAGATGGCAGCAGGGCCTCAGGGGGAGGGAGCTTCGGTGGATTTTCCCGTTAATTTTTTTTTTCCCTGTTCGTTTTAAATAAAAAAAAAAAAACCCATTCCCGTGCAAATCCACTGCAGATGCATCTTGCGATAAGTGGAAGAGGGAGAGGGACATTTGCCCTGGTCAACTGTCAGTGTCACCCATGCAGGTGACAAACTCAACGTCCTCTGCAAGCATCTGAATTATCTGCCTACGTTAGTGATGAGGAGAAAATGGTGTTTGTAGGCAGGGTTTATCTCACCCTTGGGTAAATGGCAAAAACGAGACACAGATCTCACCTTCTGGACACGTGATCCCATCCAACCCAAGAGGAAGAGGCTCAAAGCAGGGCAGAACTGGCTTGTGCCAGCCAGGGGACAGCTCTGCCACCAAGGGAGAGCTCTGAAGGCCATCGAGAGGGAGATTAATGCACAGAGCCATGTAACACGTGAAAGGAGACAGCAAGGAAGCCATTGTCTTCGATGGGAAGGGTTTGGGGCCATCCTGCTCCATCCAGAAGGACAAGGTCCTGATGCCAGCACCAGTCAGAGATGCTTTCAGCCAAGGTCTGGGGAGGACCTGACCAGACAGCAGCTGGGAAGATGCAGGGGTTGCAGGAGGCAGGGAAATGCTGGTGCCCATCTCCTGAATAGCCCTAGCACATGGCCTCGGCATGCAAAATCCCCACGGGAAACCTCCCATGGGCAGTGAGACCTTCCCATGCTGGGGACTCAGCCCCACTCCAGCAAATGAGCCACTGCTGAAATTTCACTGACTTCAACATGCCTTTGACTACGCATTTAACGTTCAGAGTGTGTTTTTGGGGCTTTTTGGGACGGGTGCAGGTGGCAGGATGCTGGGACCCTTGGGGAAAGCACACTGTGATAGGAGCTTTCGGGAGTTTTTTGTGAAGATACCAGGTCAGCTGTGCCAGGTGACCCAGCAGAACCCTGGAGCAGCCCCTTGGCACTCCTCCTTCGGGGACAACAAGGCAGGAGGGGCAGGGTGGGCAGGGCGAGGGGATGTGCAGGGGTGGGCAGCTGGGAGCCCTGAGTGAGGACCACAGCAAGTGCAGGACCACTCTGGGGAGGAGACTCCCACAGACACTCTGCTCTCCTTAAATCCTTAACATTCAGTCAACTTCACATCTCTCCTAGTGGCTGGTTTCATTCTGATGCTCCACTTTACATTTATAGTAAAGCGACTGCATGTTCCGAAAATCCTCCGAGGTCCCATCGGTGTTTTGAGGCTCAGATTTGCAAGCTCACGCATTTAAACGAGACGGTTATAAAACCAAACCCACTGGGCTATCAGAGGCTGGCAAAGGTGGATGTGTTACAGATATCTCCATGATCTCCAGGTCTCGGGTGATGAGGAGTTGCTTACTTTCAACTGTGCATTTTGGGGTGGCACAGGAACAGCTTACACCATACATTAACTCCCACAGCAGCAATATTTTATTGTGTCTGTCACCCCATACCTATCAATGCCACCAAGTGACCAGAAGATCTGTCCCAGGGGCAGAAGGAGGAGCAGTGACACAGGCAGCAAGGTCCTGGGGAAGTGTTGGATGGACGTGAGTTGGTCCCAGCTGGACTTTGTCCTCCGATGAGCAGCGTCGGGGTGGCGGGGGCAGGCAGGACCCTGGAGATAAGGCTCTTCTCTAGCAGAATCCAAACCAGGCAGCTTGCTGGGAGAATGGGTTTGCTTTTCACATGACAAACATTGAAAAACAATAGGGGATTATTGAAGCCATAGAGGGCAGGGATGGGGCATTAGCATGCCAGGACAGAAAAAAAGAACCTTTTACCCTCTCCTGCTTCTTGTTACTGAGGAGTCTGGGAGCAGGGATGAGAACTGCAACCGCTGCCTGGCAAAAGTTTAGAGCAGCCTTTTCTGCTGCCAACAGCAAAGAGCTTTATAAAGGTGCGAACATCATTCCCCTGCTGAAAATCCGGGGAAACTGAGGCCGACCCAGATTCACCCACTTCCCTTCGCTTGCTGTTGTCTCAACCTCCCTCACTGATGCTTCGTGACCTCACTCCCCGCTGGCAGCCCTGGTGCTGGGGCAGGCCAGGGGGCAGGCAGCAGAGATCAGCTTGCAGGCAGGCGACGGTGCCGCTGAGCAGCGGTCGACAGCGAGGAATTCGGCTCTGCAGACAAGTACTCCCCAGCCGCTTTGCCCTCGCAAGAGAGCCGGGTGAGACAGGGCGGTGCCCGCCGCCGGGCACTGGTACCCAAATGGGTCTGGGATGGTGCAGACCCCCCAAAACGCAGGGACATGCTGTGCCAGGGCAAATGCAGTACTTGTTGGCTGCGCTCGCATCCATGCCCCATTGCCGACCCTCACACGGGTGCAATCTCAATTAATGACACCGCTAGCGGCTGGAAGTGTGGAGACAGCCCCCAGATAAGGCTCTGGAGCTCTGCCCCAGTGCTGGGGTGGGCAGCCCTGCATAGCCAGGGTCTCTGCAAACCCCAGGTCCAGGACAGAGAGGGGCCAGGGCTCTGTGTCCTCGGGAGGCAGACACAGGCAGGTTTCTCCGAAGGGACCTGTTGGCCCCGTCCCCAACACGCTGTGTCCTGGGCTCTCACGACGCCTTGCTGCCCAGACTGAGCCGCGCTCCCGCCGCCTTACCAAAGGTTCCCCTGTTAAAAGGTTATAGCCACTCGAAGGCCACTTCATCCCAGCTTAATACATACTTAATTATAATTAGGTTAGGACAGCTGCCAAAAAGAGACCAAATGCTGCGAAGTGCTCTGGGTGAGGATCCTGAAAAACACGTTTCCCGCAGTCCTGCCAGGGTGACGTGCCTTCGCAGGGGGCCGGGCATGGTCTCGGCAGCCTCCCTTTGCAAAGGTGGGTTGGGGGTGCTGGGAAGCCCCCCAGCACTCACCGTGCCCTGTCTCATGTCGAGAGGATACTCTGGTTACGGAAGGAATAAACCCAAAACCTGGATGGCCACTTCCATCATCCTCTTTGCCTAGACACATGGATAAACCCAGCCTGGCTGGCTCAGTCCCTGAAAATTCCACCACTTTTTCCCCTAAAGGAACAAGATGCTTGCTGGAATATTTTTTTTTTAATTTTTAGACAAAGAAAGCAACAAAACACCCATTTCATCTGCAATAGAGCCTGCCACCATTGCAAATGGAGCTGAGCCCCATTAGCCCACTCCTCACTGCAAAGCAAATGCTGGAGAAGAGTTAGTTACTTGGCAAAGGGAGTTATTAGGTGGTGGAAATTCAGAAGCTCTGGGGACCCACGTTTCAATAATCCCGCTCCTTAGGGAGCTGAAGTACTTGCACAGCTGCCTGCCCCAGCCTCAGCCATGTGCCCTCCCTCTCCCCCTGAAGTTCTGCCCAAGGTTCCATCTCTGCTTTAACATCGGCTTAAGGAGATCAAATTCCTTTTCACAGCTCTATTCTGAATCAGCAGGGAGGAAAATTCCCAGCAGGATGATCAGCGTTTCAGCTCCCTGGCCTTTCACGGGTCCCATATAAAATCATGATCTCGGGTTCTCCTGACTGGTAGAAAGTCCCTGCGTGGGTCATTTTCTTCCAGAGCCAAAGCAACTCCCACACTGGGCTGATGTCAAGAGTGTTTGTTGTGCCCAGCAAATGTGTCTGTAACGCAGGTGAGGAGCTGTCTCTGCTCTAGTTAATTATTTTGAAGGAACCTCAGTTACTTTAAGCGGGCATGGCTCACTGTGCATTGCTGCAACGTCCCTGCCACCAGCAAGGCTGTGGTTTCACTGCTCTCTCCTTGCTCTGGGCAGTGTTTGGCCACTGCCATAGCACGGACCAGTTTCCCTCTCCATCTGGGTTCCCCTGGCACCAGAACGCTTCTGTTTGAGTTGATGTTCAGGTTTTGCTGAAGCAAGTCAAAGCAGCAAGTAACAGGATCACTTTACTTTGAGTAACACTGGTCTAAAGTCAAGACTTTGCTGTTATCCTCCTCAAATGGGGCCCAGGGACAGATGCTCTCAACAAAGCAGTTTTTCTCCCAAATTAGCAGCAGGCAGCTGATGATACCCAGGAGTTTTTCAAGCTGCAGCATCAGGCAGCACCGGTCGGACAGGGACGCCCCACTCAGCCCTCACCTCCGCTTTGCCCCTTCCCTGCAGGAAGCAAAGAAACTTTTATTTGCTCCCTGCGGAGCCACAGTACTTGCAAGAAAAAGTAGAAATAATTTAAAAATGCAATGTCAGGGAAATTGATGGCCGTGGAGGTCAGACTGCAGCCAAGGAGCCCACCCTGGGAATCTTCCTTTCTGCTCCGTTTGCTGCCAGTTGCCTGTAAAGGAGAGCGGGGACAGGCAGGAGCGGGATCCCTGCCAGGCTCTTCCTCAGCGGAGGAAGGCAGCAGTCACCACGGAGCAGCCAGTGCCGGGGTGGTGACATCCCTCTGCTCCAAACACCACGGACAGGGAAGGCAAATCCCTAAGCCTCCTTCCAGGAGGAAAGCGGGGGCAGCTGGAGTGGAGACACCAAACCCCTGCACAAAATGGGGTGTTCAGGGGTGGGTACTTTGGGGTAAGGCTCCGATTCCACACAGCCGTAAGGCAGGAGACGGGAGCTGAGCTGGATGCTTTCTCAGGTGGGCACAGAGCCCAGGTCCTCAGGGAGATCTTCTGCAGAGACCAGGGGCAGCGGGCTCGGGGCTGGCCAGCGGGGATTTGCAAATTGGTCTGACATCCCTCTGTACATCAGGGCCACAAACACTTGAGAGAAAGAGAACAGCCCTAAAACCAGCAGAAAGCCCTTTGCAAAGGGAGAACTTGCTCCCAGGTCCCCTGAGATCCAAGTAGATGTTTGATCATCTCAAAATAAGGTTGGCAGAATGGCTTCTGCTGCACTGCTAAAGGTGTGCAGGACAAAGGCTGCTCATTTTTGTCCTACAGTTTACTGCAGTGTGCCTTCCCAAAGCCCCACAAACCCGGCAGAACTCTCTCTGGATAAAACATTTCACTGACTAAATCAGATGTCCCCATCCCCTCCTCCCCTCACAGCTCCCCAGCAAAATTTGTACAAGAATCTGCCTCCCCCGAACCACAACCTGTTTTCTTCGCCCCACATCTCCCATATCTCAACCTGGCAGTGGAGTCCTTCAGATCCACGAAATCAGGGTGACACCACCAGTGCCAGCAACACAGGGGGTTTATCTGCTCTGTCAGGATAAGTCATCCCCCCAAGGCTCCATCAACCACTTGCAGCGAGGTTTCTTCAGCTGTGCCGGGGCATTCCCAGCAGACCAAGCTCCCAATTCACTGCTGGTGGGTTTTTTTTTTTCCCCGTTTAGCTCAGAACATTGTTGTAAGGTCACTGTGCTCCTCTTGTCCTGCTCCCTGTAATATATTTCTCAGGAAAGTAATTTTACCTTGGAAATAGCTCGAAAATGTAGGGCAGCCTTCTTTGGGATGCATGAGCAACTCAAGTCTGGAGGGTCCGTGCACGTTTCTGGGCTCTGCCATGTAACATCTTCCACCCCAGTATGTCCAACATACAGACTACGGCAGGATTTTCCAGGCTGAGCTGCATTATTTTTTGTTCTGCTACACTTGCACCCATCCCAGTTACACCATTGTTTCTGCAGAGAAGCATACAAGTAAATCATACAGTTTAACAGTTTTACTATCAAGGAGCTCCTCTGTTTCCCTGGCTATGTTTGATACCCATGCTGCCGCAGCATCTCGCACAGACCGAATCCACCTGCACGTCCCCGGGAGCACCGAGCCCTTTGGGCACCCGTTTAGTGTGGCCAGGAGCTCCCAGGGCTGCTGGGTGTCAGGCTGGTCTGCTGAAAAGAAATCAAATATTACACACAGAGCTTTCCAGTCTGCCTGCCCTAAAGAAAACATTTTTTGCAAGAGAAAAATATAGTATTCCGGAGGCTTATCTCACTTGGTGGCAATTCTGGGTGGATAATTGAAAACCGAGTTGATCATTAGAGGTTCACAGAGATGCTGAATAGCCCAGTGTTCAGGGGTCTCTGCCAGCCACGGCCAATTTACATTAAAGGCTTGATTCCTTCTACAGCCCACTTCTCAGCCCCTGGGAAATCTCCTCGTTGCTTATTCCTCGTTTGCAAGGGCTGTCTAGTGTGAGGGAGAGCCTTGCCTAGCTCTGCTGTCGCTGCTGCCAGCAGTTCTGCCCAGGGTTTCGGCAGCCTGGACCGGGATGTCACTGGCCATCTGCATGTGCCACAGGAGATTCAGCATGGCCCGCATCCCCACCTCTCCCCCCACCAAAAAGTGGTAGTTAGGCTTTAGCCATTATTCCTCCAAATTTTTTTTTGCATAGAATTTGCACAATTTTTTTTTTTTTTTTTTGCATAAATGAGAGGAGCCAGAGGTGTGCTTTCCTGGGAATTGAAGAAAAAAATGATTACAGGCCAAGGGACCTACAAAGTGATTAGGGGCTTACGTGCAAATTACACTTGCGCGGGAGCAAAGGGAAAATATTAGAGCAACGATAATAACAATAACTGCCTGCCGAGAGCCAAAGAGCTTGAGAGTGGGGGATTAAATGTCATCTGCAAACGCTGTGATCTGTGCTGGCTAAGAGACACCAGCCCAGGAGGAGCCAGCAGTGCCTTCCTGCCTAATTCCCCTGGGACATCTCAGGGGTCCGGCCAGTTTTTCTCCCCTTTCTCTGGGGTTTTTTTTTTTTTTGAACCCCCCATGTCAGGTATGCCTCTGCACTGGGAAGATTTGGAGCAGCATCCCTGCACACCCCGTCACCCTCCTCCTTCCCCCTCTCACTGCAAACACCCCCAGCCCACCAGAAGCGACCGGTTGATCCCATTTGGCAAAGCGGGGTCTCCTCGCCCACTCCGCCACCCCCTGCACCTGCAGAGTTGAGGGGGACGACAACACAGACCCCAAGACCCCAATGCCTGGGTTTAAAAGATCTCGGAGATATTTTCACACCTCAAATCCCCCCCCTCCTCCCCTCCAGCCCCCATCGCCTTGATTTAGCCCTTGGTAATTAATTTGGCATTTCAGAATAGCTACTGGGCTGGATAATGGCCTCATTCATCTCCCCAGCCTAATCTGAACAGAATCTGGAAGAAAAGCTTTCAGAAAGACAGAAACTGCCATTCGGCAACCACTCAAAAGAACTGTCACTCCAGGGGAATAAATCGCTCCTGATTATTTCAACCCGGGTCTTCTCTGCTTTTCCAGCCGCTCCCGGTCCCCACTGTGGGCACGGCCCCCAAATATTTGAGGAGGGGAAGATCTGGTCGGGTTTTCCCCCCTCCCTTCTCCAAAACCCAAGGCCAGGCAATGGCAGGGGGAGGTGGGCCCAGGGCACCACATTGTTCCCGGGAGGGGGACGAGCTCCGGCACCCAAAGCCGTTTATTTGACTTTTAAAACAGGCTCAGAGCGCCGAGGCCGCCTTCCCCGGCTGCGCTCGGTGGGGCTTAAATAAAGCCCCTCTCCTCCCTCCTTTATCGGGGCTTCTCCCCAGCCAAAGGCAAGGGGGAAAGGGCCGCTTCGCTCTACCCGGAACTGGCCCGAGTAACAGAGATAATGGAGATGCTCTAGGCCCAGTGTATGTACCAGAGATGCTCTGGTCCCAATACTGGTACTGGAGATGCTCCAGCCCTGGTGCAGGTGCTGGAGATGCTCCACTCCTGGTACTGCTACTGGAGATATCAGAGATACTCTGCTCCTGGTGTGGGTACTGGAGGTGCTCAGGCCTCAGTACTGACGATATTGGAGATGCTCCACTCCTGGTATAAGTACCGGAGATGCTCTGGTCCCAGTGCTGGTACTGGAGATATTCCGCTCCCGGTACCGGAAATACCAGAGATTCTTTGCTCCTGGTGTAAGTACCGAAGATGCCCTGGCCCATGTGCAGGTACTGCAGATGCTCCATTCCCGATGTAGGTACTGGAGAAGCTCCGGTATGGGTGCAGGTACTGAAGTACCAGAGATGCTCCAATCCCAGTGGGAGCAAGGGTCGCACCGGGGCCGGAGCCCGCAAGGATCCATCCCCCCGAGCCAGGGCAGGGCCAAGGCTAGCTGGGGCTTAAAGACAGGAAAACCAAATCCGAAGTGAGGGGCGAGCCGGGGTGGGGGGCACGGCCCCAAACCCCCCTGCCCCGGGGTGGGGACTACACACGAGACGAATTCGGGCCCGAACCCTGGGGAGCTGCGCTCGGTCCCCGCAGAGCTGCTTACAGGCGTTTAATAGCTCGAGGGCGAGGTAATTAGAGGAAAGCCTCAGTAAATCACGTTAATGACCGCAAGAGCCATTACAAACCCCGGGGGTTGTGAAACACCGAAGAAACCCAGCGAGAAGGGGGAAGGGGGGATGGGGAGAGGTTGGGAGGGGGCAAGAGCCGCAGCCTGCACCCGGTCGCCGGGTAGCGCGGCCCCCCCGGTGCTGTTAAATTGGTTGTTAAATTAACACCCTGCTAATGGGATTAAGCAGCACCTTGGGTTTGCGGGGGAGTTTTGCGTGGGTCAGGTTTTCTTAGGATTCCCCCCCCTTCCATTTTCTTTTGCTGCGAGATGGTAGTGCGGACTTTAAAAACCCACTGGGATTTTAAAGAAAGGCCAAAATTTCACCCCTTGCGGATCCTCCGAGCCGGGCCTCGCGTGTGCCCCTCGGGCACAGGAGCCCCACGCACGGCGGCACCGGCCAGCCCGGACACGGGCGGAGGGAGGCCTCGTGGGGAAGGGATGGTCTCGGACACGCGTGGCCGGAGGAGAAGCACCGGGCGGGAGGAGCGGGGGCTCAGGCCGGACAAGTGGGGATGGTCACAGGGGGCCCGCGGCGGGGGGTCACGGGGCCGGATTTGGGGTGCCTGGCTGGGCAAAGCGGCTCTCGGTTCCCCGCACCGACGGCAGGGGTCACCTGGACAGGCTCGGGGGAGTGGGGGGGCAGTCCCCATCCTGGGAGTGCCCCCACGGCCGGGGCCGGGCCGGAGAGAACCCACGCGGGGCGGCGGGGTCACCGGGGGTCTTCCGCAGCCGCTCCCTCGGCCTGTCCCCTGTCTCCCGCGACAGTTTGGTCCGAATTCGCCCGCCTCTCTCCTCAGAGCTCTTCCAGAGCTGGACGGTACCACCGGGACACCCCCTATCCCACTCCTGGCCTGACCCCATCCCCTAGCACCCCCGTCAAGGGCATGGGGAGCAGGACAGAGGGGCTGCTTCCCGGGGAAGAGTTAACAAATCCCGGCAGAACGGGGCCTGAGGGGGGGTCCAGGGGGTGGGGGCGGTGGGGCCAGGGAGGCAGTGGAGCCCCCTGCCCTGCAGGGAAGGCGGTTGCATTGCCAAAGACTCCCCGCTGGGCTAGCAGGCCCGGGAGCAGATTAATCAGGCACTAATTCAATTTACAACCACCACTTTTATTCAGCTCGGTGGCAAAAGAATTCAAAGAGGGGAGAGGGGCGGGCGGAGGGGAGGGGGCGGAGGCCGGGCTGGGGGTCGTCGCTGCCCGGGCAGCCCCCGGCCCCTCGGGGCTCGCCAGGGAAGGGCCCGTGCCAGGGCCCGGCCGCTTGAGTGACACGGAGTAGGCAGCGCTGCGGGAAAGGGCAGCTCCGTTGGAAAAATAAAAGTGCCCTTTTAATGAAGGAGGGGGGGTGTGTGGAGGGGGAACCCCCCTGCTCTCTCCCGGGATCTCGGAACTGTCCCCTCGGGGCCAGCACGTCGGGGTGGCAGAGTGCCCTCCCCCTCCACCGGGATGCGATCACCAGGGTAAGGGGTCGAGCTGGAGCGCAGCCGTCGAGGAAAGGGGACCCGTCCAGCACTGGGGGTTGGCTGGGGAGGGCGGGAAGGGGACCCCGGGGCTGGGGCACGGCCCGGTGCGGGACAAATGCCGCCCTTTAACCCCTTCCTCCCCTTAAGGGGAGAGCAGACACTCTGCAAACCCAGAGGGAGCAGCGAGAGGCGCCGCGCAGCCCCCCGTGCCCAGGCGGTCCCTGGGGCTGTGCCGGTACAACCGGCCCTCCACCCACATCAGCACCCCCAAAACAACCTGCTGGGGGTCGCCGGGCCCCTTAGCTCCCAGGTGGTGCCCACGGACTCGAGATTTTCCCCTGTTGAACTTCCCCGTCTCTTTGACTTCCCCAGGGGCGAAGTCTCAGGGCCTGGACCCATAGGGAGCTCTCTCGGAGCGGGCTCGGGGGTCCTGCACCGGACACGGCGGTTCTGCCGCGGAACCCCCACCCTCAAACCAGCCGAGGGGGTCAGGCCCCGACCTGGCTTGGCAGAGAAGGGGTGGCAACAAGCAACCAGCTGGGAGAGGGCCCGATCCTGTCCCTCTCGGTGTTCTCATAGTTTGGGGGGGGGAAGCTCCTCACGGCCGCTCCCCGCCCCATGCTCCCCCCCCCCCCCACCCCGAGGCGGAGAAAGAAGGAGAGAGGGCCCTGTCCGAGCCCCTGGGGGCGGCTCGGGAGCCCCGCGCCCATCGCTGCGGCGTCGGGGCGGGCTCCGTTCCTCCCCCACCACCACCCCCCCCCCGCCCTCCGTGCGTGTCTCCGGCTGAGCCGCCAGTGGATGTCGTTGTTCCGTTCCCGGAGCGCGGTGTCACTCCTTCGGCGTGACCTCAAAGGCGGCGGGGGCTGGGGCCGCCAGTCATTCTCCGTGCGAGCGCCGGGGCGGGAGGCGGGCGGGACCCAGCCGCACTTTTCTGGTGCCGCCGCCGCCGCCCTCTCCCCTTTCTCCGCGGGGCCGGCCGCGGGGCGGGCGATGCTCCGGGCTCCCTGAGCCCCCTTTCCCCCCCCTTCCCCAACCCCCTTTTCCACCTCCCCCCCTCCCTCCCAGCGGCCTCCCTCGACCGAGTCGCTCCCCCCACCCGCCCCCACATCCATCCCCCTGTCCCCCGATGGCGCGGAGGGGCGCGGAGGGGCCGCTGGCCCTGCTGCTGGCCGCGGCGTGGCTGGCGCAGCCCCTGCGCGGCGGTTACCCGGGCGTGGGCATGTTCGCCGTGCAAACGGCTCAGCCCGATCCCTGTTACGACGAGCACGGGTTGCCCCGTCGCTGCATCCCCGATTTCGTCAACTCGGCTTTCGGGAAGGAGGTGAAGGTGTCGAGCACTTGCGGGAGGCCGCCGTCGCGGTACTGCGTGGTGACAGAGAAGGGCGAGGAGCGGGTCCGCTCCTGTCACCTCTGCAATGCCTCCGACCCCAAACGCGCCCACCCGCCCTCCTTTCTCACCGACCTCAACAACCCGCACAACCTGACCTGCTGGCAGTCCGACAGCTACGTCCAGTACCCCCACAACGTCACCCTCACCCTCTCCCTGGGCAAGAAATTCGAGGTGACCTACGTCAGCCTGCAGTTCTGCTCGCCGCGCCCCGAGTCCATGGCCATCCACAAGTCCATGGACTACGGCAAGACCTGGGTGCCCTTCCAGTTTTACTCCACGCAGTGCCGCAAGATGTACAACCGGCCCAGCCGCGCCGCCATCACCAAGCAGAACGAGCAGGAGGCGGTCTGCACCGACTCGCACACCGACCCCCGGCCCCTCTCCGGCGGCCTCATCGCCTTCAGCACCCTGGACGGTCGCCCCACCGCCCACGACTTCGACAACTCGCCCGTGCTGCAGGACTGGGTGACGGCCACCGACATCAGGGTGACCTTCAGCCGCCTCCACACCTTCGGCGACGAGAGCGAGGATGACTCCGAGCTGGCCCGCGATTCCTATTTCTACGCCGTCTCCGATTTGCAGGTCGGAGGGCGATGCAAGTGTAACGGCCACGCGTCCCGCTGCGTCCGGGACCGCGACGACAGCTTGGTGTGCGACTGCAAGCACAACACGGCCGGCCCCGAGTGCGACCGCTGCAAGCCCTTCCACTACGACCGGCCCTGGCAGAGAGCGACCGCCCGGGAGGCCAACGAGTGCGTGGGTGAGTCCCACGCCGCGGGTGCGGGTACTCCGGCAGGCGTTGGGTGGGGATGGGTGGGGGGGGGGGCGTTGAGGTCCCCGGAGGGGCAGGGAGAGGGAACCGGCAAGGGACGGGGAGCGACAGGCGTGAGGACATCCAGGACCCGGCAAGGGACGGGGAGCGACAGGCGTGAGGACATCCAGGACCCGGCAAGGGACGGGGAGCGAAAGGCGTGAGGACATCCAGGACTCGGCAAGGGACCTTCGGGGTAGGAAACGACAGGCGTGGGGACATCTAGGACCCAGGAAAGGACGAGAAGTGAAAGGCGTGGGGACATTCAGGACCCAGCAAGGGACGGGGAGCGAAAGATGTGGGGACATCGAGGACGCGGCAAGGGACCTTTAGGGATTTGGAGCAAAAGACGTGGGGACATCCAGGACCCGGCAAGGGACCTTCAGGGACGGGAAGTGAAAGGCTTGGGGACATCCAGGGACACGAGGAGTAGCGCGGGGACATCCAAGGACACAGGGAGCGGGACAGGGACATGCGGGGAGATGGAGAGCACGTCAGGGCGAGGACACGGAGGTACCCGGGAGCGGAGAGCAGGGGAGGGGAGAGCGGGGGACCCGGGAGCGCAGGACGGGGGACACAGAGGGATCCGGGAGAGCAGGACAGGGGGCACCGGGAGACTCCGGAGCGCAGAGCAGGGGACAACGGAACACTCGTCAGTGCGGGGCAAGGCACCCTAAGGAGCTCAGGAGCGGGGAGAAGGGACATTGGTGACGAGAAAACACTGTTCGTGGCCGCAGAAGCGCTGAGGAGCCCTGGCTGGGAAGGGTCTCCCGTCCCGGGCAGCCCCCGGCCGGGGGTCTCGCAGCGCAGGGAGCGGGGTCCGGTCCGGGGGTCCCGGAGCTGGTGGCAGCCCCACTCTCTTCCCCGGGACACGGGCTCAGAGCCGGCAAAGCCTCCCGTTCCCGCATCCTCGTGGGATGCGGGCGGCCCCGGGGACGGTCGGGGACTTGGAGGAGCCCCAAGACCAAAGGAGAACCGGGGAGCAACCGGTTCGTTCCGTCTCGGGCGAGAAACCCGCGCCGTCCTGACTGTAAGCGAGCCCCAGGCTCCAGACTGTCCCGAGGTGGGGAGTGGCCGTGGGTGAAGGGTTTGGGGTGTTCTTGAGTCGCCGCATATCCCACCGACGGCTCCCCCCAATTTCCCACCCCCAGCGAGATCTCCGTGGGCCGCCCGTCCGCTCCTCTCAGGGGGTTTGGAGACCGGTGCAACCCCTCGGCTCAGCCCTGTGCCGGTGGCCGGAGGTCGCCCAGCCCCGGGCTCGGCTCGGTTCTCTGCCCCGGGACCCTCCGGCCCCCGCCGGCCCCGCCGCCGTCTTGTTTACACGGAAAACACGGCCCCGTCTTCCAAAATATTTGCAACTCCGATGAGAGAGGGAAAAAAAAAACCCACCGAGTGGTCGGGGTTGCACTTTTTCCTTTTTTTTTTTTTTTTTTGGGTCTTTTTTTGTTTGTTTGTTTATTTTATTTTATTCTCCCCCAAATCACGGTCAGATGCGTCCCTTGCATTGAGTGCAATTTCTTCGCCGGCGCCTTCAAGCGCCGAGGCCCGGCCGAACCCGGTTTATCCGGCGGGGAGGGGGGGGGGGCCCGATTCTGCAGCCCGGTGGCACCGGGCGGAAGGTGCGCGGGTCCCGGGATTGTGTGTGGGGGGATGCTCTGTCCGTGCCGTCGGGGCTGGGGCTCACGTCGGGGCGGAGGGGAGCTGCCGTTTCCCGGAGGGGAAGGAGGTGGGTGCCGCTCGGATGCGGGGGGGTGGGGGGCTTCTCTTTGGATTCGCTTTTCTTCTCTCCCGGCCGGTTCTCTCAGCCCGGCAGCTCTCGGGGATGGGGCTCGGCGGTTTGGTTATTTCCCAGCGCTGCCTCCTCCTCCGGAGCGGGGCTAGGGGAGCGGGACGGGGTGCTCAGCTCCCCCCAGGCCTCAGACCCGTCTCACAGGCAGGGACGAGTTCTCTGCCTGCAGAAAGAGAGTTACCATTATCGGCGATGCCAGAAAATTTGGTGCGATTGGACCCTTGGTCTACTCCACAGGGTCCTGAAAATGCTTCTGTTCAGTTTTTATGATGGCCTTACACACTTACCACCCTTCTCCCTTCCAATTTACTCGCAATAAAAGGAAACGAGTTCCCAGTTTCCACCTAAATGTGTGACTTTGGTGCCAGGCTTTGCATTTCAGACGGTGCGCAGTCCTAGCCGCGTCAGACTTCTGCAAACGAAAACCGCTCCGTTTTTGTTTTCGTTTTCCGCTGACTCTACTGGGAAGTGAACGTTTTGCAGGGACGAAGCTCCCATAAAATAATTTTCCCTAGCCCGTTTCTGCTGCGCGTTCTCTGGGGCCATACCTATCAGTCTGCAAAACCAGCCGCGGCCAAACAACTGCATTGCCCTGCCAAGCCCACACTGCCTGGAATAATCCCTCTAGATAAAGATCACAATAACCCTATTCAACTCCCACCCACTTGCTCATGACCATCGGCCCACCCTGGTTTCTCTCCTAAATCCAGAGAAAAAGTCATGCTTTGCGGTCACCCGAGGGCTACGGACTCGGCCGTCGCCGGGCAGAGGCAGGGGACAAGCAGGGAGCCAGTGGTGACACTGCTGGCTGCACGCTGGAGGGATCTCCAGCTGCTTGAGAAGGAAGCCAGGGGAGGCCAGACCCTCCCGAGCAGGAATGGCGAGAGGCTAGGTGACCTAGCCAAATTACCTGAATTTGGCCCAGACAGTGGTGTGAGAATTAATTAAAATTTTTTCACTGAATTTCCTCTTTTAAATTTTTTTTTTTCTGGAAAATTTGGGGTTTTTTTTCAACCAGTGAGAAAAATGATAGAATGTATCTGCTTTGCTTAAAAATTTAGGTGTTTTCTTTGGTAAACCCATTCCCCCTGCCAAAATCAAATCTTTGTTCCTATTCATGCTTATCTGGGGGCAAAAAAGAAACGCGCTGGACTTTCTGACAAAAAGTCAAAATTTCCCACGGGAACATTTTTCTCCATCCAGATCTAATTTTTCTTTATCACTTTGTTCTTCCTGCAAGAGCCCAGGCACTGTACGTGGAGAGGACAGGGTCTGGCCCAAGGAGATGTTCTCCAGGGACCTGCTTCTGCAGAAGGAGCCCAGCCAGTGGAGCTTTTCACAGATTTGGGTTCCCATCAGCTTTACCTGGCAAATAACTCATCCACGTAGAGCTTGGCCTTACAGTCTGGCTTTGGCTGGGCGCCTGGGAGCTAACATGCTCCGGGGACGACACAGCTCGGAGACAAGCTTAGAGATCTGTTCTCCATCCTCTCTCTCTCCAGCACCGTCGGGCTGGCTCCATTTGCTCCGCGTTGGTCCAGCCCAAGCCCCATGTCTCCAACCCAGTTTGTTCTGATGGAGCTTCCAGCTCCCCTGTGAGAGGAGATTGCAGCTGGAAAGGGCTTGAAGTAAAATGTTGTCAGAGCTCAACTGCTCGTGAGTTTGTGTAGACACACAAAAATGCAGGCAGGGGCTTTGACCAGATTTAGCGACATCAATAAAATGTGATCGACACTGTTTCACAATTTCTCACGAGCCGTGGCATTATTTTGAATGCTGGAAATGAACCCGGACCAGCATCGCTTTTGAATACTCCCTTTAGTTTGCATAAAATACTTTTTGCATTTACCTTGGCTGGAGGAAGCGCTACTAGACAAACCTGGGCCACAGCCCGCTGACAGGTGCTTTGAGAATGACCTCCGGACTCCGTTCCCAGTGCTGGCTCTGGTGCTTCGCAGCCCTTTCCCCCGCGGGGCCAGGAGATGCACCCGGCGCCTGCACGTGCGCCTGACGTCAACGGCATTCGCAGGTGCTGGGCGCCTCTCGAACTTTGGCCCCGTGTGATGCCTGGAGAGCCTTTAACAAAAACAAGTGCGGTTGCAGTGAGAGAAGGGAAACACACTGTCTTTTCAGATATGGGATTTGGCACAAGCTGCGGACGAAGCCTGGCGTTAGGCTCCGCTCTGCGGTGTGCGCTGCTGTAGGGTTCCCAGGCTGGGATGTATCTCATGTCAGAGCAACTTGTGAGCGAGTCTCCTCTCCAGCTAAAAGGGAATTTCATCTCAGGCAAGGAGGGGACTGGGAACTACAGGAGAACAGCCTGCCAAATACTCCTGATGAAAAACTTCTTTCCGGACAAACTTGGGGCTGTATCATCCCGGTGGCGGTCCAGGGACAGCTGGTGGGCTCCCCTCCATCCCCATCACAACCAGGGAAATCAAATCCTGCCACAGCAACAAGCTCCTCTCACTCCAGTCCTGCAGCGGGATGTAAGGACCGTAGGATTTCATCTCAGGGAGTTCCTGGTATCCCTTATTAAATGTAGGTGATCCCTTTTCTTTAGCCTGCATGAATCATCTCCACTTCAGATGGTGACAATGGCTCCCAGTGGCTGAGACCCGTCAGACCAGGAAGGACTGGGCCGGTGGAAGATGTCCTTTCTGTCTTCTGTGGTGATGCAGGGCTTTGCAAATGGTCTGTACGCAGTGGAGTGGGAAGTGGAGTGTGGGTAGGAGCAGCAGAGCTGGCAAGGACCTGGTCGGGCAGAGGTACATCCCTTGCACCCTGTTCCCCTTCGGTCCTGGGCATTGTGGTGGGCTGGGAGTCAGACAGAGGATGTAACTGGCTTTGTAAATCCCTCTGTGAGGAGAAGGGGAGTCTGAGCACCCCCAGTGTTTACCCTGCCTGTGGCCACATCTCTTCCAGAGGGACAGGGAAGGATGCAAGCATCTTTTCTTGCCTGGCATTCCCTGTCAGAGCAAAGGGGGTCTGAGCAGGATTTCCAAAGTGTCCCTGCAGGATCCCCAAGGTCCCCATTATAGGGTCCCCAGGGTGTCAGTGCAGGATCCACAGGGTGTAGTGTCCTCCGCCCATCTGAGATGGATGCTTCTGCCTGCGGCTGGGCAGCACAGCACGACGGCGTCTCTAGCCTGAACCAGCCGGACGAGGCTGACGCATGGATTTTGGAGCTGGTGTGTGTTGACACTGCCTGGTACCTTCTGATGATGTTACGGATACCCATCATTTCTGACAGCCAGGCTTGTCTTGTGCCTCAGTTTCCCCATTTATAGAGAATAAAGAGGGGCTCCACAAAATGCTTTGGACTCGGGGTAAGAAAGGCGTGAAGCAGCAGCATAGCATCCTTGTGTCCAGGGAAACACTGCAACTGGGGCAGCTTCACCAGCCAGCAACTGAAACGGACCCCGCACGGGCTGGACCTCTCGTGGCACCGAGTGCCGCCTGCGGAGCCGCAGGTCCTTTGCAGCCCGGCCCTGGTTCGGCTCCCAGCGGGTTGTTCTGCATGGGGAATTGCATGAGCGGTGGGCAACGCTGTGTTGCTGAGCAGATGGGTGCTGTAGCCATAGAAATATGGGCCCGTAAGCGGCTGAGACTCCCATTGTAGCCTCCCGAGCCGGCCTTGCATGGGCAGAGCTTTCTCACAGGCTTTTATTCTCAGGAAGCTTAAAGTTAAACTGATTTCCAACAGAAAGGTTTTTACACCAACAAACAAACAAACAAAAAAGCGCAGTTAAGGCTGAAACAAAACCAGGCTTGGCACTCTGGTTGGACACTTGCCTTCCCTTGAGCTTGTCCGCGGCTAATCTCTGCCCTCCTCTTTCTGGGCCAAAGCATGTCATCCTTATTCAGCCTACGCCGTTCTCGCTTCGGCAAACTCCCCATGACCGCCGCGGGGGGACATGCTGGCTTTCCGGAGGACGGAGCGAGAAGCAAGGGCTCCTCAATCTCCACTGCCTGCAGGGATCCTGCTTCTAAAAACACTCGGGGGTTCTGGTTTTCCCACCTGGTCTGTGAGGTGGGGGCAGCTGGGACGTGTGAGCCTGTCATTATATTTTTAACGGATCTCCCCTTCGCCCTCGGGGATGCGGGGTGGACTTGCTGACCACGGCGGGTTGCTGCCCCCTTTGCCCCTAGGTCTCTCCTGCCTCCCTTTTAGGATGCCCTGCTTTTTGGTACGGTGCTTTTGGAGGCTCTTGCACTTACTACATTGCGTGCTGGGATTGGGCTGCTCAAGTAGAATTTTCCTGGGGAACTTCTGGAGGATTTTGGGGTGCTGGGATGGGTTTCTTCCCTGGCCAGTTTTGCCTTGGGGGACATGCAGGGCGAAGGAGGTTTTGGAGCCGGAGGGCTGGAACCAGCTGGTAACATTCATAGCATTGCAGAGATTGCACACCATTTCGCCCTGTGTTGCTGTCAAACGGCGGAAATAAACCCAAACCAGCCCCACAACCCAGCGAATACAAAGTCCAGCCTTTCCTAGAAAGCATTGACACAGCTGCCTGCAGCACAGGACGCATGGGGCTACACGGGGCAGGGGGGCTGCACAGCCTGAATCTTTTATTTTGCAGCATGTTCATGCTTGCACCAAACAGGTCCCCCCCGATTTTTCCGGCAGCAGCAGGTTTTGCTGCCAGGATCAGCCCAGGGAAAGGGTTGGGCAGCGGCAGAGCCCAGCAGCCACATCTGCTTCATCCCCAGGGTGTCTCCGGAGCGGTGGCTGCTGTTTGGCCTTTGCTGCCGTGATCAGCGGGGGACATTGCCTTCGCATGACCCGAGCTCCCCGCCCTGAGCATCCCTGCCAGATCCCCGCTGCTTCCGGCGAGGCAGAGCCGGGAGCCTGGCACGGCCGCGGGACTCAGCCTGGCTCTGCCGCCCAGTGTTAGGGGGGGATGACGGAGCAGGGAACGAGGCACAGCTCATAAAGAAAGAGGACAGATCCTCACCCAGTGCAAACCCAGCTCTGTCCAGTGGCAGTGTCTCACCCCCAATAACCACGCTCTGAAAAATCAGCCCTCTGAGGGCTGGGACGGCGTTGCCTAGTTGAAATGACGGACAGGCTTTTAAAAGGATATCTGTCTAATAACTTTCATTTAGAGGGGGATTTGCATGCCCTGGGGACTGATAAGGAGGCAAGGAGGCTTTTCCTGCTCAGAGCCGGTGCAGCTGTGGCGGCTGTTGGGGGGGAGTGGAGCGGGGGGCTCGGCCGCTCTCCCTCCATCCCGGGCCAGAGCAGCTCGCGTTTGCAGCAGAGCCCGGCGGCACGAAGGGGCTCAGCTGCATGCCGGCCAGGAGTGTGCGCTAGGATCAGCAGAAGGCAGGGGATTAACTGTCGGGAAGGAAAAAATCTTGCTTTTTTTTTTTTTGTGAGAGATAGTAAAAAAACAGGTTCTGACCCGAGAGAGCATGGACACCCATGTTGGGAGTGGGTTGGGGATGGAGGAGGCACGCAGCTCAGCTGGGAGCGTGATTTATGGATTTATTTTGAACAGCACTGGTTTTAGCAGAGATTGGAGTTGAAAAACTGATGGAGCGATACGGCTAGAGAGCCTGCGGCGTGCAGGGGCTCGGCGGGGATGGCGCTGGGCGCCCCGAGGTCTCACCCAGCACCTGAGGGACGGCTGCATTGGTAGCAAAAACTGGGCACAAACCTGCTGCCGCTCACAGAGTGCCTCTCCTGCGCAAAGTGACTGCCCCTCCACCCTGGGAGCTGCGTCGCCAGCGAGTGCAGTAAGCAAAGAAAGTAAAAGAGAGGGAAGAGCCCAGTGTCATGTCTCACACACAGCTGTGAAAGCAAGGAGGGGCCAGGCAGGAGGTTTCCTTTCAAAACTTTTTCCAAGTGTCTTGTAAATGATGGGAGGGCTGAAAATCATATCTGTATCTCCCTCCTTGAGAGAGGATTGGAGGCTGGGGGAGGAAAAAAACCTCTATTTTGCTCTCTCCTTGAAGCATAGGGTCTTCCTAAATTATTTCTGGAGGGTTATGGACTGGAAGGGACCTCTGGCTTTGGCCACTGGCCAGTGTAACCGGAATGCCCTGGGGCGCTGCGTGGGGACCCTGTGATATCCCGCCGGGGACAGCAGAGCTGGTAATGGCAAAGGATGAGCCCAGGAGACCTTTGCTGTCTTCTGCCAAAAACGAGCAGTGAGAAAGCAATGGTGTGGGCAGGAGAGTGGGAATGCTGGCACAGGCAGGGGCAAGCAGCCTCAGGGGTGTCTCGGACAAACTTTTTCCCTGCTTGAGGGTGAAGGCTGCTGCATCTCCCCTGTTTGGGGAGAGGAGCGTGGAGAGCCAGCAGCCTACACCCAGCACCCCTGAATTCACCTGGAAAAGGGTAGAAACAACATGAGGGGCAGGAGCAGCTGGGACACAGATTCAGGCTGTAAGCAGCCAGGCTCTGCAGGTTTGTTTTACAGCAAATTTATTCTTTTTGACCTGCTGGGATGGGAAATGCTTTCTAATTGCAGAGAAGTAGACACAGATTTGAGGTGATGCGTGGTGGAGCGGGACGAGCATTCCCCAATTTCTCAGGGTGCTAGGGAGCAGGGGGGGGGATTTCTTTCCCCCGCCATCCCAGGTGGGAATTAGAGAAGAATGCAGGAGCGGAGCTGCTGGCTCAGCAGTCCCCGCTTCGTGCGGCTCGCTCTCCGTGCTGTGCGCCATATCCGTGCTGGGTTCGCGAGCTCCCAGCTTGTGTGAGGCGAAGCCCATCTGTCCCATCCCCGATCACCATTTTTTCACATGCCTGTGTACTCCAAGTTCGCAGATTTGGATGGAAAGATGGGTGAGGAGTCCATGTCATCCTCCCCATGGCGTTCCGGAACCATCTGAACCCAACCACATGCGTTATTGCGATCCGTGCTTCATTTTGACTATGGCTATTTTCACGCCAGCTCCATGGGGCGATTTAATGTCCCTTAATGTATCTTTGATCTGGATATTGAGGGTCCAGTCTTAGGCTGCCAGACCACAGTGGATGGAGAGAGCAAGGATAACACACCTGATCTGAAGAAGGCTTTTTTTTTTTTACGCCCCACTGGGGATTGCCTGGTGCCCGGCAGCCCTGCGCAGCACCTTGGTTTGCTCTCATAGCCCCAGAATTTCTTGCCTTTGAGGTCCAGCATATGATTTTTGATCAGTCAGGAGATGCTCTGGGAAGGGCTGAGCCATGTGTGCAGGGAAGTGAGGAGGGGTGAAGGAGAGGCAGTGCAGAGACCTGAATCCCCCTATTCTTAGCCTCCTCTTCCTCACACTAGACCTTCCCTAGATCCCGCTCCCCATCCAGGGAGGCTCCGGCTCTGCCTGGACCACTGCCCACCGCAGCAGGTATTAATGCTTAACCAGAACATCCTGTTCCAGAAGCAAACCCAGTGCTGGGAGATGTGGCAGAGATGTGACACTGTAAGTGGAACAAGGAAAGGATGAGCAGAGCTATGGGTAGGGGAAAAAGGTCTGGTTTTAAAAATCAGCCATCATGGTGCACGAGATGAGCAGAGCAGCCTGGAGTGCCTCCTTGGGATGGCCGAAGCTGGCTGCTCGCTCCCGGTGCTGGCCGGAGGCTGTTGTTTCCCAGCCCCATCTGATAAGCAGCGCAGAACCAGGCAGGCAGCCGTCGCGCATTTTGCCTTCCCCTGGCACTGCAGGCCGTCCCGCGCCAGGCTGTTTACTCGGTCGTCCGCCCGCCCTTTTGCAATAGGGAGTCAGTTCTGGTTAATGTTGGAGATCGTAACGTGATTACCGAAAGTCTCATGAAATTAAATCACTTCGCTTCAAAGCAGCCGGGGAGGGGGAGTGTCTCTTTGGCAGCGGGGATGGCCGAGCGGATATTGAAAGCAGACTGGTAGCCAGTATTGCATCGCGCACAATTGAGCTCTGACAGTGTGAAGGCAAATACAAACAGCAGCTTGTGTTTGCCCACAAAGGCTCTGCGCACCAGCATCCCCGGCCCTGTACTTTACACCCTCAGCTCTTGGGCAAAAAAAAGTTCTGGGAGGGTAGGAGGGAGGGAAACGCCACTGAATATTTAGAAATGAATTGAACTGTGCAAACATGCCATTGGGAAGCTCTCAGTGTAACGCTTTGGATCGGCTACCCGCCGGGGCTGGAACACGACCGCCGGACTTGAAAGGGCGACTTTCACGCTGAAGCAAAACCGGACAAAAGAAGATAAATGAAACGGGCTCCCGGCGGGGTTTGGTTTGTTTGTTTTTGTAACTCGGCTAATATTCCCGCATTGTTCAGCCCAGCGGCCCAGTGGCTGTTCCTTCACACGCTGCTCGTAAATTGGGGCTGAGCAGGCAGCGCAGGCAGCAGGCGGTGCTGGGCGGGGAGGGGAGCAGCCCCTCTGATTTGGGGCGCTGGGGACCCTGAGGCTGTTCCCTGCGGCCATCGTGTTGCGGGGAGCTGGATGCTCTGGCAAACGCACCACGCTGGAATGGGATGGTCTGAGCCAGAGTGGTGATGGGCAACCCTGTTTGTTCCCAGGTGGATTTAGCCCGTGGCATTTTTGGGCACAGTGCGTGGTCTCAGCTAGCAGCCGGAGGATCAAGAGGGTCTGTGAACCAGCACCGCTCTGCTATCGCTCCATTCCGTAGCTGAGCGTGGCACATCCAGATGATTTTCACAGAGCTGGCAGCAAATCAGCTGAGATTTGCCCAAGCAGGGACCTCACAGACAAACCATGTACCAGCAGTGAGGTGTCAGCTGTCTCCATCCCGTGGTCCGGCAGCAGAGCCAGGAGCAGCGCTCATCCCCGCCATGCCGTGTGCACGCCCGGGGATGTGCCACCGTCGAGCTCGGAGCCCACCCGGGGCTGGCGGGATGCTGCTTTCGTGGGATGGAGCGTGTGTGCAGGATCAGGGCACCGTGCAGTCCTGAAACCAATCCCGGGGGACACAGCCGGGTTGATACAGGCGCTCATTGGATTTTAAGGGAAAAAGATCCTCAAATGCAAGCCTCGAAAATTCATTGCTTCCAAGATTGTAAGCAAAGAAGCAGCTGGGTCTAACACCGCAACATTTCTCTCGTTAGCACCAAGTAAGCAAAAGCTTAATAATCAGCTGAATAATAATTTTGATCAAATCAAATGGCAAAAGTAGCAATGCCTTTAAAACATTAAATAACATTTAATATGCTCCCTAGCATTTACGTCTCACAAGCCTCTGCGAAACCACCAAATGTTCACAAAAATTTGGCAAACTAGCTTCTCCAGAAATCCAGCCCCCCCCCCCCCCCAACACACTATTTGTCAGCTTCCACTTCACAAAGTTTCACTCAATCAAATAAAAAAAAAAAAAAATCCCGACAAAACCCCAGACGGCACATCACGTGCTCGGGGCGACCAAAGAAATCCCCAGGAATGAAAAGCGAACAATTTGTCGGCAGCCCACGCACTTGAAAACGAATGATCCAAATTATTCAGCAAGTCTCCCTGGATAGTGAATCCATTGAAAGGGGATCGAGACGGAGTCATAAATTATTCATTACCCAAAAGAGAATGAAATGCATATGATAATAATAATAATAACAACAACAACAATTGCTGCGCTAATAATAGTAACAAGAATTCAGCCAGCTCTGCTGAGAGAACCAGGGAGGCATGAAGAGTCACAGACTTTATTTTCCCTTTATTTCCACCCCCCTTTAGAGCCATTGTGTTAAATGAAGGGATGTAAAGCGGGCCAACATTTGGAAAAAATATTTTTATCGCCAATAATTTGACTCGCTTGCCTTGACTAGGGGTGAGATAGTTAGCACTCCGGTCCTTGGCAGCGAGAGGGTCCAAGAACTCGCACGCATCACTGTTAATTGCTTAATATAATGAATTTCTCCAGGTCCTGGACTACTTTTAAGGGGTTTTAAGGCTGCAGTGGAGGCATGTACTGTACCACTGTCCCTGGAAAATTTATAGGTGTCCATGAAAGAGAAGTGGGAAGTGCTGGCCTTACACATATCCCCGGGATTCTACTCTTCCTGGCTTGAAAGGGACCTCGATTGCGGAGTCGCCCGGGGCCCATTGAGGCAGTGAGAGAGCTGAGGAGAGGCCACACCACTTGTCACACAGCCCGCGAGTTTCCTGCTGTCGCTGGCACGCATGTTTTTGGCTGGGAAAGCTCTGCCACAGATATGCCGTGTGCCTGGATTTCGGCTCTCCGTCCTTTTCCTGCCCTCGGGACCCAAGGTTCCATTTGGACATGTTCAATTTGGGACCCATTTCCACCAACCCCAACCCCGGGGGGTGGATTTTCTCCAAGGGGAGCACGCTGCCGGGTGATGGCTGGGCGATATCGACGATTCAAATACATTTATATGCTCGCGCCGTGGCGTGAAGCGCCCGACTACAACTTTGGCATGCAAATGAATTCCCGTTCGCAGCGAAGGGGCTCAGCCGTGGCACCCGGCCATCTCCCAACGGTTTCCCACCCGTCGCCCCGTCTTTGCAAGGTGGGGGTTGGGAGGGCTGTAGGCTCCCTTCGCCGCTGTTCGGCTTCCTCAGAGCTTTCTCCACCTGCTCTCAGCAAGGAAACGGGGGGTGTCCTGCTGTTTTGTGCATGTAGAAAAAAAATGGCAATTTTTGAGGCGAGGAAGAAGAAGGTTGGGTCAGGAAGGAGCGAAACTCTCACCCCACATGGCTTCATGGGTTGAGTGGGTCAAAGTGGGGCAGGTTGGGGATGATGGAACCAGCCCGCGGGGGCTAATTTGGAGACTGGTGTGCCGAAGTACGTAGTCATAGAGCCTGATTTCTCTTTGCTTTCTGAAATAATCTGCAGTCCAGGCTCAGCTCTGCTCAGGTCAGGGCAAGTGTAAGTGGATGGGGGCGATGGGAGAGGGGCAGAGGAGGGTCCGGGGTGGCCCGGGGCACGGCGGGGTGCCCCTCCGCTGAGCTCGGTGCCAGCGAGCGCTGGGGTTTCGTGGCAGGGTGGTGCCTGTCCCGTTGCTGCGGCAGGAGAACCGAGCTCGTAGATCCTCGGCTGACGGGTAGCTGTAGCACAAGAAAGAGAAGAAAGAGTTCCTGCTGGCGTTTGTGTTGGAAGTCAACTGCGTATTAAAGCAGAGCACGGTTTTCATTACCAGCTCCATTTTGGTCCAATAAATCACAAACTTAGCAAACACACTTTTGGCCTGGATTCTGCCCTCAGTTGTGAGCGGCGGTAACCAGAGGCAAAACCCGGCTTCGGCGTCCGCATTGCAGCCCATATGTTCACCTTTTGGAATTAATTTCTTCTGCGTAATTATACAGCATTGAAGGCTGATTATATGCTTCCTCTCACGGGCAATTAATATTGCTGATCTAGTGCCAAGGGTGCACTTTCCACTGTACAAAGCCATGAAGAGAGACAAGCTCAGCCTCCAGCCCTGCCGCAAGGTGACAATCTGGACCCTGTCACCTTCGGCAAGGGGACTCTGGATTTCCCCCCATCCCGGCTCCTCAGAGGAGACGGGGCCACCAGCTAGCAATGTTGCACAGCCCCAGTGCTTGCTGTTCGGCCGTAGAAAGGACGTGGAGGGTTTGTGCGTCCTCCAGCCACCGCTGAAATATTCAGGAGGTCATTTCTGCCGGGCAGGCTGGAAGAACTTGCAATTGCAACAGATGCTATCCGACGGCAGCAGCCCCGTGGGTGAGCAGAGCAGCTCGTCTCCCCAGAGCCATAATCTAATTTATATCTCATCAGACAGTTTTATTTTTTTTTTGTGAATTACCAAGGCCTTTCTCCACCAGCGAACTGGCAGATCTGTGCAAACTCCCCGGGGCTTCGGCCGCAGCCCTTGCTCCCGCTCGAGACAGGGGGAGTGGAGAGTCGTAAAAGAAACTTCTCGCATCGGGTTATGGTGCCTATAAAATTAGCCCTGTTAGAAGCCGGCTGCCCATTTAAACAAGTGATTTTAAATGGATAACAAAGGCATCCCCTCGCCCCCCGCACAGCTTCTGTAAAATAACTGAGTTAACTGGATGGAAAGGAGAGGAGAACAGGAATGGGTTTGCTTGAGTCAGGCTCCTGTGTGGCTCAGATGCTGTGGCAGCAGCGTTTGGATTTGTTTGCTTCGTTCTGCGTGCAAACGGCTTAAGTTCAAATGAGATGGAGAGAGAAAGCAAGCAGGAGGAGGAGAAATAATTTCGAGTTTCACTGCTGGTTTCCGTGGGCTTTGGATGGAGCCCCGCTCCCCCTCTGTGCAATTTGTTCTCCCGGTCTGGGTTTGGGCAGGAGGTCAGGCTGGCTGCACGTGGGCTTTGCTCGTGCTGATGAATTCACTCCTCTTCTGCCAGATGCAACAACATAACCCCGAACGGGAGAGCCTGAAACCAAATAGGGAGGGTGCTGCCTCCAGGAATTTGGCTGCCCCGGCTGTCGGTGTCCGGGGTTGTCCTTGCAACCCCTCCTTGCAGCAGGAAGGGGGCATGGGCCACACAATTAAAAATGCGGGAAAAAGGGGAATTTTCCTACACCTCCCATGCATCCAGCAAAGAGCAGCCCAAAGAATCGGATTCGCTTGGTGAGTGGAGTGCAGCCTTGTCGTAGGCCCAATTCTACCTGTGCAGGAAGTAGTTTGTGTGTCAGTCCATCACGTCTGCGCTCTGGGGCTTAAAAGAAATCCTCCTGTTTAGCCCCAGCTTGAGACCTAAGGCAGGAAAATGCTACCCAAGCCACAAGTCATTGTTAGGTTTCAGAGTGAACACTCCCTTGCAAAGGAGAGAGCAGCTTGTCCCTGCCAGCTTGTGCCACCCGTTAGCTGTGACATCATTGTCCGTCCTCAGACAGCTTTCACCTCCCTCCCCAAATCTCAGCTCCCGGGCTCGTGGGCTCACATTTTTCCTTATCACGTCCTCTCATGGTGGTAGAGAGAAGCCAGGAAAAGCAGCCACTGAAACACATATATGGCAAAGAGGAAAAACAGCCAAACTGTCTCGTAGGAGATAAAACCAACCGGCTTCACCCCATACCAGGAGCAGGCAGCTGGGTGCTCAGGCTGTGAATGGATCTGAGCGTTTTCGGGGGGCACTAAGGGACAGTCCCAGGTTTGTCCTTGCCCCGGGTTGGATACTGGGGAAGCAGCCACAGCCACTGAGCGGCTCTCCAGGCTCCCAGCCTCCTGAGAGTTTAATTTTTGGGAAGCTTTGACATCCCCAGCTTACCAAGTGCTGAAAGAAAGGTCAGCTAATCCTTCGCAATGTCTGAATGAATTCAGGCCCAGAAGTGAGATTACTAAACAGGGGAGCGGGAGGCTGGGAGAGCTGCATGGATACAGGGACCCTTCCCATCGTCAGGCCTGGCTTTGTAAAAAAATGGATCTTTTATTCCAGTTCTCACCCCCCGGGAGCAGGGGAAGGGGGGTGAGCAGACGCAGCCAGAGCACCCAACTCCTCTCCCTCAGCGGCAGCCCCGCAATTGCAGGCAGGGCTTGGTGGAGGGGAGCCCCGAAAGAGAGCTGAGCAGGGGTCCCTGTCCACAGGACGGACGGACGGGGCAGCCGGGGGGTCCTGCAGAGGCTGAGCACACCCATGGCCCAAGCATCCCCACTGGATGCCCTGCTCTGGGTCTCAGCTCAAGCATTTGGCGAAAAAAAAAACCAAAAACCAGGGTCCTCCTGTTCCTCCTGGCTGCTTCAGTGGCTTTTGAACCATGTCTCTGAAGGCACCAAGGTCCCAGCACTCCCTTTGCCCAGGCACCCAGATGCTCCCATGCATGGGGTGATGCTACCTGAACCGATGGATTTAAGGCAATGTGGCCATTTCTGTGTCCTCACCACTTGCCACCATGCTCCAGGTCCCCTTTGTGGGACACCCCAGAGAGGCCACCCAGGGGACCCAGTTGTGTCTGAGCCCGGCTGAGGGGGGAGAGGTGGGTGTCAGGCCACCCCTCGATTCAGCATCCCATCCTGGATGCCTGCCCACAGGCAGCCAGTCCTCGGGCTGTGCCAGGGGCCATGGGGCAGCACAGGCAGCCCCTTTTCTGGGCTGCACCCACAGTTCTTTGTGAACCCCTGGGGCGATGACATGACAGGACCACTAAGGACTTGCTTTTCTTCTGCAAATCAACTGTCCTGCTCAATGCTGGAAGAGCAGAGCCCGTTGAATGCAGGCAAGAAGCAGACCCCCGGGGTGTGGATGCACGGCGGATGAGCCATGGCAACTTGGCTACCAGTGTGACCACGTAGACACCCAGACCCCAAGCCTCCCTGCCAGGCTCCCCAGACTCCCCAGATTGGGTATTCAGGCCACAGGGTTTTCTTTGTTGACCTCGAAACGTTGTTCTGCATGGGAGAATTTTCTTTCTTTCTCTCTTGGTAACTGCAGAATCAAGTATTTGCAGTTGGAAACTTTCGCTACCACAACGGCAAGCTGGTAATTCAGCCGGGAGCCGCTTGCCTGGTGGTGAGCCTTCATTCTTAAGGTCCAAGGGTGAAAATGGAGAGGATGCTTTTTTTCAGGCCCCCGGTGGTGACTCCAGCAACGTGGGATGCTCAGTCACCACGAGCAGAGCACCTAGTGCCATCACATCATGCAGAGATGACAGGTCCTGCCTCAGTCTTCTCTCTTCCCTGCAAAGCACTGTGTGCCCTTCCCCAGCTTGCTGGGGGTTGATGGAAAAAGCCCATCTGACCAACAGAGCTCCAAGTGAACAGCCCACAGGTCAGACCTTCTCCATAGCTTGGCGTTTCTGGTGTGCCATCACACCGCACATACAGTACCTGCCCTGGGGAAACTGAGGCACGGGTGGGGGAACTGACCAAATAGCAACGCAGTGGCAACAGAGAGGCTCCCTGGTCCTACTGCTCTCTTCTTTTTCCCAATCCTGCACTGATGTTACTCCAATTCTTGGTTTACTGGAAGGGAAGAGAGAGGAGGCTTATCCTCACTGTGCTGGGGAGCATTAACGTGAAGCTTGAGGTGCACTGCGTTTGGGGGGTTCGTGTTGCGCTCACCCTGATCCAGACTGGACTGGTTTCAGGTATAGCTGAACATTTCCATCTGCCTCTTGCTGTGCCTAAATAACTATAAATGTTAACCACAGGCATCTATGGGAGACGCACAGTGAGTTCCCTATCCAAAGAGGATGGCAAGAGGTGGGGAGGGGACTGCCAGAGGAAGAGGAGAAGACAGGAGAAGACCTTCTGGTCTTTGGCATGACCAGAAGGTCACCCCTAGCCCAAACCTAGGGTAAGATTCCCCTCGTATCCGAGCCCTGTTCCCGCCGTGAGCTCATCTCAGCCTCCACGTCAATCCCCTACGTAGCTACCGCGTCCCCTGCAGACGTTGCCCCCAGCTATTCAACCGCTCTCCGGATCATTAAACATATTGAGCAACATCAGTCCTGTGACTGGTTAATTAGTAAAGAGTTGACTAATTAGTTAATCATGTTTACTGAGTGCTTTGAAAGTGCTCAATGTTATTATTTTTAATTATGACTGTGCCCCAGGCGCTGCTCACCTCCCCACATGCCAAGCTTTGCAGGGTTCAAACTCTTTGTCTCCGCTACCCCAGGCTGGTTTTAAGATGGGAATTTGCCTCTTATCCTCTGGTTACCAGGTTTCCTTAACAGCCTCTTGTGTGGGATTTTAGAAAAGCCCCTCACAAAGTCTTCATATACCCAAGCACGCTTAACTGGCTCTTTCAAAGCCATCTTATCCATTAAGGAGGCAGGATTGGCTCTTGCAAAGCCATACACAGTGGTGCCTTTGTGCACACCTCATCCCGCATCCCTCTCCTGACCTTAAGAAAAGATCAGCTGATATCCAAACTCACTCTCCCATCCCAGCCTGGGAGGCCCCAACCCACAGTGCCTCTGTTTTGGGAGCCTCCCATCCTAGATGAGAGAAGCCAAAGCTTCCCCCCAAAAGGAAAGCAAGGTTATTCCCACATCTGACTTCAGGCTGGTCAGAAGGAGAGGACAATTTTGGTGGAGGGCGGGAAGAGAAAGTGTACTGCAAAGATTTCATCTACTGAGAGTAATGTGAATGGGGTTTGTTAGTCAGGGGAGAGTCTTGGCATCTCCAAAGAATCAACAAGTCTTATCGTCTTGGGACTTTCTTCATTCGTAAAAATGTCATCAGCTTGTTAAGCAATGTCATAAAAAGCCCTAGTCACGTCTAATCACTGTGCAATCTGAAGAGGAGTCTTCTAGCCCCAGCTGCAGAAATAAGACCCACCTCCCCGTAGCACTGAGATAGAAGCAAATCTGGTACTCAAGCAGACAATAAGCTGTAAAAGTCACACGGGGCTGCCACAGGAGGAGGGTTTGGGAATACTCCTGTGGCCAGTCGTATGGACACTACTCCAGGACGTGGCTGCTTAGTACTGCTACCTTCACCTGAGAACATGCAGTCCCCAGGTTGTGGCTGAAAGCTCTTAGCTTGTGGTCTTCTAGAAAGCCCGTAGCGTGTGTTGTCAGGGCTTACCATCTCCAGGTGACGTGACTGCTGCCATCCTTGACCTGTGCTTGTGGTGATGTGGTTGCAGGATCAAGGACACGTTGGTCAGGAACTGCAAAGATATTTCCCCTTGCGCTCTGAATTTCCTTCTTGGAAATCCTTCCTCCCTTCATGGCTGCTAATGAAGGTGAAAGCAGGCAGGCACCCAAAATGGGCATCAGGTTAAATGCCAGCAGTAAGTGGGGGTGAATCCCAGCCTGAGGCTCTGTAACTGGCCCTTAGACTGGTCATACTGGTCAGAAGAAAGGACCTGTTGGTGCAGGATCCTGCTTCCAACCTGAGCAGCACCAGACTGCCCGGGAGATGTTTGAATATGGGGCAACAATGTGGCAATAGCTGGCTGGTGTATTCTCTGTAATTTAGGGGTTTCTGAACCAAAGATGGCATCCTTGTGATTAGTTTTAGTAGCACATTGGTAGTAATAGTAGTTTAATGGCTTTTGCTTCTATGGAGCACATATCTGGGACACTTAGAAGTTCTTTATATGAAATAACTGGATAGGGGCTTACAAGTGGTTGGGACAATCTGCAGTCCAAAAACTTGATCCTCAGTCGTATCTACCCTTTCATAAAGGTCAGAAGGCTACAAGGTCCCCTAGATCCATTTATACTATGGCCCCAGCACGTTATCTCCCTTAAGAGCGACCATCCGTAGGGCTGTGCAGCAGAGACTGGATTAGGGGTTGTATGAGGGGCATGCAGGAAGGGCAGAAGCACTGGAGCTCAGCTTAGTGTCTTGCCTCAGGATGAGCTTTCCACCTTGTCTGATCTTCTCACCACTATCCTCTCACAACCCTTTTGTCTGCTCTGTGAAGTTCTTCTTGCAGCCAGTGGACCAGGAAACCTCCCCCATCCTCCCCACTGCCCCGGTGCTGGGATAGAGGAAAACTCGTTTCCTCTGGAGTCCTCCTGGGGCAAGGCAAGGCCTCCAGCCCTGCTCCTCAGCCTGGACAGTTGATGACTGGAGTGCCACAGCCAGCCATCTCCCCCGGGTGCCAGAACAGTCCCAGCCCAGTCATTGCCTCAACGTTTCCATCCAGGAGGAGAGCCTGCTGAATCTCTTTCTCTTCAAAAAGAGAGAGAAGCCAAGGAAGTCTGGAAGGGAGGGGAGACAAACACATCTGCACCTGGGAAATGTCATGTTTGGTTTTTTGACTCCAAATGGGCAGTGACAGCAGCTTCGTGGGGGCGTAAGTAGGGGGAGCAGTGCAGATTTATAGCTGTGGGTCACGCTTGAGCTGAGCCAAGTATTCTGCCTAGCATCAGTTTTATGAACAAGATGAAGTGCAGAACCTCAAGTGCAGACACCCTATTAGAGGAGAAACACTGGGAGAGCAGGAACAGGGAGCGCATGATGAGAGGCCATCCTGCCCCTCTCCCTGCTCTGGTCTGGGTCTCTCCTGTCAAGGCTGGATTTGGGCAGGTTGAGGATTGCAACGACCAAGCATGGCCAGGCCTCAGCAGATCGTGGGTTTGTTGCCACAAGCCCATGGAAGTCACGTGCCGTAAGCCCTGAGCAAAGCAGCTGAAGGCTGAAGCAAACAGGAGTCAAGAACTGCCCTCTTTCAAAACAAAATGAAATTCACAGCCGTTCCCAGCCCTGCAGGAGGGATTAATGCTAGATGGAGAACTGAAACCTCTTGGACAACTCCAAATTCAACACCCTGTTGAGCTTTGAAATTATTGGTTCAAGGACATGCTGTAGAGATTGTTGTAACACCACAGAACATAAGGACCCAAATGATGCCAGGGTTTCCCTTTCTGGCCAGATAGCCAGACCGAATTTCTTGTAAATTCAGAACCTCATATAAAAGATCAAGCAAAATTACCAGTTCTCACTGAGATAAATGTGGTGCAGACCTTTTTCATAGATGTGGGTGAGGTTGTCACTTCATCACAGCTTCGTACTGAAAGCTGTGTTTCTGCTGGGCTTTGACACATAATTGATGAGTGATGCAATGGTGTATTGTGGCTGCAATGCTTCCAGATTGTCTTCTTTGGCAATGCCTTTTGATGTACCTCTTCAAAGGAGTGCGGCACATCCTGCCCTTTCCCATATGAAGGGGAGACCAGGGAAGTCTTTGCAAACATGAAGAAAGTGCCTCTAGTGTTGAGGCTGATTCTCCTTCATCCTAAGTCTTTAAGCTGAGGTAGGTGATTTTTTTTTGACTGATACTTGTGCCATGGCTCCATGCGACCTTGTGGTGTTTATGTAGACAATGTTGTGGTGGGAGACTCTGCCTTTTGATTTAGAATTGTAGAATCATAGAATGGTTAGGGTTGGAAGGGACCTTCAAAGGTCATATTTAGTCCTAGAGTCCTCTTTGGTGTTTAACTGTGTGTGGATCTACGCAAAAGGCCTCAGCAGATAGAAAGGATGAGACTTAGCAAGGTCAGGCTGGTGTGGCACACCCTCCAACTCTGTGTTTTGGTAGCTGCTTCAGAAGTTTCTGCCAGAAGAATCAGTATCTTGGTGCTACCAGCAGAGACAGTGACAGTGCTAGAGCTCAAACATTTGCCCTGAAACAGCTACGGAGGAAACAAATAACTTTGAAATGGGAAAAATTCTGCGTGCTGAATACCTGTACAAAGCACAGGATATATGGGGTTCCCACAGAAAGCTGCAAGCACTCCCTTAGTTGTCAACAGCCAAAGCATGGACCCCAGCGCGGTCTTGTAAGGAAACCACCAATGATGTTTGAGAGCTCCTGGTGACTTTTGGGGATCTTTGCTTCCTCCAGTCTCTGCTTGGGTGTCTGTTTCTCCACTCTGCTAGCCGCCTTCGTTCTTGTTTTGTATTTGGTGAGGTTTTTTCGATTGGCATAATTTTTCTGTGAGAAGTGGTGAATGTGTCTACTGGAGTTGGATTAAAGCAATGGTGCAAGGGCAGCAGGAGGCAATCTCATAGATATATATATGTTCCTATAGATAGAAGCTTACTCCTGTATCTTGGCCTTCCCAAGTTCTCCCTAGGCCTGTTCTTCACCTGGCCAGCCGGATCCAAGAGCTGTCTGGGGCTGTGCGTCCTGAACACCTGAGCACGCAGCGGGGCCAAGCTGGGCATTGGAGCTTCCTGAGAGTGAATTTTTCTATAGGTGCCCCATAACCCTGTGCCCTGGGTGGGGCTGAAGCGTCCCGCAAATGGTGGGTCATCTCTGAGAGGGCCCCTCTGTGTGGTCTCGTCACGGGGGGTCGCCCACAGGTTCCCACACGCAGAAGTGGCATCTCACCATGTGAAGTTGTGGGGGGATCAATTTAGTTGCTTGCTGTTAAGAGCTTGATGCCCATGCAATATGCTGGGCAAATGAAGGGCATTGGTTTTTAATGAGTTAAAAATCCTACCAACTTTGATGCGAAACAGTATGAAAATGCTGTTATTTATTTATGGGCTTCTAAGGGCTTGTTCCGTGCTGGATAAAGCTGATGGGAGAGCTGATGACAGTCTCTCCTCTGGAGTTAATTGAAGCATCCCCATTGATCACAGTGGGAGCAGGGCAAAGCCCCAAAGGGAAAATGCCAGCGCTGGGTCACCTGCACAGCTCCCACCATGCCAAGGACAAAGAGAGCGGCGCATCTGAGCAGCGTTTGCTGTACAAACCGCAAAGGGCACAGCTCCCCAGGTGGCCCGTGGAGGTTTCCAAGCCAGCTGAGAGACTTGACAGAGTGGTTTTATTTTCCGAGGAAGCCTTAGTCAGAGCTCAGTTCCCTCCAGCTTCAGTTTTAGCTTTTACTCTCTGTACCACTGTGGCGCCTTGTCAGCACCACTGACCTTCTGGCTTGGCAAGACCAGCAAGGACCTTCATTCAGAGCCTGCCAAGGTGCTCTGGGGCTGGCCAAGGAGGGCGGTGATGCTTCTCCAGCCCAACAAGGGTGGGTGGTGGTGCTTCTCCTGCCCAGCCAGGAAGGACAGCGATGCTCCTCCAGCCAAGCCTAGGCGGGTGGCAATGCTCCTCCAGCCTGACCAAGGTGGGTGATGATGCTTTTCCAGTCCAAACCAACACAGATGGTGATGCTCCTCCAGCCAGCAAAGGCAGGTGATGATGTTCCTCCAGCCTGACCAGCTCAGGTGGTAATGTTCCTCCGGTGGCTATGGTGAAGGCTCATCCTGCCCTTGCAGCAGGATATGAACCTGGCTGTGGGTGGGAGGGTTTTGCAGCCCCTGGACCCACTTGACAAAGTGCAGTGAATGTGGCAGGGAGAGTCTGTGTGGCTGGGGAGCTGGGGAGCTCATTTCTGAGCCTTTGAACCACGTCCCATACCATCACTTGGAGTGGGACGCAGGGATGGGTGGATGATGATGGGGCAGGATGCTCTGTGGGAACGTGTGGGATTTCATGCAGGAGGGGATGAATGAAGCCGGTAGGATCTTGACCCAAGTCAAATGGAAGGAGATCATTCCTCCAGCACTGTGGGCAAGCTGTGGAGTTCCTGACCCTTGGATGCAGTGGATGATAGGGGGTTTTGTGGCCTCAATGGGAGACTGTGGGGAAAAAGGGGTGGGTTTAGATGCTCTATTGACATTTAAGGCTAGCTTGACTCTCTCATTGTATTTGTGCTGTTAGGAGAAAATTGAGCATTGTCCACACACCTTGGGATTGGGGAAGGGGCCAGCCAGCTCAGCCTTGTTTCTCGGGAGCGAAGCCCAGAGAGGACCGTTAAGCAGAGGAAAGCCATGTCAAAGGGGGGATATAATGGCAGATTACAGGGAGCTCCTGGGGTGCCATTGAGCTGCCCAGCCCTGGTCAGCTCAGGCATTAGCATGCATTGTGCTGCCCATGCCCCCCACCTCTCACAGGAAAACCTGAGCTGCCTCTTCCCCATAACCCCAGCATTTGTGCTGACACGGAGTCATTGATAGGTTGCCCTTTTATTCACACGATCAGCTCCCCAGGAATCTTTCTGCAGGCATTTTGATCCCACAGCATGTCAATGGTGGCCCGGAAAGGGATGGACCCTGCCCCGGGGTGCCTGAGGTCTGGGGGAGCTGAAGGTCTATTCAGCAGAAGAATACTCCGAGTCAGTAGGTGGGACACGGGAACCCTTAATCCCAAATCGTTTTTCTTGCTGGCATCCTTTTTTTTTGTTTTGAATTATTATTATTATGGCCAGCAGCGAGGCGTGGGCTCGCCGCCTGGGAGAGCGATATTATTCGCCTCCTTTTGTGCATGGTACCATGTTTGAATTGAGAAACAAAGCCGAGCAGCTTGTGCCTCCTGTTGGAAGCCTTCCTATCCCGCTGGGGATCTGGGACCTTTTCATCTCAGCCCATACAGTCCATAGGCTTCTGCCTCTTCCCATCTTTAAGTCTTTAGTAAATATCATAAAAGAGAAAATAAAGGCAATCCCCAGGGCTCAGGAGTCTTACCTTCCCTACATTAAAAGGAGGGAAAAAAAAAAAAAAAGAAAGCAGAGATTTAGCCTCATTTTATCATTTTTCATGCAGAGCTTGCAGAGAATAAAAAGTATTTAGCCCCATTTTGCAGGCTGGAGGCACTTTGGAACAGGGTCTCTTACACTCTTTGTGTATGTAGCCAAATTTTGGGAGGATCCAGACCCTAAGCCAGGCTCCTGTGCCTGTGGCAGCGGTCATCAGACACAGCCATGAGAAGGAAAGGAAAGCACTGCCAGGAAAATATCAGCTTGGGTGCACCTGACCCAGTGATACCACAGCCGCAGGCAGGGTGGGCAGGGAAAGGGGGTGCTTGGTCCCCCCTGGAAACCAGCTGGAGACAATTCATCCTCACACTGGGCACCCTAAAACCAACCCACCCGTTAGTGGGATGGTGGAAGGCAAAGCAGGGGAGGTTGTGTCCCCATGCTGGTGGGAAAGAAGTTACCTCGCTGCTGCTAAGGGAGCTGTTTAAACACATTCAACTTCTTTTAACTTACTGTTTCAAATAGGATGTGAATGTTTGGAGGAAACTCTTCCCTTTCCATGAAGGTTTTGATTATCTGATGGAAGGCAATTCAGAACAGGATAGAAATATTTCCCTTTTTTTTGTTTTAAATCCAAACTTTTGGCTTGGCTTGGCTTTCAAAACCCCAAATGAAACCGTTTCAATCTGAAATAAACCCAAAAATGTTTCTACTACATGTAGATGTTTTTCATTGGAAAAATAAAAATGCTTCCTTCAAGAGCCTCCAACAAAACAGTCGCTGTGAATTCTGTCTGAAGCACATATACTGTGTAATCAGTTTTAGGTTTGACACCCAGCAGATTGGCAAAAGCCGTAACTCAGCTTCCCAGCTCTGGTCGTATGCTCTGACAACAACTGCAGTTGCACAATTCCTTGTTGTTTCCTATGCAGAAGAACTTCATGGCAGTAGGTTTCTTGGCACAGATTTGGGGGATGGCACTTCTTTGTACGAATAACGATGTTCACATGTGGTTGTTGTTCAGTCTTCACTCTTTAATACTTCCTTTTCCTTCAGAGACATTTCCAGGCCAGGTTTTCAGTTACATTCATCTGAGATGGAGGAAGAGTCTGTCTGCAGAGCAGTTATTGCCCCTGGTCCTGCTGTGGCTGGAGGGTGATGGAGGTGCTGGGTGGCTCCAAGGAAGCTCAAGGGACGTTTCAAGGTTCCCTTGCCCACATCATCATGTCCCCTCTGCAGAGAGCTGCCACCTAAGAGATATTCATCTCCCGTCCAGCAATGTCAGCAAGGTGGGGACAGGTCCCTAGCTCCAGGACAGCCTTCTGCAGGAGATGTGGAGAAGGTTAGGGATGGGGCAACAGGCGCAGGATGCACCAAGAGCCTCTCATGCCGGCAGTGGGGCAGTTGGAGAGACATGGCAGCTGACGGAAGTCGTGGTCCCACATTTCACCAATACCCAGCCCTTGAAGCAGGCACACAGGGCACAACCCAGAAGCCAAAATTTGTCCTTGCAAACAGCGGTATAATTAGGAGCTTGCAGGAAAATAGCTTATTCCCAAGAAACCCCTGAGGAGCAGAAGGGCTTAAGCTCGCCATGACTCCCATTTTCAGTACCTCATTCAGCTGGCACAAACCCAGGTCTTCCCTGGTGCAAGTGGAAAAGAAATGAGTTTGCCAGCCTGTTTGCTTAGAAGAGTTGCAAGAGAATACATCTTGGTCTGTAAGAGCACGGGAGGAAGTCAGTGCTCGTGCTCTCCCGTTATCTGGCTCTTGCCAGACGCTGTCAGCAGCACTGTCCTGCAGGAGATCTGCAAAAGATGCTGCGGTTGCTTTAACTCTAAAAGTTTGCCTGGTGTGGTTGGCTTGATGCAAGGCTTCTCGCTCGGGGTGTGTGGGCGAGGGTTCGTGTGTGCGTGTTTACCCGTCCGGCGAGGAGAGCCGTTTGAATGGCTCCTCGGAAGGTTTGGATGCGGCTCACTGGAGCTCTGCAGGTTCCCCAAGGACTCTAATAATTGGTACATTTGGTTTGCTTTTCCTCATTATTTCTAAGTTTTCCAGCTCTAACGCCAAAGGAGCTTGTATTCTATGTAATTATTACTCAAAACTTTGAAAACATTAAGTAGGAAAAATAGGCCATTAAACAACTAAGAAGCAAAGTAACAAGTGTGAATTATGGCTCTGCCCTGTGGTTTGACTGTGATGGGTTTGTTCCACCCATGGAGAGATCCTGGAGAAGGGTAGGTTGAGTGGGTTGTTTTGCTTAATCTCTCTGCTGTCAGAGTTGCAGTCCCTGGAGAACGCGGATCTATAGAGAAATGTGCCTACCCTTTGAAAGGCGGCGCACATGCCCAGCTCCCAGCAAAGGACTTTTGTTCTGCTCTGATTTATACAGTTCTCCGGGGCAAAGAGAAGTGGCTGTCATGGTTGCAAGGATTACTCGCTACTGGAGGGAAGGGTGGACTATGCAAGAGTAATTTGTTCTCTTGACTAGGCATGGAAATCCCGCTCCCCCTTCCCCGGTCTCCGTCCCCCTGCCCCCCTGTCCCTCACCCACAAGGGGATGCTGGCTCCCAAGGTCCCGCGTGCCGCAGCTCTGCCCTGGGGCTAGCCAGAGCTGGCCCTGCTCCCTGCTGCCCGGGGCTCTGGGGAATGCTTGACGCGGGGTGATTCCCCTTCCCCTTGTGCTACTGGTCCCAGCAAATGATACCCAGAGGACACTCCTGCCCCATCCCAAGGGCTGAAAGGAGGATATCACGTCCGAGCATCTCACCCAGCACGGTGGATAACGGCTTGTCGCACCCGCTTAGACCAGTGCCCAAAGATGAAGTCCACCACCTCAGAGGCGGCTGCTTCTCCCCCATGACTCTGAAAGGGAATTTGGTGTGCCTAGCTCAGACATAACCCACACGGTTACTGAAACACAGCCTGTAAGGCGTGGGGGCTTTCGCCACCTTGTGCAAGCTCTCCATGACGAGCATCTTCTAAATGTACACACAATGCCGAGCACATTGGCGACACACAGTCCAGCTTGGGCTGAGGTTTCGAAGTGCTCTGTCAATGGGAGGAAAGCCTGTGGGGCCGCTCCCGGTGTAGGGATGTCCCGGGGGCTCCCAGAGGAGCCGAGCCCCTGTGGGTCCATGCCCACCCCGCAGAGCACTGAAGCCTCAGAGGGTTCAGTTTATCCATCTGCAGGTCACTTGCCAGCAACGACAACTCACTCGTTTCAGCGAAGGCCGTGACTTCACTTATCTGCTCCTGAGATTTTTCTGCTTGTTTGTTTTGTTTTCATCCTCCGAGGAGGAGGAGGGTGGTGCCTCCGCGCGCACAAGGCCAGCCACCTCTGAACCCCAGCACCAGAAGCCCTTTTCATGCTCTATAAATTTTATTGGAAAATCTGTTTCGCTCGGGGGGTTTTTATTTTTTTTTTTTCTCCCCCAGTAACGCACCATGAAAAGGCTCATTAAAAAGTGAGCTCCTCGTTCTGATTAATCCTTCCAAGCCGGCAGAGGTGACACATGCTAATGACATTTCCAGCCGGGCTGGTCCCCTGAGACGCCTGCTGCTATTGCAGTCCTGCCGAAGGAGACAGCGCGTTGGACATCGGAAAGGTTGCTCTTGGCTGCGGCAGTCATTTGTAGTGGAGAAACGCCTGCGGGAGCCAGGCAATTGCTGTCTCTCAGGCAGGCCTAGGAGACTCTGTTCTCCAGATGCATCTCATGGGTTGTCCTGCAGACGTAGGCTGTCGCCAGCCTCCGGAAGGGCTTGGGAAGACAAGGAATGCACATCCCTGGGGTCTGCGCAGATTCCCGCAGCACGTACCGAGCTGCTGGCTGAGGGCTTCTCCAAGGCACCGGAGCGCCTGTCTACACCAGGTTGTTTAGTTAACCTCAGACTGCTGCTTGGCCCCTGCCAAAGCTCTGATGTTCTTGGAAAACGCCAGGCTAACATGACACCTTTCCAAAACAACAGCTGACTTAACGAACCGGCCGGCCATTGCCTTAGCAGGCACGGAACCTCAGCAAGCGGGAGCAAGATGGATCTCCTTGGATCTCACGTCATTTGCCTGGGTTTCATGACAGGGAGGTCTACCTTTACTCCAAACCCGTCTCCACTACTTTCCTTTCAAGCCAAACCCCATTTCTTGTGAAGGTCCTGGGATGCAGGGTGCAGTTTAAATATTGTGAGAACCCAAAGCTGAAATATTATTCTGCCCCTTGCTGTTGGAACACAAAGATCTCTGTTCAGCTGGAGAAAGGAAGAACCAGGGATGTTCCCAGGCTGCGTCAAGAACATGCCTGGGGCCACCCAAGGTGTGCTGGATGGAGGGCAGACCCCGCTCAGGAGATGCCAAGAGCAGCCTGAGCTATGCTGACATTTCTCTGCTTGGACCCAACCCACAGTGACACAAGGCAGAAAACCATCAGAAGAAAGCTCTCGCATCCTGCCAGCTTCCCCTGCCCTTAGCAAACATCCAGTCCCTAACGCATGGAGCGTTTCACGTAAGCCTTGACATCTACCAGCGAGGTGTACCTGGCGCCGACTCCAAACGGCTTCGCTTTTCTCGGAGGGTCACGGCCATTGTGGCCAAGAAACATAAGGGCTCTGTAATGCTTCGCTGGGCCAGGAATAAAGTGAGTTTGTTGAAAGAAGGTTACCATGTTATATAAGTAAGAAAAGGGGAGTTGTATTTAAACTGGCACAGGGCGGTTGTTTTCACTTAAACAGAGCTATGCACAGAACGTGGCTCACGGCTTCTTCTTTGGTGAGGTCTTGTTCACTTTGGCCCAGGTGGCTCTGGGTCAGGGAGGCGAAGCTGCGGTCCGTCAGCAGGGGAGGCAGGGGAAGAGGAGAGGCACAAAGGGCAGAACAGAGCAGTCCAGGCTGCTGGAGCTGGGAACGCATCTGGCGTGAGCAAGCACGGCCCCTTGCCAGCTCCTGGGCTGCCGGCGCGGGGTCCAGCCAGGGCTGATGCAGCTGGCGTTGAGTCCAGCTGCTGCCCTGATGTTCTCCCTCCCCATCCCAGTCACTCCCAGCTTGGTACCTCAAGGGATGCCTTGAGGACAAGTCAAACTGGAGCATTCCCAGCACTGCCCTGGTATGGGTTTGAGCCAAATTCAGGCTCCAGCACAGAGAGGATGCTCTGGAGCCAATTTTACTACAACAGGGCTTTCACCGGTTGGAGGTGTCGGAACTGAGTAGGAGCTGGATGGGGAGGTGGCAGAGCATCCCTGGCTTGACTGCTCAGCACAGTGAGTCCTCGTACGCACGGCTGTGTGAGCAAGCACGAGGGCTGCTGCTGGCAGGGGGGCCGCACCGCCCAGCGTCGTGGGCAGCGGGAGGTGACCCCTAACACAGCGACGCACTAGAAGGGTGCGTAGAGCTCTTTTTCGGCTGCCACACTGAGGAGTTCCTGTGCCAGCAGGGCAGCTGCATGCAGCAGCAGCTGGATTTGTAGGGGGTGTGGCAGTTTATTATTATATTATGTGGCAGATTATTATTATATAAAACCAGTGAAGGATTATTGAGAGTTTACTGTCTACAATCTTTGTAGAAAACCTGAACTGAAGAAACAAGGCGTAAACACGATGCTTGGCATAGGGAATACGTTGCACTCATGCCGAGGGAACTATTTCTAAAAGCTCACTGTTTACCTTGAAATTGAGAAGAGACACACTGTCTCAGCAGATGGGTCAAGCTCCAAGCCACACGCCAATGTCTTTCAGATGAAGCCTTCAAGGTGTCTCCTGTTTATAGCCACGGACATGCGCTGCTGACCTAACCGGAGGTTTTAGAGTTAAGTGGGAATGTCACTAAGGCTGGAGGAAAAAAAAATCAGATTGAATTTTGCCAAAAAAAAAAGTGGTGAAAGGCACCAGTTGGGATGGGACAGGGGACTTTTTTCTTGATGTAGTTGAAAAAGGGTGCAAGAGCGCCGGCAGCTTTGCAGACAAACCCCTCAGGGCCATGGCGGGGTGTGGTGGACCTTTCCAACCTCTTCCTTTGGGGTCCTGGCACAGCGAGCTGTGAGATCCTTGCCTTCTTTATCTTGGGTGGCTGAACCAGCCCGTGTTAAAAGGAGATGAACATAATACAATAGAGTTCAACTTTGTTTCTGCGCTGTGCGGTTCATTCAGAGGGATTACAGGCGCTTTTCAGCCTGTTACCACCTGGAGAGGCGGATACAAGGGAGCGCTGGTTCGAATAGGCTACCCACCGAGCCGCCTTCATTCTGCCAGAGCCAAAGTTGCAGAAGGTTAAAAATGATCTGGGCAGGATCCAGGCCACACAATCGCCCAGAGCAGGGGGACGTGTTGGGTGTGCGAGGACGCTAACCGGCACTGCCTGGGTTTGTTAGAAAAGGGTTTGGAGTCCTCGGCTGCATCTCGCTGTGGCGAGGCTCTGGTTGGGATGCAGGCACAAGCCCGAGCTTAAGATCCCTCTAAAGGAAACCAACTCCTGCCTTTTTTAAGGAAAAGAGAGTTGCGTGAGGAGTAAGGTTGAAGGTTGATGCTGCTGAGTTAAAGACCTGTACGGTCAGGGGAATAAAGCTCTACCCCTGTTTCCTGATGTGGGTGTTATTATGGCTGAAGTGATGAATGCTGGAGGGCATCAGGGTGTAGGGTCAGTTGTTACGGACCATGTCTCGTCTCCATGCTGATGTGTCCCCAGCTGCAGTGTCTCTGTGGCTTACAAAGTGGGATGGAGTCACCCCAACAACCTCAGGGGGCGACTACTCCAATCCGCCTGTTGCTGGAGCCGACAGAGAGCATCCCAAAGGGCCATCACAGGGTGGAACTTGAAGTCTCCTTTCTTGTAGACCAGCTGAGCATCCCAGACCCATGTCCATCCTTCTCACCTCCAGCTATTCAGAAAGTAATGTTTTTTCCATCCAGGTGGAGCTTCAGTTTGAATAATGTTTATTTGGGGATGTTTTACCTGAAAGAGTAGGCTTTTGAGCTTATTAAAAATGTGAGCTGAGTGGTAGCAAATGCAAAGGTTGTTTTCCAGGGTTTATTGTTGATGAAGCCTCACTAGAAGCATGCATCCTGTGTCCTTAGGGTGATATGCTTGCAAAGTCCTTGCAGCTCCGAAACCCAGGGCAAACAAGATGGAAAGCAGGGCAAACAACACCACCTACCCCAGGGCTGAGGCTCCTTAGTCCTCACTCCCTTCAGAGAGGTCCCTAAGGAGATGTCCCATTTGGGGACAAGTCTATTGCTCGAGTCTCGTCTTGGGCGGGTGATGATGGATGGCAGCCGACTGCCTGCAGCGGAGGCAGGCTCTTCTTCCCCCCCTTAGCCAGGGTTGCGGTTTCACAGTCCTGAAGCCATTTCTCCTGCCCACGTGCTGCCGGCCACAGCCACGCAGACAACAGAGCCAGGACTGGAACCAGTGATAAATGACCCAGCAGAAGTTTAAACAAAAAGAAAAGAGACCAAAATCTTGTTTCTCAGCTGGGATGCTCTCCATGCAGCTGCCCAAACAGAGGGGAAAGGACCTGCCTGTGTCCATGCTGCTGCTGAAGAAGTACCCTCCATCACCCAGGAAGGTGCCAGGGGCATGGACAGGACTTCTATCTGGGGATGACCTATACGGGGACACTCGGGGTACCCCAAGCCCTCTGCCTATGGTGCCAGCACTGCACCCACAGCAGCCCGGTCTGTCTGCAGGAGCAGCTCCTAGGATGAGCTATGAGATTGGAGAGGTCTGCTGCTTGCCATCAATTGTAATCCAAGGAAAACTGCCCCAGAGACCAGCAGTTTGGGAGCCTGCCCAAGCAGCAGCCAGTCCCCAGGCAGAAACGTTCCCATCCCATCCTCAGGGAAGGGCTCTGAAGTTGCATTTGAAACATCATTTGAAAAACTCAATTCAACTCTGATTTTTTATGTCTCCCCTTTGCTGGCCAACACAGCTCAAAGGACCTCTCTCTTGCTGCCGGCTCCAGCGCTGCTCGCCCTGCACGCTGGCTGAAGGGAGGTGGGGAAGCGTCCCGGGAAGGGCTGGACGTGCGATGAGGCTGAGCTGTACCCAGAGCCCGGCTGATGGCACCGGTTCAGCTCTCACCCACAGACATCTCAGTGCAAGGCCACAGTAGATACTCCGATTTCAGATTACAAGTGTCAGTTTAGCTTAGCTTGTCAACAAAAGCAGTGATTAAATCCCTCTCACTTGCGCTCACCAAAATGGTGCAGCTGGAACAAATCTGCTTTGCTGGTTTCAAAAGGAGAGGAAGGGTTTTCTCCCTCGGGGGGAATGTGCTTGGCCATAGGTGAAGAAGACTTGAGCTCCTTTGGGGGGATGTCAGAGAGAGCTTTAGGCTGACTGTCCAAGCTTGGTTTTAAAAAGAGAAACATTTGTCCTGGTGAAGATATGTTTGTTTCTCTGCTTTTGATTGGAGGTTACCAGGTCTTTCAGGTAAAAACACGTTCATTTTCCAAGTGGAGCCAGCAACCATCCCGCTGCAGACTGCCAGGACCTCAGTCCAACACCCTGCATGGCAGCCAGGAAATGCTAAAGGGCCAAATTCAAGCCCACAAAAATGTAAAAGAGCTTCAGCCACCAGCACAAGGCGGAGCGTGGTGTCCGCTCTGCGTCTCAGCCCCTCCTTGCCATGCCACCCTTGCTAGGCCAGCGTTGGCTCCTGACCCCTCCCGCTCCTCGGGGTCTGACAGCAAGGTGATGCTTTGGCGGGTGTCACGGGTTATTTTCCTCATCTCAGCCCCGCAGTCCCTGTTGTTGTGGTTTTTGAAGACATTGTTTCCTAATGTAGGAACAACCCTTTAGGCCTTGAGCGTTCCCTGACATCAGCGCGAGCGCGGTGTGGGCCCGTCGGTTTACAAACATCTGGGTTCCTAGGAAATGCCGCGTATTCCTGCCGGTGCTCTGCTGTCTGTTAACGCTTATAAAATTATGTTTATTTCCTGCTGTGGGGATCAGGCTTCAGCTCAGGGTTATTTCCAGGGCTGTGGCAAGCTTTGTGCCAGAGATGCAAACCGTGGCAAACAAGTACTTAAAAGCCTTGTGTTCGGCCATGGGCAAACCACAGACACTTCAGAGGTTTGGCTTGGGAAACCGGTCGCCCGAAGGAAGGCAAAAGAAACCGATGTGCACAGGAGTGCCCTGAGCTGCTGGGTGTGGGGTGGAGATGGTTGTCCTGCTCGGCTCCGAGGCTGCGGCTGGTGGGGTGGTACCTGGCCCAGGCGGGACAGTGGCACCCATCACCCTTGGGGACACGGCTGGGCTTCCCTGGAGCGGTGGCTGGTGGTCCGTGTAGCAGCTGGCTCGGAAACCCAGCCAAAAAAACCTCTGTGGGAGGGATTTTGCACATCAGTCTCTGCTGCAGTCAGGCTTCTTGGAGCTAAAATGTGTCTGGGTCTCCCTGGGAGCTCCACGTTTTGTTTGGGGTGAGCAAAGGCGGAGGTAGGGGTTTACTTCAGGCAGCTCCAACTCATCGGGCTGGGGTGGGAAGGATGGGTTTCAGGCAGTCATTTCTGGGCTGGAGGGATCCCCTGTCCCGGGGCGTAGCTGTGCAGCCCTGCGCACCCGGGGAGGGGAGCTGAGAGTGGGCGAGCGCCTGCGGCTCAGGCCAAGCTGGAAACGGCAAAAGCTTTTCTATCCGGAGATGGGCTTGAGCTCAAGCTTGTTTCGTTTTTCTTGCCAAAGCATCTGTTGTCCTGCACACTTTCCTTCCCCCCTTCCCTCCGGGATTTCTGGCCATAGAAATATTTTATCTGATCCCCCTAGATCTCTCTTCGGTTGATTGTCTGTGGCTTGATTTCCCTTCTATGATTGCCTTGAGGCGGCTCTGGTTTTGCGGTGCCCTGTCGCAGCGGAAAACAAAAATGCTGCATTTCAGAAATGCCCAGATGGGTAATTCCAATGACCTCACAGGAAAATCAGTGTTTCTTTACAGCTCCATCACCACGACTCTGTGAGCAGCTCCAGCTGGTCCCAGGCTGCTTTAATCAATCGATAATTTGTGTGGCTGGAAAATGGCCCCTGTCTGGGTCGGGATCCCGCAGTCTCAGGGCCAGCGGGTCTGGGTCCTGTGACCATCGCTGCGGTCCAGCCTTGCAGGATTGCAAATTTGAAAATTGGGCTGTAACGGCTGGGAATGTGTGATGCCCAGAGAGGAGCCTGTTAAGCAGGAATGCTCATGAGGCTGCTGGAGCTGAGAAGACCTGACTGCTTCGGGGGCATGGTAGATTTTTTAGCTAGCCAAGGGCAGGATCAGATGTGCTGCCTTGGGAGGTAGCTGTGAGATGCATCATCTCACCCATCCTTAGCCAGCCAGTCCTGTCATGGCCATGTCACCATTACACGGTACTTTATGTTCAAGTCAGAGGTGGACATGGAAGAAGATCCCAAAATGCCCACTTCCCAGGTTAGACCTGGATTTAAATGCTGGTCTGCATCTGCACTAGTACTTTAAATCTCTGTCCCTCTGTAGCTTTGGGCTGTGGGTGGCACAGCTTGCTGCATGGAGGGGGACACGTCCAACCTCGAGGGTGGTACTGAAGGGCTTCAGGCCCCCCTTTCCCTTGCTGCCAAACCATAAGCCCTCCTTGGTCTGCACAGTTCAGCAGCAAGACATCTGGGAGGTCTCTGCTCCTGCTCACGCTGCGTACAGCCGGCTTGGACCATGAGGAACCCATTGCCCACACCAGAAATGCTCCTCAGCCCAAACAGCTCCCAGAGGCTTTGGGATGAAGGAGAAGCAGAGATGACCTCATGGACGGAGGCTTTGGGGGAAAAGGGAGCAGCTAAAGTTAGAAATGCTGGAGAAATCACTGCCATAGCAGGACCACAGCCCCAGTACTCAGGGTCCCCTCCTGAAGCACTCGGCATCCTCAGCCCCCAGCGAAGCCAAGGCATTTCCCATCTGCTGGGATCAGACCCTTCACTAACTATTTATTGTTATGGAAAGCCTCTCGCTGGGCCCTGTGAAGTCATTCAGGCTCGTTTTGTGGCCGTACTGGAATGCACTAACCAGGAGTTGTTTTGAGGTCAGAAAGGAATAAGTCTTGCAGACAATTGATGTTGTTATTAAAAACATCCACGAGAGAGAGGAGAAGGGGAGGGAGGTCCTCTTTCCTGTTTGGGAAATAGTTTCTCACTGCATCCATCAAGCAAAAGAATTCTGTATGAAAAATTAATTAAAAAAAAAAGTTTCCGGGGCACACGCGCCTGAAAATGAACCACAGCAGGATCAGAGGTTTGGCTCAGAGCAACGTCCAAGACTCAAAAGCAAAGGCCAGATTAAAACACAGGACTCCTCGCTCCCAGCCGGTTGCTGTAACTAGAGGAAATGCAGTTTCCTTAAAAGAAATGCAATCTCCTTTCTGCAGCACTCGGGCAGAATTCATGAACTCCAGCTGAAGCCTGGAGCAGGTCTCCCACCGAGACAGACTTGGTCTGAGCCTTTCACAGCAACTGGGACTGCAGGGAAGTGGGGATCGCTTTATAAAAGGAAGAAACCCTCCCCCGAAATGAAGAGATTAGGCCTGTCACCCTGCCTTCCACATCGTTAATCTTCCAGCCCGGGGCAAACGGCTTTTCCATCCTTGTCCCACAGCAATAAGATGTCACCCCAGGTGTGACCGAGGAAGGAGCTGCATCACGTGGCGCCGTCACGCTGTGGCCCCCCTCTCGCCATGAGAGCTAAGCCTGGCCTTCTGCACCATTAGCATGACGTGGTCCCCACCACAGGGCTGGCCTGTACCAGCTTTCCCCAATTTGCAGCCACAATGTGGGGTCATACATCCCATACTCTCCACTTGTGATGGAAAGGAGGAAGGGCAGTCTGAACACAAGCTGAGAAGTGTCCCTGGCAGGTTAGATATAAGTTATAGGCAGAACTTCATGGTATTTTTGGATGGGAATATGTTCATGGCTGACTTCAGGATTTATGGGGATGTGGTTCAATTCCTGCCTGTGCCCAGGCTGCCCTGTGTCCACGTGAGCACCTGATCACAGTCCCTCCTTGCTGGCACCGCAGGAATGGCCATGGACCAGCCTCAGATCCAGGATGGAATTAAGCCTTCTCTCACGGTGGTGGGATGGGCAATCCTCTGGCTCGAGTGGCACAAGCCCATCTCAGACCATCCGCTTGGCCATTGCCAACGTTGCCTCTCTGACCCATGGTTTCCCCGGATGCCTACGCGTCTGCAGCCCTCATTTGAAACATCCAGATCTGCGGACTGTGCCAGGGGCAGTCTGAGCTGTGGAGCTAATTGCCCGTGATAAGCTAATTAAAGGGTTCTGATAAAATCTGCCTGGCAGGCGCAGGAGCAGGGGCAGGGGCGGCTGCTGGGACACCCAGGGCTCTGTTAGACCCCCGATGCTGACCCACCTCCTCCTCCCCTGCCCTCAAGAGCTTGTCAACACCTTTGCTTGGACCTGGGCCATCTGGTTATCACTGCTCAGTTCCTCCTCTGCCCCTGGGAGGTTTTTAGCAGTGACTCTGGGGTTACAGACATGAGCGCTAGATGCTGGCAGAGGCTTCATAGTGACAGTCCAGTGGAGAGCAGAGAGCTTGGAAAGTGTGGGTGATGTGGTGTTAGGAAAGGGGAGACCTCAGCATCCTCCTCCCACCCCCAGGGAACCCACTGCCAGGCACATCCAGTCCTCAAGTCTTGGCTAAAATGAAAATCAAAGAATTTCCACAGCCGAAAACGGCCTTTGCCGCCCCGAAGCACGTGCAGCTTTGTGTGTTCAGATGTTCACGTTAAGCTCTTCTCCAAAGTCCTGCCCAGTTGCCATGAATGCTGTCACGTCTGGGGATTAACCATTCTCTCCAAACAGTTCTAGTCTTTCCTGACCCCCCTGCCTGGGTGAAAGGAGCGGCGAGGGCCAGGCTGGCCAAGGCAGCGTCCCGGAGCTGCGGTGTCTGTGGGAGGTTCACCCCAGCAGAAAAGCTGGGAAATCCTTGTGTTTGACTGGCTTTGATCTGGGTTAAATCCCTCAGAGAGAAACAGAGGAAAGAGCCCCAGGAAGGCTGGGGCTGTGTGTTTTGACTTCACACCATCAAAGTTTGCCCTAAGCGACCCTTAAAAGCGTGCAGGTAGCCGCGGGCTCTGGGCTGGGCAGTGAAGCGCTGCTGCGTTTCCAGGTGCATTGTCCTCGCCCGAGGCGGGCTGTAGGGCCAGATTTGGTGGCTTTCCTTCAGGACTGAGTAGTTGTCTGCTTCATCCTTAGTGACATTGGGTCAGTGGGATCGCTCCCAGCCCCACACCACCTCAGGGCTGGGCTGAGCTGGGCAGAGCCAGGAGAGAAGCACCCTTCATGGAGTTCTGGTGCTGGCAGAGTGTGTCCAGACCCATGCACCTTGTCCTGCACCACCAAGCGTTTTTGCCATCCGTGCCCTCAGGACTATGCTCAATCACTGGTTTAAGATAGAGGAGAATTGTCTTGAAGTCCCTGCCCTACATTACCCAATAGATCCCATGGTCCCAAAGATTCTTGTATTTCCAGCTCATCAATTCTTTCTGTAACAATAAACCTTCCCTAACACTACAAACTTCCCGTGCTTGCTGTCACCATTTATAACAGTGGATGGCAGCTGCTTGTGAGGATGAGCACAAGCAGATCATGAGGCTCCTTGAGGAGCTGATCCTTAGTTGGCATCTAAGGAGCTGCAGGGCTGCTGAGCAATCAGGGAATAGCCCATCACGTACAGCAGCCCAGCCCCATCTCTGGGGTGAGATTTCAGGAGAAATAACATATCCCATGGCAATCAGAGGGAAAGTGAGGAGATGGAATACCATGTTCCAGATGGATGTGTGTGCGAGACAGCCAAGCTGACAGCCCATCACTTGCAGAGGGTGGGATATGACCTTTGCGTGTTCGCAGGTGCCGGGCTCCTGATGTTAAACATTGCAGGACTGAGTATCCTGGTTCCATTCACGTGTGGGATCGCAGTGCTGCCTTCCACAGAGACCTTCGCAGCGCGCAGAGGATGCTGCGCTCATCCCCCTCAGCCACCCGCCCTCCCCGATTGAGTAGAGCCCAGGCAGCAATCAACATTTTTACCCAGAGCCTGTTACAGAAAACCATTAACAGTAGCACTTCTCCCCTGATAAGGAAGGATAAGCCTGTCAGCTTTTGATAAAACCGCAATTTCCAGGAAAACAAAACACACCAGTGCCTTGCAGGGGAGTCCCGGGACTGCCCAGCCTGGAAAAGCCTCCGTCCCACAGCCATGGGGGTAGCAGGGCAGACAAGCTTGTCCCAACACCTTGTCGAAATACTTTCATGTCCATGCCAATGATAACGCTGAGTGGGAGGTCAGGCACATAAGCTGGAGTTTTCCTTCTCTCTCAAATCCCCCGATAACGTCCCGGCGATAAGATAGCTCTGTTTGCCCGGCTCAGCCGTGGCCACAAAGGAGAGCTTTGTCCACAGCCTGGAAGGTGCGAATATCGCTGAGCAAACACAGGCATCCTCGGCTTTTCACACCTGCGTGGCGTTTCGAAAGCCAGTCCAGAGCCGGTACGGGGTCCAGGTTACTGTGGGGCGAGTGGTGGATGCTTGCCCCATCAAATTCTGGGATTCATGCTCAGGACCATGTGGTTGCAGCGTTAGCTCAGGTTTTGGAAGACTTGGAAGTGGAATAAAAATCCATCTCTGATGAGGTGGTCTCTTATCTAGACCTGTGTGTCCTGTTCGACACAGCCAGGGCTTTGCACTTGAGGATGGCATGGGCAGAGATGAGGTTTTTTGCTCCTCCTGCTCTGGTCCCCAGGCTGGAAAGGAGCACTGTGCTGGGGAGCATCTCCTCTCCGGAGAAAGAGCCGCCCAGCAAATGCGCCCGAGCCCAGGCTGTGTGGCACAGAGCAGGGACTCTCACGTGGCCGTGGCCAGCCTCTCCACAGCAGCGCGGAAGCTTGGCCCCGCTCTGCCGAGTGGAAACGAACGCGCTGAGCTGCCAACTGCTCCCCTGAGCCAGCTCGGCCTCGGAGAGAAACCAAAACGCTTCCCAAGAGCCGTCATCTGTCAAGCTTGTGTGACTGTCTGGCACGTGAAGTGGCCAAGCTGAGGTTTGTAATTCATGGGGAAGGGGAGGAGCCCACTGCAAGTGCTCCCAAAGCCACCCTGTGCTCCATCTCCCAGTGCGAGGCAGGGACCAGCGCAGCATCTGCAGGCGCAGGGAGGACCATCTCCCCAAAATGTCCACAATGTGGGACAAAATGGAGGGGATCATCCCTTTGGAGAGACCCTCTTCCTGGGTCTCTTGTCCATGCTGTAACACGGCAGCTCCGCCTGTCGCTCGTGGGAGCTGCCTGCAGGGCAACGCCCTTTTCCCCGCTGTCTTCTGGGCAAGCATCCACTTTTCCCTGCTGGCACAGGGGCACGGGGGTCTGGAGGGGTGTAACTGCATGGATGCAGGCTGGGGTGATGAGGTGATGGGATCCTGGCAGGAACGAGGGAAGGCAGAATCAAACCCATGACCAAGGAGGGACAAGAGGGTCATTCAAAGGAGAAATTGGTGCTGACTCAGCCTCCAAAGGGAAATCCTGCTTGAGCTGGTCTTTGGAAAGGTGTTTCTGGTACAGAGGCACAGGGCCCTGGGCTCCGTGTCACCTGGGAGAGGATGCTGCTGGATTTGGTGGTAGATGACCAGCCACGAGTTGTGCACGGCCTCATGATGGGCTCTGACAGCCACCCCGTAGCTCCCAGCTGCAGGGTCCCTCGAGCAGCGGGTCCGACTGGGGCCAGATTAACAATTCCCCTGGCCCTGCTCCAGACAAGATTGGGAAATGATCTAGGGTTAAAAAAACACAACGGGTTCCTGGACATTCTTTGTTTGTTTTTAAACTAGAGCCCGGTGCAGTCCAGCCTCACAGGCAGTTGGATGAACACAACCGGAGAGGCAGCGACGGGGCATACGCATGGCATTGTTTTGAGCTGGGCCTACCCGAGAGGAATCACAGCCCGGGCCAGTTTGAAACCGCTTTGCTTTGCTTTCACCCCTCGGCTCTCTGGGAACCATGGCCAAGTTTCCTGGCTCCCTGGGGTGGCAATGGAAGCGGAGCTAAGGCTGTTTGTATGCCTAAGGCTGTTTGTATCCCCGGTCTTTTCAGGCCGAGCAGTTTTAATACAGATTTTTAAATCTTTTGTCTCTTCACTGGGTTGGTTGCATTATGAGGCCTTTTGCATTTTGAGTAACCTTTACTCTGAATGTGCCAATTCTTTCAGTGTCTGTTTCTGCTGCGACATTAACCTTCAAGTGGCCAATACACTCCTGCATCAGAAATGTAGGAAAACTGACAGGAAAATGTCCTGGACTGGGGCAATGATGGCCTGTGCACTGGGTGTGCTGGCCATCACTTTGAGTGATGCTCACATCCCCGTTACCACGTCCCCCCCTTTTGAGCTGCAGGACTCTGATTTTAAGACAGAAACACAGAAGTGTTGATGAGATCTCACACTGGGGGAATGGGATTTTGACTGGGGCACCTTGAAAAGCATCCCATCAGCCTGCAGCTGTTCATAACCACCCGGAGATTTTAGCAGGGCGGATGGGTAGGAGGTGGCATGGGGTAGAGAGAGGAGAAAGGTTTTCTCGCCCAGTCCCACAACCCCCGCAGCGCCGGGAGCAAAGCTGCTGCTGAGATCTGCACCAGATAAGAGGAAACCACAAGGCCAGAGCCTAAGTGGATAAATTGTTCCCAAGTGGATTTCCCTCGGATTCTAAATAAACATCGCCTCTTAACAAGCACCTCGGAGCTGGGCTCGGGTGGGCAGCGCAAGGGCTGGCTGTGGGCTTTCTCTGATAACCCATGGGTTGTCGGGTGAGCTCTCCGGTGAGCTCCTGCCTTCCGATGGCATCTGGATGAATTAGGGGATTATAAACAGTTCATTTTAAAGTATTTACAACCTCAGGAGGCTGGATTTGTATGGTGCTACTAAATAAAGGAAGCCGATGACAGCCTAATATCATCTCCCAGATCGAAATAAAGAGTTTGCTCTTTGACTTTTCCTTTCTCAAAAAAAAAAAAAAATTAATTAAGCCTTTTCCAGGCTGAAGCTGATCGGCAAACTTCCTGTACAATACCTGATTTGCAGAGAAAATCTCCTGGTCAAATCCCACAGCTACCAAAAAAAAGGGAGTTCTTGCTAGATCACCTTGGATGCACCTGCCAGTATCACTGCTTTACTGGCCATGCTGGAGCCTGAGTGTGGGTGCAGTTTCGGAGCAGGACAGGAGAGCCTGGCGCACAGCCTGCCCATGTCCCTCCCAGCCGCAGGTCAGCCTCCAGAGGTCCACCTGGAGCTCCCATCGCACCCCTCAGAGGTGGTTCCTCCAGTCCCTGTTGAGGCAGACTCGTGGTATAGACTACAAGGCTGAAGCCTTCATCTCCAGAGTGCTCTAGAGGGAACAAGATTCCACTCCTGTCTCTGCTGAAGAGCAGCAGATGCCCTCTCCCAGCACACTTGCTGGAGGGAAGCAAGGAAAATTTGCAGCCCATTTCCGGGCACTTTGAGTACAACCGTATGTGCTGCAGCAGGGCTAGGCTTGCTTTGTGATTTGCATCCTATATTGAGTAAGACTGCTTTTGTAGTGGGATAAAATGCCTTGGGAGGGTGAGAGGCTGCCATAAATCTCAAGGTTTCAGTGCAACACGATAGGCTCACAGGTTTCTCATCCATCCTCATTGCCTGTTGATAGGCAGTCAGCTGCCTGGTGGCTTTGAAGGAGCCATCGCAGGTCACCAGAGATGTCCTGGAGGGTTCAAGGCAGGAATACACAAATCAGTCGGGCTTCGCTGGCTGTGAGCAGCTGTTTGCCACGTGTGCCGGCTAGCAATGGGGAGATGTCCACTGCTCAGAGATCGTTAAAGTCTGGTTCATAATCTGAACATCTCAGAGCTGTAAATCTCCCAGGAATAAGTCTTGCTTTGGTCCTCTGATGCTTCCTGCAGAGCCAGAACTATAACGTGGACAGCCCGGAAATACCTAGTGAGGTTTCGGTGCTCCAGTCCAATCTGGAACTAATAAATGCGGAAGCAGTTATGAAAATATTTCCCTCCCTGAAATTAGTAAAAACATATATCAGACGGCAGTCAGACAGGTTTGTGTCACAGGTTAAGTCACTGTTGGAACCACCTTGGAGGGTCGGACAGGCAGACACAGTCCCTGGTTTGCAGCAGGGTTTTTATGTTGTTGGGAAGAGCTTTGGTCTCATAGCACTGGAGAAAAGTTGATAATTGTGAGTGTCGACAAAGTGACCTTCAGTTGCTGATCTGATGGGACCTGTTCTTTCCTCTTTTGGGTTTGATCTATGAGTATCTCTAGGCTTTCTCCCTGTATCTGTTCTCAAAACCACATGCCAGAGACCACATACTGGTCATTGGCTTTGCCAAGCTGTCTGCTGCCCAGTTTGGAGGGCCAGTACTTGAGCCGGCTACGGGTGCTGATGGACAACTGGTTTACCATGGATGCGCCTGGTTTACCCCTACTCTTTGCTGGGGTGAGAGCAATCCCTAAAACACATTCATGGGTTGAATCCGTCAAGCTCTGCTGTTTAGTATTTACATCTCCTACCCTCTTCCTAGCAGCTGCTGAAGGTTCCCCCTTCCTGCTGATGGGCCTGCCCACGACCATCGCTGTTGGGGAGGTCTGACGTGTGGAGGTGAATCTCAGACCAAATGCGGGAGGGAGCACTGCAGCTTGGCGCTGCCTCACTCTGCACCCGAGGGGCCACCAGCTCTACAGGCTTGGTTTTAGGCTTGGTTTGGCCAATTCAAGTAAGATCTTCAAGGAATTTAGCTGCGAAACTCTATCAAACTCTGTCTGAACTTGTCCCCCATTTATCAGTGACTTCAGTTTGAGCAGCTCTTCTTAGAGACAGCAAAAGACACATCCCTACTAGGGAGCAATGTTTTTCTTTTTAAGCCTTGGCTTCAAATACAAGGGCAATAATTTTCTTTAAGGAAAGAAATCCCCAAATTTGTTAGCATTGGCACAACACTGTATTTTTCACTAGCCTTGTTTCTCATTAGGAGCTGAATCATTTTAGTAGGAATTTTTCCAGAAATATTCAGCCTGAGTCAGACACCCGGTCTCTAACATTTCAGCCCAAACAGTGAGTTTGGCATTTTTTTATGTGAAAGAAAATGAGGGTCTTAGCATTGGAAATCTCAGGCAGGCATAAATGTTGCTGTTCCCAACTTGGGCTTCAGTATTGCAGAGCGTTGTTACAGTTTGCAGAACCAGTGTTGACAGGGGAACATCTCCAGTAACTCCCGGTCCCTGGGGCACATGGGGGTTTGGGAGTTGGGCAGAGTGGGAAGTGAAGGGCACTTGGAGTGTGGAGCATCCCCAGGGAACCCTTGGGTCACTCTGATGCCGTCTTTTCTAGAGCTTTTCCGCAGAATTGCCATTCCTTAGGTTTTTCACGTATGGAAAAGTCTTCTGCTCCCCAACCCCTTCTTGTGCCACCGGGAAGATTTTCTCAGCACGTTTCTCCCCAGGACCCCTCTCTCCTGCTTCGCCTGCATTTGCAGTTTGGCCTTTCCTTGTTCCCACGGGTGTTTCTTGCGGGTGGAGAGGGGCAAGAGGCATTTGGCCTTGTGTGGAGCCGGTCAGAGTGCAAGGGGCTGCCCAAAAAACCTTCAGTCCCAGAGGTGGGGGTGGTCCTGGGATGCATCAGAAGGGAGATGGAGTTTTTCTTTCCCCATCACCAGCGCACGCTTGCTTTAGCTTCAAGCCAGGTTTGTGGCTCGGGTTTCACGGGCGATGCCAGCCATAGCTGCATATTTTGTGGTGCGCCCTCACACTTCCCTCCGTCTCTTCGCTTCGACTGTCAGGAAAACCTGGGGCCTGGCGCAGACCCTGCGTCTCCCTGTTGCAGCCACAACACCCCGATGGATTTCCCCTTTGGTGTATTAGCTCCAGCAAACCAAACCAATTTCCGATCCTCCTCCTTACTCAGACTTAACAGTGCACACAAATGAATTTTCCTGAGCAAACGTTTTTGTTTCGTGTCGGCCAACTGGGTCTGCGGTGGGTGGCACCGAGCCACACGGGAGGGCACGGGGCTGCCTGCCCTGCGAGCAGAGCTGGATCCGGCTGCTCAGTCCAAGCTCCCGGGGCCATGCACGCTGGCTGTGCCGTGGAGGACTTCACTGCTGCCATGGTCTGTGTTCATCCATGCTTTGCCACACAGACAGAAACCCCCCTCCCCAGCTGTGGGGCAGTGTCCATGCCCCACAGGGGACATCCCTGAAGGAACACACCACCTGGGGTCACTCACTGGGCACAGCCCCGGCAGCCCAACACACCACAGCCCATGCTGGACTGGAGGGGTCCAGCAGCACACGGCAGTGGGGAAGCTTGTCCAGCAGCTCCAGGGTCAGGCCCAGCTGCTCCAAAACCTCAAACCAGCTAGCAGCAGGTTTGAAGGGACACGATGCCAACCAGGAATACCCAGCTGTCTCCACAGAGGCTTTCTCTTTACCTCCCAGTCCAGCAAGCAGAGAGGTCTCCACTGTCTCTGGCTGCTCCATCTCCGTTGTGCCCTCTCTTGGATTCAAGGGTGGCTGTTTCCTTGACCAATATGGCCCTCAAAAATAATATCCCTGCAGATATCAGATTAGATATTAGGAAACAATTTTTTACACTGAGGGTGGTGGAACCCTGGCCCAGGTTGCCCAAAGAGGTGGTGGATGCCCCATCCCTGAAAACATTCAAGGCCAGGTTGGCCGGGGCTCTGAGTAACCTGATCTGGTTGGAGATGTCCCTGCTCCTGGCAGCGGGGTTGGACTGGGTGGGCTTTAAAGTTCCCTTACAACCCAAACCATTCTATGATTCTATGATATCTCCAGGGTCCCCTGGGAGCAAAGCCCCTCCCCAGATGGGCACAGGCAGGGTGCCCCTCTCTGCGGCCAGGACGATGCACGCGAGGCTTGCTGCTGCAGAAGGGAAATAATGGCTCAGGCTGAGCTAGCAATTTTCTGGCAAAATAACTGATCTGGGAAAAGGACAATTTTAAGGAGACAGAGGCTATTCATAAATTCAAGTCAAACTTAGAGATTACTTTCAGCTCCTGGCTGCTTCTATCCTCCCCTTTCCCTTCCCCCCTTCCCTGAATTATTGTTTGCAAAAATTAAAACAAAATGGTTTTGGGTTTTCATTTGTTTAAAAAGCAATTTGCATTTTGAAAATTGCCAAAATATAAGTTTTGGAAGGGTGGGGTCTTTTGAAAGGGCAGCATTGTCATTGCTGAATGAAAAGAGTGGAGAGGAATGCGTCCTGGGAGATGCAGGGCGCTGGGACGCAGGGCCCGGGGGACGCGGCAGCAGCACAAAAGACCACAACCATGGCTCCAACCGCACAGCTCCAGCCTGCGCTTCCCATTCACATATCTCCTTTCATTCTCCCAAATGGAAAATCCTGCCCGCCTTGACCTTCTTCGATAGATTCATTTGACCAAGTCACTATTTTGAATGCAGAGATGCTTCTGCTGTAGTTTCTTCAGTCGGCCTCAAACCACAGCTTCCCTCTTTTCCACTCTGACCTTCTCCAGGTTTCTGAACATCTGCGTTTAAGTGATATCTGGTTTTTCATATCAGAGTCTGGCATCCCAGGTAGAGACTGTTTGATGAAGCTCTGTACATCTGTGCGCAATAAAGTCAGCGAACAAAAGGTTTGTGAGGTCCTTGGCGAAATAAGAGAAAGAAGAGAGCAGGAGACAGCAGCACTGAGCTTAGTGGAGCAACTGAAGCCAAAATCTTTCATGGGAGAGATCTCAGCACTTGGCACATGTTTTGTCCAGAGCTGGGTCTACGCTGGGTCTGCAGCCTGTGGAGAGGTGTCTTCTCCACCGGGCGAAAAACAAAGAGTGGGAAGCGTGGGTGATGCCAATATCGTGAGGTGATTTTTATTACAGCCGGCGAAGGCGTTCATAGAAAGAAAAGATGGGTTGCTAAAGAGCTGCGTTCTGTGGCAGAGAAATGCAAACCAAGAAGCACTGGCTGGAAATTAAAGCCAGGCCAACTCATGTTAGGAAAGAGGCAAAATGCTTTAGCACAGTGGGGGATGAACCACCCGGCTGAGGGAGCGGGTGGGCGGGAGCTGTTTCCTGAGAGCCTCTGCCCAGGAAAAACGCAACCAGTTGAATTGCATGCCCTGCCCGTGGCACCCGGGGACCGCGCACGGACTGGGAGCTGGGTCCAGAGGCATCACGACCCAGTGCTGGGTCTCTGTTGGTCCTAACATCCAACTCCCAGCAACACTGGTGTGCCTGGGTGTTGCCCACTCCCAGCATCTCCAGACTCCCACCACTGATTTTTTCCAAGGCTGTAGCACCAGCATACTGGATCCCATCACAATGTGTCCCAGCCTTGTCCTCAGCAAGGGCTTTGTGATGTCTGGATGGGTCATTTACTGCATTGCCCTAATTCCTCCATCTCTACGTGCTATTGTCAGGAAAAAAAGAGGATGGCTGTTTTCCTTCAGTCAGACCAAGCCTCTCCTGCCAGGCATCTGTAAGCACATCGAGCTACAGATGGAGCTGGCAGCTAGCTCTGGCTGGTGGTCAGTGGGGCACAGCGCTGGCTGTGCAGGACCCAGTCACTCAAGAGACAGTAATTTCACTCTAAACCACGCTCCTTGGGTCAGTTTGGCCCCTTCTGTCTGCACAAACAGGTGGATCGGGAGGAGGAGGATGATGGAAAGGCACTCGTGTGCATGGGGTTCAGAGGCAGTCAGTGCCCAGCAGACACCCTCAGTGCTCCGGAAGTGCGGGTGAAAGGAGGACACAGAGCCAAGGCCAAGCTGATGGAGCCAAAAAACTGCTGACAAGTCATGGTGGAGGGATGGCCATTGCTCCCTTGGCTGCTTTAGGTGCTTGCAGGGAGCTCGCAGGGAGGCCAAGCGTGGGGATGCTGGGCATGGATTGTCCATGGATTGTCCCACCCTCACCTCCTCCTGGCTCATTCACTCCCTCCTAGAAGGGCTAATATCCCAAGGCGTATGCAATCTTCAGGTCCTTTGCTCTGGATGAGAACAGGGACGGCTGTTTTGGGAAGCTCCTCGCAACATCTTGTGCGGTTCAGCTTCTCCCCTCCTCCGGGCACTGGATTTTCTCATCCCCGTAAGAACAATTTGAAATTGATCCCAGGAGCTGGGCTGTGAGCAGCTCTGCACACCCTGCTTATTCCCCAACATTCCAGCGGAGCTCTGGCCTGGTGGGATGAGCAGAAATATTTGCAAAGATCTTGAGAAAATCCCAGGAGTTCTGCTTCCTGGCTTTGCAAAAACATTTCTGCTTATCAAGCAACCCAAAGTAATGCAAAGATTTTCGCTCACTCTTCGGGTGAGCTCAGCTTTGAATTTCCAAAAGGGATTTGCCAATGCAATCTTGCAAAATGCTCAAGCACCACATCCAGCTCTCCTAAAAGACAAGGTTTAGGAGAAGATGAGCTTTCATGGTTTTTAGGAAATGCACATTTCTGCCAGCTTCAAGGAAGAACTAGGTCTTCTGTGAGGCCTCAGGAGAAACCTCTCCTCATGTTGGTCAACAGGGACTGAATCTTGTGGTTTGCAGTACCAAAGGCAGAGCCGCCAGTGAGTCTCAAGGCTTTGAACAACAGAGATGTCCCTGCGTGGTCACAGGCTATAGCAGAGGTGACAGAACCTTGGACTGAGGGCCTTACATCTTTTTCTCCTCTGGTTGAGCTGAGTCCTGAGGCCGGTGCTGTTGATGCAGGTGTTGCCTCGATGGCTAGCTACAGCCAAGAGGACATCGTTCGTGTTGCAGCCCTGGTGCCCCTCTTGGCTGGTCCATGCCTTGGGGAGGGCTCTGCCCTGAACAGAGGAACCAACCCTCAGCCTTGTGCCTCCTGCACGCCCAGGAAAAGGGTTTGGTCTCAGCATATCCATTGCCTTTCTGTAAAACAAGGATTGAGCCTTTACAAACACCACCACCTCCTTCCCGAAAGCTCAGCTCATGAGTTCTGCAGGGCAAGAATCACCTCTAGTCCCAAATTTGTACTGTGCTGACTGGCGCGGAGCTGTTGTGTGCAAAACGCCGTGAGAAAAGGAGAACACCATGGCTGAGTGGCTGCTGGGGTGCTCCTCGCAGAGCACAAAGCACTCTTCCCGAGATTAAGATGGAAGGGGAAAAGCCTTCCAGAGGGGGGATGCAGAAAGCACCCGCTGCGTGCTCCTGTGTTTCTTTTAGGTGCAAACAAGCTGTTTGCAGTCCACTTGCAGCATCACTAAATGTGTCTGTGGGACCATCCGATCTCCCTGATGGTCCTCTCCTGTTTCAGGAGATGACAAATGCACCCGCAGGCTGGTGGGCTCATCTAGGGAGAGGCAAACCGCAGTTCAAAGTCGTGGCCCCGCTCGGCGTTAGGAATCTCACTTTCCCACGGCGGGCAAACCGCTCTCGGACCGCTCTTCTCGTCATTAGCACGTTGGCGGCTGCTTCTGCTGCTTTGCCAGCATTTGGGTCTGGTGGGGACATGAGGTTGGGCCTCACCACGCCAGCCAGAGGAATTCAGATTGCAAAGTGCTGAGAGAGCCATCTCCATCCCGCTGGTAGGACATGTCCAGAGGATTTTGCTCTCCCTTTTTCTTTCACTTCGTGAGTTAGCTGGGGATTGTTCCCAATAAATAATCCGGAACCGCATTGTGATTTTCTGGGCTGAAATTTGATAATTAAGCAAATACAGCCTGTCTTTGTCTTGGGCAAGCACCATAAGGTAAACAGGAAGGAATGAGGGATTAAGACATCTCTGCTCTAAAGGAAGGTGACAAGCCCAAAGCTGTGACACCTTCGCGCCGAGCTGAGAGGCCCAGCTGTGGGTTGGCATTGCACAGCTGCATTGTTTGGGGGCGAAGAGCAAATAAAAGCAAAGGGAAAAGAAAACAAGCTATAAAATTCTCAGCAAAGCACAGAGCCCCAGCGACTGCCTCTTGATGTTACCTTGACAGCTCTGGGGAGAGGCAGGCGAGGGGTCGAGCTTTTGAAGTGCTTAGGTTGTCCTTTGCGAGGGCTCCCTGTTAAAAGAGCCCCGGTGTTGACATTAGGCTGCATATGGTGGAGAAATTGGGCATCTCTCGGCAGGTTCCATCACAGCACATGCCATCAAAGCAGAGTATTTGACTGGCCCCGTCGCAGCGGCGGGATGAAGGGTACGGAGGCAGAGGTGGGGCATGTGACAGAGCCTTTGCTACGGGTACCAAGCACGTGACGGAATGCGGGGAAAGGGGCTAGTGAGGAAGATCTTGAAACGATACATAGAGCTCAACCACGCACGTAAGAGTGGGAATACTGGGAAGATCAGAGAGGAGATGTTGGAAACCCCTTTACCCCGGGGACAGATGGAGGGAGATCCCAGGGTGTTGGGAAGCGAGGTGTGAGGTGTTTCGCAGTGGTTTTTGGGGGGGATTTGCACTGAGCACCATACGAAGCACCATGGTGCGAGAGCAAAGGAGAAGGGGACAAGCAGGGCTCGCACAAAGTGCTTGTGACAAAGCTGGAGGAGCAGCTGGGGATTGTGCCTTGCCATTTCCTAACCATGGACAGGCTCCCTGCCCTCACAGCCCTGCCTGCACCCAGCTTTTAATTCACATTAAGAGCAAGGAGAGGCAAAAGGCTTGTTTGTTGCAAGTCCTGATGGTGAAACGAGGTCTTGGTGACCTCAGCTTCCCCTCCAAAAAGCTGAACTTGCCACATAACGCCAGTCGAGGTGGGACGCAGGTTAGCAGTTGGCTTCCTATAGCCAGAGATGCCACCGGAGCATCCCCTCCTGTGACATCCCCACTGCAGACCTCAAGGATGCCCAGCCCCATGCGCGTGATCTCCCCCAGGGTTGGCACCTGAGTGGGCAGGTGCGGACGCTGACGGTCTCTGCTCTTTGCCTCCCGCAGCCTGCAACTGCAACCTCCACGCCCGGCGGTGCCGCTTCAACATGGAGCTCTACAAGCTGTCAGGGCGCAAGAGCGGTGGCGTCTGCCTCAACTGCCGGCACAACACTGCGGGCCGGCACTGCCACTACTGCAAGGAGGGCTTCTACCGCGACCTCAGCAAGCCCATCTCCCACCGCAAGGCCTGCAAAGGTATCTGGACAGGGGTGGGATGGCCGGGATCGTGTGGTTCCTTCTCCTCCGACCCCTTCCTGCTGCTCCTGCTTCCACAGCTCTTGATCTTGCCAAACTCCTCCTTCTCCTCTCTTTCCCAAACCAAGCCTTGGAAATCACTTTTCTTGCTCCCATGTTCCCTGCCATCACCTCTCCTTGGTCTCCCCAGGCTCCTGGTGAGGATAAGGCTGCCAAAATACAAAAAGTCCTCACCGCTGAGGATAACTTTAAATTATTTCAGGTTAAAAGAGCTGTTTTGTCCCTTATAAACCATGTTTCACCTGCTCTGATAGCCACAGCTTGGTCAGCACAAAATCCCAGGTACGGAGTTAGATGCAGCATCTCTAAATCAACCTCCTCCAAGTCCCCAGCTCCCACTGCTCCCACCCTCCACACTCACCCCCAGCACTGCCGGGGTGAGGGGCACGCATGAAACATTTCACACCTTGGGACAAGGTGAGAAGAGTAAAACGGGAAAAAAAAAATTATTTTAAGCTCAGCAAATGGAGTTAGTTGAGGTTTCCTCTTCTCCTGCGGTGGCCATGAAGGGCGGTGGGTGAGCGGGGCTGCAGCTGGGGCAGGAGCAGCAATAAGAGCGAATCCTGCAAATGAACTTTAAAAACTCCCAGCTGTCTGCTGGAAGAGATATAAATCCTCAACCCGAGATGCAGCTAAAGGCATCAAGCAAACAAAAGTGATGTTAGAAGATGCTGGGGTTTCCCACAGAAAGCTTCAGCTCTTTTCTCTCTGAAGACTCGTTTCAACAAGAAACGGAACACTTTTTGGCCTGAGCTGGGTGTTTTTGGCTGGAAAGCTTTGGGTCTTCAGCATTTTCAGTTTTTTAATGAAAATGCTGCTGCTTTTTTTTTTTGTTTTCCCACTGAAAACAGACACTCTTTGCCAAAGCAGAAAAAGAAATCACTTCTTTAGACGGCCCTACTCCCCCTTTTTTCACCTTGTAAAAACTATTTCAACAAGACGCTTTCGACCCGCCCTGTGCTGAGGCTGCTAACAAGCTACGGCTCCAGCCGACGCGTGGGCTGGAGAGAGGAGCAGCCGTTTCAGGGTCCGAGGAGACAGGGCTACAGAGGGGGCTGAGCCCGTTCCACGCCAGCCCCGACACTCAGCATCTCGGCCGGACCCCGGCTCCAACAGTAAGCTGCGTGCCGTGGGTGGCAGAAATTTCATATTTCTGCTTTCATGGCCGGGTCACAGTCGAAGCAGCGGTGCATTAGGTTGAGGCAGGGAAATTGTGAAGGCGTGGGGTCTCCTTGAGTGGGGCTGGGCAGCGATGCAGAGCGTTTGCTGATGTCCAGAGCCTGAGTCTCCTTTACCTTCCTGCTCCCCAGAAAGGATTTTGGGGTGCTGGGGTGGTAGGGGAAATTCCACGCCCTCCTCAAGCACAGAGTTAATTCCTTCCCAGGGCTCTGCTTTATCCCAGCACTGGAGCTCCTGGGGACATGGTGGGATTTGAGGAAGAGGAGGCTCTTCCCCAGCTGCTGTGCATCTGCAGGGATTCCTGTCCTCTGGGATCAGCCCAGGGAGCACCAAGCAGGGAGAAGATGCTGGGCTGGAAGGGAGGGAGGGTGGGAAACCTCAGAGCCGTGCTGAGCCTCAGTTTCCCCAAGCGAGCATGCAGGAAGATGCGCACCTGCCTTAGCCATTCGCTCTACAATGTTTTAAGGCTGAATTTCCCAGTTTCTGGGTCATTCGCTCTATTAATTGCTCTCTGCAATTGTCCTTTTCTCATCCCCCTGCCTTCTCCAATCGCTCCTGCTCTGGAAATCTGAGATGGCCAAAATTAAATACTTCTCTAACCCCCCACGGTTCACAACAAAAATGGGGCCGTTGGAGCTAACAGATACAAAGGTGTGTAATAAATACGCCGGTGCGTGGGCAGCTCCCCAACTCGCAGGCGATTAGCACCATTTCCCAGTCACTGGAATAGTTTATTGTTGGCGTAATCCATCGTCCTATACAAAAGCGGGCGAAATGAAGTTCCCTACAGCCAAGGCATTCATTTGAAAACTCATTTTCCTCAGCTCTGTTTGTGACACAGGGGATTTTATGTTCCCTCTGTTTTTCTTCCCTGGTGCAGGGACTGTTCTGAAATAACTGTTGAAAACAGGCATTTTTAAAACACAATCTGACACCTTCAGCCATTTCTCCATTGATAACAATATGAATTAATCAACTCACCAAGCCATCTGCCGATGGGCAAGGCTCTCCCAGAGCCTCTTCTCGACCAAGTGTGTTCAGAATTAAGGAATTAACCATCCCGTAGCATCTGCCATTGGGTGAACTCACGGCAAACACCCCATGAAAGAGCTGCTGAAGAGAATTTTGTTATTAATTCAACTCTGTTAATTCAGCCTAACTGACACATCCAGCTGAACTGCCTTTCCTCTCGCCTGTGCTCCTCACCTCTCACTTCATCCGATGCACTGTGTTATGTACCACAATTCATAGAATAGAATGGAGTGATCTGGGTGAGAAAAGACCACTAAAGCCCATCTCGTCCAAGCCCCCTGCCAGGAGCAGGGACATCTCCAACCAGATCAGGTTGCTCAGAGCCCCGGCTAACCTGGCCTGGAATGTTTCCAGGGATGGGGCATCCACCACCTCTCTGGGCAGCCTGGGCCAGTGCTCCACCACCCTCAATATGAAAAATTGTTTTCTAATATCTAATCTGAATCTATCTCCCTCTAGTTTAAAACCATTGCCCCTTGTCCTGTCCCAACAGGCACTGCTGAAGCCCCCTTTGGGCACTGGGAGCCGCTCTCAGGTCTCCCCGGAGCCTCCTCTTCTCCAGGCTGAACAGCCCCAGCTCTCTCAGCCTGGCCTCACAGCAGAGCTGCTCCAGCCCTCTGAGCATCTTTGTGGCCTCTTCTGGACCCTCTCCAACAGCTCCACGTCCTTCTGATGTTGGACTTCTTATGCATTCATAATGCATATAATGGCCGGAGGTTTTATAGGCATGAGTTGCATTATTTTAAATGGTTTTAGTATTTATGCAAAAATATCATTTTGCAGAAATGTCTGTACAATGTCTACTTTTTTTTTTTTAACTTGGAGAAAAAGAAAATACCACAAACTTTTGCACAAGTTGCAGGACATGGTGTGATCTTCAGGTGAGCAGAAGGTGGAGCTGTGCAGTGCCCCCTGCCCAAGCGGAGGGCTGGTTGGCTTTCTAGTAACCAAACCTATGATAATTTTTAATTAAAAGATTTTTTAATGATCTGAAGTTATCTTAGCAGCACAGGTCAAGCAAGAAGTTGGGCTTTAAGGATGACTTTGACCCTGATGGTTAAAGTGATGCAGCCATGCCATGTTCCCTGCCTGTGCGTTTGCTTCCAGTCATTTTCCTGCAAAAACGATAAAAACAAAGAAGTTGTCAGTGATCGGAGATGCCCAGTTGCAGAGCCACGAGGGCAGATTGTTCCTCTTTTGTCACTGATTTTTGTGAGAGCATGAAGAGCTCCCCAAACCCTGAAGCCCTGCTTCCCATCCCTTCGCCTTTCCCTCTGCTCCAAATGATGTTGCAAGTGAAATTCCACATCTGGGTCCTGCCAACCTCCGGCCGCTCGGCTCCGTCGTGGGCTGCTGTAAATCAGGGCCCTGGTGTTAGTTCTCTTGATTAAATTCATTCCTGATATTTGCCAGATTATTGGCGCTAATGTAATTCTATTGGAACAGAGACTCCGTGGGATTTTATAGCCCGGCTGTAAAACAGCTCTGCGCTTCGGGGAAAGGATTTACGCGCTTTTTGATGAAAAGATGACAAACGATACGCGTTGTGAATGCACTCGTGCCGGGGCTGCCAGTGTAAACCCCTGTGGAGGGGCTGGATTTGGCACCTGGAGAGGTCACGTTCGTTAGGACTCAGTGTTTTTGGTAAAAAAATGGGACGGCTTGCCTCCCCCATGCTATTGCAGCCCCATGCCGAGCCTGGCAGAATTTTCCACCTGCATTGGAATATTATTTAATGGCTTGTGCAAAAAATAAAAAATAAGGCACTCCTAGCCTACCTGCCCATCCTGGCTTGTACCTACAAGCGCTCAAGACTTTTTTTCTGAGACATTTGCTTCTTGGAGGCAGTTTGGGTTCAAGCAGGGAGAGGGTGAGCGCTGTCCCCATGGGGTCCTTGATTTCATGGGTCTCCATGCAGGTTTTCTTCCCACTCTACTGCAGGCATTTAGAGTTGGGGTGGTCTAACGCAGCTGAACCCCTTTGGTTCCTTGTGCTGCCTGGAGAGAATCTGGTGACAGAGACAGGGGGACGAGTTCCCCATCTCTCTCCACTGACCATAGAGGGAGCTGCATGACCAGCTTAGAGCAGAGAGTTCACTTCCACGAGGCTGAAGCCAGAGGAGGTGAAGCCTCTTCCTGCTGCCTGGAGCCCCACTGAGATCTTGGGGTGCGGGAGGCAGCCAGGGTAAAACCCTGTTAGATGGCAGAGGGTGAGGACGGGCTGGCTGCCACCAGCATCCCACCTTTGGAGTCCCACTGGCCATGTCCCAGTGTAGGACAGGAGGATCTGCCTGTCCATGGTGCATCTCTGCAGGTTCCAGTTGTGATCAGCACCCCTCCAGCTGCAGAGATGTCCCCTGCCACCATGGTCCCCAACCCACAGCCGGGTGAGAGTTAGGCAAACTCACAGTTAATGCATCCCAAAGACCTAGGCATGGCCTGGCTCAGACTCCTGAATCAGGGCTCCCTGGGGCAGCACGGCCACCCGTGGTGACTCCTGGCAGGGCTCCTGTCCCCAGCCTTTCCTCGTCTGCAGCAAGTACTGGTCCCAGATGCTCCCTCTCATCACTGCTGGGGCTCCGTCAGTGCTGGGCGTAAGTACAGGAGATCTACCCTTGGTGTCCACCTCAGGAGGAGGTGAAGTGCATCCTGAGAGAGATGCTCCTCTCCCCAGAGCAACCTCATACCAATGGCCATCTCTGGTCCAGCTTATTTGTGGTTTCAGAAGGCAAAGTCCAAGGCAATACTTTCTATTAATTCCCTTCAGGGAGTCATCTTTAATTATCAGACTTCCTTCCCTTCTTTTTCTTCTTTTCTTTGTCTTTGAAGACCAACAGGAGCTACTGTTTAGATGAGGGATGAGCCAACTCGTAGTGCTGGGAGGGCTTAGATGGAGTTCTTGTATAAAGGCTTGGTCACCTCCGAGAAATCACATCACTGAGAACTTTCAAGGCATTTATCTGCCAAAGACAGACTTTATTTTCTCCATAGGAGAATCCTGTTAATTCCCTGACAGGAACTTCACATTTCTGAAAAATCATGCCCTTGCAATGATGGTGCCTAAGATGGCTTTTATTGGCTAAATTTGAGGCTGATCACCTTCAAATCTGTGGCTTGGGTTTGGTTTTTCAGCAGAAATACAACTGTAAGCAATCCTGAAGGGCAGGTTTGCACTGCAGTTTTTCAGAAGTGGCGGAGAGTGACAAAATAGATGGGAATTTGCACCCCATAAAAAAAAAAACAATAAAAAAAAAACAAACAAAAAAACAGACTAAACCCCAGCTCTCCATCACAAGTCTCAGAACGGGAAGAGAAGTTGCTAAATTCATTTATGTAGCCAGACCTTTGCATATCTCTGAGAGAAAAAAAAAGAAAAGGCATGATTTGCCTTCTCCATAAATATTTTCAAATTGTTGAGATAATTTCCTGCTCCAGATGAGTTCTCAAAAAATCCTCCAGGCTCTCAGGACCTGGACATTAAAACAAAGGTCGGTCCCACTCATCCACGTGCCCTGTTCTGATCTAAGCACACTGAAAGGAAAATGCTTTTTTCTTATAGAAAAAGATATGTTTTCCAGTTAAACATACACTTCTCAGAGCATCGCACATCAGCGGCCTAGATTTGTGCCCCAGGAGCTCTCACTGCAGTTTTCTCGCAGGCACTCGGGGCGTTAGGGGGGCTTTCCCCACTGTGGATGCTTTAGTGTCTGATAAGGGCTGAGCACACCAGAGGGAACCCCCTCTGCTGAGCTTTTTCTGGGGTTTCTGTCTGATCTATCCAAATACTTTATTTCATGAGGCTTGTGGCAATCTCATTGTCTCTGAGACTTTCACTTTGCTGCCAGCTTTGATTGAAATATTGTTAGTGGGAGAATACACTCGTAGGAACCTCATTTCCTCAGAAGCCAGGCTAAAAACGCATCAGGAGGAGGAAATGTTGGGCTTTTTTTCTTTTTTCTCAATAAAAGTGTTTTCCAACCTGCTCTTTCTCATGCAACGTCTCCCATGAGAGCAGGTTGAGCCTGATTTTGCTTTAGAGCTGCGAGGACACCGTGCCCAGGGGCTGTGCCCCATCCCTTGCAGAGCTACACCCGGGGATCTTTGACCAGACCTGACATTTTTCACCAGAAAAATAAAAGGAGTGGCATCCTCCACGACAAACCCAAAGTCCTGCTGGCAAAACGAGGAGAAGGAAGCATCAATGCTTCATCCCTGGATGTCTCGGCATCCCCACCGCGCTCACTCGCAGCTTCTCCGGCCCCGCTGTGATCGCTCGGAAGGTGGAGCTCCCAGTTGACAGGGGGAATTTTAAACAATTTTTTAACAAGAGGATTTTCGAGCATTTTGGAAAGTGCTGCCATAATTGTCTTACTGTCTGTGTTACTAATGCCTGCCCGCGGTATGCCTGCCCAAAAAGTGGATTTATTACCGTGGTTCAAAGCCCCCTCCGGATTAGCGGCGACTCTTGCTCAGTGGCGGCATTGTGGGCCCTGTCTGTTACTTGTTACGGAGAGGACAAAGACAAGGTCTGATCTGTGAAATTTGGCCCAAACCGCAGGGTGCCAAAGCCCTTGGCTTCCTCGAGTGCCAGTTCAGGAGGAAGAAATGGGAGAGCCCTGAGAAGCGGCGCAGGAGGAGGGACGCTGTGAAACACCAAAAGATTATTTGGCTTTGCCTTGATAAAAGAGGGAATTCATTTTCTGCTGGCAAGAAACCTTTAAATCTCCAAGAGAATGTGCTGAGGGACATTGTGTGTGAACATGATCCTTTGGAGAAGTAAATCCAGTTCACAATTTCACAGACAAGCTGACGATCTCATTGCAAAGCAGTTAACAGTTAATACTTAAAGCCATCATTAGTATTCAGAGTTAACACAGAGACATTTCAACCTCTGCTACCGGTTAGCGAACTAGCTGGGACCAGAGTGGGCGGGTGCACATTAAATACCAGTTTCTCTTCCCCGTGGCATCAATCTGTGGGATTTCCAGGATGTGCCACCTGTAGTGGAGATGCTCTGCTACCAAATAGAGTCTCGAACGTTCCCGCAGGATCCTGTTCCCAGAGCCAGCATAAACCTCTCCACACCACTCAGGTGCACAGATCACAACTCTCCTCACCCGCGGTCAAATAACCGGGGTAGGTCTCCAAAGGAAGGAGCGCCGCTGGTTTTGAATTGTTTCCCCAAAGACAGGAGCCAAAACAAATCTGCTAAAAAAACCCTGCCCCAGTTAGGTCTTTGGGACAGATCAAGGCTGGGGTCAACTTTGAGGTGGATGATGGGGGGACAACAGGACCCACCACAGGAGCTTCTCATGCCTCGGATTCCCCGGGGCAGATGTGTTCAGGATTTAAAGTTCCCGAGATGCTAAAGACAGCGGAGCAGGAAAAAAAATAACAACCCTACAACTACAAAAAAGCTTGCTTGAGTAATAATGTCTGAACCATGCCTCTAAATACTAAAACATAAGACAAAGTGAAACATGTTTACTGCATCAAGGTGATGTGGGCTGTATTATTGAAGCAACAGGCAAATTCAAGTTGAGTAGTTTTGACATTTTGCTGTCTAAAATACTGTCGGGATCCAAGAATCCACACACAAGAAGCTCGATTTTGGTGCATTTTTTTTTTCCAGCAGAAATCTCCTGTAACCACATTTTTTGCTCCGTTTGGCGTCTTTGGAGGAAAGAAGGAAAGCAACCAAAGGGAGGCAATTTTGGCCATGATTCTGGAAAAGCATTTAAAAGCATAGTTAAGTAGAAATGTGGACCTAAGTCGTATTGGCTACACGGGACTTAAATTCATGCTTAAAATGGAGCATAATTTCCTGAAGAGGATTCTTTCTCAGTACAGGAACCTTCATCAATGACTACTGCAAATTAAGGTGCTTTTTTCCAGTTTAACGCATTGCTGTTTTACTGCTTAGCGCACGGTGTAAGGTAAGGTGGTCACGCTTTGGGCTTTTGAATCCGGAAGCTCTGCGACGTGTGTTATCATTGCAGATGCAGTGTAACAAGAGGAAATCTGGGCATCCCGTGAAATCAGGACTTTTTCTCTTGTTCAGTCAAATGGATTTTTCATCATTCTGAAAATCTTGCGAGGAAACAGCTTCCCCAAAAACAGGAAGATGCTGATTCTCAAAAAATGCAGGTCCCTTCAGGTGTCTTCTCAAAAAAAGGTCACACCTGAAGAGAGCTAAGCCTGGCGATTTATCCCTCTGTTTACCTTTCAACACACATGCGTGGGGGAAGATTGGCAGCTGGGAATTCCTCTGACCAAAATTCAGAGGTGGAGAAATATTTGTGTTTTTGTCATGCTATTTGTCAACCTTTGGTGGGCTAAAGACATTCCAGTCAGTTCACCACTTCTCCAGGGCATTTTGCATCCTCATGCACGGCCCTAAGATTTGCTTTCAGGTATTTTTTTTAGTCCCAAACCGGCCAAATCTCAGCTGAAGCGTAGAAAAGCGTCGTTGCCTATGCTCGAGCGGACGATGCTCTGCCTCGGCAGATTCGTACGTGTAATAGTGGCTTGTCTTGGAAGCTTCAGACAGAGATATAAAACTCTAGGACAGACAGTTTTGCAATAGCGTGCCCCCGGGGGAAATCTTTTCCTAACTGCAGGCAGTTAGTAGCTGGCTCAGAGTGCTTATATCCGTATATATATTAATCCCAGCTAATGTAACTACAGATGTTCTCATTCATAGGCCCGTCTAATCCTGTTGGGCCTTTGCCATGGTGTCTCGTAGCATGAGTTCTACGAGTTAATTACGTGCGGTGCAAAGCAGCGTTTCCTTTTATCACTGAAAAAGGTTGCCTTTTAAACGCATTGAATGTCCCTTTGTTCCTGTATTTTAAGGACCAGTGAAGAGGAGCACCTGTCTGACCTTCTCAGCGCTGTGCGTTACTTGGCATCCCTCCACCGCCTCTTGGCAAGGCATTTCTAATCTTTTCCATCGCCCTCAGATGGGTGCCTCTCCCCGCCTTTCACGCCGGTTTCCCAGCTGAGGACGTACTATTGATTACTATAGTGCCATGATATTATATTCAGTGTTACTCTCTACCCCTCTCATAACACAACCTGCTATCTTGGTGCTCTTCTGAGCTCCATTGCAATCAGCCAGATGTTTCATTGACTCCTCGATCTCTTCCTGGAGTGGTTGCAGTTAATTGGGACCCTTCACTGTCTATAAGCCATCCTGCTCCCTCCTTCCAATTACGCATCCTTCTGTGTACTGGTTTTTGTCTGCCATCCCACCGGTTTGGGTCGGTCTCACAAAAGACCTACGTGGTCTCCTCACATCTGGATTAGCCACACTGAGGGTGGTCACCTTGAAATGCTCTTAGCTCCCTGCTTTTTCCAGGTCGTGGTTATTATACAAGAAAAATCAGCGTTCGTGGGCAGAGGCATCCTCATTGCTGCTGTCATTCCCCATTAAAGCTTTGACATATATTCCTGCTCCTTGTTTTCTCCTCCACAGCCAGGTTTTGAGCAAGAAATAACATTTTTTTTCACTAGTAATTCCTGATCATCTCTGCCACAGACACTCATCAGAGATTTTTCTTAAAGATTTGCTGGAAGAACTAAATCTTGACAGTTATTTCCCTTCCCCTCAATGCTGTGTGAACTAACAGACTGGAGACAGACCGTTTTCTTGTGCCAACATCATTCCAGTTTTCTCCTCTCACATCTCACTGCACCATTGCATCCTCCTCTATGGCTTGATCCTTTTAAGCAAGGCACGAGGACAGAGGACAAATCACCTGTTATCCCCCTTATCCTCTCTAATGATGTCCCAGGCACCCTCCTTTCCTGACCAGCGAGGTTTTCTCGGCTCTGGTGCCTCACAGCCTCTGCTCTGCTCATTTTCTTTCTGCATCACAGTGGGTGGCAGATAAACACTTGCACCCAGGGAAGTCTGGGCATGAAATTACATTTTGTGAATCCAAAGGTTCCCAACAGAAAGGCAGTGAGGGTGCCAAGGGGGTGTTTGCACCAATCGCACCCCCAGTGCGGCTCTAGTGCGATTGTTCCTCAATTTGGGGTTACAACCCAAAGGAATTTGAACTGTGCTGGAAAAAAAAACAGCATTCCCCACCAGCACCCCAGCTACTCCATGGCTGGGGAAGGAGAAGAGCCTGTAATTGCTGGCTGCAAGTGTTTGCACTGGCCAGGGAACTACAAATTGCCTTTAATTGTTCCTAATTGCTGGCAGTGGTTCAGTTCCTCTGGGAGAGGGACAGCAAATGTACATCAGCAGACAGTCCTTAGGGCATCTCCTGTCTCCTGCACCGGGAGGGTTGAGTTCCTGCTGAGTCTGAGAGTTTTCTGGAAGACAGAAAAGCCAAAAAGGGGTCAGGTGTTGGAGGAGCCGGCGTGCCGCTGCCCAAGGCGCTCATCCCGGATGCGCAGGGTGCCGTGCTGGAATGAAGAGTTGGGGACCAGTGGTGGAAAGCGCATCCCTACACCCTGAGGGGATTTACCCCGCAGTGTGTGGGAGGGAGCGATCAGCTGTTACCTTGGGGCTTCTCCTGATGAGGTCCTGGACCAAGGGCTGGTGATTCCCGGCTCCTCCGCCACTCGTTTACTCCGTAACCTTGGGCACGTCATGCGTGCCCGTGGGGACACGGCTAACATGTGTGCTGCAGAGCCCTTCCAGGAGCCTGGCGTGGGGAGAGAGTAGACAACCTCAGACAGATATGGCTGTGAAAATACCTTGGGCAAGCTGTGCTGAGGCATTACCTCATGAGGGAAGGAAGCAACAGCATCGCTATTTATTTATGTAGTGTCCAAACGAGCGCTCTGCAGCCCATCCTCCAAGAGCCTGATTCTGTAAATCTTACTCATCACGAAGGTTTTTTTCCCTCTTTTTTTTTTTTCCCCCATCTCTCATCCAAGCGGTCCCACTGAAACCAGCGCAATCCATTCACGTGGGGGCGGATTACTCACAGGATGGGGGTTTGCAGGCGATGCCTGAAGCCAGCACGAGCAGCCCCGGAGGGGACGCCTGAAACTTGAGGCATGTTCCTCCCCATCCTCCTGCCCTTTGCCTCTTCTTGTGTAACCCTTCCCTGATTTGCTTATTTTTATATTAACTCCTGCCTCTCTGCTCTTCCTTAGCTCTGTTCCTTCTTCAGGCTTCACGTATTTTTATTTGCTGTCCCCCAGCAATATTGAACCCATCGCCTGGGGCTGCAGCGTGCGGGTTTTCCCACTCAAACAATCTCTCTGCTCTCTCTGCTCATCACCAGCCACACTGATTTAATGTTAAAACTTTTCCCATCAAAACCAGGTTTGATGAAAAGCAAGTTTTCCGCTATGGTTTGCGAGCGGCTGGTTCCCAGAGGCAGATCAAGGCAGAGGGGGAGAGTAGGATTTTTAATCAAAAACCCCAAATCAGAAATGTTAGGGAAGGAGGAGAAAAGGAGGAAAAGTTTTGTTACTGGGATTTTATTTTTTTTTCCATTCCATGTGAAAAATCATCAGTTTTTGGCACGGCTCTGCCTCCTCCCATCCAGTGCTGATGAAGCGGGCTGCGGTTTGCTTGTGCCCTGGGGTGAGCTGCACAGGGATGGGATGCTCCGTGCTGGGAGAAGGGGACATGCCAGTGTGGGGGGGCTCCAGGCACCATCCAGACCCTGCTGGGAGGGGAACCAGCCAGGGAGCTGCTGACCAGTAACCACAAAGCTCAAACTGGGGGTTGCTGGTGCAAGGAGCAGGAGCAGGAGCGTGCTGGAGGCTTCAGCCAAACACCCAAACATGGATGCTCAGCGCAAATGAATGTGGGATGTGAGCTGCTGGTCCCAAATGAGGTGGATTTCGGGTGCTTAGGAGCCAGGGGGGTGCAAGACTAACCAAGAAACAGCATAGGGTCCAGCACAAACCCTCATGGGAGCCATACGCCCAGTTTGGGGGATCCGAGGGCGTTTGAAAACCAAGCCCAGCCACTGGAGCCTGCGGGGATGCTGGCGCTGGTCCTGACCCACGGGCAGGTTTAGCAGGGCAGATTTTCCCCCAACCTCTCTTTCTCCCGAGGGGCAGAAGGGGAGCGGGATCAGCGCTCCCCAGGGAGGGTTTTGGCTGGCTCCTTCCGGAGAATGTCGCAGGAGCAAAGCAAAGCTTTCCTGCCTTTCCCTGCCACTGCTCAGCAGGGGCAGACCGCAGTCTGGCACGGCGCTCGCAGCTCTTAGAAATCAGCGCTGTTAACAAATGTGCGAGGCTGTAATCCTTTTGGAGCAGTGATGATAACAAGCCCCAAAGCTTTTTTTTTTTCTTTATTTTTTTTTTTTAACAAACAGCTGCGCCGGTAAGTCCCACTGTGGGAAATGAGATGGTGAATGATTTCAAGTGTAGTATTTACATCCCCTGCCAAACCTTTCACATCTGCCCGGCTCTGCCATCAAGCCTCCATCCATCTGGCCAGGAACAGCAGGTCCTCCAGCCTGCCTGCATCCCACAAGGGCATTTCCTTCCTGCGCCCGCACTGCCAGCTGCCAGGGATGCTGCTCAGCGGGAAAGGGCTTGAGCGAAAGCACTGAAAGGAGGAATTTATTTTTTTTTCTGTAGTGCACGTGAAATGAATTCCCAAGTCTCTGAAAGCAATTGCTTCCTGCCTGAGATCTTGTGTGCTGAAGGGGTGATGAAATGCTCCTTGATTTTTTTCCCTCTTCCTGACAGCCCCGCCGCTGCTCCGGGGAGCCTGGGGAGGGTGGAGGCTGGCTGGGGTGGGGGCAGCGGGTGCTGCGGCTCCCGGAGTCGCTCCGGCAGTTGCTCCCCTCCTCTTCAAATCCTGCAAACTCTTGATCGCAGCACCCATGGGATGAGGCAGTTGCAGTGTCCGTGAGTGGGTATTCTTGAGTTGAGGACACCCCATGCTCCCCCCCCAGATCTGGAGAGTGCTCGATGCCCTGGTCAGGGTGTCCTGGCTGCAGTTCCCATCTCCACAGCAGGACCAGCTGTGGCTGGGCCATCCCCTTTCCCACGCTCTCCCCTCTGCACCCAAATTATGGCCACATGCACCCCCTCTGTCAGTGCCACCACTGTTTAAGGTCAGTGCCATTGCTGGCTGAATGGGACACTGGCTGGAGATCCAGCACCGGCTGTGGAGAAGGTGGAGCTCACCCCGCTGCCGCCGATGCTGCGACACCTCCTGCACCTGTTTTCCTTTCCCCCTGACCTTCTTTTCGTCTGTTCCCCCCACAGAGTGCGATTGCCATCCCGTGGGCGCCGCCGGCCAAACCTGCAACCAAACCACAGGCCAATGTCCCTGCAAGGACGGCGTCACCGGCATCACATGCAACCGATGCGCCAAAGGCTACCAGCAAAGCCGGTCTCCCATCGCCCCCTGCATAAGTAGGTGGATCGCTCTTTTGATGTCTGTAAATTTGAGATATTAACCTTTTTAAACCCACAGGAGCTGCTGCCTGGGCTGGGCAGCTACGAACCCCCCTGCATACGTGCCAGCGGGCAGTGCTTGGGGGATGGAGCTGCCTGGGTACCCCTGCCAGCCGCACTGCCCGCAGTAGGGTGTATAGCCCAAACTTCAGCCCTGGCTTCCAACTAGCTCGTCTGCCATGTTGGGTAAGTTGTGTGAGTGCATCTGCAGCCCAGTTTGCCAGTAATTTGATTTTGCCTCACAGAGGCAAGGTGACCCAAGAGCACATTTGCTTTGGGGTACCACATCAGGCCTGGATGCTAAGGCAAATCACTACAAATGGATTTTGGTCTTCAAACTCAGGTTGTGCTGCACTGGCACAGAGCTCAAATCAGATATTTGATGGAGCCGCCGTCACAGCAACGCAGCCGATAGCACCTGGATTGCTAAGGGGGATCTGCCACTCACATACCCACTCAGAAATATGGGTTTACCATTTGCTTCCTCGAGTTTGCTTTTCAGTTTGCCTTCCCCAGGCTGCGCCCATCCTCTGCTCTTAAAACAACAGCAGCGAGCACCAGCTACGGCTCCCAAACCCTCTCTGCTGCAGCGTTTACTCTGCAAACACCCATCCAGTCCCTGCCGAGCACGCGCTGCCCAGGCAAGGATGCTTTACCCTCTCGCCGCTGCTGGTTTTGCTGCTGTTGGATCACTCAGTAGCTCACACACCTCGAGTGCAACGTCTGCGCCTGCCCTAACGAAACGAAGCATCGTAATTATGGTGTCTGGGACAGGCTGGGAAGGAGGGGCTGCTCCCCTTGAGGTTGACTCCCTGCTGCTAAAAGGGAAAAAAAAAACCCCAATGGGAAAAGAAAAGTGAAGGTTCAAAGAATCAAGTCTTTGTTGGGAGCCCAGAGTCCGCACCCGCACTGTCACCTCGCAGCATCTGCCTCTCAGGATGGCCATTGTCAAACTACAGGTCACAAACCCTTTCTCTACCTTCTCCTGCTGAAGAAAACCTACATTCCAGGGTGGTTTTTGGTCACTTGAGATTCATTCTTCCCTGTGTCGCAATGGGACGGCAAGAGCTCAAACCAGATGCTTGTTTCCCCAAGATGCTACAGTCATGGCTCCGGTATGCTCTGCAGCAAGTATGCGCAAAGGTTGATCATTAATCGTTCCCCAGGGCCATGGTAAACCAGAGGGTAAATTGTTCCTTGCGTCACCTCCCCTGGGATTCATTGGGCTAAATAAAGACAGACACAGGATTTCAACATAACCCAACCGGGCGTTTGGAGCCGGGCTGTGCTCACACTGGCTGCCGAACCGGCGTGCTCAGGGCTGGCATGAGCCTGGCCCTGCAACCCCGCCGCTGCTCCAGCACCCACAGGAGACCCTTCCTTCTGTGTCATGCAGAACATCCTTTCCAAGGGGCCATGACTTTGGACGGAAACTTTTTTTTTTCAAGTAACACTCTGGCCTGGCTACGCAGTTGCTGTGCAGTCGCTGGGAGTCTGATCTGCATGTCTGATGCCAAAGTGATTAACATGAGGATATGAGCAACTTGCAGATCTCTCATCCTAGAAAAACGCAAACCAGCACATTTTCATCCTTGGAAAATGTCAGTCAACATCTGCTACGTGTGAGGGGACGTAGTTCACACATATTTTATACGTACATTGTATACATCTCCATCCCTTGCTTTCCCACCCGGCACTGCGAGGGCACAGGTAGGCTGCAGCTAGCAAGGGGATGCTTGTCTGGGAGGGCACAGTTACTCTCTGATTTAACGCTTCCTATATTCTCCTTGTCTCAAAGACTTATACCACCTCATGGGGAATGAGCAAGCCCCCAGTAGGACCTGTCTGCACAGCAGCACACACCAGCAAGCACCAGCACCCGCCCAGCCGCCGGTGTCGGGACGGCTGCACTGGCCTGATTACACAGCGTGTGCTTCACGTGGGCTTGCGCTGTGATTAATTGCGCGAGGGTGAAGGACTCAAAAAGTCATCCAACTGGGCTGCGCCCCTGCGAGCTGCCATCACTCCACTGCGGACAGACCCCAGCAAACCCTGCCTCCGTGGCCAAGTGGGTTCCCGAGAGCAAAAGCAGGAGGAGACAGATGCCGACCCCTGACTCGTGCCAAAATTCCACTCTCAAAAGGGACTGGAAGGGTGTTCTCCCACCAGGATTCCCAAGGATGCACAGGCACTGCAGCACTGTGCCCTAAATATACAAAAGATGTCGGTAATGGGAGCTGCGTATGTGCACAGGGGAAAAGAGCTGGCCTTGTCAAAGCGGGACGACAGAGCGTGCTCCGCCTGCAGCCCATCCTTTTTAACATCAGCAAACAGCCAGATTTGGGCAGGAAGATCCAGAACATTGTGAGGTTTCAGCTGTGCGTACAAAGCCGGCCTCAAATTAAAAACCCAGGACCGTTGCATGGGCACCCGATATGTTTGTGTTTCCTTTAAATGTGTGAGATAACACTTGCATCCCGGCAGAGAGACGCGATACCCGCATCCTACCTCACAAGGGAGGACTGGGATGTGGGTAGCACTGCCTCGGACGTGGATGGACACAGCAGGGGGAAGGGAGGGACAGGGAGAGGCAGCAACAGCTGGGGCTGGGCGCTGCATGCCCCACTGCCCTGCCTGCCTTACGCACCCGCCGAGCCCCCGCAAGAGCATCCCCCACCCCGGGGTGCAAACTGGGACCTAGCGACTGCAGCGGGCTGCGTCGGGAGCAATTGCTGGCTGTGGCACCACAGCAATCGCCTGGCTGGCTGCAGCCTGTCGCCTGGAGCAACTGGCAATCACCAGGCCATGCTGCTTCTACTTCTAACCACAAGCCCATATTTTTCGTTTAAAAAACCCCTTTTCCACACTTTCCTGGGAGGCCCAGTTCCCCAGAGGGTACAGTCCCGGTGTGTTGGTTTCTGAGGCTCTTGCAAGGCTCCTTGCTGGAGGATGTGGCTGGGAGACAGCCCTTGCTGGAAGATGTGGTTGGGAAGGCAAAAGGTGGTGTGTGCAGGGGCCAGGCTCTGGGATGGGGAATAACGACTCCTTCTTTTATCTCCTCTCCTCTCCTGCCTGCTTTTCACTGTCCTGCACAGAGATCCCTGCCGCTCCCCCCACCACAGCTGCCAGCAGCACGGAAGAGCCTGCAGGTACGTTGTCTCTTCTTTTAAAGCATCATGATGGTAAATGTCTTTTGAGCAATTGTCTGCTTATGATAAAAAAATGCATGAAATTAATACATGAATTCTGTTGCCTGTACTGGGACAAGTGGATTCTTTTTATGCCCAAAATATCCAAGTGTGCAGCATCCCAAGAGTCAGATGTTTCTAGGAGCACGTGGGAGTGTAGGGAAGATGCAGATTTTCCCAGGGGTAAGAAATCAGTAAGCACGGAGCGGTTACCCAAAGTGAGAGCGATGCTTGATGGAAAAGAGGTAAGGACTAAAGACTGCCGCTGGTTGATTATTGAAGTTTATTGGTTGCCTGCTGAAGTAGAAGAGCCCAAAGAAGGTAAGAAAACAGTCCAGCTGAGATTTTTTTCCTGGTGGAAGAGGACTGGAGAACCAAAAATACCCCTCAAAGAGAAATAAACACCAAAGTGTTGCTGACTGCTGCATATGAGCACTTCCTTTTGTTTGCCTGGATCCATGCATTTCGTGTGCTGAGCACCCTTAGGTGCTGCTGTGACCTGCGTATGTTACCAGCAGCGTGGCTCACGTCCAGCTTTGCGGGTCCTCGGGCTGGGACACGGCTGTGGTTAGTGGCATTGTTGGGGATAGTTGTGCTCAGAGGTGTCTGGAGGCCGGTGACCATAAGAGTAGAGGAAGCATCTTAGCGCGGATTGGGAGGTCCTGCAGTAGCAGCTGAAGCATGGGGACAGCAGCATGGCTCTGATGGGCTTGGGTCACCGCGTCTGTGCATGCTGCAGTGCAGAGGATTGTCCTGGGAAAGCTTTGGCACACGGTGCTGTGCATATCCTGCCTTTCCCCTCCCCTCGCCCTTTTGCCAAATGCTGCCTGTGCGATGCTGCTATCCACTTCCATCAGGAGAAATCTTCTTCCCCAACTCCTCAGGAGCTTAATTACATAGAATCATAGAATGGTTTGGGTTGGAAGGGACCTTCAAAGGTCGCCTAGTCCAACAGTGCACCTTACCATCCCGCCCTGTTGTAGGTGCATCCCAGCAGTGCCAGCTAACCGTGCTGGATGCACAGGGCCGAGCGGGCTGCCCTCTCCCCATCTCATTCCATGGGAGGCAGATTTATATCTGCCACTGCCTGTTTCACCCCAGGCTATCAAAGAAGCCCAGGGTCTAGTCAAGGCTTTTAAATGCTTGAGGGAGGGTTTTTCCCATCAACGGGAACTGTGCTGCTGATGTACGGCAGATTTATAGGCTGATAGAGAGTATCAGCTACTGGTTTAAGGACCACTGGTGGTCCTTAAAGTGGTTTGAGTGGTTTAAGTGTTTTCTGGAACCTCCAGAAAAATGTGCCCACTGCACCGCCGAGCGCGCACTGTGGGAGAATCCCAATCCCAACCGGTCCCCTCTGTGGCAGCAGGCGGAGGGCAGCAGAGCAAGATTTGAAGGGTTTAACTGGATGCTGCTGGGGCAAGTTGTGCTCCACGCTGTCACCACGTTAAATTGAGCATCTTCGCCTGCCCACTTTACTGACCAGTCTTTGGGGATGGGGCTCTTGGCACTTGGCATCGCAATTTCCAAGCTGAGCGTTTTGAGCGGGCAGCCAAGCCCTGCTCAGCCCTCGCAGCCCCGCGAGGCGGGGCTTTCATCCTTCACCAGGTGATAATAAACCCCAGCGTTGCCTAAATACAAAAGCTACACAGATTAAATACCAGATTTCTCACAGGCTCCTGCTATTTCGCAGGAACTTGCAGACTAAATGTTCTGTCTCATGGCCTGGGAACACCAAGATGTTATGCTCCAGGCCTGGATCTGTCTGTTCCTCCCCCCACAACCTCCCAAATCCGCTCTGTTCCCCTGCGGCAGGGATGGCAGAGCAGACCTCTCGTACTATGATGCCACCGGCTTTATCCCAGGCTCTGCCAACAAATGTGGATATTTGGCAGCCGAGGAGATGCAGAGATCGTAGAATCAGAGAATCATCATAGAATCATCTAATCATTTAGGCTGGAAAAGGTCATTGAGTCCGACCATAAACCCAACACTGCCAAGTCCACCACTAAGTTATGTCCCTAAGCACCACATCTACACATCTTTTAAATTCCTCCAGGGATGGTGAACCAACTACTTCCCTTGGCAGCCTGTTCCAGTGCTTGATAACTCTTTCAGTGAAAGAATTTTTCCTAATATCTGATCTAAACCTCCCTGGCACAACTTCAGGACTTTTCCTCTTGTCCTATCACTTGTTACTCGGGAGAAGAAACCTACACCCACGTCACTACAACCTGCTTTCAGGTAGTTCCAGAGAGCAGCAAGGTCCTGTGAGCATCCTCTTCTCCAGATTGGAGTCTCTCCTCACAGGACTTGTACTCCAGACCCTTCATCACCTTCGTTGCCCTTCTCTGGACATGCTCCAGCACCTCAATGCCTATTTTGTAGTGAGGAGCCCAAAACTGAACACAGTATTTGAGGTGCCGAGTACAGGGGGATGATCACTGCCCTGATCCTGCTAGCCACATGTGACATGGCTTCTCTCAGCCCTTTCTGCAAGGAGCTTGGTTCCTGAGCAAGAGCTCTGTTGTGGAGCTCCAGTGTCTCTGTGCTTGGGACCCAGGGAGCAGAAGTAGCTCTGGCACTCACACCGGGGACCTCCCAGCCAGAACCTCGTCCTTGGTGGAGTCTCATTTCCTTGGGCTGCACCCAGGGCCGTTGCCCCAGCCCTTTCCTAAGGCAGGGTTCGGCTCGTGGCATCCCCTCCCCTGCTCGAGGTCAGGTGGCAGGGCGCGGGGTGCATTTGTGAGTGGGTGAAGGATTGCTTTGCCCCATCACCATGGTGGGAAGCATCCCTCGGGTGAGCTTTGCATGCAGTTTGCCCTGCTAAGCTGCTGACCAGCCTTGGAGGTGACACTTGAGCAGCATCCCTGAGTTTGAACTGGCCAGAGGGATCTCTCAGTGGTGTTTTGCTGCTGTTAGGAGCTCATTTATCTGAGCACATTGCTATTCATGAGTCCAAAAGGACCTTTCTGAAGGTATTCTGTTATTCCTGCCAGTCCCCATGTCCTGTTGCGTATTCCTAGACCATGACCATGAGAGGGGCTGAATGCAGACGAGGGCTTGGAGGAAGCAGCGTTTATCCACATCCCTCAGCCAACATCCCTGCTGAAGGGAAAGAGCTGCCAAAGCCCCAGCTCCGCTGCCCCCTCTGCTCACGGGTCAGGACTGGTTTGGGGGTGATGCATCTCCCACCTGTGTGCTCCACGCAGATACCAACACAGCCAGGGAAACAGCTTCTTTCCATGAACCTCCTGGGCAAATGCCAACTGGGACAGCTGCATTCAGCCATCCTGAATTCCACGTGCCACCTCGATTGGCCACAGCCCTCGTCGGTGCCTGCCCTGAGCTGATGTGCTGTGGCAGTGTGACCCATGGGCTGTGAGTCACGGCCACCAGCTTGGTGCCAGGCACTGTGTCGGGTGGGCTGGGACTGCTGCTGGGCTATTTGCCCCCATGGCCCCTTGGCTGGCCAGTGAGAAGGGTCAGGGTGAGCGTAGAGCCTGCATAGGATCTTTGAGCAGGACAAGGGTGTGTGCAGCCCATTTTAGGCACTGAACATGGATGCTTTGGTGAAGAGCAGCTCCCTGTGCAGCTGGTGAGGAGAGGTAGGTCCTGGGTGGGTGTCGATCGGCTGTAGGGATCAGAAACATATTGGTCAGGATGTCCCCCTCACCTTTGACTGAGGATTTGGGTAGGTGTCTGCAAGACTTTCCAGCCTTGCTACAAGGGCTACCTTGGCACTGCTTGGCAAAGTCATGGCCTCCAGTCCCAAGCTCCTGCAGATCCTGGCAGCAAACAGCCCCGTCAGGAAGGAGCAAGTCCCATAACTCTGCCTCCTTGTCGTGGAGAGAAGGGTTATTTGGGGATCCACCCAAGCCCAACTGGGTTTGCATAAAGCCTGTAACTGAGAATATCTCAGCAGAGTTAGAGACCTCCTTTCAGCAAAGAGGCTCCTCGCTGGAGGCTGGGAGGAAGCCGGGCCTCCTGACAGCCTGCGAGCCATGAGAAATGACCTGACAGCATCTCTTGGATCCCTGTGTCGCTGGAGGGCCAGATCTCCCCGCTCCTGCCCTGAGAGGCAACAAGGGACCAATCCATCTCACCAGGAGCTGCTCGCACCGCCTCCCCACAAAAGCCCAGCGGAGGCTGAGCCACGCTGAGCAATCAGATGGGCCCAGCATCCGATCATAATTCTTCTCACAATGATTTTTATTAGACTTTTAAAGCACTGTTTTGTCCAGGGAGCTTGAACTCTCCATATTTCATTCCTTCCCCTCATTGGGGAGCGTCAAGCGGTCCTGGGTCTCATCATCGCTCAGCTCCCACCACCACCCTGAAGCATCTGGCCAAAACTCATGGTGTGTTCTCGGCAAACCCTTAAATAGGTGTGTCTGCAAGCCAGAGCTTCCATGATATGGGAGCAAAAGAATTATAGAGATGGAGAAAGAAATTAGTGGGAGACTTTGGGTGCAGCCAGTTCTGGGAGAGATGTTGCTTTTTTTCCTTTGCTCATAGCTACACAGGGCAGAAAGCGCCTTCCTTGCCGAGAGCCAAGTTAGCGTCATCACTGCTCTGAGTCAACAAGGGGTAAATTTCAAAAGAGCATAGGCCAAAGCTGGCCTGGGTACAAGGGGTAGAACAATGTCGACTTTGGCGTGGGGGGCCCTGCCTGGCTCCGCTTAGCTCTCGGAGGTCCGAATCAATTTGGGGAAACAGTCCAAAACGGAATTGTTTAGTTGAAATGCATTCATGCTGTCCCATGCCAGGAGATTGGAGAATGAGGAGGGGGCGAGGAAAGCTCTTGCTACCACCCTGTCCTCTTCTGGACCCGTTCAGAGATGCAGAAGGGGCCACAGTGAAAAGGCAAAAAAAAAAAAAAAAAAACAGTGAGGGGAAAAGGTTTACAAACCTGCCAGTCAGTCATTGTCTTATCTGAATCGAATCCAGATTGGCTTGGAAATGATTATCTTAGGTGGCTGATTTCAGTTAGTAGGCTTAAATAAAAACAGGTGATTGGACCGATACAACTTTGCGTGGTTTTGCCCTGGAAATCAGCTTCCCCAGTTTCAAAACCAGATCTGGACTTTCCAAAACTTGTTAGGGCTCAAGGTGTTGCCTGGGCTCTTCTGTTCCTGGCTGGTGAGGAAGAGGTTGGATGTAAGTGCAGAAAAGGGAAAAAAACCCCACTCTTAGCAATCCCTGGGGCTCCCTCGGATGCACAGGGACCCACAGCAGCTTGGCTCCAGGTTGTGGTTTTCCCGGAGTGCGGACACCCCAGCGCAGAGGTGGATGCATGCCGTGTTACGAGAGGATGATGGATACCTTCTGGAGGCAGCTCGGAGAAGGGAGATGGGCAGTCAGGTCTCTGCTCTGGAAGAGTCTGGAATAGTCTCAAGGAAAAACAAAAAAAAAAGAAAACAAAACAAAACAGAAAAAAAACCAATCCCATGGGCTGTCCGAGCCTTTCAAGACTGTTCCTGCTTTTGTGTCTCACTTGGAAAAAACACGTGTGAAGGTTATGGCTGCGGTCCGGGAAAATAGAAACGTTGTAGGAAAGAGCAGAAAACCTTCACTTGAGAACGTTTGTTCCCCAGGACAGCTCTCCATCCATCTCGCACGACCGGGTGCTGTTGTGGTGCTGAGCCACTGCTGTCACACCACACAAAGTCAGGAGCATTTGGGACAAGCCACTGCCTCATGCCACCCACTCCTGCCCTGTGCACCATGTGTGTACGTGCACACGTACGCCCCACGCAAACCTCCCCCGTCACCTCCGTGGGGCTCTCTGGACCTCCCAGCACCCTGCCCCCACATCCCAGATTTGGAAGCCCCTCTGATCCCTTCCCATTCTGTCCCTTGGCACAGCTGGGGGCTACGCATCCTTCCCAGGCCTGCAGCTGACTTTTCAGTATTTACAGGCTTGGGCTTTGGGGTGAACTTTCCAAATTTTACCCAGAATCCTCCACTAAGAGCCAGAAATGGGGAAAATTGGCCTCTCTGATGAGTTGGTGCTCCTGTCCCAGCATCATTTGTGGGTAGCTTGAGTAGTCCTGCCCTAAAAAAGGGTTGGTTTCCTTTCATCTGAAGGTCAAAGGCTTCAATTTTTGCCTGCCCATGCCTAGATGAAAAGGTGCGATGCAAGGCCATCCTTGGAGAGTCCCCTGCTCCCAGGTACCATCACCCCCGGGGCAATCACACGGGTGTGCAGCAAGAGTGGAGCTCATTCGTCCCACAGTAGAAGGGCATAATGCAGATCTCGTAGATGGACGTGGAGGAAAAGGGACCTGTGGGTTCCCTCAGGGCTGCTGCCACTGGCATCCACATCAACCCAGCAAAACATCACCAGGCACTGTTAGAAGCGGAGTTAAATCACTTTCTCCCACCAGTACGGGGGCTGTGCTGGAATTTCATGGCTTGGGCAGCTGGGAGCCACCTCCTTATTTCCAGCCTCCCAGCCAGCTTGTACCTGTGCATCCCTGCAGGAACACGGTCTTCTTGGCTCCATGTCTCCATCCCAAGGAGAGCTTGTGGACCACTGTCCTTCCCGCTCCCAGTCACGTAAACACCGCGATCATCACTGCAGCAACAGCTTCAAGGGAAAAGTGACATTAGGAAAGGATTAAATGTACCATAGCTCCTTTTAATGAGCTGCAGCAGCTGGAAACAAGGAGTAAATGTCATGTGAGCCTCCAGCTGCCTCCACAACATCTGCGAGGGGTGCGATGCTTGCTTGGAAAATGACAGTGTGGGGACAAGCCACTGGCATTGCGTAGCACCTCCAGTCAGGAGAGGACAGGACATGGAGCCAAACCATTGCTCCCCGGTCCCTTCCTGAACGCTTATCTAAACCGCTGGACCAGCTCCATGCCTGAGTGAAGTCAGTGGCAAATCTCACCCCAGTGTTGGATCCACAGGGGCAAATGCAGTGGGTGCTGTTGGCTTGGCCAGTGAGAACCTGGCTCACCACTCTGTGTTTGGGTGCGGGCGTGTAAGCATGGCTCTTGGGTGGGCTCTTGGAGGGCTGGAGGAAACAAATCCCACGCCACGCTGAAGTTCATGTCTTCCCTCCTTCCAAGAGCACTGAGCAAGCAGGGAGGGAAGGGAGCAGCTCTGCGCCTGGTTTGCACCATGGTCATTGTGTTTGGAGGGTGGCACCTGCCCATGGTGTCTTGCCAATGTAGCCTTGGAGGCTGAGTCAGAGGGGCAGGGGAGATGTCCCTTGAAACCCTGTCACCTCCTGCTTCCCATCACCTTGGCTCCTCATGGGGTGATGGTTTTGTTGGGGTCTCCCCCTGTGCCATGGTTTTGTCTTAGAGGTGGTCCCAAACCAACCCTGCCAACACGCATTGACCATTGCAGCCCTCCCATATCTCAAACGAGTGGCCCCAAGCACAGTCAGCCCAGCAGGCCTGGGTCCCTGCTCGGCTGGGCAGGCTCGCTGCCTGGCTACCAGCCTCAGCTGCTGGGCTACTGGGCTGCTGGACACGGTAGAGCCATCCACGCAGCCTCCCCCAAGTTGCTGCTGGGTGCAGCACCCTGGGGAGCACAGCACCCAGCCAGAGGAGCAAGGGATGCTTTCCAGTGGGCACAGGGACCACCGGCTCCCGTGGGAGGCTGCTCCTTGGGCAGATCTCCTTTATCAGAGGTAAACTGGAAAAAATACACCAAAAAAACCTCAACTTCTGTAGCACCTTGCACATAGAACACGAAAGGGACTATCAAAAGGCATTGTACTGGCATTATGAATTGAGAAGGAAAAGCCTGAGGGTGTGTCTGGTTTCAAACTAGATTTGCCTCCAGATCAACAAAGGAAATCACAAAGTTTTAACTCAGGAGAATTGCAAGCAGAGTAACAGATAGCCTTAGGGGTTTTTTTGGAATTGAAGTAGCGAGGTGTCTCGGTAATCACTGGCACTGAAAGGGAGGATGTGCCTGTGCGCACACTGGTGTTACTGCTCGCACATCTGGAGGGGATCAGCAGCACAAGGACCGGTCAGAGCTGGGAGCAGGGCTTGGCAGCGCTCGCCTCCTGCCCGAAGGGATCCCAGCTGGGCTGGAGACGAGCTGCTGGGATGCGAGCACAGCCCATTCCCGCTCTGCCTTGGTGAGGATGCTCCCAGAGTTGGGGCAGGGCATGGCCAGGGGAAACTGTGAACTGATGGAGAGAAAAATCACAGCTCTTTGCTCCAAGGACGCACTAACAGTGCGCCTGAGCTCTGTGGAGAGCCGGGAGCATCCTTTAGGCTGGGAATAAAGGGCTCCACAGCCGCCTGTGGTACAATCGGGAGGTGAAATTCTCATTTCGGTCACCCTGGTGTAAATGTGGGCTCAGTCTGGGGGTCTGCAGCTTTGTACCCATCCAAATGAGTCATTAATTTAGCCCTGCATGGGTATTCTCTTGCCTGTCTCAGGCTGTAAGCAAGGTGATGGATTGACTGTGTGATTGATTGACTGATTGATCGGCCGCAGCATCCAGTTCCCTCCTGAAAAGAGGTTTCTCATGGTGATCCACAGTGAATGGCTGTGAGCACAATAGGGGTGGGGGGCTTCCCGTGAGGAAACTTCTAGTGATTTCAAAATATTTCAGAAAGCCCGTGGAAAAAAAAAAAAAAGAAAAGAAAAAAAAACCACCACAAAACTTCTGCTGAAATGCAGATAAGCTTCACACACAACTGCATCATGCTCTTATAACCCCATTGTAGGGCTTCCTGCACCCCCATATCCCTTCATCCCTGCACCCCTTCATTCCCAAATCCATTCTTCCATCTCTACATCCCTCCAGTCCTGCTTCCTTCCATCCCCACCTCCCTCCATTCCTCCATCCCTGCATCCCTCCATCCCCACATCCCCAGATTAGGGATGCTGCCACCTTGGGGACTGTCCTTCTGACACTGGGGGGACCTGGGTGCCCTCAAGCCCTGGGTGCCGTAGTGAAGCCACAAGCTTCAGAGCAAAGACTTGCAAGCCCAGCATCACCATCAAACCCATCTAAAAAAAAAAAAAAGAAATTATGGATTTGAAGCTAAATGAACAGATTCTCTCCCCTTCCTGGGACATTTCCAAGTGCTGCTTCCCCTTGGCAAACAGAGCGCGTGTCCCCAGCACCGGCTCTCCATTGCCGTGTTTCCCCCGGAGCGGAAAGTTTGATTTGCCCCGGCTCCGGTTACATCCTGCCCCCACGTCCCACGCAGCGCCCGCTCGGCCGGGGAGCTGATGTCAGGCCGGGAATTTATAGGGTGGCCAACGCTCCCGAAGACAGATGGTTTCCTATTAATGTATTTAATCATGTCGACTGCGGCTCTCAGCAGGGCTGCGTCCCCGGGGGCGCCGGGAGCGGCAACCCTGGAGTCCGTCCGCAGTTGGAGGCTGGGGACGTGTTCCCAGCCGCGCTGTTGGGGCTGGCACCCCGCATCCCCCCCGTCTCCTGGGGCTCAGCGCTGGGTTTGCCGCTGCGAGGAGCGGGTGGGAAATGTGCTGCCAGGAGAGGGGCGAGGAGGGTGCAGAGCCAGGGGTGGATGCGCCATAAATCTCTCGTGTTCGTGTGGTGTTTTCCAGCGTTTTGGTGTCTGGCACAGCTGGGCTGTCCCCACCAGTGCCTGCTTTTTCCCTTTATGTATGGGAATAATTGGGATGCTCACGCGGCTGTGGCTGTGGTGGGCACCCATGCCCCAAAACACCAAACCTTGCTGAGGTACTTTCCTTCCCATCCCAAAACTGGCAGCAGGGAGCAAACGCACTCCAACCCGCAGCAGGGCTCGGGTGATGCCTGGGGGTGGGCTCTGCTCTGAACGCAGTAGTCGGGGGTCCCAGGGCTGGACCAAACGGGCCGGCGACATCTGAGCCATGCAGGGACTGAGCTGCCGGGATGCCGCAGCGCGTCGTGGCTCGAAACCGACTGGGCTCCTGTGAAGCGTCCGGCCGCTGCTCTCCACCCGCTCCAGGCAAGAGGGCTTTAATCTAATTACATGCTTTATTTGCGACAATTTGTTATTCAATCAATCTTGCTCAGGCAGAAGAAAGGAGGCCACTGTGGGCTCATTTTCACCTTCTCGTTCCAAGGGAGAGGTTAAGGGCAGTTTTCCTTGCTGGAGATGCCTGCAGGGCTGCGGACCCCGCTCCCCCTTCGCAGGGGGTGTGTGGCATGGGGCGCGAGTGGTTTTCAGCCACCTTTTCTCCCAGCATCATGCAACAAGTCACCAGATCAGGCACAGAGCATCCTGGCCATGGCCTGAGGATGCCTTTGAAACCTTCTGTCCCTTGAGGACCCTTTGCAGCCAGCGACGTGCTGGTGGCCCAGGACGTGGTGGGCAGCACTGGGCAGGCAGGGCTGGAGGCAGGGGTCAGGATACTCCTGCCAGGTGGACCCAGGGAGTCCTGAGAGCACTCCTGAGACTGCTTGGGAGACCAGAAGATGCTCGCGTGCCTGGGCAGGTGCAGACTGGCCACAGACCCTCTCCACGGCTGCCCCAGGAGCTGATGGGGCTGGGTCTCAGCTGATGGGAGAAATCCCTGCCAGCTCCTTTTCCCAGGGCGTGCGGTGGGGACCGCTGCTCTGAGGTTGACTACCCTGGGCCAGCTTAAGGGGTGACCAAGGACAGAAAACAAAGTCACATGGCTGCCTGGTTAAATACAACCCCACAGCAGAGGCTTGCATTACACCAGGACTTTGCACAGATCCTCTGGGAACAGACCTAGACCCCCAAGATCCCCGTCCCCAGACTGCGAAGGGGACAGTTTCTAGCCCAGGGACCGTTTTGCAGGTCATACAAAATGCAAGACTTGAGCAACCCAGCCACAGCTCAGCCCCAGGTCCAAGGCTTGTGAATTCTGTGCCTCCCCGTCCCAGCTCCCAGCCACACCGGAGAGACGGCCGAGGCCACCCAGCCAGAGTCCTGCAGCCAGCCCCCAAACGAAGCGCGCTCATTTGCATGTCATAATTGCAAAGGGCATCGTGCACAATAGCTGGGTCGTTGCCAGGTAGGGAGGAGGAGGAAGAGCCAACTGAGTAGTAACAGACTCCCCTGCTTCGTTCAGCCGCCGGAGAGGGGAAGGGAGGCTGCTGGGCACGCAGGAGAAGTGACCCCACTGCTAAAGTGAAGAACCTGGGAGTGGTTCTCTGCCTTAAGTTTGGTTTTATATTAAAGAAGCCTGCTCTGAGACAAAGACTCCCACTGGAGTCCAGCCCAAGTTAAATTACGGCATCAGTCCCTCTCAGTCACCGTGCGCTCTGCAAGCCAGAGATACCACGGTCCCTGCCGCTCGCCCCACGGGGAGAAGGCCACTCGCGCTCCCTGTGCCAGAAAAGGGCTGCTCCAGAGCATCTCCTCCCTCAGGACACGCAGTCAGCAAAGGCCAGGAGCTAGAAGCCTGGAGCAAGGGTGTTTGGGCAGCAGAGCTGGCGCTCTCCAAAATGACCGCCAATGTTCATTCACTGAGAATGATGGAGGAGATGTTAAAATAAGTCTTTGGGATGGAAGCAAGGGGCAGCTTCAGTGCTGTGGGAAGTGAAATGGGATTTTGTGGTCGTCTGGGGAAGTGTCCAGAAGTCCAAGAGCCGGAGGCATCCCTGTCATAACGGCTGTGGGCCAGCCCTGCGTGGGGTCATCATCAGCTCTGGTGATGGGCAGTGGAAGATTGCGTTTTATCCCCGTGTCACCTGTGCTTTTCCTCTGAGCTCCCAACCACGAGAGGAAGATGTCAGGTTGCCACCTGCAAAGGGGTTTGGAGATTTATTTCTGCGGTCCAAACAATTTGGAGGAGAATGCAGCCCCGTGGGGACAGGGCAGCTTGAAGCTCTGCAGACCTGTGGAGCTGTAGGCTGATGAACATGCCCTGTACATCCCACAGGACATACAGTGGTTGCTCAGAACACCTGGAATAGTTTTGTGGTTGCTGGATGAGCTCAGGAAACCTCTTGATGCAGACAGCACCCACCCTGGGGCTTTGCTTGAGAGTGCTGTGGGCTCAGCTGGGAGGTCTGAGCATGGACCGCAGCTCAGAGCTGGGATTCCTCGACTCCCATCAAAGGGAGGGTTCACTGGGGTGCATACCAGGGATCACAAAAATGATGAATGCTGTTCACCACCATGGTCTCCTTGCATGAGAGGAAATCGGAACATCCCCATTGATCTGGGCTGGCCAGCTCTGGAGATGTCCTGCACCCCGAGCAGAACCCTACTCCCATTTTCTCAGCCCCGCTCTCTCCAGCGATGGGCTCACGGATTTAGGATTTGACGTTTGGACCCGCACCTTCATTTTACTGCTCGTTTTGGTTGCACATCCCACCCGGCGCAAACGGGAGGTGGGGATGCACGGACTCCCACCCGCAGAGCCCCAGCAAGAAGCGCAGTCCCTCGGGGAGCTCACAGAGGGATTGCGGGCGAGCACCTCAACCTGCTGAGATGGTGAGGCCAAACGGTCAAGGCTGGGTCTCCCTTCCTAAGCCACGACACCTCCACTTTGGATCTCAGCCCACAAAGGGCCCTTCCTAGGGGAAATCAATAGGAATTTAGCTGCATACATTGGGATTAGAAATCTGAATCCCTGTGGGGATCTAAGCCTTATATCCGCATTTTGAGTCAGGTACCCAGGCCAAGAAACGTGGCTTTAATCGTTCTATCCTGTCAGAATCAAGGGGCCTTTCATTTCCGTTGCCGACATGTGGCTTTCGCAGAGGCTTAGAACTCGTTTTGGATCTGCAAGCGCAGCAAGACCTGGTCTCGCGCAGCATCTTCTCAGGAACGCCGCTCGGCACCCCGAGCTCCGGCTGCCGCCACCCCCGTCCTGCCCAACCCCGAAAGCATCAGTGCTCCGGCGGGGGTGCGTTAGGAAAGCGCGGGGTGACCAGAACCCCAGCTTCCCACAGCCTGCGGTCCCGTGCTAGCGGCCCCATCCTTGCTTAGACAACCCCTGAAAATGAAGAAATTATTTAAAAAAAAAAAAAAACTTTTGCAAAAAAAAATTAAGCAAAACAAAGGAGGTGTTTAGCTGTGAAAACCCTTTTCTCAGCCAGAGAATTAGTGATATCAAGTGGATGGGCTGAGCTGCAAAGCTGCTGAATGCTACGCTGACACATTTTACCGAGCTGCGATGGACACGAAACAGCCACCCACCACCTGCTCCCAGCCCTCTGTGAGCAAGGAGCACCAGCCACCTCCCCCAGCTCCCCTCCCACTCCGCTTCTCTGGGAAACGCAGAAAAGCTGTGCTTTCCCGCAGGGAAGTGGCCGGCGGCTCCCAGCCCAGGGGATCCGGCGGGGAGGTGTAGGATGGCTCCGCTGCGGGTCACGGCGCGTTAGGATGCGGTGATGAAAACAAAAAAAAAAGCACCAGGGTCTGGTTGTGCTTTGGGTTTGTATCTCCGAAACACGGATTTGCGCTGAAATATTTGCACAGCTGAGCAAACTCGGGGAGGAAAGCGCTGGGAGCAGGGGGAGGAGGGGTTCGGGCATCACCACTCCATTTCTCCTGTAACATGGGGCTGTGGCCAGGGGTGTTTGAGTCCTTCAGAGGTCGGTGGCCAGGCCGAACGCAGGCCAGGACGGACTGGGCGAGGTTGCAGGGTCTGTGGAGGGCAGGTCCCCCGCCTTGTTCTGCACCCCCACGTGCAGGGGACATCCGTGTAGAACACAACGGGGCAGAGAGCCGGGGCTGGCCCCAGTGGCGTCCACCCCACCGTGCCTGTAGGACCTGGGTGGACAGGACCTGAACATTCACCACCCCATGCTTCAGGTACCAGGTTGTTCCCCATCCCAGAGGTGGCTTCACCTCCTCAGGCAGCCTCCTTTTGTGCTCAGCCTGGCCTTTTAGCAGGACTCTGGCATCACCTTCCAAGGACAGGTGACCCCAGGCTGAGCCTCTGCAGCCCCATGGAGACAGGCGAGAGGGACCTGCAGGACAGGGAGCCTCCCGTGCAGCCAGGACAAGGGACACGTCCCTTGGGACTCTGTAGGTTTGTGACAGAAGAATTTGGGGACAACTTCTGAAAGAATCTCACATCGTGTGGTATCTCCTGTGCACATGGCTCTGCTATCACCTTCCATCAGGAGACCCGCAGCTCAGTAAACCTTCCCCCAGAGCCTGAGCTGCTGAAACATCACTTAATGGACGGGAGCAGAGTCTTTTCCAGGCACCAGGCAGCACTGAAACAACACCCTGTAGCATCCCCTTTGTACGCTTTCCCTGAGCAAGCGGTGATCTTCCAGCATCACCCCACACACACAGCACCGCTCACCAGCAAACACGAAACTCAGTGCTTTGAAAAAATTCTGAGAAGTTCTGCTGAGAAACTTCATGTGCCCTCCCAAAGAGGCCCCGCAGGACTTCCGAGTCACCCAGGAGGCAGGAGAGCTCTCCACGTAGGAGACAAAGGAAATGAAGCGGGGCAAATCCCCCACCCATGGAAATCCGCCCTGGCATCTGGTGATTTACACTGATTTACACCAGCTGGCTCTGGCCACATCAAGTTCAATGTAAACCAGCTGAGGCTCTGGCACAGCCCGTGGGCTCGGGAGGGGAAAAAAAGGGAGAGAAAGGGAAGCAGAGTCACTAACAGCAGGGTCGGACCTCGGCTGGAGCTGGGTGTCCTGAGCTGTAAGCCTGGCTCCAGGTTTGTACCATGGGAGCGAGCGGAGGCTGTGGGGATGGGGAGCTGTCCTGGAGGGCTTGGGGGCAGCTGGAAACGGTGCTGGGATGGGATTCTGGCAGGTCAGTGATCTCAGGGAGAGTGGAAGTATCGTGGTGGTAGGGTAGGAGTTGGGAAGCTCAGAGATGTTTCTGTGGGGAGAGGCTGCTGAAGGGACTTGGAGGTGTTGTTGTGAGCAGTCTGCACTTAAGTCCAGAGTGATGGTTTCTGTCTGATCGCTGTTTCTTGGGGCTGGAGGAGGATCTGCTCTCTGTGGGTCCTGCCAGCCCGGCTGGTGCAGACCCCCTTGCAGGTCCCGGCACCAAGCCGTGGGGTGTGCGGCTGGGAGCTGCTGTCCCCCCCCCGCCCATCGCTAGTGCTCAGAGCCCACTGCTCCCCAGCATCTGTCTGTCTGCCACCCATTTGGCCAGGGGACAAGAGACCTGCAGCCAGAGCTCCCCAGCATTGTCCCTGCTCCCTGCCTGCGCTCGTGCTAGCCTCTGCAGTGGACCAGCTACAGCATGGGGGCCGAGATATAAAGGCGGGGATAGATATCTGTAGACCTCTGGGATTTTTGTGCCAGGGGAGAACCATCATCATGTTTATCACAACCACGTTAGTGTCCTGAAGAACACCGGCAATCTGCGGTTGAGCAGAACGACGCCGGCTGCCCAGCGGAGCAGCCCGATGGCCCTGTCAGTGCCCTGCCCCACCGGGCAGGTGAGGGAGAGCGTCCGTGGGCTGTTAGGTCACTGCATGCACCTTTATTTCCCTTATAGACTTTGCCGTCAATGTTTATGGCCAGGAACGGCTGACCAGTGAGTTGGATCAGGAATATTTCTGTTCCCTGGGCTCGATGATGCCAGGCAGCCACATCCCTCTGCGTGGTGGCATCCTGCCACTTAGGCATGGCTGGGACTTCTCTAGTGCATCTCCATTGTCTGAACTACAGATTTTTGTGGAATATTTGCTCTTTTCTCAGTGCGTTTCAAGTTTTACTTGACGTTCAGAGTTGTCTTAGGTGAGAAAAGCAAAGGGGAGGCATGGGGTGCTGGAACCCCTCAGCCATCAGCTCAGCTCCTGGGTTTTGAAGGGCTTTGGCCGGGCTGTAGCTGGGCAGAGACCACAGCTGGGACTCTTGCAGAAGGAAGGTGCCCAATTTCATGTCATAGCTTTCACTTTTGGTCCTGGCTAGGTCACACCGAAAGAGCGTGAAACTGTGTATTACTGTGGGTGCTCTCCTGAGGAACAGGAGCAGCAATGGGGCAGGAGGACGGTGCTGAGATGAGGCAACTTTCTGCCTGGCCACGTTGAGAGGGGCTGGGGCGCGCGTGGACCGGAGGTGTTGGTACTGAGGTAGTACCCGATGATCTTGGGATGCGTGGGTGTTCAGCGCTCTGGGTTTCCTCCTCCTGTTGGTTTCCTCACTCAAGCTCAAAAAAGAAGCTACTGCTTGGCTCAGGGTGGGTTTGGCTGTGCTGCCTATGGGGAGGGTTGGGTCTGGGGTCCATGAGACTTTCTGGAGCATCTCCTCTCCACCTGAGAAAGCTCCCCATGTTTCTGAACCCACCTCCTACTCCAAGGACACCTTCTGTCCTGGGGCTGGCCAGCTGAGAGGGAGTAGAGCACCCAGTGCACTGTGTCTGCAGTCCTCAGTGCTCTCCTTGCCTGGGCCAGCTCAGAGCATCCAAAGCTGGAGAAGGTCTCCTCCAACATGGCCCTGTCCCAAAGCTGGCTTCGCATCACAGCCCCTGTGGAGGCAGCAGAACTGCAGACAGAGCGATCGCCAGGAAATGCTGCAGCTGTTCTGGCTGTGCAGCCACATCCCAACACTGTGCCTCAGTTTCCCCTCCCAGCCTGCTTAGTCTCAGCTTCTCTAGGAAGGAGCTGCTTCTTGCAAGGTCTTGTGCAGTACATAAGAAGCCCTCAAGCCCTACTGAGGCTGTGGCACATGCCACCCTGTGTGACACAGCCATGCTAAAGGGGGACACGGGGGTGCTGCACAGCTTATCCCCCAGGATTTCAGGTCATGGTCTACTGGAGAGTGTGAGGTGATGCATGGGCAAGCATGATTCTGCTGTGGCACTGCCAATGTGACCTGGGGGACGATACGGGCACCTCGTGTCTGCTGGCCATGGGGTACCAGCAGTATCCCCACCTTTCCACTGCCCCACCCTGCTCGCAGAGCCCCGGGGCCCCACTGTGGCCTTTCAGCAGGTTTTCCCACCTGGTCCCCAGCGGTGGCTGTGGAGGAGCGATGGGCAGTTGGGAGAGGTGGCGATGTACCAAAGCCTCCTGCTGCAGCCAGATGTGTCCCATTTTCCCCCAAATGTGGGGTTTCTGTGGTGCTGGGGGCCTCTCTTTAGCACCCATGGGTGCTGAGGAGACATGGGATGTGCATGGAGAGCACGTCCATGAGCCAGCCCCAATTTAGGGAGCTGCCGTGGGGTGGTACATCTCCAGCCACAGTGGCATTGCCCGGCTGTGGTGCCACTGGGATGTTCCCAGCAGTGCCTGGAGGGCACCAACTGGTGTGATGCCATCCAGCCGCATCCCACGCGGAAGCAGATCCCCGGGGAGCAGCAGCTACCAGCGCAGGGCTCAGCATCCCGACAGCGGCCCGGGACCGTGGCCTGCCTCCAGACCCCGCCGGGCTGCCGCGCCGGCGCTGCCAGGCCGTCGTGCCAACGCTCCCCCCCGCCGCGCCACCCGAGCGAAGCCCGCGTGTCCCAGAGGTGGGGGCCCATTAGAAACGAAACGTTCCTACTGGGGTATTTTATTTGCACACTTCAGTAGAGTGGACACCAAAAGGCTTTGCTAATGCTTCATGGGCTGCTAATTTCCTCTCTGACCCCCATTGTCGGAGGGTGACCCCAGCCCGAATCGCTCCGCAATGAATGCCAAAGGCTGACACCGGCCCGGGTTAGGGGTGACAATGGGGCCTCTGTGGGCTCCGGGCAGGCTCCAGTTGGGAGCTGGAGAACAGGGGGAATTTGTGTGGCTCTCAAAAGCTCTGGGTGGGCACAATAAGGGAGGCCCCGGGGTCTCCCAGGAAGACAGAGGCGGCGCGGGGAAGCTGGGCTGGGGGAGGCAGGCGGGAGGACGGTTTCCTTTGTGAAAAGCTTTCTTTAGAAAGGAAGGGTTTTTTCTGAATGCCCCCTTCGAAGACCCAATCGGGGCCTGGCAGATGGATATCACAGGCACGCTGCTTATTCACGGCAGGCTGCAGCTTTGAGCTGTCCCCGCTCTTCCCCCAGCCTTTTCTTCATTTTAAGGCTAATTTGTTTTGTTAATGTTTTCTTGCCCTCCCCCTCTCTCCTGCAGATTGTGACTCGTACTGCAAAGCCTCCAAGGGGAAGCTGAAGATCAACATGAAGAAGTACTGCAAGAAAGACTACGGTGAGTCGCCCCTCTCCGCCGACGCTTCCCAGGGACCAGAGGTTGCGAAGGGATGCAGAGCAGGAGCATCTCCCTCCCTGGTGTCCCCAGGCCCACCCAGCCCAAGGGCAGGTTGCCGGCTGGGTCCCAACCACAACCAGGGACCAGGCAGCCCAGCTTTGCTTCGCGGCAGCTGCCCGTGGTGGGGTGTGTGCGATTTGGGGGATGGTTTTTTCTGGGTTTGGAGAGGAAGCCCTGGGTAGTGATGCTTGGCGGAGCAGAGATGCAATTTGTTTCCTGGAGTCGCTCTGCAGACACTGAGACAACCCCCAAATCAGGGTCCATAGTGTCCTCATCACCCTGTGTCTTCTGTGTTATGATGACACCATGTCCTGTCTCTTCTCCCTGTGCTGTTATGTGCAGCAGCTTTTAAAAATGGGATGAGCGGTAGGTTGTTCCTTATCATCTGGCTCCATCTCCTCTGTGATTCCCAGGCAAGTTCAGAGCAATTCCCAGGTACAGTCCTGGGACAAGCCAGGGAGGCTGTGGGATCTCCATCCTTGGTGGTACTCGAGGTCCTGAGCATCCTTCCAGAGCTCCGGCCTGGAGCAGGCACACCCCCAGCTCCTGCCTCACCTCTCTGCTCCTGGGCTTATTTTTATTGTGGGTCCATTCCCAATGTGGTCATCAGGAAGCATTTAGAGGGATTCCTGGAGGGGAAAACCCCTTGAAGCCCTCCCATGGGGCTCAGCAGCCCCTCTCCACCCTGGCTTGGCCATCGCCTGCCAGCACGGAGCTGCTGCGGCACGGGCGGGTGGGGAGGGATGGTTCTGCCCCATCCTGCCTGCCCGGAGCATCGCCCTCCTTCGCCAGCCGTGCCAGCGCTGTTGGGATGAGCCAAGCGTCGGGAATGGGACCGACCTGGAAAAATCAGGTAGAGCTGGCTGTGTGCCGGGAGATGTTTACAAATGCTGCTAAACATACATAGGGACTGGAAATTACCTCACCCCGCCGTAAACTGGGCGGGGGGACACACCAACCACCAGCCTTTGGGTTTGACCCAGGGACGGGGAGCGGGCTGTGCGTAGGTGAGCCTGGCTTTGAGCTGAGCCTTCAAACTTGTGAGCAACCAGGGAATGAGGAGGCTGCGGGACAGGGCTTGGCATCTGCGGGGCTGCGATCGCCCCAGTGTCTGCCAGCCCTTCCCCTCCACATTAGAGGAATACATTAAAAAAATATATATGCATGCATATATGTGTATTTCTGTGTATATATATATATGTGTGTGTATATATTTTCACCAAATTACCAGGAAAAAATTCCCATCCCATCTTCATCAAAGCACCCTGGAACGGAGGTACCTCCTCCCTCCTTCGAACACGCTCACAGCAGCAGCTCAGCGTGTCCGGGAAGTGTTTGCAAGAGCAGAACGAATTCCCATTTAACAGCTCGTCCCTGGACAAGGCGCTTCCCAGCGGGGCCGGCCGAGGGATGCTCCACGCTTGCTTTGTGCTCCAGCACCTCCCCGTGCCGGAAGAAATAGGGCTGGGAGGCAAACATTTTATTTGCATTCCCGTTTATTCTTCTGTTCCCCATGTGGCAAAATGGTTTTGGTCCTTGGCAGGGACGAGCGGCCAAGGCTGGGGCCGTGGTCCCCATCCAGAGAGGCTGCGCTGGGGTCTGGCCGTGCTCGTAGGAGCTGATGGAGGTTCATCAGATGTTGGAAAGGTCCAAAAAATGCCTTTTTCTGAGAGAAAAGGGTTTAATTGCATGTGAGAAAGTCACTGCTAGAACACCAGGCTATTAAAGATGGGAGCAGGGGCCGAGCACCAGGCTACTAAAGCTGCAGGGTTCCTCGTGGGTGGATTCTCTGCTGGCTAATAAGGCACAAGCGTGTTTCCCACACATGGCACATTCATCCCTTCACTTTTCCACCTGGCTTGTCTGGTATCTCCAAAGGGCTGAGCCCGCGCTGGAACATTTCTTCTTGGAAAGAGGAGAAAGCAGTTACTTGACGGCAGGAATCTTGGACCTGTCGTGATCCAAATTGGCCCTGGGGTTTCGAAGGACGGTAGGGTGGAAAAAAATGGACATTGATCCATGTTTCCCAGCTGAGCAGCATTTTCTTACCCTGGGGCTCTGGGGGCGAGGGTTATGTTTCAGTGGTGGCAGCGGTGGGTTTTGCTCGAGCGGTGGCCCCAGCGCGGTTTTGCTTCTCGGCTTGTTCCGTCTTCAGGGAGATGTTTCCTGGGGGTTCTGGTGAAAGCTCACGCTTGGTTTTGTTGGAGGCTGTAACGTGGGTTTCAACAGACTCTGGGGAGACAAGGGCAGCTCTAGAGCTGTCCTGGTCAGGAGAAACCCCAGAGCAATGAACAGGGCTGCTGGAAAGAGCTTTTCTTTTCTCTTTTATCACACAGCATCATTTCTCCAAAAGCTGTTTTGCAGGGGCTGGTTTGGAGCTAGTGGGTGCGGGTTGTCCCAGCGCAGGACTGAGGTGATCCCACTCAAGCCCTTCTGGTCCTGGGGGGGTTCCCAGCCAACCTCCCAGCCCCGCAGCCGTGACCAATTTGCTTTTTCCAGGGCAAAGCAGCCTGGGGAGGCAGCGGGGCAAGCGATGCCGTGGCCGTGCCGGGGCAGCCCACGCTTTTGACAGGGCCAGGGAGGGGAGAAAGGGTTGAAAAGGTGCAGGGAGGGATAATAAAGACTTCGGGACTGACACCCCAGCAGGAAGCCAATTAGGAGGCTCTTTTCCTCACTGCTACACCCGCATCACTGGGCTGGATGTCCTAAAGGGCCCTAATTAGCTTGAACAGAGTCACTTCTCCCGCGGGCTCAATTGGGATGCTATCATCCGCCCCGCGCTTCTCAATGGGGCTTTTTAGCTCCCCGTTTCATTCAGCCATTCAAAGGGGATATTTTTTCCCTTATTTATTTTTCTTATCTGTTTGTTTTTGTTGGGTTTTGTGTCTCACTTTATTCCTTTTTACTTTAAATTGAGCCCTTTCTCGAGAGATGAGGTTTGCTGCAAATATTTGGAGTGAAGCAGGGCGTGGGGAGGGTGGATTGGGAGATTTCAGGGGATGGGACAAGCAAGAACAGAAGGAGAAAAGCTTTTTTTGGGTCTATTTTGGCTGTCTGGTGGAGTGCAGGCGTCGCCCAGGTCCCAGAAAACCAGGAGTGGAGGAGGGGGGTTTGCTGGGTTTGGGGCTGTTAAAATTAACCCCGGGAAGCTGAGCCCTGCTGAGGATGGAGATTTCCCCACGGCCCAAAAGCAGAGGGGATTGTTTTATTAGAGCAGGTAACGCTGGTCCAGGGGATGTGGGAGCATCCCTCGCCCGCTCGCGTGCCACCGTTCCAGCCCCACCTTCAGGGATTTCCCGCTGCCTGTGTGACGTGGCTCATCCCAGCGGGAGGGGCACTGTGGTAAAGGAAAACCGGGGCTTTTTAAAACCAGTTTTCCCCCTGAGCCCAAGCTGTAGCGAGGCCCAATCCTGCGCAGATGATGCCAGACTTTTGCTGGGTACCGGCACCGTGGTCCCCGCGGCCCTGGTGCAGCATCGGGGAGGGGATGAGGGCGAGGTGCAGGATCCTCGTCTGAGAGGTGAGATCATCTGCTCCCCTTGCCCTTTCTTGGAAAAAAAAAAAAAAAAAAAAAAGTGAAAAAACATCCTTCCTTTCGCGGAGACTTCACTTAGTCACCCCCTTTGTCGAGAGGAGCTTGGCAGGGGCTGGTGGAAAAAAACAAACCGTGTTTTCAAAAGGCAGCTTGAAAAGACAGAGGGGGGGAGGGAAAAACCCTGAATCCACAGAAAAACCCAAGGTGGGAGGGAAGCACCCTCCCTGGCTCACAGCCCTGGAAGGTGGAGAAATCCCGTTCCCGGGGCAGGGAAGCACTGAGCGATCCCTCCCTGTAACCCCATCCCAAGGGAGCGAGCCGGGACGGCGAGGGGTCCCCGGGCACCGTGGGGAGGGACCGCACCGGGCCAGGGCGCACCCAGGCCAGCCGGGATTAGGGCTCATAAACCTCCGATATTAAACCAGCAGGAAATTGGCAACCAGAGACAGGCAAAGCCACTGCCAAATAAATTAGGGGGAAAAAAAAGAAGGGGGGAATCCCGTTTTAATCCTTCTGAGGAGCCAGCCCTTTCCGTTCCCAACCCAAATGGTGTTGGGGTCACCTTTCACTGCTGCTTGGAGTAAAATCTACACCGGCTCCGCTCTGCTTGTGTGGTGAGAAGGGACCCAACCCTTTGGAAAGCCCCAGCTGGGGCTGGGATGCCCGCATCCACTGTCCCAAGCACCCATTTCCATCTGTCCGTATTGAAGACCGTCTTGGCTCTCCCAGAAAACTGCTCTGCTCCCACAGTCCCACGGGATCCTTCCCCGCATCCAGCGCAGCCACGCTCCCCGTCACGGGAAGCTCCACCAAGCTCCAGCTCCCGGAGTCAGGTTAGCGCAGAGGCTGCAGAGGTTCACCGTGGAGCCTGGTCCCAGCTGGGCCTTTTTGGGAGGAGAAAGCTTGAAATCAGGAGATTTATCACAAACCTCCAAAGTAAACAAAAAACAATAAAAAACACCCACAATTTTTTTCCAACCTCACTTTTTTTCATGGCAATCTCATGATTTTTGGGCCCCTGACTCATGGTCTCTGAATGCTTTTCTCCAAGCCTTTCCTCAGCTGCCCTCAAACACGCTGTTCCGAGGGTGTGGGGTTGGGTTTTGTTTTTACTGACATCAACTCATCCACCCCTCATCCATCCGCACCGTCAAGCCTTCAGCTCTTTCTTGTGGCTGGAGGCTCCCAGCCAAGCCCCGAGGAGCCAAGCAGCATCCCAAACTCCGGGGGATGCAGGAGGGGACTGGGACACACACCCCCCCCCCCCCCCCCCCCCCCCCCCAGCCGTGGGGACCACCGGGTCACCCCTTTCTCAGGCAGAAGTGTAAGGTGGGAGGGTGTTTGAGCGCACAGCCTGGGCTGGTGCGGCTTGTGCGGCCCAGCAGCAGCGGTGTCAGGCGGGATGCGGTTCACGGGGCAGCACCTGTGCTCACCGGGACTGGGGGGAGATCTTGAAAAACCAAAAAAAGCATTTTTTTCTCACCCCTCAGGTGCATGTTTGGATGAGCGAGGGCTCTCTCAGGGCTGGCGGGGACCAGAGCAGTGAGCCTGGTGACAACTCCCCGCTGCTGTGGGTGTACCTGGGGGGGTGCAGCCAGCCCCAAATTGCCCGCAGGTTTGCAAAGCACAGGGAAGAGCGGGGGTGTGGGCAGTCCTAAGGCATGGCCGCACTCAGGACCTTGACTGGAGCTGATCCTCAATGGAAATTGGTCTCACTGGCCCCACCTGGAGCAGCAGTGCTGTGAAAGCTGTGGCTCATTCGATTTTTTTCTTCCCCTTTGGGTCACCAGCCACTCCCAGCCGGAGGAGCATCCCCTCCGCTGCCTGCTTGGGTGAGCGTTGTCCCTATGACGTCCTTTCACCTTGCTGCCCCACAGACACATCCCAGGACATTTTCCAGGGATGCAGTGACAGGGACAGTCCTGAGCGTGGCTCAGCCTTGGTACCCAGCACTTGGTTCGGTGGGTGCAGCGGCAGAAGATGAGCAGCTCACCACAGCACAGGCAAAGCCAGGCTTTGGACACAGCAGGCAAAGGACAATTCGAGCACAAAGCCAGCTTTGGGGTGGTGGGGCACAGCCGAGCTCCCCCGAGAACCACAAAGGAATTGAAACCTTCTCTTTGATGAGAAACGAGTCCCTAAATCCCCAGGGATGTGCCAGAGGAGTCAGTTTCCAAAAATTCCTCCTGGTGCATCGCTGCATCTCTGCACATCTGTCCCTTGGGAGATGCTGGGGACACCATCCCACCACCAAAATACCCGGGGCAAAACTTGGGCTCTGAAACCAGGCTCAGGGGAAACCGCGCGTCCCGGATGCAAAGTTATGGGCGGAAAACTCGCAGCCAGACGTGCACTGAAGCTTTCACTCCTTCCACTTCATTAATAAAAGGGAAAAAAAAAAAAAAAAAGGAGACGGGGGCCTTGGCATCAAAAAAAATACAGACTGTGTATTTTAGAGCGGAGTTTCTTGTAACCACCTCTCTCCAGTTTCTTTTCATTCATTTTCTCCATTTTGTCAGTGTGGACCCAGGCAGGTCAAAGGTTTAAGCTTTTTTGGAAAGATTTGTTTCCAAAAAAATAAAAATTGGCTAATCTTCACATTTTGTTACCTTCACACCAGACTGGGAAATACATGGTCAGAGCTAAGGGTTGGTTTTTTTCTTTTTTTTTTTTTCCTTTTCTTTTTTTTTTTTTAATGAAAGCATCTGGCGCCCATGACATGCTCTGAAAAAAAAAAAAATATATATATATAAGCCATATATTCTGCAACGTGTTAAAAAGCCTTGCTGGGCCGCAGAGCCCCACTTCCTTCCATAGCTTGCATGTGGTGGTTTTAAAGCGAAGGTGACGCTCCTCCATCACTGGTCCAGGGGGGTAAAATTGGGTTGTTACAAGGCAGATGGGAGAGTTTTGCCTGGTTTTTTTTTTTGAGGTTTCTTCTTCATCTGATAGTTTATGCACCCGAGATTTGACCTGGCAGGGACTGGTCAGATGGCTGAGCCGGGCAGGGGGTTACATAGAGACAAAGGGAGGAAAAAAATGGGGAAAGCTCAAAGATTTGGTCAACAAGCACTTTGCGGTTGGACCGCGCCAGCCTGCACGGAGCCGCCGGCCCTTGCCGGCTCTCCTGGCCGGTGCTGGCATCACCACTCGGGATTTTCTCTCTGGCTCTGCCGGTGGGGGACTCCACTCACCCCACCGTCAGCAAACAAGCCCAGGAGGGCTGGGGAGTCACTTCCCACTGAAGATATTTTCCTGGAAGCCAATTTTTAGCGAGGAGGAGTGTGTTCAGCCTCCCTGGAGGATGTGGTCCTGGCCAGCTGCCGCTCCCGTCCTCCTCCGTGCCGTGCCGGACCACTGTCGGAAGGAAGCCCACGAGCGCAGCGTTATCTCCTCCTCCTTGCCTTGCTGTGGGGTCAGCTGCTCCCTTTCCCACACGGGTCTCCATCCTTCCCCACAGCTTGAACCTAAGTCTGCAGATGTCACCCGGGAAGGGCACAAGAGCACCTGCTGTAGGGATTGAGGAGGAGGAGGGCTGGCAGAGGGCACCGTAGTCCTCCTGCGTGGACGCAGGTGGGTGCAGGGATGCTGTAAAGCATGAACTGTGCTTCAGGAAAGAGCAAGGGGTGGAGCAGCAGAGGGCTGAGTCCTCACCAGGTTTTCTCAGGAGGCTTTCTCAGTCCGTACGGCTGCAGATGGGCTACGCAACATCAGTCAGGGGCTGGAAAACACCAGCCTCTTGCTGTTCCTGTCCTTATGGATCAGAGGTGTCCTCCCACCTCAGTCTTGCGTTGAGCTTGCTATCTCCCAGTTATCTGCCAGGACACCTTTGCCTCAGATTTTGGCTCAGCTTCTCTTGAACCCCAGGGCTGGTTAGAGTCCTGGTGCAGATGCTGAGTGGCCCATCCAGCAAGGGCTGGAGAGATGGGCTGAGCAGAAACCCATCCTCTGCCTACGCTTGCTCGTGGCAGATGGCCGGGGGACAGAGGTGGGTTTTGTGTGACCACCACTCCTGGTTGCTCTCCCCCAGCCTGGGCTGAGCAGCCAAAATCCCTTTTCCTCATGCTGCCTGTTAGGTAAGACTTGAAATTCATTGTCTTCCTGCCAGCTCGAACTGTAACATCTTTTCCTCTCTCGCCTTGGTTTTTGTTTTTTTTTTTTCCAGCTGTCCAGATCCACATCCTGAAAGCGGAAAAAAATGCCGACTGGTGGAAGTTCACGGTCAACATCATCTCCGTCTACAAACAAGGCAGCAACCGGATACGGCGCGGAGACCAGACCCTGTGGATCCACTCCAAGGACATAGCGTGCAAGTGCCCCAAAATCAAGCCCATGAAGAAGTATTTGCTGCTGGGCAACAACGAGGACTCTCCCGACCAGAGCGGCATCATTGCAGACAAAACCAGCCTGGTGATCCAGTGGCGGGATACGTGGGCTCGGCGGCTCAGGAAGTTCCAGCAGCGGGAGAAGAAGGGGAAGTGTAAGAAAGCCTAAAGGAGGAGAAGGCAACGGAGCGCGCGGGAGGGAGAGACTGACTGTGCATGCTGCTTTGTGTCGAGCTGGGGCGGGCAGGGACCGGCGACGGGGACCGCGGGAGGAAAGCGGTGCTGGCGGGGCGGGCAGGGGGGACGGGAGAGGATGGGACGGCCGGCGATCGGGACTGTGGGGCTGCCAGGTTTGCACCTCGTATTCCGGGAGACAACAAAACCAAACACAACAACAACAACAACAACAAAATCACACACAGATATAAACCAAGAGGAGGGTGGGTGCAGGCCTGCGGCAGCCGGTGCCCCCCGGCTTCGTTTTGCCCCTGTTGGCTGAAGAGCTCAGAGACACCAAACTGCCTTCCAGCTGCTAACATCTGCCGCTCCCAAAGCACAGCACAGGAACATCCAACCTGTAAGAAACTAATCAATGGCAACACTGGAAATTAACACCCACCCCCCCCCCCCCCCAAAACACGTATTCTCAGCTTAGGTTGAACAAGACATTATCGTAGAGGAAACTAAACAGAGACATGGCGCCGAGGACAGATCCGAGGAGTAACTAACGTGGGTTGTCTGAAGGCTTTTGGCACCCTACAGCTGTGACCATCACCTGTGTGCGGCACCCAGGGGCGGCCGAGGTCTCCAGCTGCTGCAAAGCTCCGAGCCCAGGTTGGGCACAGCGAAGAGGAGACCCTGGTTGTGGGCGACTTCCACGTGGGCATAACTTGGGGAGCGACTCCTGGCCCCCATGCCCCGAGGAGTGCTGCCCCCCGCCACGCCGAAGGATGCCCTGGTCCCCTCCCAGCCACCGGTTCACAGTCGAGGAGGTAATGAGCAGGATCCCCAGGGAAGCACCCAGACTTGGCAAAATAAAAAAAAAAGTTGGCATCCAGTTCCCTTAAGCCCCCTGGAAGATCTCACCCCTTGCAGTCCCTGAGTCTCCACTGCAGCCACCCCTGAGCCCTCCTTGGTCCTCTCTGCCGCCGTCAGCAGAATGATGAAGCCTCGGTTGATAGAAAATCCATGCAGATGACACCGAGGTCCTGCCTGGCAGTGGTTTCCCTCCCAAACTCAGCCAGCTCTCCCGAACCCACACCAGCTCTGCCCTTGCTCCCTCTGGAGCCCCTGCTCCCTCCCTCCCAGCGTCGCTGCATAAGGCGACGCCAGCCCCCTTGGGAGACAATGGAGGTGGGACAGCGAGTGCCAAGGGACCGTCCCCATGGGCAGCGGTCTAAGCGTTGGCCAAGGTACAGCCAACACGGGGCAGAAACCTGCCCCAGGGGAAGGGATGACGGCCAGGGACTGGATGTGCAAGGTGTGACCCACCTGGAGCTCCCCAAATTGCTCTCCTCCTCCTGCTGGGGGTGAAAACCAGCAAAATTAAAATTCCCACTCTGACCACTAACGTACCAAGCAAGGTAGCGGCTGCCTCACCTCCGTCTCACGCCCCGCGCCCCAGCCTGAGGGCTGGAGCATCTTTCCTCGGGGCACCCTTTGGGCAGCACCGGCCGCGGAGCTGTTTGGCACCCAGGCTGCTCCCCTGCCCCATCGTCCCGTGAGCAGCGGGGGTACCCAAGCTCACCCCGTCCACCCAGCCCCGCAGCAGCCGGGGCGGAAAGGCAGGGAGGACAGCAGGGGTACCTGGAGGAGAAGCAAACATGAGTTGCTACGAAAAGCAAAACCTCCCTGCTGTTTTTCCTTTTAGGAAACTTGGAAATATCTCCTTTATGACATTTTCCAGCGGTTTTGCCTTGTTTTATAGCAATGGACAATATTTATATAATGACATAAACTGCCATAAAGCGCGGCAGCCGTGTAAACGGGTGTAAAGCGGAGGGCTCCCTGGGAAGGGCCAGCGCCGGGCTGGAGGCAGCACCCGGAGGGACCGAGCTCTGCCCAGCCTCCCCCTGCAGCCACAGGGCCCCTCCAAAATTAATTTGGGTATTAGGAGAGAAATCCCACCCTGGACATCAAGCAATCCCCTCCCATTCCCTATTTTCTCCCCTTTCCCAGAGTGGATTTGGTTCCCCCACTTCAGAGCTCAAGGAGACCCGATGGTTTTGCAGTCAGGGGAACCCAATCCATGAGGTTTTGAAGGATAAAATCTGATCTCAAGTGGCTAAATGGAGGCTTAATGCCCCAAAATGGGGCTTCAGTGCTCTCCTGCATCCAGGGACATCCCGGACCGGCCAGGGACAGCTTGTCCTCAGTTATCTGGGATGCCCTTGAGCCACCGGAGACCTCTGAAAGGCCTAAAAACAACCAAATTCAACCCAAAGCCAGTTCTGCACTTGGAGAGCAGGAAGGCAAGGCCAGGGGATGTGGGGACTCGGGAGCTGCCCACCGAGCCCACCCGGACACCCGGTGCTCAGTCCCATTTCCCAACAAGCACAGTTGTCCTCCCAGCACAGCCTTGACGTCCCCACACCCAGCCCCTTCCCCGACCCCACCAGTTTGGGAGGCTGCAGAAGGAACAGCACCCACTCCATCCCATGGCCGGACCCCTCTAGGCACCCACCCAAGCGGGAAATCAGAAGGAAACAGCATTTGCACAAGATGGGAAACAACTGGGAGCCCGCCGCAGCCAGTGACCCGCAGAGGCCACGTCCCCGCCCCTGTCCCACCAGGACCCCGTCCCGTGATCCCTGCTGGAGTTTTGCGCTTTCCAACCAGACTGGAGAAGCCACATCGCTCCGTCCACGGTCCCCCAGTGCCCCTCGCGTGCTCCCAGTAACCCTGACTGGCAGGAGCTGCTGGTGTAACCGGTACACAGCCCCCTGTCTTCCAGGGAAGGCAGAGCTGCCCTGTTTTCGGGGTGTCGGGGGATGCAACCCTTCCCTGCGGCCACCCCTGCTCCAGGACATCTCCTGGGGGGTGACACCCGGCCTGTCACCCAAAGAGGGACAAGGTGTCACCCCCAAACATCAGGTATGCTGGGGTACCACCCGCATTACAACCAGCAAGGAAGCTGAGCGCCCACCCATCGCCCCGGCTCCTCGGGGGGCGGAGGGGGTGGCCGGGGAGGGGGCCCCGGGGAGCAGCTGAAAAGCCAAAATCACCACTCGACGGTCGCACCCCGCAGAAGCCGTTCCGTCTCGTTTCTGCTCGTTCCGTCGTGTCCGCGCCCTCTCCCCGCACACCTGCCTCCTCTCCCCTCACAAAACCTGTGTTCGTTTTGGGGTTGTTTGGTTTTTTTTTATCATTTCTGTTAATATCTTGAACTGTAAATGTTGTTTAGTTATGACCATTGCATTCTGCTTTGGGCGATGTTTCTTTACAATGCATACTAATATATTATGGTTATTATATATGAATATATTTAATGACACGTGAAAAAGTTGTGGATTTTCTTATTGTTTTTCCAAGTTCTTTCTCTTGTTTTTTTTTTTTCCTCTTCGTTCGTTTGTTTCGTTAGGTTGGCTGTAATTGAACCCGAAGGAGCTTGTAACTGTTCAGCACCCACTCGGTAGAACTAAAGTCAGAAACCAGTTGAATAAACTCTTGTAAACTGTCAAAACCTCCAAGGATCTCTGCTTCCTCCCCGCTGTGGGCCGGTGACCCAAGGGACGGGGACCTGGGCAGGGCGGTGATGGTGTCCCCTCCACCTCCGCAGGTCTCTGCTGATGTCCCCCTGGCAGGGTCCAGCATGGTGCACGGCTGTTTCTGACTGTCAGCCCCAGCTGCGTGTCCCACCAGCATCCTCCCAACAGTGCTCCCCATCAGCATCCTCCCAGCAGTGCTCCCCACCAGCATCCTCCCAGCAGCGCACCCCCCAGCGTCCACGCACCCCTGGGGACAGCAGGGTCACTGTGGGCTCGTGGTGCCTGGGATGGGGGGCTCCCCACTGGCACCTCTGTGCCAGGGCACACCACAAACTGCGAGACCCCACGCAGAGGGGGTGGCCAGGCACGGGGACGGGTGACAGCCAGAGCCTTGGGGTCAGGGGAGCTGCCAACCCCACTCCAGACCCGTTTTCTGCCCCCATCCACAGTTCGCCAGCACTGTCCCTTTCTGCCCATCCGCTGCAGGGGGGCTGGGCTCCATCACCCCGTCTCCCACAGGGCATCGGCGGTGCCAGGCGCCGGGACGGAGACCAGGCAAGGGCTGGTGGTCCAGACTGGCTGGAGAGCTGGAGGCGGGGAGAACTGAGGCAGCAAAACACTTCCAGAGAGAAAAACACCGGCAAAAGGTCCTGCAAAGCGCTGAGGGGTCAGCGCGCCTGACCCACGCCCTCAGCGTCGCCGGTAATTTATGGATTTGAAAACATCGCAGAGGTCAGAAATCTCAGATCTTTATTGCGGAGACAAATGGGTCACAAGTGCCAGCACCTCTGCACTGGGGCTGTCGCCTGCGGCTCCGCGGAGAGGCAAATGGGTTTCCCAGATCGCTCGGGCTGCGCGTTCCCCGGGCAGGCGGACGGTTCTCTGAAGAAGACGGGGTGGCTCTGAAAAGAGGGGAAAAAGCCATTCCCACTGAGGGCCAAGCCCAGAGCGTTCACTCTCAGGCTGGTCCCACCGGGCAGCGCAGGAATGCAGTCGCCTCTGGCACGCTGGGCTCTCCGGCCCCGCATGCTCAGAGCCAGAAACCAGCAGCTCTGGTATTTTAACCTCCTCTTTTTCTTCGGTGGGGCAGGGAGACGGAAAAGCTTTCCATGACACAGCAGAACGCTGCCAAATCCACCTCTTTTTAATAAAAATCCTCACCCACACGACACGTTAAATGTTACCTAAAGGGCAAGGCTGAGAGGCCCTTTGTCAAACATTTCAGCAGAGCAAAGCCTCGCGTTTCTACCTTGCCTGGGCACTAACAGAAAAAATGTGTCTGAGGGCCCAACCGGTCAGAAAACATCCTTTTAAAGCCTGTCAGAACAAAGTCGCTGTGTCACATCGACCAGGATGAATTACACCTCCATCCCGCGCATCCTGGGAATTCAAACAAAACCTTAATCCCCTCCGTAAACGGCAGTTTTAATGAGAAACTCAAGTCTCATCTCAACAAACCACGTCATTCTCCTGCCATCACCGAAGATCCATGGGGCTGCACCGGAGCCGGGAGCAAAACCCCGTGGCAGGGCTCGGACACGGGCTGCTGCAGAGAAACAACTCCAGGAGCGTTTCCAGCGCTGCTGCTGCTCCCTCCGCACACAAACTGCGGGAACGCACGAGTTTGGAACACTTCTCCAAAGCTGCCCGTTATTTGCTTCCAGCTGGAGCAGCCTTGCTTAAAGCTCCGTTTCTGCTCCGAGGTCAAGCAATAAACCAAGCAAACCCCTGTTGTGCCCTCTTGAAAACCACAGGAACATAAAACCATCTATTTTTTTTCCCCTCCTCTCCTTCGAGGGCAGTAAGATGAAGCATCTCTCCGAGGAAAAGCAAGCAAGTAGGCACAGCGTGGACTAGACTTTCAAAGGCTTCAAGGATTTTCTCCAGCAAAGCACATGGAGATGTGCGGAACACTCCACCCCATCGTTTTCTGTCCTTCTATGGCAGAACGTGGTACACAGTTACTCACCACAAAGCCCAAGGCTGCATTTCCCACCTTTGGCAAACACCAGACAAGGATGCTGAAGCCAGCAAACACGGTCTGCCTTGCCCCAGGATTTTGAATCCCTCCAGAGGAGCCAGTCTCTCCTCTCCAACCTTCGGTGCTGAGCATCAGAAGACAAGCTGGGCACCGGCACAGAGCCCTGTTTGAAGCCCACTGCCCACACCATGAGGCACAGCTGTATCTGCTGGGCTTTTTCTCTACCGTGCTCCTCTCTCTGCCTACCCCGTGCCCTTCCCAGGAGCAGAGACAGGGCAACCCCGCTCTTCAGCTCCAGGGTACGGTTCCTACCCATCCAGGAGGCAGGGTGAGGCATCCAGTGGGTACCAAACAGCTCCCTGCCTCTGCTTGCTGCAAAACCCCATCCTCTCCCATCAAAACCTCTGTCGTTCCCACCTCAGATCTCAGAGCGACTGGGTCAAAGCCTCAGCTCCAGCCAACGCCTGCACGCTGCGAAGAGAAGAGAGATTTCGCGCTCCGATCTGCAGCTCACCAAGCACTTAACGAAGAGGCCAGTGCCCAAGTCCCAGCTGATAGATGGAGAAATTGAGCCCAGAAGAGCAAAATGGCTTCGTGTCACTCAAGAGGGGACACAGCATCAAGACACTCAGGTTTCTCACCTCCCAGACCAGTGCTAGTGCCCAGCCGTGCAGGTGGAAGGGAGAGGGAAAGGAGTGCCAAGAGCCAGCTGAGAGCTGTGAAAGGAGATACTCCACCACCGCAGGAGAGGACCAGCCCCGGGCTGGCAAGTCTTACAGATCCACCAGGAAACGCATGTCATCATCCACATGAAGTCCAACCACAACCGCTTTTTCCCTTCTCCAAATTCAGCTCTTGGGAAATGGAAGCGTTGGACAGATTAGTGCAACACAAGATGGTAGGAAACAATAAAACCCCAGGCAGATAAACGGTATATAAATGGATCAGCTTTTATTCAATATTTATTGCTTGCGCTATCAATTCTGAAATCAAACTGGCGTGTATAACAAAATAAGGATTTTCTTGGCCAGAAGCGAACACTCAATACTTCGTTTTCATTAGTTTTGAAATAGCTAATCCTTCCTCTCAGTTTTAACAGTGTGTGAAAAGTTATAAAAGAAAGAGGCAGACCTTGATCACCAAGATTAGAACATTAGTGCCAGAGCATCTCCTGCGGTCAGCCCGGCAGAGCACACGGAGAGCACGCCTTCCTCATGAGCACACGTTGGGCTTTCCGCTCTTCGGCACCGGGTTCCAAACCTCCTGCTGTTTACATTTCTGCCCACAGAGATCAACACCGATAACTCTCCTCGCCAAGGGCCCAGGGCTGACTCGCTCACCAGCATTTCTGTGCATCTCATGGGGGTCCTGCGCCTCCCCACAGGGCTCCGCGTGCTCTCGCTTCCCATCCTGTGAGAACCCAGATGCAGTCATTCCCCAAAACACCTATTCCTTGAAAAACAAAAGCATTTTCGTTCCAAATGAAGGTATCAGAAAGCAGAGGAGTTCCACCCCCGTGCTCCCAAATCTCCACTCTGTATCAGTATTTTAAGCCCTGGGGACGACTGATGGCTCAGCGGAAGCGGCGGCAGGCCGGGCAGGCAGCACCCCGACACCGGTGCGGGCTCAGACGCAGACGCACCGAGATGTGCATCGATCGCACAGCCAGCTGCAGCCTCCCGAACGCCAAGGGAAGGTGGGAAGGGAGTCCTTCTCAAGTTCAAACCCTTCAAATCCCGCAGCGCTCCTCAGCTGTCCACCGAAGGAAGAACGGATGTCTGCCGGACACAGCTTCACTCTAATACTGTGGAGTTTATTTAAAAGACAGAAGGCCTTTGCACAAAGTCAGTTTCTTCTCCGGAGTCCTCCGCGCTCCGCTGGGGAGCAGCCGCTCCCACCGGCCCCGCATCCGCATCAGTGCGTCGGCCAGACAGCAACCACAGCAATGGCAATCAGCAGCAGCACAATCACCACCAGCATCCCTGGAAGAGATGAAACGACGTTAAGGTTGCTGCCTTCACCTTTCACAATTAAACTCTTCCTCTGCATCGTGCTCCTCCTCCCAGCTGAGATCAATCCCCCCCGCTCACCCTGTGCAAGCCCCTCACAAGATCCCTGCACGCCACTGACTCAAACAGCGACATCGACTCAAACCCCACGCGGGCAGAGCAGCTCCTTCTCTTCCCGACTCTTCAAATTAATTTTTTTTAACGGCGCCTGCAGAGCATCTTCCTGCCGAAACATCTGCATTGCAAAGATTAAATGTGTTTAACTCACGGCAAGGCCGGTTAAGCTTTTCTAGAATCCCTCTGTGCCATCCCACGGGGGTAAAGGATTATTCGGAAGGAAACCCAAATTGCATCAGGATATTGTTTCCAATATAAACCACTCCTGCTTTCAGACAAAACTATTTGCAGAGCAAAAGCAGGGCTTTCGCGTGTGTACCTGACTTGGGAAAACGAAGATCAATCAGCGTTACGGGGTCTAACAGGGCTCAGCCCGACCGTGCAGCACGCCAGCTCCTCTGCTCTGTCCTGCCCCAAAACCAGACCGGTTGCTACGCAGAAGTTGATGACTAACATGATCTTATAAAACTTCACAAATACTTTTTAGTTCAGACACCCCACGCTGAGCCAGAAAACCAGCACAGCAGATTTCCTCTCTCTTGACGGAATGACAGCAGTAAGGCAGCATGGCTGTCAGACGCCTGCTAGAGGAAATAAATTCTTCTCAGTTTTCCCTTTCTTAGGGAGAACTCTCCCTTTTCTCTCCCCTTTCTTAGAGGAGAGGCAGAAACATTTTACTGAAAAGGGACTGGATCCCTGTGGTCCACCCCTTCACCTCCCCGAGCAACTCCAACACGTGAGCTCCTCGCGCAGCCGGCATCACGCACGCAGGCACCCCGGGGTTAAACAATCTGTAAATTCTGAGGCTTTTCCTTCGGTTCAGTATCTGCCCCGTGCTACCCCCCTCTCCGAGCCGTGGCAACATGTTAGGGCTCCGAGAGCGGAAAAAATGTCCCTCATTTGGTCCGCTCACAGATGACTATTACTCAACCACTTACAATATTTACAAGCCCAGCTCACAGCAATTAAAAAAAGATGTATTAAAATAAACTCCTCTTTCCAAGCTGGAAAAGGATATTAGACATCGCTTTTGCAAATAGTGTCATGTTTTCTGTGCCTGCGCAGAAACTGTTTCTCTGCCAGGGCTCCAGGATTTTTTTCCAGGGACATAAGAGTTGCCACCAACAGTATATTTTTTTCTTTTGCGCTCAGCTGAAACCATTTGTTACCTGAAGTGAGCTTGAGCAGCCCCTCACTGCACTGGCTCAAGCAGGTCTCGCCAGCTCCCTCGCAGGTGAAATCCTTTGGGAAGCATCCCAGAGGATGCTCCCACAGAGCCTAGCCTGGCTGCAGATCCTCATCCCAGGTCAGAGCCTACCAAAGCGTATTTGACCCAGCTGGATCTCGGACCATGCACAGGCTACTGGCTGCGACCCAGCGGAACGGGCGAGAGGGGGACATCGTTTGGTTTTCAGCCTCAGCCTCAGCCACTCAGCATCACCCATCCACAAAGTGTCCCGTTAATCCATGGGGAACATGACCTACACTTTCACAGTCTTTCTAGCCTCGCGTTTTTTTACATCTTAACATGCATTTTGTAGTCTTCCACAGAGCCAGAAGCAACTAATTTGCTTAAATTGGGAAGAAATAAGATCTGATAAAGCTGCTGCATTCACATTCTCTGTTCTGTTTCGCACTGGAGGGAACATTTTAGAGGGTGCGAATCCTTAGCACAGCTTCAGCGTAACAGAGCTTATGGACTTCAGCAATTGAGAGACAACTGCGATCAGCTGCTTGGAAAATACTCCATAGGTGTGAATTAGTAACGATACCAAGTGGAGCTAATGGGGCATAATTATTCTTTGACAACTCCCACGACAAACTGCACATAAAACCAGAACGATTACCCAGCAGGAACTGGGGAAGGTGGGGGACTAATAAAGCATTGCTAACGGGCAAGAGTGGAATGAACAGGAAACTTAAGAGGACGTTCAGGGCAACAGGAGCAGGACAGCAAAATGAAGTAAACGTCTTTTTATTCCTGGAAAGAGACTGCTATTAAAAGCCTGGAGCTGCTTTTCCGTTTCCAAAAGCAGTGGTCAAGCACTCGCTCCCTGCGTAACAGAAGGAAGAGCAGAGGTGGCGTGCATTGGTGCAGCACAAATCAGCGACCCACCGGTACGAACGGCGGATCCGATCCGTGCGATCCGCACAAAGAGAGAGGAGGACAGAAATTGGCACTAGCCCACAAATTTCAAAGCACTTCTTGCATGATAGAGACCAGATGTTAGGCACATTTTTCCCCCCCTACACCACAGAACACAGATTAGAAGAATCTGAAGCTTTTAAACCCGGGTGTTTCACAGAGTACAACACGCTTTCCGAACAAGAACTGTGGATAGGATCTGACAGTAATTATGCATCCTAGGTTCCCTGCCTGCTTTGCCTTTTTTTCCTCAAGTCCTATGAAATACAAATATTCCCCTGGATAAGAACTCCTCAAAGAGAAGTTCAGGAATTAAAGCCACAAACAAAGTACGCAGGAGTTGGAGAAGAAAAAATAAAAGATTCCTGCACAAAAGAAAACCGTGACAGGAATACAAATTTGGAATCCATTTCCCAGGGAAAGGTGGGAAGTGTAAGGAGAAGTCTATGTGCAATTACAGAGCAATTAACTAAGACAGGTTGAGGTAAGTGCAATGCTCCTGAAGCTCCATCTGCTCAAGAGTCCGAGACGGTGCTGGTCCAGCTCGGAGGAGCAGTGCAGAAATGCAGATGTTCTCAGCCTACGCTGAGTTCCAGGGCACGGCGTGCCGGCAGGACACGGGGTCTCCCCACTGTTCCTGGGAGCATCGGCACTCACGCTGCTCTGCTGGGTTTTAATCTTATTGCTGAGATCAGCTGGGCCTCTGCTTGTCATCTCCATCCTGACCCCCAGTCCCTGGGCAGCAGGAGGGTTCAGTGCTCCAAACCCAGCAAAGCCTTTCAAAAAAAAGTTAAGATCAAATTTTCAGATCTAAGATGGAAAGAAAAAGTTCCCATAGATGTAATTTACCTCTAGATTAAGACTGGTTTTTAGTCTGGCTCACCTGCCATGAGACATGGGGATCTGGGGTTCACACCACACCCCATTCTCCTGAGGTCACCTGGGGTAGCCATTCTCCAAGTCCCAAATCTCTTCCCTCTCCCCAGGGTTTATCAGTTTTGAGGTCTGGGGTTCATCATGGACACCCTTCCCACTGTACCAAATTTGCTCCTCCAGAACAATTTCCCAGCTGGGGTTCACATGGAAATGCAAATAACTCCTGCAGGTCTGAGTCTGCCTGAAGGGGTTTGGGCATCTAGAAGATGGTTCTCCACCCAAAATTTGCACCTCGGCTTCCAGGGGATTAATGATCTGTGTAAATACAGGCGATATAAGACCCCCCCCTTAAAGCCCGTGTTCTCTGGCGCACCATCAGCCACCCTCGGCGATGACAAACACCAGTCACACCGATAACAAATCCAATAAACCATTTCATTTCCCCCTCTTCATCCCCATCTTGGCTGGCTTCCCATCGCAAAGCCCCCAGACGTGGCTTGGAGCCGCAGCGCCCCGAGCACCGTGCGAGCCCGGCACACGGCGCATCCCTGCCCTCGCGAGCATCCCTCTCCTCTCGGTCCAGAGCCCGCGCCACGGGTGCCGCACGTGTGCGACAGCCTGCGCCGCCGAAACCCCGGACACGCCGCGGAGCCGCGAGAGGACAGAGAATAATTAACAGTCCTGGTTGGTAACTTCACGCGAGCGCGGGGTGCCGTGTACTAAATAAGCCTATTTGCTTCAAATAACTGTTATGAATCACAGCTAACGCTGATGAATTGGTTTCCTCGGAGAACAGCGGATACCCACCGTCAGCCAGCAGCCGGCTTTTGTGTTTGTGATTCATCATCGAGACACTCCAGTCCCTTCTGCTGACTGTTCAGACGGAGGCAGCTGAGCCTCAATGAGCCGCGCTTTTCTTTACAGCGTTCTTCATTCCCAACGCTAACGCCGGCGAGAGCCCGGCAGGAATTTCTGCTCAGGAGCACGGCCGCCGCCGGACAGACGAGCCCTCGCAGCACCCATACAAAGCGGCCAATTGTTGCTTGTCAACTGGGTGCTTATGCCAGCTTTCTGACAAGGCAATATTTACTGTGAAATATCCACTTATTGTGCTGAGTATAACTCCTGGGAATGCGAGCGCGTTCGGGATCTGGCAGGGGTTCAAGTGCCTTTGAGCAGGCAGGCAGGAACTCGGTCATAAATACATCGTGTTTTGACAAGCCCCTCTTGAATAAGTGTCAAAAGATTTCTGGTCTGCTTCTATCAGACTATTGATTTACCATTCGAATCGCTCCGTGGCCGCGGAGCGCCGGCCATCGAGATTTAACGTGTTCTCAATTAGAGTGCGCAGGTTCCTACAAGGTGTCTCACGTTCCAGCTTCGCACTGAGCAGCCCCGCAGAGGAGCCAGTTGCACCTTCCTCCGTGGCATCCCCTGCTCCAGGAACAAGATCCTGGTTTCATTTCTGTAAATGCACACCGGTAAGGGATATTCCAGGACCGAGGATACCCTTGTTTAATGGCACCAGTAACGGCAGCAATGCTTCAGCTCTTCTCTTTCAGCCCCTTGGCAGTCACGTTAAAGGTCTCCCGGTGGCAATGCTGATCTGTCCCTTCTGGCTTGGAGGCATCTTCCAGTTGAACACCAGGTCCACTCCACTACTCTTTGTGGAACCCCAAACCCACCAGCAACGGACACAAGATCTCCAGCCTCAAGATACTCACCCACTGCTGTCTCTCCAAGCATCAACCCAGCTCGGGCTGCCTCTGGAAACATCCAGTCACTGAGGAGAACATCCTAAATGCTCCCAAGGCGTACTAGGAGGGTTCATAAAAGCACGCACAGAGGGAATTTTCCTGTGATAGGTGAGGTCTAGACTCAGTCACCAAGGAAATCTCTTCCAGTCCCCACTGCTATAATTAGTGCAGATTATTGGATGGTCCTTATAAATAGGACAAGGAAATAACGAGCATATGCTGAGGGTGATGTCTCCTTTTCATGGGGTGCACAGGCACGGTTTCTCTTTCAGGCCCGACGCGGGGTGCTCTGGCAGCAGGGCAGTCCCTCCCCAACCAGGGAGCAGCCAGAGCCTTTTGGAGATGGACTTGACCGATGCGACCCCCATCTGTCACCTCCAAATCTACGTCAGCTGGAAACCTTGAGATTTGGGAAGCAGCTGTTCTTTGGGCGAGCTGTATGGTTTTGCGGGCTCGGCGCTCTTTCTGAATATTGAGCATATTCAGAAAACAGACGCAACCACGCGTTGGCAGCTTGCTGGTTCCTTGGTATGGCAGTAAAAACCGATTTCAGCCCATTAAAAAAAAATATTCTAAGGCATGCGCGCGCGTGTGTGTGTCCAAGCCAACTGCCCTGGCCTCAAAAGCTGAAATGTTACATCCAAGCCTGCTTCAAGAACTCCTAACTTGCAGCTGGCAAATCCCACCCCAAAAATGAGACGTGCCTGTTTGTGATCTGCCCCGGTGCTTGCTGCCCGCGGAGAGGGGAAAGCAAAGCCCTGAGCATCCCTCAGCACCTTGCTGTGACTGTTTCTGGGAACGGGAGCTTTGCTTGGTGTTTTCCCTGTCTTCTCTGCTGATTTGGGCACGGTGTCATTCCCAATAATGAAGGTTCAGCACCAGTGTCTTTTATAGATTATAAAATAACAACAAATAGCACATTCGACTTTGAAGAGCCTGGTATAGCATTACATTATCTGGAGAAAGCGGCTCGTTTTATGCCAAGAAAGTGTGATTCCCACAGAACTGTCTATCCAGATGTTTACCAATAAGTCTTCCTTGATAAGCGGCACAGAGCACTAACTTATAAACACATCATAGCTGTTTTACGGGGTAGGAGAGAGGCGGGGAAAGGATGAGAGCTTCACCAAGAGGCCATAGAGGCATGGCTGCTTTCTTTAAGGACTTACTTTTAATGTCACAGTTGAAACAAAAAAAAAACCCAAGCTTTATCTGCTTTTTGACTAAATTAATTTTAAGTCCATGTTGCCAGACAGACGGCAGAAACCCTGTCCAAATCTGTTCAAACCCTTGAGCAGAGACCCAGCTTGGAAGGCTGGCTCCGCAGCCGACACATGTACCTAAAGCTCTCGTTTCACATGTCAAGCAGCTGAAGAAATCCATCTTGCTGTCCTTCACGTTCCCTAAAAAAAAGCCAAACACTTTCTCCCCCAAAAGCTATAAAAAAAGATCTTTCCTTCTAACCTTTCCCTCATTTCAAGCGAGACGGGGCATTCAATTTGTATTGCATTAAGGACCACTTCAGCATAAATCCCACGCTGTTAAGCTGGCTTGGATGTAAATACGCTCCCCGATTCCTACACCTGCATCATTGAAATCATCTCTCCGGAGGCTCGGTCTTTATTAGTTTTGTGACAGCCAAACTTTTTCTTGGGCGATAGGTCTGGGTAAAACGCTGCGATCGCACATTATCCTCCACCCCCGTCTGCCCAGAGGAACCTGGACGTTATTGCTTTTGACCTTCCTTTTCAACCGGTCTGACTCGAGAAATTTAACACTGCAATCGTCGCTCGCAGCTCTGACATCAAAATCGTTGGCAATTCTCACAAGAAATCAAGAACAGGCTTTTGCGAACGGTTATTAAAGGCTCCCAACACCCATGTGTTTCACTGGGTCTAAAGGAAGAAAAAAAAAAAAAAAAAAGAGATGCTTCTCAAAAAAGCCGAGCTCTTTGGAAATAACAACTATTGCATTATTAATTCCTTATTTGGAAGACAGAAAAACCTAGGTCATTCCTATGCAAGATGAAAAAACTCTTTATTTTATGAGTTATTCCACATTTGGAACTGTTCACACAATGCTAGATTAACCTGAAGAAATGAGTTATCGGAGTCAAAGGTATAGACTTTGTTTCTGTACATTAACTCCTCAGTCTGTATTATTTCACATATTAAAAGAAAAAATCATTTTTTCTTTTTTTTTTTTTCGTCACGTTGGGTTGGAGCTACGCTTCCCTCTCAGGCATACGGACGAGTTTGTTGTCAATACGAGCTCGTTTATCAGGGCACGGAGATACCTTACATTACTAACAGCAAGACCTGTTGGCAAACAAAGTGTGGCTAAACAACAGCAAGATAAAGCCACCGCTGTCGGAAAATCCATATCAGATTCAGTCCCAGCAGCAGCGTGGAGAGAGTTTATATCCAAAACGTTTATTGCTTCAGTGATCGAACAATCCCGGGCGTTTGGGTCCCAAACCACACGCGCAGCCCTCCGAAAGGAAGTGAGATAAGTGTTTCTCTTAATCCATTCTTGTTGTACTTCAGTTGGCTTCTTTTTTAATCTATTTTTCAAATTACAAATGCACACCAGATAGTATATTGAACTACTTCCAAGGACAATGGTGAAGAAATCCCATGTTCTTTCAAAAAGCGACACATGCTGTACGAACCCAACCTTGCGTGAACCGCAACAGAGGAAACAGCTCAAACAAATTTGGTCACACCCTTCAACTGCTGCTCACGTTTCAACATCTCCTATGCTTGGCTGGTCCGTGCGACAGTAATCGCCTACCTTGGGCAACGGTTGGAAGGTTTCCATCCAAAGATGTGGCGTAACACTGGAACAGGTTGCCCAGAGAGGTTGGAGATGGCTCCATCCCTGGAAACACCCCAGGCCAGGTTGGTCGGGGCTCTGAGCAACCTGATCTGGTTGGAGATGGCCCTGCTCCTGGCAGGGAGGTTGGACTGGGTGGGCTTTAAAGGTCCCTTCCAACCCTAACCATTCTATGATTCCAAAATACACCTTGGACCATACATCCATAAGTCCACACAACTCATCAACCTCTTGTGTTGACCTGAGAACCAGACTGGAAAAGGGGCAGATGAAACACAGGAAGGTTTCCTACGGAAATTAAGAAATACAAGTACATTTCACCTCCTGAGCCACCAGAAATGAAGCCTAGACAAAGGTAAGACGTTTGTTTGGATCCGAAGACAAGTTGAGAGCACAGCAAGAGCTGAACTGTCACAACCTTTACCTTTCAGAGAAGTCTGCGGGAAAGGGAACACTTGGAGCCAAATTTGTAGCTACTTTAAATAGCAGAAGGTAGCTCACAGAGGACAACCTAGGAGAAACGGTTCGATGTATCTCTGAGACAGAATTACTGAACCAAAGAGCTCTAAAGGAATTTATACACATACCTGAATAATATCTTTCTGCAAAAATACTTGAAAATAAAGTCATTTACTGGATTCATCATTGCACAAAGAGCAGATGTAAGAGGTAATGGTTTACCCAAGTTACTTTCAACTCCAAAAAACCCCCGCGTTATCTGGACCCTTTGTACTCAGTGCTGTACCACAGAAAAGATCAGATGTATTTAACAAGCAATATTAACTACACAGCAATTTCTCTCCAACTTTGTTAATAATGCTAACGGCAGGCTAACAGAAATCCCCTCCGGAGCACATGCTATCTTTTGGGGTAAATTTCTGCAGGATCTTGCACCCACGCCCAGCCAAAGCCAACAATTTAAGATCGCAGGTCTCCACGAGAGTAATTTTTGGTGTTTTCCCACACATTGTCCATTTTACTTCATTTAACCTCGCAACCTCTACTCACCACCATCTGACACTGGGACAGCACCAGGTGCAGACGTCCAGATCTGTGCATGACACGACCCAGCTCCCAGCAAGCCAGAAACTGGAAATATTCTCATGGTTTTTTCCTTTTGTTCTTGCTCGACTGACTTCACAGACTTTCCTTGCTCATCCCCACACTGCTATTATCAAACTATTTCCAACCCCAAAGGTCATCAGCAGACATGGCTACTGGATTTTTTTTGCATGTGGCTTATTTTTCTTCCTCTTCTTTTTTCTTTTTTTATTAAATAAGCATGCACACTTTCCAATTTTCCCTTCTCCAAACTCTCTAGCATCCTTTTCCTTACACAAGTGATGCCAAGAAACAAGATCAGTCAAGGAACGTGCTGCATTTCTGAACAACTGTGTTACAACTTGGAACGGGACCTGTGAAAGTTTCAAAAATCTCAGCGTGCACTAAAGGTTTCCCAGAAGAAAGGAAATAAGCCAAGCCCAAACAGGGTCACAAAGGTTCTACAAATCCGTCTTTCAGATCAGGTTCACCCAAGCGAGCCCAACCAAGGCACAGGTGTCACCTGAACCCTTTTCTCCTGCCATGAGCTCAGCAAAAATCAGGAGGAAAGGGTGAGAAAGCACCGGTGTAACTGAGACACCCCTATGCTTACCAGAAGTCCTCCTCCCCGTGCCATTGAGGGTGATGAGCAATGAAGAACAGAAGAAGCGTTTGGCATGGACCACAGCTTCACAAATCGCGGTGGAGAGAACAGCCAGGAGCTGAAGGGTGTGAAGGAGAGCCAGGTGAAGCTTTCCTTGCAAGAAGGCAAGAAATTTCAAAGGTTACCTACCATCAGGTGGTCCTTCAGCAGCACAGGTCACTAAAGAGACTTCTCATTGCATCAGAAACTTCAGAAGTTTACCAGCCAGACGCAGCACTGGCTGCAAGGAGAGGCACCAACCTGGGGCTAAGGTGAGTTCAATCCCAGCCACGGGGCGTTCGCTGCCTCCCGTGGTGTCCCCATGGCTGACGTTCCTCCTCGCACGTGCACCTTCTCCAGCTCAGCTCAGCCCACCAGCCCCTACTCTAGCGAGGGATGCCGAAGCTGCAGCCCAGCTGGCAAACTCAGAATGGTTTTCCTGAAAGAAAGGCTCTGCCAGGCAGCAGCTTCCCCCGGCGCCGCTACCTGCAGCAAGCAGGGAAAAGGCAGAAGACATGACAGATGATCTCAGCAGGGGACTGTTGTTCCTCCACTACTTTCTCCAGTAAAAACAAATGGGGGAAAAAAAATAATAAAATGAAAGGACGGCTCTGCTGGCCTGGCGTAGAAGGGGACATCTGCCCACGTCCATCTGCCGTCAGCCCGACACCCCGGCCTTTGTTTTTGGTAGGGTCAGTTTTCTACCATTATAGCTCCCTGAACTGCCTCACCAGGACACCAGTGCCAGCACAAGGAAAGCGATGGGAACATGGGGAGAGGGAGCAGGTAACCACTAGCTCTGCTTAGACACACCACTAAATGGTCCCGTTAGGCTCTTAAATCACTTGAGAAAGCATTATCTTTTGCCTCTTCCTTTGTTTTCCACTCAAACAAACACTGGGATTACTCACTCCCTAGTTAGACGGATATATTACAGTGCCAGAGCGCTTCCAAGATGTTTAAAGCATCAACAACTAAAGTTACACGTGAAAAAAACCACAAAATGAAAATAACCACAGCTCAGTCAAACGAGTGGAAGAAGCTCCAGTAAAAAACTGCAGTTTTACCAGTTCATCCGAACCCATGAGAGGAACTTCACTTGCAAGACAGTGCCCGAGGGTAAAGTTATAGTAGAAACAAAATAAATCATATCGTGTTCATACCAAGTAATTTAAGGTCAGATTAAGTGTTCTTGAAGTCTGGTCCATGTGTCTTCTATTTTAAAAAGTGCCCTGCTTGCAGAGGAATTGTAAGAACTTTTGAAAATGGGATGCTGGCTCCTAAGTCCCTTGGATACTTGACCGCGTGGTCAGGAGGGTTGAGATTTACATACAAATTGCAAAGCTTCTAAATGGCTTCCTCCGAGCAAGAAACGGGGGTGGAAACGAGAGAATATTTAATGATTAGTTCCTTATGGCTCCGGCATTCCTGAAGCATATTTCTTGCAGTCCCTGGAACACTCCTGCATTCTTGATTGCAAAACGGCAATAAGCGATTTCCTTTAAAAGCCTTGTCTTTTATTGGAATACTAAAAATACCCCGCTAGCCCCGCTCCACGCCTCGCTCTCTCTTTCCTGGACAGGCACCACCAACCCTGATGTATTCTATTTTGAAGACAGCAATAAACATTTCAGCATGGGCTGTTCAATCCCCTTCATAGCAGATCCTTCACTTCCAGCGGAGCCCCTACTAGCGCCATCAATCATCTTTACGCAGACCTAAGTATGAGAAACTCCAGCTCAAAAGCAGCATGGATTTTTTTTTCTTTTTTTCTTCTTTTTAAAAATTAAAAAATGGGTACAAAACAGTCAGGAGTTAAACGGCTGGCAACTTTAAACGTGAAACTACTGGGATGACCCCGCAAAACAGGACTGTTGCGATGGTTTGAGATGCACTGTGCAGCGCCGCTCCAGTCAATTCAGTTGACGTAAACCTACCTGGAAGACAATGTCTGGTGGGGTGAAAAAAAAAAATTGTCTACACATCCATTATATCTGAACAAACACAGGTTTCAAATCTGGGATGCTCTGTTGCTGATTTTAAAAGCCACAGATGAAGATTAATTACATTCTACGTCTGAACTAATGCATCTAATACTCCTTTTGTTTTTCCATTCTATATTGACTCCAAAGTCGGAACTGTTCTCCCAACTGCTTCGCTCATTATGTCTCTCTCCATCTGCCACAGACCTTGGAGAATAGCTCAGAGAGATAATTTCAGGTACACCACGAGGAGACTACCACGTAAACCACAATTTAATCATTAATGTTCCTGGCTGAGTTGAGGAGCTTCTCCAGTAAAAGCAGTTGTGCAATCGTGTTCAAGAACTAAGACCAGTGAAGTGCAGGATGCAGCCAGCCTTCCTCAGTCTTAAACACCAAAGTCTTCATCTAGTCAGGAGCTAGAAGGGACACAATTCAGAGCCCCAGCGCAGGTTCCAAACAGTCCAGCGGTGGACGATGAGAAGAGGTTCCCCAGTATGGATCTGTCTGTTAGGAGGTTTGGCTGGACAAGGTGACCAAGCGGCTCCAGAGCCAACCCAGCAGTGTTGGCCCTGGCACAATTACTTCTTTCCACATTAAGAGAGTCTGCTAGGAAATCTGACCTTACTGCACAAATCTGCTGGTCACATCATAACTCTGTTCCAGCACTTGCCCTCAAGTCACTCCACAAACTACGTGCAGCTCAGCAGCCACAGGCTGATGCTCCATGGACTGGATGAAACACATGCTGTGGCTTTCACTTGGACACCAGCCTAATTAAGGTGAGACATGCTTATTTTTCTACTTTTGAAGTCTCAGAGGGAAGTGGCAAACTGTTGGCAAACTAGTTTTTGACCATGCCTGTGGCTGGATAGTCTCATTACCTCCCTACTGCTGTCACATGGATCGTAAGCCCTCTGCCTCACAGGATACAGTCAGCAACAGCCTTTGCTTAGCATCAGCTTCTCTTGCTTGGATAAATCCATCACACTTCACTGGGCCCTCAAACAGGAGTCTGGATGAGGAAACTGCATTTATTCCAAGACTCATTCCATGAATTTGATCTGAGTGAACCTAGTACTCCCAACAGCAAGATCTGGTGACCGCAGCAAGGAGATGCTCTTCTGACTCTGAAGAGAAGACAAGTGAAGTCATAAATCATAAAACCATCAGGTGGAAAGCGACCACAGCAGGTTCTAGTGCAACCTACTGCTCCAAGCAGGGTCAAGTTAGGGAGACGGACGCAGTGATGCTTATGGGTCCCTTCCAACTTGAGACAGTCTATGATTCTAAGACCAGACTCAGACCAGCTTGCTCAGGGCTCCTGTCAACTTAAGGCTTGAAAATCTTTAAGGATGTGTAACTGCTCAGGGAGCACACACACGGGATTCTCCCCAGGTGAAACCCAAGCAGAAGATCTGCTCACCGTCACAAGCAGGCTGGGCTACTCCAGTAAAGTTATTCATTAACCCACTAAAACTATTTCAGGAAGAGCAGCACAGTATGGACAGCCCAAAGAGGTAACACTGAAGTGTGCAAATGCTCATCATCTCAAGTACAACGCTGAGAAAAAGGAAAAATCCTTGACATCTTTCAGATTGGCTCTTTTAACACTCAAGAAGATTCTCAGATGGGGCTTCACTGATTTTAAAGTCAACACCAATTTACACAAATGAAGCGTTTCACCCTAGTTTCCGCAGAAGTGTATCGGCCTGCACATAAACTTTCTGACGCAGATACAGCTGTTTTTTGTTGAGAATAGTGTTTTCACAACTCAAAGGGCAATCCTTCTTTTGGAAACTTGCTCAACCTTTGGCAACCCAACCTCATCAGCATACAAAACTGCAGAAACCAGCGACCAGATACTTCTTATTAATGCCATTTACAGCTGCTAACAACTACAGGAACCTTCTAAAAACACCAAGGGAAACAGGGTGGGTGAAACAATCCCTCGCAAACAACGGAGCCAACGAATACACAACCATGATAAGAAATGAGGTCTGACTTGCATAATCACTTTTAAAAGTTTTTGGTAAATGGGGTCTGAATAGGAGGCCGATAGAATAACATAGTTCAGTAGCAATGCGGACGTTTCATGCCAATGAAGTAGGGAATTCAATCCTCGCTGAATTCTTGAAATCATTTAGATGTTAACAGAAGTTTCTTCTCCAAAAAAAGAAGGCAAGGAATCTCTCAAAGCCCACACACACAGATCTTTGACTCCTATATGCTGGTGTACTACACAGAACTATTTCGATTTTGGAAGACTGCACTGTCTCATGTGTCAGGACGGCTATTTTATTTTATTTTATTTTTTAACTTCTGACTTGTGCAGAGCCAAACCTGTACAATTTATGCAAGGGCAGTACAAGAGGTCCTCTCTCATTTTGTGTTTGAAAAAAAAAAAATAAAAGAGGGAAAGGAGGAGGAAAAACCACAATATCATTTCATCTCAGTACCTTCCTAAAACTTGAGAAGTTTATAAGCTCTTAACTCCGGTTCTCTTCCTTTGCCTTCCCACATGACAGCTACAAGCTGCTGCAGCTGCACAGTAAACGTCTTCAAAGGAAAGAAAGAAATAATTGCTCTCAGAACAAAGTGCAGGGGGACAAACCTGGGTGACATGAGCGACGCAGGGCTGCGCGGGCTGCACCCAGGGGAGAAGGCAGCGTGTGTTAAAGAACCAACCGCTCCGCACGCTCGCTCACCAGCGGGGCCTTTTGTTCATCACGGAGAAAGGCAGCGAAAGCAGGAGAGCACGGGGAGAACTGGCAGCAGGCAGGATGTTTCAGAAACCCGTCTTCGTATATTTTGCATCACATTCTGTTGGAAATTATTTCCCATTTTCAGCACCTTAAGATTTTTACTAGATACGTGTGGGGGTTGACACAGAGGGAAAAAAAAAATTACGGAAAAAAAAAGAAAAAAGGCCTGTGCAAGGAATGTAGCTTGCTATCAAACGATCCAAACAATCAAGGATAAAAATACATGGGAGCAAAAAGAAGTTGCCTGATTTACCAAATATTTTTTTTTCCTTAAGGCTAATCCCACAGTTGAACCTACAGAGCTTATTCCCCTCATACTTCCAGGGGGGGAAAAACCCCACACTGCAAAAAGGCACATAAATCGCCCTGGATCATTTGTCTGGATCCCGCTCCTGCCCGAAAGAGGGATGCTCCAGATGCTTTTGCAATAGCTCTGCTGTGATAGCGTTACCAGGAGCGTCCCTTATTCATCATGTTGCCACTAAAAGTCTCTCTGGAGTATTTGCTTATCCTAGACTTATTCAAAACGTTTCAGTTTCCTTTTAATTTATTAAAAGCTCACTGAAGATGACCATAGTTAAAGCTCACCTCTGCTACTACAAAACTGGAGGGGGAAAAAAAAAAAAAAAAGAGAGGAGAAGGGGGAAAAACATCACCTTTAACGATGAATTTTCCTGTATTCCCCAGAAGAAGCTGTCCCTCAAAACATGCTGTTTCAGTTTTTTTTACAGTTCTCAGACCAGTTCAAGTTGTGAAGCCCAAAATATTGCTATTTAAGGTAGCATTAACATTCAAGAAACACTTTCCTGGATGTTACTATTGAGAGTTGGGATGACTGGAAGAAATTTGGTACCGGCTCAACCCTTCAGTGCCCTGCAATCAATGAGCTTATTGCAGCCAGCAAAGCGTTCTCAAAGGCACGCTGAAGTGCTCGGCTGGATGGAGAACAAAGCACTTGGCACCCCGCAGAACCGAACCCCGCTGAGGTGCGAGGCGTTTCCAAACATTTCTAATTAACGAGAAGAATCCACAATTAAGAAAGTCGCAGTCACTGGGTTGACAAAATCAAGGCAACGTTTTGCAAAGCACCCCGTGTTCCCCGCTCTGGCAACGTCCACCCCGACACAATGCCAGACACAGGAAGAGAAACGCGTCCAGTAGTAGGTGGGCTCTACAGAGCAGAAGAGCATCTGGGTGCCCTTCGGCAATTCGGCAGCGGTGCCGAAATCCGGATCCACCCTTGGGCTTCACAAGGTCCCCGCTTCAAGGCTGGGCACGCTAACAAGAGTTTGAGCTCACCGCCAGACCCTGCCCAGCTGCCGTGCATCTCAGCTTCGCCCATGCCATGGACCAGCCAGTCCCGCAGGAAAGCTCTGCTCGCTTCGAGTGCAGGAGGTCTCCATCTCCTCGTCTTAGATCTAAAGATGGGCCTAAAAGGAACAAAAAGCGGTCTCTGCAGCGCAGAAGAAATGCTAGGTATGAAAGCTCCAGAACGAGCACATGTGGTCTCCAGCTCTGTGTAGATGGTGAGGAAGATCCCCATTTATCCCCCAGACTTTACGTTGTTTTGAGGACTTTGCTGTCTGCAAAACATTAACTCAGACCAAGTGGGACAATTCTGCTAGAATGCATGGACGCAGTCATTCCCACCAGGAATTGAAGGCAAAACCCCAGAGATGTGTGAAATCTGTGTAGAGGATCAGACCACCTCCAGCTGGAGAACTCAACAGGGACTTTCCACCGGTGGTCCACAGCTACTTCTAAGGAGCCTGAGGACAGTGGCTAGAGGTCAGGCTACTCCAACTGAGGTTTGAGTTCAACTAGCGTCTCCAGCACAATTTTCCAGCACCAGAACAGAAGCAACAAACAAAAGGCTGGAAATCAGAAAAATGAAGCTAGCTCAACGATAGGAAAACCAGGGTGAACCTGTTCTACACCAAGCTTTGTGGCGATCCCGAGCTGGAGAGCAGAGCTTGGCTTAAGGAGCCAGATGCTGATGTCGAAGAGCTGGCTGCTCTGCATGCATGTGAAGCTCTTTGAGATGACCTCACCTCTCAGCCAATGAGGGGAAAACCTACACCGCAACTCCTGCGTAGTGTCACCAGGTAGAGTCATGTATGAACAACTCCAAAATGTTGTTAAAATATTTTTTTTTAAGGTTTCATCAAACGCTGCCTCAATCGCTCCAGAAGCTCCTGACTGCACACCCAACACTGTAACAGAAACAGAGTCATCTGCACGTGGGTACCGTAACCCATATGAGATGTGAACCACTGGGACTGCAGAACGATGCTCGGCAGTATTTGATTTCACGCAAGCCACAGAATATAACAGCAATTTAAATAAAACCGTACAGTTTATCCAGAGCTGCCTCTCCCTTTGCTCCCAGCACAGCCTCTCCTCTCTCCCTGTTCCGGGTGCAGGTTAGCACAAGCTGACCCCGTATCCTGGAGCCTACCTCCAAGCAGGAATTTTATTCACAGTGTTTGGCTTTAGGAGGAGGCAAATTAAAAACAAAGATGAAGGGATGCTTATCCTTTTATTTTTAGCATAATGAAGGTTTGGTGCGAGGGGATCCTAACAGAATTTAAAAGTCAACACTTCTGCTGGGGCATCCTTCATTTCTTTTAAAATGAAGGCTTGGATGCAGTAATTAGTTTGCTTTTTTAATAATAATAATAATAATAAAAATTGTCCACTGTAGTTTTAAGGACTTTCAGGGCAGATTTGTAGCACAATCAGCTGCCAAGAAGCATCTCCCAGTCAGCTGCTTTGGTCATCAGTTGGTAGCTGCCATTAGCCCAGCAGTTTCTATCTGCAAATCCAATAATCCTGGAACTACCAAACATATTTTTCCCCCAGTATTAGTTTTGGTGGAGAAAAACTTCCTTTGGAAGGCAAACCACTTTTTTTTTTCTTTACCGTTTTAGCCATCAAAACGCAGGGTGCAGCCTAGAATGGTACTCCCATAAAAACCCCGCTCCAGCTCCGCTCCTCACCCAGCCTGCCAGTGAAGGTGGGAAACCATTAACTCAAGCTGCTACAATTAACTCCCAGCATCTTCTTCAAAGTCTCAGAGAACCCCGAGCTACTTGTCATGCAAACACCTTGTGAGATTCATTCTCCTGGCAAGGGAAAGGAGGGGTAAATTACTGAGTTAAGTAGATTACTGGGGAAGGAGTCACACTCAGCAGCCTCAGGAGATGATTAGACCCTGGGAAATTCATACGCCAAATCCCCAGGCCCTGACAGCGCACACTCATCACCAGCTTCACCATGAACCACAGGCAAGAACCTTCTCCGGCAGCATTAAATATCCTTTTCCCAGGGAACTTTCATTTAGATTCTCTCACCAAAAAAAAAGGAAAATTTTACAGGGGAAAAAGTTGCAGCAGCGTTTAGCAACTCAGCAGGTTTTTTTTGTTTGTTTTTGTTTTTTTTTTTTTTTCAGAGAAGCATCAACATTTTTGAATCACAGAATCACAGAATGGTTTGGGTGGGAAAGGACCTTCAAAGCCCATCCAGACCAACCCCCCTGCAGGGAGCAGGGACATCTCCAACCAGATCAGGTTGCTCAGAGCCCCGGCCAACCTGGCCTGGAATGTTTCCAGGGATGGGGCATCCACCACCTCTCTGGGAAACCTGGGACAGTGCTCCACCACCCTCAGCGTAAAACATTTCCTAAAATCTAATCTGAATCTCCCTCCCTCTATTTTGAAACCATGACCCCTCATCCTGTCACACCAGGCCTGGCTGAAGAGTTTCTCCCCATCTTTCCTGCAGCCCGCTTTAGGCACTGGGAGGCCGCTCTAAGGTCTCCCTGGAGCCTCCTCTTCTCCAGGCTGAACAGCCGCAGCTCTGTGACCTGCACCGTCACCAACACAAACGTTAAAAAAACCCCAGCTTCTCGTGGCTGCTCTGTGGGTGTACGAGTGCAGCACCCAGGGGCTGCGGAGCGGTGTCCGTGAATAAGACGGTGAGCAGCAGTTACCTGTCACGTGCGTTGAATAAATCCAACATAGCAGAGCGGCTTTTGCAATCCGAAAGAGGAAAAAAAAAAATCAATCAGATTTGCGGCAAGAGAGCCGGCTGCCGTAGCAGTGACGGGCAACGGCCCTGCCTTCTGCAGGGAGCTGCCGGAGCGAGTTAAGGCTCCGAGTTCCCCAAGGAGGGTCCGTTTGCCTGCGTGGTAGACGGGTGATGCCTATTTCTGCACTTCACCATGGTCTGCCAGAGGACATGGACTGAGGCTGGGAAATTAATTGCCCAGAGTACCAGGTAAACAGGCAGCAATCGTTATTTTTTTCCCCACTGATGACATTTTGTGAGAAGCACTGCTGGTAGTGGCAGGTTCTGGGAGAGGCTGTTCCACAGAGGCTTTAGACAGGGCTTTATAAGATTTTCTTTTGAAAAGGCTTAACAGAAGTCTGCACGGCATTATTCAGCAACCCTCCATTATCTAAAGAATTACAAATTCCCTGTTTTCTTGATCTATATAAAATAAAGGGCGCAACCCCGTCACGCTCAAAAAGGTGAGAGTGTGCCGAGAGTTCTCCCTCCTACCTGAGGTATTTTTATCAAAGAGACATCTTTAAAAATATCTCTCAGAGAAAGTCTGTTATGCAAGAAGTTAGACAGTTGAGGACTAGTGAGGTGCAGGATCAAAGGAAGCTCCACAAGAGACTACTTCATGCCCTGGTATCTCAAAGGAGGCCATGCTAAAGCCCAGAACTTCAGATGATCAACGTGATGAGAAGGGCTGATCTTCTCAGAGAGCTGTGAGAGGTACGATAGCTATGAAGGAGGAAAGTATAAGGATCTAACAGCGGTGTTGGGAGCGGCTGGGAATCACCTTGAAAAACATGGGGTCTACCAAGCCACCAGACGAAGCAAGTAGGTAAGACGTACTCCATCACTGCGAAGGGCAGTTCACGTCATCTCAGCAAAGTCATGAGGAGAGCCCACGAGCAGGCTCTGCTAAGTAGGGAAGCCCCGATCTCCTGCGTATCAGCCATGCCCACAGATCTGTGCATAAACTTCAACTGTTAAGGAACCAGCTTACCAATCCCGAAGTGTTGCCTGCGGACCTGCAGCAGCAAGGGGTTGAAAAACACCAGATGCCCACAAGGAACAGCTTCTCCAGTCATCCTCACTCACCTGCCTCCCTCACGCTCCCAACATGTAGGATCCCCGTGTCCAGACCTGCTGCCACTTCATGCAGAGGGCTACAAGCAACAGCCAAAGGGGTTTTTTTGAGTCTCAGGCTCTGCACATGACAAGTGCAGCACACAGTTCTTGCCCACTGCATCTATGCCTTGACCTCAGGTGGCATCAAGAGAACGTGCCTTCATCTGCGTCACTGAACCAAGAAGAAACGTCCAAGCAGCCACTTCTGCAGAGCAGCCTGGGAAGGTCAGACAGAACCTCAGAGGGCAACGTGAAACAATTCACAGCTCATCTGAGCAAAGCACAACAAATGGACACAGCCAAGCCGCAGGCACTCACATGGGGACAACAGCACTGCCCCGCTCCACAAAGAACAATATATACACTAGGGAGCTACTAAGATAGGTCAACCACTGCAGGACGTAGCCAGCAGTGGTCTGGCAGCAGAGGACAGCCATTCCTCATGGCAATCACTGCACTCCCAGTTCCTCCCGTCATCCCTTATGGCCATGAGGTCTTTTTTAGCATCCACCTTCCAAGAACCTTGGCAGAAGAACACAAACCCTACAGGGAAGGCAGAACCAGCCACAGGAGCTCAGGAAGATGGAAAGCCTGCCTAGAAATAACACATTTCCTGCCTTCCTGACACTCCATTTCTTTATTGACTAATGTTGAATGAAGGCTTTAAAAGGAGATGGGAGTCCTCTCCACTGTCTCTGAGTTCTGGAGTTGGGTATCTCAGGTGAGCTTGACCACCACTAAAGCCAGCCACTGAGCAGAATGGAGCCAAAACTACCCCTTACCTCACGCTCGGCTCTCCTGAGAACTTTGCCAAATTAAGCAAGGAAGCAGATGACGGGAGTTGTAGGTTGTAAAACTTGTTCAGTCATAACCCATAAAAATACCTGAGTGCCCACCTACGGACATGCTGCGGTCACAAGCGCAGAACTCCTCCCTTTTGGGTGCCAGCACATCAGCTATGCTACAGCCAGCTCAGCTTACTACCTCATTTAACATCTAAACACTCCCCAATTCCAAACTCTGTAATCATTTAACCTCCTACTTATCGCCAGAATTAGCAGGACAAAAGACGACCACCAAAAAGCCATCAGCACGCCCTGACCTTCCCATTTACGCAGTAGCAAAGGAAACCCAGCTCCACTCAACTCTTCCTTCCTTGGATGATGGTCTCTAGCGTTTGGTTCTTCTGGTAGCCAAAGTAAAGCACGCATCTTTGCAACAGGAGCAAGCCACCTGGACATCCCAAGAGAAAAAAAAAAAACAAACAGTATTTCATGCATTTCCTGATTACCAGAATTCAACCTAAGGGTTCATAGAGCACACAACAGAGCAACTCCCCCTCCCGTGAGCCTCCAAATTCACCGTCTCTTTATTTCAAGCAGAATTTGAAGACCTAAAGCACAACTCTCCTCCTGCATGGACCACAGCACAGCTTTCAGAGCAGCTCCACGTTACAGCAGCTCAGCAGATACAGTGCGGGCTGGAGCAAACCCAGCTGCAGAGAAGTCTCAGCGGAGGATCCCAGCACAGGAACAGCTTTTCGTCAGTGGGCAGGGCTGACCGATCTAAACACAAGATATTCCTGTCCAAGAAAGGTTCTCCCATAGACCATTAACCGCTGATATGCATGCACAAATATGATATGAATGTTCAAACGCAGACAGCTAAGCACACAGGAGAATGGAACTTACTCTGCATTCAGCTACCAGAGCTGTGAGCATCACTGAAATACCAAAGGTGATGGCAAATAGCCAAAAAAACACTTCCATATGTAGGAAGTACTATGGAGGGCATGGCAAAGCAGCCATGCATCCAATGGAAATATTAATAGAATCACAGAAGGGTTTAGGTGGGAAGGAACCTTCAAAGCCCACCCAGTGCAACCCCCCTGCAGGGAGCAGGGACATCTCCAACCAGATCAGGTTGCTCAGAGCCCCGGCCAACCTGGCCTTGGATGTTTCCAGGGATGGGGCTTCCACCACCTCTCTGGGCAACCTGGGCCAGTGCTCCACCACCCTCAGCATAATTTTTTTTTTTGTAATATCTAATCTAAATCTACCTCCCTCTATTTTAAAACCGTTACCCCTCATCCTACCACACCAGGCCCTGCTGAAGAGTCTCTCCCCATCTTTCCTGCAGCCCCCTTTGGGCACTGGGAGGCCGCTCTCAGGTCTCCCCGGAGCCTCCTCTTCTCCAGGCTGAACAGCCCCAGCTCTCTCAGCCTGGCCTCACAGAATAACGCCGTTATTACCGAAGGAAACAGTAAAGCAGAAGCAGTGACGCTGGGACAGATGTGCAGAAATGAAAGAATTTTAATTCAATCTAAGGGCTGAGGTGCAACGTGAAGCCTGAAAATCTGCTGCACCCCGTTGTTTCCCACCCGAACCTCACACTCTGACAAAAACTGGAGATCAACTTTAAGCATCTACCCAGCTCCTAAACCATCCGAGTATCTTGTCAAAACACACCCAACCAAATAAAGCGCTTCTGAATCGGAAAGCACAGAATGAAAAATTCAGAAGAAGAAATCAAACACTCTCGACTCAGGAAACTGGAAATGTTGCTGTTTATAACGCTGTGCTCCCCTAAAAGCATGCTGCAAAATATTCGGTGTGAATCATACGGCACTGCCAGTGTTTTTGTAGAAGGCCTAAACATAGGGCTTTTTTCCCCTCACTTTTGAGTCTTTAATTCAGTAGCAAGGTGGGAAATCAATATTTTTGCCTTTTATTTAAATGCCAGAAAAACATTTGCTGCTTCTCTAGCAGGAATGAGTCACTTGGGCTCTAATGAGGTGCTTCTCCAAAACTTTTTAGTAGTGTTGTCGCCTTGCTAACGCTCTAGAGCCAAATAAAAACCATTGTCTGCTGGGATCCCCAAAGACAGAGGTACAAATCACAGCACGAGCTACAAACTCCAACAGGATAACCTATGCTGGGGCACAGGGGAGTGGGGAAGAGAAAGCCGTTATCACCTCCGCGTAGGGAACACCTCACATGACACACATCACATCTGGATTACAGCCATGATGGTGGAACTGCTCAGCTGAGGAATCAAAACAAGTTTACAGAAATCACTGGTATGTGAATGCTACCCCCGTCTTACTCTGCCTCACACAAAACCTCAAATCCCAGTTGGCAAGTATCACCCTCAGCTACCTCTGCCAAGCCTACGCTGGGTGCTCTCCAACGTGCGTAAATGTTCCTTGGTCTCAGCATCCATCACAACATCCATCCTGCTGTCCGGGCTCTGCATCTCCAAGCAGCCCCACCATCTGCCCCTCCCATCCCAAACTGGTACCAAGGCTTCTCCTTGGGTTCATTTGCAGTCTTCCAAAAAAGTAACAGAGCAACATGATAAGGATTAAGCATTTCCATTTGGATCCAGAGACACAAGGCTTCTCCAGATGCACACCAAAGGCCATCTTGAGCTGCTGCACCAAGAGGACTTGGGCTGGGACCAAAGGCCATGCCACGTCTTCGGGAGCTGATGGGTGTAGAGCCTGCAGCCCCAATCAACCACGAGGTTTGGAGACACACTTTGAACTGGACTGGAAGAAACACTTCGCTGGACACTTGTTAAGCCCCACAAAAGTGCAAAGACTATAAAAACCTTAATTTTAGTAGTCCTGTGTTTTCTGCCTCAGGTAAGTGTATTTTGATGCTCATTTTGAAACCTTAGCTGCTGATTGTTGGTGTGGAGAGCCTGACCTGACTCCTGCTCACTGCTCCTGCCCGTGCCAGCATCAAAGTCTTCTCTCTGTCAGCTAAAACGAAGTCAAACCAGTGTTGACCATCACGACCAAGAGATCTGAAGACAATGAATACTACAAAGCACTGTGGGGTTTATTTGCAACCACCCTGGGAAAACAGGGTGCTGACAGCAACGGCAGGCACGTCTGCTATACCACAAACTTGAGAACAAGCCCACCACCTTGGGTAGGTTCAATTCTTTTAGGTGAGTTCCACGGCCATCAGCATCACCCACCGCTCAAGCCATTCCTCCAACATTCCTTCACCGTTCCTCCAAGGGCTGATGGTTCAGCCAACCCATGAGATTTCAAAGCCAATATTCCTCCCCATGTAAATCCACACCCAGGCATCAGCTACTCAAGAAATAGCGTTTGCCCTTTTTTGGCGTAACCTCTGACCCCCCGCTAGGGCTGATGAAGGATGTTGCGGGACACCTACAAAACCCTTCCTACCCCCCATGGATTATTTTTGTTTCCCTACACAGGCGGCGCAGGAAAGCTGGTTGGCACAGGGTCTCGAAGAAAGGCTTTCCGCGGCGGAGGTGGGTTCACCGCCACACACAAGGGATGACCTCCGGCAACGCCTGGCTCGCACTTGCTACTGTCTTCAGTTTGGCAACACGGCACAAAAGCAGCATGGATGTGCGTACCCCCTCCCACCCCGGCCCCTCTTCACAGGGGGCTGGAGCTTCACACGTTAACGGGCCCCCTCCAGACAAAGCTGGCGAGTTTCTTAATTAAGTCCAAGTGAAAGACGGCCTAAAAGCATCCCACTTACGTCCTCCGAGTACCTTCAGCGCGGACTTCAAACACGCTGCCCGTCAAACTGCGCCCTTAATAGCCGGTCGAGGATTTTTCTCTTGTAAATGGGGAACGGCATGCCTTCAGCCCAGCCTCTTCAGCCTCCTCTCATCTTCCCTCCAGTTTTAGACACGTCTGTGGGTTATAGCGGAGGGAACAAAGGGGCTGCTTGTGTGTCAGAAACCCTTCAGAGGGTCTGCGTTTCAGCCCATCCTTCTCCAAAGCAGGGCAGTGTCTGGAGAGCTCTTTAGCAGTTTTTGTCTCATTAACATTTCCATGAGGGATCAAAGAATATACTAAAAAATATCTAAGTACAATTCCTGCTATGGAACGAGAATATATTAAAAAAAAAAATCTGCTCAGACGCCTTTCCCTGATCCATTGGATTATTATTAGATAATTGTCTCTTCATGAAACCGGCTTTTATTCCCACTGAACCCTGTGAAAGTCTCTGTAAATCCATCCCACCAAGCCCTGCTCCCCCATAATTTTTCCATCGTTGGGGCTAGGTTGCTCTATGTTCCTCCCCAAGAGAACCCAATTATTCCCTGGCGCTAAGTCAGCGGGAGCAGGAATTGCTTTACTTTGGTCCCTTTGAGCAGCTGCTCGGGGTGGGCTGGGAGATGGCTGCGGCCACGGAGCCGGGATGAATACTAAAGAAGCGCCGAGGCATCGCGTCCCGCGCGGGGGGTGACGGGGTAGGATTTTCTCCTTGGAGGAAGCAAATTGGTGAGCTTTACGCGGTCAAAATGAGCCTTTTTCTTCCTCTTCCTTGGACATTTGCACGCCCAAACCCCGCCGCCGTGAGAGCTGCGAGGCACCTGAGCACCTTGTAACAGCTTCGGTGTTGGTGCTGGACGGGGGAACCGTGCCCACCGCCCCGGCCCCCATCACTGTGATTCTTCCCCTTCTCATTAGAAATGCCCAGCAACATCCCGCAGACAAAGCCACTGCAAACAAAGTGCGGGGGGAAGGGGAGAGAAGAGGATTTTTTTTTCCTTTTTTTTTTTTTTTTTTTTTTTTAAAGAAAGGAGTGCGGAGGAATTCTTCATTCACTGATCTGTAGAATACATTAATATCCCAAAGTGTTGGCACAGCCTCCGGCGCTCGGGGGACCAACAATACAAGCGATGACTCCGAGTCTGGGATCTTCAAATAAACCACCCCTGCTGTCATGGCCACCGGGAAAGAGAATAACGGCAATATTAGCTGACCTTCATTTTCTTGTTTCTCCAGACCTGACTGCTAGACCTCTGTTTGCCTGTTACTAGGATTTCTGGGCTGAAAAATGTAAGCATTTCCTAGACGATGCAAGAAGCAGTTGATTAGGTAAATAAACCAGGCCCTAAGCACTCAATTCTGCTTGGTAATGAGGAGGGAAAGGCACAGACCTCCCCACACCACCTAAAATAACCCCAATCAAGGCTCTGTAACGACCACCGCGCGCATATTTTTCAGCGGACAGTTAATGAAGAAGAAGAGAAGGTCATTCCAGCCCAGCCAACTTGTGAGCAAAACCATTTGCTCGGAAAACTAGAGGCCATAAAATCACAGCAGGCACTGTCTGTATCGTGTAAAACTGTCCATCTATGGAAGCAGAAAGACGTTTAAAATACGCGTCTTCTTTCAGGCTTCTGACAAAAGAAAGCATCAAGGGGGAAAATGTTTACAGAGGAGCCCTGCGAGGAGGAATGGGAAGGGGAGAGCATCTCACACTGCGTCCTTCTTAGCTGACCTCCAGGAACCACAGCGATAAATGTAATTAAATCAGGCAGATAACGACCCAGGGACAACTACCAAGGGTGATTTGCAAGCCTCCAGCACCTCCTGCAAAAGTCTCCTGCAGCAAATTAGTGGGAAGTTTTACAGCATTTCGCACCGCATCTCAGATAAATGGAATAACCAGACGGTTTTAGAAAGCAGGGCTTGGAAAATGAAGTTTCCACCGAAACAGAGCTGGTGGCACTGCATTCCTTGCCAAAAAGGCAATGTTCTCATGCTTTTTTTAATATACATGGAAGATAAGTACTACACAGTAGCTACTCTGCGTTACAATCCAAGTGGGGATGCGGTACAAGACAACTATCACGCATCAAAGCCACGCGAGGCACAACCTCACACCTGCAACTCATCTGCAAATCCCAGTTCACGCCAGAATTTCACAGCAAAGTCACCAGCGCAAGCTGATCATCCCACAGCAGAAACAAACCCCTGCCCTCCTTCCAGCCCCCAAGCAAAAAATTATTTCTGAAGCAGACAGGCTGTACGTTGGAACAGTGAATCCCATGTTGCCGTCGCAGATCTGCGCACAGGAAAGCATTCCTGCCACCAACGTGCAACGTGGTTTGCAGCCAAGTGTGATGTTCCAGTGACACATCTCTGCTCCCACCGCCACGGTTTAGAAGGCACTGCAAGCTCGAGATCCGACACCGCTAAACAGCATCAGCCCCGTGTGTACCACCTCTGTGCGACATCCGGCAGCGTGACGCTGAGCAAAGGATGCAAAACCTACCTGAAGCCTTGGGTGGGCAGAGAGCTAGCTCACACCTTGAAGCCACGTCAGAGCGATGCCAAAGTCATGGACTGTAATCTGCAAAACCTACATTTAAATACAATGTTAAAATGGGGCTGGTTTACTAAGCTCATGACTTAAAACCCCACTCCACATGCTCCTGAGTTTGGAGAAGCAAACTGCACATTCCACCAAAAGGAGGTGGTGAAGCACCTTCCAGAAGCAGCACACACTCTTGGACCAGCTTGCGGCAGCGAGTCCAACCCAACTCCTCATTGTCAGGTATGAAGGTGCCTCTTCCGTAGCTGTACAACCCTTCACGACCTTAGCCTGGAGTCCCAGCAGGAGGTTAGATGGCTACTGGTGCTCAGATGGCACCTCACCCTCAGCTAGGAGGTAGGTATCCAAAGGGTGGTCCCATTTAACCCACCGCCTTCCTCCGTGCTGGCTCCGGCCACCCACAGCAATAGCACAAGCTGCTCCTGCGGACTGATCCACTGGAAATCTCCATCTGCTCTGCTGCTCGCCCCAGGGACACCAGTGTGAAGTCCCGCTGACCCAGGCAGCAGGACAGTGCCCACCAGCAGCCGCAGCTGCGCCCCACTGTGCGAAACAGCACCCTCCAGCACCCACCCACCAGCCCAAACGTGGCTCCTTGCTGGTGCTTCTGAAAATCTCCGTGGGGCTTTTGCCATCCAAGCCCACAGCCCCAGCAAGCAGCTGAGCTGCCTTCAGCAGCACTCAACACGGCGCTGGGGTGCAAACGCTCTCTGGTTACGATCGTTCTCGCAGACACAGCTCGTCGGCACGACCGAACGTGTGCATCCCAATACAAAACCACCGACCCCAGATGTGCAACGTGGTTTAATTAACACTCCTGCTGGAAGCGTAACTCCTGCCACTTGAACGTTTGAAGACGAACGCCGCACGGACATATTTGATTTTCAGCTTAAGTAAGAGCCTTTTTTAAAGTAACACCAGAGACCTTGGCCACCGCCCATCAGATCTGACACACCGCCCTCTCACGGGCAGGGCTTTCTTAGTGCTCTTGCCATTTGCCCAAGGAAAGATTTCCTCCAGCCAGAGCTGGCACGACTGCAGGAATCCTACTGTACTTTTGCAAAAGAAGAAAGATTTGAGATCACAGCCCCTTGTTGATTTATATCCCCAGTTTCTGGTGGGATCAACATCCTCTACAGATCTCAGAAAGCCCTGAAGAGACAGCGCAACCACTTGGTCCCTAGCAAACTCATTTCCCCACTGACCACATCCTCTGTGTATTGTTGTTTCCCCTGAGCGCCCGGGGCCTGTGAAGCAGGATTCCAGATGCTGGACCCTCTCTCTGCCTGGGCACTGTGTTTGCAGTAGCATTGTGCTCAGGACAGCACCTTTGGTCGGGCTGGATCTAGGGTAACAAGACCAAGCGAGGCTTGGGTCCAAGCAAATACTTGGGTATTTGGGAGCCCAAGATTAAAGCAGAATTTCAAAGTCATAAGAATTAATACAAACATTATCCCAGATAATTCCCCCCCCCCCATTTAGTTTTAACGTGGCACAGAATCTCCGAGCCAGAACACCGCTGTATCTCAGCTCCAGATCGCATCGAGCAATTATTCTGTCACTGAGCATGTTAGGAAAGAAAAGGCAGGAGGCAAGTTTGAGCCTCTTTGGTAATGTACAAATTAACACATTTCAGCACCATTTTCAGAAATAAAAATTAACGATTTAATTCTGCAACACGTATCCTTGGAAACCAAGCTGTAAGCAATCGCCCTTGGATATTTCACACAATGCCAATTTTTTTCAGCATTCAAACACAACTAATTGCTTGCCCTTTCGGAGTGATGGACAGCTTGGGCGAGCAGGGTGCCCAGGGGCTTATTTTTACCACCAGATTTGTACAATCCTGCTACACGGGTTGACAACAGCTGCTCTAAATCTCCTGATAGGTATGAACAAGCATTGATGAAGTTCAGTCTGTTTGAACAGCTGCATATGCAAATGTAATTAAGAAGATGTCTCCTATCCATGCCCCTCCTCTTCTCCCTCTGCCCTTAGTCTCTCTCCTAACGGGGAGGGATGCCAATTCACAGCTTCAGACTTGAACCCGTGCCTGATTTCCGTCTCGCAACCGGGTCCCAGAAATGCCACTCTCCAGCTCCCTCTGCCATCATTTCAGGTGTCCTTAAATTTAGGGCTCAGCTACTCAACAGCCGGTTATTTCGCACCCTCAACGCCCAAGCATCGCCCCTGCCACGTGAAAAGCAAACCCCTTGTCAGTATATCGCAGTAAAATAATTTTCCCCCACCTCATTTTACGCTGAGCAGTTTGTGACCGCCCTTCAGCCCTTATTTACACCGCTCTTGCTGTGCAGCCTGAAGTGAACCATTCCACTTGTGTCTCTACCCAAAAAACTTAGCCAGGGACAGATGCTGGGGGCCACCACAGCCAGAAAAAGGCACGTGGGAAGAGGTAGCACAGGCGCAGGACACCCAGTTGCACCTACGGCAAGTGATGCAGCACTGGTTGAACTCACCCGGCCAGGGCTCGGCGGGAGGATGGAGGAGGCTCCAGCGGTTCTGGAGGGTCTCAGTGCCACGGGGTGAATTGTCATTAAGTAAAGCAAGCCGGTTAACGAAGCCAGGAGGGCTGATGCACACAGAGCTCCAGGTCTTTCCTTCAAACTCAATGCTATTTGGGATACATATCCATACGGCAAAACTTGGTGGGGACTGCGCCGCGGCTGCCTGTCCCACACCGGCGAGGAACTGTGGCGTCCACGCAACCGCACCGCAACAGGGAAAAAGTGGTGTGAGCAACCAGAAGTTAACCTCAGCAGGATGGATGCGCTAGAGCCAACAGTGTCAAGACTAATTAGAACATGAAATTAAATAGTAAACGGGGTAGAAAACAATGGCACTGTACTGAAGGGACACGAGATCAGAGCTAATCAGGTTAGCACGATAAGAAAATGCACTTTCTAGACAAAGGAAGTGTGAGAGATCCCATCCACGCAGACTTCAGCGAAGCATTTGATACAGTGCCATGTGGGAAATAATTAATGAAAAAGATGGGGATTAGCAGAACTGTAAGGCCAGGAAAGTGGTGAAAGACAAAGCAGCGTTGAAAGAAGGATCAGAATGGATGGAGGTCACCGGCGGAGCTCCTCAAGGAACGGTCAGGAGGCTGATCTTATTAAATATTTTTATTAATGACCTTGGCACAAAAAGGAAGTGTGCTAATGAAATTTGCTGATGACACAAAGTTGGAAAGCAGCACCAGCACAGAGGAAAGCTGGGACAGCATACAGGAAAAAAAATGGGTAACTCTGAAGACGGATGGAGGAAAGCTGAAATTCAACGGGATGAAAGAGGGAACCACGTACTTCGGACAAACAATAGTTTCTGCTAGGAGCTGGAAAGAAAATGAACTCAGGTGGAAAATGTTCAAGAGTGAGAAAGGCCCAAGCAAACAGCTCAAAACAAAACTGAGGCACCAAAATGCTGAAATTGAAATACTTCCAGCAGCCAGAGAAGGACCAGAGTCAGTGGGCAAGGCATCCTGAGAACATATCAGGGATGCTGCAGTCAGATGCCATGGTTAAAAAAAAGGTTTAAGTAAGAAGAAGTGTAAAAAGGGCTTATCAGAAAACAGAGAGATTCATTGAGGAGATTAAAATGTAAAGATGCTTGTTCAGCCCCACAAAACAAAAGCTGGGAGGGAACACCGGGTGATCTCTCAGACACATATGTTTGGGGGAGTAAAACAAAAATGGGGGAAGATCTATTCAAGACACCAGAACAAGGGCTGCACGTGGGCAAAATGAAGTATCCCTGACAAGTCGAGGCTGGAAATAAGTTTATGACCATTGCAGCCTCCCAATAGGAGTAATGGGGGGGAAAAAATAAGCTTGTTCTCAGAAATTTATCTTGAAGGGATCCTATGACCCAGAAGGCTCTTCCTGTCCCTTCCTGCTAAACACACAGAGCTGACACCACCAGCCAGCGTCGTGCTCCTGACCTGGAAAGAAATTCATAGAGCAACATTAAAACATCTTTTTTTTTTAAAAAAAAAAAAAAAAGCTGTTTACGACTGCTTAGGTCCAGCCTCTTGCATCAGTTGAATCCATTTCAACACCAGCAGCAGCAATTTCAAGGCAAATACTTAAGCTGTGAATTCAGCACGCGTGAGGAGGCGGCACGGAGAGGGCACGAGCTGGCTGGAGGGTACGAAGGCACCCGGAGAGCAAGGACCAGGCTGCTGGGCACACGCCACCAGCAAAGGCGTCACCTAAGCACAACGACTGAGCTTTTTTCCCCAGTGGATCTGCTCAATCGGAAGGCACCCTTGGGTCATTTCCATCGCACTGTCAGTCATCCCGTGAGTCCTCACCTGCTCCCTGGGGGCTCAGAGCTAACAAAGCACAGGAAAAGCATTTCGTATTATGGGGAAACAAGGTGGCAAGACAGCAAATTAACCAGAAGTCTTAGACGAGCAGAGTACTGAAATTACTGGTCCTGTCAGTTTAAAAGTTGCTCTATTAACATAATTAATGAAGCCACCTTTCCCGCTACGTCTCTAAGCTAATCTGCTTTGAGACTTCTCTGCTGTCTAATGAGACTTGAGCTCACCCGGCCTTTCCCTCCTCAACGGGGCCCTTAATTGGGTCTCTCTAACGAGGACAGACGCCCAAGCAAGCTCGTAGTAATTTCTTATCTTCGCGACCTCTATCTCCAACTCATTTCAGGTTCAATTAGCCAGCGGGTTCAGGAGTCAGTGGGGCAAGGTGGGAGGAAGAGCAGGGCCACACACGCACAACGGGGCTACGAACCCGTCGGCTCCCCCCGAAACCTCCGCCTTCCTCAGGCACAGCTAACCCACGCTCCCCTGAAGAGGCAAAACGAGCTGTACGAGAGGAAGACAACACTTCGGGGAGCTCAGACCAGAACTACAGCACCAGGGAGGATGACGCACAAGGTAGCAAGACCAGCAGAAAGCTACAGCCTGCAGCAGGATCTGTTGGATCCTGGCACTCCCCGGCAGGCCGGCTGGCAGCAAGCAAGGGCTGGAGAAGAAGGGAATGGGGAGACTGAAAAGCCCAGATGAAACTCCAACTTCTGTTCAACTCCATCTTCATCATCCCCTCGGCCACCTCGCTGGGCTGCTCTGCGTGGGAGGGTGGAAGCACCGATGCATTTAAGACGGCAGCGACCAGCCCAATTCAACCAACAGATTCATCATTTCATCAGTTTCTTCTCAAAGCTTTCTCATAGGGGTAACAGCTCAGAACAAACTTTTCAACATGAAATAGCTTCAAGTGGAAGAAACTGAAGGAGAGGGGGAAAAAAAAATTAAAAATCAGGAAAATAGATAACTTGCCAGGCCAAGAAAACCCGTCCCATAGAAGCAAGGACAGGTGTCTCGGAGCCAGGGCAGTTGTCAGAGCAGCGCTGGGGAGGAACATCGGCGTAACTTCTTGGGAGTCAGATTGCAGGAAAGGCTGATTTAATGGCACGCTACACCAGCTCCTCCGCTCCACTGTAAAAAAAAAAATGGATGGGGAATTGCTCATCTAAACACAGAGCGTACGTCAGAGGAACAAATCTGAGTAACTGCCATCCATAATTTATAAAACAAATTAAATCCATGGCAAAAATAACCATAACTTAGAACAGTGATTGTAGAATCTGGCAGGAAAAGGCCCCAGCCTGCATGAATCATTATTTTCTAGAGGAAACCTTATATAATCCAAGCTACTCTGTTTTAAAACAAATGGAACCTTCTGAAAACGCCAATTAACAGGTTTCACAAGGCTCTATGTTTAATTAAGGTACTTTGGTGATTTGCTAAGATTAAAAATCCCCACCTGGTACCCACTAATTGTAAAGATTGCCGTAGAACACCATACACCCTGCCTTCTGCACCTCCACACCCTCCATCGGAAGGCAAAGCGGAGAGGAGAGCATCCACCTGGGGCCAAAGGAAGGCGATTAGATTGCAATGCCACCTTGTGGAACAGGAGAAAACGAAAGATGGGAGAAAAAAAAATGCTCAGCCGCCACTTTGCAGTCGTATATTATGTTACAGGACACAGATACTGGCCCAGCAGGGAATATATTGGGAATATAAATATAAACCAGAATACAAACCAGCCTTTCTCCTCGGCTACGGGAGAGCTACTACGAAGAACGACTTGGACAGGATGAGGAGTAGGACCTCACCAATCCCCCAGATTGCCGCTCTCTCCCACGTCATGGTACAATTTAGCAGGACCCGACGAACATTTCTGACTCCATGCATCGCACCACCTCCGCATACGTGGCGTCTGATACCAGGCTCCCAGCTGTGCCCGGTGTTACCAAACCCTGTTATCTCCTTCAGGAAACACTTCAGGATGCTCTTGACACCAACAAAGCCCAGTTTAACCATCCTCTCTGCAGGGAGCTGCCCACTTATGTCTTTAGGTAAAAAAAAATACCATCTGCAAAACTCAAGGATGGGGGGAAGTCACCAAAAAGCATCATCCCAGTAAGCCAGGATGTAGCCGTGAACAACGACGCTTTCTCCTCTCCATGATGAAGCCAAGTGCCACCCATGGGCAGGTGAAAAGAACCACAGACTCTTTGCAGACTCCTGAATAATATTAAAAGCTTGAGTCTGACAAGGCAGAGAAATAAAACCAACCCACGCAGCAGCATATTGCACCGAGCGGCCGTGTTCTGGGACCCCCACAAACTCTGTATGTGCTTATTTGAACTGGGCTGTACCTGGGACAGTGTGTGCTCCAGTTTCCGAAGCCCAGGGACCGCCAGCAACGGGAGAGGTGTGGTGCTGGTAGGCTCTGAGCTCCCATTGCCAACGACCCGGCACAGGACCTGTTCTCAGGATGGGTGCCAGGGATGTGCTGATGCCGGAGCCCACCCAGGGCAAGAGAAGATTAAAAACCACAGGGGAGCTGCGCAGTGAACCCAAACAGCAGAACTGCTGCAGTCTGACAACAACACAGCAGCACTCATTTTCCTTTAAATGTTGGGGTTTTTTTTCAAAATTGGAAATTTTGAAAATTTTCGGAAAATGTGGAAATTTTAACCAATTGGAATTCGATTTAATAGGATCACAGTTAAGGCTATCTCCACCCAGGAAAACCAAAAGGACTGAAGGAATCTCAAGTATTGTGCCATTAAAGTACTGCGGCATTGGCCACATCATCAGGTTGCTCCAGCTCAAGGGTTTCTTTGGGGCAAGTTTGTTTCCCCGCCACTCCAGCATCTCCACCTTAATTACACTTTCATTTCCTTGCTTAGTTTTAAAGGCATTTCTTAAGCGGACATTCTGAGGATTAAAGATTGTAATTAAAAAGTTAGCAAGCAATGGTTACTGAACGTAACTCTGCACAACAAACAGCCCCTAAAGGAATGGAAACTGGGAGAGAGTGGGAATAAACAAAGCCAAGGGAACCAGTGAGGTCTGTCAGTCCTGAAAAGCCAGGACTGTGCACACAGGCATTCCTGTAGCAAATTTGGTGAAGGCATCCTAACACTTGATTACTGATTTGCACGTACATTTCGGTGAAAGCTCAATGCAAATTTCTGAAATTGGAGAAACACGTACGTCCCAACACCCCTCTTTACTGCCCTGCATACGCTGATAAGAGAGAAAACCACGCCAAGCAGCGTGCAAACTTTTGCCTGAAGATGACTTCCAACAATAATTTCATAAACGCGGCAGACTTGATTATACCCCACGATTATTATTCCGTTGCAATCCCTGGGAGTTCCCACTGACACTGCCCTGCATACGCTGATAAGAGAGAAAACCACGCCAAGCAGCGTGCAAACTTTTGCCTGAAGATGACTTCCAACAATAATTTCATAAACGCAGCAGACTTGATTATACCCCACGATTATTATTCCGTTGCAATCCCTGGGAGTTCCCACTGACACCAGTGCGGGACCACCAAGGGAGCCGGGCTCCGACCGGGGCCGTCTTCATGCGGCAGATGCAAGGGGTGGGATTGTCAACAGCTCTTGAGTCAGCAAGAGAAATGGCCCTGAAAATAAGCTGCAAATGAAACAATCCACGTGAAACAATCTGAACGTTTCTGCCAGGACCGAGTGGGGCCGGGGGTGCCGCCGCTCCCTGCAATGCCTCCGCACCCAGCGATGCCCGTGCCGAGCAGGTAGCGCCCGCAGGCTGGCTGGCCACGGTGTAAATCACCCTGGTCACTGGAAATGACCTCCAAAGCTTGAAATATTGATTAAAGTTGGATTTCATCAGCAACACTTTGATTTCGTTATTATCCTGGCTGCTAAGGAAGACACACGCATGAAGCCGCTGCACTCTTGCTTGTAAAAGGGTGATTATTCCACTGCTCAGGCCAGGCTGCTCTGCTCGTATCCGCAGCCGGTGGCTCCAGTACAGGCACTCATCAGAAAAATAAAAAGACATTACGATCTAAAAAATGAGGCAGAACCACAGAAACAGGCACGTGCTGGAATAGCGCAGAGACTGGGTGCAAGGAAACGGCTGGATCCCAGGGAGGGAAGGGATGGGCAAGAGGGGAAGACCGAGCACTTCACCCTGGTTTGAATCCAAAGCAACAGCACTGAAATCAGAGAGTTACTATTTTCTCGATTTAAATTAAATGTTGGGGAGCGAGGGGGGTGGTGGAAAACCCACTTTTAAAAAATTACATAGCAGGTGCCAGTTTTCCCGCTGCTTGGCTTTGTTCAAGGAATAATTGTACGTACGTGGAGGATTTTTCTGATCTGAGTACGCTAGTTAATTTTCAGCTCCAGGGACAAGGGTGGACAAGGGAGGGGAAGAATGCCATTAAAGCCTGTGTCTTCCAGCATTATTGTTCTGAAGCTCATGCTCAGGCAGAGCAAAACAGCGATCTGAGGCAATGCCGTGTTTACATATGGCCAAATTGTTATGCAAACACAGGAAGCCCTATTGGAGCAGAGGGAACAGGCACTGAGAGGCAGCGCTTCTCACCATCCCTTGCAGAAAAATTGTTTTTCAATGTGTAAAGGGTGAGAGAGGTCACCCCCACGGAATCCAGCCCAGGATCCTCCCAGCCTTCGCCTCTCCCACCCTCCTCCTCCTCCTCTCAAATTCCCCAGCATAGCCAGCATGGGCTTCAGAGTTAAAGAGACAGGCTCACGATCCCTCAGCGTGGTCTGGGGGCTGCGTTCGCAGGAGGAACCTAAGAAGGGGGCAGAGATACCCACGGAGGGAGATGCTGTCCAGTATGAAATGGAGGATTCGCTGCCCGCCCCGCACAGGCATTTCGCGTCACGCCTCCCTGTACTCGTGCAGAAAACACCACCACAGAAATTACAGCGAAAATCCGACGGCACACAGGAGTGCTCGGCATCGTTCAAGTGCAATTATTTTTAGATTAAATGTGTCTAGTGTCAACATTAAAGATCTAAAATAAAAAAGTCAGTCATGAACTCTGCAGTCACGCCTTTAGTTCTGTCCGCAGTTGGTGTGAGAGAAATCGTAGACAAATGTCTCCAACAAGCCAACTTTAACATCCAGAAAAGGCCACAGATTTTCATCAACCTGTACCAGCCAAGCTTTCCAAAAGTTATCGCTGATGGAGAATGAAATAAATCCTTGAAATAGACCCTCAGTGCTTGAAAAATGTCTCATCACCATCTGAGCTTGGTCGCTTTTGCTGCGAGATCACCGCTCTACAGAACAAAAGTTCCCCACCAGACAGAAACAGCTGCGACCAAGTCAGCTCTCAACTTTCCCTTTACTAAACTACGCAAGCCAAATTTCACCAACTTCTGACTGCAAGTCAAATCTCTACAGAGCATACATTATTCTTGTTAGCATTTTAAGTCTTCTAGTACGGCAAAAATGAACGAGAGACACCAGAACCAGACACGCTATTTCCAGAAGTGTCTCACTACCATCATCTCCCCATGGACTCCATCCCTCAGGCACTCATCCTCCCAAGATAAAGACATTTTTTGCCATCACCCACAGCATCCTCCCAGTCATTGCTATCAAACTCCCAGCTCTTCATCCTGTAGAGGAAATGTGAATTCGCTCCCTTGAGATGTATAACCTCTCTTTGGCTGTATGGAAAGGGAGACCAGTTTAGCTCCACCAGTTTGCACTGAGCTAGAAGAGTCACCAGCAAGGATTTCACGTCTGGCAGGCTGTGACCACTACTTCCTGCAGGACACCACCAGAAACATCCCTGCGGCATCGCTCCCCGCTGTGACTGGTTTGTGAGAGCTGGTAGCTAGCAAGTTTTTAAAGCTTAATTAACACATACCGCACTCATTTCATGCGGCTCTACAATTTCCAATCAGAATATTGTGCAACGTTGGAGTCAATGGCTGAAGGAAGTTAACTGTATGAACACGCAGCAAGCACAGCGATTCAAACCTGCAACATCAGCAGAAGGCACATTTGAGTCTGGAGAGCTGGTTTTTCCAATTTTCAGAAGAAGCTGTCCTTGAGGGAAGCACGCTGCACACAGCCTTTGAGCACTGGACTGGTGTCTCATCACTTACTACCAGGGAAGGATTTGTGCTCAAGCCATTTCTTACCACAGGATGTCGATTTCTTGTCCACCATCTTCACATGCCGCGTCTGGTTGCGAAGCTTCTCATCTGTGTTTTCGACCAGGTTAGTGAGGTCGTCGATGATCTCTGGGGAAAGAGAAACATGAGCATTAATCTCCAAGCCCTGCAGCTCAACAAGCACGTATGTGCTGGAGGCTCCAAAATGGAAACCAGCTGCATCCTTCTGTCTTCCAGTATGACAGACAAGGGCTCCGCATGCACTGAAAGGTCCAAATCCTGGGAAATACTGCACAAGAGGCTTCTATTTCAGATTCAGTGCACTCCTCCACCGCAAGATCGGAGGGAAAAAAATACGGCCTGAAACAGCAGGGTCAGTCCACGTAGCCACAGAGTAGAAGATGATGGTAGCCACAAAACACTAGCCAAAGTAAGAGAATTGGTGCATCCGCTATAGGAAATCTGAATGTCAGTCCCTGGAACAGGGCATCTCAACACTTGGTCATGCCATAGTCATTAAAATACATTCAGAATTATAATCTTTGTACAAGCTTTTGAGAGCATTCAGGGCAGCCCCAATCAAGCAACCATGCAGGATACGAAGTCCCACCTCGGTTCAACGACTGAGCTGGACAGATGTGGCAGCTCTGCTTGCAGCCCAGATGGTGCTCTGGGAAAAGGAAAGTGAGCAAAACTTCTCCTACATCTATTTTTAATAGAGGGGGGAAGGAAAATTTCAAGTCAATACATCCTCAGCCTCATACAACTGATTACTTTATTTTTGTCAGGGAAATCAGACCAAGTACAAGGCTTACACCAGGACCGGGTGTTGGGTTTTTTTTTAACACTGAAAATTCAAAGCCACATTCAGGCACCAAATTTCCTTCTTGCTGACTGTTACGCTCTAATTTTCTTGACATACCCAGCCAGTGTCTCGTGCTGGGTGTGTGAATACACTGCGGTTTTGAGTCGTTTTCTACTCTGCAGGTAGGAACGGCTCATTTTGTGCATGATAAATCAGGAGGAGGACAACAGCCAAAACCTGAATGCTGCTGCAAAGCATTTTGCTCTGGTTACGCTTCCAGCAAAGGGGATGACTTCTGGGACAAGGGGATGACGCTAAGGAGAGCATTCCCTGTACTTCCAAAACATTCCTGAGACACTAGAACAAAACCCTGTGCTTGCAAGGTGCTGCCAGTATGTGATAGCGGTTCTTGCAGCTTCTCAAGACACCTGCACACCTCCGCCGAGCCATCACTTTTACACCAGCACTTGAAAGAGAACGTTTTCCTCCAAAATTCACCTTCCCACAGCAAAAGAGATGTTAGCGATGCAAGGTGTTGTGTCCTCAAGTCTTACCAAGCATTACTCTAGGTACAGAGATAAACCAGGCTGATCATACATACGGATAACAAAACAAATACAAAATAATCAAAGCTCTGAAGACACAAAGGAAATGTTCAAAGGCACGTGTAGCACAGAGGTTTTACTCTGCCGGAGAGCTGGGAGATGTAAGCATCCTCCTTCTGATGCATGCTTTTTAAGTCTGCCCCACAAGCACTCCATCATCGCCAGCGAATCCCCATGTTAAAGTGACAACCAGCATCTAAAAATCCTGTACTTTGAAAAATATACATCTTTCTTAAAGCATTAGCTCCTGATTCACAACCATCTATGTATTCACATACAGGGAGGGCAGAGGGCAAACATCAACTGCTTCTGTCCGTGCAGTCTCCGTTGTATCCTACGGATCTAACCCGCTCACCGCTCCTGTGCTTAAGGAACATCACCAATCCTGCTCTGTTCCAGACACAAACTCTCCCTGTTTGTGAAGTTGTTTCAAATACTCAAGATTTTACTTCTCATCCTACACCAAAGCACATTTTCCCAAGTGATAGCAGGTGCTTTATTTGAACGGCAAGATTTGTTCAGTCCGTAGTTCAGATATTAGCTCTCCTCCCCCTCCCACCCAACTTTCCCAGGTCCAACATCTGCAAAGCCAACAACATTTTGGGGAAACTTTATCTGTCTCGCGTGATTCAGCACACAGGAAAACCAGCACAATGCTGCCTGCAAAGGCAGGCTTTCTCATGTTTGCCTCAAAATGAAAAAAAAAAAAAAGTGCCAAAAGTTCCCATCGTTGTCAAGGACAAAGTGATAAGCATGCTTGGGAAATAAGAGACTTGCCTTTGCCAACACTGACCAGACCCTCCTTGAAAAACATCCTGGTGAACAAGCTGTAGCTAAATGAGAACAAATGCAAGCAGGAAAATTTTCTGTCATCGTTTCAAAGCCCAAGGCGTTGCAATTGGGATTTTGTCTAGAGCCTCTCCTTCCCCATCCCCTGCACAAGCCCTTCCCCTGTCAGACCAACCGTCAGGAGCCATTTCTGAAGCAGAGAACTGGACTGTACAGCTTAGGAGAAGCATTTCTCCATCTCTATGTGTCTTTTGAGATGGTCAGGTTTCAGGGGAGCAGGTCACTTCACCAAGCACGCAGCCCAAAGCTCAACAAGCAACCAGCTCTTCGATATGACGTGCAGTTAAGACCAGAAGTGTTGAGGCATGCATGGCACAACCAGGAGGTCTGCGTAGGGTCTTCTCCTCCACATCTGTGCTGAGGCTGGCGTGGGGAGAAAGCACAGGGAGGTTCTCACCCCACCACCAGCTGAATCCAAAGCCCAGCCCAGCAGGTACCCAGGCCAGGGTGCCCTTGCAACCAGCAACACCCTGCATTGAAGCACCCACCCTTCTACACCCACCTCCATCACCACCACCCCGCACCCCACCAACACACTCGAGTTCATAGTAGCTCTTGACTTTTGTAAATGAAGGAACTTCTCCCCACTCTAAAGCAATGGAAATGCAACGGCAATGTGTGCTGTGTACGGCAGAGCTGAAAACCAGGAATGAATTTCTAAGGCAGGCAGAGCTGCTGCCAGAGAAAACCAACTCCATGGCTAAGAAAGTCTTCAGAGCACTGACAGTCCTTCGTTAGCCCTCAGCAGGCTCCTGAGGACCACCTCTTCTGACAGATGGACCCACCTGCGACTCCCTTTGCCCTTCAAGCTGGCAGTCACATTTGGAATGAAAAATTTTCCATCAGCTCGCATTTACAGGCTACGCAAGGAGCAAATTAAAAAAAATAATAAATATAGAGAGAGAAACCTGAAAAAGAGGGAGGATCGAGATTCCCCCGTCGCAAGGGAGCAGACGGGAAAAGCAGGCTGCTGAAGGGCTGCCAGTGACCTTACAAAGGACGTTTCTGTAACACTGCACTGCAAACCACACTGAAAACGGCAATGCAAGTTTAGCCAAGGTCTTCTTTCGGTGAAGCAGGAGATAAAACCTACTACGTAACACTAGTATTAAAATTCTCGGTAATTTAAGCCCAGCTGAAGTGGGAGAAGTTTGAAGGTTGCTCATCTGTTGGGTAAAGAGCTCAGACAGGACCTTTTGTATCAGCAGGGGTTTCTGTTTGAAAACTGGTGTCACAGTCTTGCTTGTCCCTTTGCTAGGGTCACAGCCGTCAGCCAGGCAGGTATGTTGGCGTCTGAGCTCACCAGGTGACCAGGCAGCCAAACACAGCAAGCACAAGAGCGGCAGGGTTCTATAGGAAGGAAGAGGTAGGTGGGTGGGCATCACCATTTCTCCTCATCTCACCCCTGCGAGGCTGCAGGCTGAATTCCACACAGGGGATTTACAAGCAAAGGAAAAGGTGCAATGAGGAAACAGGAAATGCAGATGACAGGAAAAAAAAAAAAAAAAAAAAAAGGAGGTTGATGTATTTTACTTTTTTTTTTGTTAAAAAACTCACAGGAGTGGGTTTTGATCTCAAGCAACACGTATTTTGGAGCAATGCAGAGCAGCCAGGCTGAGCACGGGGCCAGGTTGGAAGAGGCTGGAGAAGTGTCCCTGTGGAAGAGGTGGGAGAGGCTGGAAACAGCAGCCGTACGGTCAGTCAGCCCTCTCCAGTTCCAACATTAACTCTAGCTCCTGCCCCAGGAGAAAGCATGAGGAAAGTGAGGAAAAGTTCCTTCTGTTTATTTTTTTAAATAACAAACACCAAATAAATGGTGGGTATGTTTACTATTTTGCATTAAACTTACAACATCTTTTCCCCATAAAAACAAATATAACAATCATCTAATCAGACCTGAACTTGTCACTGCTCAGCTATCACAGCCAGAAAATTAAGGCTTCTAAGTTGCAGCTGAACCAAAAGCACTGAAAAAAATTGCTCCTGGAATTGTTCCCTTGGTCACAGTGAGTTGAAGCACTATCGATGCATACAGTCAGCTTTTAAAGAATCAAGAATCCATTTTATGCTGAAGGTGGTAGAACCCTGGCCCAGGCTGCCCAGAGAGGTGGTGGATGCCCCATCCCTGGAAACATTCCAGGCCAGGTCGGATGGGGCTCTGAGCAACCTGATCTGGTTGGAGATGTCCCTGCTCCTGGCAGGGGAGTTGAACTGGATGACCTTTGAAGGTCCCTTCCCACCCAAACCGTTCTGTGATTCTATGATCTATTGATCCAAATCAGCACAAGACTATTCAGAGATGTCTCAAATGATACATTAAAGGTAGAAAAAGATGATCTTTATAATATCTCTAAATTAAATGTTTGCACTATAAGCAACATTAGCATCACATTTTGCTGCTACCTATTTCCGGGGTCCATCCATGTGCACGTGTGTGTGTTCAGTGACTACCAGCACGTAAAGTCCTTCCCTGAAACTGCAGTGGAACAACCACTGAGTAGCAGCAGCAAGGGTGTATTTATACACATCTTTAAAATCACATCTGCTAACAGCTAGAAAAACAAAGATTTATGCAAAGGACACCAATAGAAGACAGATGATAAAAAATTGAGCACAAGAAATCTATAATCTTAGGAATTGCTCAGGAAAAAAGCTCATTCTTCATATCCCTTCTCCTTTGAAGATGTTGCCACTGCAATGAAAATCAGAAATGTTCTGTTTTAATTCCTAAAAACACTGATGCGTTCCCTAAAAAGCTGGTTCTGCTTCTCTCCGGCCACGGCATGGATAATTTCAGAGCCTCCCGCGAGAGGGGAATCCCACACGTTATGGCTGGAAGTCATCTCTCCAGGAAGGGGCCATACATCACGCCACAGCTGCTCTCCTGCACAGGATGGGAAAGCAAACCCCGAGCTGAACCCCAGCCAGGTGCTGCCGCTCTGTCCAAACGGTTCCTTTTGCTTTTCTCCTCCATTCCTCCTCAAAAAGACGGCAAGCTCCAGGGACTGGATTTGCCCACGGTCCTGTGGAGCAGCACAACACAGAGCACAGGTCCTCCATCACCACCACCATCTGCCTTTCCCATATTCCCAGCTCCTCTGTTGACGTTTCTAACAACCCTTCCCGGGGGTTTGAAATCAGACTTCTCTGGCAGCCCCATCTTCTGTGTCAACTCAGCCACCAAGTCTTTCTACAGCTGGTCAGAAGTTTTCCAAGGGAAAAGTTTCCACTGGAAAATCATTTGACAGATGACAAAACCAGTACCTCCCAGAGCACTCCGCACGCCTGCACCGTCAGTGTTTTATCTCCTTGATGACGCCCTTCGTGCTGAAACACATCCATGATCAGCTTGAAGCGAATACCCAGCTTCCAGCTCACAACCGAAATTCTCCGTTTTGACAATAAAACAAGAAGGCCAAACGTTTCCAGAGAGGAAAAGCCCCTCTTCCAGCCCGTTCAGCCACTCCATCTTTCCTCCCTTTCCCACCCTGCTGCCAGGACCCCGCCAGCGCCCAGCCAGCCCCACTCTGCTCCAGCAACGCTGAAGACAGAGGAGCAAGTCAACTGCCACGTCATGAGATCACATTAAATTAATACAGCACCTTTCTCTGCAGGGATTAAACAGTAGCAAGCTATGCTGGAGCTACGGCACATGCGTCAACACTGCATGTTTTAATCAAAAAAGGAGTAATATGAGATTATGAAGCACAGCACACAGACACGGAGATGATCGTCTCCAACAGCTATGGATGCTGCTGCTCTCATCACCAGGACACCATGAACCAGGGCACCTAACCCTAGAGCTGTTTTTGCTGCTAAGGAGCTCATGACAGATAAAAACAACTCGGTACAGAGAAATGTGAACCAGTCCTTTAAGGGAGTGAAAGCCAGGTTGTGGTGGAGCAGGAGAGCTGGACCATTTTGAGGAACACCGTTTTATTTTGCAGGAAAACCTGTGGGCTTTTTCCTACTCTTTCTCCACTCAAGAGCAGGAAAACAACCTGGTTGCCTTTCCATCCTCCTGTATCTCCCTGTTCCTACCCACACCCCACAGAGCTGCACCAGTTTCTGAAAACATGGGATTTTTTTTTTTTAATAATTCTCCTTAACCATACACGGAGTCCCTAGGAAAGGTGAACATCTAGACCATGCTCTTGTGCAGCCAGAGTTCTGCTTTCATACATGACTGTTTTTATTTTCTGTTTTATTCAAAACACAAAAAGCCTCATTGGTTTTGGCAACTCCGTCTTTGAGTCGCCCTCCTTCTGTCTGTGGAGTAAGAAACCCAAAAGCCAAACGGAAACAGCCACATGAAATACAGCACAGGCAGAGAGAAATAAATCTGGGTTGTAGTGCAGCAGAACGGTTTTGCGGACCAAACATCCCTCTAGGATTGTCTGAATTTTCCATGGATTTAAATTTACAGATCACTCGATAGTATTTATCGATGAGTAATGCATCTCCACAGTGCACCCCACTGTGAGTCGTGGAAGACTGCAGTCAGCCTTAAGAAAAACATCGAGAGAACTAAAATCCATAACATTTTATGCCATGCAAAAAGAATTACAATAAGGGTGGAATTTAGTGGAGAAGCCAAGCAGGCTTTCCCTCCCTCCTTCTCCCTTCAGGTCTCTGGTATCTACCTCCAGAGGTAGATACCAAAGAAATGAATCATATATTGAATGCCAGCCTCTGTATGTCCAAACCCCGTAATTACATGTTAATCAGAAAGCGAGCATTGTTCAAAATGCCAGTGGTATAAAACGAAGATTGCAACTAATGTAAGTACATCAGAAAGCTGAAGAACCTCAGCACGATGTGCCAGCTGTAATGTCAGGGCAGAGGGAAGAGAAAAACACAGTAAAAAAATACAAAGTCAAGAATCTTAAATTTCTCTCCATTGCTGCTAGCCATGCTCGGTTTTTGCAGCCCGTCTGACGCGCAGCTCTCCGTGTGTTACTGCAGTCATGGACTTCTCCTCACTCTTCAACTCCAAGGTGACACTCAAAACCCCACTGGCATTCATGCTGATCCCAGCTGTGTGCTGCGCAGGACACTGGGATAGCGACACTTTCTGCTGGGACGAGATCTGCATTTCAAGCAAAGACCAAGATTCCTCCCCATACCTTCCCAAATTTAACTGATGACATTTAATCTCTTCTTTGGCAGAACTTCACAAGTATTATACAACCCAACAATACTAACTTCTCCAAGGGAGCAAACCAACTTGTTCCTCTGTGTTTCAGCTGTCTCACTCTTTAGCTCTTCTCATTTATAGAGGCTTGATGGACCTTGGAGATGGTCAGGTTCAGAAGACCTCTTCTGATCTCCTGTCGGGAACGTGTTTTATGACGTGCCACGTGTATGTAGCAGTCCCGGTGCTACAGCGAGGCAAGAGAGGATCTCACCTCTCACTGCTGCCCCTGCAGCTTTGCTGGGGTCCAGGCAGCATGAAGATGTCCCTCACCCTCCCCTGTTTCCACACTGCTGGGCACTGGGTCTGCAGACAAAACAGAGGGCAGCTGGGCTGCGGGATCTCCCAGCAGAGCAGGGCAGGAGCTGGCAGACTTTGTTTGCATTCAGGAGAGCAGGCAGGGACGGACAGCTCTTCTCCCCTGTGCAGCTGGTCACCAGCCCCAGCCTGCCCTCCAAGCTCACTTTAGTGGCTCGAGACACTCGATGACACATCAGCCATTGCAGCAGAAGATCCTCCTTCTCCCAGCACACCCCATGGACTCCAGGCCACACCAGCTCTCCACCCTGAGGAATCCTTGCAGAGAACAACTCCTTCAGGACCAGGATACTCCTAGTTCCTCAAGTTCCTGACAACAGCGAAAAATGCACAGACTGGAAAAAACAAACTGCTCCAGAGTCCTACAACCTCTGCCTGGCCGTTGGGAAGTGAAGAGCAGCCTGAGTGCCCAGCTGAGAAGGCCAAGGACCAGCACATGCTGTCAGCGTAACCCTTGCCTGCTGGTTCACCAAACCTTCAGCATCTTTAAGGCTAACACTTGCTGCAACAAGAGGAAGCGGTTCGTTCTGCTACAGAAAACCTCGCCATCTGCTCCAAGGACTAAGAGGACACGTCCATGACCACTGTTTCCACCACACACCGCCCTTCACACCACAGCCAAACAGCCTCCCTCATCCATCCCAAAATATATATCTAGGTCAAACTTTGATACCCTCAAGCAAAACAGAACATTCCATCTTCTCGAAAGTAGGTCCGGAGGTAGCAGATGGCGATTTGAAAATGCATGGTAGAGACAAAGAATCATCCCAGGCCATCAGCTGTGGTAACCCTCATCGGATCATTCACAGCTAAAGAGCAATGCTGGGAAAACAAACAGCAGTATCGATTCCAGCAAACACAGTTATTAGTTAGAGTTGTTATTTTAAAAGCACACACTGAGAAGCTTTCCCTTTTCCAGCTGCTTATTTTGTTTTATTCGAACAAAACCCATGGACATTAATTTTAGCTGTACTTAATTGAATAATTTCTCCGGGGAATAGTTCAGGGAGAGTTTTAGAGCAGTCTGTTTCCAAGAGCCATTACTAATTGGCATATACCACAGCGTCCGCGTGCCAACCAAAATAGTACGCTTTAATGTTACTGGAACCACTCGCCGTCCAGATGTGTTGAGAACTCACAGTGATATAAGGCAGCAATAACTATATTCACAGGACACAGTATTTTGAGTATCCTTTCCAGTTATCTGGAAGGAGATAAGTCTCCTTCATTAGAGGTATTTCAGTGTAAAGCCAGGTCATTCGTTCCTCCCCTTTACTTCCAGGAGGCAACCTTTCCTTTCATTTACCGTGTTGCAAGCAGACCAGCACAGTTGCCTAGTTAATGGACATTAATATTAAAAAACCCAACCAACTCTCTTGTGAGAATTATAAAAGGCTGCCTCCAATTCACAGCATTCACCGAAGTTAATGTTGCCAAACAACAGACAAAATAATCAGAAATTCTGCATCTCTGGGAAAGCCCGGGGCACTAAGAGACTGAAAGCCCATGTACACTCATACAACAACCCTGCCAATCAAAACATCCTTCCTCTTATGACATGTTTGTTTTCTATAAAATTACAGCAGAAAATGAAAGGACAGAAGCTAATTTTGACTCCATATTTGTTTGTTTTCCCTTTATCCAAAATCTAAGTAGAATTTGAACTGCCTTCAGAAATTCTTTGTAATACTCACCCCTACTTTCTTTTGGTAACTATTTTTTCCTACGTTTGTACACCATTGCAATACTTTCCCATAGATATCAATGGCTTTAATTACAAATAACACCAGTTGCCCCATTCCAGTGGGGTAGAAGGTACAGCAATTCACCATAACACACCACTCCACTACCGAACACTACGAGTTGAGGTTTCCAGTCCATTTCTCAATTAAAAAAAAAATAAATAAAATAACTTAAGTTATACTCCATGCTGCTGTTGTCACTGTAAGATCTACTCGACAATTCTACTTCTACACTGCTTAAACTGTGGAGCCATCACAGTAACGAAGCAATATCACTTTAATGAATGCAACACTTGTGTGTACCCAAGAACCAAGCCTTCGTCTCACTGAAAAAAAAAAAACCACAAAAAAAAACCAAAAGCGAGATAAAGTCTCTCACCCACTTGGGTCCCAGCTACCTTGACCCAGATATAGACCTTCCTTCCATGAGATAGAAATAAATTCTCATCCATTTTCATAATCTTGAAAGTAACTGTGTTAGCGCATCGATGGGAGGACTCTCTTAAAAGCCAGCACGTTGCCTACGAAGGGTTTCCTCACAAAAGGTGCTCCCCATAAATCCAGCCTGGGCTTGCATGCCATCCGTCAGCCCAACAATACATCACGGCTGCCCGACCCCAGGCCGGCCAGTGAGATGGGGCTGTGAACGTCTCTTTGATGAACTGGGGCTGTGAAGGATGCCGCGGCGTGCTGATGGATAACCCTCCAAGGCCGGCTCCTTCCTCCCGGACAAAGGCCCCGTCACTTGGGAGTCTCAGCAGAAGTTTCCCAAGCACCTTCGAAAGAAAAAAAACCTCATTTCTCAAAACCTGCCTACAAGACATCCCCGGCTCGACGGCGATTTAAAGCGATGGTTATAAATGGCTGATGTCATTTCGTCCCCAGGAGAAAAATCACCGAATTGTTCGGCTCTGCTGGGAGCGGGTCTGAGCAGAATCGCCCTGCTCCGTGGCGAGGGCCTTCAAAGAAAGAAATACTGAAATTCCTGAGACGTCTAGCAGGCCACGCAGAATGTATAAACTCATTTCTACTCAAATTAAAGAAAACTCAACCAAAAAAGCAGGGCCGGACCATCCCCGACGTGTTAACTGTAACGCTATTTCCAACCCATGAGAACGTCCCACATTTTTCACATTAAAAAGCTTAAAAGTTAGTGAAACACTTCATCGCTGCCACAGTCCCTAAAATTGAGAATTATTCAACAACTGGAGATTAAGCGCCCTCGGTTTTGAAGCAGATTAAGGAAGACTGGAAAAAAATGACCAGCAGTGTTCTTGTGCAACTGGAGACTGAAATATATTACATGGGCTGCTGAAGAGCAAAGAGGGAACACAGCTCAAGGTGCTGATGCGATGCTGACTTTAGTGATTCAAGATTAAGTGGTGTGTTCCTTTCCTTCCAGTTTTATTCACTTTATGTCATTTTCCACCACAGACACACGAACCAGCAACCTGCCACACTCCAGAGGGTTTCTGAGGATGACAGACTCAGTCCCACCTGAGCAATACGAGACTTGTCCAGTTCTTCTCCAGGAATTTAGAGAAGAGGAAAACACAGAACCATGTACCAGTGAATTGTCAAGCCTGCAAAACACAACTGCCATTTTCATAAACGTTCAGGTTGGTAACAAGCCAACAGAGCACCACAGTATTCAAGACAAGAGCATCATGCTGTGGACAGCTGCATGACATTATCCTCTTGGATCAGAATCGAGGAGGAAAGCCACTTTAGAATTGGTCTATCAATCACGGGAGGAACCAGAAAACTTGCAAGTGCTTCATGGTTACAGTACTGAAAGCAGCTAAGGTCAGCCCAGGCACCTGGGATTAATCTCCAGCTGACATATTTCATCAAGCTCTACTGGAATCAATGGTAAATTGGCTAAATTAGCAAGAGGAATACATCATCTAACAACATGTTCAGACTGAATAAATACCAGGAATCAGATGTGCTGCAGTGAAGGCACTCCTCTGATACTGCTGGAATTATTAGTGTCCTACCTGCCCAGTCACCTGCCCAGAAGCCTGAAAGAGGCCAAAGGCAGAGAAAAACATCTCTTGAGTTGACGGCTCCAAAATATTCCATTCCAGGTCTGCAGTCATGGAAAAAAAAGTTCTGATTACTCAGAAAAGTGGTTAAAACAACAGAAAGGGTGGAAGAAGAACTTCCAGAGATAAGACGACGTCAAGTCTATGAATCCTGGTTAGCCTTAGCTAATGATTTTCTTTCTTCCCACTTCCTTCCACCAAAAGTCGTGCCAACTTTCCACATGCCCTCCCATGGAATTTCTGCAGATGTGGCTGAACACTTACTGTTTAGCGTGGCTCTGTGCCCGCGGATTTTTGCAGAGCTGTTATACAGAGGGAGCCCTTATACAGCTGCTCCGCTCCTCTATGATTTTCTCCTTTCTACAGCTCATTTGTTGGAAGGATCAAAAATGATTAATTGGCAAAAGCTGCACAAGGCTGAGGGTTTAGTGCCACTAAGCGACGTGCCTGTACGACACTTCAGAAGACCGTGGCTAAATACCGGTTTGATCTCCACGCACGCGTTCTGAATTCCAGTGTGACGAACTCCAGCGCAGGAAGGAAACCTTAAGCCTCTACTTTATCAAGCTGCACAAATACATGGTTTATCAAGCTGAAGAGATTACTAGTGCTTGTTGTGCTTCTCCTGCAGCTCTTTGCAGAAGCTGTTTGATTGCTCTCAAACGTACGGGAACAAGTCAGCCACCTCACGGTAGCAGCAGCAAGAGTTCATACATCAAACGTTTTCTGTAGCCTAACTACTTTGTTTCCCAAAAAAAGGGAAAGAATGTGAATACATACAGGATAAAAAAATTAACTCTAGCTCTGTGTGTGTATTCTCAAAGTAATTATTTCTAATTACACAACTTAAAACATCTTGCTTATAAAAAAAAATGCATTGATACTACAAAAGGCACTTTTAGCCTAGGGTTTTCATTTTTTCCCTGATTTTTAACGAGGAAAAATGTAAGCTATTTTTTTTCATTTGTTAAATCCATTTCTTAGCATATTTGTACTAATCTGCTGTTCCACAATATGGTAAAAAGGCAGATCTGTAGACAAGAACAAACATCAAGTGAATATACAAAACGTGCCTCTTCTGCTTGCAAAACTGCCATCTACAGAGGCTTCCTCAATCTGATCTGAAGAGAACACCAATCTGATTATTAGTCCCAAATAAAAAGCCATAGCTTTTTTATTTACAACGCCAGTTTTAATAAATCACAAAGCAAAGCTCTGCCGTCTCTACCCCATTATATTTCTCAAGGCAGCTCGAGAGACCTGCCCGGGAAGATCTGCCCTTTGTAACTTGTGAGGCTAGGAGTTCAGTTTTAAGACATCTGGTCGTACAGGCTCCAAATGTCTGCTCTTTCCATATGGGCTGGGAGAAAGTTATAGATGTTTTCATCTTTTCTTTGAAAGGACAATTAACTCTTGCTGCATCATTTCCAACTCAAATAATTCTGAAACTCAAACGGATATTAATTGATAGACGCATTGTACGAATCTTCACAAGCACAAAGGATCAGATTCAATGGCCTGGCTGAGGCCATTATGTTTCTCTCTAAGAAAAAAAATGTTTTGGACATTAAACACCACTATTATCCCCTTTTCCAACTCAATCATGCTTTAGAGAATCCCCGTCTGGTCAGACCCTTCACCCCGCCACAGGGATGATAGGGAGCAGCCGCTACAGCAAACCTGCACCATGTGCGCCTTCCCCCACGCACCCTAAAACCAAACATCATTCTATTTATAGGCCCCCTCACGAAATTCAGGGGGTCAGTTTGTCAAATCAGAAAGCGTGAGCTACTGTCCTTACCAAGGACCATTGGGAAAACGCTGTCATTTCCAAGCGAGCGCCCGCAGTTCTCCCCCCACCACTGCACAGGATTCAGCAGAAGCAATACTCCAGCCCTTCTTTAACCTGCACTAATTGCATGGAGAGGCATAATTTGATCATTTGACATTCTGTAAAACCTTACAAAGCGTTTGATGCGGGCAATAACAGGTGCGCCCAAAGCCAAGCGGTACCTGCAGCCGGGCCAAAGATGACACGCTTTCAAGTCTCCGGATTTGGGAGTTTACCATCACCAGCTAACAGCCGTATTTCAAAACTTAAGATGTTAGGTTCTGGACCTCAATCTTAAATAATTTTTTCAAACCCTCTTAAAACACATTTAATCCTTTGTTTTCTTTCAGAGGAGAAAGGTTTCACATCTGGACTGTCAACCTGCATTCCAAAGCATTAGCCTGGCAAATTAAAGCAGCTGAGCTGTAAATCTCCAAGAAGAGAACTTGTCAAGGAAATTGCAACTCAGCATTAACTACAAGCCCAGTTCAGCACGAAAGCCAACAGAAAAAGCCCAAACAATGCAGGCAGTTCCAAGAGAACTTTGAAAATGAATCCCGCTGCCCGCTAGCACGAGCGAACCTAACCGAACCAACCCAGCCTTGTAGCAGCATCTGTGTCCCCAGCTTTAACCTGAAACAGCCGCGAAAGAGCCCACTGAGAGCAACCACCAGTTACCCAGTTGAACTTTGCAGACCATTTTCTACAACCAGCACCTCAATTTGATGAGAAGACAGTGGTTTTCAAATACGCCTTGTGAGACTTGAATGCTCAGCCCCCATGAACTCCAGGAGAGCCGAGGTCCTTGTTCCCTTGGACTGCCACCTCTCATGGCTCTCTTCTGGCTGTGCATCACGCAGGCAATAAGATTGACAGCCACGAGATAAGCTCCAAAGAATTACATTTTTCCAGCCAGATTTCAATGGAAATCCAGATGCCAGCAATGCAGTGCAAAATGGAACCAGTGACAAAAGGTGTAGAACAGTAAAACTGATAAAAATAGAAAAATCATGATCTCCCCAGCGCCCCAGGATAACAGCATGTTACTGAAGTGTCTCAGCTAATGTAATAAAAAAGTGTTAATGTAACATTTTTTGATCATTGCACCATTTATTTATTCAGATTTTTAGTTTTATAAGTTAGCTGCTAGAAAAATTCCATTTTTGCTATTATTTTTTTTTTTCCTTTAGAGGGAAAGCAGTTTTGGAAAATAACAACTTCAGGTTGAATTCAGCTCTGGAGCAGCTTGGAAGAAAGGACTTGCTGATCCACAGAAGACATCTCAGCACCAACGGTCTGGCTGGTTAACTCTTCTGTCAGCACGCACTTCACAAAACTCTCTACAGCCTAACTCAATTACTTCTTATACTCAAGTACTTTATTAAATCTCTCTTCCTACCAAACATACAATACAGAGCTTCGTGCGTCGGGCTCTTAAGATTCTTTTGCTCTTTCAGCTCTCGTTCCCTGACTGTGTCTCTACTGATCGAAGCCACACCAAGCACGAGTTCGTCTCTTCACCTTCACCGCTGAGCACCACAGCCAAATCCTCTTATTTTTCCAAAAACTGGACAAATGCACTTCATAATCAACTCAAATCAGTGGTTCTGTTGAATTAACAGCACTACCGCAACGCTCTGCTGCTGCATGAAGTCTGCCAAAAAATACCCTTATCCTGTAATGACCGTTAACTGTAACGCAGCCAGCTCGCTAACATATACAGTTACTGGAACCACATTGAGTCTTTCCTGTCTGGTTCCTAAATGAACAAGAAAAGACACAGAAGTTTTGCTCCAAACTAAGACAAGTACTATGAGACGTGCCTTGATACCCAAAGGAAAAAACACCGTGTAGGAGTACATTGTTATCTGCCTACATTACTGCTATCGGCGTTCTAGGCCACCAGAATGGCTTCCCCTATTATTTTTGTGAAATTACCTACCAATTTTTCCCACTTTGCTCCCTACCTCGTACTCTCCGCCTCCCATGCCCTGATTAGGTGACCTCCAGGCTAAGCCTACACGCGTATCCATGTCCGATTGCTCCTGAGGGCATCGGAAGCGAGAGGTCGGGGGAAGAGACAACACACGCCACACCTGACTCCCCACCTTCCCCGGAGGTGACCCTGCCGTGACAACGCTGCGTGCATCCCTTCTCGGGGAGGTGCTGGAGGATTATCCAGTGCCTTCTACCTGCAGACCTTTCAACAAAAGACACTATTATAAGATTGAAACCTAGCCGAAGTAATTGTGTATGGAAATTCCTTTTATTAGGGCTGTGGATCGGGTCTTATCAGGTTTCACGGCTCAGAGAGCAGACTGGCAGCCAGGCATGTTTGTTAACAGCTATTCCAGCTACGGTCAACTGCTTCTGCTCACCTGGTTTTTGTCACGCTGAAACAAGACACACCGCCATGTTCTGTGACAGATATTTTCATTAGAGTAACACATTTCTCCTTCATCACTTAACATCAAGCGCTTAAGTATAATTAAACCGGTTAGCACAACACCTCTGCCGTCCCAGCGCACACAGATACGCCATTCACTCACGACACGCTCATGACACCGGAGAGCCATGGCTTATTCCTGGCACAAGTCTCAAAATGAAAAAAAAAGAAGAGCTGGAAAAGCTACTAGAAGTGTGTCCACTCTGGTCTACAATCCAGAAGCAGGTATCCAACTGTTCATCAAATCAATGCGTGAAGTAGGGAAAAACGTTACAGCAGGCAAAGGTCAATAACTAACAAACAAGAATTTGACCAAAGAGTGCAAGCACCACCATGAGTTATGTTCCTACACCCACTACAGAGCACTACACCACTGCAACCCAGAGTAACGGCAGCTTTGAGGAAGCCCTCCCGCTCAGGAGCTCCAGGCAGGCTCAGACATCTACACCAGCAATGCCACCTTTGTGGTGGTATTCAGTCACCGCCAAGGTCTAACGCTTACTGTTCCACGTAGGTGAGCCACCAGCTACCACCTGGTACACACATACACCATGCCACAAGGCAGAGAGCAAAGGGATAGGAAACAGCAACAGAAATATGGAGAAAAACAAGAGAAAAAGGGGTTGAGGAGAGCAAATATACCGACAGAGAGAAAAGGGATGGCCTGGCAAGCTGGCTTGTTCCCTGACCTCAAACCTGACCACCCAGATTGGTTCAGACATTTTGATTTTCTGCCTCAAGCTGTGATCACCAGGCATCAGTTCCTTCTCAAGGAGGCTCAAACAGAGCACTGAAAACCCACCTGTCAAAGCCTGACATCCCTCTCCTACCAGCACCAGAACACAGCCAGCCTGCAACATGCTCCTCCTAGGCAATTCTCAATGCATTGGGAAATCTCAGCTGAACTAAACCTTCAACTTGCCAGCTTCCCTGTCCTCTCCTACCATCTCCTTCTACTTTCCAAACTCTGAATGTCCTGGAGATGCTACTCACAAGAGCAGGCACATAGAAAACATGCTGTCTGCTGAAGTGCAGTCGGTGTTACTCTGTGTAATACAAAAGAGTAAGAGCACAGCCCAAGCCAGACAGAAGATGGTACTTTTCTCACAGTGCTTCAGCACCCTCCATGAGAAGACTTCTTTTAGAATAACTTCACAGAAGCACATGAATTTCTGTTATTTCTTTTCTTGTTCTCAGCACGCTTGTAAAAAGTAAAAAGTCCACTCTGGCTTCTTAGATGCCATTGTCACCATCATGTGTGGGATTCAGCCACTTTAAATGCCTTTTGAAGTTGGTTGTTCTCACTTCCACCAAGTTCCTCACCCTCTGCTACAGCTGAAACTGTAAGATGCTGGGAGGAACAGCACACATAACCTCACAAAACCCAGTGAGATTTAGTGCCTAACATCCTTGCAGAAGAGAAAGGCAACACAAGGCCAAGTAGCAATCCTAGACTTCATCCCACAGAAGCTCCAACAGCCAAACCAAACCTGCCTGGTCCCAGGTCAAGACTACGGCAGGACGAAACTCACAGTACCAGCTCAAGTCACCTTCAGACCCATCCGATCAGAAAGGTCGCTACCCCGACATACGCTGCGCACCACCACCACCCAGAGCATCGCACGCGCACCCGCAGGGAGCTGCATCCACCCCAAGCACTGCTGATGACGCTGGACGCACCAAGTTTCCATGGTCCAAGCTCACTAACACAAGCTTGGGCACCTCCACTCCATCCATACAACCAGATATGTGCCCTCAGAGGTCTATGAAACTTTATTCTTACAGGTTTAGGGCTGCAGGTGTTTAAATAATTAGCAAAATCTCATACATGCTCTAGGTATCCTTCTCGCTTCAAGTTTTCTTCATTCTCTTGGCCAAAGAAGAATGACGTATCCACCTGCGGATGCAGGGAGCAGATTAAAGCCCCAAATCAGCGACCGAGTTAGCTCAGCACACAAGGCATCTCCTCCTGTCCGAACCGATAGCGCTGCTTGGACTGGTCTGTCATAATTCTGGAGTAAATGAAAACCAAACGCCAAAACGAGTGCTCATTTTCTGATGTTTATTGGCTGAGGTAATGGCTCCGAGCAAAAAACGTCGCTTTCACAGGGCAGAGTGCACTGTTTATAATGCAAGCTTTTGAAGTCCAGCAAGAAAAAAAAAATAAAGAGGGTTTTGTCGTTTTGTGTGTGGGGTTTTATCCCCCCCTTCCTTTTTTTTTTTTTTTTTAACGATGTGATACAAACCAGCTTGATACACAAATTAGAGGTGATCTCATCAGTCCATTAGCCCAGCTAAAGCACAACCATCACTCGGGAGGGGATGTGCCGGTTAGATACGACTGATTGGCCTGCGAGCGGCATTAACACAGGGGTACAAACGCAGCCTTCATTACACAGGCAAGGCATGGCTCCCAGCTTTCAATTTGCTGCAAACAGTTGTGCTGTATTGAAAAGTGGGATTTGCGAGGAGCGTCTCACACTTCCCGCCCTAGCATTTACGCGGAGACCACAGCGAGGCTTGCCACCTCTCTCGATAGAAGGAAATGACCTACAGACATCATACGCATCGCTGATTCACACCAAACAGACGCCCTGTACGGAGCGTCAGCCCCTGAAAGGAGGGGAGGAAAAGCACTTGAAAATTCCGTAAGAATGGTAAAATGTGGTTGAGAAGCTTTCGCCTTTTATTTCTCATAAACTAGGACTCCGTCACATCTTTCCACCAAGTCTCTTTTGATTTCTTTGCTGTAGAAAGAACAATGCTTGAAAGCTAAGAAAGTCTCATTTCTAAGATGTTTCTGTTTTCAATTGAGCAGCAGAACTATTTATTTTCCTAGCCAGTGATGGAATTAAACAATTTGTCTTTGAAAACTCTATAAGCCTTCACCCTGACAACCCCCCCATCTGCTTTTCAGATTAAGGTACTTTGATTTTTACCAGCTAAAGGTTTATGAACTGCTGTATAAACCCAATTATTCTCATAGTAAATTATTTAAAGCCTACATGTTATTTTTTAAATTTTTCCCCATGGAGCACTCTGGAGATTCGGAAAAGGAAAGGCTCACTGGGGCATTTTGAATTAAAAATGCATAAGAGGGAAAACCATACAGCTTCCAGAAACTCAGAATAAAAAAAAAACCCTCAACATAGTTAAGTCAGGATGAGACACACCCCAGGAAAGACTTTTCAGCGTAAGACTGTTAAAAAGAGGAAAAAAAAGAAAGCTATTTCAGTGGGAGGGAGTTCTTTAAAAACAGATTAAGTTTCATCTGAGGTAGTATTTATTCCTTAGCTGGGCTCTGCCTCGCTTCCTGATTGAAAACAGGGACAGGAGAGATCTTCGTGTACTCACCCTGGATGTCACCAGCAGAAAACACATGGTGGACAGCGTTTCATTTAAAAGGCAAGCTGCCCTTTGTGCTCGCCAACTCTGTTTAGCTGTGTCTGCAAAGTGATGGAGCATCCCAGGAGCAAACAGGGCTGGCTGGAGTCAATAATCACAGTATCATTCTAGCAGGAGCGAATTCGTTTTCTGGTCACCGGTTATGGGACAATCTGCACTGCCCAGAGAGAGAAGCGGGCATGGCAGGCAGTGTTGCTGCCCCAACAGCGACTCCTTACAGATCAACTCCTCACCCTGAGCCTAAATCCTCCATTCTCTGGAGAAACTCTTCTCCACTGGGTCACCAAAATAAGCACATCTCTCTTTTGCAGTCACAGTGCTTTAGCAAGACTGCAGGGGTTCTTCTGCCTATACATCAAAAGCTAAGGAAACATCCCCAAATTCCATTACCAGATTCTTACTTTCAGGACAATGCATAAATCAATAGTATTCATATAAATTATATTAATATAAATATTTGTCACACACGAACTGTTAAAGCCACTTCTACCCATAAGCAAGCAACAAGAGCGACCAGAAGCCTACAAGAAGTGTCCCTTCAAGACACACCCAAACACGGGCACACAAAGGGAAGGCAGGGGAACACCCCACTTTTAAAGCGCTGGCATTCACAGCGATTTGTTCTGCACGGTTCTGTTCCTGGTACGTTTTGTCATTGATGCACTCAAGCACAAAAAAAGTGTGTTAAAACAGCATCACAGCCACACTGAGCGATTCACTCGAGATGTCTGGGCTGCATGGGCAAAAGACTGACTGACGTGACCAGAAGCGCTGATTTCCAGCACCCCAGCCTGCCAGTTACTCTACCTTCTGCCACGGATAAGCCAGGTGAAATGATTTAATTATTTAGATTAATTAATTAAGGAAGAGCAAGCAACAGCACTGACTCCTGCAAGCGTGATACAGCTCACTCAAACCGATGCTTTCCTTCAGAGCTGGTGACTTCTCTGAAGCTTAGCAGGGCTGCCTCCAGAGGTTCGGCGCCGTGTCCCGCGCGGCGTTGGAGGAATGCCGGGGAAAGCACGCAGTTCAGACAGCACAGGGACTAGACCTCCAGCCACAGAATGATAAATAGTTTCTCAAGAGCTCCTTGCTGTGAGACTGGCCCGTGCCGTCAGAGCGGTACTAACAGATTTCAACTGGGGGTGGTTACCCGCCAACTGGCCCCCCGAAGAGGAAAACCAAGGTGCTGAGTTCAACAGCTGCAGCTCGTTCAGAGAAAGGCAGCGCCTGCCTGTCAGCACAGTCGGTCCGCGCCGCCCAGCCAAGCCCTGCAGAGCTGTCTCTGGGGGGACGAGGACCGCAGCCTCCAAAGACTCATCCCCGGTGCCCATCTGCAAGGCAAAAGAAGCAGGAATTTTCAAAGTTGTCAGTTTTCTACTGTAAAGCGCTGGCATCTGGGTATGAAAGAGCAGGCAGAGGGGAGTTTCAGCTGAGACAGAGGTCTGAAAAGCAGCTGGAAGACAGCAAGGAGCTGCAGGCCACAGAGATGCGCTCCATCACATCAAGACGGCATCACAGGCAGGCAATTCCCACCCACCTACAGCTCCCTGGGAGGAAGGTTCAGAGGAAGAGGGCAGAGCTCACTCTGCATTTTCTCTTTATGGTAACCACCCACCAAAACCAAGACATTCTGCACAGCACCTTGCTTTGCCAGAGTGGTGTCTAGAGAATGATTAAAAATAAAAAAAAATAGGAGAACAGTTTAGAAGACCTCAAGAGCACAAGAAACCCAAGATAGCACAGCCAGAGCGTGCTGCACCTTGGCTGCACCACTTGCTCCCACCAGCCAGAGCTTCTCCCCATCTGGGTCCCTCCCCTGCTGCCTCCAGAGGCACCAAACCTCAGCTCAGCCGCTGCGACGGCACAGCCCCAGCCACTTCTACCACCTGCATTCTGGGGTTCATCCCAGTGAAACCGAGCCATTCACTCCAAACTGCTAAATCTTCTTGCCTCTCTTCACAAGCCTTTTCTTTTATTTTTGAAAATTTGAGTATTTGGGTACACTTGGTACACATTCTCCTTCAGTTCACCTACACCTACTATATATCCCTTTGTTTCAGCTCTCCCATCCCTAGTGGCAGTGAGGCTCCGTGAATTTAGGACTCTAATAGAACTTAGCACTTGTCCAGGCCAGGAAAGGAGTTGACAGCGCTTTACCCTCTGATTCCAGGCTGGGCAGAGCCCTCTCTTGCCCTCTCACACACCACCAGCACCAAATATTGCTCTACCTTCAACCCCTCAGAGGTTCCTTTTCACTTCAGGATCTACTGCTAAAGCTTCCGTCTTTTTTTAAGGCTCCTCCCAACGCAGCTCCCAGTCCCAGTACACTCTCCTCTCTTCCATCAAGATTCCTCTGTCTTGCACTACAGCTTGCTATAGGAAAAAAAGCATACCAAGCATTCAAAAGTATATTTTATAATATAAAATTTATATTATACAAGCACCTCTACTAGCAAGCATCATGATCCTGATGCCAAATACGTCTCTCTAATTTCTAGCATCTGCTCTGCCCAAGTTTGGGCCCTCTTTATCAAACCAGCCTCCTCTCAAATCCCCAGTTAGTTCCGGGAGGTCCTGCCCATGCCTCCCTCTTGTCTGCTCTGCTCGCAGGAGCTGTTTAGGAAGTTTGAACAAATCACTGCCATGGCAGCGTCAGGCTGCCTGCTCTGGTTAAGAAAGGGATACGCTGTAAAATCGCCTCCGCGACAAGGCATCGCACTGCAGAGCGCGGCGCTGCGTGCAGCGTGGGACGTGGCACTGCTCGGGAGCTTGTTAGGGGGACTGACAACAGCAGCTCTTGATTAGAAAGCCATGTCTGTCTATCAGCAGTAAGTATTCCAAAAAACTAACTGATACAGGCTATGAGGTAGAAAAAAAAAAAACCAAACCCAAAGTATTCTGAAAAAAATAAATTAAAAGTTTCCGGGCTCCTAACTTAAGAGAGATTTGAGAATCGGAATATCCTCAACAGCTAGGTTTAGCCACCTACTAATCTTAACCAAACTTTTAAAATAAGCTCTATTTCAGCTAGGAAGGGTATGGCCACCACAGCGAACATTTAGCTATTATGGGCTAAAGGTGCCCTACAAAAAAGCCAACTCCTCCACGATGCCGCTGAGAAGCTACGGGAGCAGTCACAGCACCTCCACATCCCCTGCCCGCGGGCCGGGCAGAGCCAGCGACGCCGGGAAGGACCACACGTACCAGCTCCGGGCAGATGCTCCACTCCAGGCACAACACAAACCTGCTGGAAGACACACGCTTGAAAAAAAATTAAAATATTAAGAAGAAAGCAAGAGGAAATAGGTAATAAAAGTATTAGAGAGATGGCAAATTAAGAGAGGAGTCTCCTCCTTCTTTTAATTATTTTCTTAAAAAAAAAATAAGTTTTTTTTCCCCTTTGGAGAAGAGCAGGCAAGTCACTCTCTTAAGCAATGTGTTTTAATTCACATTACCATTCTGACATCTCCTTCCCAGGCCCACCAAAACAGCCCAGGGAAGAGGTGAGACGCTGTGTAATAGCTATATATTAAACTGCAATGAAAAACAAGAAACATCCCACACTGAAGAGACGCTAGTGGCTCTTTGGAGTCAACATTCACCTAATTCACTTTTTAAGACTTTAAGCTGCAAATTTTAATTCAGCTTTCACAGCACAAATAGCCACAAGAAAGCTACCCAAAACCCCAGTTTGCCACGTCAGGATTATTTGATATGAAGGTCACTTCCTCCAGGCAAGCGGTTTAAACCCTTTAACAGACAAAAGTAAAAAGCACAAGGAATACTTTTATCGATTTTAGGGTACAAGACACAGGTCAAAGACGGAGCACGCAAAAATAATTCACACTTCTAGAGGAACATAAAAACACTAAATACTTAGAAACGCCCCGCGCTGCCATCAGGGGGGTGCAACAGCTAATTTATGAAGGCAGATTAACGCACCCACAAACCCTACGGCGTGAAGGCAATTCTGACCTCTCCAGATTGGCTGCCAATGTGATATAGATCCAAAAGAAATTACCCTTTGCCGCTGCAACAGAATAATAAATTGGCTTCCTCGAATACAGTGGTTAAAGAATCCAAGTTCCTGACCTTGAATGTTTTACTAGTAGTGTGCGGTGCTGTAGGGAACAATCAGGATGACATTTGCTGAAATGTGTGGGATTTATGATATAATAGGTTGCACATACGTGCCAAAAGAGAAAAAAAACCCTCTTAAATCCAAGCAAATCAAGATTAATTAGCTATTAAAATAGCTAAGAGAACACAGTGCAGTACAGGTGGTACAACAAACCATCTTGCTTTCTGCACACAGTGACTAAAGTTATTTCTGAGGTCACGCTGTACATGTATCTTCAATCGCACTCTCCTTGGGAAAAGCAAAAATCGCCGCTCCTTTGTAAACTCCTGCTCTTTGTAATTCTGTAGGTTTGTGCTTTCCTAAACAAACGTTACGCAGCCCTTTGATAGGAAGTCCCACTAAGCCCACAGGAAAATCCCGTATTGTCTGGCTTTGATCATCCAGACAGACTGAAAATTAACTCGCAGCGATCCTCGTACTGAGGGAGAGGATGTGCCGCACACATTCACCTCTCCACTCTACCAGTTACATTCACTTATTCCCCCCTTTCACCCAGTCCAGTGACTTTTTGTTTTATCACTGCTAGTTGCAATTACAGGTGTTCAGAAACCAACAGCTTGTCAGATGCCTCATACCTTAAACGCCATCCCCGCAGCCCAGAGCTTTGCTGCGGACCGCGGCTCTCCAGCAGCACAGAGCAGGCTTCGGGATCACAAAGCAAGCATTCTTCTGAAATCATAGTAGCCTGACTTCTTTTTTTTTTTTTTTTTCTTCCTACTGCCCCAGGAATGCGAACAAGTTGTTAACACCCTGCAATCTGCTCGGTTTCCCTCTTAATCCTCATTTTAACCAAGCCTCTCCTTGCAGGAGATCATATCAATATGTCCCTAGCAGTCAAACAATGCGGAAAAGAGCCAGTTATTGTGAGCCTGAGGTGAAACGACTATATTCCCAGCAGGAGATCAATTTGTACAAGGAACCGGCGAGTTCTTCTCTAGCAGGGGTAACCACTTCAAACGAGCCAGACTCCCCACCACAGCAAATATCCTCGCTGGGAGATGGTCAGCTAGCAATAGTGCGCATACGAAGGCTGCCGTTCCCTTTTCGCAGGTCAGGAGAGCACAGCACACACATCTCCCTTCCTCCTGTGCTGGTCTTCAACCAAGACACCTTCATACCGCTTTTCCCGTCCCATGGGCATCTCTCTGCTCCAATCAGGAACTGCGTTGTAGGAAGTCTTGCAGCTGTGGTCTTTGTCCTCGTTAACCTGCAGCCTGGAAACATGAACCGCATCCCTGCTTCCAGGTATCTTCGCTCCACGGTCGTTATTCTGCAACGTGGTAAACCACCCACCGAGTTTATTTTCACACAATTCTCAGTGGCTCTCCGCTCCCCACCAACTGCACAGTTAAACTGAACGTTTCCAGCACCGACAGCAACGCCTCCCCAGGGCTCTGCACCCCTTGGTTTGTTGTACACGACCCAACCGCAGCATCCAAGAAAACCAACAGAGGCCAACTTACCGATGCAGCTGCTATGGACCCACATTTGCCCTTTTGTGATGTTACCCTATCCTGAGAACACTTAACTTTTTGATTGATAAAATAATTAACATGAAAATAATTACAGAGGAGATCAATTTGTTGGAGAGGAAAGGAGGATGAGCTGATGCAGGGCCACTTGGGTACCAAATCAGTAAAACTTGAGCAGGAGAAAGTCCCTCCTCTCCAGGCTTTTGGAAGTCTCCTTTAACACTTCACTCTTCTCATCCAGCTCTTTACAAGATACTTGAGCTGTTTGTTAAAGGCTGAACATCTTCCACCACTTAACCAGAGTGGAAAACTGGTTTATCCACTCTTGCAGGTACCAACGCATCACTCTGAGCAAACCAGGACATGATTTACACAGGGAAAGAGCTGCTCAGCAAAGCCTCCCACGTGAACACTAAGATCTTAGATCAGAGCATCGATAGACAAAATGAGCACGGAAAAGCTTTAAATCATCACCAAAACTGATTTCTGCAAAGGCTTCCCTGTTTAGGGAAATGTGAAAGGGATGCAGTCAAACCAAACACCACTCCATCACCTAAATATTTTCAAAACGTATTCTCATTGCTTTTTATTTTCCAAAAATACAACAAAAAAAGCGAGGGAGAATTCCTCACTACTCAGTGCAACTGTTGAGGAGACCGACAGAGAAGGCGATACGGCGGCAGCACCTACACAGAGGGATTACGACGCTGTTACTCAGAATTGACGGACGTATTAATTGGAGACAGCTGCAAGGAAAAATATCCAAATGACATGATTCATTAGTGTTCACAGATAATTACATCTGCTCATGGCCTCACAGTGAATCATTCATTTAGGGAATTTTTGGGGTATTAAATTTAAATGCAGTAATCAGATTTGTTAATCTGTGGGACAAGGCAAACCAAACAAAATTTTATTCAGGGAATTGTTTATACTTCCAACACTGACATTAATTCAGCAGCAGGAAAAAATTAGCAGCATAATGCATGCTCATGTAGGTTAAAAATTATTAATGGCAATCTCCTTCACTCCCCCCAGTGCTTGTAATGAGACTGCACTGATTTCTTCAAGGCTGCCTAGACTGCAATTTTTTTTTCCTGGATGCATCTTTATGCATTACACAATCCAGTGGCCGTTCTAAAATATATTTTTTAATAGAATAAAAGAATTAAAATACTTGATGATTGGGCTTGCTACTCTACAGACTCAAAATATAGGTATTTTTTTCTCATTATATTATACACTTAAAAAAATAAGTTTAAAACATTATTTAGCTTTTTTTTTTTTTTTGTTACTTTGAAGTAGCAGCACATATTCTCAGATAGAAACCTCAGGAAAACTTACAGATCCAGGCCAGTTCCCTTCCTATCAAGTCACAAACTCTTCTGTAAGTTGAACTCCACCTTAAAACAGTTAATTTTTTGCCCATTTCTCCTGGAAGCTACTCTGGAATTTCCTATCTCAGTTTAAAAAAAAAAAAAAAAAAAAAAAAAAAAAGTAGTAATTTTCTTGTCTGTACTATTTATGATCAATTTATTCCCATTTTCCTTGAACCAATATTCCTCTTCCACTTCAATAGTTGTTTTCTCTCCCTGATATTTTACTGCCAAAACACAAATAGAAAGCGAACCATACCTCCTGTCCATCCACACATCTGGCCAGCTACACAACATCAGAGCCCCTCTCTACGCCATTCCACTGCCCTCCACAGCCTTCACTTCTTCTCTGGGCCTATTCATCCTCAAATTCATTCTTCTGCAATGAGAACCTGAGAATTCAGGGACATTTCTTCCCAAAGCCATACCCAGGTGCAGTGATTCCGACTGCCATGGTAGCCCCAAGCTCACTTATACTGATTCTCTCCCCATCAAACCAGCAAACATTTGGTCGAATCTGGGAGAAGCTCAGGACACAGTCAACTGCTGCAGCTCACTTGATCAAAGATGAACTCAGGGCTTCCTCCTCACAATCACATTTTAGGAACTCCACAACCATCAGACGACGATCTGAATCACACCAAAGAAAATATGAAGGATCAGGCAAGAGGTATCGTGGCGTATCAAAGAATCCCAAAGGCTTACAGCAAACTCATTCCATACAGCTTTCAGAGAAGAGCAGCTGAGGTTCACAATCACCGTAACGGGGGAAATACCTTTTTCGGGGGGGTCAAGAAACTAACAGAAAGGTAGAGCACCCTGCCCAAAGACGTAGAGTGAGTCCTTGGGCAAGCAAAGAACTAAAGTCCCAAGTTCCAACCACCAGACAACAACTATCCAACAGCAGCCACACACGGAGCTGTTCCTAGGTGTAGAGGAGAGAGCACCTTTGGTACCACAGCTTGGGTTTCTCTAAATCCACACGCTACTGCTGAGAATCAGAAATTAATGTGCAACTTGACATCTCCCGCTTTGGTGAAGCTGCACCTACTCAGCCGTATTTCTCCTCGTTGAGGTTTGGGAGACAGGGGGTTGCTCCATGGAAGCTGGAACAAATTAATATTTCCCCAAGAATTATTATTTTAAGAGAAAGAACCAGCAGAAGTTAAAAGGTAGGCCAACATCTTCTATTTTCTTTTAGTTAAGCGTCTGACAACACACAGTATATTTTACTCAGGATCTAGGCCCAAACACTCTATGGCGATAAGCTCCTCGTTAGGCACAGGCTGTACTGGAAAGCATCCCAGGCTCAGCAATAACATCCTAATTTTTGCAATACCTATAAGCTTCACGCCCGTGTCACAGCCGTGACTTAGAGAAAGACCTTTCCCAAAGAACGGCATCCGAGGTCTCCGCTCACTTCTCCCAAAACCACGCCGTTCGGCTTTAGCTAGTGCAGCACCACTTGTTTGTGTAACTGGAGAAGTGTCAAGCCCTCTCCTGCAGTGATTTAAACTCCTCCAGTGTTAGAAGGAAAATAAAGAACAAAGATGCTGAAATATCCATCATCCTGCACAGCGCCCATGGGAAGTAGCTGAAGGAATGCAGTGCGCCGTGATCCGCTGGCCCCGCTTCCAGGTTACCGCCTGCTCGGTGCACGCAGACTCCCTTTCCTGTGCGTACGGAGAGGACTGGGGAAAGAATTCACCTCGACGGCTCTTCCAGCCCATCCAGCGCTCAGCATCCCCAGAAGAAGCTGCCTGACCTGAAGGCACCATGGATTGCTTGATGCCAGTACCACAGCAGGTTCCTGGACCCTCAGCTTGCGCACTGCATGGGAACTCGTGCTGCTGCGGAGAAGGCAGAGGCTTGCCCGTGTTATCCTTGTAACGAATTCAACAACTTGAAAACAGCAAAGCCAAGAGCCAGAGCTGTTTGCTAAGAAGGGCTTTGGTTACTAAACGCAGAAACCCACACAAGACATTTTTCTCTCATTCCCTGAATTTGGAGATCATATACATCTAGTTTATTAAAACCACTAACTACACAAATGCCAAGAAGGAAACTCATTTCCAGCGAAAAGTAAGATACCAACTTCCCTCTCACTTACTGAGAAAAGGAAGTACAAGCAGGGAGATAACTAAAATAAACTAGATAAATTCAAGAGAAACATGGTAGTAAGCACATTAAGCCGAGGAAAAGAGGGGTCAAACACTGTCCTCAGTAACCTCAGCACAAAAGAGCACAGGAACAGTTTTAGGACAGCTACTTCAAGAAAATGCAGGCACGACCACCGGATGCTCAGCGTCCCTGTGAAAGGTGCAGGAAATGACTCCGCATCTCTTGGTCAGCAACTCTGATTCCCCACCAGTAGAGTCACACTGAGCTTACAGCAGTTTAAATGAGAAGACATGAATGCAGAACGTTAGTCCTTCCCTCATTTACTTTATTGCATCTTCTCATTGGAGAAGAATTCATCAGCGACAGTCATAAGTCAGCTTCACGGAAAAAAATAAACCACTCGGGGTCACTTTCAGGAGCAGGAGAATCAAACGAGCAGAGTCATGCTTCTGGAGGAGCTGAGCCACAGTGCTAGAGACACGAGTGTCACAGCGACGCCAAAATTTTGGCTCAGCACCTCGCAAAACACAGCCGAGGTGCATCAGGTGCATCTCATCGCTGAGACAGAGAAAGAGACCCAGGACGCAGGTACCCCGCTCCCAGGGAAGGGCTGCAGGGGAGAGACTCTTCCCTCCCAAGTAGCTGGATGTGCTCAACTGGCTGAGGCTTCTCTGCTGTGCAGCACTGCGGTTGGGAAAGAACACTTTCATCTCCTCCTCCTCCTCTCCAGACAGCACTTTTTTTTTTAAAAAACAGTTAGGTAATGTTTTAAGGAGAAGTCTAGGAGGGGAAAAACACATTCCTCTGAAGCAGCATCACAGGACTGCAGAATCATCAAACCTGTAACCACTTGCTGAACCCAGGCTTAAAAAGCACCTCAGAAATAACATACAGGCATTATTTCAGGCAATATTAAAAGCAAGAAGCAAAGCAGTGCCTTCTTTTTACAAGGGACAAAATATACCTTTTGATTTCTAACTCTCCTCTTTAAACAGTTTATTCTGTGCTTCTCTCCCACGTGGAAAGGATGAAGAATTACTGGGGAGGGAAGTGGTTCAGGACAGTTTAAGCGTGCATGAAACGGCTGTTCACTCTCAGCACACCACTTGTGCTCTAGTGAGACGGCCACAAACCCACGACATCGCTCATTTGTTCAACAAAGTTTCATGAATTCCAGCTGGAGACTCCTTGTTTTCTTCCCCCGGGGCCAAAGGGAAACACACTGATATTTTTCATGTTTAGGATGTGGGGAAAGGCACATAGGAGCATTGAAACCTATTAAATTGTTGGATTTCTCTTCCCCTACTCCCCTTTCTTTTTTTCCAGAATAAGGGAGTCTTCCAACCCCCAGAACACATCAAAAAAGCAGTCTGCATGTGAACAGCATCAGCGAGCACGGAAGTAATTTACCGCTCTGAACCCCATTCACCACACACTCACAGCAATCACCAGCTTTACTCCCAACTCCTTTCGCTGGCATTAAAAAAAAAAGATTTAGTTTGGGAGGTATGAGAACAAGAGCATCCACCCCTCTGCGGGAAGAAACACGAAACCAGACCGATACACAAGTGACCACGACAGCACGTGTGACACGTTTAGGTCGTCTGTACTAGCAGCTAACCGGTTTTCAGCTTCAGGTGGAAAGAAGTGGTGTCTAACAGCCACCGCCAGCAATGACAAGTCTTCTTAATTTACCTAGCATCTTCTGAGCAAAGCTAAAATTAGAAATTTCAGTGGTTACCACCAGTGCTTTGATTTGAAAACATCAGAGGATCTGATGGGAACTCGGCAGAGCAGTGACAAACTGGAGTTATCAAGGACAGCTGGGCAGGACAACTGAGCAGCGTCCGCAGCTTATTTCCATACAATATCTGTTAGCGAGAACTACTGGAAAGCTTCCCTCCTTTCAAAAAAGCAAATCTCTTGCTGAAGTCAATAGTGCCAGTCAGCTTATGAAACGTTTTCATCCCACAACTGAAGAATGGCTTTTCTGCTGCGTTTGTGTTTTGGTGACGTCAGGACATTCAGATGACTTTAGGCAGACAATAGCTGCTGCTTTTAATGCCCAGATGCTCTTTTTAATCCCTGCTAAGGCTTTGTTTCCCCTTCAAATTTCTTTAAACTTTGTATTGGGAGACTTGTTTAAAACATATTCTTTATAAAAGGTCCTGGTAACTCTGAGAGTGGTGTTCTTAATGTTCTACTAACTTCAGGGGATAAACTGTTCAGCCGTCACAATTTAACAGCACGGGTAACTTAACGAGTTGGATGAGAAGCCAAGCCACAAAACTCCCAAGGTCTCCCACTGCTTCCCTCTGTCTTTATTCAAACAAGATCTCCTGCCACATTCAAACAGATCAAGTGTCCCCGAGACTTGCAGAACAGCCGAGCATCTTCACTGCAATAGCCAGCCAGCAAATATTTACTAATTCATACCTACTCATTAAAGCCCTCTTAACCAAGTAGATGATGTTAGCAAACATCCACCGGGATCTGTAGAGTAGAACAGTAAACAGTTCCTGGAGATTTTGTGCATGAAGTTTTATTTACCTTCCTATAGAGATGATGGTTGTGGATGTTTGACAGCTAGGGTCAGGCTCACACCTGTGTTTTGCCTTTGTAGACAAGAATGTTGCTCATCCTTCAATTCAGTTTCACATCAAATACCTAAAGATTTCTAGGACAAAAAAAAATAAACATAACCACCTTTAAAAAAATATCAAAAAGGCAAAACTCCATGTACATCCTAAATGACCTAATTCAGCTTGTTATCAAGCTGAAAACAGTGTGAAGTAGAGCAAGTCTGGATATGCTCTCCTTAAAAGGTCTCTCCCCATTAAATTAATGTTTTTTCTCCATTATTCACAAAAACCCAAAGCCTTCTCTTTCAGTAGCGACTGAGGAACAAATATATATGTTTCAGAATAAAACATATACACACAGATATTCAAAATAGCTGTCAGCTGCCACTGATCTGCAGCCTGTGTATCACAAACAGCAACAGAAGAGAGGGGAACCTGAAGAACCCCCAACTGCGGCTGAGCAACGAAGTGTCTCCTACTAAAACAGCGAATTAGCACAGCGAGCTCCTAACAGGCTGGCACATCACTTTTCCTACAAAGGCAGCCTCTTATAAGGAGACCCCTCAGCCTTAAAGATTTTGTTTGAAATACCATCACAGTTGCACTGCGACTACTCAACAGAGAGTGAGAAATTTGTCTTATGCTTAGTAAGATTTCTTTTAAATCAGCTTTATTATGTTTCTGATTTATGTTTGCTTCCGAGGGATGTAATTTTCCACCACTTAACAAAACCTCCCTTGCCATTCTCTTCCAACATGAACTCCAGTTTGACACAGAGCTGGTTGGGAAGCACACAGCAGATTTGGGGTTTATTTCCACTTCAAAGAGCTCCCTTAAGCCAAGAAGTAAAACAGAAACACGCCTCTTCAACATCTAACCGCAATGTGGGGAGGTGATCACAAGGTATTCCATCCCGAACGTTGGCACGGGTCAGCGCAACAGTCGATTAAACACACTGGGTTCCCTTCTCCAGCATCTTGCTTGAAAGATAAAATCTGTTTCAAGTGTTGAGGAAGGTGGAGCTGGTCCCTGACTCAGATGTCAGTCTCTCATATTTGCCTTCTGTGTCCCATCACAAGAGTAGCTCCATGGAGAGGAAAATGAGCTTATTTTCTGTCAGCAGCACCCCAGAGGCACACTAAGCCCAAAAGCTCGTCAAGTGCTGTGCTAGAAGTCCCAGCAAGCTTCTCCTTGCCACCTGCTGAGATTCAGACAGCACCAGACCACTTTTCCTAACAGATGTTAGCGTGCATCTCACAGCCACCCACTCCACCTTGGTCCTGCCACATCTGCACATCAGCTGACTTCGCTTTCAACAAATGGATGCTGAGTAAAGATGCTGCAATCGCCTGGACTGCCCTGGAGAGCAGCTATACAGAGCTCAGGATGGAAAACCAATGATCAGGTTAAGTCTGTTGTCTCTAGTTCTGGTCCAGCATAAGAAAACTTTGAAAACAAGTTTCAGAAAGCAGAGAACAGAACTGGAGGGGAGGGATTAGACAAGTCTCCAGGACGACAATTAATTCACAAAGAATTACTAAGAGTTACTAAGAGTCATTTACTACAAGTCATTTTCAGTCAACACAACACCCACATGTGAAGAACCTCTCCCATCAATGTTCTTCACGCTCAAGAGTATTCAACCTCTCTGCTCTAAGAGAATGCACAAACCACTGTGGATGAAGGCGTAGCCCTCCAACAAAAAGAGGAATACAGTGATTTTACACGCAAACCTTCAGACCTTCCCTTAGGAAAGTCCTGTGGTCTCCAGCTATGAAAGTAATTTTCCTTTCATTGAAAACACACCACCCACATTACCCATAAGCAAAACTATTACAGTTCCTATTGTAACAAAGCATCACATGGAGCTTTTCCGTAAGAAGTCACAGCAGCTTAACAAGTGGAAAGTACTACACTTAAGTGAAATAGGCTCTACTCAAGTTTAAGCACCACTACAATTCCCTATGATTAGCAAAGTACCATAAAACAGTGGGGAAAACCCAGTGACCCCAGCTGCCACACTGACACACCAGTACCAGCAAATGCATAATCCAGCCCAAATTCTCACCAGCCCTGTGATTATTAGCACATGAACGCGTACCACGCTACAGCGTTCTCTCTCTATGCACAGGCTGGTGCTCTGAGGCAGCTTGGTTCCAATAATAATTTCCAAGTGAAAATACTTATGTATAACAGGAACTGTTACATAAAAAGTAGTCTATGTCCTCAGCTCGACCAGAAGGAAGCTTTCCTCCCAGCTTATCTGATTTTCTATTCATTTAAAATATCACATTTCCGAGGGCCACCTTAGAGTTCAATTCACACTGCTAATTTTCTTTGGCAAAACCCCACGTTATCTACAAACACTGGTTGAAAACCCAGTTACAGTAATGTGATACCCACACCCTGTCGCATAGCAACCAGCTAAGACAGGGATACGGGAAGTGTTGATATTCCAAAATAACAGCAGGTAACAGAGCTACTTCCTAACTGCAAGCAGAGCTACATCAGTAAGATGCCCAGGTGGGATGCAGGAGTTCAAGAAGCAAGGAGTAGCAAAATTAAGAGGCGTCACCCCAGTCCCCCCAGCTTGCTTGGGGCACTGTCCCGGACACCAGCAGCCTGGAACGATCCCTCCTCCATGAGACACTGTCCTGGCTCGCAGCTCATTCCTGCCAAACATCGCAGTGCCGACAGGCATCTCCTGCTTTCTTTCCACCTGGTGAGCCCTACCTCAGCCTCTAAACCCTGGAAAAGGGTGAAGTTCTACTTTCCCCTGCAAGTCCAAGGCAAGCTTGCTCAGGAAAATACTAGCTGGAGAAAACTACATGGATAAATGAAGAGGTGTCTATCAGAGCAACTTCAAGGAGATTTTAGAGGTCCATCTGAGCCAAGTCATGACAGACTGTTCCTCAAACTAAGGACAATCTCAAAGGCTAGCACTAGTCCCCTCCATCACAAAACATCTACGCTATACCAGAGATACAAGACCTCTGCAACACAGAAGCAATTAGAAGAGTTTCAACAGAGTGAAATAAAACCAAATCATTCACAAGTTTCATCCTGAAATCACAATTTTTTCGACTATAATTCTCTTGCACATGGAAAAAAAAGCACATGACAAACATTCAGTAAGAAACACAAATCTTGTCCTCTACACCCCCAGAAGTAAGACTTTGCTGTGCAGTCTTTGCAAAGGGAGGAACTGGACACCGATCGCCTCGCCCCAGCGCTGTTACAGGGCATCACATCGTACATTTGCAACGAGGTACTACCACAAAGATGTGGCCGGCTTTGTCAATGGTACCTGGTTGTCTCACGTTGCTGTTCCCTCTAGTTTCAACATGGCATTATAAACACAAAGGTCAGAGTCATATAGAAAATCATTTTGGGACTTTATGCCAAATGTTATCTTATTTTCACATGGGTTCTGCCCAAAACAGACCAAATCCAACCTTCTAAAATCCCTGGCAATATCTGAAATCAGTATTTCTTTCAGCATTTCCACTTACTCCAAAGGGAGAGTGACGCAGCCGGTTCAGCCGAGCGGCTGTAGGGAACCCTGATGTCTCCTTCAGTCCCGAAGTCAATCCATCAGGCATCCCGCTTCAGAACCGGGAACCCCGCGGCCTCACTATCCCAGGGCCAAACTCATCACCATCACAGACAAAGGTATCCCTTGCATTCCTACCCTAAGCTTGGAAAAATGCCGTCAGGCCCAGATGTTTCAGACTAAAGACTCTGGACTCAAACCAGCACTTCTTAGCAAAACTTGGTTCTATGAGAAAATTTCCAACAAAATTTGGAGATCAAACACCACTGGAGTTATTTCAGAACAATGCGATCCATGTAGCCAAGACGTATTCGATAGTGCTCCGCACTTCAACGCCAGCCAGCTCACATTACAGCATCCTTTGTCAAGTACGTGATTTACTCCCTTCACACCAAAGCGTTTCTTATAAAACTCTGTCGGCAGAGAGTGAAGAGGAATCTTGTCTACTTCCACACCGAGGACCTGTACTGCTGTCATACTGGAGGGTTATTCTGGTTCTTGATGTCTAACAAGAGCAGCAGTTCACTGGCGGTGACAAGTACATCACAGCAGCGAAGGACAGAGTCAGGTTGCGAGGCACAACATTTTTCACGATACATGGTGCAAACAGGATAATACCTGCATCAGCTTATCTGTTTTGGAATGCACAGAGATAAAACACATTTTAATATACCAGAAAGTGGAAAAAAAAGTGGTTACGCTCATAAGACTTATTCCATCCAAGCTTGCAAGGAATTTCGAGTTTTGTTTTTTTAAATAGTAATAATTATAGTACAATTATTTTATGTGTTTTTAAGTGATCTCAGAATGCTTTTATCAACCTCACAATTTTAAAAGCATCCCATGTTTATAGAATCACAGGAGGGTGGAAAGGGACCTTTAAAGCCCACCCAGTGCAACCCCCCTGCAAGGAGCAGGGACATCTCCAACCAGATCAGGTTGCTCAGAGCCCCGGCCAACCTGGCCTCCAACCTTTCCAGGGATGGGGCATCCACCACCTCTCTGGGCAACCTAGCAGTGTTCTACCACCCTCATTGTAAACAATTTTTTCCTAATATCATGTCACATTAATTACATTTATGACTGAATGCAGCTTTGAGCGAGCAATTCCTCACAACACTCTTATTTCTGCTTCCATCCAGTTGTGACAAACTGCGAACACGCATCCTACAAACGGGGAGCCGTGGGGCTGATTTCCATGTCTGAACATAGCCAACTACTACCTGCATTTCCAGGCTGGATCTCACAGCAGATTTTACAAATGTCTAAGCAGTATTTAAACAAGCAAGAAAACCACATTTCCTGTTCAACTACTGCACAATAGAGATCCATCTGCAAGCGACCAGCTTTCTCCTGCTTTCTGTTCTTGCGATGGTGAGAGCATTGCAAGATGTTGTGTCTCATTTTCTGGTTCTGAGAGGTGCTGAGTACCAAAGCAATTCCATATGTTCCACTTATTTATTGCAGAACAGATCAGCAAAGAACCAAAACTGCCTGGCGACTGATAAATGTGATAGAGTCCATCAATTCTCAATACAGATGTCACAACCAGATCTGCGTTTCCAGGACTGCAGGGCTGGAGCAGCCTCAGCACCAGTTTGGAATGGATTTTTCCCCAGCACCACTGGGAGTAGATGATATCAGCCTCCTCTTGCATCCATCCACGCTCTCACCTGCTGCTGCACACCCCTTAAAGATTTCACCATACATCAAGCGCAACCCCTCCAAGATACAGGAAGGGTTGCCCCCATCTTAACCCACCTCCAACTCAAATCCAAGCTCTGATAATTAACAGTATGTCCTGCTCTGCTACCTCACCTCCACACCAAGCTCCTTTTCACACTTCATCTACCCAGTCTGCCATTAAAGAAAAAGGTTAACACAGAAGGGGCTGGAATTCCTCCATTAAGGAAAAAAAAAAAAGGCTCCTAGAAACCCTATAGGCAAAACTCTGGTACTTAAGCAATTTTTAAATGTTGGATCTTTAAACAAGTCTGACAAATCTGCCCACTGTGCTGCACGTATGAATTGTTTCTGTTGTCTCACGCCAAGCCCATCTTCTTTGGGAGCAAATGCTGCTTGATATTTGGAGTTGTGCTGGGCACCAGTCTAACACTGAACAAGGCAGCACCAGTGATTTTGGGTACAATAAGGCAGAATCACCAGAGGACTATACGGCATAAACATCGGAGAAGCAATATATTCTACTCAGCATTAGGAGAACAGGAGAGATGGGACAGTTTCTCCATGCAAAGACAGGAGGTGAGATGAGGTGGAAGCACGCTTGAAGGCGATGGGAAAAGCAGGAGAATCTGCGCGAGCGCGCTCACCAACCCGCTCGGCGGTGAGTAAACCCCGTTCAAAGCACTCTTCGGATTCCAGCAATACCTCATGATAACATGGCCAGAAACATGGGTTTCCTATTCTCTCCTGTGTTGTAACCGTTCAGGTTTCGACCCTGCAAGTTTTCTGGGAAATCTATTAAAAGCCTATTAAGCATCCAACGGCCCACTCACTGAAATCACCATGATGCAAGAGCATATGGCACCTACCAAGCATGACTTTCTTTTAAGCTGGAGTATCACCTCCTTTCCAATAATGCCTAGGCAAGCAAGTTATCAAGCGATGTGGGACAGGGCAGGCATCTCCTTTTTTTGCCCACAAATCCTCAAAAAAATCCTCTAAAAGGGGAAGGGACAGAGGAAGGACTAAAGTTAGAGTCTTTTAAAGTATAAACTCCCAAGCTGCATTTCATCACCACAAATAGCAAACATTTAAAAATAAAACATTATTTTTAGCTTAAGTGGTGCTTAACAATTCAAGAATAAAATATTGCCCGGTGACTGCGATACGTCATCATTGGAAAACGCTGAAACAGCCGCGTCCTGTTCGCACCGAACACCAGCTTCCAGGGAGCAAGCAAGAAAGTTTGGGACCCTGTTTCTGACATGCAATTAAAATCTTCCCTGATTCATTAAACAAACAAAAAAAAAAAAAACAGAGGGATGGTACTGAAGGAGAATGAGCTGGACATAATACCTTGGTATTATCTATGAGGGTGAAATAAATAATATTATACAGAAAGTCCTATAACAGCTTCCTAGATCTTCTAGCAAAGGCTGTTGTGCACAGGAGAATTTATTTCCTGCCTTTCTTTTCTGCAAGCAGTGACTCTAAGGTCAGGATATATAATTTCAGCTGCTCACAGGCAGGTATGTGATTTACCAAAAAGGGGCTGTAAAGGAGAACAGACTGGGTTTGTGCCTTTCTGCTTCTTTACGATGCATGACAGACAGCCACCCTAAGAAAGTAGGAAAGCAGGCTAGGAAAATAAATCCCCTCTCTACGGTCTCAATTTGAGATTTTTTGCACAGGGGGAAAAGCTAAATTAACACGGGGGGAAAAAAAAAGAAATCAGAGTGTTGAAAATATCTACAATTACAGCTAGGTTTTGTTTTCTTTTTAAACAGTTTAAATCAAATGGCTGAAGAAGCAGATGGGAAAAAGAACTCTTTGGCTAAAAGTTGAGGCTTATATCCCTACCAGAGCTCTCCATAAGCCCTGCTAGAAAACTAAAGAAGAGACCTAACAAACAAAATGTTTAAGATCATAATTCTTACTGAGAAACCCTGAAAGGCTCACAAAAACTTAGAAACTCATTTTTCCTTAACGGTCATTTCTCCAGTATTTCTGATCACCGTGAAGACAAATGAAGGAAGACAGCTTCCCCCTCCCCATGGCAGTGTGGGTGAGGTAGGGATTGACTAACTGTGGAAAAATCCACATAATTGAGAAGACAAATGTTGAGCAGTTATTTTACGGCTTGAACTATTCAAGGAAAAACGCGAACCGTGCCAAGAGGCCAGACAGGCTCATTGTGTATGTGTGTGAGTACGCAGGAGCCCAGGCAGATCTCAGAAGTGCCATGCTTTTATCCTCGTCCAGGTTGTGCCTTGCTGGTTTATCTGTTTCTGTAAGCCCTGCGTCAAGCTATAAAAAGAAATACTGAAAGAAAAAGCATCCTCTCCCAGTATTACGTGTGCGTAGAGCATAACAAAAATATACGCACAGGCTCGGTAGCATGACCCGCTAGTAAGGCCATTTGTCGCTTCCCATGAGAAGGCCCTGTTTTCGGTTGCTTAAAATGATGAAAAACTTTAACGACTCAGGCTCAAGATTCCCAACTTGAATGTCTGCTTCCAGATGACTTAAAAAAAAAAAATAAAATTAAAGTTTCAGCCAAAATATCTCAGCCATTTCAGAACAATGCTGCTGTTTTTTTTCCACGTTAAGACTCTCCAGTGGCCTCAGGAACTACAGTACCCCAATGCTGTCAACAGTACAACACACAGAAGTTAAAGGGAGATGGAAAAGGACCCAGAAGGGGAACTAGTTGAGCAAGAACACTGGAATACTGAGGGCAGTTTCAAAAGTGAGGATTAAACATCCAGAAGGGGAGATTTCTGACAGTAAAAGCAGCAGAATGAGAAGCCCGAAGGAAGCCAAGCTGTAGAAGAGAGAGGAAAGAAAGAGCTAGAGAAGGTCACACCAGAAAAAAACGAAGTAGTCTAGTCCACCTCTTGCTCTAACTCAGCTCAAGTTGTCAGGAATAATACATATTCCTAAACACGTCCTAAGGACTTCCCAGCCTCCTGACACAGGCCACTTCACTGCTGTTGGAAGAGTTTTCCTGCTCCTTTTGACCTCAACTCAATTCCATGACCAAAAGCTTTCTCCCTCCTCTCTTAACCAGCTTGTTTCACTCTTTGAGACTCTTGTGTTCCCATCTCAGCCTTCTTTCTTTTAACTCAGCTACCCTAGCAGTTCATCTTTCCTGGTGGGTCACACCTCAGTGCTTCAAGTCACGCTATTACCTACACTCTGGGTCCTCTCTCCAGGTCCACATCACCTTGAAGAGCTCTGGCCCAACCTGCACGCTGCCCCCTCCTCAGTGCCAAGTATGATGAAAGATCACACAATTCTCCAAACAACACTAGCTTGTACAGAGTCCTTTCCACACTATACTATTCATCCACATTTAGGACTTGACCCTATACACCAGATTCACCTTTAATTTGATTAAACCTTACAGAAGAGTCCTCCTTTGCAGACAGCCTGACTAAATTTCACTCTGGTTTCTCAAGATCGCTGGGAGGAGTTCTAGCATCGCTCCCAATGTAGTTGCAGTCCTTCTCACCTTTGTATTACACACAAGTTGAGCAAGCACACCATGTACTTCATCATCCACATCCATAAAACGCTGAAGAGAACCAGACAGACCTAGGCAGTCCAGCTCAAGACATCCTTCTATTCCAACTATGAACAGTCGGTTTCCAATTTCTGCGTATAATTATCCGATCAACGTCACATCTATTGAAGATTATTCATTTGAACCCATGCTTCCATAGACTACTTACAAGAAAGCCTCATGAGACAGCAAAGCCATTCCTAAGTTAAAATGACACTTAATTTTTTTCCCCTACTCGTAAGGTTTTCCCACAGAGTAAGTCCAAACTCATTTCACACAACTGACTCAACTTACGTCAGAGCCACTGCAGGCTTATCATCTCATCAATACTTACAAATAGTTTGGTTTGCTGTACCAGAGTTCTCCCAGCAGCGTCTGACTGCTCGAAACTCACCTCACCAGAGACTGAAAGGGAGCACAAAGATGCTTACACCTTACTCTTACCTCTGCTGTCAGCAACCATCTGTGAAGCCCACAGACAAGACATCTCACACCTCTCTCATGCTGCTCCACATCATCCAACACCAGTAAAATTACCCTGTCAGCCTACATTGCAGAGGTCCTTGGGTAGGTTCTCTCATCTGGCTGCTGACCCAGGCTTGGAGACAGATCCATACCGCAGTGGCTTCCCTGTTTTTTTCAGTTTTCTTTTTAAGAATACCAGGAAGTTTGGCAGATAAATAATCCCTGAAGCAGCAAAGTCATATACTTAAAAGGTTAGGCAATGCTATAAATAATATATTTTGTGTAGATATATTTTATCAATGCAATGCAAACTCAGTGTAACCTTAGTTTTTATTACACAGCTCCTTCAGCAGGCAGCACAGATCCTTGACAGATACTGAATATTTTGGTTTAGCCTCATCATCCAGCACAAGGCTGCATTCCTTACGGACTGCACACAACTCCAGCTCTGCTCTGAAGAGTTAAAAGCTTCCTCCCAGACCTTCCAACAACGGCCCTCCTGATAGTAAGCACAAGTGTATTTTGATTTTGACAGCTTTCTTGGGAGTTGAAACACTATCATTCCCAAGTCAAAAGGAAAAATAAGAAAATTAATAGTGAAGGTTTATTTTGGATGTTCAGTAAAAGAGTTCGAACCTCTTTTTAAAAGCCACGTATAAACCAAACCTTATCTATCCTTCCAAACAGTACCTCATATTCCCCAGTACTGCATGGGGGACGGACTAGATGATCTTTAAAGGTCCTGTCCAACCCAAACCATCCCATGATTCATCACACCCACAGCATTGCCCACACCAATTTTTAAGTGCCAATGCTCATAACCTCTGCAAACCAGACCCTACAATGCCAAGTCAGACACACAGAAGGGAATCACTGCCGAGAAAGCTTGGTTCAGATGGGTTCACCACCACCACACAGAGCTCCTGGGCAAGAGCAGAGATCATTTTATGCTCTATGGCAACATTTTTCTGCTGCTGTTGCCACAAAACCCTCTTACAGTCCTTGTCTTGCCCACTAAACATTTTCCCACACCTGGAAGAAATGAGGCAGATACCTTACAAATAATTTTTGTCACCACGAATGCTCAAATCAGCCCCAGAAGAGATTGAGTCCTACGCACAAAACAAGGCAGAACCCGCAGAAAACAGCGTGCTATTGTTTTAAGCCTAGAAGCACACAGAAGTGCCATCAAACCTCAATTTTGGCATTCTCCAACTTCTGAATGTTCATATTGAGACTAAGTACTCCACTATTTAGATCGCTCACGACAAAAAGCAATGTTTTAACATGGGTGTTAATTTTTCCCCTAAGAAGGGTTAACTTCAACTAAACAGCACAGAATAAAGGCAGAACATTTCCCCAGTAAAACTGAAGTAGTTTCTATTCTGTACAATAAGCTCGGGAAGCAAAATAAAAATCTATCTGCATAGTATGAGGTCAGTCAGGCTATGGATGGTTATTTTACATCTGAATATTAAAAACATGTGCTCCTCTGTAGAGGTTTTGAGAAAACGTGAACCTGCTGGTGCTCAGCCACTCTCAAGGAACGCTGAACACCTCCAAATCCCAGCGACCAGGGGACTCGCGTCATCTCAGACGGGAGTGAAAACAGTGCAGGACTGTTACTCTCTATGATTAAAATATATATTGTTTAGACAAGATTATGAACATTTTGTAAAATTTAAAATTAACTCTTTAATCATTTCTTATTTACAAACTAACCCTAACAATGAGGTAACATATCCACAGACCCATTGGTTTTTGTCTCATAACTCATACGTATCCCATACACAACACTAATTAGTTTGTATTATAGCAAAAATGTTTCTAATAAACAGAAATGTGAAACTACTTCAGGGTTCCTTTTTGTTTACGCAGCAGTCATGTAAAATAATCTTTAGGAAAAGCATTTCACTGTACATGTACCAACTGGGCTGTATGCATCAGAAGCGATGGGCTTGCGGGTGAACACTGCTCTAGGAGAGATGAATCCCACCCCTGCTGCACTACAAATTCTGATGCTGTTCTCAAGTCTCTGAATCATCAGGAATACTTTCACTCACTTTCTCTGATTTTACAAGAATACTTCTCTATGTGTAAAGAAAGCAACAGCTAGAACAGGGCTCCAGTGTCAGGTGGAGTCTCTAAATTGCATTTTAGAATCACAGAAGGGTTTGGGTGGGAAGGGACCTTGAAAGCCCTTGAAACCTGGGCCAGTGTTTGATGGCAGCACGTCAGGTTAACAGAAATTGTACACTAGGCAAGTCCCAGGCTTTGACCACTGAACTGGCACCAAAGAGCTGAGTCCGTTCTGGAAGCCACCGTGCCACCCACTTGCCCAGAGGTGACACAGCAACCTTTACTTTGCAAAGCTATTTAAAAAAAAAAAAAAAAAACAAAAAAACAAAAAACATGATGCTTCAATTTTTGGTTGGTTTTAAAAATCTGACTTTGACAAGAAATAAAAGATGTTACATGACCATGTAACTAAAGTATCTTTATGACAGATTGTTTACTGAAAGTGATCCATTTGGGTTTGCTGTACACAGCATTCACTTGACCAGTAAGAGGATGTAAACAGTGGTCTGGTTTAGCAGCTTATCCATTTATTTATGATATGACATAAATTTTAAAGGAGCCATAAGCAAAAGAATTCAACCTCAACATTGTATACCAAACGGAGAGTAACATGGTAAAAGTGCCAAACACTACAAATTTTGCAAGATACCAATATTTACCATCCACACAGAGTACTATATTCTCATGGAAGCATGCCACAATGAGAAAACAACTTCTCTATAAGGGTAAAACAAACAGCATTCAGAATTTCTGAAAGCATTCTTCCAAAATTATTGCACTAGGTTAGATTGCCTCATCGACAGGGCCAGAGGCCATTTACACAATTTTTTTTTTTTAAACGTAACAGATGAAAGGATTACAGAATGTTTTCTGGGGCCAAATTTGGAATTAACGATGGGAAAATTCTTTTGCTAATCACCCATCTCCCCCACTGCTAGCAGACTCCTGAGGCTGGAAAAAAACGATGTCTCCCAGTACCCTGCTTCTACTTTGCTCATCAGTGCAAAATACTACACTCAGGAGGTTTGAAAAGGACCCTCAGCTTCAAGCAGACACATAAAGTCTCAAGGACAGAGCTATACCGAAAATCTGCGTGAAGTACGGCATGAGACTCCAATTAAAACTTGGATGCATCACAACAAAATCAAAAGATGAGACTCATCTGCTCAGGGCAGATGTCTGGGTTTTCTGGGCCACCCTGTGCCCTGCTCCGAGATGGATGTGTCAGGCAGGCTGGACGGATGACCCCCAGCAACCCCTGCTGCTGTCTGCTGACTACAGAGGAAGCTTGGAGAGGTCAGCTGGAAGATGGACGATGCAGGGATGTGGAGCTAAGCGAGGCTGGTGTCACCAAGGAGAAGGACCAACCTTCTGGAGAGCACAGCAACCACCGTAGCCAGGCCCGTCTGCAGGACGCCCTCTCACAAACCTCAGACTTTACTCCTCAGCACTGCCTGTCAGCCCACCAGCAAAGTAAAAATAGATACTGCCAAGTTAACTACCCTTCTAAAGCAAAGTTTAATCATTTTTCAGTCATTTAACAAACACAAAAGAATTTACGTGTACCAACTCTCCCCAAGAAGTAAACTTTGCATAATTAATCGGGATGCCTCCAACACTTGTGCATCTGCAAACGCACAGCTACACCAACTGGCACGCAGGGGAAAATGCCTCAGGCCACCCCGAAGAGCTGGGAAGTGCAAATATCTCAGCCTGCACAGAGCCTGAGCTGCCAGGGAAGGAGAAAAGCAGCCTGAATAACAGGTTGTCTGGAAAAAAAGTACAGTTACCCAGCTCCCTAAAGTCTGTTTCATTAACGATCAGGCATTATCAGCTACTTCTGAATTAAGCCATCATTTATCCTAACATCAGAACAAGCTAAGGCACCTAATTAGTTGCAGAAGGTGGGAACGTCCAAAGCAGGTCAGGGAAGTGGAAGTCGAGCCTCCCGCAGAAATGGGCAATTTGATGGAAAATTTGACTCGAGTAAAAAGAAATACTGATGCAGCACTTAAGGAAGATGAACTTCCTCTGCCTTCCCACAATAGAGACGATGCCATTATCACTCAGCACCAGGAAGGAAAGAGATTCCAAGTAAGGGGAAATTACAAGGCAGTTATCCTCATCAACCTGAGTGCGGAGCAGTGACACGAGATTGGCAGAGTGCCTGAGAAGTCTGTAGGTAGTTAAGCACTGGGCATAAAATAAGATGTGCAAAGGGAAAGTAGCCACTGGAAAATATTGCTAGGGATTTCAGCTTTGCCAGTGTGCCAGTGGCAATGGAACACCCAACCACATCCCCCTGTATCCAGAGGAAAAAATATTCCCCTGTATCTACAAATAAAAAAAAGAAGAAAAATAAAAGAGGCATTGCATAAAGGCAGAGAAAATGTGGAAGTTGCACTCACTTGGTAGTGATGAAGCCAAATGCTGAGCAATCTGGTCCCCAGTCTGTAAGAGTCAGATTATTTCCCACCTTTTTCAGACTGCCTAAAGATCTACAAACGACACACTCCACATGGCTGGCAGGTTTTATTCTCATGATTCCAGGACCATGAAAAGTAGAGGCAACTCGGTGTTTTCTCTTTCCCTAGGATGTAGCCCACAGTCAACAACAGGCAATCCTCACCAATTTTTATTCTGAGCACTCCAGAAAGCTTCCACCTTTTGAGAAAGTTGTCTGTAGCTCAAATAAGAGCTCACATGAAAGATTTTGCTCTAGGCTTTGTAACTATCTGTAAGACAAGCAAGTCAAACAAAACTGGCAGTATCTGCATTATTTTTTAAAGGGCGGGTTAAATGCATTCCCAATTTCAGATGCTTCAAGGCTTCATTGCTAGAAAAAGTCTGGCACGGTCACGCAGAAACGCGATGGTACAATACACATTACCTTCAGGTTCTCAAAAACACGAGGATTTGCGGAACCTTCCCCTACCCACAACAGAGGGAAATGGGACACAGATCATATATTTTCCTGATGAGAAACCAAGGTTTCACAGAGAATTAGTAAACATGCTCACGCTTCCCATCTGTTTTCTATTTAGAGCAAAAAAAAGCAATTAATATAACTTTTTAAACAAGAGTTAATAGAAGAAACTTATAAAATCAGGATTTCTAATTGAAAATGTCTTTACTCAACACGAGGTAGAGGATCAAAATATGACAAGACCACTAAGCATAGTTTCTCCCAGCTGTGCAAACCATTTCTTAACAACCTTAAGATTAATAAACAAAGACATATTCTAGACATTTCATATCCCTCTTGGATTTAGCCCTGTATCCCTCCTGGATTTAGCAAGGCAAACATGAGAAAATCATCCTCTTACTTTGCTCTCATTGCGCTGGAGCTCCTAAGTAGTACTTCGTGTTACGTGATTGTTAACATGGTACTACCTCACTCTGAGCAGACATGGAGAGAAATAAAGGGAAAAAAAATACAGGTCCAGGAAGAAGCCGATTTAAGCGTATCATTTATTAGCAAGTAAAAGGACATTTACCTTCTCAGTGGTTAAGTACAACACAACTCAAGGATAAACCATATGGTGCAAGCCTTTGTGCAAGGGAGCAAGCTGGCAGGGTTCCACTGCTCTAATTGAACTATTACCATATTGTAAGAAATGAAAAAGTCAGAAAGGCTGGAGGATCTGCTCTCCTAGGGACAGTTTATGTCACGCGAACAATTAAGTGAGTAACAAAGCACATTTAACAGGAGAGCAATTCCACCATGTGGATACCGGCTCATTTTAAAGAAAATAGGTACTCCTCTAGTTCAATATTGCACTTAATTTGATCCTACATTTAATGCCACAAAACCTTCAAAATCCAGATCATTCATAGCAAACAATACCACACCTCTCCTTTAATCACTGGCTCAAGGCTTTTCCATTTAGCTAATAAGAAAAGACACAGAATAAGAATGCTCAAGTGAAACACAGCAACACATAAAAGCTTACCATAAAAACTGCCATAGAACTGAAAAATGCGGAAGATAGAGTACAAAATTAATTTTTACTTTGTACAAATATTCACTAATATTTTCCTTTAAAAGGCATGTTTGATAAAAATATACCAAGTGTTCTCCATTGTACACGCACACCAGGACATGCAGTGAAACTCAATAAAACAATCAGGTCAGGAACGGATAGAATCCGTAGTGCTTGTTCCTACATAAACCTTTACAGTTTTTCTTGTTACTTTGTGGGCAAAAAGCAGCGCAGTTGTATGAGGAATGAAAAAAATAAATCACAATCTTACATAAAAATGAAGCAAAATTAGTCTCTATGAATCTTGTTCTTACCATTCTGTTCATCCAGCTCATTCCCAATTTCCTGCCCCATTTGCTTTTGCCGGGATATGATTGAAGAAAGAGCATCAAGTCCAGCATCTTGCTCTGCATCAAAAAAAAAAATTTAAAATTACATGAAAAAAATAGCTGACATGCGAGGCTATGTGCCATAAAAGATGTAGAAGTGAAGAAAAAGATCTACTCTGTGTTTAAAGAGTTAAAATGTATTACGAAAAATTCATCAACAGAACATGAAAATGAATCCTTAGGGCAACAGCACTCTTACAATAATGTGACTAATGGGTAATTAATTTGTCTGCTCTGGCTGAGACATTTAGTTGAGGGTCCCAAAAAGAAAAAAATCCAAGAATTCAACATTCAGCTGTTACTCAATCATAAACGCAGGAGATTTTCTGGCACACATGGAGATCCCCGATTAGCCTTTTTAAATTTTCCAAGAAACTCTTAACATGAATAAAAGACAAACAGGTGATGCAAACACCAAAGAATTCAAACAGATTTTTAAAGCTGCAAGAGGATACAGAGCACATGGAGGAGAGCCTGAGACAGAGGGGACACAGTAGGGGCAGCTGAAGCTTGCCATGTTCCCATCAGCTCTGCAGACACTCCTTTCTTAAGATCCATATCACCTCTGCTATCCCAGTTTGCAGGTACAAGAAGAGATGGCGGAGGCTGGACTGTCAGTGGTTTGGCAAAACAAGACTGCCAGCTGGCTGCAGTCCGGGAGCCAAAAGTGGTACAGGATGGCCAGAACCTCCTTCCCTTCAATATCATGAAGGTCCAGCCCCCAATACCTCTTCCAGCCTCCCCAGGGGATACCTATGGTGTAATCAAAAACTGAAGCTTGAGCTTTCTCCTGGACCATCCAAACAGTTCACGTCACTCTCCTGAACTCTAGCTAGAAATGTTACTTCACATGCAGGCTGAAGCAGGCCTTATCTGGAGACTGATTTCATTTGATCAATTCCAATACTTTAACTGCACAGAAATGACATCATTAACCACCTGATGTGCTCAGCCTGAGCTTCGCCATCACTTCCAAAGTCAGAGATTTCTTACAGATACTGAGGGTCAAAATCTAAAGATCGTTCTTAGATTAGTTAATTCTTATCTTGTTCAACAACACATCTAACGCACCCCAGCCTGAAGCACAGCAGTAATACCACCACACTCAGGGCAACTAATGAAATCCCCACTGCACACCAAAACCATGAATATAGTCAAAAGCAGGGATGCTCTGTAAGGCCTTTGAAAATTTGATTTAAGAAGGTGCTTCCAGTTAAGCATACTGGAAACATAATACTGCTTCTGCAAATACATAAAACTAACACTTGGAACTATTATGTTTGACATCTCCAGATAATAAAACTTCAGCACAGGTTACTGTACTAACTTTCTAATAAGGACTTCTCTCAGAGTCCTAACAATGCTAAAAAAAAAAAAAAAAACCAAACAAAAAAACAACAGAAAGACTGTGGTACCTTCTATGATCCTCCGCTGCTGCTGCCTGAGGTCGTCAAAGCCAAGCCCTCTGGTTTCCTCCGATTCTTCCAAGAGCCACGGGTTGGTTACACCTCGTTTGACTCCTCCCGTCATTAGGCTAGATCTGAAAATAACTCCAGTAAATAAAAAAAAAAAACCCCACTCATCATATAATTTCTGCATGCAACACTGACCGGCTGACAGAGACAGAAGTGTATGTATTTGCTGCACTCCATCTGATTCTTGGCAATCATGAAGAAATTAACCAAAAAGGAGAGAATTCATTTTGCAGTGAACAGTTAAGCAACATGGTGAAACGTATACCGTACACTGTATAATATATTCTTATTAAATACTGTTTGCATGTAGAACTCGTAGCATTCAAAACTGCTACAAAAATAACAGTGTTACTGGGAATTCCCATACTAATCATCTATTTGCGATGTGATCAAAACACAAACTTGGAAAAACCACTTGAGTTACACCCTGAAAGCTTCCAGCAGTAAAAGGATCAACACATTAATACAGATGCTAATCAGGTGAGGCGACTAATTTCTAATACTGACCAAACCCAAAAGGGAACATTTCTGCATTTCAAGAACTGTAGATGAAGTTACACAGCTACTCTCCTGCGTTTCCTAGTCTGGCATCAACATGAACAAGAAGCCAGGCACACACGCTCTCAAATTAAAGAGTCATCAAGTTATGGGTTTTCTTTTAGAAGAATTATGACTTGAGGCTGTCCGTGTTATAGACACTTCCCTGGTTACAACGGAAAACAAGATTTTCATGTCCAGGGCACATAAATTCAAGCAGTAAAATTAAATGCCACTTAAATATTTTTCTCAATACCAGATTTCTGGTTTCCGCCTTTCAGCTCTTCATTGGTTTCTCCTACAAGAAAAACATTATATGACAGCCTGCGAGCCACTTGAACCCAAAACTGCAACTCAGATTTGGGGTAAGGGTCATCAGAGTATCAGTGTCTCAACAGCAGTACAGAAGTAAGAGTGCTTTCTGCTTTGCTTTTCTGAAAGTCTATTTTATTCGCACTTTACCTTTGCCCTGTTCTTTCCCAAAGCACTTCTACAAACAAAACAAGAACAGATAACATCTTTAGGATCTCTCAAATTCTCAAAAAGTTTTAATTACAGTAAGACTTTTTTTTTTTTCTGGATGCAAGTCCCTTCACTGTGAGATATACTGCAACACTGAATATGGTACATACATATGCTCAAAATCATTTTGTGGTCAAATCCCTGTATCAGAAGTTAACTCTGCACAAGTGTCCGCGGAGCTGGGAGGAGTGCATGCACCCTGCCAACACGGGGTTCAGCACTGCAGAGGGATGACTGAAGGCTTACAGCAAGGGTACTCAAGCAAAATCCAGAATTTGTGCCTAGGAACTCCTCGAGAAATTACGGTGAACTAGAGACATCTTCTGGCCATGAGATGAATCAACACTGCTGAAAAATAATTCATCTCCACCACGTGAGTTTTAGATCATCCGTAAACTACAGGCATATATGCCCTCGTCTGTATGCAGCACACTAGACATACCACATCACATTCACAGCCAGTTAAATTCATCAATGTTTAATTTCTTCCCACTTAAAATTTTAACATGTTCGTTCAACTTCGTCTCAAGGTAACGGATTTGTCCAAATTACAAAAAAAAAAAAAAAAAAAAAAAAATTGCTGCAGGACTAAAAAGCGCTTATTGTAAATCTCACCACCTCACTTAACCATCCCGATGATGCTGGACCACTGCTCCAGAGCGGATCTCAGACTGGGCCAGTGTGCCAACGACCAGCTGGCCGTACAGGCAACATCTGAAATAGAGGAGCTGGGATTCTTCTGGATTCCAGTTCTCTGCACCTCCATTAAAACGTCCATGTATTTATCAGGTAGGGAATCAGGCTTGATTAGACAGAGATACACACCTCTGAAACACGGTTTTACACATTACCTCGCTTTCTTCATTGCTTTGGGGGATTAAATACATTATTGTATTTTCTAGTCTCACAAGATCATTACAGTCCACCCAGTTCAGCAGTTCAATTAGCAAGCACACAAAATCTAGGGTTAACAGTGGCTGACAAAATTACTAAATAAAGCAAACAGAATATGAAGCTCTTTGCTTGCTAAAAAGAGCACAACTCTTCCTGTCTGTTTAAAAAAGCCAAGGCAAGCAAATTTGAAATAATTTGCACCGCTCACTCTCTCCCTCTCCCCTAATAATCTGCCCTATTCTTGTAGGCTGGGTCATGACAACTGGTCTGCTCGTTACAATAATCTTTTTGACATGTTTGGTAACTACCTTCCCACACAACACAGCATAACTTCCTCCTTCCTCTGATCTTACCATGTTTCGCTTTGGTGGTGTGAAGATTAAAGCTTATCCAATTAGCCACCCACTGCCTCCGCCAAGTTAATCACCTAAATCTTTGAAACCGTCACAGAGCAGTGGAGTGTGCGGATAGCTTTTGATTATAGGAGCAGATTTAACTAATTACGAGGCTTAGCAATGCGCCCAAGTATAAAAGATGATTGGGTTTAAAATCAGGGAGCTATGTCACTGCTTAACAAGGGAGGGCTTATCTTCGAAGGCATTGTTTCACTGATAATTCTTATAAAACTTCCCAAGTAACTTAGATTAGTCAACCAGCACTTACTTTAGACCAAGGCCACACATCAAGGCTTACAGCTTTAGAAGACTGCTCAGCAAGACTGAGTTTTAAACAAAACTTGGGTCATATGACAATGGGTTGGATGATCACTTGAACTTTCTCTTAACCGTTGTACAGTGGGGCTCTTTGAAGTGCCCGGAGCACCTCAGCTTGGCTTCCCAGGTCAATCTCCATGGCAATGGCGAAGAAGCGGGGGTATTCTCTTTAACTGCTCGCACTGGCAGGCAGCATATTTTAGGAAGCCGTAAGCTAGTAAATAAAACTAGTCTAAGTTTAACATGCAAAACAGAAGCTCTCTCCCTCTCCAAAAAACCCAGGAGAAGCCACATAAGCACAAGCACTTCCAAATACCCTCCAGGTACCCTCCCAGGTGGAGACTTCCCCCCAAGAACTGCTCCTGCTGGGAAGCCTACAGAAGGGGCCGTATTCCCTGCAGCTGGCAGAGGACTTCCCGGCTCCCCCAGCACAAGAACCAAGAGAAGCCTATCTCCTGTTCAAGGAATGGTCGTGTTGCTCTTGCCACCATTTATCTGCAGTTGGGTTAACGGGTCCCACTGACTTCAATGTCTGGAAGCTGCACAAGCCAGGTGCCACATGGGACGCTGGACGGCTGATTTGCAGAACACAGGTACTTTGTGCCACCTCCAGGATCACTGACTCCTGCCTGCTACGTAGGCACGGCAGCTTCTGCACTCGCACCGCAGCGCACGTTGCTCCCAAGCACCTCGTGCTCATGCAGACACACCGACACGAGGGCAAGCGTCCCCAGGGAAGGTTACCTTGATAACAACGTTCACACTCACACTTTATTTCACAGCAGTCTCACTTTCCTATGCAAACCCTCAAAATACATGCAGCAACGAACATTCCCATCAGAGATGAATCTTGCTATCAAATATCACCACCTTCTTTCTATACCATACCTTTTTCTATGCAAGATTGGACACAGCACAACACTAAATATAAAAATTATATAGTCCACATTGGAACAGTCTCAGCTCTGGAGCCCACTGCACTCCTCAGGAATGATAATGAGAATAAGAAATGATAATAAGAAAGGAGAATTTTTTCTAGAAAGCAGCTGCATCTTGTATAATTACATTGAGAGAAAAGACAAAGGGACAAATCTACTCCTGTGAGACTATTGGTCTTGTTCACAAAATGCTCATGAGCTCCATCATCTGCAACTCCACCTCTGCACCTGAGGCAACAGACTCTCCCTGTGCCATTCAGAGGGCCACTTTCAGGACAAGAGGCAGCACTAAGTTCACACCCGAAGCTCTGCTCTCTGCGCAGCGCCTGAAGTCTGCCTGACCACAAGGAACACGAACGTGAGCCTCAAAGCAGGTCTCAGCCTGGCATTTGTTCTCACTACAGACCCAGCACACTCACCCAGAACACCACAGCGACACCGCTGGTACGGAAACAACCTTGGGCAGGAAACTTCAGGCAGTTTCGGGCAAGCTTAGGAGGCAAAACAAAGCACAGAGCTCAGCCTTGAAAGCCGCCCTCCTACTGACATTTTTTCCTGGGGCTAATGAGCGATAAGCTTTACTAACAGGCATGCAGGCACAACCTGAAGCCCAATGGCTAAAATTATGGAGTTTGACTTACTTTTCTCTGTTTTGTTTAAATATCCTTTCTTTGCCATTCCTTATAAATGCATCTATACACAGTTTTCCTGCACAGTCCTGACTTCAGCAAGGTCCTTCAGGAACCTCTGGTACGCACTGAGAGATGCAAACTATCCCTTGAACGCAGACCAAACCAAGGAGACTTCACTACCTTACTGGAATCTTCCTTCAATTTGAGATGGGCCCAACAACCCTCGAGTTTTAACAGGCGCCGTACCTGCTGCTTGCGTGAGGATGCACTCCCATCCGCACACACTGTAACCTGCAGAGTGCCTCCAGGTGACAAGTGGTATGACGGGAGACAACCCCAGTACAGAGACACAGTTTAGCGGACGAGGACGGTGACAATTACGAGCATTTGGCTCACGACTGCACAGCCAAAGACACATTAATCCTGGAAAAACCCTGCCCCAGCCCCTAGATTTGATCTTCTGACTCAAGCCTCAGACGCTCTCAGGCATGGGTTTCTGGGTGGACAATTCACCTCTTCTTCCACCCTTTCCATCCACCTTCTAGACACAAGGCTAATCATATCCCATGTCAGAACACCGTGGCTGCAGCCAGGAGTGCTTCCAACACTAAGTGGTAGGGAGGAAGGAAATTGGGAAGGAGTTTTAAAGGCACCTAAACGATTCTTTTTAATCCTGTTTTCCAAAAAGCATTTGCTCCTCCATAAACAAGAGCCAGATTCACAAAAGCATTTAAACACCTAATGGCTTACCAATTAAAGCCGGGCACTCCATGCCTACGTGGCATCAGGCAAACGTCTGCTTGAATCAAGACCAAAATATCTTACATCTGGCAGAAAAGTGTTTAAACAGAAAAAGAAAAAACACATTAAAGAAAAAAAAGAATATGGATTCTTCTATGGTTTATCTAGGGTAGCTGTTACTCAAGGTGTTTTCTGTCCCACAGCTATCAAAAGTTTTCCATATTTTCAGGAAATTCAAAGAGAAATCAAGAAAGGCACGTTAATTTATTTATTCACTGGTGATTGACATATACTTCTACACACTGACCACCTGGTCAGACAAAAGGAATATTCTGGATTCCTTTGTCTCCACAAATGTTTAAAGATTAAAAAAAGTTTGGTATGTGATTTACAGAAAGTCAACATTTCTAGTTGCTTTTTCCACTTCTGCCTTTCAAATAGCGTGAAACCACAGGGATTTCTGTCCCATTAAAGTCCACGCTATAATCATCCGCACAGACCTCTTTCCAAGGAGAAAAGAGGGGAGATGATACTGAAATTGCCCATTGAAAATCAACTAAAGAAAAATTTAACTGACCCTGCTTAAGTGGAGTCACATAAACAGCAAAACCTTTCCCCTGGAAAATTCCAGTTGCATCTTAATTAAGGTCGACAACGCCGGAAGGTAAACTAATGCCATACCAAAGTAACGTAGCGTCCTGCCCTGTGTTCTGGCCCAAGTTGTCAGTTAGGATAAACACTAAGAGCATTAAGGCCACTGTACTTCACAACCAGAAATAGCTTTATAGCAGTTTTCAAAGGATGTAAAAATCACTGAATGGTGACCAAATATAAACGAAGATTAATTCCAGCGAAACCCTCATAGTTACAGGCCATGGGGACAAAAAATATGTGATCAGTGGTGCAAGAAGGTTAATGAAAGGAATGACTGCTGGAAAGAAAAAGACTTCTGAAAATGTGTGCTGTCACATCAGAGATGGATTAGATACGGAAAGCCAATACAAAACCCGAGAAAAGTGTCACTGCTAGAACTTAATCAAACAACATGTGCTGATTTTTCTAATGCAGTGGGAAAAGCTGACTTTCAGACTTCAGGCACACTGAAGAGTGGCCTTTGCTGCCGACTGAAATCCCAAGCAAGCTGTGCCAGAAGTCTGCAACAATTTTAGAGAAATCCAGTGCTGCAAATAGCACCTTAACCCTATCAGAAGCTGTTGTCTTCTGTCCCTACAAGCAGCGTGGCAGGCAGGGGAGACAAGCTCCTTCTCTACAGACCTACGTGTGGGCCAGGCTGAGGCAAGAGAGAAAGAGAGAAATCTTGCCACTTACTGGCACAAGATTCAGGCCCTAGCGAGATCTCTGCCCGTACCATGGAAAACAAGACCTACAAGGGAGGATATGGAAGGGGTGTGAATTCACCATGCAGAGAATAGTTGGCATAGTTTTATCCATTTTTAATTAAAGAAGTTAAAAGAGAACTATAAAACTTCCATCCTTGCAACACTAGCAAATAAATACTGTCTCTGATGCTTTCCTGCACTGGAAAATACCGGTTTCCCTGATCATTTCTCACAGAGCTTGTAATTGTCATGGGATTTTGATATTTTCCTCCCATCTGCCTTGACACCTTCAGGTAAGGGCAGCTCTAGGTTGAATCCTGTTTGTCTGCTCCACAGCAGTACCACGCCAATGCTGCCCTGCCACACGCAGAATCAGTCTCTGCACCACGTTACTGAATAGATCCTCACAAACCATGAATATACACATGAATACAGAAAACTCTCAGTGATACTCAGAGTAATTCTTGTATCTGCTCCAAGACAGACTGAATAGACAAGCTAGAAAAAAAGATCTTATTTTCAACAGTAATAGGACACAACACTCACATTGGTACCCAATTTTTTCACCCTACAACAGAATCAAAATTGTCTCCACCTTTTTCAGGAGCACAGGGACGAAAAGGGACTGGTTCTCAAAGAACACCAGCAAAAATGCTCACGCATTTCTTCAGAAACACGAGGATTTTAAAAGTATATGAAGTTTTGCTCTGTTCTAGGAATGAGGGCTGACATATTGCAAAAAGGTGAGAAACTTTCTCAGGAGGGCTCTAATGCTCTCTCTCCCACAAGTAACCTTACCTGAGCTTGTATAAAATGCAATGCTGTGTATTTGCTACAGAAAACGTCCAGTGAATACAGTGCATTAGAAAACGCCTGCTGCTTAGAAGCACAAGCTAGACATTTTTAAAAATATGTATTTCTATCACATGTCCACACTGCAGACATACAGTGGCACTCTTCAGAGGCAGATCTCCCTAAACCACGGGTCAGCGGCGGTGAGGAAGCTCTGCTTAGCTGCATCGCACGACCCAGACCACACATGCAGCACCATGCAGGGCTTGCAGGGCAGAGCACAGCCCCTCGCGTGACACACAGCCAGCCTAAGTCTGTGGCCCAACGGCCGTGATTCATATAAAACTTATGAGAAAGCATGTTCACTTTTTTTAAAAATATGGGGCTTTAAAACAAAGTTTTCTTTCTTCTTTTCTTTCTTTTAAAACAAAGGTTTTTTTCTTCGAAGCAACTGCCCATTCCCTCATCCTGCCCAGCTTTGTACACATATAAGATACTGTCACTAAAAAAAGCACATGATTTCTAAGCAAACGAAATCACAGTTTGCTACATGTAGAGGCAAAAGAGTTCAATGGATGCATTTAACATTATCTTGACACACAGTCAAAGCACAAACCACGTCGTTCGTTGGAGGTAACAATGCCATACCTTATCACATCTGGTTCTGGGCCTTCATTCTTGTAAGACGCCTGAAGTTGTCTCTGTCGTGTGAGAAGGTCATCCACCAAATTCTGCCTCCTGTCTCCCTCCAGCTGCGTGCTGATGATACTTGGTTAAGGACAAAACTTAAAAACACTGAAAAACTTGCATTTCAGTATATAAAATAACACGTTCTTAAAATAAATCAGACCTCCTGATCATCAAAATTAACTAGAGTAACTATTTTAACTCAAGAAGAGGCTGTAACTTCCAAGAGAAGGATAGGTCATACGTTTCTGAACGACATCCAGTTATTCTAAACATGTCTCTGAAGCCTACCTATCCCAAAGTTTCACACAGTGACCACAGAGCAACCCTCAGGTCATCATCTTAAAGTAATAAGAGAACTGGAAGGCTATTTACTGTCAAATTAGCACAAGTATTAAGAACAGCACTTCTCCCTCCAAAATCCAATATAATTCTTCTTTCATTATTACTAGGAAGTCCTACACAGTTGATCTCTTCTGTAACACCGACAACGTACAACAGTACTGCACTGTTAAGCTCAGGGAAAGACGAGTCTTCTCAAAAGAGCTCCAGCTCACACTGTTACAGTAGAAAGGGGGCATCTCCAAACAGAATAGGGCTTCTGAAACCAGCAGGGTACTTCACATCTTATTTCACTGGAGGCTTATAACACACACCAGGTGAGGAGCTGGTCAAGTGATCAGCAAACACTCAAAAATTTACTTTGAGCATCTGTTTCCATTTGCAATTCATCAGCAGAACATAGGCAGCAGAAAAACAACTGATGCAGTATCTCTGAAAGACAAGATGCCCTGAAGTGCTGTAGCTTCAACAGGGGACATGTGTTTGCTGTTTTTAATTAATCTTAGCAACATTTTGAAGGACTACTAACTCTCTTCCAATACTGGTGAGCAGATTATGCAATAGCTGAACTGATTTGTGTGTTTTCTGACACAGCAGTAGTATTCGTCTGCTCTCAAGCACTCACTGCGCAGGAAAGTTTCACCCTCGGCCATCAGCACAGCCCTCAGGGGACTCAGAAGGGATTTCTGCTGTAGTAAGCTTGAAGTTAAACTTTCATTCATTAAATCAGATTGCTGCTGGACATCTTCAGGGAGATGGACGTACTCTTTAAGTCCTTAAGCCTGACTATCTCAGCACATAGAAAGAGCAGCAAATCCAAGCCAGGCCACAGGGTAATGCCCCTAGAAGAAAACCTGTGATTTCTTTCTACTTCCATCGTTCCTTTTTGCAAGCGCTGGCACTCCTGTAGCCAGTGACAGAGACAAGAGAAAGCAACAGATTAGTGAGTTTTCTGCTAGACGAGTGAACTCGGCTCACAAACCAGCCACTCAGCAGCGTCGGCACAGCGCACCGGCAAGACGATGGCAGCTCTGAGATTATTCAGACCATCTTGTTAAGCTTCCCTCTGACACAAACATAACCAAAGCCGGCCTCATGCCCACCATACCAGAGATGCCCAGGCTCCCAACTCTTCCTGCACTACAGCTGCAACGAAAATATCAAACAGCAGCACAGAAAAAGTCCTACTGACAAAGACTTCTAAAAATGGAATGAGGGAAAAACCTTAACTGCGTGGCAGAGCAATTATAGCACATTTTTTCACCCTCTCCCACAATCTGGAACGGCCAGCGAGTTGATGTTTACAGATACATTTGGTGTGTTGACACAGCCCGAAGCAGCAAGTCCTTCAGCTGATCAATCTTCTCTCTGAGATTCTGCAGTGATGATCTGATAATCACGTTGAGCTGAAGGGAAAGAAAGAGATTTTTTTTTTTTTCTCCAGTCTGAGTTATATTTGCACAAAATTTAATGCCACTACATGGAGGTAACAATATATTTAAATTCAGCTCTACTGGCGTGAAGGACTCTGTTCTAAACCAAGAAAGCCTGCCTCACAGCCTCAAAGGGAATGACACAGTTAACTGGTTTGGACTGCTTACAAAATAATGAGATAAATAGCACCAGTTTCGCAAACACAATCCTAATGCATTAATGCTGTTTAATATGGAGAGCTTTCTTTCAAGTCTTTATAAACACACTCCTTTATATGGGCAAAATATTTCAGCACATTTTAATATTTTCCAGTTAGTTTTCCAGTTTTTCCCCTCTGATCTTTAACACAAATACAGGCGCCAGCTTCTTCTGCCATCAGGTTTCTTCCCCAGCTCCCAGGATTACAGGGAAGGTTCAGACGTTCCCTCCACTGGACTCCTGCAGACTGTAAATTAAAGATCCCAAAGAAATTCAGATTTCCTCCACTTCCCATCTCAGCAGCACTATGACTCCAGACCCTTTCTCACAACGGATCTGCCCAGGATTCAGATGCGTCTGTTCTTACTAAAAACGCAGTTAAGTCATTCACATTCTTCCCAAGCAAGCCCGAGGTTTGCAGGAATCCTCCTCCTCCTCTCTCCCCACCCTTCCCAAGTTAGGCTGACATTATCCTCTGGGTTTTTTCTCCTAAGTTTATTTCTTTTCATTCCAGTTATGTAGAACATACTAGGAAAAAAACTGTAACTGCAATTAACTATGCAAGTCATCCTAATTAAGACTTTATGTGCTTCTTGTTTGCAAGATACTAGCCCCACTGCGGGTTACAATGGTTAGCAACCTCAGATGCTCTCCGGGATGAACTAGTAACAGAGAAGGAATATCTGCTTTGACTCTCATTCCTGCGTTCTTGAAGACACAGAGGCACCAGCCAGAAACCAACATCTCACTACTGCAACCACGCTGAGGCAGTCTTGAGAGCGTGCAGCCGAACAGAGGTGCAAAACCCACCTTCAGACCCACAGCCGGCAAACACTACGGCAACATTCCCGACGTCAGGGTACAAACGCTTTCAGGAAAGTTCAAGCCACTGCACACCCTCTAGCTCTGCAACTAGGTAATAAAAGGCCTTTTCATGTCACACGTACTTTCCTGCACTCACATGCAGGTGGAGAACGCTGCATTTAATCGGCCCAGAGCAGCAAAGTAACATCCAGGTATACAGGTCTAAGAAAGTCATCTAATGCACAGACATCCTCTGCTACTCTGGCCAGAAATTGCAGTGCTGTAACAAAAGACTTCACTTCCATTAAAGAAAAAAAAAAAAAAAAAAAGAAAAAAGAAAAAAGAAGCCAATGAAGTTTGAAGATCAGCTCAATAGAGCAGAGTTCACAGATGGTAAGTGCTGGCTTGAAATCTTTCCCTACAGGGTTTGTTTTGGTTTTTTTTTTTCCATTTTAAATCTTGTGCTCTATTTTTTGCTCAGCAATAAGCAATAAGTTTTTTCAGCCATGCTAATGGCAAAATACTATAAAAATAAAAACTTGTTTACATTCTCCCCACCAGGCAAATATTGTACAAAGACTTTTTCTCCGTTAAAACATGCAGGAGTCACAGAATATATGACTGCTCAGCCGCGGATTTCTCAACATGCATTTCTGTTATGAAAACAATCCTCTTACTGTTGGAAACTTGTTTATAGTAGAATCAAACACTGCCAAATATTCATCTTTAACTGTTAATGGATTAAAGGGAAACTGCACTTGGAAAACACGGGGCATGGAACAAATGATTTTATGAAGAAATAAGTCAGCCGTGTAATGTTTCCATAAAACACAGCGTAGGAGAGTTACAGAACAAGACGCGCTTCAAACAACACCAATACAACGTTTTGTTGGGGTTTTTTGGAACACGTCACTGATTGCAATGATGCAAACAGAGAACTTTGTCCTCTATAAATACAGATGGATTAAACGGCAATCTTTATTTATCAGTCTTTTATTGCTTAAGCACACATCCATACAATTTCTAATACTTCATCATCTTGAAAGCAAGGAGTTTAACCACCACCTTTAAACACTCCTCTCAACACTACAGCCTGAGAAAATATTTCTCTCAAATCCCACTTATTTGGGCATTCTGAAGCCTCATGCCAAATCTGAGTCATCCATTAAAAAGCACTGACTATTGTACAAAGCCTACGCAGATTTTCTCCAACATTTCTTCAAAGGAAATATTTCAGAAATGACATTTTATTTTAAAAAGCAATCAGCAAAGAGATGGGCAAAGAAGATTCAGTGATCACACTGCTGCTATAAAGAGGGGCACAGCCTACAAAATAAATAATTCAGCGTGGTTCTAATTATGTAAATTATTACAAAAGACTAACTCAAGGGCTCGCACATATTTTCATCTTAACGCAGTCAAGGGAGAAGCTAACGGCTCGATCTCTAGGCTGTGCGATCAAGCAGGCTCCTAAGCTTCCTGAAGGAAAGGACGAGGCTTTTAGCCCTAAAGAAAGCCGCCCTCTGAGAATCTTTTTATTTTATTTTTTAAACAAGAACTGTGAAAAGGTGGAGAACATGATATTCCTGGGTAAGCTCTAACTTTTGCTTCTCATTCATATTTAACTCTGGTCTTATATTTTGTTAGAAATGTAGCTACAAAAAGCCACAAAATTCATATTTCATCTGATCTACAGCCGCTGCAGAAAGGAAGCCAGCCAGTCTTGTGGGGAAGAAAATATCTATTCAATATTTACACAGAAAGGAGCACACAGAAGCTGACATGCATCTCAACATCTCTTAGGCTCAAGCTCTCCGAAAACAGTTCTGTTTCTGGCAGCGACAGCCCTGAGCAGTCAGCAGCACGTGCTCAACGCTCCCCCAGCTTCTCCTTTTCTCTTTTTGTAAAATCAGCATTATTGCACGCTTAAAAAATTCATTACTGTTAAATGCATTACTATTGTTGTGACACTGAAAAAGCTGCTGTGAATTTAGAAACTGTATTCCTGTTTTCTTTACAGAAATCCTAAAGAACGTACGGTTAACGTTATGCTCCAGCCATTCATTTTTTACAATGCGAGTTGTAGAACACTGGCCCAGGTTGCCCAGAGAGGTGGTGGATGCCCCATCCCCGGAGACATCCAAGGCCAGGTTGGCCGGGGCTCTGAGCAACCTGATCTGGTTGGAGATGTCCCTGCTCCTTGGCAGGGGGGTTGGACTGGGTGGGCTTTGAAGGTTCCTTCCCACCCTAATCATTCTGGGATTCTATGATTAACCGTGAACTCTGAGCAGACGCCCAGCTGGCAGCGCGGACGGCCGGACACGGCCCAGTCCCTGCACCGAGGCAGGCGCTGGAGCCTCACCCCCTCCCAGCACCCTCCCAGGCAGCACCCCCTTCCCTCTGCAGCCGGAGAGGCAGGAAACTCAGGACTCACAGGTTCCTAGACACATCTGCCTCCTGCAAATTTAATGCTTAACCAGCACTTGGAACGGCTTTTAGCTAGAGATAAAACACCCACGCTCACAAACCGCGGAGCTGTGGGCAGGAGTACCTTGGCTGAACTCTCCCCGTTCCTTTGGTACCGGTTACGCTCCTGGATTTTCTCGGCGGTCTCCTGGGCGATCTGGCAGGCGGCATCGTACAGCAGGAGCCTGCGGGGGAGAGGCGGCAGCTGAGCCCCCGCCGCGGCCCGGCGGCCTCCCCTCCCGACCCCCCTTACCGCGGGGCGGCTGCCACCGCGCGTGCGCACGCCAGCAGCACACGCTGCTTTTTACATTCACCTAAAAGCAGCTTTTCTGGGGGGAAAATAAGCACTCTGCACGGAGAGGGGATGCCCTGCACGGCTGCCGGGGCCGCAGAGGCTGCCGTTCAGCGGCACCGGCCCCGCAGGCTGCCGGGCACGGGGAGGCCCGGGCCCGGCTCGCAGCGGCCAAGCACCCCCGGGATGGGTCCGGGAGGCCCACAGGGGTGGGGGGTGGGAGGGCAGCGGCAGCACGCCCAGCCCGGGGGGAGCCGCGCCCGGAGGCGGCCCGGTACTCACCAGGGGTCCGGAGCCATCGCCGCCGCCCGGAAGAAGCCAGCGCTTCCGGCTCGGGTCAGGTGACGATGGCGGCCGCCGAAGCCCAAACCCCGCCGGCTGCGCAGTGGGGGCCCGGCCCTAGCAGGGCAGCGGGCGCCGGCATGGCCCCGCCGGGCTGCCCCCAGCGCTGCTGGGTGGGGCCGCTGCCCGCCCCGAGCTGCCCGCCCGGCTGAGGCACCGGCTTCGGCTGCCCACGCCGCGGGCTGAGGCCGAGGCAGGCCAGGTAGAGCCCTGACAAGTGTTGGGCAACTGGAGTCCCACGTCCCCAGCCATCTCCCTAGGCTGTGTTTCCATGGCTTTGCATTTAATCTGCAGCCGGAGCCCCCTTGGAAACCTGTTCAGTCTCTTGGGGCACTACGGGGACCCCAGAGGATTCAATGCTTTTCCTAAAGCCCGGGGAGGATTTGAGATTTTTGCAGCATGCACTAGGGAAGGGCAAAGGCCCCTGCGTCTGGCTGGGCCCAGTGTGTCGCAGGCCTCCAGCCTTTGCTGCTGAGGAAGAAGGAAATCCTTCATATTTTCAATTTTGCGTGTCGGCAGAGAGCTGTGAACTCAGCAGCAGCTCCTCAGGGCACTGACGGTCCCTTGCACTGCAGCGTGCACCCCGCTCGGGTGCCTTGGTGCCATTGGGGCACCTGTGTATTGCACTTGCAGTAACAATAGTGTGATCTGGTTTAAAATGTACAGCTATAAGCATGGCAGCAGTGGAACCTTCAACCTAAACAATGCCAAGGCAGCTTCGGAACAGTGGGTTAGAGAATAACAGGGACAGAGATAACCAGGAGGCAGAGAAAGCGTGGGGACACGGCTGACGTCCCCCAGGCCTGGGTATCCTCACACCCTCGGGGACCTGGAAATGGCAGAAAGATGCTTGGGTCAGGAGCAAAACTGCATCCAAGCCTGCTGCTTCTTCCTGGTTTTCCAGGAGCCCTTTTTCGTCGTCCAGAAAAACACAAAATACACAGGAAGATGCAAAGATCCAGCCCAATGGAAGGAGCAGCTGCTCAGTGCTTAGGCAATTTTCTCGGCCTCTGTAATTCTGTGAAATAACAGCTCCAAGTGTCAGAGCAGTTTATTTCTGAGTGGTGAAGTCTGCAGGGACCAGACAAGTGCTGAGAAGTGTGAATCAATACTCTGCATCCCAGCAGTGTTATCTTTGTGTTACTGCACACCAGGATCTGCTACAGCAGTTCACAAGTTAAGAAAGGAGTGGAGTCTTTTATGGAAAAAGTTGCCTTTTTGTTTTTTTCAGGGTTTTTGCACCAGTGTTAAATACCAGCCTCACAGAAGAGGATGAGCAGCCTCTGCACCTAAAGCCCTAGCAGGACTAAGCCCTGAGATGCTCCGTCCAGCACCGTGTGGGACGGATGTGTCTTGGTGCTGTGCCCTCCCAGAGGGCTCTACACCCCGGTTAGCACCTCTCTGCAGCACACCCACACTCCTTCCTCCCTTTCTCCTTCCTCCTTTCCTCCTTCTTCCCTCTTTCCTTCCCTCCCTCCTCCCCTCCCCACCGCCACATGAACCCAAGGCCCAGCAGCAAGTCGCCCTGTCACTTTCCCACCCTGGGCTGCAGCTCCTGATATTCAAGGGTCACCCCCCTTGGGCAGGGCTGCTCCAGCCCCACAGCTCCCCATGGCCTTTTCCCCCTGGCCTCTCCCTTTCCCTCCCTTTAGGGCAGCTGCCATTTCCCTTCTCCAAATCCCAAGCCCTGTCCCCTGTCCCTGCCCATCTCCAAATGACAGTTGCTGCCTCCCCCTGCCTACGCCGATGTCCCTGTCCCCCTTGTCCCTGACAGCGGCCATGGCCAGGCTGCTGAGAAGCTCCCATGACGCTGGACGGTGTTGACACTGTCAACATTTTGGCTGCAAAGGTCTCCGCAGGCGCGAGCCCTCGCTTTTGCTCCGTCCCAACCCAAAGAGCCTTTCCCACACCCAGGGTTTGGCCTCTCCTCTTTTTTTTGGGGTGCAATTGATGACACAAATCAATGCAGATAGGAACATCGGTACGGGTGCCCGAAAAGCAGCGGCAAGGCGCTGACAGCGATGTTTTATTGCCCTCATAACATGGGGCTGCTACCGCAGTGCTGTGGCGTGCCACGATAACGACTGCATCCTTGTCAGGTTATTTATGGACAGCTGCAAGATCTCTTGTGCACCCGATGAGCGCTCAGACCCGCGGCAAAGCCCCTTGGTTGCGTCTGGGGTGGCTTTCGAGTGAGGAGCAAGGGGATGGGGCTGCGGTGGAGAGGCTGAGACCAATGCTCTCAAGACGGGCGCTCGGGAACGTGAAGCTGTGGCCAAGGAGGACCCACGTGCCAGAAGCGTCCTGGGCACGCAGCGTAGCAACGTGGGGTGGCTCAGGGAGCCCCGCTGGCCCTGGCAGCCCCTGGTGCAGGCTCCGTCCCTGGGGTGACAGCTCGTCTCACCAGCCCTCTTTGCACATCCGAATCGGGCTGGCTCCTCTCGCAGGCAGTTAGCATGAAACATTCATGGCCTTCAGCTGCATGGCTCGTCCAGAGCTGGCGTAGCCTCTACATATTTGATTTTTTCACTATTAAAAAGGCATGAAGCCATGATCCATTTTACACCATCCCTAATTCACTTCCATCTCCTGTCTCGGAGCAGGGCGTCTTCCGGGGAGCAGGCAGGCGGATGAGGGGGCTACGGGACATTTCAGGGTTGCTTCGGTGTGGCAGGGAAAGGCATCTGCTGCCCTAAAAAAAGCAAATGAGGAGAAGGAGGCTGACAAGGTCCTGAGGAAAGGCAGCAGGACCTGCTGCTGTAAGAGCCTGGGCAAAAGGGTTTAGCCTGGGCAAAAGGGTTTGAGTTGGAGGGGGAATAAACCACTTCAGCACTGGGAATGGGAATGGCGTGCGGACCTGCGGATGCGGCATGTGGAGCAGAGCCATCCATCGAGCGCGTAGACAGGTTCTGGGGCCAGAGCAGGCGCCTCCCGCTGTGAAACAGCCCCTCGCGTCCCACCCACCAACCCTTCACTGACACAGCCCCTTGTCCCCGCTTCCTCAGGCTCCCAGCTTTCCAGGAGCAAAGGCAGGAGAGCACAGCCATGCCGCTGCCATCAATTTTGGCACATCGTGGAGAAGGTGCTTCACCCAGGAAAGAGCAGGTCCACAGGGCGACCACTTTTGCTGGTCCTGAGACCGCTGGTGCTGGCGGATGCTCAGGGATGTGCTGCAGGTGCAGGCAGCCCCCGCAGGCAGGGAAGCAAAGCAGGAGCAACCCCCAGTTGCTGTTATCACAAGAGAAAAAAAAAAATCAGATATTTTAAAGGAAAAAGATGCCTATAAAAATGCCCACTTTTAAGTCCAGGTTGCAATGTTGGATCGATGGTGTCGCTGGGAGCATGTCTCAGCTGTTTGGAGGGTACTTTTCCTTCAACTCAGCCCTTTTGCCTGTAGGTGCAACATATGGTTTGTGATTCTGCAAAGCATTCTGAGGTAAAAGTCAATCAATAACAACCATTTCAAAGGGGGACAGACTGGAAACGCTGAAGCACCAGAACCGTGCCTGTAACGATCGCATTGCGTGCTCCTGAGGAGCAACTGTGTACGTAGGGAGGCACAGGGTGCACATTTGCATCGCCCCGAATTTCCCTGGGCGTTTTTGCCAGCCAGTGCTAAAGAAGTGCCGCAAACGTGGCCGACACAGCCCCGGCACGCCCATCCCTGAAAAGCATCCCTAAGGGCGCGCGGGGAGGTTGCAGCAGGGTGTCACTGAGCCCTCGTGGCCGCAGTATCTCCCTTGTCACCTGGTTCCTGGCACTTGCTGCTCACATGCTTCTCTTTCCAAGTCCCCCGGGACCATCCAGCGGGAAGCGGTTGCAAACCCCACTGTTGACGCTTCCTTCGTTCAAGGACGGGCGATTGCCGCGGCAGGCGGTTTGGCACCTCCCACCCTCCCCGTCCCATGACGCTGGCGAAGGGAGAGAACCCCAGAGTGGGAAAATGAAGGTTATCCTTGGGAAAAATAAATGATTAAGTTTCAGGGTCATGTTGCTGGTTTGATGGCTATCTCATCCCACGGGATGTTTACGTCCCCCCCTCCCCAGCCTCAGCGCAGAATTGGGGCAGGAAGGGGCAACGTGGGCGCGGGAGCTGCTCCACCCCTCGCCCTATTTACACCAAATAAACCTCCTGTGCCAGCAGGCTGGCACTCGCCTTAAAAGTCAGGGCGGGCGACGGCGGCAGAGGGGACCGGGCAGCGGGGTGCACCGGAGCCTGGGCACATGCTGCAGGTGGGGCTCAGCCTGCCCCGCTCCGCCGGGGGGGCGGCCAGTGGCTTCCCCATGGCCGAGGGTGATAACGTGGGCACGGGGCAAGGTGAGTGAGCTGCAGCCGGGGACAGACGTGTATCTCACACCAGGGAAGATGCAGCGGGCTCTTGCTTGTGCCAGGGCCGCATCCAGCGCAGGAGAAGGCCTGGAGCCACATTTCCTTCCCCAGCATCCCTGGCACATCCCGCGGTGGGCAGAGCTGGAGTCGCCTGCCAGCGCCCTGGGGTGGGGCACTGACGGCAGGGTAGGCTTGGGTGGGTGTTTCTCTACTTCAGACAGGGCAGCACCCTTGTGATGTGGCTGGCTGCGAGGACAAGGTGAATTTGGGGACTACAAACAGCCCCGCTTCAACCCCAGTGTTTGTTTTAGCCTGGTTTCTGTGGCCAGAAGCCTGTGTGACTGGACTCAGGGTCTGCCTGTCTCCAAAGCAGGGAGGCAGGCTGAGCAGCAAGCAGTTAAAACTGCTACCCTTTCCCTGAACCAGAGCTGAACCTGATCTGCTGGTTTTGCTTGAGCTGAGCTGAGTTTGAGCTGAGGCCAAACTGAACTGGATAGCAGGAGCCAGAACTGGACCCAGCCTGGAAGCAGCCCAGGCGCCCGGAGCCCCTCACCATGTCACCACGTGCTGCCACGCACATGGCACACGGAGCCAGGACCATGCTGTCCCCCGTGTCCCTTTGGGGCCAGAGCAGAGAGGTTTGGCTCGGTGCAAATCCATCCTAGACTCCACATCCCCACTGAGCACATCCAAGATAAATACATCAGAGAATTAATGTGTGTGCTGGTCGACTTCAACCTTTCCCAATTAATCACACTGCCTAGCAGAAGTCATCCCTGCAGAGACAGCTCCCGTCTCCTTGCACAGGGGTCAGAGCCGAGCCCTTTTGCAATTCCAGGGAAAATGCTGCTCGCTTCTCTCTAGGGGGAGCTCAAACTCTGCTCTTCCCAGCACAGGGCTGGCGGCTGCCACAGCTCTGCCACTGTCCCACAGGCAGGAGCCTCCCCTGAGGGTCACCTGGGGATCTTCTCTCTCCAATGGGCTTCCCAGATGCTCACCAGCCCCTTCGTGCGGTCCCCTGGGTAGGGTCTCTCCAGGTGCATGGGGGTATGCAGGAAACAGGGACCCTCTGGCACCCCGCAGACCATCCCCATGCCCTTGGCGAGCCCCTCTCTCTGCAGCACCTTCTCCTTGCACCTTCTCTCTGGCACTCGAGCAGCCAGGCAGGGCTGGGTTTGCAGGAGACTTTGGCAGGAGACAGTAAGAGGGAGGGCAAATGCCTGAGGGCGGCTTTGCCTGCTCCGTCAGGCTCATAGCAGCCTGGTCCTGGGCTGCCAGAACCGGACAGAACATTGCCTCCTGCCCCACTCTGTCCTTGGGAGGGGACACGGTGCCAATGGTCCCTCTCGGCCTTGGCATCGCTTGGGACCGCGCTGCCTGTGAGGTCCCTCCTTGCCCCTGGGGACCCGGGCTGGGACCAAGCTGCTCGTTATCCTCGGTGGTGTGACACTGCTGTCCCATGGCCATCCCCAGGGGACAGGGACAGTGTCCTTGCTGTCTGCTCCTCCCTCTCAGCAGGTCACCAGCTGGGAAGAGAAGTCAGGAGTTTTCTGAGGGGTGCAAAGCCCTTCACCATGGGGAGAAGCAGCCCCAACACCCAGCTGGTGCCTGGCCCCACACTTCCCTGAGTCACTGGACAGTGGTTTCACTGGGGGGCTGACCCAGTGGCCCCCAGTCCTGTGTGAGCAAAGCGAGTGTCTCCAGCCAGGCAAAGCCTCCTGAGAACCTTCCCTTTGCAGGAGGGAGAATAACTATTGAAATAGTTGCTGTAAGACTTCAAAGCACTGTCAGCCAGGGTGAAACGCTGTCAGCTGGGGCGGTGAAGCATGTTGAATAAAAGGTCTTTGTCCTACAGAGATGTTTGGCTCCTCTCCCGTCACCGTCGTGATCACGTCTGAGGCTGACACCTGGGACATCGACGCTTCCTCTTGCCTGGGCTGTGGACAGTTTGTGGATTGGGACAGGATGCCAGACCCGGAGCAGCAGGCGAATATCCCCCGAGACATCCTCAGCAAGCCCCCGAAGGAGCTGAAGAAGCTAGCGAGAGAAGGCTACTGGGCAGCGAGCCGCGCTCTGAGAGCTCAGGTCTACCACCAGCTCATCCAGCAGGTCGCCTGCCGGCTCGTCACCCCGGATGCTCTCGTCTACAGGGACGTGGTGAGTCGGCTCTTCGGGGAGCCGAGTGTGAGCTCCCACCCTTTGCCTGAGTTCCTGGAAGGATGCTCCATGCCCACGTACTGCCTCAACCTGGAAGGGGTCACCGCCTTGAAGAAGATCCTCATCTGCATTGCCAATCTTTTCCCCGACATAACCTACAGCCCCGTCCTCCCCTCTCTGGTGGCTCTGCTGCTGCACTACAGCGAAGACGAAGCTCAGTGCTTCGAGAACATCTCTCGCCTCATCGCCAGCAACGCTCCCCACACCAGCTACATTGACCAGTCCTTCCTGGCCCACCAGGCCTCCTGTATGACTTTTGGAGATCTGGCCAACAAGCACTGCCCAGCAGCTCACAAACTCATAGCCAGCACCTCTGAGAATGTCTTTGAGGTCTATTCTGAATGGTTATCGTGGCTCTTTCATGATCTCCCCTTCAATTATGCCATCCGTGTGTTTGATGTCTACCTGCTGGAGGGGCAGAAGGTCCTCTACCGCATTGCTCTGGCCTTGCTGAAGCAGTACAGGCTCTCGGTGACCTCCGCCGAGCTGGAGGGGACAGATATCAAGGCAGACCTGCAGACTTTTGTACAGAACATTGCCGAGCACGTGACTGTTGACAAACTCCTGGAGAGAGCCTTTGGCATCCGGCTGTTCTCCCGCAAGGAAATCTGGCTCCTCCAGATGGCCAACAGGAAGGCGTTAATGGAGAGGGGCATAACCATGGTGCAGGGCAGGTAAGGAGACCTCTCCGTTTGCCAGCTCCTGCGGCTAAGCAGACAAACTCTTCAGTAGGGCCTGCTGTGACAGGACGAGGGGTAATGGTTTCAAAATAGAGGGAGGAAGATTCAGATTAGGTATTAGGAAACAATTTTTTACACTGAGGGTGGTGGAGCACTGGCCCAGGTTGCCCAGAGAGGCGGTGGATGCCCCATCCCTGGAAACGTTCCAGACCAGGTTGGACGGGGCTCTGAGCAACCTGATCTGGTTGGAGATGTCCCTGCTCCTTGCAGGGGGGTTGCACTGGATGGCCTCTCATGCTCCCTCCCACCCAAACCCTTCTATGATTCTATGATTCTAAACCACAAGTTACAGCGTGGGGGGATCTTCAGGTGTCTCCCTTGGCTTTGGCTATGCTGGGTGCCTCTCAGCCTCTCCTGGGGGACCCTGTTAGGAGGCACTGTACACTTAGAGCTAGCGATATGAACAGAAAGCTCGTGGTGCAAAAAGCACCACAAAACCTGATGCGTGGTGTCTGCACCCCTAAAAGCAGACAGGCACCCTAGCTCGGCAGTAACGGGCACCCTCCCTCACACAGGCAGTCCTTCCACCTGGCCGTCGACATGCAGAACTTCAGCTCCAGCATTGTAACGGCGCAGGAGATGCGCGTCATCTGGTCCTGGATCCCTGAGCGCTTCTCCCTTTTCGCCCCGCTGCTGCTCTTCTCCACCTCAGAAGATGGGTGCAGCCTGCAGAGGTAAGGTGTCAGCTGCCCGCCGGGTCAGGTTGGGTTGCACGAGCGTAAAAGTGGGTGGAGGTTGGTGGTGTAGAAAGAAGCAACATGTGGTGTCCATGGGGTACATCTGAGGTCTCTCAGGGATTCTCTTGGTCTCATGTCAACATCTTGAGTGTGGTCTGGGCCTGTGCTGGCTGTAGGGGAGAGGGCTGGGGCCCAGCCAGGCGGCAATCAGCACTGGGAACATCAAGCCCTGTGGATGCGCTCACTGCACAGGGGGATGTCCCCTGCGCCACGCCATGCCAGGCTGCGGTCGGCCAGGTCCAGCCGGCACACCATCTCCAGGGCTCCAGTTCCCAGTGGCACGGAGCACAGGGTGGATGCTGGACATGGCAATCCGTGCTGCAGCTCAAAACTGAGCTGGAAGATGAGTTTGCCATTGACTTCCCAACCCGTGAAGCTGCAAAAGCCTTCCAGTGGGCTGCGGCTGCCTTTGCATGAATGTTTTCAGGCAGGAAACCCAAACCTGCTCCTCTGCAGGAGCACGTTAAGCTGAGAGGTTGCACTCAAAGGCCAGGCACAGCTCAGGACAGGGGTAGACAGCAGGAACATCCTGCGATGCAGAAGACATCAAACCCTCTAAACTCAAGTTAAGAGAGCCCAAGTGTTGTGGCCAATGCCCAAAATTGCAATAGAAAGACCCGTGTCAGCGCTGGAGACAAGCCAGGGCCCAGTGACACCCACTGCCATGGCCATGGAGCAAAGGGTGCAGTGGGAAGCAGGGGCACCCCCGCAACGCTCAGTGCCGGGGCATTTCTCCATGGAGATGCAGCTCGCTGCCGACCGGGAAGGGATGCGGGATGGCCCACGCCGTCCGTGGCTCTCAGGGCGGTGTTTGAAGGTGGGGCTGCGATGGTAGTGCCTCCGTTAGCACCCCTAGCGTGCCCTTCCAGCCCACGAGGGGCGAGCGGGCGCCCCGCGGCACGGTGCTGCAGCCGCACCCCGGGAAGCACAGCCCTGCAACCTTTCCAAGGCAGCCACGGGGTGCAGAGCCCAGATTACAAAACACATCCAGATTAAAAGCAAGCTTGTTTGGTAAACTCCCCCCATGAAGTGTCCCCCTGAGCCTGCTGCCTGAGGGTAGGGTGGGAGGATTTCGTGTTTGGATTTATCTGAGCTATTACTTGCTTCACCAAGCAAAAATGACGGCTTGAGAAGTCCCGTAAGCCAACTCCCCGCCCCGTTCCTGCACAAACACTCAAGCTGTTTGAGCTACACGATTATGAGTTTCTGCTGCTGTCCTTCCACGAGCTCCCTCGGGCCAGCTGCCGGCACAAGAGGCTCAGAAGAGCGGCCACCACTCCCTGCTGTCCTTTACAGCCTCATGCTCGCCGCACACCCGGGCTCTCCGTGCGGCACGCTGCTCCTGGGTCTCAGACCCTCTCTGACCCAGCATCTTTGTTCATCCCTGCAGGTTTTACACATGCTGCGAAGGCTACGAACCGACGGTGCTGCTCATAAAAACAACGGAAGGAGAGGTAGGTATTTCCCAAGCAGAGAAGCGGGCTGCGCCAGTGCCGATGTGGGGAAGGGGACGGGGTGGTTGACCTCACCGGCATTTCTTGGAGCAGCCACGGGGCTGCGTGATCCCTCTCCTGCCCTGCCCTGGGGTCTGTGCCAACGCCCAGGAGAGAACAAACTGCATCCCCCATCACCAAGAGCCACCTTAGACACAGGCTGCTCCAAAGGATGCTGCTGGGGGGAAACAGAGGAGTCAGTGAGCTGGAGAGAGACCATGAGTGATGCTCTTTTATTGCAAATACAGGCTAAATCATGAAGTCCTTGCTAAGCAGACTTTCCTGAAGTCAGCAGATGCTTTGCCTGAGCCAGGACTTGCTTTCAATGCACTAAATGCAAGGATCTGTCTCTGACTGCAAGAACAGCCACAAAGGGAAATAGAGGACAAATAAGGACAGTTCTACAGTATCTGAAAGTCGTGAAATAACTATAAAACCCTCTGAGCCAGACCTCCTCTCAGGGACTCTGAGAGTGCCTCATAAACCCGTATTTTATCTCTCCCACTCTTCATCAAACAGCGGAGGCAAGTTCTGTAAATTGTTCAGGCATCCCAAAGATTTATTGACCTACCAGTCCTGATTTCCCAAGCCTGACACTTCAGCGCGGTGCAGAGATAAACACCCTGCCACCCCCTGGGGCCTCGTGCAGACAAGAGAAGGTGACTTAGAAAACCTTGTTTCCTACACGTTTTAGCTCATTTATGCCTTAGCTAGTACCAAGGACAGGCATGAGTTCCCACCCCTTGGCAGGTCCCCTCCAGCCATGGTCAAGTCAAGGACATCCATACCAGGATGGGCCTCACCACGGGTGGAAGACCTGGCCAAAACATCTGGAGCTGTGTCTGATCCAACTCTGGGCTGGTTGAACATCTTATAGGTAACAAAAATGTGTTACCAGAGTCTTTGCCACTTTAAAACATATTTTTCCTGAAGATTTATAAAACAGGTGACAACCTCACCTCCATCCAGGGGCCAGCTGAGGACAAGGGACTCCTAGCCCCCCACCCACACCCTCACCCTCTGCGCCACACAGTTATTGCCTTCTATCTCCGGGAGGCGGTTTGGGCTCAGAGGTGGAGGCAGAACTCCAAAGGCCGGATCAGGGAACGCACCAGCACAGCCGAACCGGCCCCAGTCCATCAGCCAGCACATAGCTCACTGCAATGGCCTCTGCTCCAGAATAACACCCCCCAAATCTCCCAGAGCCCCTCCTGAGGCACCAAAGCTGAGTGGACTAGGGTCCAGAGCACCAGTGACTTGTCAGTGCAGGATGTAGCTGGCACAGCAGAATTTGGCTGTCCGATTCCCCAGGGACCTGGCAGAGCCCTTGCCCTCCCGAACGCACGTGCGATGGCTGGAGCTTGCTCTGGTCCCAGCCGTCTCCCCCGCTGACGGCTCCCTGTGCTCTCTCCCAAAGGTGTGTGGGGCGTTTCTCTCCTCCGACTGGAGTGAAAGGAATAAAAGTGGCGTGACATCAGGCTTTTTTGGGACAGGGGAATGCTTTGTGTTCACTGTAAGTCACATTTTATTTCTGGGTTTACGCTTATAGGTTTGTCTGTAATTTATTTTTTGAAGGTGTGGTGGCACCAAGCTGCTTCCTTACCGGGGTCCCACCGCTGCCCCTTAGCTCTGGCAGGAAGCAGCAGCACAGAAATTGCTGTGCTGGGTCAGAGCAAATGGAGAACAAACTCTTGCCTTGGGCGAGCTGACTTGCCCCAAGCCCCTGAGGCAACGTGCAACAATCCCGGGTGGGTCTTGGAGCATCCTCCTGGGATGACAGCAGGGCAGCGTGTGCAGCAGGGCGAGGTTCTGCCCTGTTTGCTCGGCGCAGCTCCTGGATGGAGTAATCCCAAATCAGCCCCGGGGTCCCTGCAGAGGGAGTAAGCTGAGCTGGTCCAAGAGATCCTGGGGGAAAAGTCCAGCATCCATCCAGTATCCCACCGGCATCCATCCAGCATCTGCCCAGCAACGTGGGCAGTGCTGATTTCCCCATCTTGGGCAGCGCTTGGTGAAGATAAAACCAATCTCTCAGCCACAGCCACGTCCAGAGCAACCCTGACACCATCAGGACACCTTGTCCCTTCCCTGCCCCACGTCCAGACCTTGCATGCAGCATTTGGCCCCCAACTCGCCTGGCCAGGCAGCACTGTCTTCCCCCAGCAATGGAGAGATGCTCCAAGGGACAGGGCTTACCACATTTCTCCTGTTTTCCAGGTGCACCCCGAGACAGAGAGGTACGAGTGGGTGTTCATCAAGAAGCCGGAGCTGGCCAAAGCTGTGCCACGCTCACGCCAGCGGTCGCCTTCCCCCTGTCCTGCATCCCTCCTCAGCTCCTCCCCAGACGGCTGCGGCACCAGCTCGAACCATCTCACCGTGCCCACACTGCGGAGGAGAGGCCGTCTCTCCCCGTTTCTGGCCATCAGGCATTTCCTTCTGCCTTCCAAAACAGCCTCCATGTTCATGTCCGGGTCTCGGGAAGGGATCGTTATTGGTAATTATCAAACGGTGGGCGCTGCGCACCGACACACCGCTGCTTTGGCTGAAAAAGGGCTCTACTCCAGATTAAAATCTGAGCTGCCTGTATAGACAGAGAGCTCCTGGTTTGGGATAGGAACCTACAGTCATGGGAGATGGAGTCATTCTTCTCTTCCTCAAACTAGCAGGAGAGTGCAAAGCTGCACAAGGGCAAGGATGCTCCTTCTGAGCGTTCCAGGAGGGCTTTGCCGAGGAGGAGCACCACAGCCCAAACCTCCTGGCCAGATTTTCACCCTTGGTGCTGGTGTGTCCTTTACCAGCCCTTTACTCTGCTTTGTGCAGGATGGAGAGGACATGTCGGTGGGGATCAGCCCAAGGAAGGGCCGAGCACAGTCACCTGGAGCAGACATGCCAGCTGCCTGCCCCTGCTGCCGTCTGCTGGGTCAGGTTTGGGCACGGGGGCTGAGTCTTTGTGCCTCCCCACCGCCGGGGTGGGTTCGGCAGAGGACCGCAGGAAGTCAGAACCACCTGCGGCACGGCCTCTGCCTCCCTTCCAGCCCTCAGGAGCAGGATCAGGGCAAGCACGGCTGCAGGGATGCAAGGAGCATTCCTTGTTCTCCAGCTCTCCGAGCAGTTTAACAATTCAGCTTGTGCTACCAGGGCAACCATGCGCCAGCTGCCCTGCAGACAGCTCTCCGGGAGCCCTGCTCCACGCTGACATCCCAATTAGCAGAGAATGCAGCTCAGGGCATCCCCAGCCACATCCTCGGCGTGCTGTGGCCAAGGGTCAGAAAGCTGAGAGATGGGCACAGTTCTGTGAGACCATGTTGGCTGGGCCAGTGCCCCTCCTTGGAGGAGAGCAGATCCCGACCATCTTGCTTGCTTTTGCAGGTGGAGGAGGAGGCCAAGCTCTCTCCCTCGATGCCAATCTGCTCTGGGGGCGTACGGAGCACTGCGAGACCTTCGACAACCCTCCGCTCTGCCAGGAGAACTTCAAGGTGCAGCTCTTGGAAGTGTGGGGCTTTCAAAACTCCTAGGTCCCATATGGGGGACAGCCCCTCACCACGGAGACGGGGACCCCTCGCCATGCCAGCTGCCGCCCCGGCCTGCCCTGTGGTGTCTGCCAGCAGCACCGCAGGCACCTCCACTCGCCACCCTCCCCTCCACGGTCAGCCGTCGTGGTGGTGTGGAGAGAGGACAACATAGTGCTGGGAACGGGACTGCGGGTACTGCCTTCAGGGGTATTTGAGGTCCCCTCCCACAGTTTAGACCCAGCCCACTCCACCCAGTCTGTCCCAGTTCAGGAGGTGAGCCAGCCCAGTGTTTCTCACACCTCCCTGGCCTGTTTGCAGCTTGCGGCTCAAAGCAGCACTACCGCAGCACAGGCAGACTTTGCAGGAATTTTGATCCTAGGCAAAACCCAACACCGAGGTACGAAGCTCACCAGAAACACTCTCAGACTCCGCTTCCCTGGGGTTCCGAGCCCAGTGCCACCCTTCCAAGCCATATGCAGAATTTTGCAGCCTCTGTGGGTTACCAGGACTCCTCTGGGATCACGCACTGATCACCATCCAGCACAGTGCAAGAGACTCCTTGTTTGGGGTTGAAATTGCTCATCAGCAATTAGCAAAGATCGACCTTGTATTTATGCACCTGCAGCCAACAAGACCCCCCCGACCTGCGCCGTTTTTGTGTTAAGCTGAAGATCTATATTTGCCGCGAAGGGCTGAGGTAAGACTGCGAGCAGTGAACGCACATGAGCCTTAACCAGCGTGCCCCGAGTGCCTGGGGTCAGGACAACGGGACGTGTGCCGTTTTAAAACACGAAATGTGAACGTGTACATGTAGCTCAGTCAAAGCAACTCTTGCAGGAAGGTTGTAGACCATAGAGACAGCGTCCTGGCTGCAGGATGGGAACGTCTCCCCCGTCCAAATATACTTTCCACTTGTGGTTTTATCTTTCGTGTACTCCACGGGCTGAGCTATTCAGAGCAGGAGCTATCGCTGCCTCGGTGGCAGGAGGACGCAGGCAGGAGCAGGCAACGGCAGCAAGCTCACACAGCGCCAGTCAAGCGGCAGGCGTAGGAACTGGTGGTAGCCTTCAAAGGGTAGCCAGGTAAGATGAGGAGGTGGGTTGCAGATGAGGAGGTGGGATGCAGATGAGGAGGTGGGATGCAGATGTGGATCTGATACGGATCTCCACACCCAGCCTTTGCCTGCAGAGCTGAAGTGAAAGAACACTGCAGAATTACTCTTTCCCTTCAACTAAAAAGCTCTGCTAAGGTGTCCTTGGTATTTTTTTCTTTCTGTGATCACGTACTGGACTTTCTGTCCAGTTGAGTTTCCCGTGGGAGTCTCTCTCCCTTCCCCAGAGGATGTTTCTCTCCGCACAGAGATGTATAGGATGCATGAGATGCCTGGAAATGCAAAGCCCTTCATTAGCAACCCGGCCTGACCTCGTCTCCGCAGCCTTCAGAGTATTTCCTCGTACAGGGCAGGCAGGTCTCTAATGCATTAAAACACCGGGGCTGTATCGTGCGGGCTGCGGACGCTCTCTGGTGCAGTGGCAGAGCCCTTTGAGGCCGGACGTGCTGTGTCCCTGCGCTGCCCGCCGGCCAGAGCCGTAAATCACAATGGGCGCCAGTGCGCTTATTGCATTCACTGCCTGTAATCCGATGAGTGCCTTTGCCTTTTCCGAAACAGACGCGACAGTCCTTTTTCCTTACGCTTTATTCCATCACTGAATAAAACTCAAAACTCTTGGAGAATAAAAAAAACAAACAAAAAAACCAAACCCTGAAACCGTGCAGGGGAAGCAGAGGGGACGTGTAACGGGATACAAGGAGATCTTTCATCCGTGTCGTGCTGTCAGTTGACTGCAGCCAGGTCACCAGCGACCAAACTGCCGCTCCCCGACGGCGCTGGGCGGCCCGGGTGACACGGGGGTGACGGAAGGGCAGCACCAGCCACGGGTGACGGGCAGCACCGGCCATGACCGCCGCTTTGGCCTCACCTCCCTCACCGGCAGCCCCTCTGCCCGCAGCCCCTTCCCGCCCAGAGGGAGCGGCTCCCCGGGACAGCCCACGGCCGGCCCGGACACGCGTGGGCACCCGGCCGCCGCCTGAGGGCGGGAGGAGCCCGCCGCCGCCCGCCGCCCGACACCGCCCCCTGCCGGCCGGGGCGCGGGCAGGCTGCGGTGCGCAGGCGCGGTTGCCATGGCGCCGCGTCCCCAGCGTGGGGCGATGATGGCGGCGGCGGAGGAGGGAGTGGGCGAGCTCGAGTTGCGGGCGGCCATCGGCTTCAACGGTAGTGCGGGGCGAGGGGGCACCGTGAGGCATGGCTGGGGGCTGTGGGGCACCGTGAGGGGCGGTTGTTGTGGGGCACGGGTTGCGTGTGGGCAGGTTGAGGGGAGGGCAGACCCCGCGGGGGGGCAGGTGTGGGAGCAGCGGGGTCCCTCCTGCCCACCTCGCCCCCTCCTCGGGTTCCTTGTGTCCGGGGGCAGCATCCCAAGAGACAGATCAAAGCTAAGAACAGGAAAAGTCAGGCTAAATTGGAGGATTATTGGGGTTCTTCTCCAGTTACCCACCTTACTAGAGTGAGGAGAGTTTAATTTCAAAATAAAACCAACTCAGGTTCTGCAAAACACTGTCATAAACAGCCCTGGGACTCAGGGATGGGGCCTAAGCATCAGGGCTTCTCCAGCCGACCGCCTTCTCAGGGAATTTGTGGCTTGGCAGCTATTTTGAGGCAGGTCATGGCAACACGGGCTGGCGGTGTGGCCTCCCTAAATCAGCAGGTGCCCCTGGAGACCCTCCTGCGCTGAAGGGCTTGGACCTCGGGGCCAGGTGAATCTCCTGGTAGCTGTAGGAAGCACAGCACGGTCCAAAACGTGGGAAGGTGACCCTTGAGTTTTACACAGGACTGTTCTCCTGAACAGCGTTGAGGGGAACTGGAAAGCTCTTGGTTTTGCTCTCCTTATGAGCCAAACCATGCGGAACAAGCGGTTTCCCCTTAGGGCGTGCGAGAAGCAAGGCCACGGGTGCGGAGGTGTTGGGGAGAGCTCAGCCTGCTCTGGGGACTGCAAGCTTCAGGCAGGGGAAGAGAATTTTCCTGCAGCCCCCCAGAACCGTTACCAGCCAGCAGATCTTTCACTCCTTTCTCTTGCAGGACATGTGCCCTGTGGCCTGATCTGCCACCCGGATAGGGAGCACCTTCTCTATCCCCTGGGATGTACGGTGGTTATTCAAGAGCCGGACAGTAAGAAACAGACTTTCTTGCACGGCCACACCAATAATGTCTCCTGCATTGTCTTGTCCAGGAACGGGGAGTACATTGCTTCTGGACAAGTCACTTTCATGGGCTTCAAGGTGGATACTGCTCTGTTTTTAACTGCGTAATGCTGACCAAAGTGTTGGAATTGGCTTGCTGGCAGTGGGAACACCTTTCATTTTTTTTTTCTTCTGTTGGAAAACAAATGCCTACAGTGCGAGGATGTTGCAGAGAATGGGAAATTGTGGCTACTCTGTTGCTGGATGTGCCCTAATGTTTTTGTAAAGTATTAAGCATGCCCCCTAGGATTGGTTTAACTGGATTGAGGGATTTCTTAGTTACGGTCCTTATTATCTGAAGTGTTGTGAGCATGTGGCTGCCTAAATCTCATTAGACATTAATTAATGCTGTTATATTTAAAGTGAGACCTGAGTTCCAGAGCTACTTAGCTTACTTCAAAAACCCTTGACAGGTACCTACCTGAATTTTTAGACCTCTAAAGTTCTTTATGGTTTAATTTTTGCCTATTTGAAAAGATCCCGAGACACCTGGAAGGAATCGAGTATTAGCGTTTTCAGTATTTTAAAATCTAAGTCAAATAATGTCTCAGGGTAAATTTTGATTCTGAAATGAAGTAGAGCTACTCAACCAGTAAGCTGGAGTAATGCTTCTTACAGCACCTAACCTGCAGCGTTTCTGTGTCAGTGGAGCCCTGGGCTGGATGGATGGAAGCTAACCCCAAGCAGGGCTCCTTCTGACACCTTTCCTGCCAGAGAAAGTTGTTATATCTACTCCTGCACATTATATCTAATGCTCTGGCTCTGACCCCTTCTGCTTTGCACCTCAGGCAGACATCATTCTGTGGGATTTCCAGAGAAAGGAGTTACTTGCTCGGCTGTCGCTCCATAAGGGTAGAGTTGAAGGACTAGCGTTTTCTCCAAACAGCCTCTATCTTGTGTCACTGGGAGGCCAGGATGATGGCAGGTAACCATTTCCACTCCTTGGCACACAATTTCTGACAAATTGTAGGGCATCAGAGTGCTCTTGGGGAGCACTCGCTCCTCCCTCCTCTGGCAGTCTGACTCTTTCCCCTGTTGATGTCTCTCCTGGATGGTCCAGCTCTGTCGGATGGGAAGCCGGGTGGGTACCGTGGACAGAGTGGGGAAAGATGGAGGGAGCAATTCCACACATTTGTGATAAGGCTTTTCTTGAGTAAAATCTCAAATTTCTTTTATTGCGTATCCTGGTGGGATCAGGCTGCAGGAAAATAGTTTTTGTCTTGCTTTTCTTTTAAAGTAATTTGTTTTTCAGTATTTAAAGCCCCTCCTTCTCCTGCAGCGTGGTTGTGTGGCACGTTGGTAAGAGAGAGGCTGTCTGCGGGAGCCCTGCCTCGGCACGCAGCGCGGGGAATACGACCGTTGTGGCATGCTCCAGCTGCAGAGACGAGATGTTTGTTACTGCTGGAAAGTAAGGTTTTATTCGGATGAAAAAAAATGAGGGGAACAACCCATGGACCAGTTTCCTTTTACAAAGAGGCTTTACCTAAATACAAGGAAATTTAAGCAACTGTGTGCTTGTGTTTGGGGTTTTTTTTTGCTCAAATGAACCCTTGAATATCCATCAGCTTGTCCCTTTAAGGCATTTCTGCTTGTTCTACACATAACAATATGTTTTCAAAGCAGCACACAGAGACCTGCATGCGTCACTTCTGTTCCTGATAGCAGGATTTTGGACTCAGCATTCCCCGTGCAGTGTTTAAAATATTTAGTTGCCAGTGTTTACACAAGAAGAGCAGTCAAAGAGTGGCTCTGAACAATGGTTAATTAATATAGGAACAATGATATCTCACAGGTCATTGGACCATCTCCTATCCTTACCAGATGTGATGTAATTGGTCACTGCTTTGTAACAAAAGTGGGTACAAAAAGTCACATTTTGCATGGATTTGAGACAGCTCCTGAATATCTAGCCTGACATTTCAACACGCTGAGGATCTGCACCTCCTTTTAAATCAGGGAAGGCTTTAGCTGCTCTTGGCTGCAGTTGCACTTACGAGTGCTGGTCTGTGCAATTTTAACCCTTTGTAACATGTAAGGGTGACTATGTGTAAAGATATTATATTGGCTCCTATGTTGTCAGTTAAACTATGCTAAGAAAGAGTTGAAATTGAATAGTCCCGGTCTTATTCTAGGAACGAAGATTCCCACACTGCATGTCTCTTTGGGAAATGAAGCGTCAAGGTTGTTACATACTCCTCCATAATAGTCGTATATGTTGTAGCTGAACCTTTAAGATTTTTTACTTACCCAGAAAAAGTTACCATAAGAGACAGCAGAGAAGACAGAGACTTCCTTCTGGCCTCTCTGATATTGTTCTTTTTCCTCTTTATTAACATTTCAGAATAATTTAGCCTTGTAAAGGCTTTTAAATTCATCTAGTAGTGAAAGAACTTGGACGTTTCTGCATATATGGATTTTATCCCACTATGTTCTTTTTTCTAGTGGGACCATTCGAGTCTGGGAACTAGATCTAGCAAACAGGAAAATCCGACCGGCTGAGTGCCTGACAGGGCAACTGAAAAGAGTGACCACGTGTGTGAAGGTAAGTTTCAGCCAAAGTGATTTGGCTAAACAGAGGAACTCTCAACAGACTAGAGAAAAACCACGAGCTTTTATGGTAATGCTAGAAATGCCAATTACAACTGCAGGATGGCAGTGAAGTTACGAGGTGTTGGCTCATGGCAGATGGTCTCCAACAGTTTCTTTATCCTGTGAAAAGTGTGTTTTGAATGCTTCTGAGGAGAAGCAGCATGTGTTTTAGTTGGAGGTTCTAGCACCTAGAGAATCCTACTTTTACTTCAAAATATTATCTAGATTTGGTTAGAAAATGTCTTGCATTCAGCAGTGTTAAGGATCTTTTGGATGTAGCAGGAGGAAAATATTGGCTGTATCCCCGCAGATTAAATCTTGGCCATACACTGAAGTAAAGCTGTTTATGCAGGCCGGTGCTAGGCTTGGGACAAGTGTCTCGCTCTCCGGACCACAATCTAGTTTTTTCATGCTTTCCTATAGATGGCAGATGATGATAATTATTTTTATGTTGGCACATCAAGTGGGGATGTCCTGAAGGTGAATACAAACAGCAAGATGATGACTGACTATGGGCCTGAGAAGGAGAAGTTTAGCTCGGTGAGTAGCACCTCTGTGACTTGAATTTTTCCCTTGTCCTCCTCTTTGTTCATAACTGGAAGTAGGGCAGCCTCCAGGAGAGCCATTACAGAGTTGATCTGAAGACTAACCATTTTTCTGTGCTGTTAGTTCATTGTAAGTGTCTCAGTCTTGATCCTGAAGTCTGAGACAGTTACCTTGGCTTTGTTCAGTTTTGTTTGGCTCAGAATTTGGGTTTTACTTGAACCTAATGTGTCATCCAACAGACTCTCTCTTATAGTAAGTCTGGTAAAAGTCATAAAACGTGAAAAATAAGAATAAAAATGGAGTAGTTCCTGAGTTGGGTTTTTTTAGGGATATATTAGCTGGAGTGAGGCAGAGGACATTCCTAGGAAGACTGGTAGAAGTGCTTATTTGAGAGCCTTTCCCACACTTACTGCTGTAAGGTTCTTTATTCACATCTTACAGATTTGTTAAATTGTCTGGGTTGAAATTTTCCAAGACCACTGTTTGCCACAGGAAGAGTGTTTTGGAAAAACTTGAAAACACTACAGTTGCTCTTAAAAAAAAAAAACAAACCAAAAAAACAACCAAAACCAAACAAGCAAAAAGCAAACCTCAACCACCTAGATTTTTCTGTGTTTTTCCCAACACCATCCCTCCCCCTTCCCTTCAGGAGGTCGTCCTTTTGAAATTCTGATTTTGCCACTAATGAGGCAGAGATCTTATTGAAAAAGATACTATAGCTAATATAATTAAAGATTTTATTATAGTGTATATGCACAATTGGGACAGAACAAGGTTGCACAGGGTACATTGATTCTATTGCTTTTTAACATCTGAGTGCTTGACTTCACAACCCCAAAGTTCTTTTAACTTACTTTTTTTTTTGTTTATAATTGGGACTTATGGGTCTTAGTATGCGTATCCTCAGACAGGAGTGTCTCCTGAATAAGGAGCTTTTGGCCTTTCATTGTACAAGAATTCTGCATGCAGGCAGCTGTGATGATAAACAATCAACACCAGCTAGTACACTTGTTTTCCATTTCCCTTTATTTGTTGGAGTCTTCTTGTAGCTTCTCCGTTTATACCCAGTGGAGGGAGTGATACCTAAGAAATTCAAACACTTCCCTTCTTGCATAGGGTTGAATGTGTTTTGCAATTCTGTTAGCAACCATGAAAACCAGTGAGCAGCAGGGGAAGCAACGCAGATGGAAGTACCGAATGTACTGTTAGGGATGCTGTGGGGAAGCTGTCCTGCAAAGAAGCAGATCTTGTTTGAGAGCAAACAGAAGACTAACAAGAACTGGAAGAAAAATTCAGCATTAAACGCAAAGAAAAAGCTTCTCTGGACTTTCTTCTCCAAACCTCCTGGACTTTGCTTATACCAACACGTGTACGTACAAACCATATATGTGCCCATTCAAAACACAATGTTTCTTGTGTTACAAATGCAGGCCCATAGCCACTGAGTTCTTTGAAATATATTTCAATGTTTATCTATTCCAGAAGGTTAGAGAAGTTATTACTCATTTGTAAGAAATTTAATTCCATGTACATATTAAGTGACAATATTTTTTTGTTTTCCTGTTAGAAATCGTAAGTGTGCTGAAGGTGCATTTGGGCTCTTGTGGGTATACTGGTACTGTACGCTGTTAGGATAATCTTCCAGCAGTCATCCTGCAGCGTTTTGCATCCACACAGGACCCATGCCCTGGCTGATCTCTGCTATCTCTTGTGCTGAGGTCTTGAAGATTGATTGTCACCTCCCCTTTTAAATGCTTGCATGCTTTGAGTCGTTCTACACCTGGCATTGCAAGTACCTTGCCTAGAGAACGTGGTCAGAACCATGCAACGTCCTGAACTCCCTTGCATTTGAAACAAAACTTCACAAAAACCATACTTCTGAGACCATTGCTAAAGAAGTGATCAAATCAGGTCACTAGCAGGATGCTGTGCAATTTGGGGGTGGAAAGAGAGCCTACAGCCTCTTAGAGAAAAGCTGAGGCTCAAAGCCAGACCACAGTCCAATCTGTGAGGGGTTTTGTCATAAGGTAAATCCATAGGAACTGCAGTTTGCAGCAGAGACCTTTGGAGCATCATGAGCTTCAGCTGCCATTGCTTCTGATAGTGAAAAGCTGAAATAAAGCAGGACATTTCACTATGCGAGAGACAAGGTGCTAGGGAGAAGAGAAGATCCAGAAGTAGATCTCATCACAGCTGTCTGCCAGCTTTGTGGGTGAGACCTGAGCTGGTAGGCATTAATCGGGCCAACTTCATTTTATTAGTGGTTCGGTTTATTGTTTGGTTTGCTATTTTTTTTTGGAATGGCAGCTGCTTAAGATATACAACAGGTCATCTGGGGAGAAGGGAGACAAAAGGAGACATTCACATTGGATGGAAATAACAGGTAGTCTCTCCAAATAGCTCCTTTACCTTGTTGCTTAAAACAGACATTTCTGTTCAAAGCTAGGCTTCTCAATGAGACGCGTGCTCAATCCTGTCACCCCTTCTCTTGCTTTCTTCCCCTCTGCTCTCTTCCCTCACTCTTACCAATGCAGTTTCCATAAACCTAAAATGGGAAATTCATCAGGGCAATTGTTGCAGTCAGTGAGGAGGTGCTGGTACGTTTTTATCTCCAGCTACTGTCAGATCCACTTTTGTACTTCCCAGTTCTCCCTTCCTAGCTCCGTACTGTGATTCCCTTTCCACCCACCCACTGCATATCTCTGCATACAAATAATTCCTTGTCACTAGACTGTCAACCAGTCCTTGCTGAACACACATAGGATCTAATGTTTTATGACAGTAATTTCCAGTTGTAGCCTTCATACCAGAAGACGTCTTTTGCAGACTTTTCAAGTCAAACCTACAGCATTCATCACACCAAAAGTATTTGCGTCTTGTTTCTACACAATGTGGTGCATCATATCACTAACCCTGGAAGTGTTGATTTTTCTATTTTTCCCCTTGCAGAGCTGTGTGTATTTCACAAGACATCTTTTGTATCTTTCTTGAAAATGTACCATGTATTAGTACTTGCAACAAGAATTCTCGCCTCTCTAGCTGTGCAAAGCAGAGCTGCCGTATGGCTTGTTTCAGAAGTTAGCCATGCCCTTGCAAGATGGGCATGACTGCTCCAAAGCTCGGCTTTTGGGACATGCCCTGCCTTTCCTAACCGGGCATTTCCCCTGGTCCCTGGCAGGGAGGTTGGCGTACAGCCTCCAGTGGTGGAACTGTCCCAGCCTCCCTCCTCGTGGAACCGTTTTCGTCACTTTATTGTAATTGCATCTGAAAAGATGCATATTCATGAACAAATACTATCCTGTCTCTCCAAAACCTTATTCACCAGTCGCACCGAGGAATTATAAGCCAGTGGCATACCATGAAACTCTACATCTGGAATCCACAGCCACCCCACGATGAGTACGTCTTTGAAGAAAGAGTTTAGATAATGCTTGGGTGAGGAGATGGTGTTTATTGGAAATAAGTTACGTCAACCTTAAAGGAACTTTGCCTTTAGATATATAAAATGTGTTTATTATATAGACGTGATCTGAAGATTTCTCTGGTTTTGTTTTGAAGAGGAGTGGCAGAATAGTTCACTGGTATGGTGAGGGAGCTTGTTTTCCATCTACGTGGAACTACGTTTAAGTGCATTTCTGTAAGATGTAAAGATACTGGAATAAACAACAAAATTAGTTTTTATCCCCATCGCAGGCTTGAGGCGCTATAAGGCACCCATTCATATGCAAAGTGAGATATACGATTGCAAATGCATTTTCAGAAATAGTTGGAGTTATTTGCATTGTAAACAAAAAAAAAAATTAAAGGAGATGCACTGGAAGAGTTCATAGAAGAAGAACTTTGCAACAGATCTGAATGGGACAAAGAGCAAGCATCCCTGCAGGGAAGGGAATGGCAGGCTGGCTTTTTGCTGGTATTTTTATTTATAATCATACTTCAAAGCAGTGGTTTCTTTTTGTCAGAAGTAAATAATGAATGGTGATATTTTTAACCTCCTACATTAGACTCCATTTCATCTGAAAGAGGACTGGCAGTATATAAAACGGAGTGTTCATCACATCATTAACGTGAACGGCTGGACTCCATGAATACCAAGTGCGACTTGTAAAGCTATCTGTGTACTCGTGGTGATTCAAAGAACAAACTGGACAAGGAAGAAGCACGATTGTTAAGTTAAGGTTGAAATCAAACTCTGATGATTTTAAGAGCCTGGCAATGAATCCTGGCCACTTTAACGGGTTTTTTTTTCTGTCCTAATAATACCTGCTTCCCTCTCAAATCAAAGAACTGAAGAGGATACCTCAGAAAAATCAAAGGAGTCTTGGCAGTGCTGCAAAAACTCTCATTTATTAGCAAGTAGCAGGGAGCTGTAATCAGATAAACCATGTAGTTATAGATTTGATTCCTAATGCAGCCACCTGCCATAGTGCTAAACCCAAAGGGCGTTGGAGGTGGAAGTCTTTTACAGGAAAAACCACAAAATAGTAGATCAAAAGAAAGTTGATGGGCCTGCGATAACAGGAGACTCGCAAAATGCTGCTGACGTGTAGGAAATTTTTAAAAACATTGTTCAGAATCAGTTCTGCTTGTGGATCGTATTTCTAATTAAAAAGAATCCCTTTGTTCTCATGCTTTTGCTAAGAATATTTGCATGAAACCTGGCTTTCTGCCTGGTAGTGTTGTGATAATACGGCATAAAATCCTCTCTGGAGGTTGTGTTTTTCACAGTGATCAGTCCTGATACTACAGGAGACTGTGAATATGCTACTGGTGGAGGCAGACTAATGAAGAAATCCAGCGTGGATAAATTACAAATCAGGAAATTTTTTTTCTTTTTTTTTTTTTTTTTTTCCGCAATCCAGATTTATTTCATCTTGAAGCTGATGCGTGGGTAGGTGTAAGGCTGCCTGGATTGCCAGCGCTGGAATGTGCTGGGGTTGTTTTGTTTTTTTATCCCTTCAAAAATTAAAAGCAAGACTTTAAAAACAATCAATTGCTTCTATTCGGTTGGATAATTGAACCAAAGTAATTTTTCCAAATTCATCAGACCTTGTCTGTGGCTTTTGCAGCATCCTTTCTGGACCTAAATAGTTTAAAGTCTATTTTGTTTTCTCTTTTTTCTTTACTTCTGCTCTCACCTTGCTTCAGTCCTTTCCACACTGAAAATCAACACTTTCTAGCTTTTTTTCTTTTAAACACTCTAAGAGTGTTTAGTCCTGGAAATATACTGGGGTTAGGCCAGATCAATGCTTGATAAGAACAGCAATGCTGGGTGGTGCTGCTTAGATGTCAAACTTTGTCATAAAGTGCTGACATCTGTATTTGTTCAAAAATCACAAGGCAAAGGCATGACAGTTATTTCTTTCTAAAGAATAAATTCAGAATCATTCTGCATTATTCTATTGTTATTCTTTGAGAATTCACTTCTTCAGGCTTTCACAATGCTAACTGCTATAGATGTTGTTGTGTTTCATTTTGGTTTGGTTTGTTTGTTTGTTTTTTTCCAGAAAAAAAAAACTCCAGCAAACAGAAGTTGTTGTTTTCACATAATGGCTCTATGAGCTCAGGCTTAAAGGAAAAAAAAAAAATGACAATATTGTGAAACTGCTGGTGCTATCACACCAGTTGGCAATACTGCTTATTAACCTAGGTAGCGGCAAATGTTGCTGGAGTCTGTACTGGAACTTAAAATGTCAAGCGCGACAGCCTCCTCACAAGCGGCGGCGAACCTGGAGCTGCAGCCAGCTGGCCTGTCTGCTTTGGAGCAACGGACGGGGCTGAGTTTCTGCTCTTGCGGTGAGAGTGGAAGTGCCTCTTGTACACGCTCGCTTCGTGACAGAGCTGAGTTTTCAGTCCAAGCTTTGACAGCATAAAGCTCCTTTATTTCCTTTCCATTTCACTCGTGATAATGTTCCCCCAGGCTAGTAGGGATATTCTTCTGAGGAAGAATATCAGGATTTAACCCCACAGAAGTCGTTTCAGGCCTCTTGCAGCCTATTTTGGAGTCTTTCAGATTTTCAAGAATTAATCTGTTGTCTGGTATACAGAGGAGTAATATTGCTTCACAGGCAGCAGAACTGAAGCGGAGACTGTCTTTTCTTATACGTGAAATGTTGTGGCAAGGCTCAGGACTGGTTTTGTTTGCTTTCCTTTACTGTAGCCTGGTACTTTATCCACGGAAAGCGATTTCTCCTTTTTCTGATGGCTGACCTCCTGTTGATCTACTCATCTTAGTAAATAGCAGAAAGCAACTAATTTCCAAAGCTTCTTTGTGACAAACGTGTTTTATTACTAATAGGTGGGAGATGGGATTGCATCTTTCAGCCAGGGAGAGAGGCCTGGGACACAGAGGATCTATCCTAAAAGCAGCTGTAGGAAAGGATGCTTAGGCTGAGCTTTGTCCTCTCTCGTTTTCGTGTCTGATAGATGAGGAACGAGTGGAAGGAAAAGGCGAGGCCCTAATACAAAATGTGTGTATTGCTTGCTGGGATGAGGTGAGGGTATGTAGGCTCAGACGTGGTCCCAGCTGCTCTGAAGGATCCATGATGATGCTATTTACTTGCTCCTCATACTGTCATAGTTCATATATACATGCAATTAGCAACTCTTTTCTCCCTCTAGAGAGTCACTCTTTAGCCTAGGTCAGTCAAAGAATACTGATAAAGCCGTATTTGAGTGGCACAAGCACCGCTATCAGCAGCACGATAGAGACTCCGTTGTGCTATTCAGCATGGCCGCAGTGATAAAGAGCCTCTGCTTCCATCCAATTGTGTTTTAATCCTGTTTTCTCCTAGGGAGTCACAGCTTTGCTTTTGCTGAAGACAAGAGATTTAGTAGTCGGCACCGGAGGAGGGATTGTAGCACTCTGTAAAGGCTCGAACTACAAAGTAATGAAGTGAGTTTGTAGATGGGGGAATCAGGAGGGTAGAAGCGACGGTTCCCTCAGAGGGTCACAGCATAAGAGCTAATCATTTCTACATAAAGGCACAATCCAAATAAATCTCAGTTTTTCAGTCCTGCAGACAAAATAAATGGTATGCTTCCAGTGTAATGAAGTTGAAGCAGACTGAAAATTACTGCATGTGTTTGCACAGAAGTGAATTGCCCTACTCATTGTTCATTTTAAATGACCATTGTTTCCTTTTAGGCAGCAGGAGTCAGATCCTAAATTGCTGCAAAGTGAGACAGGTCTGTTGAAGTCAGGAAAATTATGCTTATTTATGCCAGCTGAGGAACAGTAGCATTTGCCAGCTAAAAAAGGGTTTATTGGAGGACATGGGATTGTAAAGGAAGGCTCTGCTAATTTTAAAGGCACGTGTGGAAGCGCTGGAGTGCATGCAAGGCTTTTTTTCTGCATGCAAAATAGAAAGCTGCAGGCATAATTTCCCCATGCGTGATTTGAAAATCGGGCTCGCAGCTCTTCATTTTGCATTGCTTGAGTAGCCAACTTAAGCATACAGCTCTGCAAGCTTAGCTTTGTACAACTGAAACTATTCCCAGAAGATCTAAACTGTCTGGAAATAGTCTTGAATATGGGATATTTAAGTGCGCTTGGGTAAGGATATCAACAAAGATGCTGTTACCTTGGGCTCTGGTCCAGAAAATAAAGTCTCCAAAGCGCTGCCTTTGCGAGCCCTGGCAGAGTAGCAGGTGGGACAGGCAAATCCATCTGAAGCATTAACATGTGACTGGGAATGAAATGCTAGCCCTGACCACGTCGTTGCGTATCACAGCCTAGCATGGAGCTTTTTGGGGAAGCAGGGAAAGTCAAGGCTCTATCAAGCCAGGGGAAAAGGGAAGCTGGAAAATAAGTCCCTCGAGGTCAACATCAGGCCAAACACCTGCTTTCTCTTAACAGGAAAATTCAAGTTCAAGGTGCTGTCACTTCCCTGACATGTAGGGGTCAGGGTCACCAGTTCTTTGTGGGGACAAATGAGTGCCAGATGTATCGAATTAACTACACCGCGTTTAAAGAGGAGCTGATTGCCACCTGTCATAACGAAGCTGTCCGGGACATTGTTTTTCCTTTGTGAGTATAACTGGCTGGGATGCTTTTGGCTGGCAAAGAAATTCGAGTAAGTAGCCAGTAAGGTCAGGGTACCTGTGTGAACACCTTTTAACCAACGGAAACCCAAAGCCTGTTAACATCCTAACAGGATGATTTCCACAGGGAATGCTGTCACCTACCAGTGAAATGCAAGGGTGTCGGTGAGCGGCTGCTTGAAAGCAGAAGGCAGCATTTCTTCCTGCACTACAGCTGCAACGAAAATATCAAACAGCAGCACAGAAAAAGTCCTACTGACAAAGACTTCTAAAAATGGAATGAGGGAAAAACCTTAACTGCGTGGCAGAGCAATTATAGCACATTTTTTCACCCTCTCCCACAATCTGGAACGGCCAGCGAGTTGATGTTTACAGATACATTTGGTGTGTTGACACAGCCCGAAGCAGCAAGTCCTTCAGCTGATCAATCTTCTCTCTGAGATTCTGCAGTGATGATCTGATAATCACGTTGAGCTGAAGGGAAAGAAAGAGTTTTTTTTTTTTTTTCTCCAGTCTGAGTTATATTTGCACAAAATTTAATGCCACTACATGGAGGTAACAATATATTTAAATTCAGCTCTACTGGCGTGAAGGACTCTGTTCTAAACCAAGAAAGCCTGCCTCACAGCCTCAAAGGGAACGACACAGTTAACTGGTTTGGACTGCTTACAAAATAATGAGATAAATAGCACCAGTTTCGCAAACACAATCCTAATGCATTAATGCTGTTTAATATGGAGAGCTTTCTTTCAAGTCTTTATAAACACACTCCTTTATATGGGCAAAATATTTCAGCACATTTTAATATTTTCCAGTTAGTTTTCCAGTTTTTCCCCTCTGATCTTTAACACAAATACAGGCGCCAGCTTCTTCTGCCATCAGGTTTCTTCCCCAGCTCCCAGGATTACAGGGAAGGTTCAGACGTTCCCTCCACTGGACTCCTGCAGACTGTAAATTAAAGATCCCAAAGAAATTCAGATTTCCTCCACTTCCCATCTCAGCAGCACCTATGACTCCAGACCCTTTCTCACAACGGATCTGCCCAGGATTCAGATGCGTCTGTTCTTACTAAAAACGCAGTTAAGTCATTCACATTCTTCCCAAGCAAGCCCGAGGTTTGCAGGAATCCTCCTCCTCCTCTCTCCCCACCCTTCCCAAGTTAGGCTGACATTATCCTCTGGGTTTTTTCTCCTAAGTTTATTTCTTTTCATTCCAGTTATGTAGAACATACTAGGAAAAAAACTGTAACTGCAATTAACTATGCAAGTCATCCTAATTAAGACTTTATGTGCTTCTTGTTTGCAAGATACTAGCCCCACTGCGGGTTACAATGGTTAGCAACCTCAGATGCTCTCCGGGATGAACTAGTAACAGAGAAGGAATATCTGCTTTGACTCTCATTCCTGCGTTCTTGAAGACACAGAGGCACCAGCCAGAAACCAACATCTCACTACTGCAACCACGCTGAGGCAGTCTTGAGAGCGTGCAGCCGAACAGAGGTGCAAAACCCACCTTCAGACCCACAGCCGGCAAACACTACGGCAACATTCCCGACGTCAGGGTACAAACGCTTTCAGGAAAGTTCAAGCCACTGCACACCCTCTAGCTCTGCAACTAGGTAATAAAAGGCCTTTTCATGTCACACGTACTTTCCTGCACTCACATGCAGGTGGAGAACGCTGCATTTAATCGGCCCAGAGCAGCAAAGTAACATCCAGGTATACAGGTCTAAGAAAGTCATCTAATGCACAGACATCCTCTGCTACTCTGGCCAGAAATTGCAGTGCTGTAACAAAAGACTTCACTTCCATTAAAGAAAAAAAAAAAAAAAAAAGAAAAAAGAAAAAAGAAGCCAATGAAGTTTGAAGATCAGCTCAATAGAGCAGAGTTCACAGATGGTAAGTGCTGGCTTGAAATCTTTCCCTACAGGGTTTGTTTTGGTTTTTTTTTTTCCATTTTAAATCTTGTGCTCTATTTTTTGCTCAGCAATAAGCAATAAGTTTTTTCAGCCATGCTAATGGCAAAATACTATAAAAATAAAAACTTGTTTACATTCTCCCCACCAGGCAAATATTGTACAAAGACTTTTTCTCCGTTAAAACATGCAGGAGTCACAGAATATATGACTGCTCAGCCGCGGATTTCTCAACATGCATTTCTGTTATGAAAACAATCCTCTTACTGTTGGAAACTTGTTTATAGTAGAATCAAACACTGCCAAATATTCATCTTTAACTGTTAATGGATTAAAGGGAAACTGCGCTTGGAAAACACGGGGCATGGAACAAATGATTTTATGAAGAAATAAGTCAGCCGTGTAATGTTTCCATAAAACACAGCGTAGGAGAGTTACAGAACAAGACGCGCTTCAAACAACACCAATACAACGTTTTGTTGGGGTTTTTTGGAACACGTCACTGATTGCAATGATGCAAACAGAGAACTTTGTCCTCTATAAATACAGATGGATTAAACGGCAATCTTTATTTATCAGTCTTTTATTGCTTAAGCACACATCCATACAATTTCTAATACTTCATCATCTTGAAAGCAAGGAGTTTAACCACCACCTTTAAACACTCCTCTCAACACTACAGCCTGAGAAAATATTTCTCTCAAATCCCACTTATTTGGGCATTCTGAAGCCTCATGCCAAATCTGAGTCATCCATTAAAAAGCACTGACTATTGTACAAAGCCTACGCAGATTTTCTCCAACATTTCTTCAAAGGAAATATTTCAGAAATGACATTTTATTTTAAAAAGCAATCAGCAAAGAGATGGGCAAAGAAGATTCAGTGATCACACTGCTGCTATAAAGAGGGGCACAGCCTACAAAATAAATAATTCAGCGTGGTTCTAATTATGTAAATTATTACAAAAGACTAACTCAAGGGCTCGCACATATTTTCATCTTAACGCAGTCAAGAGAGAAGCTAACGGCTCGATCTCTAGGCTGTGCGATCAAGCAGGCTCCTAAGCTTCCTGAAGGAAAGGACGAGGCTTTTAGCCCTAAAGAAAGCCGCCCTCTGAGAATCTTTTTATTTTATTTTTTAAACAAGAACTGTGAAAAGGTGGAGAACATGATATTCCTGGGTAAGCTCTAACTTTTGCTTCTCATTCATATTTAACTCTGGTCTTATATTTTGTTAGAAATGTAGCTACAAAAAGCCACAAAATTCATATTTCATCTGATCTACAGCCGCTGCAGAAAGGAAGCCAGCCAGTCTTGTGGGGAAGAAAATATCTATTCAATATTTACACAGAAAGGAGCACACAGAAGCTGACATGCATCTCAACATCTCTTAGGCTCAAGCTCTCCGAAAACAGTTCTGTTTCTGGCAGCGACAGCCCTGAGCAGTCAGCAGCACGTGCTCAACGCTCCCCCAGCTTCTCCTTTTCTCTTTTTGTAAAATCAGCATTATTGCACGCTTAAAAAATTCATTACTGTTAAATGCATTACTATTGTTGTGACACTGAAAAAGCTGCTGTGAATTTAGAAACTGTATTCCTGTTTTCTTTACAGAAATCCTAAAGAACGTACGGTTAACGTTATGCTCCAGCCATTCATTTTTTACAATGCGAGTTGTAGAACACTGGCCCAGGTTGCCCGGAGAGGCGGTGGATGCCCCATCCCTGGAAACATTCCAGGCCAGGTTGGCCGGGGCTCTGAGCAACCTGATCTGGTTGGAGATGTCCCTGCTCCTTGGCAGGGGGGTTGGACTGGGTGGGCTTTGAAGGTTCCTTCCCACCCTAATCATTCTGGGATTCTATGATTAACCGTGAACTCTGAGCAGACGCCCAGCTGGCAGCGCGGACGGCCGGACACGGCCCCGTCCCTGCACCGAGGCAGGCGCTGGAGCCTCACCCCCTCCCAGCACCCTCCCAGGCAGCACCCCCTTCCCTCTGCAGCCGGAGAGGCAGGAAACTCAGGACTCACAGGTTCCTAGACACATCTGCCTCCTGCAAATTTAATGCTTAACCAGCACTTGGAACGGCTTTTAGCTAGAGATAAAACACCCACGCTCACAAACCGCGGAGCTGTGGGCAGGAGTACCTTGGCTGAACTCTCCCCGTTCCTTTGGTACCGGTTACGCTCCTGGATTTTCTCGGCGGTCTCCTGGGCGATCTGGCAGGCGGCATCGTACAGCAGGAGCCTGCGGGGGAGAGGCGGCAGCTGAGCCCCCGCCGCGGCCCGGCGGCCTCCCCTCCCGACCCCCCTTACCGCGGGGCGGCTGCCACCGCGCGTGCGCACGCCAGCAGCACACGCTGCTTTTTACATTCACCTAAAAGCAGCTTTTCTGGGGGGAAAATAAGCACTCTGCACGGAGAGGGGATGCCCTGCACGGCTGCCGGGGCCGCAGAGGCTGCCGTTCAGCGGCACCGGCCCCGCAGGCTGCCGGGCACGGGGAGGCCCGGGCCCGGCTCGCAGCGGCCAAGCACCCCCGGGATGGGTCCGGGAGGCCCACAGGGGTGGGGGGTGGGAGGGCAGCGGCAGCACGCCCAGCCCGGGGGGAGCCGCGCCCGGAGGCGGCCCGGTACTCACCAGGGGTCCGGAGCCATCGCCGCCGCCCGGAAGAAGCCAGCGCTTCCGGCTCGGGTCAGGTGACGATGGCGGCCGCCGAAGCCCAAACCCCGCCGGCTGCGCAGTGGGGGCCCGGCCCTAGCAGGGCAGCGGGCGCCGGCATGGCCCCGCCGGGCTGCCCCCAGCGCTGCTGGGTGGGGCCGCTGCCCGCCCCGAGCTGCCCGCCCGGCTGAGGCACCGGCTTCGGCTGCCCACGCCGCGGGCTGAGGCCGAGGCAGGCCAGGTAGAGCCCTGACAAGTGTTGGGCAACTGGAGTCCCACGTCCCCAGCCATCTCCCTAGGCTGTGTTTCCATGGCTTTGCATTTTGCAGCCGGAGCCCCCTTGGAAACCTGTTCAGTCTCTTGGGGCACTACGGGGACCCCAGAGGATTCAATGCTTTTCCTAAAGCCCGGGGAGGATTTGAGATTTTTGCAGCATGCACTAGGGAAGGGCAAAGGCCCCTGCGTCTGGCTGGGCCCTCGCAGGCCTCCAGCCTTTGCTGCTGAGGAAGAAGGAAATCCTTCATATTTTCAATTTTGCGTGTCGGCAGAGAGCTGTGAACTCAGCAGCAGCTCCTCAGGGCACTGACGGTCCCTTGCACTGCAGCGTGCACCCCGCTCGGGTGCCTTGGTGCCATTGGGGCACCTGTGTATTGCACTTGCAGTAACAATAGTGTGATCTGGTTTAAAATGTACAGCTATAAGCATGGCAGCAGTGGAACCTTCAACCTAAACAATGCCAAGGCAGCTTCGGAACAGTGGGTTAGAGAATAACAGGGACAGAGATAACCAGGAGGCAGAGAAAGCGTGGGGACACGGCTGACGTCCCCCAGGCCTGGGTATCCTCACACCCTCGGGGACCTGGAAATGGCAGAAAGATGCTTGGGTCAGGAGCAAAACTGCATCCAAGCCTGCTGCTTCTTCCTGGTTTTCCAGGAGCCCTTTTTCGTCGTCCAGAAAAACACAAAATACACAGGAAGATGCAAAGATCCAGCCCAATGGAAGGAGCAGCTGCTCAGTGCTTAGGCAATTTTCTCGGCCTCTGTAATTCTGTGAAATAACAGCTCCAAGTGTCAGAGCAGTTTATTTCTGAGTGGTGAAGTCTGCAGGGACCAGACAAGTGCTGAGAAGTGTGAATCAATACTCTGCATCCCAGCAGTGTTATCTTTGTGTTACTGCACACCAGGATCTGCTACAGCAGTTCACAAGTTAAGAAAGGAGTGGAGTCTTTTATGGAAAAAGTTGCCTTTTTGTTTTTTTCAGGGTTTTTGCACCAGTGTTAAATACCAGCCTCACAGAAGAGGATGAGCAGCCTCTGCACCTAAAGCCCTAGCAGGACTAAGCCCTGAGATGCTCCGTCCAGCACCGTGTGGGACGGATGTGTCTTGGTGCTGTGCCCTCCCAGAGGGCTCTACACCCCGGTTAGCACCTCTCTGCAGCACACCCACACTCCTTCCTCCCTTTCTCCTTCCTCCTTTCCTCCTTCTTCCCTCTTTCCTTCCCTCCCTCCTCCCCTCCCCACCGCCACATGAACCCAAGGCCCAGCAGCAAGTCGCCCTGTCACTTTCCCACCCTGGGCTGCAGCTCCTGATATTCAAGGGTCACCCCCCTTGGGCAGGGCTGCTCCAGCCCCACAGCTCCCCATGGCCTTTTCCCCCTGGCCTCTCCCTTTCCCTCCCTTTAGGGCAGCTGCCATTTCCCTTCTCCAAATCCCAAGCCCTGTCCCCTGTCCCTGCCCATCTCCAAATGACAGTTGCTGCCTCCCCCTGCCTACGCCGATGTCCCTGTCCCCCTTGTCCCTGACAGCGGCCATGGCCAGGCTGCTGAGAAGCTCCCATGACGCTGGACGGTGTTGACACTGTCAACATTTTGGCTGCAAAGGTCTCCGCAGGCGCGAGCCCTCGCTTTTGCTCCGTCCCAACCCAAAGAGCCTTTCCCACACCCAGGGTTTGGCCTCTCCTCTTTTTTTTGGGGTGCAATTGATGACACAAATCAATGCAGATAGGAACATCGGTACGGGTGCCCGAAAAGCAGCGGCAAGGCGCTGACAGCGATGTTTTATTGCCCTCATAACATGGGGCTGCTACCGCAGTGCTGTGGCGTGCCACGATAACGACTGCATCCTTGTCAGGTTATTTATGGACAGCTGCAAGATCTCTTGTGCACCCGATGAGCGCTCAGACCCGCGGCAAAGCCCCTTGGTTGCGTCTGGGGTGGCTTTCGAGTGAGGAGCAAGGGGATGGGGCTGCGGTGGAGAGGCTGAGACCAATGCTCTCAAGACGGGCGCTCGGGAACGTGAAGCTGTGGCCAAGGAGGACCCACGTGCCAGAAGCGTCCTGGGCACGCAGCGTAGCAACGTGGGGTGGCTCAGGGAGCCCCGCTGGCCCTGGCAGCCCCTGGTGCAGGCTCCGTCCCTGGGGTGACAGCTCGTCTCACCAGCCCTCTTTGCACATCCGAATTGGGCTGGCTCCTCTCGCAGGCAGTTAGCATGAAACATTCATGGCCTTCAGCTGCATGGCTCGTCCAGAGCTGGCGTAGCCTCTACATATTTGATTTTTTCACTATTAAAAAGGCATGAAGCCATGATCCATTTTACACCATCCCTAATTCACTTCCATCTCCTGTCTCGGAGCAGGGCGTCTTCCGGGGAGCAGGCAGGCGGATGAGGGGGCTACGGGACATTTCAGGGTTGCTTCGGTGTGGCAGGGAAAGGCATCTGCTGCCCTAAAAAAAGCAAATGAGGAGAAGGAGGCTGACAAGGTCCTGAGGAAAGGCAGCAGGACCTGCTGCTGTAAGAGCCTGGGCAAAAGGGTTTAGCCTGGGCAAAAGGGTTTGAGTTGGAGGGGGAATAAACCACTTCAGCACTGGGAATGGGAATGGCGTGCGGACCTGCGGATGCGGCATGTGGAGCAGAGCCATCCATCGAGCGCGTAGACAGGTTCTGGGGCCAGAGCAGGCGCCTCCCGCTGTGAAACAGCCCCTCGCGTCCCACCCACCAACCCTTCACTGACACAGCCCCTTGTCCCCGCTTCCTCAGGCTCCCAGCTTTCCAGGAGCAAAGGGAGGAGAGCACAGCCATGCCGCTGCCATCAATTTTGGCACATCGTGGAGAAGGTGCTTCACCCAGGAAAGAGCAGGTCCACAGGGCGACCACTTTTGCTGGTCCTGAGACCGCTGGTGCTGGCGGATGCTCAGGGATGTGCTGCAGGTGCAGGCAGCCCCCGCAGGCAGGGAAGCAAAGCAGGAGCAACCCCCAGTTGCTGTTATCACAAGAGAAAAAAAAAAATCAGATATTTTAAAGGAAAAAGATGCCTATAAAAATGCCCACTTTTAAGTCCAGGTTGCAATGTTGGATCGATGGTGTCGCTGGGAGCATGTCTCAGCTGTTTGGAGGGTACTTTTCCTTCAACTCAGCCCTTTTGCCTGTAGGTGCAACATATGGTTTGTGATTCTGCAAAGCATTCTGAGGTAAAAGTCAATCAATAACAACCATTTCAAAGGGGGACAGACTGGAAACGCTGAAGCACCAGAACCGTGCCTGTAACGATCGCATTGCGTGCTCCTGAGGAGCAACTGTGTACGTAGGGAGGCACAGGGTGCACATTTGCATCGCCCCGAATTTCCCTGGGCGTTTTTGCCAGCCAGTGCTAAAGAAGTGCCGCAAACGTGGCCGACACAGCCCCGGCACGCCCATCCCTGAAAAGCATCCCTAAGGGCGCGCGGGGAGGTTGCAGCAGGGTGTCACTGAGCCCTCGTGGCCGCAGTATCTCCCTTGTCACCTGGTTCCTGGCACTTGCTGCTCACATGCTTCTCTTTCCAAGTCCCCCGGGACCATCCAGCGGGAAGCGGTTGCAAACCCCACTGTTGACGCTTCCTTCGTTCAAGGACGGGCGATTGCCGCGGCAGGCGGTTTGGCACCTCCCACCCTCCCCGTCCCATGACGCTGGCGAAGGGAGAGAACCCCAGAGTGGGAAAATGAAGGTTATCCTTGGGAAAAATAAATGATTAAGTTTCAGGGTCATGTTGCTGGTTTGATGGCTATCTCATCCCACGGGATGTTTACGTCCCCCCCTCCCCAGCCTCAGCGCAGAATTGGGGCAGGAAGGGGCAACGTGGGCGCGGGAGCTGCTCCACCCCTCGCCCTATTTACACCAAATAAACCTCCTGTGCCAGCGGGCTGGCACTCGCCTTAAAAGTCAGGGCGGGCGACGGCGGCAGAGGGGACCGGGCAGCGGGGTGCACCGGAGCCTGGGCACATGCTGCAGGTGGGGCTCAGCCTGCCCCGCTCCGCCGGGGGGGCGGCCAGTGGCTTCCCCATGGCCGAGGGTGATAACGTGGGCACGGGGCAAGGTGAGTGAGCTGCAGCCAGGGACAGACGTGTATCTCACACCAGGGAAGATGCAGCGGGCTCTTGCTTGTGCCAGGGCCGCATCCAGCGCAGGAGAAGGCCTGGAGCCACATTTCCTTCCCCAGCATCCCTGGCACATCCCGCGGTGGGCAGAGCTGGAGTCGCCTGCCAGCGCCCTGGGGTGGGGCACTGACGGCAGGGTAGGCTTGGGTGGGTGTTTCTCTACTTCAGACAGGGCAGCACCCTTGTGATGTGGCTGGCTGCGAGGACAAGGTGAATTTGGGGACTACAAACAGCCCCGCTTCAACCCCAGTGTTTGTTTTAGCCTGGTTTCTGTGGCCAGAAGCCTGTGTGACTGGACTCAGGGTCTGCCTGTCTCCAAAGCAGGGAGGCAGGCTGAGCAGCAAGCAGTTAAAACTGCTACCCTTTCCCTGAACCAGAGCTGAACCTGATCTGCTGGTTTTGCTTGAGCTGAGCTGAGTTTGAGCTGAGGCCAAACTGAACTGGATAGCAGGAGCCAGAACTGGACCCAGCCTGGAAGCAGCCCAGGCGCCCGGAGTCCCTCACCATGTCACCACGTGCTGCCACGCACATGGCACACGGAGCCAGGACCATGCTGTCCCCCGTGTCCCTTTGGGGCCAGAGCAGAGAGGTTTGGCTCGGTGCAAATCCATCCTAGACTCCACATCCCCACTGAGCACATCCAAGATAAATACATCAGAGAATTAATGTGTGTGCTGGTCGACTTCAACCTTTCCCAATTAATCACACTGCCTAGCAGAAGTCATCCCTGCAGAGACAGCTCCCGTCTCCTTGCACAGGGGTCAGAGCCGAGCCCTTTTGCAATTCCAGGGAAAATGCTGCTCGCTTCTCTCTAGGGGGAGCTCAAACTCTGCTCTTCCCAGCACAGGGCTGGCGGCTGCCACAGCTCTGCCACTGTCCCACAGGCAGGAGCCTCCCCTGAGGGTCACCTGGGGATCTTCTCTCTCCAATGGGCTTCCCAGATGCTCACCAGCCCCTTCGTGTGGTCCCCTGGGTAGGGTCTCTCCAGGTGCATGGGGGTATGCAGGAAACAGGGACCCTCTGGCACCCCGCAGACCATCCCCATGCCCTTGGCGAGCCCCTCTCTCTGCAGCACCTTCTCCTTGCACCTTCTCTCTGGCACTCGAGCAGCCAGGCAGGGCTGGGTTTGCAGGAGACTTTGGCAGGAGACAGTAAGAGGGAGGGCAAATGCCTGAGGGCGGCTTTGCCTGCTCCGTCAGGCTCATAGCAGCCTGGTCCTGGGCTGCCAGAACCGGACAGAACATTGCCTCCTGCCCCACTCTGTCCTTGGGAGGGGACACGGTGCCAATGGTCCCTCTCGGCCTTGGCATCGCTTGGGACCGTGCTGCCTGTGAGGTCCCTCCTTGCCCCTGGGGACCCGGGCTGGGACCAAGCTGCTCGTTATCCTCGGTGGTGTGACACTGCTGTCCCATGGCCATCCCCAGGGGACAGGGACAGTGTCCTTGCTGTCTGCTCCTCCCTCTCAGCAGGTCACCAGCTGGGAAGAGAAGTCAGGAGTTTTCTGAGGGGTGCAAAGCCCTTCACCATGGGGAGAAGCAGCCCCAACACCCAGCTGGTGCCTGGCCCCACACTTCCCTGAGTCACTGGACAGTGGTTTCACTGGGGGGCTGACCCAGTGGCCCCCAGTCCTGTGTGAGCAAAGCGAGTGTCTCCAGCCAGGCAAAGCCTCCTGAGAACCTTCCCTTTGCAGGAGGGAGAATAACTATTGAAATAGTTGCTGTAAGACTTCAAAGCACTGTCAGCCAGGGTGAAACGCTGTCAGCTGGGGCGGTGAAGCATGTTGAATAAAAGGTCTTTGTCCTACAGAGATGTTTGGCTCCTCTCCCGTCACCGTCGTGATCACGTCTGAGGCTGACACCTGGGACATCGACGCTTCCTCTTGCCTGGGCTGTGGACAGTTTGTGGATTGGGACAGGATGCCAGACCCGGAGCAGCAGGCGAATATCCCCCGAGACATCCTCAGCAAGCCCCCGAAGGAGCTGAAGAAGCTAGCGAGAGAAGGCTACTGGGCAGCGAGCCGCGCTCTGAGAGCTCAGGTCTACCACCAGCTCATCCAGCAGGTCGCCTGCCGGCTCGTCACCCCGGATGCTCTCGTCTACAGGGACGTGGTGAGTCGGCTCTTCGGGGAGCCGAGTGTGAGCTCCCACCCTTTGCCTGAGTTCCTGGAAGGATGCTCCATGCCCACGTACTGCCTCAACCTGGAAGGGGTCACCGCCTTGAAGAAGATCCTCATCTGCATTGCCAATCTTTTCCCCGACATAACCTACAGCCCCGTCCTCCCCTCTCTGGTGGCTCTGCTGCTGCACTACAGCGAAGACGAAGCTCAGTGCTTCGAGAACATCTCTCGCCTCATCGCCAGCAACGCTCCCCACACCAGCTACATTGACCAGTCCTTCCTGGCCCACCAGGCCTCCTGCATGACTTTTGGAGATCTGGCCAACAAGCACTGCCCAGCAGCTCACAAACTCATAGCCAGCACCTCTGAGAATGTCTTTGAGGTCTATTCTGAATGGTTATCGTGGCTCTTTCATGATCTCCCCTTCAATTATGCCATCCGTGTGTTTGATGTCTACCTGCTGGAGGTGCAGAAGGTCCTCTACCGCATTGCTCTGGCCTTGCTGAAGCAGTACAGGCTCTCGGTGACCTCCGCCGAGCTGGAGGGGACAGATATCAAGGCAGACCTGCAGACTTTTGTACAGAACATTGCCGAGCACGTGACTGTTGACAAACTCCTGGAGAGAGCCTTTGGCATCCGGCTGTTCTCCCGCAAGGAAATCTGGCTCCTCCAGATGGCCAACAGGAAGGCGTTAATGGAGAGGGGCATAACCATGGTGCAGGGCAGGTAAGGAGACCTCTCCGTTTGCCAGCTCCTGCGGCTAAGCAGACAAACTCTTCAGTAGGGCCTGCTGTGACAGGACGAGGGGTAATGGTTTCAAAATAGAGGGAGGAAGATTCAGATTAGGTATTAGGAAACAATTTTTTACACTGAGGGTGGTGGAGCACTGGCCCAGGTTGCCCAGAGAGGCGGTGGATGCCCCATCCCTGGAAACGTTCCAGACCAGGTTGGACGGGGCTCTGAGCAACCTGATCTGGTTGGAGATGTCCCTGCTCCTTGCAGGGGGGTTGCACTGGATGGCCTCTCATGCTCCCTCCCACCCAAACCCTTCTATGATTCTATGATTCTAAACCACAAGTTACAGCGTGGGGGGATCTTCAGGTGTCTCCCTTGGCTTTGGCTATGCTGGGTGCCTCTCAGCCTCTCCTGGGGGACCCTGTTAGGAGGCACTGTACACTTAGAGCTAGCGATATGAACAGAAAGCTCGTGGTGCAAAAAGCACCACAAAACCTGATGCGTGGTGTCTGCACCCCTAAAAGCAGACAGGCACCCTAGCTCGGCAGTAACGGGCACCCTCCCTCACACAGGCAGTCCTTCCACCTGGCCGTCGACATGCAGAACTTCAGCTCCAGCATTGTAACGGCGCAGGAGATGCGCGTCATCTGGTCCTGGATCCCTGAGCGCTTCTCCCTTTTCGCCCCGCTGCTGCTCTTCTCCACCTCAGAAGATGGGTGCAGCCTGCAGAGGTAAGGTGTCAGCTGCCCGCCGGGTCAGGTTGGGTTGCACGAGCGTAAAAGTGGGTGGAGGTTGGTGGTGTAGAAAGAAGCAACATGTGGTGTCCATGGGGTACATCTGAGGTCTCTCAGGGACTCTCTTGGTCTCATGTCAACATCTTGAGTGTGGTCTGGGCCTGTGCTGGCTGTAGGGGAGAGGGCTGGGGCCCAGCCAGGCGGCAATCAGCACTGGGAACATCAAGCCCTGTGGATGCGCTCACTGCACAGGGGGATGTCCCCTGCGCCACGCCATGCCAGGCTGCGGTCGGCCAGGTCCAGCCGGCACACCATCTCCAGGGCTCCAGTTCCCAGTGGCACGGAGCACAGGGTGGATGCTGGACATGGCAATCCGTGCTGCAGCTCAAAACTGAGCTGGAAGATGAGTTTGCCATTGACTTCCCAACCCGTGAAGCTGCAAAAGCCTTCCAGTGGGCTGCGGCTGCCTTTGCATGAATGTTTTCAGGCAGGAAACCCAAACCTGCTCCTCTGCAGGAGCACGTTAAGCTGAGAGGTTGCACTCAAAGGCCAGGCACAGCTCAGGACAGGGGTAGACAGCAGGAACATCCTGCGATGCAGAAGACATCAAACCCTCTAAACTCAAGTTAAGAGAGCCCAAGTGTTGTGGCCAATGCCCAAAATTGCAATAGAAAGACCCGTGTCAGCGCTGGAGACAAGCCAGGGCCCAGTGACACCCACTGCCATGGCCATGGAGCGAAGGGTGCGGTGGGAAGCAGGGGCACCCCCGCAACGCTCAGTGCCGGGGCATTTCTCCATGGAGATGCAGCTCGCTGCCGACCGGGAAGGGATGCGGGATGGCCCACGCCGTCCGTGGCTCTCAGGGCGGTGTTTGAAGGTGGGGCTGCGATGGTAGTGCCTCCGTTAGCACCCCTAGCGTGCCCTTCCAGCCCACGAGGGGCGAGCGGGCGCCCCGCGGCACGGTGCTGCAGCCACACCCCGGGAAGCACAGCCCTGCAACCTTTCCAAGGCAGCCACGGGGTGCAGAGCCCAGATTACAAAACACATCCAGATTAAAAGCAAGCTTGTTTGGTAAACTCCCCCCATGAAGTGTCCCCCTGAGCCTGCTGCCTGAGGGTAGGGTGGGAGGATTTCGTGTTTGGATTTATCTGAGCTATTACTTGCTTCACCAAGCAAAAATGACGGCTTGAGAAGTCCCGTAAGCCAACTCCCCGCCCCGTTCCTGCACAAACACTCAAGCTGTTTGAGCTACACGATTATGAGTTTCTGCTGCTGTCCTTCCACGAGCTCCCCCGGGCCAGCTGCCGGCACAAGAGGCTCAGAAGAGCGGCCACCGCTGGCCGCAGGCCAATGGGAACCACCATCAGAAGAAGGGCACCATCACGGGCAAAACAGACTATTCATTTATTACTACAAACAGCAAGATAATGAGACAGAGAACAAGATAACCTCCCTCCACCCCTCCCTCTTCCCAAGCTTAACATTATCTCTACTACCTTCCCGCCCCGAGTGGCACAGGAGGGGGAAGAGGGAATGGGGATTGCGGTCAGTTCATCACGCGTTGTTTTACACCACTGCTTCATGGTTGGGGGAAGAACTCCTCACATTCCTCCCCTGCTCTGTTGTGGGGTCCCACCCGTACGCCACAGTCCTTCCTGAAACTGCTCCGGCATGGGTCATCTCTTCCACGGGGTGCAGTCTCTCCAGAACAGCTGTCCCAGCGGGCCCTCCATGGGCCACAGCTGCCTTCAGGCATCCACCTCCCCCAGTACGGGATCCTTCACGGGCTCCAAGTGCATCTCTGCCCCTCCGTGGACCTCCATGGGCTGCAGGGGGACAACCTGCTCCACCATGGTCGTCACCACAGGCTGCAGGGGAATCTTGGCCAGGAGCCACATTATTCCTCCCACTCCTTCTGAACTGACCTTGGCATCTGCAGCCGTTCCTCACAACAGGCTGGCAGATGTCTCTCAGGATCCTTTTTACATCTTATTCACTTCTCCTCTCCTCTCCACTTCCTGCAGCCAGGCCGGACCAATTCGGGCCCAGTCAGCCGCTTGGCGAGAGGCCAGAGGGTGAGGCCTGCAAGGCCCATAAGGCCTGCGCCTCCCGCTCTGTGCCTCTGCCCCCCGCTCAGCTGCTTCACATCTCTCCCTTTTTTTTTTTTCTGTTTTCCCCTATTTAAATACGTTATCACAGAGGCGTTATCACGGGACATTCTACTACCAATTGGCTTGGCCTTGGCCAGCAGCGGGTCCGCTCTAGGCCCGGCCGAGTCCACTGAACAAAGGGGAGCGACTTCTAGCAGTTTCCTACAGAAGCTACCACCTTAGGCCCCCCCCATCACTAAACAAAACCATGTATGATGCTTCATATCATTCAGGGAAACTGTTTAAGTAAAAGAATTTACTTAGTGTGATAAAAAGGGGGGGTTGATATAGGGGACAACAAGTTAATCACAACTATATATGTATGCTCTTAAAGAATTGTTGTAGTTCAGCCCCGATCGGGACCAGACTACGCAGTCTCTCTCTCACTCCCCCCCCACCCTCCAAGAGAACAGGGGGAGATTTGGTAAACAAAAGAAAACCAGGAAAAAAAACCAAACCCGTGGGTTGAGATTGAACAAAAAGTAAATTTAACAGTAATGACAGAAGAAAACAAAACAGTGATGGAATACAAATATAGTATAATGGCTTACAACAAATCTCCACACCTAGGTTCTTCCAAGTAGCAGGAAGCTCCCTTCACCACCCTCCTCACTTACATACTGAGCCCCAGCAGTTAGCTAATTAGTTAACTATCCCAGCCATAGGGGCTACCAGCTTCAGTACTCCACCCAGCTCAGGTAAATATTAACTCTATCCTAGCCAGAACCAGGACAAGAATACAGTTATAAAACATAGTCACGTACCCATATAGCTTAGAGAAACAATTAATGGAAGAGGAAGTCTGTTTTTTTTTCTTTTCCTGACGAAGGACTCATTTGTAAGGAGTGAGAAACAGTCCCTACTGCTCAGTGGGAAAAAATCTTAAAAATCCTGAACCTTTTGTTACATGGTGACCAGCTCTGAATACCCTTGCTGCTCCTCACCGGCTCTTGCTACCGCACATACAGGCTCCAAACTCTGGGGCTCCGGGCTTTCCTAGACCACCAGGACAGGGTGGTAAAGATCTACAGGCGTAAAAAAAAATCTACAGGCCAGGAAACATTGGGGCTCCGGGATTTCCTAGACCACCAGGACTCCGATGTTTAACACCAGCTCGAGCTGTCCGCCTAGTGTTAAACCACAGCTTAAAAATGATGAATGTCGGACAGCTGCTCCCACACCAGAAGTGTCAGCTCTGGAAGGTCTTGCTGCTTCTCACCAGCTCTAGGCACCACATCTACAGGCTCACAAACATTGGGGATCCAGCATTTCCTGGGACACCAGGACTCCGACATCTACCATCACCTCAACTCAGCAGTCCCTTTTGAAAAAAATCTTAAAAATCACAAACGTCAGAAGACTGCTCCCACACCAGAAGTGACATTTCTGAAAGCTCTTGCTTCTCCTGCCCGGCTCTTGCCACCGCATCTACAGGCTCACAAATATTGGGACTGCGAGATTTCCTAGAACACCAGCACTCCAACGTTTACCACCGTGCACTTATGGCCACCCAGTGAAAACACTCTTATATATCATGAACGTTGGACGATAGATCCCACACCAGAAGTGCCAGCTCTGAAAACCCCTCAGTGGCTCTTGCCACCGCATCTACAAGCCCAGCAACACTGGGGCTCCGTTCTTTCCTAGACAATGAGGACTCTGACTTTTGCCACCATGTACACCAGTAAACTTTCAGAGGTGGCACTTTTGGTGTTGGAGCAATCGTCTGACGTTCGTGATTTTTAAGATTTATTTCTCACTGTGCAGCAGCTCTAGGTGATGGTAAGTGTCAGAGTCCTGGTGGTGGAGGAAAGCCCACAGACTCAATGTTTCTGAGCCTGTAGCTGTGGTGGGAAGAGTCGGTGAGGAGCAGCAAGAACTTTTAGAGCAGGCACTTCCGGTGTTGGAGTAATTGTCTGACTTCCTTCTGCACGGCTGGTTCCAAGTTGACGGTAACTGCCAGCGTGCTAGCTGTGTAGGATAGTGAAGAGGCTCGACGTGTGTGTGTGGGTAGATCTGCTAGAAAGCGTACGTGAAGAGCAGGAAGGGCTTTCAGAGCAGCCGGTTCTCGTCTTGCACAGTCGCCACACATCCGCACTTTTAGTGCCTCAGAACCCCGGACAGCTTGCAAAACACGGCTGTAGCTGTGCCAGCGCAAGCTGTTCAGGAAAGCACAGAGATGCGATGTTCGTGTGCCTTTAGCGCTGCTCGCAAGAAGCCTCCGGAGCAGGCACTTCTCATGCCCCACAATTTTGGGGAATCAGCTAGCAAAGGACTTGGAATCATGGGAACCACCATCATAAGAAGGGAAGGTGTTACAATATGTAGACGACCTTCTTATTGCAACCAGAACCAAAGAATCCTGTGTCATTTGGACCATGAGTCTGTTAAATTTCCTGGGACTACAGGGATATCGGGTTTCTAAGAAAAAGTCACAGGTGTTGTTACAACCCCAGGTCACGTACCTGGGGTACAAGATCAATGCCGGACAACGGATCCTAGGACAAGCCCGGAAAGAGGCCATATGCCAAACCCCCCGACCACAAACTATAAAGGAACTACGGACATTCTTAGGAATGACAGGGTGGTGCCAACTTTGGATATGTGATTATGGTCTGCTTGTTAAGCCACTCTATTCCCTGATAGCAGGTAACCAAAAGGATCTCCAGTGGGATGCTGAGTCAGATCGAGCCTTCCATCAGCTGAAGAAAGCCCTGATGTCAGCATCAGCATTGGGACTTCCTGATGTGAGTAAGCCATTTTTTCTATTTTCCCACGAAAAACAAGGAATGGCACTAGGAATATTGGCACAAGATTTGGGACCATACAGACGGGCGGTAGCATACTTCTCCAAACAGCTGGATGCCGCTGCGAAAGGGTGGCTGTTCTGGTTTTGTTGGGGGGGGGGGGGCTAAGGTGGTAGCTTCTGTAGGAAACTGCTAGAAGTTGCTCCCCTTTGTTCAGTGGACTTGGCCGGGCCTAGGGCGGACCCACTGCTGGCCAAGGCCGAGCCAATTGGTAGCAGAATGTTCTGTGATAATGCCTCTGCGATAACATATTTAAGAAGGGGGAAACAGAAAAAAAAAGGGAGAGATGTGAAGCAGCTGAGCGGGGGGCAGAGAGGGGGAAGCACGAGCCTTGTCGGCCTTGCAGGCCTCACCCTCTGGCCTCCCGCCGGGCAGCCGGCTGGGCCCAACTCGGCCCGGCCTGGCTGCAAGAAGTGGAGAGGAGATGAGAAGTGAATAAGATGTAAAAAGGATCCTGAGAGGCATCTGCCAGCCTGTTGTGAGGAACGGCTGCAGACGCCAAGGTCAGTGAAGGAGGAGGGGGAGGAGTAATGCGGCTCCTGGCCAAGATTCCTCTGCAACTCGTGGTGACGACCATGGTGGAGCAGGTTGTCCCCCTGCAGCCCATGGAGGTCCACGGAGGGGCAGAGATCCACCTGCAGCCTGTGGAGGACCCCACGCCGGAGCAGGTAGAGGCCTGAAGGAGGCTGTGCCCCGTGGAGGGCCCGCTGGGACAGCTGTTCTAGAGGGACTGCACCCCGTGGAAGAGATGACCCACGCCGGAGCAGTTTCACGGAGGACTGTGGCCCGTGGGAGGGACCCCACAACAGAGCAGAGGAGGAATGCAAGGAGTTCTTTCCCCGACGATGACACAGAGGCGTAAAACAACACGTGATGAACTGACTGCGACCCCCATTCCCCCCCCCCGCCCCCGACCCCCCCCTCCATGCTGCTCGGGAGGGGAAGGTAGTAGAGATAATGTTAAGCCCGGGAAGAGGGAGGGGTGGGGGGAGGTTATCTTGTTCCCTGTCTCATTCACCTGCTAGTTTTAGAAATAAATGAGTGTTTTTCCCCAAGTCGAGTCTGTTTTGCCTGTAACGGTAACTTTAAAAATTTCTTCCTGTCCTTATCTCAAACCTCGAGCCGTTTTTCTTATATCATCTCCTCCTATTCTCTCGGAGGGTGGGGGGAGTGAGAGAGAGACTGCGTAGTCTGGTCCCGATCGGGGCTGAACTACGACAGTGGCCCAGCTGTCTGAGAGCAGTAGCAGCTGTCATTCTAAACATTCAAGAAGCCTGAAAGTTCACTCTAGGCCAGAAAATGACTGTCCTAGTTTCCCAGACTGTATCTGCGGTCCTTGAAGCAAAAGGAGGGCATTGGCTTTCCCCACAAAGGTTCCTGAAATATCAAGCTATAATGGTTGAACAGGATGATGTTGAAATCATGACCACAAACATCACCAATCCGGCCTCATTCCTTGATGGGAACATCGGGGAGCCGGTGAGTCATGACTGCTTGGAAACAATTGAAACCATGTATTCTAGTCGAACGGATCTTAAAGATGTCCCTGTCGATGGAGCCGAACATTGGTTCACCGATGGAAGCAGCTATATGTTAAATGGAAGGCGACATTCCGGATATGCTGTTACCACTTTTGAAAAGGTGATAGAGTCCAGGCCACTATCAGCCGACGTCTCAGCCCAAAAGGCTGAGATCATAGCCCTTACCTGAGCCCTGGAGAGAGCCCAGGGAAGGACTGTAAACATTTGGACTGACCCTAAATATGCCTTTGGGGTGGTACATGCCCATGGAGCAATATGGAAGGAAAGAGGACTGTTAAATTCTCATGGAAAAACCATCAAACACGCAGAAGGGATTTTGAAAATCCTGAATGCAGTCCAACTTCCCAAAAAGGTGGCAATTATGCATATTAAAGCACACCAGAAAGTGAGCACAGAATTGGAAAGAGGAAATGAGCTGGCAGATAGGGAAGCAAAACAAGCAGCTAGAGAAACAATCGAGGTAGAGGGTGCGCTAATACCTGAGGGACAGGTATTTCTAGAAGGTAAACCAGAATACACAAAGGAAGTCGGCAAACTTATTAATGATCTAAAGGGGTCATATAATGAGGAAGGGTGGGCCAATTACTACCCCTCACACGGGAGGGTAGTAATTCCCTCCTACATGACATGGTCAGTAGTCCGAGAAGAACATAGAAAAAGACACTGGGGGGAGGGGGGGGCAGAAGCCCTATATAAAGATCTCATCAGGAACATAATAGCGCAAAACTTATGCACTACCGCTAGACAAGTAACTCAACAATGTGATCTTTGTCTCCAGACTAATCCTAAAGTTGTAAAAGGGCCGAAACTTGAAAAAATCGGAAAGGGGAATGGTCCGGGACAACGTTGGCAGATTGATTTCTCAGAACTCCCTAGAAAAGGGGGGTATCGATACTTATTAGTACTTACGGATACCTTTTCAGGCTGGCCAGAAGCTTTCCCGTGCGGAACTGCTAAAGCCTGGGAAGTAACCAAAATACTGCTCCAGGAAATAGTACCTAGGTTTGGAGTCGCAGCAGTAATGTCCTCGGATAGAGGACCACATTTTGTGTCCAGAATAGTACAAGCAATTAGCCACCATCTAGGGATAGAGTGGCAATTACATACCTCTTACTGACCACAATCAAGTGGCCAGGTGGAGAAAATGAATCACCCAATCAAACAACAGATTGTCAAGTTGGGTCAGGAAACTAATCTAACTTTACCATTAGCTCTTATACGAATACGAACCAGACCAAGAGCAAGAGAAGGGCTTAGTCCATTCGAAATTCTATATGGACGACCCTATGGGGTACAAAAGGGAACGTCTTCACAAATTGGTGAAGAAATAATGACCTCCTATATGGTGGCACTAAACAAACAATTAAAAAGAATTGAAAAACATGCAATGGGAACACGTCGTAGGGGTCTGGATGGGCCTGTTCACGATATACAACCAGGGGACTATGTATATGTTAAGTCTCTTACAGAAAAAACTCTGGAACCACAGTGGGCCGGACCTTTTCAAGTCCTCCTCACCACCTACACAGCAATTAAGGTAAAGGGACAGAACTCCTGGATGCACCATACTCGGATCAAGAGAGCCTCTGCAACCTTGTGGAAAGTAACTCCAGACAACAACGAAGACTTGAGACTTAAACTTGTTCGAACGGATAAGGGCGGGAACAGTGCAGTAGTGAACCGGAGGGACACCACAGCAAACGATACCGGACAAAGAAACCGGGACCGGCCAGTAACTAATCTCGCCCAAATCTGTCATCGGTGCAGTTTATATCTTATTTGTCATTTTATTATAGGAAATATAAAACCCATTTTAGCAGGTCACCAAAGGCAGTACATTATCTACAGAAGTAGCTGTACTAATCCACTAGACCAACTAAATCCTAAAATGACCAATTGTTTAATTGGAATTGTGATTGGGCTTACAATATTTTGCTGCAACTTACCAATAACTTGTAATGAAAAGGTTCCAAGTTGACGGTAACTGCCAGCGTGCTAGCTGTGTAGGACAGTGAAGAGGCTGACGTGTGTGTGTCCGTAGAGCTGCTAGAAAGCGTACGTGAAGAGCAGGAAGGGCTTTCAGAGCAGCCGGTTCTCGTCTTGGACAGTCGCCACACATCCGCACTTTTAGTGCCTCAGAACCCCGGACAGCTTGCAAAACACGGCTGTAACTGTCCCAGCGCAAGCTGTTCAGGAAAGCACAGAAACGCGATGTTCGCGTGCTTTTAGCGCTGCTCGCAAGAAGCCTCCGGAGCAGGCACTTCTCGTGCGGCAACAACCGTGCCTGCTACGATCTTTCCTAGCCTCTTTTCCTCCGGGCAGCCGGCTTGAGCTGATGTGAAGTGTTGGTGGGCAAATCATCCAGAGAAGAGTCGCAATGCTTCTGGGTTGTTAGCAAGAGCGAGTGAAGAGCAGCAAGAGCTTTCCTTGCTGACCCTTTTCACGTTGGAGATTAGCTGGACATTTGCCGGTTTAGTGCCTTGTTTCTTCTGCGCAGCTTGCACAAAGCTCATTGCGGCTTTCGCGGTTCGAGTTGTGCATCGCCGGAGCTCTGCGGGAAAGAGCGAGAGAAGAGCCGCGAAAGCTCCGAGTGCGGCCAGCTCGCGCGTAGCCGCGATGATGCGCTGTTCGCCGGTTGCAGGGCGACTGCCTTCTGCGCGGCTGCTTCCAAGTTGACGGTAACTGCCAGCGTGCTAGCTGTGTAGGACAGTGAAGAGGCTGACGTGTGTGTGTCCGTAGAGCTGCTAGAAAGCGTACGTGAAGAGCAGGAAGGGCTTTCAGAGCAGCCGGTTCTCATCTTGGACAGTCGCCACACATCCGCACTTTTAGTGCCTCAGAACCCCGGACAGCTTGCAAAACACGGCTGTAACTGTCCCAGCGCAAGCTGTTCAGGAAAGCACAGAAACGCGATGTTCGCGTGCTTTTAGCGCTGCTCACAAGAAGCCTCCGGAGCAGGCACTTCTCGTGCAGCAACAACCGTGCCTGCTACGATCTTTCCTAGCCTCTTTTCCTCCGGGCAGCCGGCTTGAGCTGATGTGAAGTGTTGGTGGGCAAATCATCCAGAGAAGCGTCGCAATGCTTCTGGGCTGTTAGCAACAGCGAGTGAAGAGCAGCAAGAGCTTTCCTTGCTGACCGTTTTCACGTGGTAGATTAGCTGGACATTTGCCGGTTTAGTGCCTTGTTTCTTCTGCGCAGCTTGCACAAAGCTCATTGCGGCTTTCGCGGTTCGAGTTGTGCATCGCCGGAGCTCTGCGGGAAAGAGCGAGAGAAGAGCCGCGAAAGCTCCGAGTGCGGCCAGCTCGCGTGTAGCCGCGATGATGCGCTGTTCGCCGGTTGCAGGGCGACTGCCTTCTGCGCGGCTGCTTCCAAGTTGACGGTAACTGCCAGCGTGCTAGCTGTGTAGGACAGTGAAGAGGCTGACGTGTGTGTGTCCGTAGAGCTGCTAGAAAGCGTACGTGAAGAGCAGGAAGGGCTTTCAGAGCAGCCGGTTCTCGTCTTGGACAGTCGCCACACATCCGCACTTTTAGTGCCTCAGAACCCCGGACAGCTTGCAAAACACGGCTGTAACTGTCCCAGCGCAAGCTGTTCAGGAAAGCACAGAAACGCGATGTTCGCGTGCTTTTAGCGCTGCTCGCAAGAAGCCTCCGGAGCAGGCACTTCTCGTGCAGCAACAACCGTGCCTGCTACGATCTTTCCTAGCCTCTTTTCCTCCGGGCAGCCGGCTTGAGCTGATGTGAAGTGTTGGTGGGCAAATCATCCAGAGAAGAGTCGCAATGCTTCTGGGCTGTTAGCAAGAGCGAGTGAAGAGCAGCAAGAGCTTTCCTTGCTGACCGTTTTCATGTGGGAGATTAGCTGGACATTTGCCGGTTTAGTGCCTTGTTTCTTCTGCGCAGCTTGCACAAAGCTCATTGCGGCTTTCGCGGTTCGAGTTGTGCATCGCCGGAGCTCTGCGGGAAAGAGCGAGAGAAGAGCCGCGAAAGCTCCGAGTGCGGCCAGCTCGCGTGTAGCCGCGATGATGCGCTGTTCGCCGGTTGCAGGGCGACTGCCTTCTGCGCGGCTGCTTCCAAGTTGACGGTAACTGCCAGCGTGCTAGCTGTGTAGGACAGTGAAGAGGCTGACGTGTGTGTGTCCGTAGAGCTGCTAGAAAGCGTACGTGAAGAGCAGGAAGGGCTTTCAGAGCAGCCGGTTCTCGTCTTGGACAGTCGCCACACATCCGCACTTTTAGTGCCTCAGAACCCCGGACAGCTTGCAAAACACGGCTGTAACTGTCCCAGCGCAAGCTGTTCAGGAAAGCACAGAAACGCGATGTTCGCGTGCTTTTAGCGCTGCTCGCAAGAAGCCTCCGGAGCAGGCACTTCTCGTGCGGCAACAACCGTGCCTGCTACGATCTTTCCTAGCCTCTTTTCCTCCGGGCAGCCGGCTTGAGCTGATGTGAAGTGTTGGTGGGCAAATCATCCAGAGAAGAGTCGCAATGCTTCTGGGTTGTTAGCAAGAGCGAGTGAAGAGCAGCAAGAGCTTTCCTTGCTGACCCTTTTCACGTTGGAGATTAGCTGGACATTTGCCGGTTTAGTGCCTTGTTTCTTCTGCGCAGCTTGCACAAAGCTCATTGCGGCTTTCGCGGTTCGAGTTGTGCATCGCCGGAGCTCTGCGGGAAAGAGCGAGAGAAGAGCCGCGAAAGCTCCGAGTGCGGCCAGCTCGCGCGTAGCCGCGATGATGCGCTGTTCGCCGGTTGCAGGGCGACTGCCTTTTGCGCGGCTGCTTCCAAGTTGACGGTAAGTGCCAGCGTGCTAGCTGTGTAGGACAGTGAAGAGGCTGACGTGTGTGTGTCCGTAGAGCTGCTAGAAAGCGTACGTGAAGAGCAGGAAGGGCTTTCAGAGCAGCCGGTTCTCGTCTTGGACAGTCGCCACACATCCGCACTTTTAGTGCCTCAGAACCCCGGACAGCTTGCAAAACACGGCTGTAACTGTCCCAGCGCAAGCTGTTCAGGAAAGCACAGAAACGCGATGTTCGCGTGCTTTTAGCGCTGCTCGCAAGAAGCCTCCGGAGCAGGCACTTCTCGTGCAGCAACAACCGTGCCTGCTACGATCTTTCCTAGCCTCTTTTCCTCCGGGCAGCCGGCTTGAGCTGATGTGAAGTGTTGGTGGGCAAATCATCCAGAGAAGCGTCGCAATGCTTCTGGGCTGTTAGCAACAGCGAGTGAAGAGCAGCAAGAGCTTTCCTTGCTGACCGTTTTCACGTGGGAGATTAGCTGGACATTTGCCGGTTTAGTGCCTTGTTTGTTCTGCGCAGCTTGCACAAAGCTCATTGCGGCTTTCGCGGTTCGAGTTGTGCATCGCCGGAGCTCTGCGGGAAAGAGCAAGAGAAGAGCCGCGAAAGCTCCGAGTGCGGCCAGCTCGCGTGTAGCCGCGATGATGCGCTGTTCGCCGGTTGCAGGGCGACTGCCTTCTGCGCGGCTGCTTCCAAGTTGACGGTAACTGCCAGCGTGCTAGCTGTGTAGGACAGTGAAGAGGCTGACGCGTGTGTGTCCGTAGAGCTGCTAGAAAGCGTACGTGACGAGCAGGAAGGGCTTTCAGAGCAGCCGGTTCTCGTCTTGCACAGTCGCCACACATCCGCACTTTTAGTGCCTGAGAACCCCGGACAGCTTGCAAAACACGGCTGTAACTGTCCCAGCGCAAGCTGTTCAGGAAAGCACAGAAACGCGATGTTCGCGTGCTTTTAGCGCTGCTCGCAAGAAGCCTCCGGAGCAGGCACTTCTCGTGCGGCAACAACCGTGCCTGCTACGATCTTTCCTAGCCTCTTTTCCTCCGGGCAGCCGGCTTGAGCTGATGTGAAGTGTTGGTGGGCAAATCATCCAGAGAAGCGTCGCAATGCTTCTGGGCTGTTAGCAAGAGCTTTCCTTGCTGACCCTTTTCACGTTGGAGATTAGCTGGACATTTGCCGGTTTAGTGCCTTGTTTCTTCTGCGCAGCTTGCACAAAGCTCATTGCGGCTTTCGCAGTTCGAGTTGTGCATCGCCGGAGCTCTGCGGGAAAGAGCGAGAGAAGAGCCGCGAAAGCTCCGAGTGCGGCCAGCTCGCGTGTAGCCGCGATGATGCGCTGTTCGCCGGTTGCAGGGCGACTGCCTTCTGCGCGGCTGCTTCCAAGTTGACGGTAACTGCCAGCGTGCTAGCTGTGTAGGACAGTGAAGAGGCTGACGTGTGTGTGTCCGTAGAGCTGCTAGAAAGCGTACGTGAAGAGCAGGAAGGGCTTTCAGAGCAGCCGGTTCTCGTCTTGCACAGTCGCCACACATCCGCACTTTTAGTGCCTGAGAACCCCGGACAGCTTGCAAAACACGGCTGTAACTGTCCCAGCGCAAGCTGTTCAGGAAAGCACAGAAACGCGATGTTCGCGTGCTTTTAGCGCTGCTCGCAAGAAGCCTCCGGAGCAGGCACTTCTCGTGCCCCACAGTTTTGAGGAATCAGCTAGCAAAGGACGTGGAATCATGGGAACCACCATCAGAAGAAGGGAAGGTGTTACAATATGTAGACGACCTTCTTATTGCAACCAGAACTAAAGAATCCTGTGTCATTTGGGCCGTGAGTCTGTTAAATTTCCTGGGACTACAGGGATATCGGGTTTCTAAGAAAAAGGCACAGGCGTTGTTACAACCCCAGGTCATGTACCTGGGGTACGAGATCAGTGCCGGACAACGGATCCTAGGACAAGCCCGGAAAGAGGCCATATGCCAAAGCCCCCGACCACAAACTATAAAGGAACTACGGACATTCTTAGGAATGACAGGGTGGTGCCAACTTTGGATATGTGATTATGGTCTGCCTGTTAAGCCACTCTATTCCCTGATAGCAGCTAACCAAAAGGATCTCCAGTGGGATGCTGAGTCAGATCGAGCCTTCCATCAGCTGAAGAAAGCCCTGATGTCGGCATCAGCATTGGGACTTCCTGATGTGAGTAAGCCATTTTTTCTATTTTCCCACAAAAAACAAGGAATGGCACTAGGAATATTGGCACAAGATTTGGGACCATACAGACGGGCGGTAGCATACTTCTCCAAACAGCTGGATGCCGCTGCGAAAGGGTGGCTGTTCTGGTTTTGTTAGTGGGGGGGCCTAAGGTGGTAGCTTCTGTAGGAAACTGCTAGAAGTTGCTCCCCTTTGTTCAGTGGACTTGGCTGGGCCTAGAGCGGACCCACTGCTGGCCAAGGCCAAGCCAATTGGTAGCAGAATGTTCTGTGATAACACCTCTGCGATAACATATTTAAGAAGGGAGAAACAGAAAAAAAAAGGGAGAGATGTGAAGCAGCTGAGCGGGGGGGCAGAGAGGGGGAAGCGCGAGCCTTGTGGGCCTTGCAGGCCTCACCCTCTGGCCTCCCGCCGGGCAGCCGACTGGGCCCAACTCGGCCCAGCCTGGCTGCAAGAAGTGGAGAGGAGTTGAGCAGTTGAAGTGAATAAGATGTAAAAAGGATCCTGAGAGGCGTCTGCCAGCCTGTTGTGAGGAATGGCTGCAGATGCCAAGGTCAGTGAAGGAGGAGGGGGAGGAGTAATGCGGCTCCTGGCCAAGATTCCTCTGCAACTCGTGGTGACGACCATGGTGGAGCAGGTTGTCCCCCTGCAGCCCATGGAGGTCCACGGAGGGGCAGAGATCCACCTGCAGCCTGTGGAGGACCCCACGCCGGAGCAGGTAGAGGCCTGAAGGAGGCTGTGCCCCGTGGAGGGCCCGCTGGGACAGCTGTTCTAGAGGGACTGCACCCCGTGGAAGAGATGACCCACGCCAGAGCAGTTTCACGGAGGACTGTGGACGTGGGAGGGACCCCACGCTGGAGCAGAGGAGGAATGCAAGGAGTTCTTCCCCCGACGATGACACAGAGGCGTAAAACAACGCGTGATGAACTGACTGCGACCCCCATTCCCCCCCCCCGCCCCCGACCCCCCCCTCCATGCCGCTCGGGAGGGGAAGGTAGTAGAGATAATGTTAAGCCCGGGAAGAGGGAGGGGTGGGGGGAGGTTATCTTGTTCCCTGTCTCATTCTCCTGCTAGTTTTAGAAATAAATGAGTGTTTTTCCCCAAGTCGAGTCTGTTTTGCCTGTAACGGTAACTTTACAAATTTCTTCCCGTCCTTATCTCAAACCTCGAGCCGTTTTTCTTATATCATCTCCTCCTATTCTCTCGGAGGGTGGGGGGAGTGAGAGAGAGACTGTGTAGTCTGGTCCCGATCGGGGCTGAACTACGACAGTGGCCCAGCTGTCTGAGAGCAGTAGCAGCTGTCATTCTAAACATTCAAGAAGCCTGAAAGTTCACTCTAGGCCAGAAAATGACTGTCCTAGTTTCCCAGACTGTATCTGCGGTCCTTGAAGCAAAAGGAGGGCATTGGCTTTCCCCACAAAGGTTCCTGAAATATCAAGCTATAATGGTTGAACAGGATGATGTTGAAATCGTGACCACAAACATCATCAATCCGGCCTCATTCCTTGATGGGAACATCGGGGAGCCGACTGCTTGGAAACAATTGAAACCATGTATTCTAGTCGAACGGATCTTAAAGATGTCCCTGTCGATGGAGCCGAACATTGGTTCACCGACGGAAGCAGCTATATGTTAAATGGAAGGCGACATTCCGGATATGCTGTTACCACTTTTGAAAAGGTGATAGAGTCCAGGCCACTATCAGCCGACGTCTCAGCCCAAAAGGCCGAGATCATAGCCCTTACCTGAGCCCTGGAGAGAGCCCAGGGAAGGACTGTAAACATTTGGACTGACCCTAAATATGCCTTTGGGGTGGTACATGCCCATGGAGCAATATGGAAGGCAAGAGGACTGTTAAATTCTCATGGAAAAACCATCAAACACGCAGAAGGGATTTTGAAAATCCTGAATGCAGTCCAGCTTCCCAAAAAGGTGGCAATTATGCATATTAAAGCACACCAGAAAGTGAGCACAGAATTGGAAAGAGGAAATGAGCTGGCAGATAGGGAAGCAAAACAAGCAGCTAGAGAAACAATCAAGGTAGAGGACAGGTACCTGATGGACAGGTATTTCTAGAAGGTAAACCAGAATACACAAAGGAAGTCGGCAAACTTATTAATGATCTAAAGGGGTCATATAATGAGGAAGGGTGGGCCAATTACTACCCCTCACACGGGAGGGTAGTAATTCCCTCCTACATGATATGGTCAGTAGTCCGAGAAGAACATAGAAAAAGACACTGGGGGGAGGGGGGGGCAGAAGCCCTATATAAAGATCTCATCAGGAACATAATAGCGCGAAACTTAGACACTACCGCTAGACAAGTAACTCAACAATGTGATCTTTGTCTCCAGACTAATCCTAAAGTTGTAAAAGGGCCGAAACTTGAAAAAATCGGAAAGGGGAATGGTCCGGGACAACGTTGGCAGATTGATTTCTCAGAACTCCCTAGAAAAGGGGGGTATCGATACTTACTAGTACTTACGGATACCTTTTCAGGCTGGCCAGAAGCTTTCCCGTGCGGAACTGCTAAAGCCTGGGAAGTAACCAAAATACTGCTCCAGGAAATAGTACCTAGGTTTGGAGTCGCAGCAGTAATGTCCTCGGATAGAGGACCACATTTTGTGTCCAGAATAGTACAAGCAATTAGCCACCATCTAGGGATAGAGTGGCAATTACATACCTCTTACTGACCACAATCAAGTGGCCAGGTGGAGAAAATGAATCACCCAATCAAACAACAGATTGTCAAGTTGGGTCAGGAAACTAATCTAACTTTACCATTAGCTCTTATACGAATACGAACCAGACCAAGAGCAAGAGAAGGGCTTAGTCCATTCGAAATTCTATATGGACGACCCTATGGGGTACAAAAGGGAACGTCTTCACAAATTGGTGAAGAAATAATGACCTCCTATATGGTGGCACTAAACAAACAATTAAAAAGAATTGAAAAACATGCAATGGGAACACGTCGTAGGGGTCTGGATGGGCCTGTTCACGATATACAACCAGGGGACTATGTATATGTTAAGTCTCTTACAGAAAAAACTCTGGAACCACAGTGGGCCGGACCTTTTCAAGTCCTCCTCACCACCTACACGGCAATTAAGGTAAAGGGACAGAACTCCTGGATACACCATACTCGGATCAAGAGAGCCTCTGCAACCTTGTGGAAAGTAACTCCAGACAACAACGAAGACTTGAGACTTAAACTCGTTCGAACGGATAAGGGCGGGAACAATGTGGGTAACAAGTAAGTGAGCCAAAAGCAGTAGTGAACCGGAGGGACACCACAGCAAACGATACCGGACAAAGAAACCGGGACCGGCCAGTAACTAATCTCGCCCAAATCTGTCATCGGTGCAGTTTATATCTTATTTGTCATTTTATTATAGGAAATATAAAACCCATTTTAGCAGGTCACCGAAGGCAGTACATTATCTACAGAAGTAGCTGTACTAATCCACTAGACCAACTAAATCCTAAAATGACCAATTGTTTAATTGGAATTGTGATTGGGCTTACAATATTTTCCTGCATCTTACCACTAACTTGTAATCAAAAGGACACCAAATGGCCGTGGTCTCACGCCTCCCTTGGGTTTACAGGAAGCATGGGACCACCTTTTAAACGGTCGGGCTTAAACTTGGCCACTGTGGTTATGCACAAAATGGAAATGTACTCAGGGCATGAGTGGGGCTGGGACAGAGGCAACAGGGATCCTTAATACTATGGTGCGCCCCGTTGTGATCTTATTGATTAGCTTAGGAGTTTTATTAATATTAACTATTGTGCTGTACCTATGGGTTTGGAGAATGTTTAAGAAAGTAACACTGTCGTAGTTCAGCCCCGATCAGGACCAGACTACGCAGTCTCTCTCTCACTCCTCCCACCCTCCAAGAGAACAGGGGGAGATAACGTAAGGAAAAACGGCTCGAGGTTTGAGATAAGGACAGGGAGAAATCCTTAAAGTTACCATCACGGGCAAAACAGACTCCTCTTGGGGAAAACTATTCATTTATTACTACAAACAGCAAGATAATGAGACAGAGAACAAGATAACCTCCCTCCACCCCTCCCTCTTCCCAAGCTTAACATTATCTCTACTACCTTCCCCCCCCCGAGTGGCACAGGAGGGGGAAGAGGGAATGGGGATTGCGGTCAGTTCATCACACGTTGTTTTACGCTGCTGCTTCATGGTTGGGGGAAGAACTCCTCACATTCCTCCCCTGCTCTGTTGTGGGGTCCCACCCGTACGCCACAGTCCTTCCTGAAACTGCTCCGGCATGGGTCATCTCTTCCACGGGGTGCAGTCTCTCCAGAACAGCTGTCCCAGCGGGCCCTCCATGGGCCACAGCTGCCTTCAGGCATCCACCTCCCCCAGTACGGGATCCTTCACGGGCTCCAAGTGGATCTCTGCCCCTCCGTGGACCTCCATGGGCTGCAGGGGGACAACCTGCTCCACCATGGTCGTCACCACAGGCTGCAGGGGAATCTTGGCCAGGAGCCACATTACTCCTCCCACTCCTTCTGAACTGACCTGGGCATCTGCAGCCGTTCCTCACAACAGGCTGGTAGATGTCTCTCAGGATCCTTTTTACATCTTATTCACTTCTCCTCTCCTCTCCACTTCCTGCAGCCGGGCCGGACCAATTCGGGCCCAGTCAGCCGCTTGGCGAGAGGCCAGAGGGTGAGGCCTGCAAGGCCCATAAGGCCTGCGCCTCCCTCTCTGTGCCTCTGCCCCCCGCTCAGCTGCTTCACATCTCTCCCTTTTCTTTTTTTTTCTGTTTTCCCCTATTTAAATACGTTATCGCAGAGGCGTTATCACGGGACATTCTGCTACCAATTGGCTTGGCCTTGGCCAGCAGCGGGTCCGCTCTAGGCCCGGCCGAGTCCACTGAACAAAGGGGAGCGACTTCTAGCACTTTCCTACAGAAGCTACCACCTTAGGCCCCTCCGTCACTAAACAAAACCATGTATGATGCTTCATATCATTCAGGGAAACTGTTTAAGTAAAAGAATTTACTTAGTGTGATAAAAAGGGGGGATTGATATAGGGGACAATAAGTTAATCACAACTATATATGTATGCTCTTAAAGAATTGTTGTAGTTCAGCCCCGATCGGGACCAGACTACGCAGTCTCTCTCTCACTCCCCCCCCACCCTCCAAGAGAACAGGGGGAGATTTGGTAAACAAAAGAAAACCAGGAAAAAAACCAAACCCGTGGGTTGAGATTGAACAAAAAGTAAATTTAACAGTAATGACAGAAGAAAACAAAACAGTGATGCAATACAAATATAGTATAATGGCTTACAACAAATCTCCACACCTAGTTTCTTCCACGTAGCAGGAGGCTCCTTTCACCACCCTCCTCACTTACATACTGAGCCCCAGCAGTTAGCTAATTAGTTAACTATCCCAGCCATAGGGGCTACCAGCTTCAGTACTCCACCCAGCTCAGGTAAATATTAACTCTATCCTAGCCAGAACCAGACAAGAATACAGTTATAAAACATAGTCACGTACCCATATAGCTTAGAGAAACAATTAATGGAAGAGGAAGTCTGTTTTTTTTTTCTTTTCCTGACGAAGGACTCATTTGTAAGGAGTGAGAAACAGTCCCTACTGCTCAGTGGGAAAAAATCTTAAAAATCCTGAACCTTTTGTTACATGGTGACCAGCTCTGAATACCCTTGCTGCTCCTCACCGGCTCTTGCTACCACACATACAGGCTCCAAACTCTGGGGCTCCGGGCTTTCCTAGACCACCAGGACAGGGTGGTAAAGATCTACAGGCGTAAAAAAAATCTACAGGCCAGGAAACATTGGGGCTCCGGGATTTCCTAGACCACCAGGACTCCGACGTTTAACACCAGCTCGAGCTGTCCGCCTAGTGTTAAACCACAGCTTAAAAATGGTGAATGTCAGACAGCTGCTCCCACACCAGAAGTGTCAGCTCTGGAAGGTCTTGCTGCTCTCACCAGCTCTAGGCACCACATCTACAGGCTCACAAACATTGGGGATCCGGCATTTCCTGGGACACCAGGACTCCGACGTCTACCATCACCTCAACTCAGCAGTCCCTTTTGAAAAAAATCTTAAAAATCACAAATGTCAGAAGACTGCTCCCACACCAGAAGTGACATTTCTGAAAGCTCTTGCTTCTCCTGCCCGGCTCTTGCCACCGCATCTACAGGCTCACAAATATTGGGACTGCGAGATTTCCTAGAACACCAGCACTCCAACCTTTACCACTGTGTACTTACCGCCGCCCAGTGAAAGCACTCTTATATATCATGAACGTTGGATGATAGATCCCACACCAGAAGTGCCAGCTCTGAAAACCCCTCAGTGGCTCTTGCCACCGCATCTACAAGCCCAGCAACACTGGGGCTCCGTTCTTTCCTAGACAATCAGGACTCTGACTTTTGCCACCATGTACACCAGTAAACTTTCAGAGGTGGCACTTTTGGTGTTAAAGCAATCGTCTGAGTTCGTGATTTTTAAGATTTATTTCTCACTGTGCAGCAGCTCTAGGTGATGGTAAGTGTCAGAGTCCTGGTGGTGGAGGAAAGCCCAGAGACTCAATGTTTCTGAGCCTGTAGATGTGGTGGGAAGAGTCGGTGAGGAGCAGCAAGAACTTTTAGAGCAGGCACTTCCGGTGTTGGAGTAATTGTCTGACTTCCTTCTGTGCGGCTGGTTCCAAGTTGACGGTAAGTGCCAGCGTGCTAGCTGTGTAGGACAGTGAAGAGGCTGACGTGTGTGTGTCCGTAGAGCTGCTAGAAAGCGTACGTGAAGAGCAGGAAGGGCTTTCAGAGCAGCCGGTTCTCGTCTTGCACAGTCGCCACACATCCGCACTTTTAGTGCCTCAGAACCCCGGACAGCTTGCAAAACACGGCTGTAACTGTCCCAGCGCAAGCTGTTCAGGAAAGCACAGAAACGCGATGTTCGCGTGCTTTTAGCGCTGCTCGCAAGAAGCCTCCGGAGCAGGCACTTCTCGTGCGGCAACAACCGTGCCTGCTACGATCTTTCCTAGCCTCTTTTCCTCCGGGCAGCCGGCTTGAGCTGATGTGAAGTGTTGGTGGGCAAATCATCCAGAGAAGCGTCGCAATGCTTCTGGGCTGTTAGCAAGAGCTTTCCTTGCTGACCCTTTTCACGTTGGAGATTAGCTGGACATTTGCCGGTTTAGTGCCTTGTTTCTTCTGCGCAGCTTGCACAAAGCTCATTGCGGCTTTCGCGGTTCGAGTTGTGCATCGCCGGAGCTCTGCGGGAAAGAGCGAGAGAAGAGCCGCGAAAGCTCCGAGTGCGGCCAGCTCGCGTGTAGCCGCGATGATGCGCTGTTCGCCGGTTGCAGGGCGACTGCCTTCTGCGCGGCTGCTTCCAAGTTGACGGTAACTGCCAGCGTGCTAGCTGTGTAGGACAGTGAAGAGGCTGACGTGTGTGTGTCCGTAGAGCTGCTAGAAAGCGTACGTGAAGAGCAGGAAGGGCTTTCAGAGCAGCCGGTTCTCGTCTTGCACAGTCGCCACACATCCGCACTTTTAGTGCCTCAGAACCCCGGACAGCTTGCAAAACACGGCTGTAACTGTCCCAGCGCAAGCTGTTCAGGAAAGCACAGAAACGCGATGTTCGCGTGCTTTTAGCGCTGCTCGCAAGAAGCCTCCGGAGCAGGCACTTCTCGTGCGGCAACAACCGTGCCTGCTACGATCTTTCCTAGCCTCTTTTCCTCCGGGCAGCCGGCTTGAGCTGATGTGAAGTGTTGGTGGGCAAATCATCCAGAGAAGCGTCGCAATGCTTCTGGGCTGTTAGCAAGAGCTTTCCTTGCTGACCCTTTTCACGTTGGAGATTAGCTGGACATTTGCCGGTTTAGTGCCTTGTTTCTTCTGCGCAGCTTGCACAAAGCTCATTGCGGCTTTCGCGGTTCGAGTTGTGCATCGCCGGAGCTCTGCGGGAAAGAGCGAGAGAAGAGCCGCGAAAGCTCCGAGTGCGGCCAGCTCGCGTGTAGCCGCGATGATGCGCTGTTCGCCGGTTGCAGGGCGACTGCCTTCTGCGCGGCTGCTTCCAAGTTGACGGTAACTGCCAGCGTGCTAGCTGTGTAGGACGGTGAAGAGGCTGACGTGTGTGTGTCCGTAGAGCTGCTAGAAAGCGTACGTGAAGAGCAGGAAGGGCTTTCAGAGCAGCCGGTTCTCGTCTTGCACAGTCGCCACACATCCGCACTTTTAGTGCCTCAGAACCCCGGACAGCTTGCAAAACACGGCTGTAACTGTCCCAGCGCAAGCTGTTCAGGAAAGCACAGAAACGCGATGTTCGCGTGCTTTTAGCGCTGCTCGCAAGAAGCCTCCGGAGCAGGCACTTCTCGTGCGGCAACAACCGTGCCTGCTACGATCTTTCCTAGCCTCTTTTCCTCCGGGCAGCCGGCTTGAGCTGATGTGAAGTGTTGGTGGGCAAATCATCCAGAGAAGCGTCGCAATGCTTCTGGGCTGTTAGCAAGAGCTTTCCTTGCTGACCCTTTTCACGTGGGAGATTAGCTGGACATTTGCCGGTTTAGTGCCTTGTTTCTTCTGCGCAGCTTGCACAAAGCTCATTGCGGCTTTCGCGGTTCGAGTTGTGCATCGCCGGAGCTCTGCGGGAAAGAGCGAGAGAAGAGCCGCGAAAGCTCCGAGTGCGGCCAGCTCGCGTGTAGCCGCGATGATGCGCTGTTCGCCGGTTGCAGGGCGACTGCCTTCTGCGCGGCTGCTTCCAAGTTGACGGTAACTGCCAGCGTGCTAGCTGTGTAGGACAGTGAAGAGGCTGACGTGTGTGTGTCCGTAGAGCTGCTAGAAAGCGTACGTGAAGAGCAGGAAGGGCTTTCAGAGCAGCCGGTTCTCGTCTTGCACAGTCGCCACACATCCGCACTTTTAGTGCCTCAGAACCCCGGACAGCTTGCAAAACACGGCTGTAACTGTCCCAGCGCAAGCTGTTCAGGAAAGCACAGAAACGCGATGTTCGCGTGCTTTTAGCGCTGCTCGCAAGAAGCCTCCGGAGCAGGCACTTCTCGTGCGGCAACAACCGTGCCTGCTACGATCTTTCCTAGCCTCTTTTCCTCCGGGCAGCCGGCTTTAGCTGATGTGAAGTGTTGGTGGGCAAATCATCCAGAGAAGCGTCGCAATGCTTCTGGGCTGTTAGCAAGAGCTTTCCTTGCTGACCCTTTTCACGTGGGAGATTAGCTGGACATTTGCCGGTTTAGTGCCTTGTTTCTTCTGCGCAGCTTGCACAAAGCTCATTGCGGCTTTCGCGGTTCGAGTTGTGCATCGCCGGAGCTCTGCGGGAAAGAGCGAGAGAAGAGCCGCGAAAGCTCCGAGTGCAGCCAGCTCGCGTGTAGCCGCGATGATGCGCTGTTCGCCGGTTGCAGGGCGACTGCCTTCTGCGCGGCTGCTTCCAAGTTGACGGTAACTGCCAGCGTGCTAGCTGTGTAGGACGGTGAAGAGGCTGACGTGTGTGTGTCCGTAGAGCTGCTAGAAAGCGTACGTGAAGAGCAGGAAGGGCTTTCAGAGCAGCCAGTTCTCGTCTTGCACAGTCGCCACACATCCGCACTTTTAGTGCCTCAGAACCCCGGACAGCTTGCAAAACACGGCTGTAACTGTCCCAGCGCAAGCTGTTCAGGAAAGCACAGAAACGCGATGTTCGCGTGCTTTTAGCGCTGCTCGCAAGAAGCCTCCGGAGCAGGCACTTCTCGTGCGGCAACAACCGTGCCTGCTACGATCTTTCCTAGCCTCTTTTCCTCCGGGCAGCCGGCTTTAGCTGATGTGAAGTGTTGGTGGGCAAATCATCCAGAGAAGCGTCGCAATGCTTCTGGGCTGTTAGCAAGAGCTTTCCTTGCTGACCCTTTTCACGTTGGAGATTAGCTGGACATTTGCCGGTTTAGTGCCTTGTTTCTTCTGCGCAGCTTGCACAAAGCTCATTGCGGCTTTCGCGGTTCGAGTTGTGCATCGCCGGAGCTCTGCGGGAAAGAGCGAGAGAAGAGCCGCGAAAGCTCCGAGTGCGGCCAGCTCGCGTGTAGCCGCGATGATGCGCTGTTCGCCGGTTGCAGGGCGACTGCCTTCTGCGCGGCTGCTTCCAAGTTGACGGTAACTGCCAGCGTGCTAGCTGTGTAGGACGGTGAAGAGGCTGACGTGTGTGTGTCCGTAGAGCTGCTAGAAAGCGTACGTGAAGAGCAGGAAGGGCTTTCAGAGCAGCCGGTTCTCGTCTTGCACAGTCGCCACACATCCGCACTTTTAGTGCCTCAGAACCCCGGACAGCTTGCAAAACACGGCTGTAACTGTCCCAGCGCAAGCTGTTCAGGAAAGCACAGAAACGCGATGTTCGCGTGCTTTTAGCGCTGCTCGCAAGAAGCCTCCGGAGCAGGCACTTCTCGTGCGGCAACAACCGTGCCTGCTACGATCTTTCCTAGCCTCTTTTCCTCCGGGCAGCCGGCTTGAGCTGATGTGAAGTGTTGGTGGGCAAATCATCCAGAGAAGCGTCGCAATGCTTCTGGGCTGTTAGCAAGAGCTTTCCTTGCTGACCCTTTTCACGTTGGAGATTAGCTGGACATTTGCCGGTTTAGTGCCTTGTTTCTTCTGCGCAGCTTGCACAAAGCTCATTGCGGCTTTCGCGGTTCGAGTTGTGCATCGCCGGAGCTCTGCGGGAAAGAGCGAGAGAAGAGCCGCGAAAGCTCCGAGTGCGGCCAGCTCGCGTGTAGCCGCGATGATGCGCTGTTCGCCGGTTGCAGGGCGACTGCCTTCTGCGCGGCTGCTTCCAAGTTGACGGTAACTGCCAGCGTGCTAGCTGTGTAGGACAGTGAAGAGGCTGACGTGTGTGTGTCCGTAGAGCTGCTAGAAAGCGTACGTGAAGAGCAGGAAGGGCTTTCAGAGCAGCCGGTTCTCGTCTTGCACAGTCGCCACACATCCGCACTTTTAGTGCCTCAGAACCCCGGACAGCTTGCAAAACACGGCTGTAACTGTCCCAGCGCAAGCTGTTCAGGAAAGCACAGAAACGCGATGTTCGCGTGCTTTTAGCGCTGCTCGCAAGAAGCCTCCGGAGCAGGCACTTCTCGTGCGGCAACAACCGTGCCTGCTACGATCTTTCCTAGCCTCTTTTCCTCCGGGCAGCCGGCTTTAGCTGATGTGAAGTGTTGGTGGGCAAATCATCCAGAGAAGCGTCGCAATGCTTCTGGGCTGTTAGCAAGAGCTTTCCTTGCTGACCCTTTTCACGTTGGAGATTAGCTGGACATTTGCCGGTTTAGTGCCTTGTTTCTTCTGCGCAGCTTGCACAAAGCTCATTGCGGCTTTCGCGGTTCGAGTTGTGCATCGCCGGAGCTCTGCGGGAAAGAGCGAGAGAAGAGCCGCGAAAGCTCCGAGTGCGGCCAGCTCGCGTGTAGCCGCGATGATGCGCTGTTCGCCGGTTGCAGGGCGACTGCCTTCTGCGCGGCTGCTTCCAAGTTGACGGTAACTGCCAGCGTGCTAGCTGTGTAGGACGGTGAAGAGGCTGACGTGTGTGTGTCCGTAGAGCTGCTAGAAAGCGTACGTGAAGAGCAGGAAGGGCTTTCAGAGCAGCCGGTTCTCGTCTTGCACAGTCGCCACACATCCGCACTTTTAGTGCCTGAGAACCCCGGACAGCTTGCAAAACACGGCTGTAACTGTCCCAGCGCAAGCTGTTCAGGAAAGCACAGAAACGCGATGTTCGCGTGCTTTTAGCGCTGCTCGCAAGAAGCCTCCGGAGCAGGCACTTCTCGTGCGGCAACAACCGAGCCTGCTACGATCTTTCCTAGCCTCTTTTCCTCCGGGCAGCCGGCTTGAGCTGATGTGAAGTGTTGGTGGGCAAATCATCCAGAGAAGCGTCGCAATGCTTCTGGGCTGTTAGCAAGAGCTTTCCTTGCTGACCCTTTTCACGTTGGAGATTAGCTGGACATTTGCCGGTTTAGTGCCTTGTTTCTTCTGCGCAGCTTGCACAAAGCTCATTGCGGCTTTCGCGGTTCGAGTTGTGCATCGCCGGAGCTCTGCGGGAAAGAGCGAGAGAAGAGCCGCGAAAGCTCCGAGTGCGGCCAGCTCGCGTGTAGCCGCGATGATGCGCTGTTCGCCGGTTGCAGGGCGACTGCCTTCTGCGCGGCTGCTTCCAAGTTGACGGTAACTGCCAGCGTGCTAGCTGTGTAGGACAGTGAAGAGGCTGACGTGTGTGTGTCCGTAGAGCTGCTAGAAAGCGTACGTGAAGAGCAGGAAGGGCTTTCAGAGCAGCCGGTTCTCGTCTTGCACAGTCGCCACACATCCGCACTTTTAGTGCCTCAGAACCCCGGACAGCTTGCAAAACACGGCTGTAACTGTCCCAGCGCAAGCTGTTCAGGAAAGCACAGAAACGCGATGTTCGCGTGCTTTTAGCGCTGCTCGCAAGAAGCCTCCGGAGCAGGCACTTCTCGTGCGGCAACAACCGTGCCTGCTACGATCTTTCCTAGCCTCTTTTCCTCCGGGCAGCCGGCTTTAGCTGATGTGAAGTGTTGGTGGGCAAATCATCCAGAGAAGCGTCGCAATGCTTCTGGGCTGTTAGCAAGAGCTTTCCTTGCTGACCCTTTTCACGTGGGAGATTAGCTGGACATTTGCCGGTTTAGTGCCTTGTTTCTTCTGCGCAGCTTGCACAAAGCTCATTGCGGCTTTCGCGGTTCGAGTTGTGCATCGCCGGAGCTCTGCGGGAAAGAGCGAGAGAAGAGCCGCGAAAGCTCCGAGTGCGGCCAGCTCGCGTGTAGCCGCGATGATGCGCTGTTCGCCGGTTGCAGGGCGACTGCCTTCTGCGCGGCTGCTTCCAAGTTGACGGTAACTGCCAGCGTGCTAGCTGTGTAGGACGGTGAAGAGGCTGACGTGTGTGTGTCCGTAGAGCTGCTAGAAAGCGTACGTGAAGAGCAGGAAGGGCTTTCAGAGCAGCCGGTTCTCGTCTTGCACAGTCGCCACACATCCGCACTTTTAGTGCCTCAGAACCCCGGACAGCTTGCAAAACACGGCTGTAACTGTCCCAGCGCAAGCTGTTCAGGAAAGCACAGAAACGCGATGTTCGCGTGCTTTTAGCGCTGCTCGCAAGAAGCCTCCGGAGCAGGCACTTCTCGTGCGGCAACAACCGTGCCTGCTACGATCTTTCCTAGCCTCTTTTCCTCCGGGCAGCCGGCTTTAGCTGATGTGAAGTGTTGGTGGGCAAATCATCCAGAGAAGCGTCGCAATGCTTCTGGGCTGTTAGCAAGAGCTTTCCTTGCTGACCCTTTTCACGTTGGAGATTAGCTGGACATTTGCCGGTTTAGTGCCTTGTTTCTTCTGCGCAGCTTGCACAAAGCTCATTGCGGCTTTCGCGGTTCGAGTTGTGCATCGCCGGAGCTCTGCGGGAAAGAGCGAGAGAAGAGCCGCGAAAGCTCCGAGTGCGGCCAGCTCGCGTGTAGCCGCGATGATGCGCTGTTCGCCGGTTGCAGGGCGACTGCCTTCTGCGCGGCTGCTTCCAAGTTGACGGTAACTGCCAGCGTGCTAGCTGTGTAGGACGGTGAAGAGGCTGACGTGTGTGTGTCCGTAGAGCTGCTAGAAAGCGTACGTGAAGAGCAGGAAGGGCTTTCAGAGCAGCCGGTTCTCGTCTTGCACAGTCGCCACACATCCGCACTTTTAGTGCCTCAGAACCCCGGACAGCTTGCAAAACACGGCTGTAACTGTCCCAGCGCAAGCTGTTCAGGAAAGCACAGAAACGCGATGTTCGCGTGCTTTTAGCGCTGCTCGCAAGAAGCCTCCGGAGCAGGCACTTCTCGTGCGGCAACAACCGTGCCTGCTACGATCTTTCCTAGCCTCTTTTCCTCCGGGCAGCCGGCTTTAGCTGATGTGAAGTGTTGGTGGGCAAATCATCCAGAGAAGCGTCGCAATGCTTCTGGGCTGTTAGCAAGAGCTTTCCTTGCTGACCCTTTTCACGTTGGAGATTAGCTGGACATTTGCCGGTTTAGTGCCTTGTTTCTTCTGCGCAGCTTGCACAAAGCTCATTGCGGCTTTCGCGGTTCGAGTTGTGCATCGCCGGAGCTCTGCGGGAAAGAGCGAGAGAAGAGCCGCGAAAGCTCCGAGTGCGGCCAGCTCGCGTGTAGCCGCGATGATGCGCTGTTCGCCGGTTGCAGGGCGACTGCCTTCTGCGCGGCTGCTTCCAAGTTGACGGTAACTGCCAGCGTGCTAGCTGTGTAGGACAGTGAAGAGGCTGACGTGTGTGTGTCCGTAGAGCTGCTAGAAAGCGTACGTGAAGAGCAGGAAGGGCTTTCAGAGCAGCCGGTTCTCGTCTTGCACAGTCGCCACACATCCGCACTTTTAGTGCCTCAGAACCCCGGACAGCTTGCAAAACACGGCTGTAACTGTCCCAGCGCAAGCTGTTCAGGAAAGCACAGAAACGCGATGTTCGCGTGCTTTTAGCGCTGCTCGCAAGAAGCCTCCGGAGCAGGCACTTCTCGTGCGGCAACAACCGTGCCTGCTACGATCTTTCCTAGCCTCTTTTCCTCCGGGCAGCCGGCTTTAGCTGATGTGAAGTGTTGGTGGGCAAATCATCCAGAGAAGCGTCGCAATGCTTCTGGGCTGTTAGCAAGAGCTTTCCTTGCTGACCCTTTTCACGTTGGAGATTAGCTGGACATTTGCCGGTTTAGTGCCTTGTTTCTTCTGCGCAGCTTGCACAAAGCTCATTGCGGCTTTCGCGGTTCGAGTTGTGCATCGCCGGAGCTCTGCGGGAAAGAGCGAGAGAAGAGCCGCGAAAGCTCCGAGTGCGGCCAGCTCGCGTGTAGCCGCGATGATGCGCTGTTCGCCGGTTGCAGGGCGACTGCCTTCTGCGCGGCTGCTTCCAAGTTGACGGTAACTGCCAGCGTGCTAGCTGTGTAGGACGGTGAAGAGGCTGACGTGTGTGTGTCCGTAGAGCTGCTAGAAAGCGTACGTGAAGAGCAGGAAGGGCTTTCAGAGCAGCCGGTTCTCGTCTTGCACAGTCGCCACACATCCGCACTTTTAGTGCCTCAGAACCCCGGACAGCTTGCAAAACACGGCTGTAACTGTCCCAGCGCAAGCTGTTCAGGAAAGCACAGAAACGCGATGTTCGCGTGCTTTTAGCGCTGCTCGCAAGAAGCCTCCGGAGCAGGCACTTCTCGTGCGGCAACAACCGTGCCTGCTACGATCTTTCCTAGCCTCTTTTCCTCCGGGCAGCCGGCTTTAGCTGATGTGAAGTGTTGGTGGGCAAATCATCCAGAGAAGCGTCGCAATGCTTCTGGGCTGTTAGCAAGAGCTTTCCTTGCTGACCCTTTTCACGTTGGAGATTAGCTGGACATTTGCCGGTTTAGTGCCTTGTTTCTTCTGCGCAGCTTGCACAAAGCTCATTGCGGCTTTCGCGGTTCGAGTTGTGCATCGCCGGAGCTCTGCGGGAAAGAGCGAGAGAAGAGCCGCGAAAGCTCCGAGTGCGGCCAGCTCGCGTGTAGCCGCGATGATGCGCTGTTCGCCGGTTGCAGGGCGACTGCCTTCTGCGCGGCTGCTTCCAAGTTGACGGTAACTGCCAGCGTGCTAGCTGTGTAGGACAGTGAAGAGGCTGACGTGTGTGTGTCCGTAGAGCTGCTAGAAAGCGTACGTGAAGAGCAGGAAGGGCTTTCAGAGCAGCCGGTTCTCGTCTTGCACAGTCGCCACACATCCGCACTTTTAGTGCCTCAGAACCCCGGACAGCTTGCAAAACACGGCTGTAACTGTCCCAGCGCAAGCTGTTCAGGAAAGCACAGGAACGCGATGTTCGCGTGCTTTTAGCGCTGCTCGCAAGAAGCCTCCGGAGCAGGCACTTCTCGTGCGGCAACAACCGTGCCTGCTACGATCTTTCCTAGCCTCTTTTCCTCCGGGCAGCCGGCTTGAGCTGATGTGAAGTGTTGGTGGGCAAATCATCCAGAGAAGCGTCGCAATGCTTCTGGGCTGTTAGCAAGAGCTTTCCTTGCTGACCCTTTTCACGTTGGAGATTAGCTGGACATTTGCCGGTTTAGTGCCTTGTTTCTTCTGCGCAGCTTGCACAAAGCTCATTGCGGCTTTCGCGGTTCGAGTTGTGCATCGCCGGAGCTCTGCGGGAAAGAGCGAGAGAAGAGCCGCGAAAGCTCCGAGTGCGGCCAGCTCGCGTGTAGCCGCGATGATGCGCTGTTCGCCGGTTGCAGGGCGACTGCCTTCTGCGCGGCTGCTTCCAAGTTGACGGTAACTGCCAGCGTGCTAGCTGTGTAGGACAGTGAAGAGGCTGACGTGTGTGTGTCCGTAGAGCTGCTAGAAAGCGTACGTGAAGAGCAGGAAGGGCTTTCAGAGCAGCCGGTTCTCGTCTTGCACAGTCGCCACACATCCGCACTTTTAGTGCCTCAGAACCCCGGACAGCTTGCAAAACACGGCTGTAACTGTCCCAGCGCAAGCTGTTCAGGAAAGCACAGAAACGCGATGTTCGCGTGCTTTTAGCGCTGCTCGCAAGAAGCCTCCGGAGCAGGCACTTCTCGTGCGGCAACAACCGTGCCTGCTACGATCTTTCCTAGCCTCTTTTCCTCCGGGCAGCCGGCTTGAGCTGATGTGAAGTGTTGGTGGGCAAATCATCCAGAGAAGCGTCGCAATGCTTCTGGGCTGTTAGCAAGAGCTTTCCTTGCTGACCCTTTTCACGTGGGAGATTAGCTGGACATTTGCCGGTTTAGTGCCTTGTTTCTTCTGCGCAGCTTGCACAAAGCTCATTGCGGCTTTCGCGGTTCGAGTTGTGCATCGCCGGAGCTCTGCGGGAAAGAGCGAGAGAAGAGCCGCGAAAGCTCCGAGTGCGGCCAGCTCGCGTGTAGCCGCGATGATGCGCTGTTCGCCGGTTGCAGGGCGACTGCCTTCTGCGCGGCTGCTTCCAAGTTGACGGTAACTGCCAGCGTGCTAGCTGTGTAGGACGGTGAAGAGGCTGACGTGTGTGTGTCCGTAGAGCTGCTAGAAAGCGTACGTGAAGAGCAGGAAGGGCTTTCAGAGCAGCCGGTTCTCGTCTTGCACAGTCGCCACACATCCGCACTTTTAGTGCCTCAGAACCCCGGACAGCTTGCAAAACACGGCTGTAACTGTCCCAGCGCAAGCTGTTCAGGAAAGCACAGAAACGCGATGTTCGCGTGCTTTTAGCGCTGCTCGCAAGAAGCCTCCGGAGCAGGCACTTCTCGTGCGGCAACAACCGTGCCTGCTACGATCTTTCCTAGCCTCTTTTCCTCCGGGCAGCCGGCTTGAGCTGATGTGAAGTGTTGGTGGGCAAATCATCCAGAGAAGCGTCGCAATGCTTCTGGGCTGTTAGCAAGAGCTTTCCTTGCTGACCCTTTTCACGTGGGAGATTAGCTGGACATTTGCCGGTTTAGTGCCTTGTTTCTTCTGCGCAGCTTGCACAAAGCTCATTGCGGCTTTCGCGGTTCGAGTTGTGCATCGCCGGAGCTCTGCGGGAAAGAGCGAGAGAAGAGCCGCGAAAGCTCCGAGTGCGGCCAGCTCGCGTGTAGCCGCGATGATGCGCTGTTCGCCGGTTGCAGGGCGACTGCCTTCTGCGCGGCTGCTTCCAAGTTGACGGTAACTGCCAGCGTGCTAGCTGTGTAGGACGGTGAAGAGGCTGACGTGTGTGTGTCCGTAGAGCTGCTAGAAAGCGTACGTGAAGAGCAGGAAGGGCTTTCAGAGCAGCCGGTTCTCGTCTTGCACAGTCGCCACACATCCGCACTTTTAGTGCCTCAGAACCCCGGACAGCTTGCAAAACACGGCTGTAACTGTCCCAGCGCAAGCTGTTCAGGAAAGCACAGAAACGCGATGTTCGCGTGCTTTTAGCGCTGCTCGCAAGAAGCCTCCGGAGCAGGCACTTCTCGTGCGGCAACAACCGTGCCTGCTACGATCTTTCCTAGCCTCTTTTCCTCCGGGCAGCCGGCTTTAGCTGATGTGAAGTGTTGGTGGGCAAATCATCCAGAGAAGCGTCGCAATGCTTCTGGGCTGTTAGCAAGAGCTTTCCTTGCTGACCCTTTTCACGTTGGAGATTAGCTGGACATTTGCCGGTTTAGTGCCTTGTTTCTTCTGCGCAGCTTGCACAAAGCTCATTGCGGCTTTCGCGGTTCGAGTTGTGCATCGCTGGAGCTCTGCGGGAAAGAGCGAGAGAAGAGCCGCGAAAGCTCCGAGTGCGGCCAGCTCGCGTGTAGCCGCGATGATGCGCTGTTCGCCGGTTGCAGGGCGACTGCCTTCTGCGCGGCTGCTTCCAAGTTGACGGTAACTGCCAGCGTGCTAGCTGTGTAGGACGGTGAAGAGGCTGACGTGTGTGTGTCCGTAGAGCTGCTAGAAAGCGTACGTGAAGAGCAGGAAGGGCTTTCAGAGCAGCCGGTTCTCGTCTTGCACAGTCGCCACACATCCGCACTTTTAGTGCCTCAGAACCCCGGACAGCTTGCAAAACACGGCTGTAACTGTCCCAGCGCAAGCTGTTCAGGAAAGCACAGAAACGCGATGTTCGCGTGCTTTTAGCGCTGCTCGCAAGAAGCCTCCGGAGCAGGCACTTCTCGTGCGGCAACAACCGTGCCTGCTACGATCTTTCCTAGCCTCTTTTCCTCCGGGCAGCCGGCTTGAGCTGATGTGAAGTGTTGGTGGGCAAATCATCCAGAGAAGCGTCGCAATGCTTCTGGGCTGTTAGCAAGAGCTTTCCTTGCTGACCCTTTTCACGTTGGAGATTAGCTGGACATTTGCCGGTTTAGTGCCTTGTTTCTTCTGCGCAGCTTGCACAAAGCTCATTGCGGCTTTCGCGGTTCGAGTTGTGCATCGCCGGAGCTCTGCGGGAAAGAGCGAGAGAAGAGCCGCGAAAGCTCCGAGTGCGGCCAGCTCGCGTGTAGCCGCGATGATGCGCTGTTCGCCGGTTGCAGGGCGACTGCCTTCTGCGCGGCTGCTTCCAAGTTGACGGTAACTGCCAGCGTGCTAGCTGTGTAGGACAGTGAAGAGGCTGACGTGTGTGTGTCCGTAGAGCTGCTAGAAAGCGTACGTGAAGAGCAGGAAGGGCTTTCAGAGCAGCCGGTTCTCGTCTTGCACAGTCGCCACACATCCGCACTTTTAGTGCCTCAGAACCCCGGACAGCTTGCAAAACACGGCTGTAACTGTCCCAGCGCAAGCTGTTCAGGAAAGCACAGAAACGCGATGTTCGCGTGCTTTTAGCGCTGCTCGCAAGAAGCCTCCGGAGCAGGCACTTCTCGTGCGGCAACAACCGTGCCTGCTACGATCTTTCCTAGCCTCTTTTCCTCCGGGCAGCCGGCTTTAGCTGATGTGAAGTGTTGGTGGGCAAATCATCCAGAGAAGCGTCGCAATGCTTCTGGGCTGTTAGCAAGAGCTTTCCTTGCTGACCCTTTTCACGTTGGAGATTAGCTGGACATTTGCCGGTTTAGTGCCTTGTTTCTTCTGCGCAGCTTGCACAAAGCTCATTGCGGCTTTCGCGGTTCGAGTTGTGCATCGCCGGAGCTCTGCGGGAAAGAGCGAGAGAAGAGCCGCGAAAGCTCCGAGTGCGGCCAGCTCGCGTGTAGCCGCGATGATGCGCTGTTCGCCGGTTGCAGGGCGACTGCCTTCTGCGCGGCTGCTTCCAAGTTGACGGTAACTGCCAGCGTGCTAGCTGTGTAGGACGGTGAAGAGGCTGACGTGTGTGTGTCCGTAGAGCTGCTAGAAAGCGTACGTGAAGAGCAGGAAGGGCTTTCAGAGCAGCCGGTTCTCGTCTTGGACAGTCGCCACACATCCGCACTTTTAGTGCCTCAGAACCCCGGACAGCTTGCAAAACACGGCTGTAACTGTCCCAGCGCAAGCTGTTCAGGAAAGCACAGAAACGCGATGTTCGCGTGCTTTTAGCGCTGCTCGCAAGAAGCCTCCGGAGCAGGCACTTCTCGTGCGGCAACAACCGAGCCTGCTACGATCTTTCCTAGCCTCTTTTCCTCCGGGCAGCCGGCTTGAGCTGATGTGAAGTGTTGGTGGGCAAATCATCCAGAGAAGCGTCGCAATGCTTCTGGGCTGTTAGCAAGAGCTTTCCTTGCTGACCCTTTTCACGTTGGAGATTAGCTGGACATTTGCCGGTTTAGTGCCTTGTTTCTTCTGCGCAGCTTGCACAAAGCTCATTGCGGCTTTCGCGGTTCGAGTTGTGCATCGCCGGAGCTCTGCGGGAAAGAGCGAGAGAAGAGCCGCGAAAGCTCCGAGTGCGGCCAGCTCGCGTGTAGCCGCGATGATGCGCTGTTCGCCGGTTGCAGGGCGACTGCCTTCTGCGCGGCTGCTTCCAAGTTGACGGTAACTGCCAGCGTGCTAGCTGTGTAGGACAGTGAAGAGGCTGACGTGTGTGTGTCCGTAGAGCTGCTAGAAAGCGTACGTGAAGAGCAGGAAGGGCTTTCAGAGCAGCCGGTTCTCGTCTTGCACAGTCGCCACACATCCGCACTTTTAGTGCCTCAGAACCCCGGACAGCTTGCAAAACACGGCTGTAACTGTCCCAGCGCAAGCTGTTCAGGAAAGCACAGAAACGCGATGTTCGCGTGCTTTTAGCGCTGCTCGCAAGAAGCCTCCGGAGCAGGCACTTCTCGTGCGGCAACAACCGTGCCTGCTACGATCTTTCCTAGCCTCTTTTCCTCCGGGCAGCCGGCTTGAGCTGATGTGAAGTGTTGGTGGGCAAATCATCCAGAGAAGCGTCGCAATGCTTCTGGGCTGTTAGCAAGAGCTTTCCTTGCTGACCCTTTTCACGTTGGAGATTAGCTGGACATTTGCCGGTTTAGTGCCTTGTTTCTTCTGCGCAGCTTGCACAAAGCTCATTGCGGCTTTCGCGGTTCGAGTTGTGCATCGCCGGAGCTCTGCGGGAAAGAGCGAGAGAAGAGCCGCGAAAGCTCCGAGTGCGGCCAGCTCGCGTGTAGCCGCGATGATGCGCTGTTCGCCGGTTGCAGGGCGACTGCCTTCTGCGCGGCTGCTTCCAAGTTGACGGTAACTGCCAGCGTGCTAGCTGTGTAGGACGGTGAAGAGGCTGACGTGTGTGTGTCCGTAGAGCTGCTAGAAAGCGTACGTGAAGAGCAGGAAGGGCTTTCAGAGCAGCCGGTTCTCGTCTTGCACAGTCGCCACACATCCGCACTTTTAGTGCCTCAGAACCCCGGACAGCTTGCAAAACACGGCTGTAACTGTCCCAGCGCAAGCTGTTCAGGAAAGCACAGAAACGCGATGTTCGCGTGCTTTTAGCGCTGCTCGCAAGAAGCCTCCGGAGCAGGCACTTCTCGTGCGGCAACAACCGTGCCTGCTACGATCTTTCCTAGCCTCTTTTCCTCCGGGCAGCCGGCTTTAGCTGATGTGAAGTGTTGGTGGGCAAATCATCCAGAGAAGCGTCGCAATGCTTCTGGGCTGTTAGCAAGAGCTTTCCTTGCTGACCCTTTTCACGTTGGAGATTAGCTGGACATTTGCCGGTTTAGTGCCTTGTTTCTTCTGCGCAGCTTGCACAAAGCTCATTGCGGCTTTCGCGGTTCGAGTTGTGCATCGCCGGAGCTCTGCGGGAAAGAGCGAGAGAAGAGCCGCGAAAGCTCCGAGTGCGGCCAGCTCGCGTGTAGCCGCGATGATGCGCTGTTCGCCGGTTGCAGGGCGACTGCCTTCTGCGCGGCTGCTTCCAAGTTGACGGTAACTGCCAGCGTGCTAGCTGTGTAGGACAGTGAAGAGGCTGACGTGTGTGTGTCCGTAGAGCTGCTAGAAAGCGTACGTGAAGAGCAGGAAGGGCTTTCAGAGCAGCCAGTTCTCGTCTTGCACAGTCGCCACACATCCGCACTTTTAGTGCCTCAGAACCCCGGACAGCTTGCAAAACACGGCTGTAACTGTCCCAGCGCAAGCTGTTCAGGAAAGCACAGAAACGCGATGTTCGCGTGCTTTTAGCGCTGCTCGCAAGAAGCCTCCGGAGCAGGCACTTCTCGTGCGGCAACAACCGTGCCTGCTACGATCTTTCCTAGCCTCTTTTCCTCCGGGCAGCCGGCTTTAGCTGATGTGAAGTGTTGGTGGGCAAATCATCCAGAGAAGCGTCGCAATGCTTCTGGGCTGTTAGCAAGAGCTTTCCTTGCTGACCCTTTTCACGTTGGAGATTAGCTGGACATTTGCCGGTTTAGTGCCTTGTTTCTTCTGCGCAGCTTGCACAAAGCTCATTGCGGCTTTCGCGGTTCGAGTTGTGCATCGCCGGAGCTCTGCGGGAAAGAGCGAGAGAAGAGCCGCGAAAGCTCCGAGTGCGGCCAGCTCGCGTGTAGCCGCGATGATGCGCTGTTCGCCGGTTGCAGGGCGACTGCCTTCTGCGCGGCTGCTTCCAAGTTGACGGTAACTGCCAGCGTGCTAGCTGTGTAGGACAGTGAAGAGGCTGACGTGTGTGTGTCCGTAGAGCTGCTAGAAAGCGTACGTGAAGAGCAGGAAGGGCTTTCAGAGCAGCCGGTTCTCGTCTTGCACAGTCGCCACACGTCCGCACTTTTAGTGCCTCAGAACCCCGGACAGCTTGCAAAACACGGCTGTAACTGTCCCAGCGCAAGCTGTTCAGGAAAGCACAGAAACGCGATGTTCGCGTGCTTTTAGCGCTGCTCGCAAGAAGCCTCCGGAGCAGGCACTTCTCGTGCGGCAACAACCGTGCCTGCTACGATCTTTCCTAGCCTCTTTTCCTCCGGGCAGCCGGCTTGAGCTGATGTGAAGTGTTGGTGGGCAAATCATCCAGAGAAGCGTCGCAATGCTTCTGGGCTGTTAGCAAGAGCTTTCCTTGCTGACCCTTTTCACGTTGGAGATTAGCTGGACATTTGCCGGTTTAGTGCCTTGTTTCTTCTGCGCAGCTTGCACAAAGCTCATTGCGGCTTTCGCGGTTCGAGTTGTGCATCGCCGGAGCTCTGCGGGAAAGAGCGAGAGAAGAGCCGCGAAAGCTCCGAGTGCGGCCAGCTCGCGTGTAGCCGCGATGATGCGCTGTTCGCCGGTTGCAGGGCGACTGCCTTCTGCGCGGCTGCTTCCAAGTTGACGGTAACTGCCAGCGTGCTAGCTGTGTAGGACAGTGAAGAGGCTGACGTGTGTGTGTCCGTAGAGCTGCTAGAAAGCGTACGTGAAGAGCAGGAAGGGCTTTCAGAGCAGCCGGTTCTCGTCTTGCACAGTCGCCACACATCCGCACTTTTAGTGCCTCAGAACCCCGGACAGCTTGCAAAACACGGCTGTAACTGTCCCAGCGCAAGCTGTTCAGGAAAGCACAGAAACGCGATGTTCGCGTGCTTTTAGCGCTGCTCGCAAGAAGCCTCCGGAGCAGGCACTTCTCGTGCGGCAACAACCGTGCCTGCTACGATCTTTCCTAGCCTCTTTTCCTCCGGGCAGCCGGCTTGAGCTGATGTGAAGTGTTGGTGGGCAAATCATCCAGAGAAGCGTCGCAATGCTTCTGGGCTGTTAGCAAGAGCTTTCCTTGCTGACCCTTTTCACGTTGGAGATTAGCTGGACATTTGCCGGTTTAGTGCCTTGTTTCTTCTGCGCAGCTTGCACAAAGCTCATTGCGGCTTTCGCGGTTCGAGTTGTGCATCGCCGGAGCTCTGCGGGAAAGAGCGAGAGAAGAGCCGCGAAAGCTCCGAGTGCGGCCAGCTCGCGTGTAGCCGCGATGATGCGCTGTTCGCCGGTTGCAGGGCGACTGCCTTCTGCGCGGCTGCTTCCAAGTTGACGGTAACTGCCAGCGTGCTAGCTGTGTAGGACGGTGAAGAGGCTGACGTGTGTGTGTCCGTAGAGCTGCTAGAAAGCGTACGTGAAGAGCAGGAAGGGCTTTCAGAGCAGCCGGTTCTCGTCTTGGACAGTCGCCACACATCCGCACTTTTAGTGCCTCAGAACCCCGGACAGCTTGCAAAACACGGCTGTAACTGTCCCAGCGCAAGCTGTTCAGGAAAGCACAGAAACGCGATGTTCGCGTGCTTTTAGCGCTGCTCGCAAGAAGCCTCCGGAGCAGGCACTTCTCGTGCGGCAACAACCGTGCCTGCTACGATCTTTCCTAGCCTCTTTTCCTCCGGGCAGCCGGCTTGAGCTGATGTGAAGTGTTGGTGGGCAAATCATCCAGAGAAGCGTCGCAATGCTTCTGGGCTGTTAGCAAGAGCTTTCCTTGCTGACCCTTTTCACGTTGGAGATTAGCTGGACATTTGCCGGTTTAGTGCCTTGTTTCTTCTGCGCAGCTTGCACAAAGCTCATTGCGGCTTTCGCGGTTCGAGTTGTGCATCGCCGGAGCTCTGCGGGAAAGAGCGAGAGAAGAGCCGCGAAAGCTCCGAGTGCGGCCAGCTCGCGTGTAGCCGCGATGATGCGCTGTTCGCCGGTTGCAGGGCGACTGCCTTCTGCGCGGCTGCTTCCAAGTTGACGGTAACTGCCAGCGTGCTAGCTGTGTAGGACAGTGAAGAGGCTGACGTGTGTGTGTCCGTAGAGCTGCTAGAAAGCGTACGTGAAGAGCAGGAAGGGCTTTCAGAGCAGCCGGTTCTCGTCTTGCACAGTCGCCACACATCCGCACTTTTAGTGCCTCAGAACCCCGGACAGCTTGCAAAACACGGCTGTAACTGTCCCAGCGCAAGCTGTTCAGGAAAGCACAGAAACGCGATGTTCGCGTGCTTTTAGCGCTGCTCGCAAGAAGCCTCCGGAGCAGGCACTTCTCGTGCGGCAACAACCGTGCCTGCTACGATCTTTCCTAGCCTCTTTTCCTCCGGGCAGCCGGCTTTAGCTGATGTGAAGTGTTGGTGGGCAAATCATCCAGAGAAGCGTCGCAATGCTTCTGGGCTGTTAGCAAGAGCTTTCCTTGCTGACCCTTTTCACGTTGGAGATTAGCTGGACATTTGCCGGTTTAGTGCCTTGTTTCTTCTGCGCAGCTTGCACAAAGCTCATTGCGGCTTTCGCGGTTCGAGTTGTGCATCGCCGGAGCTCTGCGGGAAAGAGCGAGAGAAGAGCCGCGAAAGCTCCGAGTGCGGCCAGCTCGCGTGTAGCCGCGATGATGCGCTGTTCGCCGGTTGCAGGGCGACTGCCTTCTGCGCGGCTGCTTCCAAGTTGACGGTAACTGCCAGCGTGCTAGCTGTGTAGGACGGTGAAGAGGCTGACGTGTGTGTGTCCGTAGAGCTGCTAGAAAGCGTACGTGAAGAGCAGGAAGGGCTTTCAGAGCAGCCGGTTCTCGTCTTGCACAGTCGCCACACATCCGCACTTTTAGTGCCTCAGAACCCCGGACAGCTTGCAAAACACGGCTGTAACTGTCCCAGCGCAAGCTGTTCAGGAAAGCACAGAAACGCGATGTTCGCGTGCTTTTAGCGCTGCTCGCAAGAAGCCTCCGGAGCAGGCACTTCTCGTGCGGCAACAACCGTGCCTGCTACGATCTTTCCTAGCCTCTTTTCCTCCGGGCAGCCGGCTTGAGCTGATGTGAAGTGTTGGTGGGCAAATCATCCAGAGAAGCGTCGCAATGCTTCTGGGCTGTTAGCAAGAGCTTTCCTTGCTGACCCTTTTCACGTTGGAGATTAGCTGGACATTTGCCGGTTTAGTGCCTTGTTTCTTCTGCGCAGCTTGCACAAAGCTCATTGCGGCTTTCGCGGTTCGAGTTGTGCATCGCCGGAGCTCTGCGGGAAAGAGCGAGAGAAGAGCCGCGAAAGCTCCGAGTGCGGCCAGCTCGCGTGTAGCCGCGATGATGCGCTGTTCGCCGGTTGCAGGGCGACTGCCTTCTGCGCGGCTGCTTCCAAGTTGACGGTAACTGCCAGCGTGCTAGCTGTGTAGGACGGTGAAGAGGCTGACGTGTGTGTGTCCGTAGAGCTGCTAGAAAGCGTACGTGAAGAGCAGGAAGGGCTTTCAGAGCAGCCGGTTCTCGTCTTGCACAGTCGCCACACATCCGCACTTTTAGTGCCTCAGAACCCCGGACAGCTTGCAAAACACGGCTGTAACTGTCCCAGCGCAAGCTGTTCAGGAAAGCACAGAAACGCGATGTTCGCGTGCTTTTAGCGCTGCTCGCAAGAAGCCTCCGGAGCAGGCACTTCTCGTGCAGCAACAACCGTGCCTGCTACGATCTTTCCTAGCCTCTTTTCCTCCGGGCAGCCGGCTTGAGCTGATGTGAAGTGTTGGTGGGCAAATCATCCAGAGAAGCGTCGCAATGCTTCTGGGCTGTTAGCAAGAGCTTTCCTTGCTGACCCTTTTCACGTTGGAGATTAGCTGGACATTTGCCGGTTTAGTGCCTTGTTTCTTCTGCGCAGCTTGCACAAAGCTCATTGCGGCTTTCGCGGTTCGAGTTGTGCATCGCCGGAGCTCTGCGGGAAAGAGCGAGAGAAGAGCCGCGAAAGCTCCGAGTGCGGCCAGCTCGCGTGTAGCCGCGATGATGCGCTGTTCGCCGGTTGCAGGGCGACTGCCTTCTGCGCGGCTGCTTCCAAGTTGACGGTAACTGCCAGCGTGCTAGCTGTGTAGGACAGTGAAGAGGCTGACGTGTGTGTGTCCGTAGAGCTGCTAGAAAGCGTACGTGAAGAGCAGGAAGGGCTTTCAGAGCAGCCGGTTCTCGTCTTGCACAGTCGCCACACATCCGCACTTTTAGTGCCTCAGAACCCCGGACAGCTTGCAAAACACGGCTGTAACTGTCCCAGCGCAAGCTGTTCAGGAAAGCACAGAAACGCGATGTTCGCGTGCTTTTAGCGCTGCTCGCAAGAAGCCTCCGGAGCAGGCACTTCTCGTGCGGCAACAACCGTGCCTGCTACGATCTTTCCTAGCCTCTTTTCCTCCGGGCAGCCGGCTTGAGCTGATGTGAAGTGTTGGTGGGCAAATCATCCAGAGAAGCGTCGCAATGCTTCTGGGCTGTTAGCAAGAGCTTTCCTTGCTGACCCTTTTCACGTTGGAGATTAGCTGGACATTTGCCGGTTTAGTGCCTTGTTTCTTCTGCGCAGCTTGCACAAAGCTCATTGCGGCTTTCGCGGTTCGAGTTGTGCATCGCCGGAGCTCTGCGGGAAAGAGCGAGAGAAGAGCCGCGAAAGCTCCGAGTGCGGCCAGCTCGCGTGTAGCCGCGATGATGCGCTGTTCGCCGGTTGCAGGGCGACTGCCTTCTGCGCGGCTGCTTCCAAGTTGACGGTAACTGCCAGCGTGCTAGCTGTGTAGGACAGTGAAGAGGCTGACGTGTGTGTGTCCGTAGAGCTGCTAGAAAGCGTACGTGAAGAGCAGGAAGGGCTTTCAGAGCAGCCGGTTCTCGTCTTGCACAGTCGCCACACATCCGCACTTTTAGTACCTCAGAACCCCGGACAGCTTGCAAAACACGGCTGTAACTGTCCCAGCGCAAGCTGTTCAGGAAAGCACAGAAACGCGATGTTCGCGTGCTTTTAGCGCTGCTCGCAAGAAGCCTCCGGAGCAGGCACTTCTCGTGCGGCAACAACCGTGCCTGCTACGATCTTTCCTAGCCTCTTTTCCTCCGGGCAGCCGGCTTGAGCTGATGTGAAGTGTTGGTGGGCAAATCATCCAGAGAAGCGTCGCAATGCTTCTGGGCTGTTAGCAAGAGCTTTCCTTGCTGACCCTTTTCACGTTGGAGATTAGCTGTACATTTGCCGGTTTAGTGCCTTGTTTCTTCTGCGCAGCTTGCACAAAGCTCATTGCGGCTTTCGCGGTTCGAGTTGTGCATCGCCGGAGCTCTGCGGGAAAGAGCGAGAGAAGAGCCGCGAAAGCTCCGAGTGCGGCCAGCTCGCGTGTAGCCGCGATGATGCGCTGTTCGCCGGTTGCAGGGCGACTGCCTTCTGCGCGGCTGCTTCCAAGTTGACGGTAACTGCCAGCGTGCTAGCTGTGTAGGACAGTGAAGAGGCTGACGTGTGTGTGTCCGTAGAGCTGCTAGAAAGCGTACGTGACGAGCAGGAAGGGCTTTCAGAGCAGCCGGTTCTCGTCTTGCACAGTCGCCACACATCCGCACTTTTAGTGCCTCAGAACCCCGGACAGCTTGCAAAACACGGCTGTAACTGTCCCAGCGCAAGCTGTTCAGGAAAGCACAGAAACGCGATGTTCGCGTGCTTTTAGCGCTGCTCGCAAGAAGCCTCCGGAGCAGGCACTTCTCGTGCGGCAACAACCGTGCCTGCTACGATCTTTCCTAGCCTCTTTTCCTCCGGGCAGCCGGCTTGAGCTGATGTGAAGTGTTGGTGGGCAAATCATCCAGAGAAGCGTCGCAATGCTTCTGGGCTGTTAGCAAGAGCTTTCCTTGCTGACCCTTTTCACGTTGGAGATTAGCTGGACATTTGCCGGTTTAGTGCCTTGTTTCTTCTGCGCAGCTTGCACAAAGCTCATTGCGGCTTTCGCGGTTCGAGTTGTGCATCGCCGGAGCTCTGCGGGAAAGAGCGAGAGAACAGCCGCGAAAGCTCCGAGTGCGGCCAGCTCGCGTGTAGCCGCGATGATGCGCTGTTCGCCGGTTGCAGGGCGACTGCCTTCTGCGCGGCTGCTTCCAAGTTGACGGTAACTGCCAGCGTGCTAGCTGTGTAGGACAGTGAAGAGGCTGACGTGTGTGTGTCCGTAGAGCTGCTAGAAAGCGTACGTGAAGAGCAGGAAGGGCTTTCAGAGCAGCCGGTTCTCGTCTTGCACAGTCGCCACACATCCGCACTTTTAGTGCCTCAGAACCCCGGACAGCTTGCAAAACACGGCTGTAACTGTCCCAGCGCAAGCTGTTCAGGAAAGCACAGAAACGCGATGTTCGCGTGCTTTTAGCGCTGCTCGCAAGAAGCCTCCGGAGCAGGCACTTCTCGTGCGGCAACAACCGTGCCTGCTACGATCTTTCCTAGCCTCTTTTCCTCCGGGCAGCCGGCTTGAGCTGATGTGAAGTGTTGGTGGGCAAATCATCCAGAGAAGCGTCGCAATGCTTCTGGGCTGTTAGCAAGAGCTTTCCTTGCTGACCCTTTTCACGTTGGAGATTAGCTGGACATTTGCCGGTTTAGTGCCTTGTTTCTTCTGCGCAGCTTGCACAAAGCTCATTGCGGCTTTCGCGGTTCGAGTTGTGCATCGCCGGAGCTCTGCGGGAAAGAGCGAGAGAAGAGCCGCGAAAGCTCCGAGTGCGGCCAGCTCGCGTGTAGCCGCGATGATGCGCTGTTCGCCGGTTGCAGGGCGACTGCCTTCTGCGCGGCTGCTTCCAAGTTGACGGTAACTGCCAGCGTGCTAGCTGTGTAGGACGGTGAAGAGGCTGACGTGTGTGTGTCCGTAGAGCTGCTAGAAAGCGTACGTGAAGAGCAGGAAGGGCTTTCAGAGCAGCCGGTTCTCGTCTTGCACAGTCGCCACACATCCGCACTTTTAGTGCCTCAGAACCCCGGACAGCTTGCAAAACACGGCTGTAACTGTCCCAGCGCAAGCTGTTCAGGAAAGCACAGAAACGCGATGTTCGCGTGCTTTTAGCGCTGCTCGCAAGAAGCCTCCGGAGCAGGCACTTCTCGTGCGGCAACAACCGTGCCTGCTACGATCTTTCCTAGCCTCTTTTCCTCCGGGCAGCCGGCTTGAGCTGATGTGAAGTGTTGGTGGGCAAATCATCCAGAGAAGCGTCGCAATGCTTCTGGGCTGTTAGCAAGAGCTTTCCTTGCTGACCCTTTTCACGTTGGAGATTAGCTGGACATTTGCCGGTTTAGTGCCTTGTTTCTTCTGCGCAGCTTGCACAAAGCTCATTGCGGCTTTCGCGGTTCGAGTTGTGCATCGCCGGAGCTCTGCGGGAAAGAGCGAGAGAAGAGCCGCGAAAGCTCCGAGTGCGGCCAGCTCGCGTGTAGCCGCGATGATGCGCTGTTCGCCGGTTGCAGGGCGACTGCCTTCTGCGCGGCTGCTTCCAAGTTGACGGTAACTGCCAGCGTGCTAGCTGTGTAGGACGGTGAAGAGGCTGACGTGTGTGTGTCCGTAGAGCTGCTAGAAAGCGTACGTGAAGAGCAGGAAGGGCTTTCAGAGCAGCCGGTTCTCGTCTTGCACAGTCGCCACACATCCGCACTTTTAGTGCCTCAGAACCCCGGACAGCTTGCAAAACACGGCTGTAACTGTCCCAGCGCAAGCTGTTCAGGAAAGCACAGAAACGCGATGTTCGCGTGCTTTTAGCGCTGCTCGCAAGAAGCCTCCGGAGCAGGCACTTCTCGTGCGGCAACAACCGTGCCTGCTACGATCTTTCCTAGCCTCTTTTCCTCCGGGCAGCCGGCTTGAGCTGATGTGAAGTGTTGGTGGGCAAATCATCCAGAGAAGCGTCGCAATGCTTCTGGGCTGTTAGCAAGAGCTTTCCTTGCTGACCCTTTTCACGTTGGAGATTAGCTGGACATTTGCCGGTTTAGTGCCTTGTTTCTTCTGCGCAGCTTGCACAAAGCTCATTGCGGCTTTCGCGGTTCGAGTTGTGCATCGCCGGAGCTCTGCGGGAAAGAGCGAGAGAAGAGCCGCGAAAGCTCCGAGTGCGGCCAGCTCGCGTGTAGCCGCGATGATGCGCTGTTCGCCGGTTGCAGGGCGACTGCCTTCTGCGCGGCTGCTTCCAAGTTGACGGTAACTGCCAGCGTGCTAGCTGTGTAGGACAGTGAAGAGGCTGACGTGTGTGTGTCCGTAGAGCTGCTAGAAAGCGTACGTGAAGAGCAGGAAGGGCTTTCAGAGCAGCCGGTTCTCGTCTTGCACAGTCGCCACACATCCGCACTTTTAGTGCCTCAGAACCCCGGACAGCTTGCAAAACACGGCTGTAACTGTCCCAGCGCAAGCTGTTCAGGAAAGCACAGAAACGCGATGTTCGCGTGCTTTTAGCGCTGCTCGCAAGAAGCCTCCGGAGCAGGCACTTCTCGTGCGGCAACAACCGTGCCTGCTACGATCTTTCCTAGCCTCTTTTCCTCCGGGCAGCCGGCTTGAGCTGATGTGAAGTGTTGGTGGGCAAATCATCCAGAGAAGCGTCGCAATGCTTCTGGGCTGTTAGCAAGAGCTTTCCTTGCTGACCCTTTTCACGTTGGAGATTACCTGGACATTTGCCGGTTTAGTGCCTTGTTTCTTCTGCGCAGCTTGCACAAAGCTCATTGCGGCTTTCGCGGTTCGAGTTGTGCATCGCCGGAGCTCTGCGGGAAAGAGCGAGAGAAGAGCCGCGAAAGCTCCGAGTGCGGCCAGCTCGCGTGTAGCCGCGATGATGCGCTGTTCGCCGGTTGCAGGGCGACTGCCTTCTGCGCGGCTGCTTCCAAGTTGACGGTAACTGCCAGCGTGCTAGCTGTGTAGGACGGTGAAGAGGCTGACGTGTGTGTGTCCGTAGAGCTGCTAGAAAGCGTACGTGAAGAGCAGGAAGGGCTTTCAGAGCAGCCGGTTCTCGTCTTGCACAGTCGCCACACATCCGCACTTTTAGTGCCTCAGAACCCCGGACAGCTTGCAAAACACGGCTGTAACTGTCCCAGCGCAAGCTGTTCAGGAAAGCACAGAAACGCGATGTTCGCGTGCTTTTAGCGCTGCTCGCAAGAAGCCTCCGGAGCAGGCACTTCTCGTGCCCCACAGTTTTGAGGAATCAGCTAGCAAAGGACGTGGAATCATGGGAACCACCATCAGAAGAAGGGAAGGTGTTACAATATGTAGACGACCTTCTTATTGCAACCAGAACTAAAGAATCCTGTGTCATTTGGGCCGTGAGTCTGTTAAATTTCCTGGGACTACAGGGATATCGGGTTTCTAAGAAAAAGGCACAGGCGTTGTTACAACCCCAGGTCATGTACCTGGGGTACGAGATCAGTGCCGGACAACGGATCCTAGGACAAGCCCGGAAAGAGGCCATATGCCAAAGCCCCCGACCACAAACTATAAAGGAACTACGGACATTCTTAGGAATGACAGGGTGGTGCCAACTTTGGATATGTGATTATGGTCTGCCTGTTAAGCCACTCTATTCCCTGATAGCAGCTAACCAAAAGGATCTCCAGTGGGATGCTGAGTCAGATCGAGCCTTCCATCAGCTGAAGAAAGCCCTGATGTCGGCATCAGCATTGGGACTTCCTGATGTGAGTAAGCCATTTTTTCTATTTTCCCACAAAAAACAAGGAATGGCACTAGGAATATTGGCACAAGATTTGGGACCATACAGACGGGCGGTAGCATACTTCTCCAAACAGCTGGATGCCGCTGCGAAAGGGTGGCTGTTCTGGTTTTGTTAGTGGGGGGGCCTAAGGTGGTAGCTTCTGTAGGAAACTGCTAGAAGTTGCTCCCCTTTGTTCAGTGGACTTGGCTGGGCCTAGAGCGGACCCACTGCTGGCCAAGGCCAAGCCAATTGGTAGCAGAATGTTCTGTGATAACACCTCTGCGATAACATATTTAAGAAGGGAGAAACAGAAAAAAAAAGGGAGAGATGTGAAGCAGCTGAGCGGGGGGGCAGAGAGGGGGAAGCGCGAGCCTTGTGGGCCTTGCAGGCCTCACCCTCTGGCCTCCCGCCGGGCAGCCGACTGGGCCCAACTCGGCCCAGCCTGGCTGCAAGAAGTGGAGAGGAGTTGAGCAGTTGAAGTGAATAAGATGTAAAAAGGATCCTGAGAGGCGTCTGCCAGCCTGTTGTGAGGAATGGCTGCAGATGCCAAGGTCAGTGAAGGAGGAGGGGGAGGAGTAATGCGGCTCCTGGCCAAGATTCCTCTGCAACTCGTGGTGACGACCATGGTGGAGCAGGTTGTCCCCCTGCAGCCCATGGAGGTCCACGGAGGGGCAGAGATCCACCTGCAGCCTGTGGAGGACCCCACGCCGGAGCAGGTAGAGGCCTGAAGGAGGCTGTGCCCCGTGGAGGGCCCGCTGGGACAGCTGTTCTAGAGGGACTGCACCCCGTGGAAGAGATGACCCACGCCAGAGCAGTTTCACGGAGGACTGTGGACGTGGGAGGGACCCCACGCTGGAGCAGAGGAGGAATGCAAGGAGTTCTTCCCCCGACGATGACACAGAGGCGTAAAACAACGCGTGATGAACTGACTGCGACCCCCATTCCCCCCCCCCGCCCCCGACCCCCCCCTCCATGCCGCTCGGGAGGGGAAGGTAGTAGAGATAATGTTAAGCCCGGGAAGAGGGAGGGGTGGGGGGAGGTTATCTTGTTCCCTGTCTCATTCTCCTGCTAGTTTTAGAAATAAATGAGTGTTTTTCCCCAAGTCGAGTCTGTTTTGCCTGTAACGGTAACTTTACAAATTTCTTCCCGTCCTTATCTCAAACCTCGAGCCGTTTTTCTTATATCATCTCCTCCTATTCTCTCGGAGGGTGGGGGGAGTGAGAGAGAGACTGTGTAGTCTGGTCCCGATCGGGGCTGAACTACGACAGTGGCCCAGCTGTCTGAGAGCAGTAGCAGCTGTCATTCTAAACATTCAAGAAGCCTGAAAGTTCACTCTAGGCCAGAAAATGACTGTCCTAGTTTCCCAGACTGTATCTGCGGTCCTTGAAGCAAAAGGAGGGCATTGGCTTTCCCCACAAAGGTTCCTGAAATATCAAGCTATAATGGTTGAACAGGATGATGTTGAAATCGTGACCACAAACATCATCAATCCGGCCTCATTCCTTGATGGGAACATCGGGGAGCCGACTGCTTGGAAACAATTGAAACCATGTATTCTAGTCGAACGGATCTTAAAGATGTCCCTGTCGATGGAGCCGAACATTGGTTCACCGACGGAAGCAGCTATATGTTAAATGGAAGGCGACATTCCGGATATGCTGTTACCACTTTTGAAAAGGTGATAGAGTCCAGGCCACTATCAGCCGACGTCTCAGCCCAAAAGGCCGAGATCATAGCCCTTACCTGAGCCCTGGAGAGAGCCCAGGGAAGGACTGTAAACATTTGGACTGACCCTAAATATGCCTTTGGGGTGGTACATGCCCATGGAGCAATATGGAAGGCAAGAGGACTGTTAAATTCTCATGGAAAAACCATCAAACACGCAGAAGGGATTTTGAAAATCCTGAATGCAGTCCAGCTTCCCAAAAAGGTGGCAATTATGCATATTAAAGCACACCAGAAAGTGAGCACAGAATTGGAAAGAGGAAATGAGCTGGCAGATAGGGAAGCAAAACAAGCAGCTAGAGAAACAATCAAGGTAGAGGACAGGTACCTGATGGACAGGTATTTCTAGAAGGTAAACCAGAATACACAAAGGAAGTCGGCAAACTTATTAATGATCTAAAGGGGTCATATAATGAGGAAGGGTGGGCCAATTACTACCCCTCACACGGGAGGGTAGTAATTCCCTCCTACATGATATGGTCAGTAGTCCGAGAAGAACATAGAAAAAGACACTGGGGGGAGGGGGGGGGCAGAAGCCCTATATAAAGATCTCATCAGGAACATAATAGCGCGAAACTTAGACACTACCGCTAGACAAGTAACTCAACAATGTGATCTTTGTCTCCAGACTAATCCTAAAGTTGTAAAAGGGCCGAAACTTGAAAAAATCGGAAAGGGGAATGGTCCGGGACAACGTTGGCAGATTGATTTCTCAGAACTCCCTAGAAAAGGGGGGTATCGATACTTACTAGTACTTACGGATACCTTTTCAGGCTGGCCAGAAGCTTTCCCGTGCGGAACTGCTAAAGCCTGGGAAGTAACCAAAATACTGCTCCAGGAAATAGTACCTAGGTTTGGAGTCGCAGCAGTAATGTCCTCGGATAGAGGACCACATTTTGTGTCCAGAATAGTACAAGCAATTAGCCACCATCTAGGGATAGAGTGGCAATTACATACCTCTTACCGACCACAATCAAGTGGCCAGGTGGAGAAAATGAATCACCCAATCAAACAACAGATTGTCAAGTTGGGTCAGGAAACTAATCTAACTTTACCATTAGCTCTTATACGAATACGAACCAGACCAAGAGCAAGAGAAGGGCTTAGTCCATTCGAAATTCTATATGGACGACCCTATGGGGTACAAAAGGGAACGTCTTCACAAATTGGTGAAGAAATAATGACCTCCTATATGGTGGCACTAAACAAACAATTAAAAAGAATTGAAAAACATGCAATGGGAACACGTCGTAGGGGTCTGGATGGGCCTGTTCACGATATACAACCAGGGGACTATGTATATGTTAAGTCTCTTACAGAAAAAACTCTGGAACCACAGTGGGCCGGACCTTTTCAAGTCCTCCTCACCACCTACACGGCAATTAAGGTAAAGGGACAGAACTCCTGGATACACCATACTCGGATCAAGAGAGCCTCTGCAACCTTGTGGAAAGTAACTCCAGACAACAACGAAGACTTGAGACTTAAACTCGTTCGAACGGATAAGGGCGGGAACAATGTGGGTAACAAGTAAGTGAGCCAAAAGCAGTAGTGAACCGGAGGGACACCACAGCAAACGATACCGGACAAAGAAACCGGGACCGGCCAGTAACTAATCTCGCCCAAATCTGTCATCGGTGCAGTTTATATCTTATTTGTCATTTTATTATAGGAAATATAAAACCCATTTTAGCAGGTCACCGAAGGCAGTACATTATCTACAGAAGTAGCTGTACTAATCCACTAGACCAACTAAATCCTAAAATGACCAATTGTTTAATTGGAATTGTGATTGGGCTTACAATATTTTCCTGCATCTTACCACTAACTTGTAATCAAAAGGACACCAAATGGCCGTGGTCTCACGCCTCCCTTGGGTTTACAGGAAGCATGGGACCACCTTTTAAACGGTCGGGCTTAAACTTGGCCACTGTGGTTATGCACAAAATGGAAATGTACTCAGGGCATGAGTGGGGCTGGGACAGAGGCAACAGGGATCCTTAATACTATGGTGCGCCCCGTTGTGATCTTATTGATTAGCTTAGGAGTTTTATTAATATTAACTATTGTGCTGTACCTATGGGTTTGGAGAATGTTTAAGAAAGTAACACTGTCGTAGTTCAGCCCCGATCAGGACCAGACTACGCAGTCTCTCTCTCACTCCTCCCACCCTCCAAGAGAACAGGGGGAGATAACGTAAGGAAAAACGGCTCGAGGTTTGAGATAAGGACAGGGAGAAATCCTTAAAGTTACCATCACGGGCAAAACAGACTCCTCTTGGGGAAAACTATTCATTTATTACTACAAACAGCAAGATAATGAGACAGAGAACAAGATAACCTCCCTCCACCCCTCCCTCTTCCCAAGCTTAACATTATCTCTACTACCTTCCCCCCCCCGAGTGGCACAGGAGGGGGAAGAGGGAATGGGGATTGCGGTCAGTTCATCACACGTTGTTTTACGCTGCTGCTTCATGGTTGGGGGAAGAACTCCTCACATTCCTCCCCTGCTCTGTTGTGGGGTCCCACCCGTACGCCACAGTCCTTCCTGAAACTGCTCCGGCGTGGGTCATCTCTTCCACGGGGTGCAGTCTCTCCAGAACAGCTGTCCCAGCGGGCCCTCCATGGGCCACAGCTGCCTTCAGGCATCCACCTCCCCCAGTACGGGATCCTTCACGGGCTCCAAGTGGATCTCTGCCCCTCCGTGGACCTCCATGGGCTGCAGGGGGACAACCTGCTCCACCATGGTCGTCACCACAGGCTGCAGGGGAATCTTGGCCAGGAGCCACATTACTCCTCCCACTCCTTCTGAACTGACCTGGGCATCTGCAGCCGTTCCTCACAACAGGCTGGTAGATGTCTCTCAGGATCCTTTTTACATCTTATTCACTTCTCCTCTCCTCTCCACTTCCTGCAGCCGGGCCGGACCAATTCGGGCCCAGTCAGCCGCTTGGCGAGAGGCCAGAGGGTGAGGCCTGCAAGGCCCATAAGGCCTGCGCCTCCCTCTCTGTGCCTCTGCCCCCCGCTCAGCTGCTTCACATCTCTCCCTTTTCTTTTTTTTTCTGTTTTCCCCTATTTAAATACGTTATCGCAGAGGCGTTATCACGGGACATTCTGCTACCAATTGGCTTGGCCTTGGCCAGCAGCGGGTCCGCTCTAGGCCCGGCCGAGTCCACTGAACAAAGGGGAGCGACTTCTAGCACTTTCCTACAGAAGCTACCACCTTAGGCCCCTCCGTCACTAAACAAAACCATGTATGATGCTTCATATCATTCAGGGAAACTGTTTAAGTAAAAGAATTTACTTAGTGTGATAAAAAGGGGGGATTGATATAGGGGACAATAAGTTAATCACAACTATATATGTATGCTCTTAAAGAATTGTTGTAGTTCAGCCCCGATCGGGACCAGACTACGCAGTCTCTCTCTCACTCCCCCCCCACCCTCCAAGAGAACAGGGGGAGATTTGGTAAACAAAAGAAAACCAGGAAAAAAACCAAACCCGTGGGTTGAGATTGAACAAAAAGTAAATTTAACAGTAATGACAGAAGAAAACAAAACAGTGATGCAATACAAATATAGTATAATGGCTTACAACAAATCTCCACACCTAGTTTCTTCCACGTAGCAGGAGGCTCCTTTCACCACCCTCCTCACTTACATACTGAGCCCCAGCAGTTAGCTAATTAGTTAACTATCCCAGCCATAGGGGCTACCAGCTTCAGTACTCCACCCAGCTCAGGTAAATATTAACTCTATCCTAGCCAGAACCAGACAAGAATACAGTTATAAAACATAGTCACGTACCCATATAGCTTAGAGAAACAATTAATGGAAGAGGAAGTCTGTTTTTTTTTTCTTTTCCTGACGAAGGACTCATTTGTAAGGAGTGAGAAACAGTCCCTACTGCTCAGTGGGAAAAAATCTTAAAAATCCTGAACCTTTTGTTACATGGTGACCAGCTCTGAATACCCTTGCTGCTCCTCACCGGCTCTTGCTACCACACATACAGGCTCCAAACTCTGGGGCTCCGGGCTTTCCTAGACCACCAGGACAGGGTGGTAAAGATCTACAGGCGTAAAAAAAATCTACAGGCCAGGAAACATTGGGGCTCCGGGATTTCCTAGACCACCAGGACTCCGACGTTTAACACCAGCTCGAGCTGTCCGCCTAGTGTTAAACCACAGCTTAAAAATGGTGAATGTCAGACAGCTGCTCCCACACCAGAAGTGTCAGCTCTGGAATGTCTTGCTGCTCTCACCAGCTCTAGGCACCACATCTACAGGCTCACAAACATTGGGGATCCGGCATTTCCTGGGACACCAGGACTCCGACGTCTACCATCACCTCAACTCAGCAGTCCCTTTTGAAAAAAATCTTAAAAGTCACAAACGTCAGAAGACTGCTCCCACACCAGAAGTGACATTTCTGAAAGCTCTTGCTTCTCCTGCCCGGCTCTTGCCACCGCATCTACAGGCTCACAAATATTGGGACTGCGAGATTTCCTAGAACACCAGCACTCCAACGTTTACCACTGTGTACTTACCGCCGCCCAGTGAAAGCACTCTTATATATCATGAACGTTGGATGATAGATCCCACACCAGAAGTGCCAGCTCTGAAAACCCCTCAGTGGCTCTTGCCACCGCATCTACAAGCCCAGCAACACTGGGGCTCCGTTCTTTCCTAGACAATCAGGACTCTGACTTTTGCCACCATGTACACCAGTAAACTTTCAGAGGTGGCACTTTTGGTGTTAAAGCAATCGTCTGAGTTCGTGATTTTTAAGATTTATTTCTCACTGTGCAGCAGCTCTAGGTGATGGTAAGTGTCAGAGTCCTGGTGGTGGAGGAAAGCCCAGAGACTCAATGTTTCTGAGCCTGTAGATGTGGTGGGAAGAGTCGGTGAGGAGCAGCAAGAACTTTTAGAGCAGGCACTTCCGGTGTTGGAGTAATTGTCTGACTTCCTTCTGTGCGGCTGGTTCCAAGTTGACGGTAAGTGCCAGCGTGCTAGCTGTGTAGGACAGTGAAGAGGCTGACGCGTGTGTGTCCGTAGAGCTGCTAGAAAGCGTACGTGAAGAGCAGGAAGGGCTTTCAGAGCAGCCGGTTCTCGTCTTGCACAGTCGCCACACATCCGCACTTTTAGTGCCTCAGAACCCCGGACAGCTTGCAAAACACGGCTGTAACTGTCCCAGCGCAAGCTGTTCAGGAAAGCACAGAAACGCGATGTTCGCGTGCTTTTAGCGCTGCTCGCAAGAAGCCTCCGGAGCAGGCACTTCTCGTGCGGCAACAACCGTGCCTGCTACGATCTTTCCTAGCCTCTTTTCCTCCGGGCAGCCGGCTTTAGCTGATGTGAAGTGTTGGTGGGCAAATCATCCAGAGAAGCGTCGCAATGCTTCTGGGCTGTTAGCAAGAGCTTTCCTTGCTGACCCTTTTCACGTTGGAGATTAGCTGGACATTTGCCGGTTTAGTGCCTTGTTTCTTCCGCGCAGCTTGCACAAAGCTCATTGCGGCTTTCACGGTTCGAGTTGTGCATCGCCGGAGCTCTGCGGGAAAGAGCGAGAGAAGAGCCGCGAAAGCTCCGAGTGCGGCCAGCTCGCGTGTAGCCGCGATGATGCGCTGTTCGCCGGTTGCAGGGCGACTGCCTTCTGCGCGGCTGCTTCCAAGTTGACGGTAACTGCCAGCGTGCTAGCTGTGTAGGACAGTGAAGAGGCTGACGTGTGTGTGTCCGTAGAGCTGCTAGAAAGCGTACGTGAAGAGCAGGAAGGGCTTTCAGAGCAGCCGGTTCTCGTCTTGCACAGTCGCCACACATCCGCACTTTTAGTGCCTCAGAACCCCGGACAGCTTGCAAAACACGGCTGTAACTGTCCCAGCGCAAGCTGTTCAGGAAAGCACAGAAACGCGATGTTCGCGTGCTTTTAGCGCTGCTCGCAAGAAGCCTCCGGAGCAGGCACTTCTCGTGCGGCAACAACCGTGCCTGCTACGATCTTTCCTAGCCTCTTTTCCTCCGGGCAGCCGGCTTGAGCTGATGTGAAGTGTTGGTGGGCAAATCATCCAGAGAAGCGTCGCAATGCTTCTGGGCTGTTAGCAAGAGCTTTCCTTGCTGACCCTTTTCACGTTGGAGATTAGCTGGACATTTGCCGGTTTAGTGCCTTGTTTCTTCTGCGCAGCTTGCACAAAGCTCATTGCGGCTTTCGCGGTTCGAGTTGTGCATCGCCGGAGCTCTGCGGGAAAGAGCGAGAGAACAGCCGCGAAAGCTCCGAGTGCGGCCAGCTCGCGTGTAGCCGCGATGATGCGCTGTTCGCCGGTTGCAGGGCGACTGCCTTCTGCGCGGCTGCTTCCAAGTTGACGGTAACTGCCAGCGTGCTAGCTGTGTAGGACAGTGAAGAGGCTGACGCGTGTGTGTCCGTAGAGCTGCTAGAAAGCGTACGTGAAGAGCAGGAAGGGCTTTCAGAGCAGCCGGTTCTCGTCTTGGACAGTCGCCACACATCCGCACTTTTAGTGCCTCAGAACCCCGGACAGCTTGCAAAACACGGCTGTAACTGTCCCAGCGCAAGCTGTTCAGGAAAGCACAGAAACGCGATGTTCGCGTGCTTTTAGCGCTGCTCGCAAGAAGCCTCCGGAGCAGGCACTTCTCGTGCAGCAACAACCGTGCCTGCTACGATCTTTCCTAGCCTCTTTTCCTCCGGGCAGCCGGCTTGAGCTGATGTGAAGTGTTGGTGGGCAAATCATCCAGAGAAGCGTCGCAATGCTTCTGGGCTGTTAGCAAGAGCTTTCCTTGCTGAGCCTTTTCACGTTGGAGATTAGCTGGACATTTGCCGGTTTAGTGCCTTGTTTCTTCTGCGCAGCTTGCACAAAGCTCATTGCGGCTTTCGCGGTTCGAGTTGTGCATCGCCGGAGCTCTGCGGGAAAGAGCGAGAGAAGAGCCGCGAAAGCTCCGAGTGCGGCCAGCTCGCGTGTAGCCGCGAATGTGCGCTGTTCGCCGGTTGCAGGGCGAGTGCCTTCTGCGCGGCTGCTTCCAAGTTGACGGTAACTGCCAGCGTGCTAGCTGTGTAGGACAGTGAAGAGGCTGACGCGTGTGTGTCCGTAGAGCTGCTAGAAAGCGTACGTGACGAGCAGGAAGGGCTTTCAGAGCAGCCGGTTCTCGTCTTGGACAGTCGCCACACATCCGCACTTTTAGTGCCTCAGAACCCCGGACAGCTTGCAAAACACGGCTGTAACTGTCCCAGCGCAAGCTGTTCAGGAAAGCACAGAAACGCGATGTTCGCGTGCTTTTAGCGCTGCTCGCAAGAAGCCTCCGGAGCAGGCACTTCTCGTGCAGCAACAACCGTGCCTGCTACGATCTTTCCTAGCCTCTTTTCCTCCGGGCAGCCGGCTTGAGCTGATGTGAAGTGTTGGTGGGCAAATCATCCAGAGAAGCGTCGCAATGCTTCTGGGCTGTTAGCAAGAGCTTTCCTTGCTGACCCTTTTCACGTGGGAGATTAGCTGGACATTTGCCGGTTTAGTGCCTTGTTTCTTCTGCGCAGCTTGCACAAAGCTCATTGCGGCTTTCGCGGTTCGAGTTGTGCATCGCCGGAGCTCTGCGGGAAAGAGCGAGAGAAGAGCCGCGAAAGCTCCGAGTGCGGCCAGCTCGCGTGTAGCCGCGAATGTGCGCTGTTCGCCGGTTGCAGGGCGACTGCCTTCTGCGCGGCTGCTTCCAAGTTGACGGTAACTGCCAGCGTGCTAGCTGTGTAGGACAGTGAAGAGGCTGACGCGTGTGTGTCCGTAGAGCTGCTAGAAAGCGTACGTGACGAGCAGGAAGGGCTTTCAGAGCAGCCGGTTCTCGTCTTGGACAGTCGCCACACATCCGCACTTTTAGTGCCTCAGAACCCCGGACAGCTTGCAAAACACGGCTGTAACTGTCCCAGCGCAAGCTGTTCAGGAAAGCACAGAAACGCGATGTTCGCGTGCTTTTAGCGCTGTTCGCAAGAAGCCTCCGGAGCAGGCACTTCTCGTGCAGCAACAACCGTGCCTGCTACGATCTTTCCTAGCCTCTTTTCCTCCGGGCAGCCGGCTTGAGCTGATGTGAAGTGTTGGTGGGCAAATCATCCAGAGAAGCGTCGCAGTGCTTCTGGGCTGTTAGCAAGAGCTTTCCTTGCTGACCCTTTTCACGTTGGAGATTAGCTGGACATTTGCCGGTTTAGTGCCTTGTTTCTTCTGCGCAGCTTGCACAAAGCTCATTGCGGCTTTCGCGGTTCGAGTTGTGCATCGACGGAGCTCTGCGGGAAAGAGCGAGAGAAGAGCCGCGAAAGCTCCGAGTGCGGCCAGCTCGCGTGTAGCCGCGAATGTGCGCTGTTCGCCGGTTGCAGGGCGACTGCCTTCTGCGCGGCTGCTTCCAAGTTGACGGTAACTGCCAGCGTGCTAGCTGTGTAGGACAGTGAAGAGGCTGACGCGTGTGTGTCCGTAGAGCTGCTAGAAAGCGTACGTGACGAGCAGGAAGGGCTTTCAGAGCAGCCGGTTCTCGTCTTGGACAGTCGCCACACATCCGCACTTTTAGTGCCTCAGAACCCCGGACAGCTTGCAAAACACGGCTGTAACTGTCCCAGCGCAAGCTGTTCAGGAAAGCACAGAAACGCGATGTTCGCGTGCTTTTAGCGCTGCTCGCAAGAAGCCTCCGGAGCAGGCACTTCTCGTGCAGCAACAACCGTGCCTGCTACGATCTTTCCTAGCCTCTTTTCCTCCGGGCAGCCGGCTTGAGCTGATGTGAAGTGTTGGTGGGCAAATCATCCAGAGAAGCGTCGCAATGCTTCTGGGCTGTTAGCAAGAGCTTTCCTTGCTGACCCTTTTCACGTTGGAGATTAGCTGGACATTTGCCGGTTTAGTGCCTTGTTTCTTCTGCGCAGCTTGCACAAAGCTCATTGCGGCTTTCGCGGTTCGAGTTGTGCATCGCCGGAGCTCTGCCGGAAAGAGCGAGAGAAGAGCCGCGAAAGCTCCGAGTGCGGCCAGCTCGCGTGTAGCCGCGAATGTGCGCTGTTCGCCGGTTGCAGGGCGACTGCCTTCTGCGCGGCTGCTTCCAAGTTGACGGTAACTGCCAGCGTGCTAGCTGTGTAGGACAGTGAAGAGGCTGACGCGTGTGTGTCCGTAGAGCTGCTAGAAAGCGTACGTGACGAGCAGGAAGGGCTTTCAGAGCAGCCGGTTCTCGTCTTGGACAGTCGCCACACATCCGCACTTTTAGTGCCTGAGAACCCCGGACAGCTTGCAAAACACGGCTGTAACTGTCCCAGCGCAAGCTGTTCAGGAAAGCACAGAAACGCGATGTTCGCGTGCTTTTAGCGCTGCTCGCAAGAAGCCTCCGGAGCAGGCACTTCTCGTGCAGCAACAACCGTGCCTGCTACGATCTTTCCTAGCCTCTTTTCCTCCGGGCAGCCGGCTTGAGCTGATGTGAAGTGTTGGTGGGCAAATCATCCAGAGAAGCGTCGCAATGCTTCTGGGCTGTTAGCAAGAGCTTTCCTTGCTGACCCTTTTCACGTGGGAGATTAGCTGGACATTTGCCGGTTTAGTGCCTTGTTTCTTCTGCGCAGCTTGCACAAAGCTCATTGCGGCTTTCGCGGTTCGAGTTGTGCATCGCCGGAGCTCTGCGGGAAAGAGCGAGAGAAGAGCCGCGAAAGCTCCGAGTGCGGCCAGCTCGCGTGTAGCCGCGAATGTGCGCTGTTCGCCGGTTGCAGGGCGAGTGCCTTCTGCGCGGCTGCTTCCAAGTTGACGGTAACTGCCAGCGTGCTAGCTGTGTAGGACAGTGAAGAGGCTGACGCGTGTGTGTCCGTAGAGCTGCTAGAAAGCGTACGTGACGAGCAGGAAGGGCTTTCAGAGCAGCCGGTTCTCGTCTTGGACAGTCGCCACACATCCGCACTTTTAGTGCCTCAGAACCCCGGACAGCTTGCAAAACACGGCTGTAACTGTCCCAGCGCAAGCTGTTCAGGAAAGCACAGAAACGCGATGTTCGCGTGCTTTTAGCGCTGCTCGCAAGAAGCCTCCGGAGCAGGCACTTCTCGTGCAGCAACAACCGTGCCTGCTACGATCTTTCCTAGCCTCTTTTCCTCCGGGCAGCCGGCTTGAGCTGATGTGAAGTGTTGGTGGGCAAATCATCCAGAGAAGCGTCGCAATGCTTCTGGGCTGTTAGCAAGAGCTTTCCTTGCTGACCCTTTTCACGTGGGAGATTAGCTGGACATTTGCCGGTTTAGTGCCTTGTTTCTTCTGCGCAGCTTGCACAAAGCTCATTGCGGCTTTCGCGGTTCGAGTTGTGCATCGCCGGAGCTCTGCGGGAAAGAGCGAGAGAAGAGCCGCGAAAGCTCCGAGTGCGGCCAGCTCGCGTGTAGCCGCGAATGTGCGCTGTTCGCCGGTTGCAGGGCGACTGCCTTCTGCGCGGCTGCTTCCAAGTTGACGGTAACTGCCAGCGTGCTAGCTGTGTAGGACAGTGAAGAGGCTGACACGTGTGTGTCCGTAGAGCTGCTAGAAAGCGTACGTGACGAGCAGGAAGGGCTTTCAGAGCAGCCGGTTCTCGTCTTGGACAGTCGCCACACATCCGCACTTTTAGTGCCTCAGAACCCCGGACAGCTTGCAAAACACGGCTGTAACTGTCCCAGCGCAAGCTGTTCAGGAAAGCACAGAAACGCGATGTTCGCGTGCTTTTAGCGCTGCTCGCAAGAAGCCTCCGGAGCAGGCACTTCTCGTGCAGCAACAACCGTGCCTGCTACGATCTTTCCTAGCCTCTTTTCCTCCGGGCAGCCGGCTTGAGCTGATGTGAAGTGTTGGTGGGCAAATCATCCAGAGAAGCGTCGCAATGCTTCTGGGCTGTTAGCAAGAGCTTTCCTTGCTGACCCTTTTCACGTTGGAGATTAGCTGGACATTTGCCGGTTTAGTGCCTTGTTTCTTCTGCGCAGCTTGCACAAAGCTCATTGCGGCTTTCGCGGTTCGAGTTGTGCATCGCCGGAGCTCTGCGGGAAAGAGCGAGAGAAGAGCCGCGAAAGCTCCGAGTGCGGCCAGCTCGCGTGTAGCCGCGAATGTGCGCTGTTCGCCGGTTGCAGGGCGACTGCCTTCTGCGCGGCTGCTTCCAAGTTGACGGTAACTGCCAGCGTGCTAGCTGTGTAGGACAGTGAAGAGGCTGACGCGTGTGTGTCCGTAGAGCTGCTAGAAAGCGTACGTGACGAGCAGGAAGGGCTTTCAGAGCAGCCGGTTCTCGTCTTGCACAGTCGCCACACATCCGCACTTTTAGTGCCTCAGAACCCCGGACAGCTTGCAAAACACGGCTGTAACTGTCCCAGCGCAAGCTGTTCAGGAAAGCACAGAAACGCGATGTTCGCGTGCTTTTAGCGCTGCTCGCAAGAAGCCTCCGGAGCAGGCACTTCTCGTGCAGCAACAACCGTGCCTGCTACGATCTTTCCTAGCCTCTTTTCCTCCGGGCAGCCGGCTTGAGCTGATGTGAAGTGTTGGTGGGCAAATCATCCAGAGAAGCGTCGCAATGCTTCTGGGCTGTTAGCAAGAGCTTTCCTTGCTGACCCTTTTCACGTTGGAGATTAGCTGGACATTTGCCGGTTTAGTGCCTTGTTTCTTCTGCGCAGCTTGCACAAAGCTCATTGCGGCTTTCGCGGTTCGAGTTGTGCATCGCCGGAGCTCTGCGGGAAAGAGCGAGAGAAGAGCCGCGAAAGCTCCGAGTGCGGCCAGCTCGCGTGTAGCCGCGAATGTGCGCTGTTCGCCGGTTGCAGGGCGACTGCCTTCTGCGCGGCTGCTTCCAAGTTGACGGTAACTGCCAGCGTGCTAGCTGTGTAGGACAGTGAAGAGGCTGACGCGTGTGTGTCCGTAGAGCTGCTAGAAAGCGTACGTGACGAGCAGGAAGGGCTTTCAGAGCAGCCGGTTCTCGTCTTGCACAGTCGCCACACATCCGCACTTTTAGTGCCTCAGAACCCCGGACAGCTTGCAAAACACGGCTGTAACTGTCCCAGCGCAAGCTGTTCAGGAAAGCACAGAAACGCGATGTTCGCGTGCTTTTAGCGCTGCTCGCAAGAAGCCTCCGGAGCAGGCACTTCTCGTGCAGCAACAACCGTGCCTGCTACGATCTTTCCTAGCCTCTTTTCCTCCGGGCAGCCGGCTTGAGCTGATGTGAAGTGTTGGTGGGCAAATCATCCAGAGAAGCGTCGCAATGCTTCTGGGCTGTTAGCAAGAGCTTTCCTTGCTGACCCTTTTCACGTTGGAGATTAGCTGGACATTTGCCGGTTTAGTGCCTTGTTTCTTCTGCGCAGCTTGCACAAAGCTCATTGCGGCTTTCGCGGTTCGAGTTGTGCATCGCCGGAGCTCTGCGGGAAAGAGCGAGAGAAGAGCCGCGAAAGCTCCGAGTGCGGCCAGCTCGCGTGTAGCCGCGAATGTGCGCTGTTCGCCGGTTGCAGGGCGACTGCCTTCTGCGCGGCTGCTTCCAAGTTGACGGTAACTGCCAGCGTGCTAGCTGTGTAGGACAGTGAAGAGGCTGACGCGTGTGTGTCCGTAGAGCTGCTAGAAAGCGTACGTGACGAGCAGGAAGGGCTTTCAGAGCAGCCGGTTCTCGTCTTGCACAGTCGCCACACATCCGCACTTTTAGTGCCTCAGAACCCCGGACAGCTTGCAAAACACGGCTGTAACTGTCCCAGCGCAAGCTGTTCAGGAAAGCACAGAAACGCGATGTTCGCGTGCTTTTAGCGCTGCTCGCAAGAAGCCTCCGGAGCAGGCACTTCTCGTGCAGCAACAACCGTGCCTGCTACGATCTTTCCTAGCCTCTTTTCCTCCGGGCAGCCGGCTTGAGCTGATGTGAAGTGTTGGTGGGCAAATCATCCAGAGAAGCGTCGCAATGCTTCTGGGCTGTTAGCAAGAGCTTTCCTTGCTGACCCTTTTCACGTTGGAGATTAGCTGGACATTTGCCGGTTTAGTGCCTTGTTTCTTCTGCGCAGCTTGCACAAAGCTCATTGCGGCTTTCGCGGTTCGAGTTGTGCATCGCCGGAGCTCTGCGGGAAAGAGCGAGAGAAGAGCCGCGAAAGCTCCGAGTGCGGCCAGCTCGCGTGTAGCCGCGAATGTGCGCTGTTCGCCGGTTGCAGGGCGACTGCCTTCTGCGCGGCTGCTTCCAAGTTGACGGTAACTGCCAGCGTGCTAGCTGTGTAGGACAGTGAAGAGGCTGACGCGTGTGTGTCCGTAGAGCTGCTAGAAAGCGTACGTGACGAGCAGGAAGGGCTTTCAGAGCAGCCGGTTCTCGTCTTGGACAGTCGCCACACATCCGCACTTTTAGTGCCTCAGAACCCCGGACAGCTTGCAAAACACGGCTGTAACTGTCCCAGCGCAAGCTGTTCAGGAAAGCACAGAAACGCGATGTTCGCGTGCTTTTAGCGCTGCTCGCAAGAAGCCTCCGGAGCAGGCACTTCTCGTGCAGCAACAAGCGTGCCTGCTACGATCTTTCCTAGCCTCTTTTCCTCCGGGCAGCCGGCTTGAGCTGATGTGAAGTGTTGGTGGGCAAATCATCCAGAGAAGCGTCGCAATGCTTCTGGGCTGTTAGCAAGAGCTTTCCTTGCTGACCCTTTTCACGTTGGAGATTAGCTGGACATTTGCCGGTTTAGTGCCTTGTTTCTTCTGCGCAGCTTGCACAAAGCTCATTGCGGCTTTCGCGGTTCGAGTTGTGCATCGCCGGAGCTCTGCGGGAAAGAGCGAGAGAAGAGCCGCGAAAGCTCCGAGTGCGGCCAGCTCGCGTGTAGCCGCGAATGTGCGCTGTTCGCCGGTTGCAGGGCGACTGCCTTCTGCGCGGCTGCTTCCAAGTTGACGGTAACTGCCAGCGTGCTAGCTGTGTAGGACAGTGAAGAGGCTGACGCGTGTGTGTCCGTAGAGCTGCTAGAAAGCGTACGTGACGAGCAGGAAGGGCTTTCAGAGCAGCCGGTTCTCGTCTTGCACAGTCGCCACACATCCGCACTTTTAGTGCCTCAGAACCCCGGACAGCTTGCAAAACACGGCTGTAACTGTCCCAGCGCAAGCTGTTCAGGAAAGCACAGAAACGCGATGTTCGCGTGCTTTTAGCGCTGCTCGCAAGAAGCCTCCGGAGCAGGCACTTCTCGTGCAGCAACAAGCGTGCCTGCTACGATCTTTCCTAGCCTCTTTTCCTCCGGGCAGCCGGCTTGAGCTGATGTGAAGTGTTGGTGGGCAAATCATCCAGAGAAGCGTCGCAATGCTTCTGGGCTGTTAGCAAGAGCTTTCCTTGCTGAGCCTTTTCACGTTGGAGATTAGCTGGACATTTGCCGGTTTAGTGCCTTGTTTCTTCTGCGCAGCTTGCACAAAGCTCATTGCGGCTTTCGCGGTTCGAGTTGTGCATCGCCGGAGCTCTGCGGGAAAGAGCGAGAGAAGAGCCGCGAAAGCTCCGAGTGCGGCCAGCTCGCGTGTAGCCGCGAATGTGCGCTGTTCGCCGGTTGCAGGGCGACTGCCTTCTGCGCGGCTGCTTCCAAGTTGACGGTAACTGCCAGCGTGCTAGCTGTGTAGGACAGTGAAGAGGCTGACGCGTGTGTGTCCGTAGAGCTGCTAGAAAGCGTACGTGACGAGCAGGAAGGGCTTTCAGAGCAGCCGGTTCTCGTCTTGGACAGTCGCCACACATCCGCACTTTTAGTGCCTCAGAACCCCGGACAGCTTGCAAAACACGGCTGTAACTGTCCCAGCGCAAGCTGTTCAGGAAAGCACAGAAACGCGATGTTCGCGTGCTTTTAGCGCTGCTCGCAAGAAGCCTCCGGAGCAGGCACTTCTCGTGCAGCAACAACCGTGCCTGCTACGATCTTTCCTAGCCTCTTTTCCTCCGGGCAGCCGGCTTGAGCTGATGTGAAGTGTTGGTGGGCAAATCATCCAGAGAAGCGTCGCAATGCTTCTGGGCTGTTAGCAAGAGCTTTCCTTGCTGACCCTTTTCACGTGGGAGATTAGCTGGACATTTGCCGGTTTAGTGCCTTGTTTCTTCTGCGCAGCTTGCTACAAAGCTCATTGCGGCTTTCGCGGTTCGAGTTGTGCATCGCCGGAGCTCTGCGGGAAAGAGCGAGAGAAGAGCCGCGAAAGCTCCGAGTGCGGCCAGCTCGCGTGTAGCCGCGAATGTGCGCTGTTCGCCGGTTGCAGGGCGACTGCCTTCTGCGCGGCTGCTTCCAAGTTGACGGTAACTGCCAGCGTGCTAGCTGTGTAGGACAGTGAAGAGGCTGACGCGTGTGTGTCCGTAGAGCTGCTAGAAAGCGTACGTGACGAGCAGGAAGGGCTTTCAGAGCAGCCGGTTCTCGTCTTGGACAGTCGCCACACATCCGCACTTTTAGTGCCTCAGAACCCCGGACAGCTTGCAAAACACGGCTGTAACTGTCCCAGCGCAAGCTGTTCAGGAAAGCACAGAAACGCGATGTTCGCGTGCTTTTAGCGCTGCTCGCAAGAAGCCTCCGGAGCAGGCACTTCTCGTGCAGCAACAACCGTGCCTGCTACGATCTTTCCTAGCCTCTTTTCCTCCGGGCAGCCGGCTTGAGCTGATGTGAAGTGTTGGTGGGCAAATCATCCAGAGAAGCGTCGCAATGCTTCTGGGCTGTTAGCAAGAGCTTTCCTTGCTGACCCTTTTCACGTTGGAGATTAGCTGGACATTTGCCGGTTTAGTGCCTTGTTTCTTCTGCGCAGCTTGCACAAAGCTCATTGCGGCTTTCGCGGTTCGAGTTGTGCATCGCCGGAGCTCTGCGGGAAAGAGCGAGAGAAGAGCCGCGAAAGCTCCGAGTGCGGCCAGCTCGCGTGTAGCCGCGAATGTGCGCTGTTCGCCGGTTGCAGGGCGACTGCCTTCTGCGCGGCTGCTTCCAAGTTGACGGTAACTGCCAGCGTGCTAGCTGTGTAGGACAGTGAAGAGGCTGACGCGTGTGTGTCCGTAGAGCTGCTAGAAAGCGTACGTGACGAGCAGGAAGGGCTTTCAGAGCAGCCGGTTCTCGTCTTGCACAGTCGCCACACATCCGCACTTTTAGTGCCTCAGAACCCCGGACAGCTTGCAAAACACGGCTGTAACTGTCCCAGCGCAAGCTGTTCAGGAAAGCACAGAAACGCGATGTTCGCGTGCTTTTAGCGCTGCTCGCAAGAAGCCTCCGGAGCAGGCACTTCTCGTGCAGCAACAACCGTGCCTGCTACGATCTTTCCTAGCCTCTTTTCCTCCGGGCAGCCGGCTTGAGCTGATGTGAAGTGTTGGTGGGCAAATCATCCAGAGAAGCGTCGCAATGCTTCTGGGCTGTTAGCAAGAGCTTTCCTTGCTGACCCTTTTCACGTTGGAGATTAGCTGGACATTTGCCGGTTTAGTGCCTTGTTTCTTCTGCGCAGCTTGCACAAAGCTCATTGCGGCTTTCGCGGTTCGAGTTGTGCATCGCCGGAGCTCTGCGGGAAAGAGCGAGAGAAGAGCCGCGAAAGCTCCGAGTGCGGCCAGCTCGCGTGTAGCCGCGAATGTGCGCTGTTCGCCGGTTGCAGGGCGACTGCCTTCTGCGCGGCTGCTTCCAAGTTGACGGTAACTGCCAGCGTGCTAGCTGTGTAGGACAGTGAAGAGGCTGACGCGTGTGTGTCCGTAGAGCTGCTAGAAAGCGTACGTGACGAGCAGGAAGGGCTTTCAGAGCAGCCGGTTCTCGTCTTGCACAGTCGCCACACATCCGCACTTTTAGTGCCTCAGAACCCCGGACAGCTTGCAAAACACGGCTGTAACTGTCCCAGCGCAAGCTGTTCAGGAAAGCACAGAAACGCGATGTTCGCGTGCTTTTAGCGCTGCTCGCAAGAAGCCTCCGGAGCAGGCACTTCTCGTGCAGCAACAACCGTGCCTGCTACGATCTTTCCTAGCCTCTTTTCCTCCGGGCAGCCGGCTTGAGCTGATGTGAAGTGTTGGTGGGCAAATCATCCAGAGAAGCGTCGCAATGCTTCTGGGCTGTTAGCAAGAGCTTTCCTTGCTGACCCTTTTCACGTTGGAGATTAGCTGGACATTTGCCGGTTTAGTGCCTTGTTTCTTCTGCGCAGCTTGCACAAAGCTCATTGCGGCTTTCGCGGTTCGAGTTGTGCATCGCCGGAGCTCTGCGGGAAAGAGCGAGAGAAGAGCCGCGAAAGCTCCGAGTGCGGCCAGCTCGCGTGTAGCCGCGAATGTGCGCTGTTCGCCGGTTGCAGGGCGACTGCCTTCTGCGCGGCTGCTTCCAAGTTGACGGTAACTGCCAGCGTGCTAGCTGTGTAGGACAGTGAAGAGGCTGACGCGTGTGTGTCCGTAGAGCTGCTAGAAAGCGTACGTGACGAGCAGGAAGGGCTTTCAGAGCAGCCGGTTCTCGTCTTGGACAGTCGCCACACATCCGCACTTTTAGTGCCTCAGAACCCCGGACAGCTTGCAAAACACGGCTGTAACTGTCCCAGCGCAAGCTGTTCAGGAAAGCACAGAAACGCGATGTTCGCGTGCTTTTAGCGCTGTTCGCAAGAAGCCTCCGGAGCAGGCACTTCTCGTGCAGCAACAACCGTGCCTGCTACGATCTTTCCTAGCCTCTTTTCCTCCGGGCAGCCGGCTTGAGCTGATGTGAAGTGTTGGTGGGCAAATCATCCAGAGAAGCGTCGCAATGCTTCTGGGCTGTTAGCAAGAGCTTTCCTTGCTGAGCCTTTTCACGTTGGAGATTAGCTGGACATTTGCCGGTTTAGTGCCTTGTTTCTTCTGCGCAGCTTGCACAAAGCTCATTGCGGCTTTCGCGGTTCGAGTTGTGCATCGCCGGAGCTCTGCGGAAAGAGCGAGAGAAGAGCCGCGAAAGCTCCGAGTGCGGCCAGCTCGCGTGTAGCCGCGAATGTGCGCTGTTCGCCGGTTGCAGGGCGACTGCCTTCTGCGCGGCTGCTTCCAAGTTGACGGTAACTGCCAGCGTGCTAGCTGTGTAGGACAGTGAAGAGGCTGACGCGTGTGTGTCCGTAGAGCTGCTAGAAAGCGTACGTGACGAGCAGGAAGGGCTTTCAGAGCAGCCGGTTCTCGTCTTGCACAGTCGCCACACATCCGCACTTTTAGTGCCTCAGAACCCCGGACAGCTTGCAAAACACGGCTGTAACTGTCCCAGCGCAAGCTGTTCAGGAAAGCACAGAAACGCGATGTTCGCGTGCTTTTAGCGCTGCTCGCAAGAAGCCTCCGGAGCAGGCACTTCTCGTGCAGCAACAACCGTGCCTGCTACGATCTTTCCTAGCCTCTTTTCCTCCGGGCAGCCGGCTTGAGCTGATGTGAAGTGTTGGTGGGCAAATCATCCAGAGAAGCGTCGCAATGCTTCTGGGCTGTTAGCAAGAGCTTTCCTTGCTGACCCTTTTCACGTTGGAGATTAGCTGGACATTTGCCGGTTTAGTGCCTTGTTTCTTCTGCGCAGCTTGCACAAAGCTCATTGCGGCTTTCGCGGTTCGAGTTGTGCATCGCCGGAGCTCTGCGGGAAAGAGCGAGAGAAGAGCCGCGAAAGCTCCGAGTGCGGCCAGCTCGCGTGTAGCCGCGAATGTGCGCTGTTCGCCGGTTGCAGGGCGACTGCCTTCTGCGCGGCTGCTTCCAAGTTGACGGTAACTGCCAGCGTGCTAGCTGTGTAGGACAGTGAAGAGGCTGACGCGTGTGTGTCCGTAGAGCTGCTAGAAAGCGTACGTGACGAGCAGGAAGGGCTTTCAGAGCAGCCGGTTCTCGTCTTGCACAGTCGCCACACATCCGCACTTTTAGTGCCTCAGAACCCCGGACAGCTTGCAAAACACGGCTGTAACTGTCCCAGCGCAAGCTGTTCAGGAAAGCACAGAAACGCGATGTTCGCGTGCTTTTAGCGCTGCTCGCAAGAAGCCTCCGGAGCAGGCACTTCTCGTGCAGCAACAACCGTGCCTGCTACGATCTTTCCTAGCCTCTTTTCCTCCGGGCAGCCGGCTTGAGCTGATGTGAAGTGTTGGTGGGCAAATCATCCAGAGAAGCGTCGCAATGCTTCTGGGCTGTTAGCAAGAGCTTTCCTTGCTGACCCTTTTCACGTTGGAGATTAGCTGGACATTTGCCGGTTTAGTGCCTTGTTTCTTCTGCGCAGCTTGCACAAAGCTCATTGCGGCTTTCGCGGTTCGAGTTGTGCATCGCCGGAGCTCTGCGGGAAAGAGCGAGAGAAGAGCCGCGAAAGCTCCGAGTGCGGCCAGCTCGCGTGTAGCCGCGAATGTGCGCTGTTCGCCGGTTGCAGGGCGACTGCCTTCTGCGCGGCTGCTTCCAAGTTGACGGTAACTGCCAGCGTGCTAGCTGTGTAGGACAGTGAAGAGGCTGACGCGTGTGTGTCCGTAGAGCTGCTAGAAAGCGTACGTGACGAGCAGGAAGGGCTTTCAGAGCAGCCGGTTCTCGTCTTGCACAGTCGCCACACATCCGCACTTTTAGTGCCTCAGAACCCCGGACAGCTTGCAAAACACGGCTGTAACTGTCCCAGCGCAAGCTGTTCAGGAAAGCACAGAAACGCGATGTTCGCGTGCTTTTAGCGCTGCTCGCAAGAAGCCTCCGGAGCAGGCACTTCTCGTGCAGCAACAACCGTGCCTGCTACGATCTTTCCTAGCCTCTTTTCCTCCGGGCAGCCGGCTTGAGCTGATGTGAAGTGTTGGTGGGCAAATCATCCAGAGAAGCGTCGCAATGCTTCTGGGCTGTTAGCAAGAGCTTTCCTTGCTGAGCCTTTTCACGTGGGAGATTAGCTGGACATTTGCCGGTTTAGTGCCTTGTTTCTTCTGCGCAGCTTGCACAAAGCTCATTGCGGCTTTCGCGGTTCGAGTTGTGCATCGCCGGAGCTCTGCGGGAAAGAGCGAGAGAAGAGCCGCGAAAGCTCCGAGTGCGGCCAGCTCGCGTGTAGCCGCGAATGTGCGCTGTTCGCCGGTTGCAGGGCGACTGCCTTCTGCGCGGCTGCTTCCAAGTTGACGGTAACTGCCAGCGTGCTAGCTGTGTAGGACAGTGAAGAGGCTGACGCGTGTGTGTCCGTAGAGCTGCTAGAAAGCGTACGTGAAGAGCAGGAAGGGCTTTCAGAGCAGCCGGTTCTCGTCTTGCACAGTCGCCACACATCCGCACTTTTAGTGCCTCAGAACCCCGGACAGCTTGCAAAACACGGCTGTAACTGTCCCAGCGCAAGCTGTTCAGGAAAGCACAGAAACGCGATGTTCGCGTGCTTTTAGCGCTGCTCGCAAGAAGCCTCCGGAGCAGGCACTTCTCGTGCGGCAACAACCGTGCCTGCTACGATCTTTCCTAGCCTCTTTTCCTCCGGGCAGCCGGCTTGAGCTGATGTGAAGTGTTGGTGGGCAAATCATCCAGAGAAGCGTCGCAATGCTTCTGGGCTGTTAGCAAGAGCTTTCCTTGCTGACCCTTTTCACGTTGGAGATTAGCTGGACATTTGCCGGTTTAGTGCCTTGTTTCTTCTGCGCAGCTTGCACAAAGCTCATTGCGGCTTTCGCGGTTCGAGTTGTGCATCGCCGGAGCTCTGCGGGAAAGAGCGAGAGAAGAGCCGCGAAAGCTCCGAGTGCGGCCAGCTCGCGTGTAGCCGCGAATGTGCGCTGTTCGCCGGTTGCAGGGCGACTGCCTTCTGCGCGGCTGCTTCCAAGTTGACGGTAACTGCCAGCGTGCTAGCTGTGTAGGACAGTGAAGAGGCTGACGCGTGTGTGTCCGTAGAGCTGCTAGAAAGCGTACGTGACGAGCAGGAAGGGCTTTCAGAGCAGCCGGTTCTCGTCTTGGACAGTCGCCACACATCCGCACTTTTAGTGCCTCAGAACCCCGGACAGCTTGCAAAACACGGCTGTAACTGTCCCAGCGCAAGCTGTTCAGGAAAGCACAGAAACGCGATGTTCGCGTGCTTTTAGCGCTGCTCGCAAGAAGCCTCCGGAGCAGGCACTTCTCGTGCAGCAACAACCGTGCCTGCTACGATCTTTCCTAGCCTCTTTTCCTCCGGGCAGCCGGCTTGAGCTGATGTGAAGTGTTGGTGGGCAAATCATCCAGAGAAGCGTCGCAATGCTTCTGGGCTGTTAGCAAGAGCTTTCCTTGCTGACCCTTTTCACGTGGGAGATTAGCTGGACATTTGCCGGTTTAGTGCCTTGTTTCTTCTGCGCAGCTTGCACAAAGCTCATTGCGGCTTTCGCGGTTCGAGTTGTGCATCGCCGGAGCTCTGCGGGAAAGAGCGAGAGAAGAGCCGCGAAAGCTCCGAGTGCGGCCAGCTCGCGTGTAGCCGCGAATGTGCGCTGTTCGCCGGTTGCAGGGCGAGTGCCTTCTGCGCGGCTGCTTCCAAGTTGACGGTAACTGCCAGCGTGCTAGCTGTGTAGGACAGTGAAGAGGCTGACGCGTGTGTGTCCGTAGAGCTGCTAGAAAGCGTACGTGACGAGCAGGAAGGGCTTTCAGAGCAGCCGGTTCTCGTCTTGCACAGTCGCCACACATCCGCACTTTTAGTGCCTCAGAACCCCGGACAGCTTGCAAAACACGGCTGTAACTGTCCCAGCGCAAGCTGTTCAGGAAAGCACAGAAACGCGATGTTCGCGTGCTTTTAGCGCTGCTCGCAAGAAGCCTCCGGAGCAGGCACTTCTCGTGCAGCAACAACCGTGCCTGCTACGATCTTTCCTAGCCTCTTTTCCTCCGGGCAGCCGGCTTGAGCTGATGTGAAGTGTTGGTGGGCAAATCATCCAGAGAAGCGTCGCAATGCTTCTGGGCTGTTAGCAAGAGCTTTCCTTGCTGACCCTTTTCACGTTGGAGATTAGCTGGACATTTGCCGGTTTAGTGCCTTGTTTCTTCTGCGCAGCTTGCACAAAGCTCATTGCGGCTTTCGCGGTTCGAGTTGTGCATCGCCGGAGCTCTGCGGGAAAGAGCGAGAGAAGAGCCGCGAAAGCTCCGAGTGCGGCCAGCTCGCGTGTAGCCGCGAATGTGCGCTGTTCGCCGGTTGCAGGGCGACTGCCTTCTGCGCGGCTGCTTCCAAGTTGACGGTAACTGCCAGCGTGCTAGCTGTGTAGGACAGTGAAGAGGCTGACGCGTGTGTGTCCGTAGAGCTGCTAGAAAGCGTACGTGACGAGCAGGAAGGGCTTTCAGAGCAGCCGGTTCTCGTCTTGGACAGTCGCCACACATCCGCACTTTTAGTGCCTCAGAACCCCGGACAGCTTGCAAAACACGGCTGTAACTGTCCCAGCGCAAGCTGTTCAGGAAAGCACAGAAACGCGATGTTCGCGTGCTTTTAGCGCTGCTCGCAAGAAGCCTCCGGAGCAGGCACTTCTCGTGCAGCAACAACCGTGCCTGCTACGATCTTTCCTAGCCTCTTTTCCTCCGGGCAGCCGGCTTGAGCTGATGTGAAGTGTTGGTGGGCAAATCATCCAGAGAAGCGTCGCAATGCTTCTGGGCTGTTAGCAAGAGCTTTCCTTGCTGAGCCTTTTCACGTTGGAGATTAGCTGGACATTTGCCGGTTTAGTGCCTTGTTTCTTCTGCGCAGCTTGCACAAAGCTCATTGCGGCTTTCGCGGTTCGAGTTGTGCATCGCCGGAGCTCTGCGGGAAAGAGCGAGAGAAGAGCCGCGAAAGCTCCGAGTGCGGCCAGCTCGCGTGTAGCCGCGAATGTGCGCTGTTCGCCGGTTGCAGGGCGACTGCCTTCTGCGCGGCTGCTTCCAAGTTGACGGTAACTGCCAGCGTGCTAGCTGTGTAGGACAGTGAAGAGGCTGACGCGTGTGTGTCCGTAGAGCTGCTAGAAAGCGTACGTGACGAGCAGGAAGGGCTTTCAGAGCAGCCGGTTCTCGTCTTGCACAGTCGCCACACATCCGCACTTTTAGTGCCTCAGAACCCCGGACAGCTTGCAAAACACGGCTGTAACTGTCCCAGCGCAAGCTGTTCAGGAAAGCACAGAAACGCGATGTTCGCGTGCTTTTAGCGCTGCTCGCAAGAAGCCTCCGGAGCAGGCACTTCTCGTGCAGCAACAACCGTGCCTGCTACGATCTTTCCTAGCCTCTTTTCCTCCGGGCAGCCGGCTTGAGCTGATGTGAAGTGTTGGTGGGCAAATCATCCAGAGAAGCGTCGCAATGCTTCTGGGCTGTTAGCAAGAGCTTTCCTTGCTGACCCTTTTCACGTTGGAGATTAGCTGGACATTTGCCGGTTTAGTGCCTTGTTTCTTCTGCGCAGCTTGCACAAAGCTCATTGCGGCTTTCGCGGTTCGAGTTGTGCATCGCCGGAGCTCTGCGGGAAAGAGCGAGAGAAGAGCCGCGAAAGCTCCGAGTGCGGCCAGCTCGCGTGTAGCCGCGAATGTGCGCTGTTCGCCGGTTGCAGGGCGACTGCCTTCTGCGCGGCTGCTTCCAAGTTGACGGTAACTGCCAGCGTGCTAGCTGTGTAGGACAGTGAAGAGGCTGACGCGTGTGTGTCCGTAGAGCTGCTAGAAAGCGTACGTGAAGAGCAGGAAGGGCTTTCAGAGCAGCCGGTTCTCGTCTTGGACAGTCGCCACACATCCGCACTTTTAGTGCCTCAGAACCCCGGACAGCTTGCAAAACACGGCTGTAACTGTCCCAGCGCAAGCTGTTCAGGAAAGCACAGAAACGCGATGTTCGCGTGCTTTTAGCGCTGCTCGCAAGAAGCCTCCGGAGCAGGCACTTCTCGTGCAGCAACAACCGTGCCTGCTACGATCTTTCCTAGCCTCTTTTCCTCCGGGCAGCCGGCTTGAGCTGATGTGAAGTGTTGGTGGGCAAATCATCCAGAGAAGCGTCGCAATGCTTCTGGGCTGTTAGCAAGAGCTTTCCTTGCTGAGCCTTTTCACGTGGGAGATTAGCTGGACATTTGCCGGTTTAGTGCCTTGTTTCTTCTGCGCAGCTTGCACAAAGCTCATTGCGGCTTTCGCGGTTCGAGTTGTGCATCGCCGGAGCTCTGCGGGAAAGAGCGAGAGAAGAGCCGCGAAAGCTCCGAGTGCGGCCAGCTCGCGTGTAGCCGCGAATGTGCGCTGTTCGCCGGTTGCAGGGCGACTGCCTTCTGCGCGGCTGCTTCCAAGTTGACGGTAACTGCCAGCGTGCTAGCTGTGTAGGACAGTGAAGAGGCTGACGCGTGTGTGTCCGTAGAGCTGCTAGAAAGCGTACGTGAAGAGCAGGAAGGGCTTTCAGAGCAGCCGGTTCTCGTCTTGCACAGTCGCCACACATCCGCACTTTTAGTGCCTCAGAACCCCGGACAGCTTGCAAAACACGGCTGTAACTGTCCCAGCGCAAGCTGTTCAGGAAAGCACAGAAACGCGATGTTCGCGTGCTTTTAGCGCTGCTCGCAAGAAGCCTCCGGAGCAGGCACTTCTCGTGCGGCAACAACCGTGCCTGCTACGATCTTTCCTAGCCTCTTTTCCTCCGGGCAGCCGGCTTGAGCTGATGTGAAGTGTTGGTGGGCAAATCATCCAGAGAAGCGTCGCAATGCTTCTGGGCTGTTAGCAAGAGCTTTCCTTGCTGACCCTTTTCACGTTGGAGATTAGCTGGACATTTGCCGGTTTAGTGCCTTGTTTCTTCTGCGCAGCTTGCACAAAGCTCATTGCGGCTTTCGCGGTTCGAGTTGTGCATCGCCGGAGCTCTGCGGGAAAGAGCGAGAGAAGAGCCGCGAAAGCTCCGAGTGCGGCCAGCTCGCGTGTAGCCGCGAATGTGCGCTGTTCGCCGGTTGCAGGGCGACTGCCTTCTGCGCGGCTGCTTCCAAGTTGACGGTAACTGCCAGCGTGCTAGCTGTGTAGGACAGTGAAGAGGCTGACGCGTGTGTGTCCGTAGAGCTGCTAGAAAGCGTACGTGACGAGCAGGAAGGGCTTTCAGAGCAGCCGGTTCTCGTCTTGGACAGTCGCCACACATCCGCACTTTTAGTGCCTCAGAACCCCGGACAGCTTGCAAAACACGGCTGTAACTGTCCCAGCGCAAGCTGTTCAGGAAAGCACAGAAACGCGATGTTCGCGTGCTTTTAGCGCTGCTCGCAAGAAGCCTCCGGAGCAGGCACTTCTCGTGCAGCAACAACCGTGCCTGCTACGATCTTTCCTAGCCTCTTTTCCTCCGGGCAGCCGGCTTGAGCTGATGTGAAGTGTTGGTGGGCAAATCATCCAGAGAAGCGTCGCAATGCTTCTGGGCTGTTAGCAAGAGCTTTCCTTGCTGACCCTTTTCACGTGGGAGATTAGCTGGACATTTGCCGGTTTAGTGCCTTGTTTCTTCTGCGCAGCTTGCACAAAGCTCATTGCGGCTTTCGCGGTTCGAGTTGTGCATCGCCGGAGCTCTGCGGGAAAGAGCGAGAGAAGAGCCGCGAAAGCTCCGAGTGCGGCCAGCTCGCGTGTAGCCGCGAATGTGCGCTGTTCGCCGGTTGCAGGGCGAGTGCCTTCTGCGCGGCTGCTTCCAAGTTGACGGTAACTGCCAGCGTGCTAGCTGTGTAGGACAGTGAAGAGGCTGACGCGTGTGTGTCCGTAGAGCTGCTAGAAAGCGTACGTGACGAGCAGGAAGGGCTTTCAGAGCAGCCGGTTCTCGTCTTGCACAGTCGCCACACATCCGCACTTTTAGTGCCTCAGAACCCCGGACAGCTTGCAAAACACGGCTGTAACTGTCCCAGCGCAAGCTGTTCAGGAAAGCACAGAAACGCGATGTTCGCGTGCTTTTAGCGCTGTTCGCAAGAAGCCTCCGGAGCAGGCACTTCTCGTGCAGCAACAACCGTGCCTGCTACGATCTTTCCTAGCCTCTTTTCCTCCGGGCAGCCGGCTTGAGCTGATGTGAAGTGTTGGTGGGCAAATCATCCAGAGAAGCGTCGCAATGCTTCTGGGCTGTTAGCAAGAGCTTTCCTTGCTGACCCTTTTCACGTTGGAGATTAGCTGGACATTTGCCGGTTTAGTGCCTTGTTTCTTCTGCGCAGCTTGCACAAAGCTCATTGCGGCTTTCGCGGTTCGAGTTGTGCATCGCCGGAGCTCTGCGGGAAAGAGCGAGAGAAGAGCCGCGAAAGCTCCGAGTGCGGCCAGCTCGCGTGTAGCCGCGAATGTGCGCTGTTCGCCGGTTGCAGGGCGACTGCCTTCTGCGCGGCTGCTTCCAAGTTGACGGTAACTGCCAGCGTGCTAGCTGTGTAGGACAGTGAAGAGGCTGACGCGTGTGTGTCCGTAGAGCTGCTAGAAAGCGTACGTGACGAGCAGGAAGGGCTTTCAGAGCAGCCGGTTCTCGTCTTGCACAGTCGCCACACATCCGCACTTTTAGTGCCTCAGAACCCCGGACAGCTTGCAAAACACGGCTGTAACTGTCCCAGCGCAAGCTGTTCAGGAAAGCACAGAAACGCGATGTTCGCGTGCTTTTAGCGCTGCTCGCAAGAAGCCTCCGGAGCAGGCACTTCTCGTGCAGCAACAACCGTGCCTGCTACGATCTTTCCTAGCCTCTTTTCCTCCGGGCAGCCGGCTTGAGCTGATGTGAAGTGTTGGTGGGCAAATCATCCAGAGAAGCGTCGCAATGCTTCTGGGCTGTTAGCAAGAGCTTTCCTTGCTGACCCTTTTCACGTTGGAGATTAGCTGGACATTTGCCGGTTTAGTGCCTTGTTTCTTCTGCGCAGCTTGCACAAAGCTCATTGCGGCTTTCGCGGTTCGAGTTGTGCATCGCCGGAGCTCTGCGGGAAAGAGCGAGAGAAGAGCCGCGAAAGCTCCGAGTGCGGCCAGCTCGCGTGTAGCCGCGAATGTGCGCTGTTCGCCGGTTGCAGGGCGACTGCCTTCTGCGCGGCTGCTTCCAAGTTGACGGTAACTGCCAGCGTGCTAGCTGTGTAGGACAGTGAAGAGGCTGACGCGTGTGTGTCCGTAGAGCTGCTAGAAAGCGTACGTGACGAGCAGGAAGGGCTTTCAGAGCAGCCGGTTCTCGTCTTGCACAGTCGCCACACATCCGCACTTTTAGTGCCTCAGAACCCCGGACAGCTTGCAAAACACGGCTGTAACTGTCCCAGCGCAAGCTGTTCAGGAAAGCACAGAAACGCGATGTTCGCGTGCTTTTAGCGCTGCTCGCAAGAAGCCTCCGGAGCAGGCACTTCTCGTGCAGCAACAACCGTGCCTGCTACGATCTTTCCTAGCCTCTTTTCCTCCGGGCAGCCGGCTTGAGCTGATGTGAAGTGTTGGTGGGCAAATCATCCAGAGAAGCGTCGCAATGCTTCTGGGCTGTTAGCAAGAGCTTTCCTTGCTGACCCTTTTCACGTTGGAGATTAGCTGGACATTTGCCGGTTTAGTGCCTTGTTTCTTCTGCGCAGCTTGCACAAAGCTCATTGCGGCTTTCGCGGTTCGAGTTGTGCATCGCCGGAGCTCTGCGGGAAAGAGCGAGAGAAGAGCCGCGAAAGCTCCGAGTGCGGCCAGCTCGCGTGTAGCCGCGAATGTGCGCTGTTCGCCGGTTGCAGGGCGACTGCCTTCTGCGCGGCTGCTTCCAAGTTGACGGTAACTGCCAGCGTGCTAGCTGTGTAGGACAGTGAAGAGGCTGACGCGTGTGTGTCCGTAGAGCTGCTAGAAAGCGTACGTGACGAGCAGGAAGGGCTTTCAGAGCAGCCGGTTCTCGTCTTGCACAGTCGCCACACATCCGCACTTTTAGTGCCTCAGAACCCCGGACAGCTTGCAAAACACGGCTGTAACTGTCCCAGCGCAAGCTGTTCAGGAAAGCACAGAAACGCGATGTTCGCGTGCTTTTAGCGCTGCTCGCAAGAAGCCTCCGGAGCAGGCACTTCTCGTGCAGCAACAACCGTGCCTGCTACGATCTTTCCTAGCCTCTTTTCCTCCGGGCAGCCGGCTTGAGCTGATGTGAAGTGTTGGTGGGCAAATCATCCAGAGAAGCGTCGCAATGCTTCTGGGCTGTTAGCAAGAGCTTTCCTTGCTGACCCTTTTCACGTTGGAGATTAGCTGGACATTTGCCGGTTTAGTGCCTTGTTTCTTCTGCGCAGCTTGCACAAAGCTCATTGCGGCTTTCGCGGTTCGAGTTGTGCATCGCCGGAGCTCTGCGGGAAAGAGCGAGAGAAGAGCCGCGAAAGCTCCGAGTGCGGCCAGCTCGCGTGTAGCCGCGAATGTGCGCTGTTCGCCGGTTGCAGGGCGACTGCCTTCTGCGCGGCTGCTTCCAAGTTGACGGTAACTGCCAGCGTGCTAGCTGTGTAGGACAGTGAAGAGGCTGACGCGTGTGTGTCCGTAGAGCTGCTAGAAAGCGTACGTGACGAGCAGGAAGGGCTTTCAGAGCAGCCGGTTCTCGTCTTGGACAGTCGCCACACATCCGCACTTTTAGTGCCTCAGAACCCCGGACAGCTTGCAAAACACGGCTGTAACTGTCCCAGCGCAAGCTGTTCAGGAAAGCACAGAAACGCGATGTTCGCGTGCTTTTAGCGCTGCTCGCAAGAAGCCTCCGGAGCAGGCACTTCTCGTGCAGCAACAACCGTGCCTGCTACGATCTTTCCTAGCCTCTTTTCCTCCGGGCAGCCGGCTTGAGCTGATGTGAAGTGTTGGTGGGCAAATCATCCAGAGAAGCGTCGCAATGCTTCTGGGCTGTTAGCAAGAGCTTTCCTTGCTGACCCTTTTCACGTTGGAGATTAGCTGGACATTTGCCGGTTTAGTGCCTTGTTTCTTCTGCGCAGCTTGCACAAAGCTCATTGCGGCTTTCGCGGTTCGAGTTGTGCATCGCCGGAGCTCTGCGGGAAAGAGCGAGAGAAGAGCCGCGAAAGCTCCGAGTGCGGCCAGCTCGCGTGTAGCCGCGAATGTGCGCTGTTCGCCGGTTGCAGGGCGAGTGCCTTCTGCGCGGCTGCTTCCAAGTTGACGGTAACTGCCAGCGTGCTAGCTGTGTAGGACAGTGAAGAGGCTGACGCGTGTGTGTCCGTAGAGCTGCTAGAAAGCGTACGTGACGAGCAGGAAGGGCTTTCAGAGCAGCCGGTTCTCGTCTTGGACAGTCGCCACACATCCGCACTTTTAGTGCCTCAGAACCCCGGACAGCTTGCAAAACACGGCTGTAACTGTCCCAGCGCAAGCTGTTCAGGAAAGCACAGAAACGCGATGTTCGCGTGCTTTTAGCGCTGCTCGCAAGAAGCCTCCGGAGCAGGCACTTCTCGTGCAGCAACAACCGTGCCTGCTACGATCTTTCCTAGCCTCTTTTCCTCCGGGCAGCCGGCTTGAGCTGATGTGAAGTGTTGGTGGGCAAATCATCCAGAGAAGCGTCGCAATGCTTCTGGGCTGTTAGCAAGAGCTTTCCTTGCTGACCCTTTTCACGTTGGAGATTAGCTGGACATTTGCCGGTTTAGTGCCTTGTTTCTTCTGCGCAGCTTGCACAAAGCTCATTGCGGCTTTCGCGGTTCGAGTTGTGCATCGCCGGAGCTCTGCGGGAAAGAGCGAGAGAAGAGCCGCGAAAAATCCGAGTGCGGCCAGCTCGCGTGTAGCCGCGAATGTGCGCTGTTCGCCGGTTGCAGGGCGAGTGCCTTCTGCGCGGCTGCTTCCAAGTTGACGGTAACTGCCAGCGTGCTAGCTGTGTAGGACAGTGAAGAGGCTGACGCGTGTGTGTCCGTAGAGCTGCTAGAAAGCGTACGTGACGAGCAGGAAGGGCTTTCAGAGCAGCCGGTTCTCGTCTTGGACAGTCGCCACACATCCGCACTTTTAGTGCCTCAGAACCCCGGACAGCTTGCAAAACACGGCTGTAACTGTCCCAGCGCAAGCTGTTCAGGAAAGCACAGAAACGCGATGTTCGCGTGCTTTTAGCGCTGCTCGCAAGAAGCCTCCGGAGCAGGCACTTCTCGTGCAGCAACAACCGTGCCTGCTACGATCTTTCCTAGCCTCTTTTCCTCCGGGCAGCCGGCTTGAGCTGATGTGAAGTGTTGGTGGGCAAATCATCCAGAGAAGCGTCGCAATGCTTCTGGGCTGTTAGCAAGAGCTTTCCTTGCTGAGCCTTTTCACGTTGGAGATTAGCTGGACATTTGCCGGTTTAGTGCCTTGTTTCTTCTGCGCAGCTTGCACAAAGCTCATTGCGGCTTTCGCGGTTCGAGTTGTGCATCGACGGAGCTCTGCGGGAAAGAGCGAGAGAAGAGCCGCGAAAGCTCCGAGTGCGGCCAGCTCGCGTGTAGCCGCGAATGTGCGCTGTTCGCCGGTTGCAGGGCGAGTGCCTTCTGCGCGGCTGCTTCCAAGTTGACGGTAACTGCCAGCGTGCTAGCTGTGTAGGACAGTGAAGAGGCTGACGCGTGTGTGTCCGTAGAGCTGCTAGAAAGCGTACGTGACGAGCAGGAAGGGCTTTCAGAGCAGCCGGTTCTCGTCTTGCACAGTCGCCACACATCCGCACTTTTAGTGCCTCAGAACCCCGGACAGCTTGCAAAACACGGCTGTAACTGTCCCAGCGCAAGCTGTTCAGGAAAGCACAGAAACGCGATGTTCGCGTGCTTTTAGCGCTGTTCGCAAGAAGCCTCCGGAGCAGGCACTTCTCGTGCAGCAACAACCGTGCCTGCTACGATCTTTCCTAGCCTCTTTTCCTCCGGGCAGCCGGCTTGAGCTGATGTGAAGTGTTGGTGGGCAAATCATCCAGAGAAGCGTCGCAGTGCTTCTGGGCTGTTAGCAAGAGCTTTCCTTGCTGACCCTTTTCACGTGGGAGATTAGCTGGACATTTGCCGGTTTAGTGCCTTGTTTCTTCTGCGCAGCTTGCACAAAGCTCATTGCGGCTTTCGCGGTTCGAGTTGTGCATCGCCGGAGCTCTGCGGGAAAGAGCGAGAGAAGAGCCGCGAAAGCTCCGAGTGCGGCCAGCTCGCGTGTAGCCGCGAATGTGCGCTGTTCGCCGGTTGCAGGGCGAGTGCCTTCTGCGCGGCTGCTTCCAAGTTGACGGTAACTGCCAGCGTGCTAGCTGTGTAGGACAGTGAAGAGGCTGACGCGTGTGTGTCCGTAGAGCTGCTAGAAAGCGTACGTGAAGAGCAGGAAGGGCTTTCAGAGCAGCCGGTTCTCGTCTTGGACAGTCGCCACACATCCGCACTTTTAGTGCCTCAGAACCCCGGACAGCTTGCAAAACACGGCTGTAACTGTCCCAGCGCAAGCTGTTCAGGAAAGCACAGAAACGCGATGTTCGCGTGCTTTTAGCGCTGCTCGCAAGAAGCCTCCGGAGCAGGCACTTCTCGTGCAGCAACAACCGTGCCTGCTACGATCTTTCCTAGCCTCTTTTCCTCCGGGCAGCCGGCTTGAGCTGATGTGAAGTGTTGGTGGGCAAATCATCCAGAGAAGCGTCGCAATGCTTCTGGGCTGTTAGCAAGAGCTTTCCTTGCTGACCCTTTTCACGTTGGAGATTAGCTGGACATTTGCCGGTTTAGTGCCTTGTTTCTTCTGCGCAGCTTGCACAAAGCTCATTGCGGCTTTCGCGGTTCGAGTTGTGCATCGCCGGAGCTCTGCGGGAAAGAGCGAGAGAAGAGCCGCGAAAGCTCCGAGTGCGGCCAGCTCGCGTGTAGCCGCGAATGTGCGCTGTTCGCCGGTTGCAGGGCGAGTGCCTTCTGCGCGGCTGCTTCCAAGTTGACGGTAACTGCCAGCGTGCTAGCTGTGTAGGACAGTGAAGAGGCTGACGCGTGTGTGTCCGTAGAGCTGCTAGAAAGCGTACGTGACGAGCAGGAAGGGCTTTCAGAGCAGCCGGTTCTCGTCTTGCACAGTCGCCACACATCCGCACTTTTAGTGCCTCAGAACCCCGGACAGCTTGCAAAACACGGCTGTAACTGTCCCAGCGCAAGCTGTTCAGGAAAGCACAGAAACGCGATGTTCGCGTGCTTTTAGCGCTGCTCGCAAGAAGCCTCCGGAGCAGGCACTTCTCGTGCAGCAACAACCGTGCCTGCTACGATCTTTCCTAGCCTCTTTTCCTCCGGGCAGCCGGCTTGAGCTGATGTGAAGTGTTGGTGGGCAAATCATCCAGAGAAGCGTCGCAATGCTTCTGGGCTGTTAGCAAGAGCTTTCCTTGCTGACCCTTTTCACGTGGGAGATTAGCTGGACATTTGCCGGTTTAGTGCCTTGTTTCTTCTGCGCAGCTTGCACAAAGCTCATTGCGGCTTTCGCGGTTCGAGTTGTGCATCGCCGGAGCTCTGCGGGAAAGAGCGAGAGAAGAGCCGCGAAAGCTCCGAGTGCGGCCAGCTCGCGTGTAGCCGCGAATGTGCGCTGTTCGCCGGTTGCAGGGCGACTGCCTTCTGCGCGGCTGCTTCCAAGTTGACGGTAACTGCCAGCGTGCTAGCTGTGTAGGACAGTGAAGAGGCTGACGCGTGTGTGTCCGTAGAGCTGCTAGAAAGCGTACGTGACGAGCAGGAAGGGCTTTCAGAGCAGCCGGTTCTCGTCTTGCACAGTCGCCACACATCCGCACTTTTAGTGCCTCAGAACCCCGGACAGCTTGCAAAACACGGCTGTAACTGTCCCAGCGCAAGCTGTTCAGGAAAGCACAGAAACGCGATGTTCGCGTGCTTTTAGCGCTGCTCGCAAGAAGCCTCCGGAGCAGGCACTTCTCGTGCAGCAACAACCGTGCCTGCTACGATCTTTCCTAGCCTCTTTTCCTCCGGGCAGCCGGCTTGAGCTGATGTGAAGTGTTGGTGGGCAAATCATCCAGAGAAGCGTCGCAATGCTTCTGGGCTGTTAGCAAGAGCTTTCCTTGCTGACCCTTTTCACGTTGGAGATTAGCTGGACATTTGCCGGTTTAGTGCCTTGTTTCTTCTGCGCAGCTTGCACAAAGCTCATTGCGGCTTTCGCGGTTCGAGTTGTGCATCGCCGGAGCTCTGCGGGAAAGAGCGAGAGAAGAGCCGCGAAAGCTCCGAGTGCGGCCAGCTCGCGTGTAGCCGCGAATGTGCGCTGTTCGCCGGTTGCAGGGCGACTGCCTTCTGCGCGGCTGCTTCCAAGTTGACGGTAACTGCCAGCGTGCTAGCTGTGTAGGACAGTGAAGAGGCTGACGCGTGTGTGTCCGTAGAGCTGCTAGAAAGCGTACGTGACGAGCAGGAAGGGCTTTCAGAGCAGCCGGTTCTCGTCTTGGACAGTCGCCACACATCCGCACTTTTAGTGCCTCAGAACCCCGGACAGCTTGCAAAACACGGCTGTAACTGTCCCAGCGCAAGCTGTTCAGGAAAGCACAGAAACGCGATGTTCGCGTGCTTTTAGCGCTGCTCGCAAGAAGCCTCCGGAGCAGGCACTTCTCGTGCAGCAACAACCGTGCCTGCTACGATCTTTCCTAGCCTCTTTTCCTCCGGGCAGCCGGCTTGAGCTGATGTGAAGTGTTGGTGGGCAAATCATCCAGAGAAGCGTCGCAATGCTTCTGGGCTGTTAGCAAGAGCTTTCCTTGCTGAGCCTTTTCACGTTGGAGATTAGCTGGACATTTGCCGGTTTAGTGCCTTGTTTCTTCTGCGCAGCTTGCACAAAGCTCATTGCGGCTTTCGCGGTTCGAGTTGTGCATCGCCGGAGCTCTGCGGGAAAGAGCGAGAGAAGAGCCGCGAAAGCTCCGAGTGCGGCCAGCTCGCGTGTGGCCGCGAATGTGCGCTGTTCGCCGGTTGCAGGGCGACTGCCTTCTGCGCGGCTGCTTCCAAGTTGACGGTAACTGCCAGCGTGCTAGCTGTGTAGGACAGTGAAGAGGCTGACGCGTGTGTGTCCGTAGAGCTGCTAGAAAGCGTACGTGACGAGCAGGAAGGGCTTTCAGAGCAGCCGGTTCTCGTCTTGGACAGTCGCCACACATCCGCACTTTTAGTGCCTCAGAACCCCGGACAGCTTGCAAAACACGGCTGTAACTGTCCCAGCGCAAGCTGTTCAGGAAAGCACAGAAACGCGATGTTCGCGTGCTTTTAGCGCTGCTCGCAAGAAGCCTCCGGAGCAGGCACTTCTCGTGCAGCAACAACCGTGCCTGCTACGATCTTTCCTAGCCTCTTTTCCTCCGGGCAGCCGGCTTGAGCTGATGTGAAGTGTTGGTGGGCAAATCATCCAGAGAAGAGTCGCAATGCTTCTGGGCTGTTAGCAAGAGCTTTCCTTGCTGACCCTTTTCACGTTGGAGATTAGCTGGACATTTGCCGGTTTAGTGCCTTGTTTCTTCTGCGCAGCTTGCACAAAGCTCATTGCGGCTTTCGCGGTTCGAGTTGTGCATCGCCGGAGCTCTGCGGGAAAGAGCGAGAGAAGAGCCGCGAAAGCTCCGAGTGCGGCCAGCTCGCGTGTAGCCGCGAATGTGCGCTGTTCGCCGGTTGCAGGGCGACTGCCTTCTGCGCGGCTGCTTCCAAGTTGACGGTAACTGCCAGCGTGCTAGCTGTGTAGGACAGTGAAGAGGCTGACGCGTGTGTGTCCGTAGAGCTGCTAGAAAGCGTACGTGACGAGCAGGAAGGGCTTTCAGAGCAGCCGGTTCTCGTCTTGCACAGTCGCCACACATCCGCACTTTTAGTGCCTCAGAACCCCGGACAGCTTGCAAAACACGGCTGTAACTGTCCCAGCGCAAGCTGTTCAGGAAAGCACAGAAACGCGATGTTCGCGTGCTTTTAGCGCTGCTCGCAAGAAGCCTCCGGAGCAGGCACTTCTCGTGCAGCAACAACCGTGCCTGCTACGATCTTTCCTAGCCTCTTTTCCTCCGGGCAGCCGGCTTGAGCTGATGTGAAGTGTTGGTGGGCAAATCATCCAGAGAAGCGTCGCAATGCTTCTGGGCTGTTAGCAAGAGCTTTCCTTGCTGACCCTTTTCACGTTGGAGATTAGCTGGACATTTGCCGGTTTAGTGCCTTGTTTCTTCTGCGCAGCTTGCACAAAGCTCATTGCGGCTTTCGCGGTTCGAGTTGTGCATCGCCGGAGCTCTGCGGGAAAGAGCGAGAGAAGAGCCGCGAAAGCTCCGAGTGCGGCCAGCTCGCGTGTAGCCGCGAATGTGCGCTGTTCGCCGGTTGCAGGGCGACTGCCTTCTGCGCGGCTGCTTCCAAGTTGACGGTAACTGCCAGCGTGCTAGCTGTGTAGGACAGTGAAGAGGCTGACGCGTGTGTGTCCGTAGAGCTGCTAGAAAGCGTACGTGACGAGCAGGAAGGGCTTTCAGAGCAGCCGGTTCTCGTCTTGCACAGTCGCCACACATCCGCACTTTTAGTGCCTCAGAACCCCGGACAGCTTGCAAAACACGGCTGTAACTGTCCCAGCGCAAGCTGTTCAGGAAAGCACAGAAACGCGATGTTCGCGTGCTTTTAGCGCTGTTCGCAAGAAGCCTCCGGAGCAGGCACTTCTCGTGCAGCAACAACCGTGCCTGCTACGATCTTTCCTAGCCTCTTTTCCTCCGGGCAGCCGGCTTGAGCTGATGTGAAGTGTTGGTGGGCAAATCATCCAGAGAAGCGTCGCAATGCTTCTGGGCTGTTAGCAAGAGCTTTCCTTGCTGACCCTTTTCACGTTGGAGATTAGCTGGACATTTGCCGGTTTAGTGCCTTGTTTCTTCTGCGCAGCTTGCACAAAGCTCATTGCGGCTTTCGCGGTTCGAGTTGTGCATCGCCGGAGCTCTGCGGGAAAGAGCGAGAGAAGAGCCGCGAAAGCTCCGAGTGCGGCCAGCTCGCGTGTAGCCGCGAATGTGCGCTGTTCGCCGGTTGCAGGGCGACTGCCTTCTGCGCGGCTGCTTCCAAGTTGACGGTAACTGCCAGCGTGCTAGCTGTGTAGGACAGTGAAGAGGCTGACGCGTGTGTGTCCGTAGAGCTGCTAGAAAGCGTACGTGACGAGCAGGAAGGGCTTTCAGAGCAGCCGGTTCTCGTCTTGGACAGTCGCCACACATCCGCACTTTTAGTGCCTCAGAACCCCGGACAGCTTGCAAAACACGGCTGTAACTGTCCCAGCGCAAGCTGTTCAGGAAAGCACAGAAACGCGATGTTCGCGTGCTTTTAGCGCTGCTCGCAAGAAGCCTCCGGAGCAGGCACTTCTCGTGCAGCAACAACCGTGCCTGCTACGATCTTTCCTAGCCTCTTTTCCTCCGGGCAGCCGGCTTGAGCTGATGTGAAGTGTTGGTGGGCAAATCATCCAGAGAAGCGTCGCAATGCTTCTGGGCTGTTAGCAAGAGCTTTCCTTGCTGACCCTTTTCACGTTGGAGATTAGCTGGACATTTGCCGGTTTAGTGCCTTGTTTCTTCTGCGCAGCTTGCACAAAGCTCATTGCGGCTTTCGCGGTTCGAGTTGTGCATCGCCGGAGCTCTGCGGGAAAGAGCGAGAGAAGAGCCGCGAAAGCTCCGAGTGCGGCCAGCTCGCGTGTAGCCGCGAATGTGCGCTGTTCGCCGGTTGCAGGGCGAGTGCCTTCTGCGCGGCTGCTTCCAAGTTGACGGTAACTGCCAGCGTGCTAGCTGTGTAGGACAGTGAAGAGGCTGACGCGTGTGTGTCCGTAGAGCTGCTAGAAAGCGTACGTGACGAGCAGGAAGGGCTTTCAGAGCAGCCGGTTCTCGTCTTGGACAGTCGCCACACATCCGCACTTTTAGTGCCTCAGAACCCCGGACAGCTTGCAAAACACGGCTGTAACTGTCCCAGCGCAAGCTGTTCAGGAAAGCACAGAAACGCGATGTTCGCGTGCTTTTAGCGCTGCTCGCAAGAAGCCTCCGGAGCAGGCACTTCTCGTGCAGCAACAACCGTGCCTGCTACGATCTTTCCTAGCCTCTTTTCCTCCGGGCAGCCGGCTTGAGCTGATGTGAAGTGTTGGTGGGCAAATCATCCAGAGAAGCGTCGCAATGCTTCTGGGCTGTTAGCAAGAGCTTTCCTTGCTGACCCTTTTCACGTTGGAGATTAGCTGGACATTTGCCGGTTTAGTGCCTTGTTTCTTCTGCGCAGCTTGCACAAAGCTCATTGCGGCTTTCGCGGTTCGAGTTGTGCATCGCCGGAGCTCTGCGGGAAAGAGCGAGAGAAGAGCCGCGAAAAATCCGAGTGCGGCCAGCTCGCGTGTAGCCGCGAATGTGCGCTGTTCGCCGGTTGCAGGGCGAGTGCCTTCTGCGCGGCTGCTTCCAAGTTGACGGTAACTGCCAGCGTGCTAGCTGTGTAGGACAGTGAAGAGGCTGACGCGTGTGTGTCCGTAGAGCTGCTAGAAAGCGTACGTGACGAGCAGGAAGGGCTTTCAGAGCAGCCGGTTCTCGTCTTGGACAGTCGCCACACATCCGCACTTTTAGTGCCTCAGAACCCCGGACAGCTTGCAAAACACGGCTGTAACTGTCCCAGCGCAAGCTGTTCAGGAAAGCACAGAAACGCGATGTTCGCGTGCTTTTAGCGCTGCTCGCAAGAAGCCTCCGGAGCAGGCACTTCTCGTGCAGCAACAACCGTGCCTGCTACGATCTTTCCTAGCCTCTTTTCCTCCGGGCAGCCGGCTTGAGCTGATGTGAAGTGTTGGTGGGCAAATCATCCAGAGAAGCGTCGCAATGCTTCTGGGCTGTTAGCAAGAGCTTTCCTTGCTGAGCCTTTTCACGTTGGAGATTAGCTGGACATTTGCCGGTTTAGTGCCTTGTTTCTTCTGCGCAGCTTGCACAAAGCTCATTGCGGCTTTCGCGGTTCGAGTTGTGCATCGACGGAGCTCTGCGGGAAAGAGCGAGAGAAGAGCCGCGAAAGCTCCGAGTGCGGCCAGCTCGCGTGTAGCCGCGAATGTGCGCTGTTCGCCGGTTGCAGGGCGAGTGCCTTCTGCGCGGCTGCTTCCAAGTTGACGGTAACTGCCAGCGTGCTAGCTGTGTAGGACAGTGAAGAGGCTGACGCGTGTGTGTCCGTAGAGCTGCTAGAAAGCGTACGTGACGAGCAGGAAGGGCTTTCAGAGCAGCCGGTTCTCGTCTTGCACAGTCGCCACACATCCGCACTTTTAGTGCCTCAGAACCCCGGACAGCTTGCAAAACACGGCTGTAACTGTCCCAGCGCAAGCTGTTCAGGAAAGCACAGAAACGCGATGTTCGCGTGCTTTTAGCGCTGTTCGCAAGAAGCCTCCGGAGCAGGCACTTCTCGTGCAGCAACAACCGTGCCTGCTACGATCTTTCCTAGCCTCTTTTCCTCCGGGCAGCCGGCTTGAGCTGATGTGAAGTGTTGGTGGGCAAATCATCCAGAGAAGCGTCGCAGTGCTTCTGGGCTGTTAGCAAGAGCTTTCCTTGCTGACCCTTTTCACGTGGGAGATTAGCTGGACATTTGCCGGTTTAGTGCCTTGTTTCTTCTGCGCAGCTTGCACAAAGCTCATTGCGGCTTTCGCGGTTCGAGTTGTGCATCGCCGGAGCTCTGCGGGAAAGAGCGAGAGAAGAGCCGCGAAAGCTCCGAGTGCGGCCAGCTCGCGTGTAGCCGCGAATGTGCGCTGTTCGCCGGTTGCAGGGCGAGTGCCTTCTGCGCGGCTGCTTCCAAGTTGACGGTAACTGCCAGCGTGCTAGCTGTGTAGGACAGTGAAGAGGCTGACGCGTGTGTGTCCGTAGAGCTGCTAGAAAGCGTACGTGAAGAGCAGGAAGGGCTTTCAGAGCAGCCGGTTCTCGTCTTGGACAGTCGCCACACATCCGCACTTTTAGTGCCTCAGAACCCCGGACAGCTTGCAAAACACGGCTGTAACTGTCCCAGCGCAAGCTGTTCAGGAAAGCACAGAAACGCGATGTTCGCGTGCTTTTAGCGCTGCTCGCAAGAAGCCTCCGGAGCAGGCACTTCTCGTGCAGCAACAACCGTGCCTGCTACGATCTTTCCTAGCCTCTTTTCCTCCGGGCAGCCGGCTTGAGCTGATGTGAAGTGTTGGTGGGCAAATCATCCAGAGAAGCGTCGCAATGCTTCTGGGCTGTTAGCAAGAGCTTTCCTTGCTGACCCTTTTCACGTTGGAGATTAGCTGGACATTTGCCGGTTTAGTGCCTTGTTTCTTCTGCGCAGCTTGCACAAAGCTCATTGCGGCTTTCGCGGTTCGAGTTGTGCATCGCCGGAGCTCTGCGGGAAAGAGCGAGAGAAGAGCCGCGAAAGCTCCGAGTGCGGCCAGCTCGCGTGTAGCCGCGAATGTGCGCTGTTCGCCGGTTGCAGGGCGAGTGCCTTCTGCGCGGCTGCTTCCAAGTTGACGGTAACTGCCAGCGTGCTAGCTGTGTAGGACAGTGAAGAGGCTGACGCGTGTGTGTCCGTAGAGCTGCTAGAAAGCGTACGTGACGAGCAGGAAGGGCTTTCAGAGCAGCCGGTTCTCGTCTTGCACAGTCGCCACACATCCGCACTTTTAGTGCCTCAGAACCCCGGACAGCTTGCAAAACACGGCTGTAACTGTCCCAGCGCAAGCTGTTCAGGAAAGCACAGAAACGCGATGTTCGCGTGCTTTTAGCGCTGCTCGCAAGAAGCCTCCGGAGCAGGCACTTCTCGTGCAGCAACAACCGTGCCTGCTACGATCTTTCCTAGCCTCTTTTCCTCCGGGCAGCCGGCTTGAGCTGATGTGAAGTGTTGGTGGGCAAATCATCCAGAGAAGCGTCGCAATGCTTCTGGGCTGTTAGCAAGAGCTTTCCTTGCTGACCCTTTTCACGTGGGAGATTAGCTGGACATTTGCCGGTTTAGTGCCTTGTTTCTTCTGCGCAGCTTGCACAAAGCTCATTGCGGCTTTCGCGGTTCGAGTTGTGCATCGCCGGAGCTCTGCGGGAAAGAGCGAGAGAAGAGCCGCGAAAGCTCCGAGTGCGGCCAGCTCGCGTGTAGCCGCGAATGTGCGCTGTTCGCCGGTTGCAGGGCGACTGCCTTCTGCGCGGCTGCTTCCAAGTTGACGGTAACTGCCAGCGTGCTAGCTGTGTAGGACAGTGAAGAGGCTGACGCGTGTGTGTCCGTAGAGCTGCTAGAAAGCGTACGTGACGAGCAGGAAGGGCTTTCAGAGCAGCCGGTTCTCGTCTTGCACAGTCGCCACACATCCGCACTTTTAGTGCCTCAGAACCCCGGACAGCTTGCAAAACACGGCTGTAACTGTCCCAGCGCAAGCTGTTCAGGAAAGCACAGAAACGCGATGTTCGCGTGCTTTTAGCGCTGCTCGCAAGAAGCCTCCGGAGCAGGCACTTCTCGTGCAGCAACAACCGTGCCTGCTACGATCTTTCCTAGCCTCTTTTCCTCCGGGCAGCCGGCTTGAGCTGATGTGAAGTGTTGGTGGGCAAATCATCCAGAGAAGCGTCGCAATGCTTCTGGGCTGTTAGCAAGAGCTTTCCTTGCTGACCCTTTTCACGTTGGAGATTAGCTGGACATTTGCCGGTTTAGTGCCTTGTTTCTTCTGCGCAGCTTGCACAAAGCTCATTGCGGCTTTCGCGGTTCGAGTTGTGCATCGCCGGAGCTCTGCGGGAAAGAGCGAGAGAAGAGCCGCGAAAGCTCCGAGTGCGGCCAGCTCGCGTGTAGCCGCGAATGTGCGCTGTTCGCCGGTTGCAGGGCGACTGCCTTCTGCGCGGCTGCTTCCAAGTTGACGGTAACTGCCAGCGTGCTAGCTGTGTAGGACAGTGAAGAGGCTGACGCGTGTGTGTCCGTAGAGCTGCTAGAAAGCGTACGTGACGAGCAGGAAGGGCTTTCAGAGCAGCCGGTTCTCGTCTTGGACAGTCGCCACACATCCGCACTTTTAGTGCCTCAGAACCCCGGACAGCTTGCAAAACACGGCTGTAACTGTCCCAGCGCAAGCTGTTCAGGAAAGCACAGAAACGCGATGTTCGCGTGCTTTTAGCGCTGCTCGCAAGAAGCCTCCGGAGCAGGCACTTCTCGTGCAGCAACAACCGTGCCTGCTACGATCTTTCCTAGCCTCTTTTCCTCCGGGCAGCCGGCTTGAGCTGATGTGAAGTGTTGGTGGGCAAATCATCCAGAGAAGCGTCGCAATGCTTCTGGGCTGTTAGCAAGAGCTTTCCTTGCTGAGCCTTTTCACGTTGGAGATTAGCTGGACATTTGCCGGTTTAGTGCCTTGTTTCTTCTGCGCAGCTTGCACAAAGCTCATTGCGGCTTTCGCGGTTCGAGTTGTGCATCGCCGGAGCTCTGCGGGAAAGAGCGAGAGAAGAGCCGCGAAAGCTCCGAGTGCGGCCAGCTCGCGTGTGGCCGCGAATGTGCGCTGTTCGCCGGTTGCAGGGCGACTGCCTTCTGCGCGGCTGCTTCCAAGTTGACGGTAACTGCCAGCGTGCTAGCTGTGTAGGACAGTGAAGAGGCTGACGCGTGTGTGTCCGTAGAGCTGCTAGAAAGCGTACGTGACGAGCAGGAAGGGCTTTCAGAGCAGCCGGTTCTCGTCTTGGACAGTCGCCACACATCCGCACTTTTAGTGCCTCAGAACCCCGGACAGCTTGCAAAACACGGCTGTAACTGTCCCAGCGCAAGCTGTTCAGGAAAGCACAGAAACGCGATGTTCGCGTGCTTTTAGCGCTGCTCGCAAGAAGCCTCCGGAGCAGGCACTTCTCGTGCAGCAACAACCGTGCCTGCTACGATCTTTCCTAGCCTCTTTTCCTCCGGGCAGCCGGCTTGAGCTGATGTGAAGTGTTGGTGGGCAAATCATCCAGAGAAGAGTCGCAATGCTTCTGGGCTGTTAGCAAGAGCTTTCCTTGCTGACCCTTTTCACGTTGGAGATTAGCTGGACATTTGCCGGTTTAGTGCCTTGTTTCTTCTGCGCAGCTTGCACAAAGCTCATTGCGGCTTTCGCGGTTCGAGTTGTGCATCGCCGGAGCTCTGCGGGAAAGAGCGAGAGAAGAGCCGCGAAAGCTCCGAGTGCGGCCAGCTCGCGTGTAGCCGCGAATGTGCGCTGTTCGCCGGTTGCAGGGCGACTGCCTTCTGCGCGGCTGCTTCCAAGTTGACGGTAACTGCCAGCGTGCTAGCTGTGTAGGACAGTGAAGAGGCTGACGCGTGTGTGTCCGTAGAGCTGCTAGAAAGCGTACGTGACGAGCAGGAAGGGCTTTCAGAGCAGCCGGTTCTCGTCTTGCACAGTCGCCACACATCCGCACTTTTAGTGCCTCAGAACCCCGGACAGCTTGCAAAACACGGCTGTAACTGTCCCAGCGCAAGCTGTTCAGGAAAGCACAGAAACGCGATGTTCGCGTGCTTTTAGCGCTGCTCGCAAGAAGCCTCCGGAGCAGGCACTTCTCGTGCAGCAACAACCGTGCCTGCTACGATCTTTCCTAGCCTCTTTTCCTCCGGGCAGCCGGCTTGAGCTGATGTGAAGTGTTGGTGGGCAAATCATCCAGAGAAGCGTCGCAATGCTTCTGGGCTGTTAGCAAGAGCTTTCCTTGCTGACCCTTTTCACGTTGGAGATTAGCTGGACATTTGCCGGTTTAGTGCCTTGTTTCTTCTGCGCAGCTTGCACAAAGCTCATTGCGGCTTTCGCGGTTCGAGTTGTGCATCGCCGGAGCTCTGCGGGAAAGAGCGAGAGAAGAGCCGCGAAAGCTCCGAGTGCGGCCAGCTCGCGTGTAGCCGCGAATGTGCGCTGTTCGCCGGTTGCAGGGCGACTGCCTTCTGCGCGGCTGCTTCCAAGTTGACGGTAACTGCCAGCGTGCTAGCTGTGTAGGACAGTGAAGAGGCTGACGCGTGTGTGTCCGTAGAGCTGCTAGAAAGCGTACGTGACGAGCAGGAAGGGCTTTCAGAGCAGCCGGTTCTCGTCTTGCACAGTCGCCACACATCCGCACTTTTAGTGCCTCAGAACCCCGGACAGCTTGCAAAACACGGCTGTAACTGTCCCAGCGCAAGCTGTTCAGGAAAGCACAGAAACGCGATGTTCGCGTGCTTTTAGCGCTGCTCGCAAGAAGCCTCCGGAGCAGGCACTTCTCGTGCAGCAACAACCGTGCCTGCTACGATCTTTCCTAGCCTCTTTTCCTCCGGGCAGCCGGCTTGAGCTGATGTGAAGTGTTGGTGGGCAAATCATCCAGAGAAGCGTCGCAATGCTTCTGGGCTGTTAGCAAGAGCTTTCCTTGCTGACCCTTTTCACGTTGGAGATTAGCTGGACATTTGCCGGTTTAGTGCCTTGTTTCTTCTGCGCAGCTTGCACAAAGCTCATTGCGGCTTTCGCGGTTCGAGTTGTGCATCGCCGGAGCTCTGCGGGAAAGAGCGAGAGAAGAGCCGCGAAAGCTCCGAGTGCGGCCAGCTCGCGTGTAGCCGCGAATGTGCGCTGTTCGCCGGTTGCAGGGCGACTGCCTTCTGCGCGGCTGCTTCCAAGTTGACGGTAACTGCCAGCGTGCTAGCTGTGTAGGACAGTGAAGAGGCTGACGCGTGTGTGTCCGTAGAGCTGCTAGAAAGCGTACGTGACGAGCAGGAAGGGCTTTCAGAGCAGCCGGTTCTCGTCTTGGACAGTCGCCACACATCCGCACTTTTAGTGCCTCAGAACCCCGGACAGCTTGCAAAACACGGCTGTAACTGTCCCAGCGCAAGCTGTTCAGGAAAGCACAGAAACGCGATGTTCGCGTGCTTTTAGCGCTGCTCGCAAGAAGCCTCCGGAGCAGGCACTTCTCGTGCAGCAACAACCGTGCCTGCTACGATCTTTCCTAGCCTCTTTTCCTCCGGGCAGCCGGCTTGAGCTGATGTGAAGTGTTGGTGGGCAAATCATCCAGAGAAGCGTCGCAATGCTTCTGGGCTGTTAGCAAGAGCTTTCCTTGCTGAGCCTTTTCACGTTGGAGATTAGCTGGACATTTGCCGGTTTAGTGCCTTGTTTCTTCTGCGCAGCTTGCACAAAGCTCATTGCGGCTTTCGCGGTTCGAGTTGTGCATCGCCGGAGCTCTGCGGGAAAGAGCGAGAGAAGAGCCGCGAAAGCTCCGAGTGCGGCCAGCTCGCGTGTGGCCGCGAATGTGCGCTGTTCGCCGGTTGCAGGGCGACTGCCTTCTGCGCGGCTGCTTCCAAGTTGACGGTAACTGCCAGCGTGCTAGCTGTGTAGGACAGTGAAGAGGCTGACGCGTGTGTGTCCGTAGAGCTGCTAGAAAGCGTACGTGACGAGCAGGAAGGGCTTTCAGAGCAGCCGGTTCTCGTCTTGGACAGTCGCCACACATCCGCACTTTTAGTGCCTCAGAACCCCGGACAGCTTGCAAAACACGGCTGTAACTGTCCCAGCGCAAGCTGTTCAGGAAAGCACAGAAACGCGATGTTCGCGTGCTTTTAGCGCTGCTCGCAAGAAGCCTCCGGAGCAGGCACTTCTCGTGCAGCAACAACCGTGCCTGCTACGATCTTTCCTAGCCTCTTTTCCTCCGGGCAGCCGGCTTGAGCTGATGTGAAGTGTTGGTGGGCAAATCATCCAGAGAAGAGTCGCAATGCTTCTGGGCTGTTAGCAAGAGCTTTCCTTGCTGACCCTTTTCACGTTGGAGATTAGCTGGACATTTGCCGGTTTAGTGCCTTGTTTCTTCTGCGCAGCTTGCACAAAGCTCATTGCGGCTTTCGCGGTTCGAGTTGTGCATCGCCGGAGCTCTGCGGGAAAGAGCGAGAGAAGAGCCGCGAAAGCTCCGAGTGCGGCCAGCTCGCGTGTAGCCGCGAATGTGCGCTGTTCGCCGGTTGCAGGGCGACTGCCTTCTGCGCGGCTGCTTCCAAGTTGACGGTAACTGCCAGCGTGCTAGCTGTGTAGGACAGTGAAGAGGCTGACGCGTGTGTGTCCGTAGAGCTGCTAGAAAGCGTACGTGACGAGCAGGAAGGGCTTTCAGAGCAGCCGGTTCTCGTCTTGCACAGTCGCCACACATCCGCACTTTTAGTGCCTCAGAACCCCGGACAGCTTGCAAAACACGGCTGTAACTGTCCCAGCGCAAGCTGTTCAGGAAAGCACAGAAACGCGATGTTCGCGTGCTTTTAGCGCTGCTCGCAAGAAGCCTCCGGAGCAGGCACTTCTCGTGCAGCAACAACCGTGCCTGCTACGATCTTTCCTAGCCTCTTTTCCTCCGGGCAGCCGGCTTGAGCTGATGTGAAGTGTTGGTGGGCAAATCATCCAGAGAAGCGTCGCAATGCTTCTGGGCTGTTAGCAAGAGCTTTCCTTGCTGACCCTTTTCACGTTGGAGATTAGCTGGACATTTGCCGGTTTAGTGCCTTGTTTCTTCTGCGCAGCTTGCACAAAGCTCATTGCGGCTTTCGCGGTTCGAGTTGTGCATCGCCGGAGCTCTGCGGGAAAGAGCGAGAGAAGAGCCGCGAAAGCTCCGAGTGCGGCCAGCTCGCGTGTAGCCGCGAATGTGCGCTGTTCGCCGGTTGCAGGGCGACTGCCTTCTGCGCGGCTGCTTCCAAGTTGACGGTAACTGCCAGCGTGCTAGCTGTGTAGGACAGTGAAGAGGCTGACGCGTGTGTGTCCGTAGAGCTGCTAGAAAGCGTACGTGACGAGCAGGAAGGGCTTTCAGAGCAGCCGGTTCTCGTCTTGCACAGTCGCCACACATCCGCACTTTTAGTGCCTCAGAACCCCGGACAGCTTGCAAAACACGGCTGTAACTGTCCCAGCGCAAGCTGTTCAGGAAAGCACAGAAACGCGATGTTCGCGTGCTTTTAGCGCTGTTCGCAAGAAGCCTCCGGAGCAGGCACTTCTCGTGCAGCAACAACCGTGCCTGCTACGATCTTTCCTAGCCTCTTTTCCTCCGGGCAGCCGGCTTGAGCTGATGTGAAGTGTTGGTGGGCAAATCATCCAGAGAAGCGTCGCAATGCTTCTGGGCTGTTAGCAAGAGCTTTCCTTGCTGACCCTTTTCACGTTGGAGATTAGCTGGACATTTGCCGGTTTAGTGCCTTGTTTCTTCTGCGCAGCTTGCACAAAGCTCATTGCGGCTTTCGCGGTTCGAGTTGTGCATCGCCGGAGCTCTGCGGGAAAGAGCGAGAGAAGAGCCGCGAAAGCTCCGAGTGCGGCCAGCTCGCGTGTAGCCGCGAATGTGCGCTGTTCGCCGGTTGCAGGGCGACTGCCTTCTGCGCGGCTGCTTCCAAGTTGACGGTAACTGCCAGCGTGCTAGCTGTGTAGGACAGTGAAGAGGCTGACGCGTGTGTGTCCGTAGAGCTGCTAGAAAGCGTACGTGACGAGCAGGAAGGGCTTTCAGAGCAGCCGGTTCTCGTCTTGCACAGTCGCCACACATCCGCACTTTTAGTGCCTCAGAACCCCGGACAGCTTGCAAAACACGGCTGTAACTGTCCCAGCGCAAGCTGTTCAGGAAAGCACAGAAACGCGATGTTCGCGTGCTTTTAGCGCTGCTCGCAAGAAGCCTCCGGAGCAGGCACTTCTCGTGCAGCAACAACCGTGCCTGCTACGATCTTTCCTAGCCTCTTTTCCTCCGGGCAGCCGGCTTGAGCTGATGTGAAGTGTTGGTGGGCAAATCATCCAGAGAAGCGTCGCAATGCTTCTGGGCTGTTAGCAAGAGCTTTCCTTGCTGACCCTTTTCACGTTGGAGATTAGCTGGACATTTGCCGGTTTAGTGCCTTGTTTCTTCTGCGCAGCTTGCACAAAGCTCATTGCGGCTTTCGCGGTTCGAGTTGTGCATCGCCGGAGCTCTGCGGGAAAGAGCGAGAGAAGAGCCGCGAAAGCTCCGAGTGCGGCCAGCTCGCGTGTAGCCGCGAATGTGCGCTGTTCGCCGGTTGCAGGGCGACTGCCTTCTGCGCGGCTGCTTCCAAGTTGACGGTAACTGCCAGCGTGCTAGCTGTGTAGGACAGTGAAGAGGCTGACGCGTGTGTGTCCGTAGAGCTGCTAGAAAGCGTACGTGACGAGCAGGAAGGGCTTTCAGAGCAGCCGGTTCTCGTCTTGCACAGTCGCCACACATCCGCACTTTTAGTGCCTCAGAACCCCGGACAGCTTGCAAAACACGGCTGTAACTGTCCCAGCGCAAGCTGTTCAGGAAAGCACAGAAACGCGATGTTCGCGTGCTTTTAGCGCTGCTCGCAAGAAGCCTCCGGAGCAGGCACTTCTCGTGCAGCAACAACCGTGCCTGCTACGATCTTTCCTAGCCTCTTTTCCTCCGGGCAGCCGGCTTGAGCTGATGTGAAGTGTTGGTGGGCAAATCATCCAGAGAAGCGTCGCAATGCTTCTGGCTGTTAGCAAGAGCTTTCCTTGCTGACCCTTTTCACGTTGGAGATTAGCTGGACATTTGCCGTTTAGTGCCTTGTTTCTTCTGCGCAGCTTGCACAAAGCTCATTGCGGCTTTCGCGGTTCGAGTTGTGCATCGCCGGAGCTCTGCGGGAAAGAGCGAGAGAAGAGCCGCGAAAGCTCCGAGTGCGGCCAGCTCGCGTGTAGCCGCGAATGTGCGCTGTTCGCCGGTTGCAGGGCGACTGCCTTCTGCGCGGCTGCTTCCAAGTTGACGGTAACTGCCAGCGTGCTAGCTGTGTAGGACAGTGAAGAGGCTGACGCGTGTGTGTCCGTAGAGCTGCTAGAAAGCGTACGTGACGAGCAGGAAGGGCTTTCAGAGCAGCCGGTTCTCGTCTTGCACAGTCGCCACACATCCGCACTTTTAGTGCCTCAGAACCCCGGACAGCTTGCAAAACACGGCTGTAACTGTCCCAGCGCAAGCTGTTCAGGAAAGCACAGAAACGCGATGTTCGCGTGCTTTTAGCGCTGCTCGCAAGAAGCCTCCGGAGCAGGCACTTCTCGTGCAGCAACAACCGTGCCTGCTACGATCTTTCCTAGCCTCTTTTCCTCCGGGCAGCCGGCTTGAGCTGATGTGAAGTGTTGGTGGGCAAATCATCCAGAGAAGCGTCGCAATGCTTCTGGGCTGTTAGCAAGAGCTTTCCTTGCTGAGCCTTTTCACGTGGGAGATTAGCTGGACATTTGCCGGTTTAGTGCCTTGTTTCTTCTGCGCAGCTTGCACAAAGCTCATTGCGGCTTTCGCGGTTCGAGTTGTGCATCGCCGGAGCTCTGCGGGAAAGAGCGAGAGAAGAGCCGCGAAAGCTCCGAGTGCGGCCAGCTCGCGTGTAGCCGCGATGATGCGCTGTTCGCCGGTTGCAGGGCGACTGCCTTCTGCGCGGCTGCTTCCAAGTTGACGGTAACTGCCAGCGTGCTAGCTGTGTAGGACAGTGAAGAGGCTGACGCGTGTGTGTCCGTAGAGCTGCTAGAAAGCGTACGTGACGAGCAGGAAGGGCTTTCAGAGCAGCCGGTTCTCGTCTTGCACAGTCGCCACACATCCGCACTTTTAGTGCCTCAGAACCCCGGACAGCTTGCAAAACACGGCTGTAACTGTCCCAGCGCAAGCTGTTCAGGAAAGCACAGAAACGCGATGTTCGCGTGCTTTTAGCGCTGCTCGCAAGAAGCCTCCGGAGCAGGCACTTCTCGTGCAGCAACAACCGTGCCTGCTACGATCTTTCCTAGCCTCTTTTCCTCCGGGCAGCCGGCTTGAGCTGATGTGAAGTGTTGGTGGGCAAATCATCCAGAGAAGCGTCGCAATGCTTCTGGGCTGTTAGCAAGAGCTTTCCTTGCTGACCCTTTTCACGTTGGAGATTAGCTGGACATTTGCCGGTTTAGTGCCTTGTTTCTTCTGCGCAGCTTGCACAAAGCTCATTGCGGCTTTCGCGGTTCGAGTTGTGCATCGCCGGAGCTCTGCGGGAAAGAGCGAGAGAAGAGCCGCGAAAGCTCCGAGTGCGGCCAGCTCGCGTGTAGCCGCGAATGTGCGCTGTTCGCCGGTTGCAGGGCGACTGCCTTCTGCGCGGCTGCTTCCAAGTTGACGGTAACTGCCAGCGTGCTAGCTGTGTAGGACAGTGAAGAGGCTGACGCGTGTGTGTCCGTAGAGCTGCTAGAAAGCGTACGTGACGAGCAGGAAGGGCTTTCAGAGCAGCCGGTTCTCGTCTTGGACAGTCGCCACACATCCGCACTTTTAGTGCCTCAGAACCCGGACAGCTTGCAAAACACGGCTGTAACTGTCCCAGCGCAAGCTGTTCAGGAAAGCACAGAAACGCGATGTTCGCGTGCTTTTAGCGCTGCTCGCAAGAAGCCTCCGGAGCAGGCACTTCTCGTGCAGCAACAACCGTGCCTGCTACGATCTTTCCTAGCCTCTTTTCCTCCGGGCAGCCGGCTTGAGCTGATGTGAAGTGTTGGTGGGCAAATCATCCAGAGAAGCGTCGCAATGCTTCTGGGCTGTTAGCAAGAGCTTTCCTTGCTGACCCTTTTCACGTGGGAGATTAGCTGGACATTTGCCGGTTTAGTGCCTTGTTTCTTCTGCGCAGCTTGCACAAAGCTCATTGCGGCTTTCGCGGTTCGAGTTGTGCATCGCCGGAGCTCTGCGGGAAAGAGCGAGAGAAGAGCCGCGAAAGCTCCGAGTGCGGCCAGCTCGCGTGTAGCCGCGAATGTGCGCTGTTCGCCGGTTGCAGGGCGAGTGCCTTCTGCGCGGCTGCTTCCAAGTTGACGGTAACTGCCAGCGTGCTAGCTGTGTAGGACAGTGAAGAGGCTGACGCGTGTGTGTCCGTAGAGCTGCTAGAAAGCGTACGTGACGAGCAGGAAGGGCTTTCAGAGCAGCCGGTTCTCGTCTTGCACAGTCGCCACACATCCGCACTTTTAGTGCCTCAGAACCCCGGACAGCTTGCAAAACACGGCTGTAACTGTCCCAGCGCAAGCTGTTCAGGAAAGCACAGAAACGCGATGTTCGCGTGCTTTTAGCGCTGCTCGCAAGAAGCCTCCGGAGCAGGCACTTCTCGTGCAGCAACAACCGTGCCTGCTACGATCTTTCCTAGCCTCTTTCCTCCGGGCAGCCGGCTTGAGCTGATGTGAAGTGTTGGTGGGCAAATCATCCAGAGAAGCGTCGCAATGCTTCTGGGCTGTTAGCAAGAGCTTTCCTTGCTGACCCTTTTCACGTTGGAGATTAGCTGGACATTTGCCGGTTTAGTGCCTTGTTTCTTCTGCGCAGCTTGCACAAAGCTCATTGCGGCTTTCGCGGTTCGAGTTGTGCATCGCCGGAGCTCTGCGGGAAAGAGCGAGAGAAGAGCCGCGAAAGCTCCGAGTGCGGCCAGCTCGCGTGTAGCCGCGAATGTGCGCTGTTCGCCGGTTGCAGGGCGACTGCCTTCTGCGCGGCTGCTTCCAAGTTGACGGTAACTGCCAGCGTGCTAGCTGTGTAGGACAGTGAAGAGGCTGACGCGTGTGTGTCCGTAGAGCTGCTAGAAAGCGTACGTGACGAGCAGGAAGGGCTTTCAGAGCAGCCGGTTCTCGTCTTGGACAGTCGCCACACATCCGCACTTTTAGTGCCTCAGAACCCCGGACAGCTTGCAAAACACGGCTGTAACTGTCCCAGCGCAAGCTGTTCAGGAAAGCACAGAAACGCGATGTTCGCGTGCTTTTAGCGCTGCTCGCAAGAAGCCTCCGGAGCAGGCACTTCTCGTGCAGCAACAACCGTGCCTGCTACGATCTTTCCTAGCCTCTTTTCCTCCGGGCAGCCGGCTTGAGCTGATGTGAAGTGTTGGTGGGCAAATCATCCAGAGAAGCGTCGCAATGCTTCTGGGCTGTTAGCAAGAGCTTTCCTTGCTGAGCCTTTTCACGTTGGAGATTAGCTGGACATTTGCCGGTTTAGTGCCTTGTTTCTTCTGCGCAGCTTGCACAAAGCTCATTGCGGCTTTCGCGGTTCGAGTTGTGCATCGCCGGAGCTCTGCGGGAAAGAGCGAGAGAAGAGCCGCGAAAGCTCCGAGTGCGGCCAGCTCGCGTGTAGCCGCGAATGTGCGCTGTTCGCCGGTTGCAGGGCGACTGCCTTCTGCGCGGCTGCTTCCAAGTTGACGGTAACTGCCAGCGTGCTAGCTGTGTAGGACAGTGAAGAGGCTGACGCGTGTGTGTCCGTAGAGCTGCTAGAAAGCGTACGTGACGAGCAGGAAGGGCTTTCAGAGCAGCCGGTTCTCGTCTTGGACAGTCGCCACACATCCGCACTTTTAGTGCCTCAGAACCCCGGACAGCTTGCAAAACACGGCTGTAACTGTCCCAGCGCAAGCTGTTCAGGAAAGCACAGAAACGCGATGTTCGCGTGCTTTTAGCGCTGCTCGCAAGAAGCCTCCGAGCAGGCACTTCTCGTGCAGCAACAACCGTGCCTGCTACGATCTTTCCTAGCCA